>NC_140081.1:31459755-32815295 GCF_964194135.1 Talpa europaea | reverse complement strand
AGTTGTGAAGCCTGCAGACACAAAGGCGGAGGACACTTAGACCCAGGGACTTAGACTGATTTCCTTAACAATGCCACTGAGAGTTTGGCAAATTTAATCTGGGGAGGTTTATTGTATTGGCTTCAGCTTCATATTTATCTTGAATAGAATTAACTATAGTCCAAACACATTCTTCTCTGTGTTCTTTGCCATTTTTTTTTTTTCAGTTCAACAGCTGCTGCTCTCTGGCTGCTAGGGATAGAAAGGCATGAACTTAGTAATATTTGGATCTAAACACTGAATCTTGTAAGACTTGACTCTGCACTTAAAAGCTTCATTTAAAAAATAAGTAAGTGGAATAAAAATCTGCTAAGGCTGAGACACTAAAGCTGAGGTATGGAAAAAATGCCTTGAAGTTGTCTTTCAATGCAATGTCAAGATGCAACTTCTTGCTTATTTGCATTATCATCATTTTTTTTTTTGTTAGGGTGTAGCATAAGAGTTGTTTCCAGATTAAAAAGTAGAGAAAGATATGTATATGACTCAGAGATGGAGGAATGTGTTATCCATGAAATCTGAAATTAGAATAGGATTCAGGCAACTTCAACTATGTAGGAGAATGGAGAGTGGAAAAGAATTCACACAATGTCTTTGGATTACAGTGTGAGAAATAATGGCTCATTGGGGAAAGGAGCTTTTAATAAATGCTTTTGGGGAAATGATTCAAATTCATTCCAGATGAGTCAAGGATTCCAACTTTTTTTTTTAATTTTGAAAAACTGTAAGAAAATGGAATGGTGAATTTATCCTCCATGCATGAAAGAAGTTTATTAATACCACAGCAAAAGAAAAAATCATGCATGGGTGATGAAAATGACTAAATAAAAAAAAGCTTTCCATATATTAAAATATTACAAAGTTTAAAAATAAAAAATACAGACAAAAGTAGCGACACTTTTGATGGAAAAAGACCTAATGTAGAAAGTAATAAACATCTGCTACAACCTGATAGTTATCACTACTTTTTGCTAAAAGATATAAAAATACTATATCAACAAGGAACACTGAAAAAATGTTCAGTCTCACCAGCAACTAAAGTACTGCATAACTATTAACTTCATAATAAAACTCAGTATTTCATTTTCTTAACAAAAAATACCAGTTTTTAACAATTCAGCACTCTATTGGTTCCACATTGTTTAGTCAAAGACATAAATAGGAGCAAAATTCTCATTTTCAATCACTGGCATTTTACCTACTGACCATTTCCATGTACCACTAAGACAGTTTTGTAACTTTCAGTGTGTGTTTTTAGCATTTCAGCTACTTTCAGAATTTTTTTTTCACTTTACACTCATTTTTAGTCATTCATGCCTGAATCAGTTTGTTTGGCAATCTTTCATAAATATGTCTCCATGTTAAATCTGCCATTTAAGTGAAAAACTTGTGGGTATTTCGTTGAAAATATTTCCTATCACAAGTGTAGTTTTTGTGTACTTTCTGGTGATTTTACAGCATTTAAAACACTTTTTAAAAAGCATTTAGAGTTATTTTAATTATTTTACTTCACCAAAGCCTGTATTATAAAAAGGACTGGCTGAATATTTTGTTGGGTATTACTGAAAGTGGCATTAGATTTTAAATGTTATTTTATGATAAAGGTGTTAGGTAATACTACAGCTACAATCATATTGCAATATACAAATGTATCAAATCAACATCTTGTATGTTAAATTTATACAATGTTACATGTCAATTATATTTCAATAAAAATAAATACAGATGTTATTTTAACTCTGGTATAAACCTAAGTGAGACAAAGACATATAACTCAGCACCCCCATAAGGACAGTAATATTTATATCATTCACTCTAAATACATCACACAGTACTATACCATTAATGTGACTAATTATTATTTTTAAAATTTGTGTCAATGCAAAAGAATTGTAGAAAAAATTAAGCAGAGAAAGGATAGCTAAAGAGACAAAGCAAGCAGAGAAATTTAAAAAAATACCTGAAAGTTTACCTAATAATGGAGGATAGGAATGATCTGGCTGAAAATGGATTCTATTTGTTGAGCCTGAAGAATGGAAAGAGAAAATTGAAGGTAGGTTAAACGTCCGACTATCCCATGGTACACAGAGTTGAACAATATGTGAAAATTGTGACCAAGCAATTCTGTCAAACAAAGCATCTGCTTTCCAAATGTTTTCAAGTCAGCCCATGGTAAAATAAACTCTGGTGTTTCAGAGAAGGACTCATACCTAGCCCTCAAGAATGAAAAATGGTACACATGCGGCCCAAGGTGGGGGTGCTGTGAGAAGTGGGCTCTTAGCAAGACTGATGAAATACTGAAATAAAGGGAGAACACAAATGCCCGTCTTTTTTGGTAAAATGACAGGACACAAAGAGATCAGAGTTTTATAAATAGTTGGCACTTGATGGGGGAGATGTTGCTGCCCTCATTTCAGGTATATAATAAGTGAAATAAGCCAGAAAGAAAACAAAAAATACCGGATGGTCTCACTCATAGCAGGAATTTAGAAAACCTAAATAAAGGACCAGGAAAAAAACTAATTATAATAAAGAAAAAATTAAAATCAGCAAGGAACTGTAGATGAGAGACACACTACTGGCGGGGGGGGGGGGAGGAGAGAAGGGATTAGGGTCAAAATAAGAGGGGTGGGAATTATATGGGGAATATAACCAAAATGAAAATTCATATATTGTGCAAAAATGAAAAACGTAAGAATTATATAATAAAAATAATAGTAAAAAATAAAAGAAATCATAGTATCTTCGCCTCTTTTCACTTGTTTCAGAGAATGAAGCTCCTCTCATCCTCTCCCGACCTGGAAGAATCCAGACCATAAAAAAAGGAAATGAACCCTTCCGTTTCAATAGTAGTCATTATGTTTTTCAAAGTGTTATCCTATTGGTTACAGAATATTATAAGTATATTATAGAGAAAATCTTAGACATGTTCTAATCTAACACTTACACTTTACAGCTGAGGAAAGTGACACTCAGAGCTGTTAAGTCATATCCCAAAAGTAACACAGGACAAGCTTTGTAATTTGCAGGGTACAGTATAAACTTCAAATGCAGGATCCCTTGTTCAAAAATTATTAAGAAATTTGAGTCCTCCCGAAGTGGCACAGAGGTTAAAGGCACAGCACTATCAAGCAATCAGCAGGCACTGCAGCACGAGTTCAATCCCTGCCCAGGCAGCTAACCCACATGGCGCAACAGACCTCTCCTGTCTCGCCCACTGCTTCCCTTAGCAGTGTATTTCCGTAGATCTACCTGTTCTGCTTCCCACCCTGTCTATGGTGACTCTTCTCACTCCCACACACCTCTGGTCTACACCCCAGTTCTTTTATGTATAAATAAATATCTTTAAAAAATCCAAGACTGCAACCATATGGAATTAAGCCAAGCACAAGACCCTTTGCTGTGTCCAGCCCTAGGGGACTGCACGGGTCACCTACCCATGAAGTCAACTTTGGGTGTAGAGTTGGAAAAAGTGGTAGAGCTAGATATTAAACCCACTTCCCCCATATCTCAAAGTCCCTGTGCACTAAACCACTCTATTCTGTCTCCTGGGGAATGGGATGGATCATCTTACCCAAGGTCACAGCATTGGTCTGCAGCAGAGACAAAATTTGAATCCATGAAGCTTGACACCAGTTGCCCACAGTCACAAAAGACCTTTTGCTCATGGTTCTTCCAGGTGATTGAGATTAGCTAGTTATAGGCAACTGGAGCGAAGCAGCTGTCACCACTACAGCTGAAACAGCTTGCTGCTGATGGGCCCAGCCCTGCCCACCACCTGCTCCGCCACATTCTAAAATCAGCCTTTGTACCGCCTGGCCTGGGAAAGGGGCGGCACTAGGAGATGGCGGGGTTGGGGGGAG
Organism: Talpa europaea; assembly: GCF_964194135.1. Taxonomy (NCBI): domain Eukaryota; kingdom Metazoa; phylum Chordata; class Mammalia; order Eulipotyphla; family Talpidae; genus Talpa; species Talpa europaea. Next base: position 32,811,396 of record NC_140081.1, on the reverse strand, counting down.
ATGGTTCTTTTTATGCTTTAGTTTTAAGTCTCCCTCCATAGATCCTCTTTGGAGGCGGGGGAACTCTGGGCACAAATATTTTCAAAAGTCCCCCGTGATCCTGATGTACAACCTTGGGTGCTGCCTCTTCGTCCAACAAAGGGAGGCCTGAAGGCATCTCAGATACCTGTGGGAAACCAGTCACTAGGGTCATTATGTTACTGCGGAAATTACAATAGACTTGCAGAAAAAATATCCCAGAGTTTAACTCTGACACTTATTTGCTGTCTGACTTTAGCCACATCATTTCCCTTCTCTGAGCCTCAATTTCCTCGACTCTGAGGATACCTCCATAACTTCCCTGGCTTGTAACGTGTGCTTAAAGATTGACTGCACTGAGAAACACCCTGAAACTATTTTTAAAATAGGAAAAATTATATGTATTCTTACTCAAAATTAGGGAGCATTTCCCTAACATACTCAGTTTGTTAGGAACACAAATCTCTAACTCCAGCACTTATTTTAACTCTCCCTCCCCCAAAATAGACAACATTCTAAAGGCCTTATTTCTCTCCACTCTCATTCAATAAAAAAACTTCTTTAGAAAACTAGCCAATCCAAAGAAAATTCAGGAAATCCACAGGGTGTTTCTGGGATACCACTCTGAGTAGCTACTATTTAGGATGTGAGGGTATATATATAATGAGGCTTTTAAAAAATGTCTTTTCTGAAGTTGGGCTTTTCTTTTCCCAGATAAGCAAAATTAGCCTTGGTGTACCTGTCTAGCTTTTCCTAGGACTTCCAACCCCACCTAAGTACCCTGTCCCCAAGCAGAACAAACTGACCGTGAATCAGTTTACCCCTTGTTGCCATAGCAAAACGCTGCTTAGTGCTCTGGCATACCCTTTGAAAATGCCTTTTTATGTATTTTGACAGCAGAACATGCCACTGTCAAAGTAGTTATATACAAAGACAAAAGCTGGAAGAAGGCACAAAAGGAATCAGGGCTGCTGTACTAGGGGGGTACAGGAAAGCAAGCTATTCCCACCAGCCTAACATTAAATAGAAATTTGCAAAAGGTGTGATTTTGCATAGATACCCACCATTTAAAAAGCTTTTATGTCCCCCTTCACAAACCCGTCACTTTTGAACATTGTTCTCACCTCCCTCCATTTCAAGAATCTTCACGGTTAATGGCAGTCTCACTTCCCTTTACCCATTCTCCGATGTAGTGACTCCAGGAATATATTTGATACCAATGACCACTTCACTCTGGAAACCATCACTTCCTGTGGATTTTCCTGCCATTATTCCTTGACCATTCCCCCATTCTGGCTTCTCTTGAATTGATGGGGCTGCCTCTGTTACCAACCAACTTTTGGATGTTAGGAGTGTTCTTGCACTTCAGCCTGTTTCAAAAGTCCCTGGAGGGCTTATTAAAACAGTGGGTGGGCCCCATTCCCAGAGTTCCTCCTTCAGTGGGTTTGGGGTGCAACTCTACAATTTGCCTTTCTAACAGCTCTCAGGTGATGCTGCCACTGCCAGGCTTGGGGCTCGGCTCGGGAAAGGGTGCACTTTGAGGCCTGCTGTTGTTTTTTTTTTTAATTTACATATTTTTACAGGCCTCCCTGGTGGTGCAGGCATTTAAGTCTCAGCACTATCAAGCTATCACCAACCACTGCGGCGTGAGTGCTAGCCCTGGCCAGGGAGCTTGCCCCACATGGCGCAGCAGACATCTCCTGTCTCACCCACTGCTCCCCTCAGCAGTGAATCTCAGTGGATACGCCTGTTCTGCTCCTCACTGTCTCTGATGAATCCTCTCACCTCTCCTGCACCTCTGGCCTACACCCCAGTTCTCGTACACATAAATAAAATATATCTTTAAAATATATATCTATATATATTTACATTGTTGTTCGTTTTTGTACATTGTTTGATTTCTCCTCTCAGGTGTCATCCCCATAAAATTCCCACCACCAAGATACCCATGAACCATCACCATAGTCTCTTGTGTTCTTCCCTCCCATTTTGCTCCCTCTCTTACTGTTCTGGGTGAGAGAATTGAACTAGATTAGACTAGGGTTCCCCAACCTCTATACTACCGACATTTAGGGTTGGATGACTCTTTGTGATCAGGGCCATCTTGCACATCTGTAGGTTGTTTAGCAGCATTCTTGGTCTGTACTAGATGCCAGTAGCCCTTCCCCCACCTCCGCATACATACACACATACTAGCCAAGGGTGACAACCAAAAATGTCTCCAGACATTGTCAGATGTTTCTCAAGGGTGGAGGGGGCAATATAGCATCACCTCTGGTTAATTTAGAAAACCTAAATAAGGGACCAGGAAAAAACCTAATTATAATAAAGTAAAAATCAAAATCAACAAGCAACTATAAACCAGAGACACACTATGGGGAAGGTAGGGGGAGAGGAGGGAGTAGGAACAAAACAAGGGGGGTGGGAATTGTATGGGAACTATAACCAAGATGAAAATGCATACATTGTGCAAAAATGAAAAATGATGCAAAAAAATGTATAAAATTAAAAAAAAGAATCACCAAGACTGATAACCAAGCTCCTATTCATTGAAGTGATGAAGACCCCTCCCCCAATTTATAAGATGCAGATCTTTTACAAGATGTGGTCCTTTCTGTGTAATTCATTCACGCATCCATCCTACTATGTGTCAGACACTAGTGGACTACTTGGCTTGATAAGCATGACCTGTTCTTAGGACACTTACAATTAGTAGATGAGACCATGTGATTAGTAGGCCTAGGAAACTGGGGACACGGAACAGGGAGCCAGAGCAGACTTTTTGAAAGATGATAATAAATATAGGCCAGAGTTGGTGAGACAAAGGGAGTGGAGGAGGAGAACTCCAGGCAGAATGCACAGCATATTCAAAGGCACCAGGGCAACAAAGCCTGAGAGTGGGAGAACCACCAGTTTGTGCTGGCAATCACCTTTATTTCCTTGTAGGAAGAGCAAAGTGGAATGAAATAGTGTTAATTCTTTACTTTCCAATGGATGACCGCTGAATCTTTTTATCTCCTATTACCATCTTTGGTAATCTGATGTCATTCCCACACTTGTACCCGAAGCTGTAGCCATTTTCAACTGCTTTCTACTAAGCTCAGAGCCTAATCTTTCTCCAGATGCCAAGTTAAATCCTCCTCTCTCTTCACGACACCCACTACACTTGATTATATTAGTTTTTAGCTGTCTGCATACTCAGCTTCATTAGGTCAGAGACCACAGCTAACCTTTCAACATGTCCCCAGTGTCCTGCCCCATCCCTGGCACAGACAAGCTGCTCAAATATCAGTTGAATGAGTGTAGCCCTCATATTCCATGTCCCAAACTGAATACTCATCAACACCTTCCCTCTCAAGCTAGTGTCTATTTCTGTACCCCTCTACCATCCCCTCCACCTCCCACATACCCCATTCAGGTCATCTCATTAAAATCTCGGCATTACTATTTCACTTCTTTTTTTCCTCACTCCATACATCCATCTTTGGTGTCTGGTGAAAAGGAAGATGTGTCCTCTGAACCTCAATAAATACTTCATCTGGGACACAGTCTGTGGAAAGAGCACGGGCTTTGGAATCAAGTAGGGGTATACTCATCTCACTTCTGCCTCTTAATTGCCAGGAGATTTTGAACAAGCTACAGTCTCAGAGCCTTAGTTTCCTAATCTTTAAATGGGTTTAACAGCATCAACCTTACATAAGGTTGTTATGAAGTTAAATGTGAAGTACTTAGCATTTCAATATCACTCAATAAATGTTTCCTTTCCCACTTACAGCACTGCTGACTGGAGTAAGAAGCAGGCAGGGAGACTCATAAAGAGCTAAATAGGAAGGTTAATAAAACGAGTCAGAGTGTGAGGTACAACATGGAACGCAAAAGAAAGAAAAAAAAATCATTCCCTGCAAGAGCCACATGAACTTTTCTTATTTTTTCCTCTCAAAATTTAACACATGAGATTTACGCTGATCAAGGAATACAGGTATAGTCAACAGATATAATAACAAAAGTCCACCCAAAACCTTGGACACTGAATTCATACAGCATTATTCATAATAGGAAAAATGTAAAAATGACCCTGATGTCCATCAACTGGTGAGCAGATAAACAAAATGTGGTATACCCATAAAATGGAATAGTATTAGTCGATAAAAAAGAAATCAAGTACTGATACAAGCTACTGTGTGAATGAACCTGGAAAACATGAAGCTAAGTGAAATAAGCCAGATACAAAAGACCACATATTATATGAGTCTATTTATATGCGATGTCTGGAATAGGCAAATCTATGAAGGCAGAAAGCAGATTTCCTGGGGCTGGGGGTAACCACAAAGAGGGAGCTTCTTTCTGGTATAACACAAATGTTCTGAAATTAGTGTGAATGTGCTTCAAACCACTGACTCATAATTTAAGCATTAAGTTGTTGGTATATGAATTCTACCTAAATAAAACTGTTAAAAGGGGAAAGAATGGGGCCTTCCTGGTGGCACAAGGGGTTAAGTCTCAGCACTATCAAGCTATCACCAGCCATTGGGGCATGAGTTTGATCCCCAGCCAGGGAGCTGACCCACATGGCACAGCAGACCTCTCCCGTCTCACCCGCTGCTCCCCTCAGCAGTGTATTTCAGTCAGTCTGCCTGTTCTGCTCCCCACTCTGTCTCTGGTGAATGGTCTCACCCCCCGCACCTCTGGCTTACACCCCAGTTCTTGTAGGTATAAATAAATACATCTTTTTTAAAAAAAGGAAAAGGGCCTCCCTGGTGGCACAAGGGATTACGCACTGCATTATGAAGCAATTTGCAGCCTTTGCAGCACAAGTTCAATCCCCAGCTGGCCAGGGAGAAACCCACACAGCAATACAGACCTCTCCTGTCTCACCCGCTGCTCCCCTCAGCAGTGTATTTCAGTCAATCTGCCTGTTCTGTTCCCCACTCTGTCTCTGGTGAATCCTCTCACCCCCCATACCTCTGGCCTGTACCCCCAGCTCTCATATACATAAATAAATAAATCTTTTAAAAAAAGGAAAAGAAGATATAGAGAATAAAATCATCTGAGAAATGACCAAAAACTGTAGCAGATTAGCTTCTGTTTTCCACTCTGAAGACTATGGCCTACTAAACAGACTAATTATCAGGCTAAGGAGAAAGTCTCCCTGGGAATGGCCAAGACAAGAGTTCATGGGCACAGCCAGAGAGATTGTGAAGGGACACTGAGAGACAGGTACAAGCAGGGGCAAAGGGCAAGAGTCTACAAGCAGCGCTTCTCAGATGTGAAGGTACCCAAGCTCAGCAGGGGGGCTTGTTTTCACAGGCTGGAGTAGCTCTAAAGTGAAAAGAATGTATTAAAATGTTTTGCAATCAGCAAAGTGCCATATAATTGTTATTACTCAGTCAAGTCAAACATTTCTTAGGCTGTATGGGAATCATTTAAGAAGGGGAAGGGAAATGGCAGTAGGTTTCTTTTTCCTACTTTGTTGAAGGAGGCTTAGGGAATGACAGCTCCTTACCTGCTCTGAGCCGGTGTCTTCCAATCTAGATATTAGAAGCATCTAGCACGGGTGTTTTTTTGTGTTTTTTTTTTTTTAAGATTTATTTATTTATACAAGAACCGGGATACAGGCCAGATGCGCGGGAAGGTGAGAGGATTCACCAGAGACAGAGCAGGGAACAGAACAGGCAGACTGATGAAGGACACTGCTAAGGGGAGGTCTGATGTGCCATATGGGATTCTCGCCGGCTGGCCGGAATCAAACCCACACTGCAGAGGCTGTGGGCAGCTTCACAGTGCAGCGCTCAACCACCTGCGCCACCAGGGAGGCCCTAGCACGGGTTTTATAATCATGTGATCTTAAATTGCTTTGGAATTCATGAAGTATTAAAGTCACATGTAGACAGTTAAGAGCTTATTCAGCAAGATCACTTGGTGTGGAAGGTGTAGAAGCTGGGGCCAGAAATCCTGGGGCTGAGGCCCAGGTCTAACACTAGATAATTTTTTTTTTTCAGTGAATGCCTCAGTGTTTCTTCATATTTATTATTGGGTGGGGGGGAGGGAATATGTCTTCCTGTGTCACTAGGAGATGGTCGGATCAGTTGAGCCAATAGGTAAAAGCACTTACTCTGGATTGCTGGCTTAGCAAATCTTTTTCCTGCACATGTCTGTTGATAGAAAAACATTTGAGGATGTACTCTCATGCATGTCCAGGACTGCATTCATGTCATAAACCATAAGAAACACATACAAAATCAGAGGAACCATGAAACAAAAATAGAGGACTAGAATTTCTATGGTAGATTAGATCATCACTATTAAGTTTACTGAAACTTAACTAAACTATGGTTATGGAAGAGAATATCTCTAAGAAATACACTCAATGATTTGGGGGTAAAGGACAATGATGTATGCACTTTACCCTCAAGCAACTCAGAAAATACATATGCATGCACACACAAACCAGAGCATGCAAGTGGAGGAAAATGTTAACAAGAGGTAAATCTTGGTAAAGGGTACAGAGTGTTCTTTGTTGCAAATTTTCTGTAGGTTTGAAATTATTTCCAATTTTTTTTTTAATTAGAAGTTCTAATCATTGACTGGGACTTACAGAATGAATGGCACAGCAAATAGCTTAGCAGACTCTCTCCCCAGCAAAGCAACAACTGTACTGGTCAAATAAATTCATTTTTAAAAGTAATCATTGAAAACCTCTAGAAGCTGTCTTAAGGGCATGCAGCAAACAGAGAAACACACTCAAGAAAATTTACTAAATCTCACCAAAAACAGTAAGAGTAGAGAGCATTTGAGCTATGACCTTCCCCCAGGTCTGTGTTACAGAGGCTCTGCCCTGGGTAGCCAGGAAGATGGGTCTCTTTCCCCTCCCAGCTACTAGTCTAGGGCTACAGTTTAACCCAATGAAGCACTGGTTGCTGGTGCTTGCCATCCTCCATCTCAGCCCTGCTTTGCAGCAGCTGTATTCCAACAACTGCAGCCAGGAACAAGTCTCCCTCCCTTCATCCAGCTCCCCCTTGCAGAGTAGAAATTCTAGGCACAGCAGGCAAAAAACACTGAGCCCTCGTCACCCTTCCCCAGCTCACTCCAAGTGCAGAGGCTGCCACAGCCTTTCATGAAAAAAACCATCAATAAACTTGGAATAAACCTGATTAAAGACCATCCACGAAAAACCCAGAGCTAACATCATAATTGACAGTGAAAGGCTGAATGCTTTCCCCCCTAAAATCAGAAAGAAGATGAAATGTACCTCTCCTACCTTCTATTAAATACTGTACTAGAAGTTCCAATCAGGCTGGAAAAGACATAAAAGGCATGTAGATTGGACAGTAAGAAGTAAAATTATCTATAAATACAGATGACATGATTGCATATACAGAAAACCCTAAGGCATTCACTAAAACACTATTATGTAAGAACCAATAAATGTGTTCAACAAGGCTGCAGGATACAAGGTCAATATACAAAAATCAATAGCATTTCCATACACTGGCATGAACAATCCAAAATGAAATTAAGAAAACCAGTGTACTTAAAATACTACCAAAACCAATAAAACACTCAGGAATAAGTTTAACAAAAGAAGCACAAAATGTGTCCTCTGAAAACTTCGAAGCATTCCTTAAAGAAATTAAATGAGATCTAAATAAATTGAAAGACACCCCATGACAGACAATAACAAGTGTTGGCAAGGATGTAGAGAAATTGGAACCCTCATTCATTGCTGCTGGGAATGTAAAACACCGCAGCTGCTTTAGCAAATGGTTTGGCAGTTTCTCAAAATACTAAGCCCAGAGTTATGATATGACCGAACAATTCCATCCTTGGTATATAGCCAAGAGAAATGAAAATACACAGCCACCCAAAAATGTATGCATGAATGTTCATAGTGACATTATTCATAATAGCCAAAAAAGTAGAAGCAACCCAACAGTCAGTCTATCAACTGATGGACAAAATGTGGCATATCTACACAATGAAATGCTATTCAGCCCCCAAATGAATGCAGTATTGTTACATGCTAAAACATGGCCAAACCTTGAAAACGTTCTACTAAGTGAAAGAAGCCAGTCACAGAAGACCACACAGTGTATGATTTCATTGAAGGGAAATTTTCAGAATAGGCAAATCTATAGAAACAGGAAGTAGATTAGTGGTGGTCTAGGCCTGGGGGAAGGGGGGTGAGACTGCTAATGAATCCAGGGTTTCTTTGGGAGTGATGAAAATATTCTAAAATGAGATTGCGGTCAATGTCCCACAACTTTGAATATAATAAAAACCATTAAATTGTACACTTTATAGAAATAAATTGTATGGTATGTGATATATTTTAAAGGCTGTTTTAAAAGTAAATGGTCTAAACAAAGCGATTAAAAGCAGAAATTCTACAGACTGGACTTAAAAAGCAAGAACCTATGTACTATGCTGCCTATTTAAAAACCCTACTTTAAATCTGTAGGGTAAAGAAAATATCAGGCTTTTCTGCCCTTCCGCCATCAGGATAGAGGATGGATCCTTGTCCTGAATGCATGCCTGATGGCGGGCACCTGGAATAGGGTGTGGGCATAGGTAGATGGGATTCAGCTGAGCTAAGACTGTGCTTTTTAAGGGCGGCGTCACAGGGACGCCAGGAGAAGCTGAAGCAGAAGCCGAGAAGCAGCAGAACGAACGCCAGAGAGTCCAGATAGAGTGAAGACTTGCCTCCCAGCCCCCCAGCCAGCACCCCTGCCTGCCATATGCCTGGTGAACCCCAATAAAAGACCTGCAAAAAAGCCACTGAGGACTCTGACTCCTCCTTTACCCAGTCTGCATGGGATCAGAAAACCTGCACCGTGTCTATTCCTGCCTCTACAAAACCTAATGGCAGAAATAAGTTAAAAGTAAAAGGCAAGTTAAAGTTATGATGTGATACCACTGTGCACCTATGGCTAAGATTAAATACACCAACCATATCAAATATTGGCAAGGATGTAGAGCCACTAAAGCTTGCTAGCTGACTCTACCATTTTACATTCCCATCAGCAATCACTTTGGATAATAGGTTGGCACTTTCTTAAAAAGTGAATCATAATCCTACCATATGATGCAGCCATTCCCAATCTTATTTACCCAGGAGAAATGAAAGCATATGTTCATAAAAATGGTTACTCCCAATTGTTCATAGCAGTATTCTTCATACTAGCTAACAACCAACTCCAGTGCCCATCAACAGGAGAATGGATAAACTCTTGAAGGTGACAAATATTTTCATTATCTTGATCATGATGATGGTTTCATAAGTATATACAAATTTCAAACTATCACATCATATACTGGAACTAGGTACTCTTTATTATCTATCATTATGTCTCAACAAAGCTGATTAAAAACAGATAAAAATCACATGTTCTCAAAGCTGAAGAGACTCTCACAAATCATTAAACCAACCCCAAGGGAGATGCCTCAACCCCTTCGTTACTTTGATACTCCTGGTTTTTATAAGCTGAGGGGTATAACTTCATATGGTCAGTCTCCAAATGCAACCAAGCAACACAACACTTTTTTTTAATGTCTTATTTATTTATTTTCTTACATCTTTGTTAATTTTTAGATCGTGTTTGATATCTCTTCTCAGGTGTAGTTCCTGTTAATTCTCCCACCACCTTAGCACCCATGATCTGCCACCATAGTCCCTTGTGCTCTTCCCCCACCCTGTTTTTTTTTTTTTTTTTGTGGGACCCTCACCCGTGGCCGGGGATCGAACTGGCGCTGCAGAGGTTGCGGGCAGCCTCGCAACCCAGCACTCAACCGCTGCGCCACCAGGGGAGGCCCCCCCACCCTGTTTTGACCTCTCTCACTCCCTCTCTCCTGCTGGATGCCTCAGATCTATGGTCAGGATGCAAGTTTTGTCTTCTTTTTTCCTTTTTACTGACACTTTGTTTGGGTCCTCTATATTCCACACGTAAGTGAAACCATCCGGTATTTATCTTTTTTTTTTTTTTCCCTGACTTGTTTTGCTTAGCATAATCTCTTCCATCTCCCTCCATTTGCCACAAATGGCATGAGTGTATCTTTTTTGATCACTGTAGGGTAAGGAAAAATGTCAGGCTTTTCTGTCCTCCTGCCATCAGGATAGATGATGGATCCTGCGGTCCTGAATGCATGCCTGATGGCAGGCACCTGGAGTAGGGTGTGGGCAGATGTAGATAGGATTCACCTGGGCTAAGACTGTGCTTTTTTTAAGGGCGGCGTCATGGGGAGGCCAGCAGAAGCAAGCCAAATGAGAAGCCGAGAAAGAAGTAGCAGAAGCCGAGAAGAGAAGCAGAGAAGGCCGGAGAGCCCAGATAAAGTGAAGACTTGCTGGGGGCTGGGGGGCCTGCCAGCCTCCTGGGCCCCCAGAACCCCTGCCTGCCATGTACCTGGTAATCCCAATAAAAAGCCTGCAAAACCACTGAGGACTCTGACTCCTCCTTTACCCGGTCTGCATGGGATCAGAAAACCTGCTCAGTGGCCATTCCTGCCCCTACAATCACTAAGTAGTATTCCATTGGCAATACTAGACTTTTGACCCAATTTCACTCCTGATGTTGGGTGGCCTGAGAGCACAATTATTTTGTTTTGTATGACATGATCCTTGGTCATTGTACATGATGATACTGTTCCAGAAAGGCTTCCCCCACCCGGGCTTTAGAGACGCAGCCACTAATAGCCCAAGGCAAGATAAAGGCATTCCATGTGGGTCTGTAGTAATGTGATGTGGAGGGAACAAGGGTAAAGAGAGTGTTGTGGGGCTGAATAGAGTGATGGTTGAAAGAATGAGGCTTTGAAACAAGTGCCTGGCACACAGTAAGTGCTCAAAAAGTTAGCAAAAAATAATAAAAATAACAAAATTTTAGAATAAATGCCATTAAATCAGAATTTGTCCTAATTTGGATTAGAGGTAGGAGTAAAAATATTCTACATAGGGGCCTCCCTGGTGGCGCAAGGGGTTAAGCACCACAGTATGAAGCGATATGCAGCCTCTGCAGCATGAATTCAATCCCTGGCCGGCCAGGGAGAAACCCACATGGCACAGCAGACCTCTCCTGTCTTGCCCACTGCTCCCTTCAGCAGTGTATTTCAGTCATTCTGCCTGTTCTGTTCCCCACTCTGTCTCTGGTGAGTCCTTTCACCCCCTGCATCTCTGTACCCCCTGTTATGCTCTTGTTATGCATAAATAAATCTTTAAAAAATATTCTATATAGGGATAAAGAAGCCTGATAAACACACCAGTAGCATAAGTAGGCTATGAGTGAGCATGATAAATCTACTTAAGCAAATTGACCTTCCAATCCCTCGGGAAGCAGCAGACTATGGAAACAGACTGCCTTTATTCAACAGCACATATAATCCCAACAACACAACTTAATAGCCTTGTAACCTTGGTCAAGGTACACTTCAGATTCTTCATCTATAAAATGGGAATGGAAATAGGATCTACCTCATAATGTTATTGTAACGATTAATGACTTAATAATTTGTGAGGTGTTTAGAATAGAAGTTGGCACTAACTTGTTACTCGTTCATTAAAGGTGTAACCAGCAAGCCTATTTCAAGCTACACTTTTCACTAAAATGCACTGACTACTTTAAATTGGATAGAATTAATGAAGTTTATTCCCGAGAAGTAATCTCTCACCTACTCCTCCTGAGACAGCTCTTTCTAAAGAACATAATCTTGTAAGTAGTTTGCTACTCTGATTTGAACAAAAGCAGCTCCATTATTCAAAACATCATCTGATATTTTCTGGCACATAGGTGGTGCTTCCTAAGTGGTGGCTGAACAAATATTCTTCCAGACCAAAACAAATTTACCACACTTAATATTATTTTTATAGACAGAGTTAAAATGCAACATTCAGTGCATCTAAATAGGGAATAAAGGACTCAGAAGAGATAGCATTACCACCTAACCGGTTAACCAACTTCAACGCAGTTGCCCGAGATTAGAAAGGTGCTAGTTTACCAAACCAAACCAGCAAACTAAGGTTTTACTTTCAACCAGAATGATAAAGCATTGCAGGCATTCCTTAGTACTTTTTGGTGATGACAAGGAAAGACAGACTTGAACATGGTCCACACAAAGGAAGAACATAGAATACGTCCTAAATGGCCTCACCAGGACAGGTCTTCAGTGTGATTCTGACATGAAGTTCACCTGGTCTCCCTCTTTTATGAGGAATCCTGGTCTGGTGGGTAATGTTTGTCCTGAGATGCCTTCTAAGGTGAGAAATCAAATACCCCTGGGCCTCCCCTGGTGGCACAGCTGTTGCGCGCTGCGTTGCGAGGCTGCCCATCAGCCTCCCATCAGCCTCTACAGCGCCAGTTCGATCCCTGGCCACCGGCGAAGGTCCCACAAAAAAAAAAAAAAAAGAAATCAAATACCCTTTTTCCTAATGTAACACCAGAATCAAGACGGAAAAATATCTCCTGGCTCTAAGCGGTCCAGGTGAGAAGTTGAAAGCATCTTCTCCACAACTAACAATTAACGATCCCTCAAAAGAAGCAAAGAAGACGAGGTTACCACTCTCCCAGGTACTGCTAGATATTTGTTTCTCCTCCTTTCTAGGCTACTTTTACATTTCCATCATGGCCACCAGTCTCTTCTTAAATCTTTTTTTAATGTTGATTTATTTAGGCATACAAGAGTTGGGGTACAGGCCAGAGATGCAGGGGTGAGAGGATTCACCAGAGACAGAGTGGAGAACAGAACAGGCAGACTGACTAATATACACTGCTGAGGGGAGCAGTGGGCGAAACAGGAGAGGTCTGCCTCGCCATGTGGGTAGCTCCCTGGCCGGCTGGCGATCGAACTCATGCTGCAGAGGCTGTGGATTGCTTCACGGTACAGTGCTTAACCCCTTTGTGCCACCAGGGAGGCCCCCTTCTTAAATTTTAACCAGACTCTCCCCAGCCCTCAGGCCATATACTTCACTGAGAAGAGATCAACCAACACAAGCTTTCTTTTTCTTTGCCTCTCCAGTCTTCCCTATTATGTTTATATGACTTGTCATTTTGGCCTCCATCCTTTTACACAAGTTCTTCTGCTCTGCCCGGAATCACTTGCCCTTGGCCCTCCACCTCCACTTCATTAAAAATATTTTTTAAACCAATGTATGCCTCACTCCCTTCACTGCTCACCTCCTTCTGGACTTACTGTCTGGCTACTCATGAAGTCTGCCTCCCTTTTTTGTTACCATGTATAGTACCGACCCCAATATGTGAAGTCCCTAACATTTGGGATTGGTTCCCCTCCAGCCCCCAGTCCTGCATCAATATTGTAACAAAATGATGTTCAAGAAACAATTAGATTATTCACAGACCTGCTGTACTGGGTCTGTAGCTCATGTACCTGCCTCTAGGCTGAGATGGCAGCTATGGGTCTGCTACCAGGGCAACACCTGGGCTGAGTCAGGAAGGAGTGGGAGCCTTCATTCTCAAGGCAGGAACGAAGGAGCTGCGCAAGGCTATAACTTACAAAATCAGCCATATTCTCATTTGAGGGAAACTCAAGGTGAGAATGACATTTAAGCTTGGTCAGCTAAAGACCACCAAGGACACACCTGTAGGCTGTCAGAGTTGGATTAATTTCCTCATTGTGAGAGAGGGCGCTGCAAGGGAGCTGCTTGGCAAGAGGGAAGGGGGAGCATCTTTTGGGCTCCTGTTGAGTGATTCAGAGGAGGAGGTAGTGGTCATCGGTCCTGGATGTTATTATTTCTGAGACAGGGTTAGGAGAAGCGGGGATAAACTAGGGGAAGGGGCGCTATCCTGAGGCAAGGGCGGCTCAGCAACTGGGAGTCCCCAGCAGTAGGTGGGGATAGCAGAGTGGGTCTGAGGACATCACAGATAAGAAGACAGTATTATTGAAAGAGGGTGTCCATACAGCTTTGCACACCAGCTGCTTGACTTTAAAAGAAACCATGTTTTCCTGCTAACTTTGCAGTCTCTCAACCCAAGTAACAGCAAGAACTGCCTTCCCCAGCTGGGCACCCCCAGTCTCAGCAAGATTGCTGACCACGTCAGTGAGATGGGCATGGCTGCGGTGCATCATCTAGTTTATTTTTAGTCCCACAAATGTTTAGATGTGGGAACAAATCATATAACCGGGAAGAACCTGGAATAGATTGACTGACTCTGAAAGCTTACGTCGAAAACTGAGGACTTTAGGGGCACGTGGAAGCTTTTCACTTCTTCTTGTTGAAGGTTACAGCTTTTGACTAGAAGAGAGGATATGGAAAATGAATATTATGCTATTTAAAAGATGTCAAAGAAATAGGATATGATTTTCTGATCACTTAAGATCTCAGAATGATGACCCTCTAGCAAAAAATGCAGAAAATTTCAGAGACCAGAAAAATTACTTTCCTGGAGATTCATTAACATGATGAATATGGGCTATAAGGAAAATGTTAAGGAAAGGAAAAAAATACCACCAAAAATGTAATACAGAAAGAAAAAAACACAGTGAAAGAGATACCCCGTACTCTTCAGGAGAAAGCAGGACAAAAGAGCCAGAAATTATGCCCGGGACTAAGGAAGTCCACAGGCTGGTTTCACATAGTACTGGTAACAAAACTGGGGCACACAAAACATCAGAAAACAAATAAGAACTCCTGGTTATCATCAAGAGCCAGTGAAATGGCATTTGGCACTAGATGACAGAATGCAGAAGAGCATAGTGATTAAGGAGAGATTTATATTTATTTATTTGCTTTTTTATTATTATTTTTATTTTTTTACATCATTGTTCATTTTTAAACAATATTTGCTTCCCCCCACCCCCTCAGGTGTAGTCCCCATAGAGTTTCCTTCACCAATGCACCCGTGCACCATCATCTCAGACCCCTGTGCTCCTCCCTCCCTCCCTCTGATGCCTCTCCCTCCTCCTCCCCTGCAGTATGTCTCTGATTTATAATTGTCCATTTCTGATTTGTTGTGTTTTGTACTGTTATTATTTTTTTTTACACTGATGTCTTATTTGGTTTCCCTATATTCCTGCTATAAGTGAAACCAACAATGGAATATTATCCAGCAATCAAAAAAGATAAACTCATGCCATTCGCAGCAATGTGGATGAAACTAGA
Organism: Talpa europaea; assembly: GCF_964194135.1. Classification (NCBI taxonomy): domain Eukaryota; kingdom Metazoa; phylum Chordata; class Mammalia; order Eulipotyphla; family Talpidae; genus Talpa; species Talpa europaea. The sequence goes on along the minus strand of NC_140081.1, from coordinate 32,796,278 downwards.
AGGAATTATGCTCAGTAAAATAAGTCAGAAGGAAAATGATTAAGAAGAGATTTAAAGCCAAGCCAATGAAGGTTCATTGCCCTATGCTCCTGTCACTTCTCATGTGATCTTAGTTAGGACATGGACCCTCTCTGTACCATCACTGGTCATTAGAATGCTTACTTCACTAAGCTGTTATAAAGATTAAAGGCTATAATAAATTTAAATATCCATCACAATATGTGACAGAACAATCACCCAAAAGGTGGCCACTATCATTGTCATATCATCGTCACCAATATCATCATCACCTGCAGTAAAAGGGTAGTACTTGAAGAATTCAACAAGCCAGATGGTAAAAATATGGTGGATAACATTTGGTTGAAAATAAAGGCAGAGAAAGAAGTAATGTTTTATTAGATCATACTACAAACATCCCTGGAAGAGAAGAAAAGTAGACTATTGAATTCTATCTTCTCTCCCTCACACTTCCTTTCCCCTCTAAATATACATAGAAATCCTGCATGTGCACACAAGCACACACACCATCCTGCCTCTGTTTTCTTTATCTTAGGTCCACACAATCTGAATTTTGAAATCATTGCTGACCTATGAGAGGTTGAGTTTTCAGCAGAGGGAATGGTACACAAGTCAGATGTTGTGAGTTGAAGACTGAAAGATGAAGAAGTATAGGTGTCTCTTTCAAGAAATTTTAACATAGGGGACTCCCTGATGGCACAAGGGGTTAAGCACCGCACTATGAAGCAATCTGCAGTATTGCACCATGAGTTCAATCCCCGGCCGGCCAGGAAGCAACCCACATGGCGAAGCAGACCTCTTCTGTCTCACCCACTGCTCCCCTCAGCAGCGTATTTCAGTCAGTCTGCCTGTTCTGCTCCCCACTCTGTCTCTGGTGAATCCTCTCACCCCCTACCCTCGCATCTCTGGCCTGTACTCCAGCTCTTGTAAGCATAAATAAATAAATCTTTTTTTTAAAGAAAAGATTTATTTATTTATGCTTACAAGAGCTGGAGTACAGGCCAGAGGTATGGGGGGGTGTGTGTGTGAGAGGATTCACCAGAGACAGAGTGGGGAACAGAACAGGTGGATTGACTGAAATACACTGCTGTGGGGAGCAGCTGGCAAGTCAGGAAAGGTCTGCTGTGCCCTATGTGTCACCTCCCTGGCTGGAGATTGAACTCATGCTGCAGTGGCTTCAGGTTGCTTCATAGTACTGCTACTTAACTCCTTGTGCCACCAACACAAAGAAGGGCCTCCCCTGGTGGCGCAGCGGTTGAGCACTGGGCTGTGAAGCTGCCCTCAGCCTCTGCGGCGCCGATTCAATCCCCGGCCACCGGCAAGGGTCCCACATGGCGTGACAGACCTCTCCCGCCGCGCCCGCTGCTCCCCTCAGCAGTGTGTTTTGTCAGTCTGCCTGTTCTATTCCCTGCTCTGGCTCTGGTGAATTCTCTCACCCTCCCCCGCTTCTGACTGTACCCAGTGCTTGTATAAATAAATAAATAAATAAACAAACAAACAAACAAACAAATAAATCTTTTAAAAAATTAAAAAAAAAGAAATTTTAACAAAGTGAAGGACAAGCTATTCCACTGGTTTGTGTGATGGTAAGGTTAAAAGATCTGGGAGAAGAAGGTGAAAGGGAGATTCTTGGACATGTTTGTAGGTTGGAGAAAAAGCTCAGAAAAATGTTAAAGACTGGAGGGGATTACTCTAAGTGAAATAAGTTAGAAGGGGCAAGACAAATACTGGATGATTTCACTCATATGTGGAATATAGAGAAACAAAACAAAGGAACTGACCAAACTAAACCCAAACAAACCCTAGAAATCTGACTTAAGTATTGAGGCTACTAGAAAGAGGATAAAATGGAGGAGGGGAACAAAGGGTAGGGGAGGCAGCCCAGTGGTTTGTGGTAAGGAACTATGGGTGCTCTGGTGGTGGCTGTGGTTTGTGATGTACATGTGAGGAGGTGTGAGCCTGTTCCCCTAAATCATACACAGGGTTGTAAACCAATGTTACCTCAATAGAAAAGAAAAATGCTAAGCATACGAGAGAGAAGGGAGTGATTCATGCAACACAATACTTTCAAGGAGGAATGGAGGATAGGTAAACAGAAAGAAGAGGTTGGCCTTGGAAAAGAAGACGCAAAAAGAATGGAAATAAAAGGAGCCAGGGAAATACATGTTTCAAAGGAAAAGGAGTTTGTGACCAAAGGGGCGCTTTCTTTTCAGGGAAGTATGTAACTACATTATCTGTTGATGGGGACAGGGAGGGCTAAATTAGGGCACTGGAGGGATGTGGGAAGAAAATGGAAGAGTTGCTGTGGGAAATTGGAAAAGGAACCAACTTGGAATGTGTAAAAAAGGATTAGGAGCAGCCGTTGAGGTTCCAGCTGTGGTCAGAAATCACAGTTTGGTCGTGGATATAATCAGCATGGTGAAGTGATTTTCCTGAGGACTTCTCAGCAGCCTGGGAACAGGACAGAAGAAAACAGATGCCGTGGTCCATCTAGGCTTGAGGACTGGCAGGGCAGGTGCAGGGGAACAAAAGGAATGTGAGGAAATTGAAGATACTGGTGGGAATTAATATCAGATGGCTGGCAGGCTTGAGTGGGGGTAGGAAAGGCCATAGAAGCAGGAGATGACTGAGAGCTAGAAAGAAAAGAGGGAAGTATAAGTGTCAATGAGGTCAAAGGAGTTCTGTGAGAGTAAGGGAATGTGGAAGCCTAGAAATATAGTCAGGAAGCTGAATTTCAGAGTTTGAAAGATCCCAAGTAGAAGGTGCTAGATGGTGATAAGGCCCAAAGTATGACCAAATGAAGGGGTTGCTGGAGCTGAGTGAAAATAAAGGTCCTATTATTGGAGGTCAAGGAAGCATTACACTGTGTGATGGTAAGATTAAAAGATGATTTGCGTGAGAGGACAGACACATCAGTGTGGCTGGTGACACAGGCAGGATGACATGCCAGGAGTCGGGGGAGCAAGAACACTAAGTGAGGTGCCAGAGGTCTCAGAGCAAATGTGAGCAAATAATCCAGAAAACTTTTAGGCCATTGGAGAGAGTTGGAATGATACCTGACAGTATATGTATGAAAGAATAAGGGAAAAAGAAAGTTGTTGAACAACATCCTGGAACCAGAAGCTGCCTTTGAGACTGAGGAATTATGACAAAGAGCTGCTTCTCTTTAAGAGGGTGGTGAAGACATAGCGTGACAGACCTCTTCTGCCGTGCCCGCTTCTCCCCTCAGCAGTGTACTTTGGTCCTTCTGCCTGTTCTGTTCCCCGCTCTGGCTCTGGTGAATTCTCTCACCCTCCCACACTTCTGACTGTACCCAGTGCTTGTATAAATAAATAAACAAATCTAAAAAAAATAAGAGGGTGGTGAAGAAAATAGTGTCATCAAGGCAGAGTTCCAGGGGAAAAAAAATGGTTGAGACTATATGGGCATTTCTTGAGTCAAGTATCAGAGCCCTGGAGGACACAGAAGGTCTGAGAAGGGAGTATAAGCCAGGAAACAATATGCCAATGAGAAAGGAAGGATTGTGCTGAACTCACAAGAGGGAAATTTCATCCTTTAGGGGTCAAGGAAGCAACAAGAAGAACTACAACTCTGCTTAAATTTACTCAAGAAAGAAGAACTGAATGGTAAAAGTAGAAGTGAAAGAAGCTTCAGGAAATATGGTCATGACATGTTAAAATATATATAAAAAAAAAAAAAGATAGGTCCGAGAATATTCCCCAGGTACTGGGAATGAACATTTCTACAGGATACCACAGTGACTCATACTTGAACTACAATTTAAGAAGAATAAAAGATTTGGGGGGAGGGGGGAAGGTTCTTAAGATATTATCAATCTCCCAGGACCTTGAACTAAAAAAAAAAAAGAGAAATGGACTACAGGACACAACGCTGCTACACAGGAAACATGCTGGTAGGCAACAGGAACTGGTGTAGCTGTGGAGCATTTTCAAGGTAAGATGATCAAGCTTAAATAGAAGACATATGTGAACAGGTGACAGAGCAAGTAAGCAGGTAAGAACAACAGAGGAATACTCAGTTCCTATTTCCACTTCATCTTAAATGACAAGAATAATTTTCAAGGGGGAAACAGTAGCATAAACATGAATAAGAGTTTATCAGAGCCCAACAGATGCCGAGATATGAAAAATATCAAGCAGTTTCAAATGAATTTGGGGTCCGTAGGCCCACATAAAGGATAGCCCACCATTCCTGATCAAGAAGCTACTGCTGATAACCTCTGAAAAATCACAGCAGACTACAGAAATGAAGGAAGACTGTAGTTTGACAACTAATAGCCCAATTTTCAAACACCAGGACATTTCTGAAACAGGTTATTTTTTGAGTCCCCTTCTTTGAACCAGACACTGTGCTGCACTTGGGGATATGAGGTTGGGTTCTACCTTGGTTTCTACTATGATTCAGTCCCAAATCCAAGCTGTTGAAAGATAGCTAATTTTGATGGGGAGGGGAAACTAATCTATAGTGGAGTAGTAAGCTGATGGCTATGAGCATTGATGAGGGTAAGCTGGAGGTAATGCCACTGGCAAGTGTTCTGGAGTTTGAGTAAGTCATTAAAGACATTTTTTCCCCTATAGAACACATTCACACAAGACTGCAAGACTTGCCCTGCACTGTTATACAGGAAGGTTGATGATTGATTGATTGATTGAATAACGTTACTCAAAAAGAATGCTAATAGAACACTACCCAGCAATATAAAGGAGTGAACTATTGCTAATGCAACAATGTAGATAAAACTCAAGGACATTTCACTGAGTAAAAAGAAAGCCAATGTCCATAGGATACACATTGCACAATTTCAGTCACATGGACAAGGAAGAGGACTAAAAAATATGTGAATGCAAGTTCAGAAAGGCTTTAACAGGTTTAATGGGAGCTCATCTGAAAAGGCACTTCAACCAACAGAATGGTATTTCCTCAAACTGACACAATATTCCACATTGTTAACAAGGTACATTTTTTTAAAGATTTATTTATTTATACAAGAACCTGGTACAGGCCAGACGTGCAGGAGGGTAAGAGGATTCACCAGAGACAGAGAGGTGAACAGAACAGGCAGACTGACAAAATACACTGCTGAGGGGAGCAGCGGGCGAGACAGAAGAGGTCTGCCTCGCCATGTGAGCATCTCCGCGGCCAGCAGGGATCGAAAAGGGAAGACAGAGATGATATTGTATTAGCAATGTGTTCTGTGCTAGTCACACTGCATATGTAACACTATGTCAAGTCCAGTATGTCAAGCCCATATTTTAAAGCAGACATGCATAAACTCAGCATATCCCAAGTAGGGTAACTAAAATGGTTCAGTATCTAGAAATCTTATATGAAGACTACTAGAAGGAACTTAAGGAAAAGCTAAGGTGCGGCAGGCGCAGGGACAGGTCAGGTGACAATTATAATGCAGACCGTGACAAGACGACAACATCAAACATGCCGTTGCAGGCAGCATGATACTCAACAATTTATAACATACTTCCCTGCTTGTGATTTTACCTGCCCAGTATCTGGAAGGCTGGCAAGTTGTGGAAGGGTTAGATTTTTTTTTTTTCCTGTGCAACCACCTGGTTTGAGATTACAGAGAAGTTTTGTCTCAGAATAAAGAAGGATTTTCAAACATTTTGATCTTCACGACAAGAGAATGCCAACAAGAGCAAGAGCAACAAGAATGCTCTATAAGCACCATACATTGATTATCTGATTTAATCATCATGGCAATCTTAGGTACCATTATCCCCATTTTACAGATGAGAGATATATGCTCAGAGGCACTCAATAATCTGCCCACAGCTAGAACCACAGCTAGTCAAAGGTCAGAGCTACAGTTCAAATTCAGGCAGCCCCACTTCTGAAACACTACTTATGGAGTAACTGGAGGGATCGACTGCTGAGGTTTACTGCAGGGTGAGTGGCCTGCAAGCCTGAGTCAGAAGCTGAACTAGATCAAATGTAAGATAAGATTCTAGGAATCTTGGCAGACAGGCTCATTTGGATTGGAAACACTAAGCAGTGCCCCTTTGGGAGTGGCGTAGTTCTAGTCACACACACACACACACACAAAAGGGGGTCTCCCTGATGGCACGGGGTTAAAGTCGCAGCACTATCAAGCTATCAGCAGCCACTGCAGCATGAGTTTGATCCCCGGCCAGGGAGCAACCCACATGGCGCAGCAGACCTCTCCTGTCCCGCCCGCTGCCCACCTCAGCAGTGTATTTCAGTAGATCCGCTGGTTCTGCTCCCCATTCTATCTCTGGTGAATCCTCTCACCCCCCATACCTCTGGCCTACACCCCAATTCTTGTATGCATAAATAAATAAAAATAAATCTTAAAAAAAAAACAAAGACAGTAACATTAGAAAAATGCATAGTTTACTACAAAGGTAAGAAAAATTGCTGTCAAAATCTTTCTTTTTTTTCTGCCACATTGAAAGTCAGTCTGATAGTTGCCAGGTGGCACTGTCTTTGGAGGACATGATGCCTGATTGAAAACAGAGACAGATGGCAAGACACTGAGTCAAATATAGATGAATTTCTGAAAAATAGTGGAAAATGCTCCAACGTCAGCACAATAAGCGACCTGTATTCAGAAGCAGTCAAATGATCTCAGACTTTTACCAATGGCCACACTTATGCTGCCTCAAGGGAGTTGGAGAGGGTGGACAGGGGTGACTGAGTAGCTCCCCAGAAGCCTTAAAATAAAAACATACCAACTCTGTAAAAGAAAAGTGCTTGGCTGGGTTTCTAATGGCATTTGCACAGGTTCTGAGCTTAAGGAGCAGAGGTTGCAACTTAGGGTGGTAGTTTTGACTGTTTTAAAAAAAGAGGCAACAGTCAGCCTGCAGCACAATGATGAGGTCCACAATGACAAGGGGTAGAACCTGGAAAATGCAGCCAGCTGGGCCAAAGAGTGGTGTGGGGACAGGGAGTGGGCGTGGGGGGGGTGGGAGTCTTCTCTAACTAATCAGAGGCTTAGTGTACATAATGCGTGAGAGGCCAGTTAGTACCAGACCCCAGAGTCAAAACCAGATCTAGCTGCCTGAAAGGAATGAGCACTGGCTGTCGGTCCTAACAAACAGCTCTGCCACCGACCAGCCCAGTGACTCTGGATGAGTTACAACCTACAGCTCAGTTTCCCCATCTATAAAACAAGAAGGGTGACGTTTGGGGAGAGAAGTTCACTTTTGACAGCATATCTCATCCCAAAGGAAATGCCAGATGGATTCAAGATTTAAATATAATTAAAATCATAAATATTACTATGAGAAACAGGCCCGTGCCTGACATTTGCAAGGCCAGAGGCAAGAATATAAATGTGGGCTCACAATCTCCCCTATTTTCCCCTCTCCCCAGCCTCACTCCTTCCTATATAGCTAGGAGCCTGGGGGACCACCTAGTCTGCACATCCAACCATCACCCATACTTCTTTCCCACCAGACCACCACCCCTTTAGTCTTTATGGTAGCTCACATCTATGGCACAACTGCCTTGGGAGGACAGACCCAGGGAAGAGGCCCTTACAAGCCTTGAAAGCAGACTGAGCAGGGAATTCTGGGCTTCCAAGTATAGGGGTGTGGTCTAGAATGAACAGCAGGAGCTCTGGGTGGAAGTTCCCCCATCCTGGTCCTAAGAATTCCATGCCCTGTGGTGACAGGCCACCCCAGTATCTAATATAAACCACAAAGAAAAAGATTGATACATCTGGTTACATAAAAATGGAAAACTTGTGGATATTAAAAACAAATCAATCTTAAAACAATTATCAAAACTGAACAGAAATATGTATAACATCATAACAAATATTTATGATCCTTAATTAAACAACTCATTTAATTAGTTAAAAAGTAGTTACCCAATAAGGAATTCCCAATAGTACAGCAAATAAAGAAAGGTCAACTTAACTGATAATTACATGACTATACTACAAGCCCTTTTTAATTTCTCTAACTGACAAATATTTTCCAAATGATAATACATGGGATCGGCAAGAGCTCAAGATGAAAACTGATAACTTCACCCTCCTGTTTATCCAAATCTACTTTTTACAGTTTATACCTGAGAAACATTTATGGCTGTAACGAAGATTTATCTATGAGGATGTTAACCCCAATACCAGTAATAATAGAGAATAACTGGAAACAACTTAAATGTCTAACAAAAGGGAATTCAATATTTTTTAAAAGGCATGGAACATTAATACAATGGAGTAGTCAAGTGTTACTGTAGATAAAAAACTGACAATATATCAGTATGTCCATGACATAACAGTGAAAAGAGGGCATTTTTAAAGTGGTATAATTCACTTTATTGTTAAAGTTACACACACACTCTCTCTCACACACACAATCTAGGAGGCTAAACAAATAGGTGTTTAGAACTGTTCTTTTAAAATTTGGGATGTTGAAATTAAAGAGCTTCTGCACAGCAAAAGAGACAATAGCCAAAACAAAGAGAAACCCCACCGACTGGGAGTACATTTTTGCACCCAACACTAATGATAAAGGACTGATCACAAAAATCTACAAAGAGCTGACGAGACTCAGCAAAAACAAAGTAAAATACCCAGTCAAAAAATGGGCAGGGGCCTCCCCGGTGGCGCAGCGGGTTGAGTGCAGCACTGTGAAGCTGTCCTCAGCCTCTGCAGCACAGGTTCAATTCCCGGCCGGCCAGGGAGATTCCCACATGGCGCAGCAGACCTCTCCTGTCTCACCCGCTGCTCCCCTCAGCAGTGCATTTCGGTCCTTCCGCCTGTTCTGCTCCCCGCTCTGTCTCTGGTGAATCCTCTCACCCTCCCTTGCCTCTGGCCTGTACCCCAGCTCTTGTATAAATAAATAAATATTTTTTAAAAAATGCAAATGGCCAACAGACATATGAAAAAATGTTCAACATCACTTGTAATCAGGGAAATGCAAATCAAAACTACCATGAGATACCATCTTACACCAGTGAGAATGGCACATATTAAAAAAACTAGCAACAACAAATGTTGGCGAGGGTGTGGAGAAAAAGGAACTCTCCTGCACTGCTGGTGGGAGTGCAAACTGGTCCAACCACTATGGAGAGCTGTGTGGAGATTTATGGACCTACTAAACATAGAGCTTCCATATGCTCCAGCAATTCCACTCCTAGGTATTTACCCAAAGGACACAGAAACATTAATTCCAAAGGGTACCTACACCCCTATGTTTATAGCAGCACTATTTACAATAGCTAAGCTATGGAAACAACCCAAATGCCCAAAAATAGATGCCTGGATCAAGAAGATATGGTACATCTACACAATGGAATATTACTCAGCAATCAAAAAAGATAAACTCATGCAATTTGCAGCAACATGGATGGCACTGGAAGGGATCATGCTCAGTGAAATAAGCCAAAAAGAAAAAGAAAAATAGTGAATGATCTCACTCATAGCAGGAATTTAGAAAACCTAAATAAGGGACCAGGAAAAAGACTAATTATAATAAAGTAAAAATCAAAATCAACAAGCAACTATAAACCAGATACACTACAGGGGGGGCAGAAGGGAGTAGGATCAAAACAAGGGGAGTGGGAATTGTATGGGGACTAGAACCGAGATGAAAATGCAAACATTGTGCAAAAATGAAAAATGTTGTAAAAAATATATAAAATTTTAAAAAAAATAATTAAAAAAGAAAAAAAGAAAATTTGGGATGTTAACATTTTTCTTCTTCTTTATTTGTATTTTCTAATTTTTAAAAACTGGATTAATAGGCGCCTATTCCACTGGTGGTGGCAGTTGGTTGGTTTTTGGAGATGGATTATCATCCCTAAGGAACTTAGTTACTCTAACATTCTACAAGAATATCCCTTTGTAGCTTTAACATTGAGGATTCTATGAAAAGAAAAATTAATGAATTATATGGTGCCCTCTGGAGAGCAAGGAAGAGTCACTGTAGCAGCTTCTACATTAATGGGGCAAAACTCTATTAGCATGAAACAACCCAAAAAAGAAAACATGACGACCCCACCCCCACCCCACCCCCCCACCCCCCCCCACCCCACCCCGCAGAAGACAAAAACCCTGCATGTAGAGCGGGAGAGTCCCTACTACTTCAGGTGGTAGAGTTCTTTCTGGATTTTATCTTCAAAGCAGTCTTAATGCCAATACTTCCACACAAAACCAAACCAACCAATTTAATGAATAATGGGTAGCTAGAAGGAAACGGGCAGGATTGAACACACCAGGTTCAAATGGTGGGGGGCAATGGGAGTTTCGTTTTTCTACTTCCATCTCAAGGTACAGAAGCTTCAGTTAGAGCAACATTTGTGACCTCTTTCTGCCTCCTTACTTCTCTGCCATGGAGGAAACTATAATTATTTACTTGAGAAGCAAATTTGTTACAGTTTACTTGTAAACTTGCAATTCCCAAGAAGAAATTCACATTACTTCAAGGTTGACCCACTGTAACCAGTTTAAAAACCCATTTATCTGCCTGCACATCCACCTATATTTACTTAAAAATATATGCACAGCAAGAGCTCCCTACTTAACTTACTGCCTGGCTGAGCCACATCAGAAATCAAAACTTAGATAAGTAGTCTGCTCTGTAAGTGGAAGTTTCTATGTATACACAAGAAAGGGGGCAGCCAAGAAAGGTAGAGCAATACAAATGGGTCCTCAAAGAACCTCCATTTCAATGTATCTGACTCCTCTCCATTCTGTACCACATGGAGTCCCTTCTCATAAGCAGAAAACCACAACTCCACGACCAGTCACCAATTTCTGCAAGTCCCTTTGGGTACTGGGGGGATATTAAAATCCAATCCATCTTTCTCGAACAGCTCAAATGTCACCTTCTTCCCAAGCCTTCCTCCACCTTACCCCAGCTGCAAAGGACCTCTTGTTCTCTTAAGATTCTAAACCCTTTGCTTCTATCATTAACCATATATGATTTCACATAGTTATGTGTATCCATGTTCTTTAAATTATAAGCTACTTGATGGCTAGATTAACAGTATTTACCATATAGAGTTTTATTGATAATGAAATAATGTGCGTAATGGGCTTAGAACAGTACCTGGCAAATTGTAATGGCTTAATAAATATTAATTATCAGTATCATCATCTTTATTTTATCATTATCACCATCCATTTTCTATAAGAAGAAACAGGGTATATGAAAAAAATCAAATGTATTTCCCAAGTTCATAAAGCAAATCAATGCTGGTTCTATTCTCTTCTATACAGTTGTCCATTAAACTGTGCAGGACAGCTGGCATAACAGAAAATCCTGGTTTTTACCCATTTAAAATTCCAAAGTGTTACCAAAATGAAGACTGGGATTCCATCCAAAAGGCAACATTCTTCAAAATGGTAGTACATAGAAATGCCACCCAGCTGTGTTATACTAAGGTAATTTCATCCTACCACTTGCTCTAAGCTCTGCCCCCATTTGTTGCAATGTTTCATTCATGTTAGTAGGTGAAAAAGTCTAAGTCCTTATGTTTCACTCTGCATTATTTTGGATTATTTTTTTAAATGCTCATAAGGTTGATTATTCTTGTGCGAATTTGCAAAATGACTAGCACTTAAGACCATCCAATCTTTTATAAATCTGATTGTGCTCTTCATGAGACTGAAAGCACAGAAGAGGTGACACAGAAGCAATAGCAGAATTGAAGGAATGATGTCCGAGGAAACAAAAAACGTAATTTCTGACCCAAGGCATACTTGACCTTGGACAACCCACTAAAACACTTGAGTTTAAGACAAGGTCATCTGTAGTAGTTAGGACTAAGAATTAAAATGCAGTTTATCAGAACTCAAGATAAAACAGTACCCAATCTTAGCATTATTGTTTATTGCTTTTGAAGTATTCTGGCAAAAAGTTCCCCCTTGAAAAAATGAGCATTTACAAGGTTTAGGGATAATTTCCTTTAATTTCCAAATAATAGAATACCTAGAAAAGCAAAGAAGGTTTAGCTATCTAATATTTATGTTGCTATCACTGGAATTCAATCAATCATATCCTCCACGGTTAAGAATTATAGAAAAATAGCATAAACACAAAGGGGCATTAATGACCACCTCCATGGATCTCCCCCTAACTCCAAATTCCCTGGATCAGGGCTTCTCCATTTCAACACTGCTGACATCTTGAGTTAGGTAATTTTTTGTTGTGGGGGGGCCTCAGCTGGGCATCATGGAATATTTAGCAGCTTTCTTGAATTCACCCACTAAATGCCACTGTTGTGACAACCAAAAATACCTTCAGACATTGCCACATGTCCCCAGTGGAGCAAAAACACCCCCAGTTGAGAACTACTGCTATGGATCCTCTACCACAGCTACTGTAAATTGCTTTGCGGACAAGCTTATATAAAGACATGCAAGTTTCAGTGTGTCATTGCTTACAACACAGCCTCATGTATCCAGCATGTAAAGAGCAACTTCCATTTGCAACTCGGGATTTTCAAAAGGCATAGCCTTTCTAGTTATTCTGCATTTAATATACTAGTACGAAACATACAGGGACTATCTACTCTTTAATGTTATGGGGATACAAAAAGAAATAAATATCAGACATGAAGGAATCAAAGAACAGAAGCAACCACAGAAACAATCACTTCAGCCGCATGTCCGGTCATTCAGCTAGCTACTTTAATAAACGTGCATGGAACAGTCCAATAAGGATGTCCTGGCTAAAGCTGTAGACAAAAACTAAAGTTTAGAGCTAACTTTACGAGGTTAGAGCTCAATACCTAGAAGAAAGGACCCCAACAAGATAACAGTAGTCACCTCTGAGGAGGAGGTTGAAGGGGTAATTTCACTGTTTCCTTTAGATGCTTCCAGATTATTTTTCAGGATGAACATATAATCATGTGTCACTTCTATTATTAAAAACCAAAATGGGAAAAGCCAGAAGAGAAGAGGAACTCTCTGATGAAAACAGTATAAAGAGAGAAAAGTCAAAAAGCTCAACATTCCAAAATGTGTAGTAATTAGGGGGCAGAAGGAAGCAAAAACAATGAAAAAGCAGCAAGGGAGGCAGGCAGAAAGAAGAACTAGAAAAGCCTAACAACTCTGTGGCCAAGGGAGGGAAGTTTCACAAAGGAACTGAGCAGTCAACAGAACCAAAAGGGGAAAAGGGTGAAATAAGAGGGCAGAACAGAATTTAGATTTCAAAGAGGCTTCTTAAAATTCATAATTTTTCCCTACATTATGCCCCCTCCATCATGGAGGAAACAGAGGCCCAGAAAGGTTAAGTGGCTGCCTAGATAGGTCTTGGTAGCTAGAGGGCACGGCAAATGGAGCCCAGACAGTGTTTATGGGCAGTTAGTAACTGGCTGCAGTGAAAGGAAGAAAAGGGAGATAATTGCCTAAGTAGTACCGGGGACAGACAGGAAGGGATGACACTCAAGAAGCAGACAAAAATAATAAACTTTTTCTCTGGAGCTGGATAACTTGTTTCCTTTGACTTTTGGGTTGTCAGATTAAGTAGGGGAATCACTAGACAGAGTACCCAGGCTTCCCTGGTACCCCACCATGGGCCCCCTTCCCTTTTGAGACTATACCCCCCCCCCAGGTTCCATTTATCATCTGCATGTGAAAGATTCCCAAATCTCTCAGTTCAAACCCTCTCCTAAGTGCATGCCCCAGGGCGATGGATCTCTGTTTGGCTACCTGTAAGTGCCCACACTGAAGGCGCCATCACAATCCTACTTCTTCTCCAGTGCTCTGTCTCAAGGAAGGCCTCCCACAAGAAAGAATTTAAGAAAATTACTGAACATCATCTCTCATATCTTTGTGAGCTAGAGGAAAAAAACATTTGCCGGATGATCGTATAGCCAGAGTCCCGGGCATTAGAGCAACTTTATCCAGTAAATGTCCGTTAAGGGATTCATGGCAAATTGGAAAGTCTTTGATTAGCTTTGGTCAGCTTCAGGCCAAGTGCAGCAGACACTTACAGATGACTCCCAACAGTGCCCACCGTCCTGGAGTCCACATCCTTCTAAAATCCCCTTACCGTGGTGGTGGGCAGGAGCTGTGACTAGCTTTTAACCAGTAGAACAGCAAGAGAGACACTCTTGCTGGCCTTGAAGTGAGCTGCTATGCTGAGAAGTTACCATGGAGAGGGCCATGTGGCAGGGAACTATAGAAGGCCTATAGGACTTGAGGCCCCAAAGAACTAAATTCTGCCAATAGCCACATGAGGGTGGAAGAAGACCCTGAGCCTCTGATGTCCTGGTCAACAGCTTTGATTGCGGCCAGAGAGAGCAAAGGACCCAGCTAAGTCATGACCGACTCAGGACCCACAGAAAGTGACATAATAAATGGATATTGTTTTAGCCAGTAAGTTTGTGGTAATTTATTATGCAGCAATAAAAAAACAATACATCATGCAATATTTTATTAATTACTTGGATAATGATATTTATGAAATATGTAGAACACAAAAATAACAAGATGAACAAGATATAAAAAATTTAACTACACTGATGTTTAAGTAAAAGCCTAGACAGAAAGGTTCTTGTGCAAAACTAAGAGAGAGAGCAGATGCATACTTAGAAGGGGTGGGCCATGGAGTGATTCGGAATTCATAGTAAGATGTAGCTGCCAAAAACTCAATACTATTTGAAGTCATCTCGGCAAAGTACAGTGTACAAAATGAAAGGAGAAGCAGTTTTACCGTACCATAGGAACTGGTCAAATCAAATCAACAAATACTTCCCGGGTGTCTCAATTTAAAGCATTAGGAGAAATAGAGGAAGATACATGGTCCTGTCCCCTAAAGTACTTTCCATTCTATCTGGGAGCTAAGACAAACATATTAAAATGTTAAATCACAATACAGAATTTAGATAACAGTTTAAGAAAACAGTACTAAGATGTTAGAAAGCAGGCATTAGAATTCATCTGGAATTAGTTAAAGGTGGTAACAAGCAGGAATTCAAAAGAGGAAAACATCATTATTCACATTATTATTATTGCTCTACCAATATGATAGAAAAGCAAGTTTATTCAATACAGGGATTCAATTTCACATTGCTGAGCACAAGCATCCAAAGTTTGAAAATGTGGAGGCAAAAAAAATTCAGACAATCTGAGCTATTTCGGGAGATTTTAAGTGACAGATAACAGTACATTTACAGATAAGTAAATATGGGTAAAGGAGGGTTAAAGAAGCTGTTTATTACAATTCAGTAAGTCTACTGCACTAGGAAGCAGATTTTTCTCTTAGTCTCAAATGCTAATGAAAACTCATATTACCTTTCTAGGTCACAATGGCTACTTTTGGTTAATGTGCCATTTTCACTAAATAATTTGAACCCTGGTCATTCTTTATTCTTCTTCTCCTCCCAAAGTTGACCAGTAGTCAAGCTTGCAATTTCTTCCTTTGTGACGTCTCTCACATTTAGACCTTTCTCTAAACCCCCAGGTCAGTGTTTTATATCCAGGCCATCATAATACCCTACCTGAATCTTTTTTCAGACATATCCTAACTCATCTCCCCAATTTCAGTATCTCCCTCCTGTGTAGTTTTAGCCATGACAATTTTCTGCCCAAAGCCATCATTGTTCACAGAATGAAGTATGGATCTCTTAGTTTGGGGGCAGAGCTGGATTCAATCCTGGCTCTATCACTTCCTAGCTACATGACTTGATACCTCATTTTTTTTCACATTTGTTAAATAAACATAATACCAACCCCTCACATGTCTAGCTTTCCTGGGTCAGTCCCCTTTGTGTCCGCTGCATCTGATCAGCAGTCTACTCTCAAAAGTGTCCTGGTTTGGGCAATAAATCACTTGGTCAATAAAAGATTGTTATGAGGATTTCATGAGACAGAGCACATAACCATAACAGGCCTGACATGATACTCTTTCCTCGTGCTCTCAAATGGACCTTGTACTTTGATGCCTATAATCATTTCTCCAACATGAACAACTAAAGAAAGACATACCCATAAGCAGCCAATTACTGGCTGGGAGCAGATACAAAGGTCTGGCCACTTGGGGCTTTGAGTCTCCTCCTTTCTTTCTAAGAATTCTGGTCTCTTCTCTTGATTTCCTCTCTTTTAAATGCCTAGTCCAAGGTGGGGTCAATTCTAACAGCTTCTACGATCATGGGCAAAGACAAGGATCTTCCTGTTGGTTTTCTAGGCATAACTTCCATGTCCAGGGTCAACCTCAAACCACACTCCAGGTAGCACCTCGTGCGCTCTGGTTTCCACAACCAGAAAAATCAAAGATTGCACTCTTTATAATTCCAGTCTTTCTATGCCTATCTCCAGCCAGAAATTACTTAGCCTTTCTCCTTTTTTACAACTGTTCCATCGCTCCTGTTCCGTGTACAATTATACATCCTAGAGTAAAACCTGTCTTGGTTTTTAAGCTTCCTACCATACCTCCCCTGGCTAAGTTTCCAAATATTAGAGAATCAGGGCCAATTAAAGTAGGCTAGTGACACATGTCTTTAAACACATGACCAGGCAAAGGAACTATTAGTATACAAAACAAGAATTCATTCAGATGGATGTTCCTTTGACTTCCTATACCTCAGGCAAAAGCCTTCTTTTTGTGGGAGGAGTGGGCTAAAATGAGCCTGAAATTTGAGGATTTAATTAAAATCTGATTATCAGGCAACTTTGATCTTCTCTACATCAAACATCTGCATTACTCCTCAGGTCCTAAAGCAAAGAGCTCAAGACATTGTAAGCTAGCATTCGTTACAATATTTAAACAAGTTGAACAAGAACAACAACTATTTATCCAGACACTGAGACACTTAATTGTTTAATTGAGGCCTCAAATACAATTGCCATGCTAGTTAGGTATTAAAAATACCCACAGATCAAAACTAATGACATAATTTAAATTGTTTAATAAAAAAACTAATACAATCACAATTTTACCTACTTAATCATACCTACTTTCTTGGTGTTACACTTTTAAGAAGCCACGCTCCCCCCAGAATCCCTGCCATAAGGATTCCCTAGTAGCATTCAAGGTCCTTGATTAGCCCAGACGCTGCCTCCTATGCCGTAGACTTGATCTAGCCTCAACCACTTTACACCTTTTATTTCTAGCATAAGTTACTGGTATCAAGAAAATTTAATAGAGTGGGGTACAGGTTTTATTTACATTTTATTATTGAAAGATATGCATACCTTGGGAACGAATCAAACAGTATAGAAAGGTAACATGTAAAAGTGAAAGTCCAAAGCCCTGCCACCCCTAATTGCCAAGGTGACAACTGATAACTGTCTCTTTTGCATCCATGCAGAAAATGCCTGCGCATGTCTGAAGTATACATATACACAAACTCTTACAGTTATCGATCCTGTAAGACCTCCCCACATCTTTGTGTTATACAAATTGGATCACAAGATACCATTCTGTACCTTCCCTCTACACACACACATGCTTAAAAATGTATCTTGGTGGAATCTTTAAAAAAAAACAACACTTCATAGAAAAGCAGATTTGTGGTTACTAAAGGCAGGAGGTGGGGGGCAAGGAAATGAATCCTCGGCTTCCTTCCTTGTCATTACATACAGATCTACCTCAGCATTCCAGTGTGAATACACCATTATTAATATAACCAGTCTCTCATGATGAACATTGAGATTGTCCATAATGAAAAAATGATAACAATGGTGCAGCTAACACCCTTGTAACAAGTGACTTTTGCACAGCTTCTTCTTAGACTAGATTTGCTTAGACAAGAGATATAATCATCCTACATTTCTAAGATGCTCTCCAAATGAGCTCTACCGATTTATGCTCCCACCGACACTGCAGAGGTGGGCTTTTAAATCAATTATCTGGCCTGAAGTTCCTGTCGCACATATCAGGAACTAAATATTTAACCTAAAAATAGCAAAGCACTGGTCATTTCATCTTCAGTGGGTAACAGTCACACCTTGCTGTGATCAGCCTTGTCCCCACCCAATATCAAATTCAGAGAGAGCTATTCCTCAAAATTAACCCAGCTCTTAAATAGTGAATACTTGGATTTGGAGATTTATTTAATGAATTCAGTATAGAAGAGAAACCTACACAGCTCCTGAGAACATGGCCCACGATTATCTCTAACACCAGGAGTGCTGCATAATTGTGTGATATAAGGTGGTTTCCACTCACCCATAATTACTTAAAGGCATTGGCAATGGAGATACACTTTGTAAATAGAAGAACCCAGTAGATCAGCATATTCGTGGAATGGGTAGATCTGAGAGATTTTGCTTGTTTAACAGAGAATCAAGTTTTTTTCCCAGAATAGTGAAGACCTGTAAGCATCACTGCATAGAATTTAGTAAAACACATCTAGAATAAAACTTGTTTAATATTTTCTATCTTGCAAACCACAATACAACACCTTACCTCATTTAATCTTCCTGGCCATCCTGACAGGAGGCAAGGCAATCGTTACACATGAAACAAAGACTCAATGAGCACACAGTATGTGCTCATGTTCGGCTCTCTGCTAAGCAGTTGGTATGAATAAGAAGCTCCTCTCTCATTCACTGCCACCCTGCTCCACCCATTCTATCTGCAAAGCCTTCACACTATACTTCAGGTACCTGGTAACGAAGCCTGCAATACCCCGTGTGACCAGTACCCTGCCCACCCTCCGACTTGCATCCGGGCAGCTATATACCTCACTCACATAGCCATGCCTAACTCTGCCAGGTTAGAATCCAGATTCTTTCCACCTCAGGGATTTGCACTTTATTCCCTCTACCCAGGATGCTCTTCTCCCAACTCTTCACCTGGATATAACTCCTATTTTTGGTCTCAGCTGAACTTGTTACTTTCTCCCAGATCCCTCCTCCCAATAAATTATAGCTCATCTAGTCATTTTCATAGGACATTATTTCTCACAATACTTCATAATGAAGTATATGTGCATTTCTTTGTTTGCATTCCAACTCCCCCACATAACTGCAAGGAATCAAGACTTTTGTGTTCACTGCTATAATGCTAGCCCTATCCACTGCAGTGCCTGGTACACAGCAGACATGAAACAAAAGTAGTGAACAAACACAGCCGATGTTCCAACGAGTATATATACTATAGAGAGGAAATACACAAAGAAGGGAAAGGCTAATTTTATCAATGGATGGAGAAGGTTCCAAGAAATATTCCAGACATGAGGCCGCACATGTGCTGATGGCTAAAAGGTAAGTAAACAATTGTCAGGAATGAGGCCTACTAAAATGACCTAGTGCGAGGGTAAACTGCAGGCGTGGAAGAATAAGGACTGTGTGGTGGCTCTCAGATTTATGACTATGATATCTGAGTGTCTACTAGTGGTAGAATTACTCAATATACAAAATGGAGGAGGAAGAATCTCCATTATTATTATTTATTAGCAAGGTATAGAACCCAAGGAAAAGAAGGCCTTCGCAGAGTTGAGAGTTTGGATGGTGGCAATTCCTCTGCCCACCTCCCGGTCAAACTAAGCAGGAACAATCATGGTTTCAACCTGGGAATATCCAGTGCTGAGTCCTCGGTGCCACAGGTCAGGCCAGGCTAAGGGAGGGCAGTGGAAGGACCAGAAGATGTAGCATAGAAAGGGCCAGGGGGTTTCTTTTTTGGTAAAAAGATGTCAATGGCATCTTTTTACCAAAAAGATGTGTGCTCATCTTTGTGCATGGGGGCCAAAAGAAAAAAAGACAAAGACAAAGAAAATATCAGCGCCCAGGGAATCTCACACACCTGCTAATATCAATTTCACCTCCACTTCCACTGGCTGGTCCCGCTCCTGGATTTCTAACCATCCTGTATTGCAATTTGTGTTGCTCTTCATGGAAGTAGTCAGGGCAGAAATCCTAAATAAATACATTAAAACACTACCTGATGCCTGAATGGAATTTGGTTGAAAAGCATCAAAATATGCCATTACCCAGGAAGTGACCTCATCCTACTAACTCCTCAACAGTGTCTTTGGTTGACCACAAGTCTATAAATACTTGGGGGTGTTAATTGAAGATAGGAAGAATAAGAACAATCCGGCATTTGTTGCCCCCACAGCGAAACTTTCTAGCTCCCCTTCGCAGCCCTGACACACACAGAACAGCATTACACGAAACAGGAAGTTTTGAATTATAGTTCTGGTTAAAACTAAGAACCCAGAACTTATTTCCAAAATGCTAACAGAGTGACAGGAAGAAAAAGAATATACCCTGGAAACTGGAAACCTCAATGAAAACACAATTCTTTGGAGGGAAAAAAAACCTAAACTTTTCATGGTAGTAATACAGCAGAGTAGGGGAAGACTAACAATTTAGCAGAAAATTATAAAATAGTCAAGCCTTGGGGAGGCGAGTGTAAATTGATAGGGCCACATGAGCCAGAATGGCAGACAGCACCTGAGGCAGCATTGATTCAGGAGCCACCGGCCTGGTCCTGGCTCCATGCACCACCCAACAGCTGTGTGACCCAGAATGAGTCTCCCTGGACCTCAGTTTCTGCCTTTGCAAGATGAAACATTTGAAACATATCACCTCAAAAGAGCCTTTCCAGGGCCTCCCTGGTGACGGAGCAGGTCAAGCGTAGTGCTGTGAGGCTGTCCGCAGGCTCTGCAGTGCAGGTTCAATTCCTGGCCGGCCAGGGAGCTGCCCACATGGCGCAGCAGACCTCTCCTGTCTCACCCGCTGTTCCCCTCAGTAGTGTATTTCAGCAGATCCACCTATTCTGCTCCCCACTCTGTCTCTGGTGAATCCTCTCACCCTCCTGTACCTCTGGCCTATACCCCAGCTATTGTATAAATAAAATAAATCTTTAAAAAAAATAAAGAGCCTTTCCAGTATAAAAACCTATCATTTTTTTTTCTGCCACAATTAGAATAGGAACAACAGGATGGCCACTTGAGTGATTTTCAGTCTCATCTACAACACTGTAAGGTAAATACCACCACATCCTTTTGCATTTTCTAATAGCAAAGGTCAAGATCTATGAACATGTAACAAGCACCAGGCAGTGTTCAAAGGCCTGTGTGCAAATGTGTTCAAATGTACCTGTGTGCATTAACGCATTTCATCCTCCCGATCATCCTACAAGTAGGTATGATTATTATTAGCCCCATATTACAGATAAAGAAGTTCTGCGAGACATAAAAAAAATGAAGTAACTTGCCCATCATTAGCAGTGACAGAACCAGGACACAAACCCAGGGAGTCTGTCTCCAGAGACTACACTTGATCCCACATGAGCCAAATGGGGCTTTTGGAGTCTAGGTAACCTGGGCTAACTCCTGGCAAAGATGGCTTCAGATCCAGGTGTATGAGTTCCAAGCCTACATGCCTTCCACAACTGCATGCCTGGGAAGGAATGGCTGGCTCTTAGAGAAAATTTTTCTGAAAGACTGTTTTTGTTTATCCCTAACTCAATGCTTTCTATCATAACACATCCCCCACTCGCTCTGCCTGGCTGAGGAGCTGCAGAAGGGCAATAGCAAGACAAAGAACTCATTTCTTGTGCCTGCCTAGGTGAGACATTGTGCCAGATAGACAAATAAAAGTTGGGGTGGGGGAGCCTCTGCTTCTTTACTCCTGCTCTGCTCTAACAACATGACTTTTGTTTGAGAGTCACACAGATCCTAACGTTTTGGTCAGCAGGCAGGACCAGATGGCTTTTCCTACACGGTAGTGGTTCAACTATCACACTGCACAGATTTCACACTGAAGCCCTGTCATCAATTCACCGGCTGCATTGTGATACCCCCCCTTGTCCCCCACTTGCTAATTAAATCACAAGAATGTTTACCAATATATAGTGATGTGCAAAAAAAAAAAATCTGCACAGTTGAAACATACTTCCTTTGGATCTGCACCCAACAAAATAGATTCTCATTGCAACTATTTCATCACACTTCTCCCTTGCCTTATTTTCACACTTACACTGACACATTCTGTCACCTTTCCTTATTGTAACCCCCACCTTAGAGTAAGTGTAACTTTCCAATTTTGAACAATCTCCCTGTCCCCACCATCACTCCCAAAAGGAATTTTGGAGTCAATAGGAAAGACAGACAAAACTCAGAGAAGTGCTTTAGAAAGTATCAGCAGCGAAAAAACGACTGTAACCAAACCCTCCGGAGCTTTTAAAAAATGTATTTGGAGGTGGGGGTGGGGCACAGAGCAGCTGAAGCTGCTGTCCAGAAGCCCACACAAGCCACTCCTTGTTAGAGGCACTGTTATTTTATATTTCATTTTCAAATAATTGGTTTTCTGACTATAAAATGCATGTTCTGATGTAGAATTATAATGCTGCACACCTGAAGCTTATATTATGTCATAAACCAATGTTAATTCAATAAAATTTGATTTTAAAAGGAACATACTGTATAAAATTCAGAAAATAAAAGTGTAAGAAAGGGGGGGATCAGTGTACCCTACTACCTGGAAATAGCCACTTTAACGACTTTGGTTCATCCCCTTCCATTTTATATTTATTGTCACATTCACAAGTGGGTATGTAGCATGTAAACATACAGAGACGTATAAATCCATACAAATTAAAAACATGGAAATGGGATAATCCCATTCTCCTCCATGAGATCATGAATATTTTCCTCAGCATTAGCTTTGATTTTTAATGGCTAGAATTATTTAACTCTGTGGACCTGCTCTAAGGTACTTACATTCTCCTACTATGGAAATTGTCTTCAGTTTTTCCCTAAATTACAAATACCTTTGCATATACAGCTGTGCACATATATCTTGATATTTCCTTCAGAAATTATACTTTTTAAAATTAATAATGAATAAAAATGAATCCATGTTTTTCACAGAAAAATTGGAAGATGCAAAAAGTCAACCACAATTTATTTTGCAAAATTTTCTTTATACCATACACATGGACACAAGCACATATATTCAAATACAGTCATTAATAATAAAAAATACCAGTTGCTAATAATTGTTACCATGCAGTGAGTGCTTACGCCACCCAGGTATTGTGATTTTTCTCATTTAATCCTCCCAGCCACCCCTGCATTAGCTCAGCTGTTCACAAACCTGCCTGCACATTGGAGTCACCTGGGGCTTTAACCATCCCGAGCACTGCATCCTGTCCCAGACTCAGACTTAAATGGGCTGGAAGAGGCCAGAGCTTGGGAGGGTTTAAGCGATCCCTAGGCGTGGAAGTGAGGACTTTGCAGTGCACTGTTTGCTATTTTATCCCTCTTTCAAGTTGAGGATGCTAAGGTGAGTAACTTCCCAACATCATGCAGCTGCTAAAGGTGTAGCTGGTATTTCTATCCAGCTCTGAGCCAGCCCAGAGCCCAGACTTTTAACTATTGATATTTGGGATCTGTTGCCCCTCCCCATGTAACAGCATATCAAGAACCTAAGTAGAACTCTATGCTATGAGTTTAAATAATTATGGTGTTCCATTATACCATGCACTACAATGCAAGTGTTATCATTTCTCACTATAGAAAATGCTACAATTAATATCTTTATTGACACATCTTTGTGCACATCCTAAATTATTCTCTTAGGATAAACTTCAAGAAAAGGAATTGCTGGGCCAAAAGGTAAGCATGTTTTTTTTAAGCTTTTCATAAATATTACCAACTAACGTTCCCATGAGAAGCGTATGAGGGCGCCTTCTTCTGTGTGCCCTTTGCCAACACTGAGTTTTGTCATTCCTTTTTAATCTTTGCAAATTATAATGGAGAAGAGAGCATGCCAGTTAATTCCCTTTTCTTTGACTACAACTAAAATAGAACATTTTTCATGTTTATTAGACATTTGAGTTTCTTCTTGTACATACTTTTTTCTATTTCCATGCTTTGTACATTTTTCTAGTAAAATACTTATATTTTTCTTAATGCTCCATACATCTTTATGTATTGAGAAAATGAGTCTTGTTGCAATTGTATCTATTTTTCTCATTAATTTTATGGCTTTGTGCAGTAATTTATAATTTTCATATAGTTTATACTCATTTTTCTTTATTATTCCACCTTTGATATTATGCATATAATCTCCACTACCCCAACATTATACAATCTTCTATTTTCTAAATTCCTTTATCTTTATTTAAAAAAAACTTTTAATTCTTTAATGCAGCAGTTCCCAAACAGGACGACTCATTAGAATTGCTTACAGCGCTTCTTTAAATGCTCAGGTCTTAAAACTGAATCACAATCTGGGAGCAAGAGATCTGAGCAGGTATATTTTTAAAAAGCACCACAAATAATTCTAACACACCTCTTACTTTATTCTTTTCCCTAAGATTTTATTTATTTATGCATACAAGAACTAGAGTACAGGCCGGAGGTATGGGAGGATGAGAGGATTCACCAGAGACAGAGCAGGGAGCCAAACAGTAGATAGACCGAAAACACTGCTGAGGGGAGCAGCGGGCAAGACTGGAGAGGTCTGGTGCGCCATGTGAGAATCTCCCTGGCCAGCCAGGGATTGAACCCATGCTGCAGAAGCTGCAGACAGCTTCACAGCACTGCGCTCAACCCCCTGTGCCACCAGGGAGGCCCACCTTTTACTTTATTAAGGAACACTTGTTTTAACCCTTCTAAACCCCTGTTGGTGTCATTTTTTCAAATTATTTCAGCAACATGTCTTAAATAAACAACTGCATGACTTTGAAATGCTACATTTACGCTAGCAGGTAAGCTCCATGAGAGCAGAGACCATACCAGTTTTCACTGCCCACTGCATCTCCATGGCCCAGTACAGTGCCTGGTGCACAACTGGTGCTTAATACTGTTAATTGAATAAACAAATAAGAGCTGACAACGTAAGTGTCCAACCTCACCCTAGATTCCAAATTGGCTTCAATATTTTCTTGACCATTAGGCCAATAAAATGAATGACGTTGACCTATCAAAAATATTAAATTATGCCCAGTACACTAGATCAAATGAAGTTAATAGTGGTCATATTTAAGAGGTACAGGATTTCCAATCAAATTCTCCATGCCTCCAATACTACACAGTGTTGACCAGAGAGAGACCAAGGAGACTTGGTTTGCTCTGACTAAGTTTCTCAACCAGCCCTGGAGATGACTCAGAGCTTCTCTGAGCTGAGCATAGACCCCCACGTTTCCTCTTCCATGAGCCCATGGAAAGAAAAGTAGGCAATCAGAAGACCTGAATTTTAGCCCTGTTATTGCTATCAATCAACCTGTCTAACCATGAGCCATGTCACAACCTCTAGGGACGTGAAATATTGTCTAAGTCCCTTCAGGTCTAAGTCTCTGCCTAAAGATCCAAACAGACTACTTCAGGGCAACATTTTCAACTTGAAATTCCCTCCACTAGAACAGGGTCTCAGTCCCACTCCAGGCGGCCACAAAATAAGAGTGATAATAATAGTAATAGTCACAGAATAAGTGTGGGCTTAGTAATGATAGTGTTAGTAATAGTGGTAACAGCAGCAGCTGTGGCTAAATTTTACTGAGCATTTATTATATGGTACACAATATTCTAAATGCTTTGCAACTAATCACAGTAGAACAAATATATATGGTACTACGTTCCAAGAGGTTCACATATATTAACCTCACAACAAACCTATAAGGTGAGTTCTATTAGCATCCCCATTTTACAAAGGACGAAACTGGGACACACTTAAGGGACTTGCCTGAGGCTTCAACAGGAGAGGTGTATACAGACCCATCCCATACCACACCGCCACCCAAACTCATTGTCTTATGTGCATCACTTCAGAGGTTGCACAGGACAAGGAATAAGTCGCAGTTACTTATGTGGGATAATCCCCTCTTCACTAACGCTAGAGAAATCAGGCTTTATTCCAGTGTAATTTTAAGCAGATCAGATTTCAAGGCCTGAGAAAGCAAAACATATTATTTATTAAGAAAACATGACAATTTTATTAAGAACTTCTATCCATTAAAATGTTTTAATTAGAGAATAAATAAATCATTAACTACTAATGACATTTCCATTAAACAGAGAGGAAAAACACAAGCTCTTTATGCATCATTAGGAACGAAACTTAAACAAAACACCTGCACAAATTCCAGTTCCACACTTTCAAAACTGACCTCTTAACATCGACCAGACAGCCCACAGGAGTCTCAGACAAAAGAGGCCAAACTGACCTTGGGACGCTACATTCCCACCATCCCTTTGCTCTTCTTGCCTCCTCTCAGCTTCCCCACCCCAGGGGCTGGAACCCCAGACCCAAGGCACCCAAACTGGATGTCACCTGATCTTGTTCCTTCTGTGTTCAGTCACAGAACATTTCTAGGTTTCACCCCATTTCTCTTTTTTATTTCTATTTTTTTATTTTATATATTTTACATCATTTTTCATTTTTGTACAATGTATACATTTTCATCTTGGTTATAGTCCCCGTGAAATTCCCACCACCCATTCACCCGTGATACTACAGCGAGGGAGAAGGGAGTAGTATCACCCCATTTCTCTATTCTTGCTGCCCCTGCTGGTGCTCGGCTTCTACCATCTCTTTCCTAAATCTCTATACCCACAGGTTCTTGGCTTTCATGCTCCTTGGCTCTGGCCCCACTTCAACACGGCTGCCAGTCATTTTTCTAAAACAAAATCTGATGATGTTACTTCCCAGTTTAAAATCTTTGTCTTCAGGATAAAGTGTAGACTCCCTCCTAGATATACATGGTGCCTTTTGTTTTATATCTGACCTCCAACTACCTTACCTGCTTCATCTGAATCATGTCCCACATATTGCACAGGAGGGCAACCGAGCAACTTGAAGTTCCCAAACAGCGCTTTTCTGTCTGCCCATCTGGCAAACTCCCACTTATTTTTTTCAGATCAGCTCAAAACTCAGAATTCAGCATGCTCTTCTCTGGGTTTCTAGCACCTTTTGTACCTCTCCCTATACGACACTCACTCAACCTGACACAACTATTTATTTATCTGTTTGTTTTTCCCTTAAGACAAGGATCTGTCTAGGGGCTTCCCTGGTTATGCATCTCTGTGTTCTATTTGTTGCATGTAAGAATGTTTCACGATCGAAACCAAAATATCCAAAGTGCTCCAGATAAATAAATGTCCATTGTGTGAGTGGAAGTGGGCTCACAGACAGAGTCCATTTCAACAAAGATTTTTAACTTGACAACACTCATGACACTTGTGTCTACATATTTGAAGCCATAACCAACAGGAGCCAGTTTTTAAAGGATACATTAGACCACCAAGGAACCTAATGTTGCCTATTTATACATATTTGAGCATTTTCAATACTCCTTCTAAGTGGTCCTTCACCTATTGTGGGTCACAGACCAATTTGGGTACTGTTTGCCTATCATTTCTTAAATCTACACTCCCTTTGATAAACATAAAAATCCCATATAGCCCTGGAGATCCTGATACACTTCTGAAGGGCACAACCTTCACCCCACCAAAATTAACAGTGTCTTTGTATGTGGCAGAAATTCACAGTTTCATAAGAGATACACTCTATCAGGCAAGACACTACTGGGCTTTGAGCTTGTGTAATTCATGGTATTAAATCGTAAATACTGTAACATTAAATATGATTTCTCAAAATTTGTAAGTCCCAAGGAAGTCTTTATTGAGAAGAAGGGGCCAAAAAGGATCTGACATCCATCTTCCCCACCTTTAAGAATCTTATGATAGAAATTTGCTGGAAACAAATGAAAAGAACAAATATGAAAAATCCTTCATTTCCTCACATGTAACCCCCACAAGCACATGTTCAAATAAAGAGAATTCTTTGAAAATGCTCCTGGCATTACATTTTCCTGCTACTTTCTCTCACTCACCCCACCACCCCCACTTGAAAATAATTTGAACTTCTAGCTAGCAGCAACTTCTTTTAAATGAATATGATTTGTCCTTGCAAAGACAAAGGAAGGGTTAAATTAAAGGAACAGCTGGCTGCCTGCCACTGGCTTGGGGGGTTGGGTAAGGGATGGAGGATAGAGAAGGAGGAAAAACCAGTTAGAGGAATAAGTGCTCATTTCTTACCCTGCCACATGGCCATCTTGATTTGATCCTCTTTCCCAGGTTGGGGTCACTGGCTGAATTTCCTGGAGCACCCCAGTTTTGCAGGGAGGCTTGAATGGGATGTAGATGGAACAGCAGTTGTATGGTCTTGCTTTCTGCAAGATGCTCAAGGTCAGAACCTGAAAATGTAAACAGAAAAATACCTAAATTTAAAAAAATTCAAATCCTTGAAAATTATCTCCTGTCCCTCTCTGAACTTCTCTTTCAAAGACATGCAGGCACAGTAGTATTAGGTTTCCCACTAAGCAGCAAGGTATCCCTGGAGAAAGATAGAATGGGGGAGACGTAGGGTCGGTTAATATTGCCACTGAGTGCTGTCCAATTCACACGAATCACTGGATCTTCAGTAAATGGGTTTTAGAATCTCAAAGGATGGATGGTTGGATGAGACAACCATTAAGGGTCTTTCCTACCTTGAAGTTCCACATTTTGGAGAATGAAGAGCAGCATAATATCCAATGCCCTCCCCAACCCCCCAAACACCCAACTTTACAAACTTTACATTAAAAGATTAGTACAACGGAGAGCATTTTTTTTAAATACTGCAACTTTTAAAATTGATCTTGCATAGGAAAAGAAAAGAGAGGAAGCGCAAATAAAAAGTTTAGAATGATGCCCTTTAGGCCATGGGTCTTCCTCTCCCTTTATTCTTCTTTCCTAAACTTTGTCAATGTCCTATAGGAAACATACATTACTTTTATAGTTGTGGGGGGGAGGGGGGCCGCAGAGGGAACAGAGGGAGAGAATCAAAGGAAGAAAAATGTAAAAACAGAACACTAATTTAAGTAAAACCAAATTAATACAGCTACTTCTATTTTTAAAACATCAAATTCAGGCTTAGGACAATACTATTTGCAAGGATATGAAAAAAGGAATGGGAGGGAAAAAAATGAAGGGTCCTTTGATTCTGAGGTTTAATACATTAAACACTTTGTCCATTTACACAAGTTCTTGGTTAATAAGATGGTCTTCTTTATTTAGCATACAAGTCAATCTGGTTTTTCTAAGAAAAAGTTCTTTTTTTGTTTTTTTGACTTGGCGAACAACAACATAGACATAGCTTTTTTTTTTTTTTTTACATCCAACACCTCCCCCTCCCCCAAGTGAAAAAGCTAATGCACACACACTGAAAACTAATTCTAACTTCAAAGTAATCATTTTAGTCTTTTTGGATGACAATTTTAAAGGGAAAATGTGTACACTCGTCCCCAAAACACCAATAGAGAAAAGACAATGCTTTGAATAAGAAAAGGTTCGTGATGTCCAAGGAAACTAGGAACTCAAAAAAGTCCTGGGAAATTCACAGGGAAAAAGCGCTCTCGTGACTTATCTGGAGCCTGGGTCGGTTGCTTTGGTTTGCCTTCCCCCCCCCCCTCATTTTGCGTGCAGTTAAGAAGTACTGATCTGTGCCTCGTGGATCCAGGCGAAATTTAACATCTCATAAGTTAAACATGGGTAGATGCTTATGTATAAAGTTTACGTCAAACAGATTCTTGCTGGATTTTTATGCTCCAGAGTTCTGATTTCCCTCACTTTCTGGGAGTTAACTTACACTGACGTTAGCACGCGGGCACACGTACAACTTCACTTGGCACTCCAGGGAACTGATTTGCTCTGAAATGTGAATAAAGGTAAAAGCGCGTCAAAGTAAAGGTAAGGCTTTCCCCCTTGGGGGTGAAGAAACTGAGCGCAAGCCTGGAAAGTCTGAAGAAAACCAGCTACGGGCGTTAAGCAAGCAAAGGAAAACGCACAGCAAATCCCTTCCCAAGAGTTTGCAATCCAGTTCGCTAAAACCCACTCAGACCTAGGAATCCAGATCAAGGGGGAAGAAAGGGGGCCTCGACAGAGCTTTAGCAGCCAAAGCCACCCTGCCCCAGTCCTGGAAGGGGATGCATGCAGCTAACCTTCCCCCATTCAAAAGCGGGGCGGGCTTAGGGGTGCTCCGCTAGAAAACTTCTCTGGGGGCAGCGCGGGGACTCAAGCTCGGGAACTGGGTTGGGCTCCCGGAAAGATGCCGCCTCGCACCGGCTTGAACTAGCCGGTCTAACTCCTCCGAATACCAGGCGGCGGCGGCCGGGCACGGGGAACCCCCATTTCCAGGGGGCCGAGCCTGCGGGGGGAGCGCTTCCCCTGTGTCGCTGCACTCAGGGGGTGGGCCGGGGGCCAGTGGCCCACCAAGGACCTGTTGGGAAAGCGACAGCCCATCTGTGGTTACCTGTCGCCGAGGTCAGGAGCGGTGGAACCCGTGTCCGCCGCCGGCGGCCCGAGCGCTGAGTCGGTTCTGGCGTCCAGGACACTAAGTTGAGCTAGCGCCCCACGTAGCCGGCAGAGCTTCATTCACAGCCCAGCCGGGAGGAGGGGGAGCGGAGCGGGCGCGCGGCTCATGTGACAGGAGCCTCGTATCGGCTCAGCACAGCCCACGTCTGCGCGTGCGCACCCCGCCCGGCCAGCCCTGTCGGCACCTCGACCCAGCCGGGGAGGGGGTGATGCCACACAGGGAGGTGGCCATGCGTAGAGAGCTGCACTGGAGAAGGTGCGGGGAGGAGTTTCCATGCGCGCAAGCGCAGTAGGTTAGCCCTGCTCGCTGCCATATTTACTGAGGACTGGGCGGGTCCTAACCAAGGGCTGGGCGCGTCCTAAGTCAGTACTGGGCGGGTCCTAATCAAGTGATGGGCGTGTCCAAACCCAACGCTGGGCGTGTCAATTGCTCTTGAGAAAAGAAATACTCCACTGTTTCATTGTTTCGAGCCTGTCGTGCGTTTTTTTCTTTCGGTTCTTAGAATGATACTGTTTATCCTCAGCTTCTAGCCCACAGAATAGTTAGTAGTAGGCGATCTCATACTACTTACATTAGCTAACAAAGTTTCAGCCTCTAGCTATATTACAGGCACTGTTATAAGCACTTTACTTCACTTATTTAATGCCCACGATAAGCCCACCGGAGTACCTACTAATAAAACTTGTCCACTTTAATTCCTAAGAAATAATACGAATTATCATAGGAGAAGGAAAAGTGATCTAGTATAGTGACGCTTTAAAAGTCAACTTTATCCTCATAGCAATATTGAAAAATCTACACTGCAGTTTTTAGATTTTGTCTCCATTTTAATCATTACAGAACAAAGGATAGAAAAGCAAATGTCACAGCCCTGGTTAGTGGTAGAACTGGGATTCCAATCTATGTCTACCTGACGCCAAAGCCGTTGCCCTAGATTGGAAGAAACAGGACCTGTTTTGCAAAAAAGAAAAAAAAAAGTCAAATAGGTTGTGTTGACTTACTTAAGATGATACCCTAATTAATTATTGGCAGAACTGAGGCTGCAAGTCATATAATCATTCTAGTACTCTAACTAAACCCCCAGCATTCTAATTCAGAGTTGAAAGAATTCAACAATTTTAAAAATCTATATTGGATAAGCTAAGTGGTCAGGAATATGAAAACAATATCCTAGCTCAATCAGAGTAAGACCACCAAGCACAAACCTGTAACCTGAAAAATGAGGGGTTTTTGACCCACTGCAGTGAGGGAGGCCACACACCAGAGAGAAACTGACATCTTACCATCAAAGAAAAAGTTTTGGATTTGGGACAAGGGTGGAGTTTAGGTAAATTTTAAATGAAGTGCTGTTTTGCTGTTGTGTGAAAGGGTCAATAACAGGTCTGAACTTTGAAGTGAATCCAAAGTCCTGTTTCCTTAGGAACCACAAATTAAAGACCTATGGAACATTGTATCCAGATACCCCTTCATCTGAAGCTGGGTATCTACCTGGGTTGGAAATTGAGGCCGCTTCTGTGTCCAATAAACTATGTCTCCCCAAGCAAAAGTGGAATGTGATTTCAAGTAGCAAAAATTCTCATAGTCTATTATTGTAGAGAATAAAATTTCTCCATGAATTAAAAAAAAAGTGGGTGTCCCCCAAATAAGGGGGTTGATTTCACATTACAGCTACAGTGGGTCTCTGGGAAAAACACTGTCCCCAGCTGACTTTATCTGTTATACCAATCTTTTGAATAGTCAGATTTTTGCTTTCTCCGGCAAGCTAATTTTTACTTTCTCGCCTGGTAATGTTTAGTTCCTGCCTTTGGGTACTCAAACTGTATGGGCAAATGAATGGGTGGATGACAGCCACACATAAGAATGTGGGGCAGATTACACCGAGTCCTCTGATGAAGGTAAATCCAAGTGGAGGTTATATCTTGTGCCACGGTGTAAGACAGGAGGTCACAAAAGAGGACTATAAATAGTCTTGTGTGGTTGAAACTTAGGGTAGGGAAATGGAGAGGAGTTGTGGATGATAGTACCAGAAGGTAAACTAGGACCCAATTTTTGGAGTATTGTGGATGTTGGACTGAGATTTTTACTTAAGGCAGAAATTAATTGAAAATGAATTAAGGTTTTTGAGCAAGACAACCCTATTATTGGAACTCTTATTGCAGAAGATAAATATGGGATGATAATTCAAGGAAAGGTTTGTTTGTCTTGTCATTACAGGATAAGAGAAACCATAATTTAATTATAGATTGAGCAGGAAGAACCACTGGTGAAAAAGAATTTGAAGCAGCAAAAAAAAAAGGGGATAAATAATGGAGTGAAATACCAGGGGAGTTAGAAATGAGATGCAAAATACAAGCTAATCGTGGGAAAGATACTCCTTCCTCTGAAAGGAAAAAGAGTGGCTGAAGAGCAGAAATCTGTTTGGAATCTGACTTTGCATGAAGCTACCTCTGTAGAGTACACACTGACTTTATTTGGCGTATAAATTGATTTGGGAGAGCTTGGGCACGAGTGGTTTATGGAGAGTATGAGAGTGCTGCAGTAGCTCCATATGACCACTCGGTGTCGCCACTGACCGCTGACAGGTTGGATGGCTCATGTGTGGAATTTTTCGGAGTACGTATCAAGAAAGAACATCTTACCCCTCGCAAGTGCAAAACAAAACATTAGACTCCGGAGCCATACTACTCGAGCGTAGAACTCAGACACTTACTAGCTGTGTCACTTCATTTGAATTACCAAATTTCACTCTCCTTCAGGTACTTATCTATAAAATGAAACCAAAATAAAATGTATTCATAGATTTAAAACAGTTAGAAAAGATGAAACGCTCAATAAATGTTAGTTAGCATTACTACTGATGATGATGCTGAGAATTACAATGATGACTGCTAAGGCCCCTTCAGACTTTAGATACCCACGTTTTACAGGAGCTGCTTGTGTAGTAAATACTTACCCGATACCGTTCCTAGTGAAGTGGTTAGAGTATGGTGCTACTAAGGCCAAGTTAATCATTTCATTAAGATTCCAACTTTAATGATTCTTTCCTCTTTCTCACGGCCCAGGCCACACTCCAGGGAACCTTGGCCAGGTGTCCCCCAAGTGGGTACACATAGGTTACAAATGGATCTGACCTAGAGAGTGTAGATCAACATAGAAATGTCCTCTGCTCTCAGTCCCCTCTCTTGGGAAAAATTGAAAAGCTGCTTCCACCCCTCGCCCCCACAGTCGGCAACAGATTTTTAGTCAAAGGCTATTTCAACTTATACAAAGCAAAATGTATACACAGTGTGGTGACCCTAAAAGTTAATTGTAAAGAAAGAATAAAACACTGGATCTCTTTGTATAATAAAAGGT
The DNA here is from genome assembly GCF_964194135.1 of Talpa europaea. Classification (NCBI taxonomy): domain Eukaryota; kingdom Metazoa; phylum Chordata; class Mammalia; order Eulipotyphla; family Talpidae; genus Talpa; species Talpa europaea. The sequence goes on along the minus strand of NC_140081.1, from coordinate 32,762,635 downwards.
AGAACTTTAAAGTTTGCAAAAGTAAGCTCTCCAGAGCAATAACAAGTCACGGTGATGCCTAAAATGTCCTGTCTAAAGCAGCTTTATCTTTAATTTTGAAATTGTCATAGGAAATAGAGGCTGAAATATATGCATGAATACCTGGCCATGTAAAGAATGAGTGAATGTTTCTGGCAGTGTTCGTATATATTTGCTCCACATTTTGTTTCAGCCCATACTGCTGTTCCATGCACTGTGTTAGCCCTGAGGGATACCAGTTTTAAAATAAAATATCTGGGAGTCCCAAAAAATGCCTGGCATAGTCCTAGAAAAATGAGAAAGAATGAAAGGAACTATACAGAGTTATCCAGTTCAGGGTACTCTACAGAGACAGTATATTTAGAAAATTCTGAAAACGGAGTGATCTAGAATCATTTGTAAATAAACGTCCTGTACCTAGAGAACTGAGTATCAAAATTAACAAATGACCTCTATATCTAGAAAGGTACCTAACCTCATGATTGGAGAAATACTCTGAAAAGTACAGTGAGATATCATTGGTAAAGCATCAAAATATTGATAATTTCCTGTGTTGAAAAAGATAGGGGGAGGAGAGTGCTCTAATAAATCACTGATGGGAGGGCAATTAATTGATGAAGGGCAGTTTTGCAGTGACTATAAAAATAACAAGTATATGACTTTGCTCCCAAAATTTCATTTCTAAGAATTTCTCCTTTGGTTATGTTTGCTGGGTGTGTAAACTATAGTGTGTATAAAGTTATTCACTGTTGCACTATTTGCTATTTGTAATAACAAAAACGAAAAACAACCAGATGTCCACCAGGAGGAGACAGATCAAATAAATAATGGTATATCTATCCAATGAAAAAAGAAATGAAAAGCTCTTTTTGCACTTATATGTAAAATTCCCTGTGATACAATGTGTGAACAAAGCAAGATGCAGAGCTGTGTACTTCCACAATTTGTGCCATGGAAATGTGTGTGTGTGTGTGTGTGTATCTTAGAAAGTAATGTAGAAAAATTGGGACTAGCCTGTCAATGATAGTGTTTAAGTTGAAAATCTATTTGGTTCACTTACTACCTTAGTATCAGTAAAAGAAAGATCCTATTAGCCTGTAAGCATAAACGTCTATGATACCCCAAAACCCAGTCTTGATAGATCGCGCATGAGGCCTAGCGTAATTTTTGGCAGATGGTTTTCATGAGAAATTTGACTTAAAAAAAAATCTTTATCAGATTGCCCTCTATTTGAGAGCAGCCCCAGAAGACTGTTCAGGGAGCAGTTTTGAGGATTTGCAGGTCTCTGATCTGTAAATCCACCCAGCTTTCTACAGCCTTCTATTCCACAAAGGAGTTGAGGCACATGGGAAAGTGGTGGTGGTCTCTTGGAACCATTGTGATATCTGCTCACCCACCAATGGAGAACTTGAGGGCATGGCTCAAGTCCTGTACCTCCTTTACATTCATCATGGCAGTGCTTCTCAAACTATTTGTGGGGAAGGACCATTTTCATCCAATCCATCGTGGACCAATACTTTCATAAAATATAATAAAAATTACTGGAAAATTTCATCAAAATAAAGTCATACAAAATTCTTTATTATTATATTCACCAGACATTAAATTACTCTGAAATTGTTAAGGTTGCAAAACATGTCCTCTTGATTTCTTATCACAAGAAAGATTTCTTATCACAAGCCGGTAATTAACAGTTTTGAACTGGCACAGGGCCGTGGACCACACTTTGAATAGCACTGCCTTTTACAGCACTACCAGTTCATAGCAGGCAATCAATAAATGCTGGCTTTAACACATCATTTCTAGTGTTTTCTACTTTATGGACTGTTTTCACATCTCTTTCCTCCTTTCATCATCCCCAAACATCCTCAGAATTAAGTGGATTCATCATCCCATTTGACAGAGAGAGGGTTGAGGCACACAGACTAATTTGCCTGCTCTGGAAGAGCTACTTAGTGTCAGAGCCCAAATTAGCCTCTGACTCCTACTGCATTTTGTGGCAGACACTAAGAAAGCCCTCCAGTCAAACAGAGCTTTCTAAGAGTTCCACCAATTAGAACAAAGAACACCTGCCTTAGGCTCCCCAAATGACAGTGGGCTGACAGTCTGGTGTAATAGAAAGGGCAGAGACTCAGGAATCAGAGAGCTAGTTTGGAATTCAGACTTGAACAATAGATTTACCTGGGAGTCTGTCTCATCTCTAAAGTAGGGATAATGACAGATTATCCACACAGGTGCACGAAGAATAAATGGTGAATGTAAATAACCAGGCATGCCATTCAGAAAGAATGGCTATTTCTACTACTATTACTACTGCTGCTGCTGCTACTACTACTACTACTACTACTATTAGGCTCAATTTAGAAGACCTGCATTAAAGGGTTTCTCAGTGATCTAATCACGTGGAATGCACGCCATCTACTGGTGGACTAAAGAACGTGGCCCCAGGAAGGAAAACAAGCGTCTCCCTAGGAAAGGAATGGATGAATCAGGCCCTCATCTTTCTCTCTCTGCATTGGCTACTAGAAATCTGGAAGCCAAATGGTTGTTCCGCCCCTAGCAGGTAAACAGGACTACACAGATTCTATTTTTGTGTTGACCTCACCTCTAGCTCCATTCCACTTTTCCTATCTATATTTTTCCTTGCCCTGATTATCTCATATGTTTTATATTTTTGTAGGTCATTTTGTTAGGGCAGGGAGAAGGGCACCCCAGCATCCCCAAACCTGCCCACTCTAAATAGGTTCTGTCATCTGCCACATCAAAACAAAACATAAGACCTTTAATGGAAAGGAACTTTAATACAATTAGTGAACAATACAGAAAAGACAAAGAATAAAGTTTTTACATCAAGCACCCAAAGTTACCCATCCCCTCGTGGATAAATGTCGAGCCAAACAGGGTTACCCAAAGCAAGGCCTGAAAGTCTGTCCCAAGCTTAAAGCACCTTTTGGTGGGGACCCATATTTAGAAAAGGGTCAGAAACTGTCAGGCAAGTCTGGGAGAAAAAGAGCAAAGCTAAAATCAAGATAAAAGCTGCCTTGTTAACCTCCCCACAGGTGTCTCACCCACATCTGTTTCATCCAGTCCAGGAACAAGAAGCAAATGCAGCTTCTTCATGTGTCTCTCTGCTCCATGTGCCTCTTCCAGGCTCCTCCTGGCTCTCCATCCTGCCTCCTTCCTTTGCCAGTCTCCTCTCCAGCTTCTTCTACTCCCTGCTCAGTTCCACCCTCCTTTGGGTGGGACAGGGAACCTGGAACCTCGCCTTTTTCCTGGGTACCACCTTGTTACAATTTTAAATACTCTTTGGAATATGCAGAATAGTGACTTATTAAACTAGATAAGAATATGAGAAGAATGCATTGTTGTCATATCCTGGTCCATTATCATGGCAACCTCCAGAATCTAACAATAAGGAGAAGAAGAAATAAGTTAACTCTGAGATACAATTGAAGTACAAAAACAAATTCAAATTTAAAATAAAGCTTTGACACTCCAAGCCTGTGAAAATTCACATGGTCATTACCAATTAGTACTAGGACACTACAATTTGGGTTAAGTGATATGTCCATTCATTTATACACTGGATACTTACCATGGGCCACTCACCATTCTAGGTGCAGAAAACATAGCAGTGACCAAAATGACAGAAAGCCAAACTCTCACTGAGCTTGCACTTTAGGGAAAAGGATATGAAAATAAATGCTGAACAAGATAATGAAAATATTAGATAGTACATGTAGGAGGTAAGTGCTATGAAAAAAAAATAAGCTACAAAGGGGCATAGAGAAGTCTGGAGGGTTAAAATTTAAAATAGGGAAGTCAGAGAATGCCTTGAGAGAAAGTGACACCTGAGAAAGAACTTGCAGCAAGTAAGGAGTTGAGTTGGCCGTCCTGCCACCTAGAGGAAGGGTGTTTCAGGCAGAGGGAAAGAAAATGCGAAGGCTCTTGGATGGGAGCAGCTGGCGTGACTGGGAACAGGCGAGTCTAGTGCGGTGGGAGCAATGTAATCAAAAAAGAAAGAAGTTGTCGATTAGGCCAGGAAACTCATTGTTTGCCAGGTCAGGTATAAAGACTGACTTTTGTCCATGCTTGAGCCATGACTTGGGAGTCAGGGGAAGCTTCCAGAAAAGGAGTGTTATGATCCAACTACTCTTTTCAAAGGAATGCTCTGGTTACTGTCTTAACTAGGGAGGAGAAGCACAAGTTAGGAGGCTGTTTCAGCAATCCAAGTGAGAGGTGATGCTAGCTTGGACCAAGGGGATGGCAGTTGGGGTGAGCAGATGTGGGGGGGATGGTGTATTGATTTTCAAGGGAGCACCATTAGGATTTTCTGATGGATTGGCTGTAAGGTGTTAGAGAGAGAAGCCAAGAATGATCCCAAGGTATGTGGCTTGTGCAACAGGGAATAATGAAGGACCAGCAGATTGGAGAAGGGTGTGGATCAGAAAGTCCATTCCTAACATTTTAAATTTTGAAATATGTCTTTGATATCCAAGTAGATGTGGTAAGTAGGCAACTCAATGTACACGTTGTAGCCAGGGGGATAGGTGTGCCCTGGGCGTATGAATTTGAGGGTTGACAGCAAATGGTGCTTAAAGTCATGAGATCAGATAGGATGACCCAGGAAAACTGTAGAGATAGAGGACAAAGGTAAGCCTTGGAGCACTCCCACATTAAGAAACCAGGAAGCCAAGAAGGAATTGAAAAGAAAAGTAAGAAAGAACAATCATGTGACAGGAGAGAAAATTCGGAGCAGTGTGGTATGCTGGAAAGAAGCAAAAACAGTGTTTTAAGAAGGGAGTCATCAACTGAGTTCAATGTTACTGATGGGTCAAGTAAAATGAGGACAACATTGTATTTTGGCAATGTGCAGGGCCACTGGTGACTTGGACACAGTTTTGGTAGAACCATGAAAGATGGAAGCATGATACGAATGGGCTTAGGAGGAAATGGAAGGAGAGGAACTTCTAGTTCACAAGACTGGGTGAATGCACTTATCTGTATTCCTCTTGCTAAGTAAAAACCCTGGGCATTATATATAAAACAAATAGAAGAAAAATTTGAAAGATGAAGAGAAAATGGAAAACTGACCAGGGACTTTGGACACTGAGGAATGATGCAGCACTTGAGTTATGTCAGTAGAGGCCTGGGGGGGAGCTTGAAATTTTACTCCTTCCCAGTGGTAACAAGGGGCCTTTCCTTTCCCATGGTAAAAATAAGACAGGAAGACTGTCTTTCACCCTAACTGAAAGGCTAAAGCCCCTTACAGACATATATATATATATATATATATATATATATATATATATATATATATATATGGAGGTCAGCTAAACAGAAGATTTAAATAAGATCCAGAATCTCATCAACATCCCAATGACCAAACACAAATGAAAATCACTTGGCATAACAAGAACCAGGGACATCTCAAATTAAAGAAAATCAATTGACAGACACCAAGAAGTATGTGACACAGATTTTGGAATTATGTTAAAAGGATTTTAAAGCATTCAACATAAAAATGCTTCAAAGAGCAGTTCTGAACAGATTTGTAATGAATGAAAAATTGAAAGTCATAGCAGAAATATAGATGATATAAAGGAGAATCAAAGAGAAATTTTAAAACCGAAAGTGACAATGACTAAAAATCTCCAAAATTTGGGAAAGGATATAAAATTACAGATTCAATAACTGAGAAAGTCCAAAACAAAAGAAACCTATACCAAAATATGTTATAATCAAACTTCCAAAAACTAAATAGAAGGAGAAATCTTGAAAGCACCAAGTGAGAAATGACACCAATTTAGAGGGGGAAACCTATTTGAATGAAGGCATGTATCTCATCAGAAATGGTGGAGTTTTGGGGCTCCCTAGTGGCACAAAGGGTTAACTCTCAGCACTATCAAGCTATCAGAGCAACTGCAGCTCTAGTTTGATACCCAGCTGGCCAGGGAGCTACCCACATGGCACAGCAGACCTCTCCTATCTCACCCACTTCTCCCCTCAGCAGTGCATTTCAGTAGATCTGCCTGTTCTGCTCACCACTCTGTCTCTGGTGTATCTTCTCACCACCACCCCCATGAATCTCTGGCCTGTACCCCAGTTCCTGTATGCATAAATAAATCTTAAAAATAAAGAAATGGTGGAGGTCAGGAGGAAGTGGTTTAATGTTTTCAGGTGTTAAAAGAATAAAATATATAAAGCACCACTTGAAATTGAATGAAAACAATTGTAAAAGAAAACAGTCCAGTAAGAAAATGAGCATAAGATGAAACTAGACCAGTACTTCTCACCATGCACAAAAATCAACTCAAAATGGATAAAAGATCTGGCATAAGACCTGAAACCATAAAATATATTGAAGAAAATATAGGTAAAACACTACAAGACATACTTCTCAGTAACATCTTTAAAGACTCATAGCCCAAAGCAACGAAAGTTAAGGAAAAGATAAGCACCTGGGATTACATCAAACTGAAACGCTTCTGTACAGCAAAAGAGACATTAACAAAAACAAAGAGACACCCCACAGATTGGGAAAAAATTTTTGCACTCCATTCAACTGATAAGGGTCTGATCACAAATATATACAAAGAACTCACACAACTTAACAAAAATAAAGTAAACAATCCAGTCAAGAAATGGGCAGAAGAACTTAAAAGTGTCTTCTCCAAAGAGGAAATGCAAATGGCCAACAGGCATATGAAAAAATGTTCGACATCCCTTATCATCAGGGAATTGCAAATCAAAACCACACTGAGATACTACCTTACACTAGTGAGAATGGCACATATCAAAAAAAACAAGCAACAACAAATGTTGGATGTGGTGAAAAAAAAACTCTCCTGCACTGCTGGTGGGAGTGCAAACTGGTCCAACTGCTATGGAAAGCTGTGTGGAGGTTCCCCAGTCTATTAAAAATGGAGCTACCATATGACCCGGCAATCCCACTCTTAGGAATACACCCAAAGGACACAAAAACATTATTCAAAAGAATACTTGTACTCCTATGTTTATTGCAGCACTATTTACAATAGGTAAAACCTGGAAACAACGCAAATGCCCAAAAATAGATGACTGGATCAAGCAGATGTGGTATTTATACACAATGGAATATTACTCAGCAATCAAAAAACATAAACTCATGCCATTCGCAGCAACATGGATGGAGCTAGGAGGAATTATGCTCAGTGAAATAAGTCAGAAGGAAAAAAAATTCACTTATAGGAGGAATATAGGAGAACCAAATAAGACATGAGTGGAAAAAATAATAACAAAACACAACACAACAAAAACAGGCAATTATAAACCAGAGACATCCTGCAGGGGAAGGGGAGGGAGAGGGATCAGAGGGAGGGAGGGAGGAGCACAGGGGACTGTGGTAATGGTACATGGGTGACTAGTGGAGGAAATTCTATGGGGACTACACCTGAGGGGGAAAACAAGCAAACATTGTTTAAAAATGAACAATAATGTAAAATATATATAAATAAATAAACTAAAAAAAGAAAATGAGCAAAAGACATGAACAAGCATTTCACTGAAGAGCATAGATAGGTAGATAAACACAGAAAAAAGATGCTCAACACCACAAGCCTTTAGGGAAATGCAGATTAAGACTACGATGAAGCATCGCTACACATCTACTGGAATTGCTATGCTGGCACAAATGTGGACAAATTAGATGTTTCATACATTTCTTGTGGCAAAGTGAAATGCTACAGCCACTCTGTAAACTAGCTTAGCAGTTTCTTAATAAAGTAAATATGCACTTACCAAATAACCAATAAGAAGTTCAAGGTCCCATATGAGAAAGAAGAGAAGGCAGCCGTGACCATCCTGTGTCACTGCAACCATCATCTGGTGTCAGCCATCAGTCAAATTGCTTCTTTTTTTATATTTTTTCTTTTTTATTATTTAAATTTTATTTTTATATTCCCCATGCAATTACAACCCCCCCAAGCCCTCCTTTCCCCGCCCCCCACCCCCCAAAGAGTGTCTCTGGTTCATAGTTTTTTGTTGATTTTGATATTTTCTTTCTTATAGTTATTCTTTTTCCTGGTCCCTTATTTAAGTTTTCTAGATTCCTGCTATGAGTGAGACCATCCGGTATTTTTCTTTTTCTTTCTGGCTTATTTCGCTGAGCATGATCCCTTCCAGCGCCATCCATGTTGCTGCAAATTGCATATGTTTATCTTTTTCAAATTGCTTCTGATGGAGCACAAGGGTCAGCCAGCTGATGGGCCATGGCCTGAGGACACCCCCCTGGCCTTCCACCAGATGATCAGCTGGAGAACGGACCATTGTGAAGTGCATCTGGCTGCCACACCACTAGCAGGGCCGCACAACTCTGAGCCTCGGGCTCAGGAAGTGGTCAGTGTGTACTTCATAGTGAACGACACCCAGCTGAGTTTCAGGGCCTCTGTCAGAGATCACAAGCTCCTGGTGTACTCAGACTGTCAGAAGCCAAGAAGAAGGGGGGGGGGTGGGCTGCCACGTGGGCACCCATGTAATCACATTCCGGAGGACACTGGCAGAAGGTCACTGAAAGGTCCAACAAAACCTTAGTGGTGGGGAGAACAGGCACACCGGGTGGTCTGTCACACTGCGCAGCCACTTCGGGCTCCTGCTGTCTGGGCAGAAGACCTACGAGTGGTGGCTGAGGCTGAAGCTGCACCACCGCGCTGGCCCCAAGCTCCGCGCCGGGTGGCTGCCACCTTCTACTGGAGTGAGTGAAGGTCAAGGGCATGCTTGACATTGTCCTGGATGACCTGCTGCACATGGTTGGGGTCATCAATGTTGGGCCTAACTAGCTGATCTTGGGGAGAAACTGGAATCAGTTCAGTTTCCTGAGCACTGCCTCCCACCCCCTTTTTGTACAAATCCAAGGGAAAGGGAAAGACAATGCATGTGAGTAATTCATGGATCTCAAGGAGAGGAAGGTGTGTGAAAAAGGCAACCCCAAAGGTCACATGTGATAGTATTCCTTTTACTTCTACTTAACATTTTCAAAATGAGGGCCTTCCTGGTGGTGCAAGGGGTTAAGAGGCAGCCTGTGAAGCTGTCCACAGCCTCTGCAACACGAGTTCCATCCCCGGCCAGGGAGCTGACCCACATGGAACAGCAGACCTCTCCTGACTCACCCGCTGCTCCCCTCAGCAATATATTTCAGTCAGTCTGCCTGTTCTGCTCCTCACTCTGTCTCTGGTGACTCCTCTCACCCCCGCACCTCTGACCTGTACCCCAGTTCTTGTATGCATAAATAAATAAATCTTTAAAAGAATTTTCAAAATGAGGAAATGACAGAGATGGAGAACAGATTAGTGGTTGCCAGGGCTTTGGGGTGGTGGGGATGAGAGGATGGGGGCTGTGAAGGGAGAGCATCATGCCACTGATGGAGCAGTTCTGCATCTTGAAGGCAGTGGTGGGGAGGTGAATACACATGTGAACAGTTTCATACAACTATACACACAGGTCCCAATGGCAATTTGCTGGATTTGATATTAAATTGTAAAATGTGGCTGTTGGGGGAATCTGGGTGAAATTTACCAAGGATCTCTTTGCATTGTCTTTACAACTTCCTGTGAATCAACAATTTTTCAAAATAAAGTTCTTTTCAAAGAATAGGAGGAGAGGAATTGTAGTCCTTGAGTATAGACAAATTGAATGAGAAATTTTGCTATAGAGGGGAACAGAGAAATGGAGCAGGTAGGGAGAGAAAGAAGGTGGCTCAAAAGAAGACTTAAAAAATGTTAATGGAAGCAATAATAGCATGGTTGAAGCTGGTGGGAGAGAACTTGGTGGGGGGATTATATTCCAGGGAAAGAGAAAAGAGATTTTCCAGAGGAGGGTGGAATCCAGTGGTCAAGGGAAGGGGTGGCCTTATATAGGAGCAAGGACAGTTCCTCCATAGTCAAAGGACAAAGAATAGATGCAGTGGTAGAAATGTGTGGGTTTTGTTTGCTGATTGCCTCTGTTTTCTCAGTGAAATTGAAAGCAAAGTCATGAGCTGAGAGTGAGGCCGGGTGCGGAGGTGTTAGAGGTTTGAAGGGAGAGGAGAAGGTATGAAATAGTTGTCTAGGAAACCGGGAGAGTAAATGGACTAGGATACTATTATGTGATATCCTGGCAACATTAAGTGCCCACTTGAGGTTCATGGACTTGAATTTAAAGCGAGAGTGCCATTTTATGTTTTTCTCCAGCCATGTTCGGCTCTGAGCATATAACAGAGGAATAGGAGTTACTTGTAATGACAAGATGGAGGCAAGAGACTGCAATTAAGTGAGGACAAAATTAGAGGAGAGGAATCCAGGGGACTGAGAAGCAAGGGGATTAGAAGCATCAGGTACTGAGACACTGAAATCACAAAGAAGACAGGATTAATGGGAGAGAATAACAGCGAGACAGAAGCTAAAATCTTGGAGAAACTGGAGGGGTACCTGAAGGCCTATAGATAACTATCACACATGGTATACAAAAATAGATAATCATATCTAATATATTCAAAGATGGGGGCTTGTCTGGATGAGAGAGAGAGAGAGTGATTTGAGTGAGGGACTTCACGCTGTGGGAGAAAAAATGATCACTGCTTGGGAGGGCTACAAGGTCCTTGGCTAGCTCCAGATTTCAGTCATATCAAAAATATCTGGGAAGCATTCAGCAAACAGGGAGAAGCTATAATGAATTTTGTCGGAAACTTTGGGTTCTAGAAAATGTAACTATATGATTTGGGACACTTTTGAGAGTGACAAGTGTCAAAACATGCATAACATGTTTGTTAAACCAAACCTTGGGCAATTTCAAACTGGAATTGTTCTCGGTAAACCAGGAGTGTGGTTTTAGAGGACACAGTAGAAAGATTTCAGGATCTGGAAAGGGCTAAGAGGCAGGGATAGGTTAAGGAAACATACAAAATTGTATGGACTTTGGATGTGAGATGCATGGGTAGTGAGTTCTTGCGATGACTGGCCTAAACAAAGTTGAAGGGTATAGACAGCAGAATGCTGAGTTCTGGATGAGGGAGTTCAGTTCCTAACCAATAAGGGCAGCCACTCAATCCTAAGCCACACTGAGGGAAATCTTAATATTTCTGAGACTTCATGCTTGCATTATGCATTATTTTGGCAACTGGGGCTGGACTGACTGCAGGTGAGAAAATTAATTGACCTAGCTGGGAGAAAAAGCTGAGGATGACAGAGACAAAAGACTTAGTGGTGTTTCAACAGAAGCTATAGGGAAACACACTGACATTGACAAAAGTAGAAAATGCCAAGCTGAAGAAGAAAAAGAATAAAGTTTAATACTTACATCAAAGATGGTTAAAATGTTTACTCAAAGGCACTTTGTTCTTCCATTCTTTTCTATATTAATTCCCCAGATGATTCATCTAGTCTCATGGTTTCAATTACAATTAATATGTTGGTGATTTCCAAACTTATCACAGTAGACCTATTATCTCCCCTAAATTTCAGATCATATGCAGTATCTAACTTCCTTCTTGAATTCTTAACTTGGATACCTAATAGATGTCTCAAACTTAATATGCTCAACACTGAATCCCTGATTTTTCCTTAAAAATTTGCTTCACACCTCCAGCCTCTCCCATCTTACTTGATGGAAAAGCATCCTTCCAGTTCTAGCCCAAATACCTTAGCTAGAACTCAACCTAATTATAACTCCGATTCTCTTTGGGTTTTCTCTTTTTCACACAACCTATACCCAATCATTAGCAATCTTTTGGCTTTTTCTTTAAAATATACCCAGAATCCTATTACTTCGCTTCTTTACAACTATCACACTGTTCCTAACACTATCTCCCAAATGGATTACTGTAATGTTCTCCTAATTAGTCTCCCTGATTCCACACTTGCCACCCTTTATTCTATTAAAACAGAGGTCAAAGTGATCCTTTTATAACACAAATCATACTATGTCACTCCTGTGTGACAATGGCTTCCCCATCTTATTCAAACAAAACCCATACTCTGAATCGATATAGTGCTGTAAAACAATGTTGCCTGAATAAAAAACAAACAAAACTGGTCCAGTCACTACAGAAAACTGCATGGAGGTTCCTCAGAACACCAAAAATGATCCACCATATGATCCAGCGAATCCACTCCTAGGTATCTAACCAAAGGATGCAAAAACACTAATTAGAAAGGAAACATGCATCCCTAATACAACTCTATTTAAAATAGCGAAGATAGGCCTCCCTGGTGGTGCAGCGGGTTGAGCGCAGTACTATGAAGCTGTCCACAGCCTCTGCAGTGTGGGTTCGATTCCTGGCTGGCCAGGGAGATACCCACATGGCACAGCAGACCTCTCCTGTCTCGCCCCCTGCTCCCCTCAGCAGTGTTTTCAGTTGTCTGCCTGTTCTGCTCCCCACTCTGTCTCTGGTAAATTCTCTCACCCTCCCGTGCCTCTGGCCTGTACCCCAGCTCTTGTATAAATAAAACTAAATCTTAAAAAATAAAATAAATAGCTAAGATATGGAAACAACCTAAATTCCCCAAAACACACAAATGGATCACAAAGTTGTGGTATATTTACACAATGGACTACTACTCAGCAATAAAAAAGACAAATTCATGCATTTACAGCAACATGAGAGGAGCTGGAAGAGATTATGCAACACAAAATAAGTCAGAAGGAAAACGATAAATATTGGATGGTTTTGTATGAAAACCAAAGACAGTTACAGGTGGTACCCACTGGAGGGGGTGCTAGTAAGGATGGATAACCCCAGGGAAAATTTGAACAAAGTGTCAGTGGGGGTGGAGGCTGCGATAAGAAATATAGGGCACTGCAGAAGCAGCCTTGACTATTCAATATTCAGGATTAAGCTTTGGGGATTTCAGCGTTTTTAGATCTTCAGTGATTCGGGGGTCAGTGACTTCTGCTCCCACCATGTTGATCTTCCAGAAAGCTGTTGTGGGCCTCTGAAGGATGTGGAGACGACTCTAACAGCCAACCTCAGAGAGGAAAAGTTTGGAGGCTTTGCAAGTAGCCGAGTGACTGAAACTGTTCCATTTTGCTGCTGTTACAGCCTGGCAGGAAAGGCAAAGATCTGGATCCAGGGGCTTTGCTGAGCTGTATGAGTGTGGGCAGTTTGTCTGGTGGTTCGGCCACTGCAGCTGCTGTTTTGAGTGTTGATTGTCTGGTGCTGCACTGGGTCATCTCAGCAGCTCTGTGAGCATCTTCCATGTTCAAAACCCTGTCTTCATAAGTTGGATCCTGGGTCTCCCCTGGTGGCACAGCAGTTGAGCGCTGGGCTGCAAAGCTGCCCGCAGCCTCTGCAGCGCCGGTTCAATCCCCGGCTGCCGGCAAGGGTCCCACACAGCGTGACAGACCTCTCCTGCCATGCCCACTGCTCCCCTCAGCAGTGTATTTCTTCGTCAGCCTGCCTGTTCTGTTCCCCGCTCTGGCCCTGGTGAATTCTTTCACCCTCCCACGCTTCTGACTGTACCCAGTGCTTGTATAAACAAATAAATAAATATTAAAAAAAAAAACATAAGTTGGATCCTGGCCTATTGTCTGACTGCCACATGCTCCAGGACTTGGGAGCATGGCCTATTGTTCAGGATAGGAGCTCCGTGTCTTCAGTGGCACGAAGACGCCATCTTGGGAGTGATACAGGGTAGCAAGGGGCACTAAAACTTGCCAAGGACACTGCCCAAATTGTTTACTGGTGACTGTGTGAGTTCTTCACCTGTGCACACAATTGCAAGACTACTCAGGCTCAAGGAACAACAACAATGGGATTTATTTAACAAACCAGGGAAAAACTAAGAGTTACAGAGGCCAAAAATGGCCATTTACCTGACCCAAAGAGGTGCCCAGGTTTTAAGTCCTAAACAAAAGCAGCTAAGATGGTGTCTTCCTGCCACTGCTGACCTGGAACACGCTACAGTCAGACTCTAGCCCACATTCCAACTCACGAAGACAACAGAAGATGCAACAAGAGATGCTCCCAGAGATGCCGGATGCCCTGCTGCAGCACCAGACAAGCGACACTCAGAACAGCAGCTATAGTGGCTGAACCACCCGACAAACGCCCACACTCACAGCTCAGCAAGGCTCCCGGCTCCCAGTCTTCGTGTTCCCTGCCAGGCTGTAACAGTAGCAAAACTGGGAAGAGTTTCAGACTCTCAGCTAATTACAAAGCCTCCCAACTTTTCCTCTTTGAGGTTGGCTGCTGGAGGCCTCCACCTTCAGAGGCCCACACCAGCCTTCTGGCAGATTGGCATGGTGGGGGTCAAAATAGCTGACCCCAAATGCTGAAGATCCGAAAAGGCTGAATTCCAAAGACTGAATGAATCTGTGCACCCTTCTGCAGACCCTTGTATTTCTTATCTGTCGCCCCACCCAAAATGGGATACTTTTTAGCATTTTCTCTGGGGCTATCTACCCTCACCAGCAACCCCCTCCAGGGGACACCACCTGTAACAGTCCTTTTATCTGTTACAGGAGCGATTGTGTTTAGGACTTTAAAACACTGCACACGGCTTTGGGTGAGGTAAGAGGCCATTTTTGGCCTCAATAACTCCTTGTTTTTCCCTGGTTTGTCAAATAAATCCCATTATTGTTCTCTGAACCTGAGTAGTCTTGCAACTGTGCGTGTGGGTGAAGAACTCAGACAGTGACTGATAAACTATTTAGGCACTGTCCTTGGCCAGTTTTAATGCCCCTTGCTGCCCTGTATCAGTTTCACATATATGTAGCACATAGAGATACAAAAGAAAAGGTCAAGGAAATGACAAAACTAGCAAGCTGACCATAGATCTGAGGCATAGAGCAAGGGAAGGAAAAGAAAAAGGTCAAAACAGGGACGGAAAGAGCATGAGGGACAATGGTGATGGGTCACATATGCTGTGGTGGCAGGAGAACTATGGAGACTACACCTGAGGGGAGAAAACAAACACTGTACAAAAATGAACAGTGATGTAAGAAAATTTAAAAAATAATAATTAATAAAAACAAACAAACACAAAACCATGCTTCTTATCATAGCCTAAAAGGAAGACCCTGTGATCTGTTGTGAAACCATCCCAGGCTGGGTAGGTTCACTGTCAGTTCTCACAGATAATAAGAGAATTTGGAGCTTTCAGTGGATTTTGCAGGCCTTTAATGCTGAGACAGAGGATCATACACACGAGCAGACAACAGAGCAAGAAACTCCAACACTGAGATGTCTGAATGGTGGAAAACATAGCATTTCAAGGTATGGGCTGTCTGGTGTGTGGAAGGCAAAATATAGCCTGATTTTCTCAGTTTCCATACATCTGTTCCCTGTGTTGCTCTTGTCTGTCACACTGAGTTGTGTTGCTTGTCCAGACCTGCCCGTCTCTTTCCACCTTGAGATCTTTGCACTTGCTCCCTTTCTCTCCTGCCTCCATCCTTCACCCCAGGTATCACCTTGGTAAGGTAAAGCCAAATAAAGAAACAATTTCTGTTCATTTTCCCTTTGCTTCTACCACTTCTAAAATATCATCTGCGGGGCCTCCCCAGTGCGCAGCAGTTGAGCGCTGGGTTGCGAAGCTGCCCGCAGCCTCTGCAGCGCCGGTTCGATCCCTGGCTGCTCCCCGGCCACAGGAGGAGGGTCCCACATGGCGCGCAGACCTCTCCTGCCGCCCGCTGCTCCCCTCAGCAGTGTGCCTCGGTCCTTCTGCCTGCTCTGCTCCCCGTTCTGGCTCTGGTGAATTCTCTCACCCTCCCGTGCTTCTGACTGTACCCAGTGCTTGTATAAATAAATAAATAAATGAACAAACAAACAAACAAATAAATAAATAAAACATCATCTGTCCTTTTGCCTGTTCCCTTAATTTGATTTCTCTTCAAGAACATTTACATAACTATCTATTTTACTCATTTTATGTATCATCACCAACACCATAGAACGGAAGTTTCACAAGGCTAGAACTCTGTCCCTCAGCATTACAACCTCTGTGCCTAACAACAGTCTGGCTCATAGTAGGTTCTCGAATTTTTAATTGAATGGATGCCAGAGTATAAATAATTAAATAGATAAAATATATTTTAAGTAGGATTATACATATTCCTTTAAATAAAATATTGGTTTAAATTTATTACTAGATACTTTATATTTTTAAAGCAAATGAGATAATTCTTTAAAAATAGGTTTTAGTGGCATATACAGACAATGGAGCATTAGTTAATCACAAAGAATGAACTACACACAACAATGTGGATCAACTTTGGAAACATTATGGTCAGTGAAAGAAGACATTCACAAAAGACCAAATATTATATGATTTGTTTTGAATGAGATGTCCCAAATATTAAATCAACAGAAACAGGAAGTAAATTAATGTCTGCCTGGTGATAAAAGAGAATAGGGATGAAGGCTAAACGGTAAATGGAATTTTTTGGATGGGGGGCTTAAAGTACTCTAAAATCGGTTAATGATGGTTGCACAACTTGAATATACTAAAAGTCACTAACCTATAAAAGGAATGATTTGTATAGTGTAGTATTTCTATCTTAATAAAATGTTTTAAGTAAATAAATAAATACGATTACATTTTAATTGCTAATTGCTAATGTGTAGGAATTCTGTTGACATTTATATGAAATTCTGGTGTCTAGCAAACTTGTTAAATTCTCTTATTCTAGACTCTTATAGAGTCTCAGATTTTTTACATAGTCATATCATCTGTGAATTATATTTTATCTTCTTTTTCAATCTTATTCATTTTTGATTGTTTTTAACGTCTTGGTGCATTTGTTGTGCTTCCTCTGGCTTTTTTTTTTAAGATTTATTTTATTTATTTATGTATACAAGAATCTGGGTGTAGGCCAGAGTTGCAGGGGTGGGGGGGAATGAGAGGATTCATCAGAAACAGAGTGCGGAGAAGAACAGGCAGATCTACTGAAATACACTGCTGAGGGGAGCAGCAGGTGAGACAGAAGAGGTCTGCTGTGTCATGTGGGTAACTCCCTGGCTGGGATAGAACTCGTGCTTCAGTGGCTGGTGATAGCTTGATAGTGCTGAGACTTTAACCCCTGTGCCACCAGGGAGGCTCATCTTGGTGCATTTGTTAGAACTTCCAATATAACGTTGGATGATAATGGCCCTAGCTTTGATGCAGGTTTTGAATAGATATCTGGTTTTGAGTAGATATCTCCATATCTGTTGTGTTTTGTTGTTTGGATGTTTTAAACTGATAAATGGGTGTTTAATTTGATCAAATGCTTTTCTACAACTAAGATGATCTTATGATTTTCCTGCTTTTTATCCATTAGCGTGGTGAATTACATTAACAGAGTCTCTAATTAAACTACTATTGGAATAATGGGATAAACCCTTCTTGTTCATTTTTTTAAGTACATTATGGAACAAATTTGCTTGTATTTTAGCTGGGAATGTTCATTGATGCTTGCAATCAAGATTGGCCTATAACATTTTATAATGTTTTATTTAGCTATTCTAAGTTCTTGGAATTCACATGAATTTTAGAATCAGCTTGTCTGTTTCTAAAAAAAAAATCTGATGGGACTTTGATTGAGATATTTTGGTCAGTTTGGGGACAGTTGACATCCTAATAATGAGTCTTCAGATCCATGATCGCGATCTATCTTTCAATTTATTTAGGCTTTTTGTAACTTTTTTCAGCAATATTTGCTAGTTCTCAGAGCACAGATATTTCACATCTTGTCAGATTTCTATCTCTAAGTACTTTATATATTTTCTGCCATAGTAAAATGTATAGACTTTCTGTAATTCAATTTTCAATCATTTGCAGCTTGTATATATAAATGTTTTCGATTTCTGTATATTGATCTTATATCCTAGAACATTATTAAACTTATTTATTAGTCCTAATAGCATCTTTTGTGCGTACCTCTATATAGATTATCATGTCATCTAAGTATAAAGAACATTTTATCTCTTTCTTTATTTTATCTCTTTCTTTGTACTCTGTATAGCTTTTATTTTCTGTCTTTGTTGTACTGACAAGGTCCTCCAGCAGAACAGTGAATTTAAGTGGAGAACAGATATCCTCCCCTTGTTCCTGATCTTGGCCTCAAAGCATCCCATCTTTCACCAGAAGTATGACATTACATATCTATGAAGAGTTTTCGAGAATTTGTATTATTTTCCCATAAATATTTGGTAGAATTTATCAATGAATCCATCTGTGACAGTTGATTACTTTGTAGGAAGATTTATAAATAAAAATGCAATTTCTTCATTAGTTATGGGTTTATTTAGATTACCTATTTCTTCTAGATTGAATTTTAGTAATTTGTAACTTTCAGATCATTTGTTCCATTTCATCCACATTGCCAGATTGATTGGCATCAAGCAGTCCACACTATTCCCTCATTATCCTCTTAAGATGTCTAGGATCTGTAGTGATGTTCCCATGTCATTTCAGATAGCGGTAAATTATACCTTCCCTTTTAGTTTCCAAGTCAGTCTGAGTAAAGACTTATTAATTATATTGATTTTTTTTTCAAGGAAACTGCACTTGGTTTCATTGATTTTCTTCCTATTGTTTTTCCATTTTATATCACAATGATTTCTGCTCTGATGTTTGTTATTTCTATTCTATATAGTGTGCATTTGATTTGCTTCTCTTTTTCTAGTTTCTTAAGATGGGAGCTTAGGCCATTTATTTGAGACCTTTGTTTTCTAATTTAGGTGTTTCGTGCTGTAAGATTCCCTCTTAGTGCTAATTTAGTTTCACCCATATATTTTGATTGGTCATATTTTCATTTTTATTCAACTCTAAGTGCTTTCTAATTCCCCCTGTGATTTTTCATCTCTGACCTACTAGTTATTGATAGGCATGTTAATTAGCTTCCAAATATTTTGGAAAATTTCCAGACATTTTTCTATCATTGACTTGCAGTTCAATTCTGTTGTGGTCAAAGAACAGATTGTATATTACTCAAATCCATTTAAATTTATTGAGACTTGTTTTCTGCTTAGAATTTGGTGTCTTGGCAAATATTCTGTGTGCCCCTTGGAAATAATGCATAGTCTGCCTTTTTGGGTGCAGTATTGTGTAAATGTTAATTAGGTCATGTCCGTTGACAGTTTTGTTTACATTTTCTGTGCCTTTATTGATTTTCTGTCTACTGTTCTATTGATTATTGAGAGAGGGGTGTTGAAATCTCATACTTGTGAATTTGTCTATTTCTCTTGGAAAATCTATCAGTTTTTACTTTATGCATTTTGAAGTTCGGTTACTTGATTAATTTCCCATGTTGTCATTATGAAATGACACATTTATCTCTGGTAATATTCTTCGCCCTGAAATCTATTTTGTCCTATGTCAATATAGCCTCTCCAGCTTTCTTCTGATTAACAGGTAATATCCTATTCTATCCCTTTATTTTTAATCGACTTGTATTTTTATATTTACTATGGATACCTTGTAGGGAACATGCAATTGGATCATGCTGTTTTGTCCAATCTGCCAATCTATGCTTTTTAATTGGGGTGTTTAGATCACTTACCTTATTATGTGATTGTTAATATGGTCATATTTAAATCTGCTGTCTTGCTATCTACTTTCACTTTACCGCTTATGTTCTTTGTGCCCAGTTGATTCTTTTGTTATCTTCTTTTTGGATTAACGAGTATTTTTTTTTAATTCCACGTTCTCCTTATTGGCTAATTAGATATAATTTTTTGTTGCTACTTTAGTGATTGCTTTAGGATTTACAGTATATATCTTTACCTTGTCACTATCAACCTTGAAGTAATACATGACAGTTCATGTATAAGAAACTTGCAATAGTATCCTTCCATGTTCCCTCTCCTTACCTTTGTGTCATTGTCTTCATACATTTTGTTTGCACATATGTTATAACCCCCATTTTACATTATTATTCTTTTTGTTTTAAGCTGTCAGTTACTTGGTATTTTCTTTCTGTCTTGGAAGACTTCCTTTAGCATTTCTTATGGTGCCGGACTCCTGGTGATGAATTATTTCCACTACTCTGTGTCTGCAAGGTCTTCAATTTTCCCGATTTTTAATTTTTTTTTGTGGGAATATAATTCTAGCTTGACAGATTTTTTTCCTTCAGTCCTTTAAAGATATTTCACTGTTTTCAGGCTTACATGGTTTCTGAAGGAAATAAGTATCATATTTATATCTGTTCTGCTGTAGCTAATGGGTCTTTTTCTGGTCCTTTTCAGGGTTTTTTTCTGTGTCAGTGACTTGGTTTTCTGGTTGTTGTTTGTTTTTTGTTGTTTTTTTTTTTTTTTTTAGAAATTGGATTTTGATGTGCCTTAATGCAGTTTTCTTTGTTTCTTGTGCTTGGAGTCCATTGTGTGTTTTAGATGTGTGGGCTTATAGACTTATCAAATTGGAAACATTTTGGTCATTATGTCTCCTAAAAATTTTTCTTTGCTCTCCTCTCTCTCCTTCCTTGGGAAATATACATATTTTAGACTACTTGCAGTTGTCCCATATCTCAGTGATGTTCTGTTCATTTATTTTTAGACTTCCCCTCTGTGTGCTTCTTTTTGAATTATTTTTATTGTTATATCTTTAAGTTCATTAATCTTTTTTACTGGTGTGTCTAATGCATTCTTAATACCACCCTGTATATTTTATATCATGTACATATATTTTCATCTCTACTAATTCAACATGGATGTTTATTTATAGCCTCCACTTATGTTCTTAACATCCTCATGCTTTCTTGTATATATAAGGGATGTACTTATAACAGTTGTTTTAATGTCTTTGTATACTAATTCCATCATTTGTGTCATTTCTGCATCTGTTCTGTATTTTCCTTGTTAACTTATTTTCCTTGTTATAATTTTTTAATTGGTAATTTTTTATTGGATGCCAAACATTGTGAATTTTATGTTTTTGGTACCAACTTTTAATATTCCTTTTAAAAATATTAAGCTTTGTCTAGGATGTAGTTAAATTATCTATAAAGGGTTTGATCCTTGGGGCCACCCTGGTGGCGCAAGGGGTTAAGCACTGCACTATGAAGCAATCCACAGCCTCTGCTGCACAAGTTCGATCCCCAGCCAGCCAGGGAGCAACCCACATGGCACAGCAGACCTCTCCTGCTTCACCTGCTGCTCCCCACAGCAGTGTATTTCAGTCAGTCTGCCTGTTCTGTTCCCCACTCTGTCTCTGGTGAATCCTCTCATCCCCGCATCTCTGGCCTGTAACCCAGATCTTGTATGCATAAATAAATAAATTAAAAAAAAAGAGTTTGATCTTCTTGCGAAATGTTTTTAATCATTGTAATATAAAATCTGAAAAGGTAAATAGAAGTAAAATTGAACTTTCCCTGGTGCCAAAAAGGAAAGAGATCTTTTCTCCCTCCCTTTTCTTAGCGTATTTCCTTGAGAAACCTAGTATGTAAGAATTCTTCCTCTGTCCCTTTGATATGTATGTAAGTCTTTAAGAGCTAAATAAGCCTTCTTGCCAGGAATGTTTTTTCTTAAGGGACTGGGAGCTGTCTCTTTGAAACATAAACTTCAAGGAAGATAATGCCCCTACATTTCTCTGTCATCATAGGGGTTTAGTTTAGGCATCTTGCTCTAAGCTGTAAGCAACTGTTTATTGTAGATAGATGATAAATTTAATTTTTTCTTCAGAAAAAGGCAATTAACTAATGTAGATGGCTAGTGCAATTACCAAATGAACTTAGGATGAACTGTGAAAGAATGTATAGCAAACAGTGCTTTCAAGTCCCCTTACATAAGGACAATTTATCATTTTTTTTAAAGATTTATTTATTTGTTTCTTTATACAAGCACTGGGTACAGTCAGAAGCACGGAGGGTGAGAGAATTCACCAGAGCCAGAGCGGGGAGCAGAGCAGGCAGAAGGACGGAAGTACATTGCTGAGGGGAGCAGCAGGCGGCAGGAGAGGTCTGCACGCCATGTGGGACTCTCGCCCAGTGGCCGGGGATCGAACTGGTGCTGCAGAGGCTGCGGGCAGCTTTGCAGCTCAGCGCTCAACCACTGCGCCACCAGGGAGGCCCCAGTTTATCATTTATTTTAAGAATATGTATGTAATGAACATATTAATAATGTAAGAATGGGGTTTATTTGTCTTTGCGATTTCACTAGCAGATTGCCCACAATGCATGAGAATCTGATTTAATGCTTTTTCAATAATAAAGCTATTTTGTTCATCTTAACATTCCTGGAGTGGATTTCCTGGATTGGCATGAAATTTTATTTTTAATTTCCCCCAAAAAATCAGCGCAGCAGTTCAAGGCTACTGTTGTCCTCTGTTGAGACAATATTCTTCTGAGTACTCTACTCAAAGTCCTGAGTATTACAAGGTTTTCCCACTCTGGATATTAGGGAGATGAATCCTTCCCAGCCCTGCTTGAGCTCCAAAACTTTTCCGCCATGTTCATTTCTTGTGATTCATTCCCTAGTCTTGGGTAGTTTCCTCACATACATGTGCCTGTAGCACTCAGATGAAGACTCAAGAAGAACCCACTGAATAATTCCAGACAGCCTCTGTAACAGTGTGGCAACCATAGAAAGGGGAGGCTCCCTGCCCCATCCAAGGAAGGGTGGAGCTGAGTTGCGAGGAGAAGCTAGAAAAAGACTGGGAAAAGGAAGGAAGGGAGATGAGGAGAAAACTTGGAGGAGACACGTGGAGCAGAGAGACACGTGAAGAAGAAGCCACACTTGCTTTTTGACCTTGGATTTGTATCAGAGACTTGGGGGACATGGAAGGAGTCTCCTGGAAGAGACAGAGATGTGGATGAGAGACCTGTGGGGAGACTGACAATGGCAGCCTTCATCTTGACTTGGTTTCTGATTTTGCTCCTTTCCTTCCAGACTTCCCTGGCCCCTTCTGCCCCTTTCCTATGTGTCCCCATCAGAAGGTGCCTTAGACTTGTGACAAGCTTTCAGACCTCAGTGGCCCCACTTTTGGCCAACCCTGTTTGCCTGGGCACTTACTCACGAGAGGATGGGCAGCTCTGGGTGTTTCTTGGGAAAACCATTTTAACTATATTCTTTCTCTTCTCTCTACTGCACACTAATTGTATTACTATTGAAGGTCTTATGCATCAAGAGCATGTTTGTCTCTATGCAATGGATGGCAGAACCTATTTAGAGCAGGCAGGTTTGGGGTTTCTGGAGTGTTCCTTATTCTGCCTGCTACCTCTCTCTCTTTCTCTCTCTCCCTGTCTCTCTGTCTCTGTCTCTCTCTCTCTCCTTCCCTTCCTGCCCCCCTCTCCCCCTCCTTCTCTCCCTCCCCATACTCTTCCCTGTAAATCTTATTACCTTACTCTCCTAGAATTCTCAGTTGTCTCCTTGACTCATGGAGACTACCAGGCTCTGTTTTGATTGCCACTGCCTGTGCTATGACCTGAAACTGTCCAGGCAGTATGTTTAAGGCAAGAAGGTAAACCTAGCTTCGTTTACACCATCATAAAAGGAAAAGGTGCCTTCATTTTCTTTTCTTTTTTTTTTTTTTTAAAGATTTATTTATTTATTTATACATACAAGCACTGGGTACAGTCAGAAGCGCGGGAGGGTGAGAGAATTCACTAGAGCCAGAGCGGGGAGCAGAGCAGGCAGAAGGACCGAAGCACACTGCTGAGGGGAGCAGCGGGCGGCAGGAGAGGTCTGCGCGCCATGTGGGACCCTCCTCCGGTGGCCAGGGAGCAGCCGGGGATTGAACCGGCGCTGCAGAGGCTGCGGGCAGCTTCGCAACCCAGCGCTCAACTGCGGTGCCACCGGGGAGGCCCGCCTTCATTTTCTTTTTTACCTAATTTCTTCTTTCTCCTTCCTTTCTTGTCTCAGATGAATCATTTTTAAAAATCCCTATTTCTCTCCTGATTTCCAAGTTATTCATCATATGCCCTTTCTTTTAGAGGTGACTATTTTTCTGCCTGTTGTGCTGAACAAATGGTGAGCTTCCTTGCCATATTTCCAGCCCTGTGGGTGAAATTCACTAGCCCCATTTGTGTGAAAGGTTAACTCGTGGTTTAATGAATGGAAATCAGTTCCTGCTTCATGGCTTCAGCCTCTGCTTCCATATTAAAATAAGTTCCTAAAATGCAGCATATCTCAAATTTTTTCATCTCAGGACCAATTTACGCTTAAAACTTAACGAGTTTTGTTCCTGCAAGATGGGACAAACCAACTCCAAACCGTCTCTTCCACTAAGTACAAATGTAAAACCTGGAAAGAGTATATTGAACAGCTATTTGAGCACTCTGGAAGTAAACAGAGTGTGGGTTGGGTAGAAAGACCCCATCTTATACTACCACTGAATTATCAGTGAGTTTGTCACTTCACTTCTTCTGGTATAACCTGGCATGGACTCATGGATGCTCAAAACCCCAAAGAGTATATAATAGGGTGGTCCCCAGGAAAATAGATGGTTCCAGGTTCCCTGCCCCACCCAAGGAAGGGTGTAGCTGAGCAGAGAGGAGAGGAAGCTGTTGAAGGAAGGAGGCAGGATGGAAAGCCAGAAGGAGACTTGCACATGGAGCAGAGAGACATGTGAAGAAGCTGTGTTTGCTTCTTGGTCCTGAACTGGTTGAAACAGATGTGGGTGAGAGACCCGTGGGAAAGGTAGCAATGGGGAGGGTAACAAGCTTTTATCTTGATTTTGATCTTGCTTTTTTTCTTCCAGACTTGTCTGGCCATTTCTGTCACTTTCCTATCGTTCCCCACTAAAAGTTGCCTTAGATTTGTGATAGGCTTTTGGGTCTCAGTGGCCCTGCTTTGGGCCAGCCCTAAGACTGGGCATGTGGCTGGGCATTGACCCACAGGGGACAGGTAACCTCGGGTGCTTGATTTGAAAACTATATTCATTCCCTTTTCTGTATTGCACACTAATTTTATTAAAGTTCCTTTCCATTAAAGGACTTATGCACTAGAGTATGTTTTGTCTTGATGTGGTATATGGCAGAACTTATTTAGAGCAGGCAGGTTTGGTGGTCCTGGGGTGCCCCTCACCCTGCCCTGTAACAAGTATATTGAAATTACAAAATGCTGGTGAAATAAATCAGTGAAGGCCTAAGAAATGGAGGGGATTGGGAGACTCAACATAGTAAAGATGTGAGGTTTCCCCAAATTAATCTATATATTTAATGCAATTGCAGTCAAAATCTAAACAATATTTCCTGTCGATGTTGATGAGCTGATATCAAAATATATATGAAAAGACAAAATAACATGAATAACTAAAATAATTTTGTAAAGAATAAAGTCAAATTTAATTGTGCTATTATGCTACCTGATTTTAAGACTTACTATAAGATACAGAGTCAAAATATTGTGGTATTGGTGAAGGAACACACACATAGAGTTAATATACAGAACCACACCTATAAGACCAACTGATTTTTGACAAAAGTGTAAAAGCAATTCAGTGGAGAAAAGATAGTCTTCAACAAATAACATTGGAACTACTGGACTTCCATGTGTAAAAAAATGAACCTCACTCCTTAATCAAAAACTAACTCATAAGATCTAAATGTAAAACATAAAACAATGAAACTTTTAAGAGAAAACATTGGAGAAATATCTTCCTGACTTAGGGTTAAGTAAAGAGATATATTTGACATAATATTGAAAGCAAAATCCCTAAAAGAAAAAAAATGACCAATTGGACTCTGTTCAAAATCAAAACTTTTTGTTCTTTGAAATACACTGACAAGAGATTAAGAGGAGAAAAGACAATTTCCACATCTGCTAAAGGACTTGTATACAGCATATCTAAAAAACTCTCAACTCGGCAATAAGAAAATGAAAACTCCATTAAAAGTGGCCAAAATATTGAACAATCATGTCAGCAAACAGTTGGGTGGATAAAAAGGAAAGCACATGAAAAGATTTTCAGCGTTGTTAGGAAAATATATATTAAAACTATGATGAGTTACTAATACATACTTACTAGAATGGCCAAAATAAAAAATATACTGACAAAATCAATGACTAGCAAGGATACAGGATAACTAAAACGTCTTTACATTGGTCTTCAGAATGTAAAATGTTATAGTCACTTTGGAAAACAGCTTTGAATTTCTTGTAAAATTAAACATACATTTACCATATGATACAGCAATCCCACTCCTGGGTACTTACCTTAGAGAAATGTTCATAAGAAACCTGTACATGAATGACTTTCCATAGTAACTTAATTTGTAAAGAAAAGGAAAGAAGCAAGTCTCTAAAGCTTACATTTATATGATTTCATTTATGTGACATTATCAAAAAGATGTAAGAGAGGGAGAAAGGATCAGTGGCTGTCAGGGCCAAGAGCTGAGAAAGCATGACAAGGATATATAGCAAAAGGGAGTTTTGAGGAGTAGTAGAACTGATTTTTAGCCTGTGATGGTTACATGAAGCTATACGAGTTTTAAAAATCATCTAACTGTATGCCAACAGTCAATTTTGCTTTAATTTTTTAAATTAAAAAAAATTGAACATCCTAAAGAATTTTTGTTTATGTGGGGTCTATCTATTGATATTTGCCATAATAGAAGTTAAATGTGATTTAAATATTAATTTGTTAGTTCATTAAAAACAGCAATACTGAAAACATATTGCTTGTTGTATAAATTACTTGTAATGAAAAATTACTACATATTCCAAAAAATGTGATCTCTGTTTACATTTTGCAAATCTTTTTAATGCTTGGCTTAATAGAAGACAGCTGGATTCTCATATCTGCTTCCACACTCAATATGTTGCAATAACATGGGTCTTACAGCTTGGGGAAATCTGCTGTACACTCAATAGAGTGATAGATGAGAGTGATAAATCCAAATAAAATCTCAGTATTATTTTGAAAATAGTTTTGACTTCGTGGACCCCCAAAAGGATCTTGGGGATTCCCAGGATTCCCCAGACCTCCCTTTCATTGTCACTGCTAGTCTATGCCAAATCCTGATATCCTCTTAGGTCATTTTCAACTCAGGGTCACTTATCTAACTATGCCTTTCCTCTTTGTCTCTGGTATTTGGGGATTTCCCTTTCTTGATTCTAAAGGAGGCTATCTATATACACACACAGTTTCCATTACATTTAGCCAGCATTTATGTATCTGAGGTGGGATGAAAGATTTCTCACACCAGTTTCATCTAGCTTATCAGCTATAATTCTCTCTATAATCATGGTGTTATTGATCATGTCCATTTTGTTTGGTGTGATTTCCTGGAGCCCTTGGCAATGTTCCTATCTTTTTAGTTGCGGAGTTTGTTTCCTTGTTTGCTTCTAATATTACTTTGTAATTCATTTTTCTTTTCTGTTTTGTTTTGACATGTATAAACATGCTTCTTAATCTACTGCTTTAACATTCCTTTGAACCCTTGTATTTATTGAGTGTGCTTTTAAAGAGAAGTCAAGATACCTATGATAATTTCAATGTTCCTTTTGGCAAACCTTATTGTGTATGTGCTTCATTTGCATTTTGCTTATGTTCCTTTCTCTTTTCCTCATTTTCCCTGTTTCTATGCATAGGTCTTGAATTGTTTTCTTTTGGATTATCACTCATATTTTTGATGGCTGGCTACCTGTTGAAAAATACTCTAAAGCGGCCCACATTCTTGACAAAAATAACATCAAATACCTTGTCTCAAATTGCATGAATTTGTTTTAGAAGAATATGTCTGTCTTTGTCATTCCCAAGGGCAAGTTTGTGGGAATAGCTTTCTGGACTGGGTGACAGGGTAATCAAGGGGTGTTTTGTCTTTCAATAATTTAGGAATCATAAAAAACAACTAAAAGTCTGCTTTTTATTATCATAAGCATCAGGAATTCTAAAAAAAAAATCTATGATCAAATATTCTTCCCCCCCAAGGAAACATTCTCACTGCCTTTCTCCCCTGTCCGCTCACTGCCTATGCCTCTGACTCAGTGTAAGCAAAAATGAGTAAATCAGGCTATATTTTGCCTTCCACACACCAGACAGCCCATAATTTGGAATGCAATGTTTTCCACTATTCTGACATCTAGCAAACAACAGATGGGCCTTGCATTTGCAACCATGTATTCGCTGTGTGGCTATTGTAAAGGGGGTTAGGCAGGGGAGTTGCTGTTCTGCCTCTCTCAGTGTTGGAGTCTCTTGCTCTGTTGTCTGCTTGTGTGTATGGTCCCGTCTCAGCATTAAAGGCCTGCAAAATCCACTGAAGGCTCCAAATTCTCTTTTTGTCTGCGAGAACTGACCATGCACCTATCCAGCCTGGGATGGTTGTGATACAGGGAAGCAAGGGGCACTAAACAGGCTAAGGACCCTGCCCAAATAGTTTACCAGTCACTGTCTGTGTTTTTCACCCATGCACACAATTGCAAGACTACTCAGGCTCAGGGAACAACAACAATGGATTTATTTAACAAACCAGGGAAAAACAAAGGGTTACTAAGGCAAAAAATGGCCATTTGCTGCACCTGAAGCAGTGTCCAGTGTTTTCCAGTCCTAAACAAAAGCAGCTAGAATGGCCTTTCCACCACTGAGGACGTAGAGCTCCTCTCCTGATCAACAGGCCACGTGTCCAAGATGGCATCTTCCCGACACTGCCGACCTGGAGCACACAGCAGCCAGACTCTAAGCCAGGTTCCAACTCACAAAGACAACAAAAGACGCAACAGTAGACACTCCGGGAGATGCTGGGATGCCCCAGGGCAGTGCCAGAGAAGCGACACTCAAAATATCAGATGCAGAGGCTGAACAACAGACAAACAGCCACACTCATGGAGCTCAGTGAGGCGCCCAGCCCTCGGTCTTCACCTTCTCTGCCAGGCTGTAACAGCAGCAAAACCGGGAACAGTTTCGGTCTCTGCTAATTACAAAGCCTCCGAACTTTTCCTCTTTGAGGTTGGCTGCTGGAAGTCTCCACCTTCAGGGGCCCACACTAGCCTTCTGGCAGATCGGTGTGGTGGGGGCCAAAATCGCTGACCCCAACTGCTGAAGATCCGAAAACGCTGAATTCCGAAGACTTAATGAATCCGTGCACCCTTCTGCAGTCCCTTGCATTTCTTATTTGTGTCTCCACCCCAAAATGGGATACTTTTTAGCATTTTCCCTGGGGTTATCTACCCTCACCAGCAACCCCCTGCAGGGGACACCACCTGTAACAGTCTATGACTTCAGTCACTCCTTACAGTTGCACAACACTCATCAAATCAAAGTGATTCAAGCCCTTTAAGACACAATATCTTCATAAAAGAGCCCAGTTTTTGCTGGGTTGTTCATGTGTGTGTGGGGGTGGGGGGGATTTGGCAACAGACTCAGATGTGCCATAGACAGATCCCCTGTTTTCAGTTTCACTTCTCATTCTTACCAAGCCCCAAATCCTGGGTAGGACTCCTTTGGCAATATGGGCTTTCGCTCTCCATGCCAGCCTCCTCATAGAAGTTCTCTGGTGTTATGCTTCTTTTCTTCCTCTGACTATAGACTCCATGAAGGCAGGGGTTTTCATTTGTCCTGTTCACTACTTTATCCTCCGTGTCCAGTATAGTGCCTAGAACATAGTAAATGATTCTCTCTCTCTCCATCACCATCAGTTATGATCATACTTTCCTCTGTATCATTGTATGGCACATCTCAGCATTATGAAAGAATTACAAGTCCCAAACATGGCATGAATTCATCAAATGAACACCAGACTTCACGGATACTATAGATTCCAAGATTTACTCAGTGGAAAACTATGTGAGCAGATGATTGAGAACTAGCTGCCAATCTCTGATAACCTGGAACTATCAGGATCGTGACACCATCTTGATGGAAGATAAGGATAGTCTGAAATAGTATTACTGGTGAAATGGGGGTTAAAGGACAGAAATTAGGCTGAATCATTGAAAATAAAGTTATATTTATTTCATATGAGTTTATGGATTGAAATTAATGCTAGGAACACCTACATAACTTACATAATTGAAACCATATATTTGAAACACGTAATCCATTCATTTGTGATAGTGATAGCTCATGCTTACTGTTTCTGTCCCTTGCTTTTTTTTTACCTAATATATCTTAGCAATTATTGCATATGAGTACGTAGAGAGTTTGTTTTATAACAGCTGCATTTTAGTCCATTGTATAGAGGTATCATCATTTATTTAACCTGTCTTCTATTGATAGACATTAGGTTGTCTATAATGTTGCAATAAAGAAACATATCATTTTGCTTGTGGACAAGTATATCTGTAGGGTGAATTCCTACAAATGGAATTGCTTATTGTAAGTATGTACATTTGTAATTTTGATAGATATTGACTAATTGCTCTATACAGAGGCTATACTAGTTTTATAGCTACCAACAATATATGAGAGCATCTGTCTCTCCACATCCTCACCACTATGGTGAATTTGCAGACTATTTTGTCCTCGCCAATGTGATATATAAAAAATGGTACTTCCACTTAGTCTTAATTTGTATTTCCTTTATGACTGAGGATGAGAATTGTTTATGAGTAAGAACCATTTTTTTTTCTTCTTTTTCTTTGAACTGGCAATATTCTTGGCCCACATTCAGGCCTTTATAGTTCTTTGTACTTGTAGAAAAGCTAAGTCCTGATGTGATGTGACTTGTAACTATTTTTCAGTTTGTTATCAGTACTTTGGCATTGCTTATGGTGGGTTAGAACAATAAATCACACTTTTACTATAAAATATTTCAAACATATGGAAAAAGCGCACAGAATGATGTAACAAATACCCATGTATCTTATAGTTTGTTATTTGAACATGTTTACAGAAACTAAGTTTCTTTTCAAAGAAACAAAATGTTAATGACACAAATTAAGAACCTGCCCAGATCCATGCTGCTCTCTTCCTCCCCCAAGGTAACCACTATTTTGATATAGTCTGGATTCTCCTATCCATGTTTCTAAACTTTCACTCTATGTCTGTGCCCTTAAAAAATAGTGCTTAGTGTTGTTAGGTACATTTTAAAAAATCTACATTAATAATATGAAATTGTATGTATCACTTCCAAACTTTTTTTTTTTAACTCGACATTATGTTTAGAGGGCTTATCAGTGTGAACCCATGTGGCTACACATAGACCAAGTTAACTCATCTGATTTTCATTTTGTAAGTATTCCATTACATTAACATATCATCATTTATTTATCTATTCCCTAGCTAACAGAAATTTTACTATAAAAAGCAATACTCCAGTAGGAACTCAGGAGGCTTGGCCTGCCCCCCAGGCCTTGGGCAGCAGGCCACACCACTGTTCATTTGAAGGAAAAGGGAAAAAAAAAACAATATTCTGTGCAAGAGTCCTCTAGGGTTTATTCCTAGAAGCGCAGTAACAGAAGCAGAATGCTCTCCAGACTGGTTCCAATAGATACTCTAACCACCAGTCTATGAAAATCCCACTTACTCTCACATCCTTGCCAATGCTGACTTGTTGTTTTCAGATATTTTAAAATCTCCAATCTGATAAGTATGAAAATGACATCTCAATATTGAGATGTCAAATGCAGATGATAATTTGCGTTTCTTAATTGTTAATAGAATTGAACACTGTCCATATGGGTTTCTTCTCTTGTGAACTGCCTATTCCTATCTGTTGCTCACTTTTTCCCCATTGGCCTATATGTCCTCCTTATTGATTTATAAGAATGATATCAGTATTCTAGATAATACAAGTTACACAGAACATACATGAATAACACTGATGTTCAGTCAAAGCCCAGACCAAAGTTGAGTATCATTATAGAACAAACTCCTAGAATACAAGAATAATTCTGACATATTGTCAGTAAGGGTCTTTACAATTAAAGTTTTATTAATACACTTTTAACAATTTGGCATAATGCAGGAATACAATTTTCTCAACACTGTCAGCAGCTACACTCCTTATGTGCTCCCTGGAGTGTAGATTTTCAATACTAAATACTTTGTATTGAGGTCAGTGGAAGAATAGGATATCTGGGGGCTTCTTATTTTTCGCTAAACCAATTTTTCTTTGCACTCCAATCTAAATTAAGTATGAAGTAATGATGATTTGTAATAAATGTTGTACATGATTATGGAATTCCTCCACCACATGAAATTTTGAGATGGGAAAGATGATATTTTTCTTTTAATCTATCTTCACACAGTGTGAAGAATTCTCAGATAAAACTTTTTTCAAAAGATTTATCATTTAGGGCTTCCCCTGGTGGTGCAGTGGTTGAGCTCTGGGCTGCGAAGCTGCCTGCAGCCTCTGCAGTGCTGGTTTGATCCCCGGCACCTGGTGAGGGTCCCACATGGCACGACAGACCTCTCTTGCCACGCCCACTGCTCCCCTCAGCAGTGTATTTCATCAGTCTGCCTGTTCTATTCCCCGCTCTGGCTCTGGTGAATTCTCTCACCCTCCCGCACTTCTGACTGTACCCAGTGCTTGTATAAATAAATAAATAAATCTTAAAAAAAAAGATTTATCATTTAAATGAAGTGATTAAAATTAAATATAATTCTTAAATTTTATTTTGCCTAATGTTATGAACATTCTATATGCAAGCAACTTTTACAAAGAATAAAATTATTGTAAAATCAAGTATCTGATGCTCTGCCTTGGATTATGACCATTTTATTATTTAATTTTTCCATGCGGGTAGCCACTTGTCCCAGCAGATTTATTGAATGGTCTGTCTTCAATGGTACATCTGTCAAATACCATTGTTTTTCTGACTTCTCTGTTCAAATTAACAATTTGCTTCTTTAAAGATGGTGAACAGTTTTAATATATGTGTTTGGTAATTCTCTTATCTGAAGTCTGTGTAGGTCTGTTTCTATTGTTTCTTATCCCTGCTGGGTCTAAATCAAGTTGCCTTGTTTTCTTGTATGCCTGATTATTTTAGTCTGCTTTGTGGTCACTGCCCTTGAAATTTTATTTGTGGGTGCTTCCTGAGGTCAGGGATGGGGTCTATTCTCTCCCAGGGGTTTTGTATTTCTTTCTGCTGAGCACCTGGGAGAACTGCCTTTCTGGGAAATAACTGAAACCAAGTTCATAGTTTGAAATTTTGGCTGATTCAGTTCATGGGAGAGAGGTATAAATCTGCTTGAGGCCTGGCGTATCCTCATTTTCTCAGGGATAGGTATTGTTTTGTTTTGTTTTTTAAACCCTATTCTCTTTCTTTACCCTTCCTTTCAGCAAGAAAACTCGGCTTGTGCCAAGTCAGCCTTCAGTATGGTTCTCTGGGATTGCTGGAACAGAGGCAGGTTTTGTTCTGGTTGGCCTTTATGCTGCCACTAAGCCTCAGTGCAGAGTTGAAAGGGGCTACCATTAAACGCCTCTCTTGGGCTGGCCCTGAGCCTGACTTCTATCTCTCTATCCTGTCAAAGCTCAGGAGGTAAATGCCCTCAGGGAAACTTGGTTTTGGTTAAAAGAAAAAAAAGAAAGAAAATCAGTTTTGGTGTTCCATATTCTCTTTACCTGTCTGGTTACAAGTTTTCATTCAAAAATTGACCTGGAAGTTTCCCCCAGTCCTCTCAGCTCTTCGGTGTTTTTAAAATGGTTTTGAAAGACTACATGCATCATATTTCATTACTTCAATAGGAAAATTGAATCAAATAGTCAAGGCTGCCATTCCCATAAACTAGAAGTCCATACTCTTAAATGTTGAAATATTCATATTTAACAAGGTCTGAATTCAGGCACCATCTCTACTGTCGCCGCCAAACAATATGAAAACCTTAGAATGCTTTAAATATATATATTGAGGTGTGCCTGTGTGTTTTTACAATCCAGGGGCCTTGTAGCCCCCCAACAAAAAGTAATAACTGCTGAAGATGTGCTCAGAAACAACCAGGAAAAACAGAACACTTGCAAAGAAATAATGAGAAGAGCTAATCTTTTCTTTTGAGTGAAATTGGATATTTTCAGAAAAAAAACAAACCTGAGAAATTTTAGTAATAATAGACCCTCACTACTAAAATGCTCATGAAATAATTCCTTGCTAAAAAAAACTATTGACACAGAAAAACTAATTCAACTCATCAATCAGTTCAGTAAAGTGGCAGGATACAAAATCAACACGCAAAAGTCAGTAGCCTTCTTATACACAAACAATAAATCTGAAGAAGAAGAAATCAAAAAAAAAAACCATCCCTTTTATTATCAAAACAAAAAAATCAAATACTTGGGAATAAATCTAACAAAAGAGGTAAAGGACCTATACAAAGAAAACTATAAAACACTGTTAAATGAAACAGAAGAAGACGCAAAGAAATGGAAAGACATCCCCTGCTCATGGATTGGAAGGATAAACATTATTAAAATGGCCATCCTACCAAAAGCAATATACAGATTCAGTGTTATTCCAATAAAAATTTCAATGTTATTCTTCAAAGAAATAGAACAATTATTGATGAAATTCATATGGAATCACCAAAAACCCTGAATAGCCAAAGCTCTCCTGAAAAAAGAAGAAGGGAATGGAGGCATCACACTCCCAGACTTCAAACTATACTACAAAGCCATAATCATCAAAATTGCATGGTATTGGAACAAGAACAGACACAGAGACCAATGGAATCGAATAGAAAATCCAGAAATAAACCCACAGATTTATGGTCAACTAATCTTTGAGAAAGGAGCAAAGAATATGCATTGGAGCAAAGAAAGCTTGTTCAATAAATGGTGCTGGGAAAACTGGGTTGCTACATGCAAAAGAATGAAGCTTGACCACTACCTCACACCATACACAAAAATCAACTCAAAATGGATTAAAGAACTAGACATAAGACCTGAAACCATAAAATACATAGAAGGAAATATAAGCGAAACACTACGTGATTTGCACATCAAAGACATCTTTACAGACACATCACCCAAAGCAGTGATAGTGAAGGCAAAGATAAACAGCTGGGACTACATCAAATTAAAGAGCTTCTGCACAGCAAGAGAGACAATAACAAAAACAAAGAGAAACCCCACCGACTGGGAGAACTTTTTTGCACCCAACACTAATGATAAAGGACTGATCACAAAAATCTGCAAAGAGCTGATGAGACTCAACAACAACAAAGAAAATAATCCTGTCAAAAAATGGGCAGAAGAGCTAAAAAGAAACTTCCCTGAAGAGGAAATGCAAATGGCCAACTGGCATATGAAAAAATGTTCAACATCACTTGTAATCAGGGAAATGCAAATCAAAACTACCATGCGATACCATCTTACACCAGTGAGAATGGCACATATTAAAAAAACTAGCAACAACAAATGTTGGCAAGGATATGGAGAAAAAGGAACTCTCCTTTACTGCTGGTGGGAGTGCAAACTGGTCCAACCACTATGGAGAGCTGTGTGGAGATTTCTGGACCTACTAAACATAGAGCTTCCATATGATCCAGCAATTCCACTCCTAGGGATTTACCCAAAGGACACAGAAACATCAATTCCAAAGAGCACCTGCACCCCTATGTTTATAGCAGCACTGTTTACAATAGCTAAGCTTTGGAAACAACCCAAATGCCCAAAAATAGATGACTGGATCAAGAAGATGTGATACATATACACCATGGAATATTGCTCAGCATTCAAAAAAGATAAACACATGCAATTTGCAGCAACAGGATGGCGCTGGAAGGGATCATGCTCAGCAAAATAAGCCAGAAAGGAAAAGAAAAATAACGGATGGTCTCACTCATAGCAGGAATCTAGAGAACTTACATAAGGGACCAGGAAAATGAATAACTATAAGAAAGTGAAAATCAAAATCAACAAAAAACTATGAACCAGAGACACTCTGTGGGGGATGGAGGGTGGGGAGGGCAGGGATTGGGGTCAAAATAAGGGGGTTGCAATTGTATGGGGAATATAAAAATAAAATTTATTTAAAAAATAAAAAATAAAAAAAACTATTGAAAGATACACTTCAAGAAGAAGAAAACTGACACCTGAGAGAAGGGGTGAATAGTAGAGAACCAACAGTGAACAAAAATTGGTCAATGTGGGGAAATCTTAATAAACATTCAGTGCATAAATAATACTGCTTTATTATTTACACACTGAATGTTTATTAAGATTTCCCCACATTATACACAACCTGCTTACCTTAATGAAATGCTACACAGAGTCACAAAGTGAGCATATGCCATTGGAAAGATGGCACCAAGAGACTTATTGATGCAGGGTCTACACAAACCTTCAAGTACAAACCTGCAAGTAGAATAAAAGAAGGTTGGCCTGCATTTGCTTTTGCTGAGATTCTGGAGGTTTCAATGGTTCTGCACCAAATATTTTTTCATATTTCTGCATGTGGTTCCATAACACAGAGTAAGATAAATTGAGACTCCATGTTCATATATGACACAGGCCTCAGTTGTTTTTTTTTTCCTGGTAGCTCCAGAGACAGCATAAAGCTTGTCATGGCTTGCAATCCTAGCCTTTTTCAAAGACTTATTTATTTATGCATACAAGAACTGGGGTACAGGCCAGAGGTGTGAGAGGATTCACCAGAGACAGAGTGGGGAGCAGAATAGGTGGATCTATTGAAGTACACTGCTGAGGGGAGCAGCAGGTGAGACAGGAGAGGTCTGCTGTGCCATGTGGGTCAGCTCCCTGGCCTGGAATCAAACTCATGCTGCAGTGCTTTAGTAGCTGAGTATTGCTTTATAGTGCTGTTGCTTAACCTCTTGAGCCACCAGGGAGGCCCCCTATCCAAGCCTTTTTAAGGGACAGAGAAGCAACTACAAGTTTTATCCAGAAGTTTCAGTTCTAGCTCTCTGCTTCTGGTGGACCTGAGGCTGTGTTGCCAAGACCTGTGTGGCTTTAGCATCCCAGCTATAAGCCGCCAGACCCTACATCCTGATATCTGAGAGCAACGCCACAATGGGTTATGCAGTGTCCATTTACAGTTACTAAACTAACTTTAATTTTCTTTGTTTCTCTGAAGACTTTACTTTTTGCTTCTGTAAGCTCAACTATAAATTTGTTATAATTTACCTAGCATCTGTATGTTTGCGGTTGGGGGGGGGGGGGTTCCAAGGAAATTAAGCCACCCTCAGAACCATCTAGATTAATGACATATTTGATGCTAGGCCTCTGTAGTGTATTGGATTATTTTCCCAGATATACCACCCATATAGTTTAAACACACACTTCTGCTGGGGTCAAAAATCACTTCACACACCAATATTCAATTTTGAAAATTTTTAGTAGCTGAAGCCTTCCTTGAAATATTACTTGGAATTCCAAAATATGAAACAAATAAGGGAACTACTCTGGTGGAAGTGGTGTTGAGAGTTCCTAAGCTTAACCAATGGACCCTGCCCCTTGCTCCCCAACACACTCTCCAAGATACTCCCTGGGGCATCCTTATGACTCCTAGATTCCAAATTGCATCGTGTGAAAAAAAATTGAAACCATCTATGGCTATAAAGTGTGGCCCAGAACTACGAGAATAAGCATCACCTGGGGATGAGCTAGAAATGCAAATTCCCAAGCCCCACCTCAGATCATCTGAAATCAGAAATTCTGGAGGTGGGACCCAGAAATCTCTGTTACTAGCCCTCAGGTGATTCCAATGCACATTAAAGCTTGTGAAGTTAGTAGAACAGAATAACCCATTAAGAAGCTATTGAAACAGGGCTGGGGTCCAAGATTATTAGACAGAACAGGGCCAAATGTTAACATTTCTGGGTCTTTAGATTAGCCCAAGCTTCTCCGGAAGGCTGTTTTCCACACACCACTTTCTGGTATCTGTGTGAGATTATAAACTCTCTCAAGGACCAAATTTGCAGTGACATGGAATCACTGGGAAGACTAGGGATACTTATTCTTAGTTCATTAGATGGAGATGATAAGCAGACTTTTTCTTGACAAAAATTTCAGATCTGAAGCTCCTAAAATAATTTTGAGCAAAATAAGCCAGACACAAAAGTGTACATACTGAACAACTTCATTGATAGTGGGCATTGAAAAGGGTACAACTGACCTACATGAGAGCAGTCAGGATGGGGACCACCTTGGGGGTTATTGACTAGAAGGTAGCAAGAGGGAAAGTGACTGTTGGGTAATGTTCTGGTTTTTGATCCAGATACTATTTACAGGGATGTGTTCATTTTCTAGAAATTCTCTAAGTTGTACTCTAATAGATAATGCACATTTTCCTGTACATACTTCAATAAGAAAGTTGACAAATGGATTGAGTCTCATGCAGGGCATTGCATCACTGCTGCGGGTGCTGGGCTACATACTCTCAGAGGACCCGGGCCTTCACTTCTGGGTGTAAACTATGTATCTGGTACAAACATGGACTCCGGGCACCAGGCTGGACTGCATTATAGCAATATTAGTTGTATGGGGCACTGTTTCTTGATTGGAAAAGACCTCCTGGTGTCCCTGATCAGGATTCCCTGTGAATGGGAAAGAAGTGAACAGTTGCCTGTGACCTGCAGGTCAGAGAAAGCATATGGCTACTCTGGGAAGTGAGAAGGATAGGGTTCTGGATTTCTAACCAGGTTGGGCCAAGAAACTGTGTCTAATAGGTGAAAGGGAAGTGTTTGCGCCCTCATTCTGAGCTCTATGGATGGTTCAAGTCGTGGGTCATGAGCATCCATCTTTTGCCTGTGCCCTTCTGAGCCCAGATGATAAATTTACATATGAGCCAATTTTCCCTGGCCTTATCAGCTTTTGGAAGTAGATGGATTCTCGGTTTAAATAATTATTTAAACTTCACCAGTGTTTGCCCACATCTGCTCACACATGAATTTCAGACCCCATGAAAAATAGTCCAATTGGGTCTGAAAGTCCCCAGCAGGTCACAAGTCAACCTGTTTTAAACATTGTCCATGTTCTTCCTTACCTTTTCTGGATACAACCTCAGCAGATGCTTAAGCAACTTGAAGTTGCTTAAGAAGTACTTACCCCCTCCCTGGCCCCCCCTCACCGCTTTGTGCCTACCATGGGAATGTTGATGATGGTGCCAAGCATGCTACCTCCTGATCCTCCTAAAAGCCCAGCCATGGAGGTGCCCACCCCTGTGCCAGACATGCTCAAACACACCTCTGTGTCCATCTGAACACAAGACAACGCATACCTGGGAATACATGCTCCCCTGGGTCCCATGATACTGTGACCTGAAAACAGGATCTGGCTGCTGTTATATCCCACTGCTCAATTTGGAGATTGGTGACAGGGGCATAGGGCTGGGCTTGAATACCCCCCCCCCCCGCCCCGTTGCTGAGGGACAAGTGTTTCCCAGAGGTGCACACTTCAATCAGGAAGAGCCAGGCACAGCTGCTCCCTCTGGTGGCCCGTGCCTTCCACCAGTGGAGAGCAGGAGGTCAGCTTCATCTCTTAGAACTATTCCTGAGTGCAGGGTATTTAAAAGACAGTTTCTGCTTCAGACAAACCCAAAATGAGGACTGTCCTATTAAAAATGCTAGTGCCATACAAGACAGTGAGAGGTTGTAGAAACCCTCCAGATTGAGGGAGCTAAAGAGAGATGACGACACAAGCAATACCTCACCCTGGACCAATCCTGTGATGGAAGGGGTAACTCCTCTGAAGGGCATTATTGGGTCAACAGACAAAATTACAATACAAATCATAGATTAGATAATAGCACCTCAATGTTAAATGGACTGAAGCTGTTAACTGTCCTGTGATGTAGGGGGCGTGCCTATTCTTAGGAAACATATGCTGAACCATGTAGTTAGTCATGAAGGGCCGTGACACATACAATTTCATATGGCCTGAGCAGATGCACGTGCGCGTGTGTGCGCGCACACACACACACACACACACACACACTTAGGAGAATGCATACATGCAAATAATAAGGCAAAAGGGGCAAACTGTTAACAATAGGTGAATCTGGTAAAGAGCATATGGACGTTTTTTATATTTTTATTTTTGCAACTTTCCCACGAGCTTGAAATTATTTCCAAAGAAAATTTTTTTAAAAATGTGAAAGATGGTTTCTGTGCAGTCAGAATCTGGTGTCACATGCCTCACTGAACTCTTCTCGTGGCAGATGAGGACTGAGGATGTGGCTCTCTTCCAGCAGGCCCACCAGACACATCCCCAAAGGGAGTCAGACACCCTGAACGCAGCAGCCAAGTGCATCTGACCCATTCATTTCATGATCTCTCCCATCCTACAAGATATCAAAAATAACATTTTATATTTCTCTAGAGGATTATGGGGCCTGGATATTGATGAAAATTTGGTTATGAAAGGAAGGTATACTGGTTCATTCATCCCTCCATCTGTCCAGTAAATGTTCTGAACACCGCCTTACTATGTGCCAGGAACTGTGACAGGGGCTGAGGATGTGGCCTAGGCGACAGGGGAGACATCACCTCTGTCCTAGAAAAGTCATCAGTTGGTTGGGGATGTAGCATTTCCAAACAAGTTGGCTGTGAAGGAGACTTGGAAAGCCATGGGAGCCAGCCTTTTTCCACAGCCAGTGGATCTAAGTCCCACAGGTCTGACACTCCCAGTTCCCCAGCCCCAGGATTTTCTAGGTAATAGGTCTTTTGTGCCTGATGCTACAGAGAAAAGAAGAAAGCATCGACACTTACCCCATCCTGGGTGTATCCCATCTGTTTCAGCTTAGCCCTCTGCAGGCTGCTCCGCTCTGTGAGAATCAGGGAAGAGGCCAACATGCTATTCTCACTTTCCCTGGGCTGGGGGACCAGTGAGCTTTGGAAAACAATCTTTCAACTGATCTGTTTCTGCAAGCGAATGTAGCAGCCACACCCAGAATGCTTCTGGAAGGAAAAGCCCACCAAACAACACCCTCATATGGAAGCCTGGCAGCCTAGGGGATCTGAGCATTCCATCACTGAGATGCTGAGTCATGAAAACAACATCACTGTCTTCCAAATGGGCAGAATAATGACTGTGGGGGGGGGGAGGGTGCTAGTTGTATTTCTTCTTCCAATCCCAAGTGTGGTACCCACTGGGATGCCCTGTACTCAGGGAGAATAGTGGAGGGTGTTTTCTTGGGACTCCAAGCAGACAGCACTGGGGAGGCAGTTTTGAGAGAGAGACAGGGAAAGAGAGAGAGAAGTATGGGGTGACTGCATGTGACAGAATGCACGTCCTTTCATCCATGGGTCTCATGTGGGACTGACCCTTACCTCTGATGCATCTCTCTCCTGATCCAAAGAAGTTTCAGATCCAAGAAACGTTTACTGAGCCCCTACAAATTTCCAAGCCTTTTACTTTATACTTTGACACATTTTATATCATTTAATCTTTAACAATAACCCTTTAAGGTAGGAATTATCTGCATTGTACAGATGAGAAAACAATCGCAAAGAGGTTCATTGATTTGCT
Source organism: Talpa europaea (assembly GCF_964194135.1). NCBI lineage: Eukaryota > Metazoa > Chordata > Mammalia > Eulipotyphla > Talpidae > Talpa > Talpa europaea. Next base: position 32,721,391 of record NC_140081.1, on the reverse strand, counting down.
CAAGTATATCATACAGCTTTTTTTTTTTTTTAAACACTCACACACTACATTCTTAGATGAGGCCTGTCTGTGTTGGTTGCTTATCTTACAGTATTTGTCCTCTCAACTTTTGGAGCAATTGCTCCCCTTTTACAAGGCCCCTTCTCTCCCCTTCTCTGTTCTCCTTTCACTAGCCCACGTGGACTTTTGCTTTAATACTGCATTTAATAGCACAAAAAATCACGAATACAAAGGAACTGGCAAAGGTGTTTGTCTATGATATCCTGCCTCCTCCACTTTTCTGCTTTCAGACCCATAGGAGTAATGGGCTACATTGTATAAACGGTTCTTCCCTTCCCCCCCAGAACATATAACTGTTATGTGATTGGTCAGTTGAAACTGAAACACCCATGGAAAAAGATGTTTACGGTTACAAGGGCACACACCCCCCCCACACCACCCCCCACCCACCCCCCACTTTCCCACACAATCTTTTGGAGGAATATAGGATATGTATCAGTGTCAGGATTTCCCTGCTCCTGCCTTCCCCACCCAGAGCACTCCTGCCACTTAATCTTCCTTTAAGTGACCACTTAGACTAGAGCCTCTTTTCCAGCCCCTTCTATTTCTCTTCCAATCTGGACCTTTTAGACACTGGGTACTGTTCAATTCTTACTCTGTCTGGCCTGCAGGCCAAGCAAGTAGGTCCTTTAAATCTCGATGCCAGTTGTAGTATGGGTGTTGTCATCTTCCATGACAGGTAGGTCTGTGCGGCTTTTCAGTAGGCTTGTGTATTCATTTCTTTCACTTTTTCTGACTCATGTTCCAGAACCTGTTTGTGATAGAACAGTAAATACCCTTCACTGTCCAGGACATCCTTAATACTGGCCTTGGTGATGACAGCATCATCACACTTGAACCACTGGTCCTTGTGGTGCCGGATGAAGCTGGTGTAGTGGCCACTCTCCAAGGTTCCTTGGTGATTAACCACAGCAAACAAGGAATACTTATTCTCATCGTTTCCACTATTGGTTGGCAGCTGCAACTGTCCATTCATCCTGCTCTCTTTACTTGAGGCCATGAATGGTGTCATATCCAGCTCCAAAGGAAAGGATATGTATGTAGTGATCTTGCGCCTCTGTTTGGCTGAGTGTTCAAAACGTTTGAAATGAAAACAGGCAACGACAGGCAATTTCTTCATTGTGAGCTGTTTGGTAGACTCCTGGTAGCTTTGGCAACTACCGCATTTGATTTTGGCACTGCTTCCCAGGTGCTCTGGCCTTGTAAACCTTCGCAAGCAGTCCGTGAGAGTGGGGATTCCCTGTATGTGGCTCTCCCCATTCACACTGCTCTCCCTCCCTGGACTCAGGGGCCAGAAGGAGGTGCAAGAGCCAGGTAAGTCCAAACTGATGTCCCAGCATGGGTCTATGGTGGTGGAGACACCGTGGCAGGCTTGACAGGTGACATCAGATTGCAGGCCACCTGTGAAGATTTGGTCTATGATGCAGTTACAGTGGTTGGGATTATTGGCTGCCTTCCCCGCATCATCACCTTTGCAGTGCCTGTGCAAGACATCCAATGCAGCGATGAGGAACTCGTGGGCATCCTGCTGCCTGTACCCTGCTAAGTGACGAGCGTGTATCCACACCAGGTGCAGCAATTTATAGGGAACGTGAGGAGATGGGTTTCCAGAGTACAACTCACGAAAGAGTGAAGACATCTCACAGACCAGACACAACTCGGGACTTGGCATTTCACATCGGTGTCTGTCCGACAGGAAAAAATCCCTCAGAATGGGAGTGTGGGTAAGGGCCTGAACAATACAGTTCATAAAGCACGTGTTGCCGAGATTGATTAGTCCTCTTAAACCGATGGTGAAGCTGGAGGTGATTCTTCTTCTCCTCGGGTTGTGTCCCAGCAGTTCTAACTCGGGTTTGGTTGTCTCCCAGGTTGGATATTTCTCACCGAGGCCTGGCATCGAACACTGCTGGTGAGAAACCTCGGTGGAGGAGGAGGCTTGTAATTTCAAAGCTTCTCCTTGCTCCTCTTTGGCAATTTGCTCAATGTCTTTGTCATATACATAGTCCTTACACATAAAGCAGTATATACCTCCGTAATAAAGGTCTACAGCTAAGTTGTGTTGTTTTGTCTCGGCGTGCTCGTGGATGTGTTTCTCTGTGAAGCAGCCAAAGAAGACACAGGAAAGGCAAGAGTGGAGTCTGTTCAAATGGGTGCCGCACACATGGCAGATGCAGGACTTTGCCTTGCTTTTCCTGGTCTCTGGGGTTCCACACCACACGAAGCACTGGTAGATCACCCGCAGTTCCTGCCTCCAGTTCTCTCCCACCTTAAAGCTGTTCACGTGGGAACAGCCTGGTGGACCCACAGTGAAATCCACATCCAGGCATCCGACCCCAGGGCCGCGCCGGGGCCGGGGCCGGGGTGGGGGCCGTGGCCTGGGCTGCGGCGGTGTTCGGAGTCGGGTCTGGGGCCGCGGCCGGGGTCGGCGGCGGGGGGCACGACTGCGACGCGGGGAGGGATCGGGGGGCCGCGAGGGGTCGGAGGGAAGGGTGGGGGGAGGAACCTCGTCGCTGCCGCCTCCACGGCCGCTCCGCGCTGGGTTCTCATCCTCCAGCTCCGGCTTCTGCTCCCCCTTCGGCTCCTGCTCCGCCTCCCGCACCGGCTCGGATTCGGGCTCCAGCTTGAGCTCAACCTGGCGGACCGGCCCCTCCGCCGTCTCCACCTTCCCGGCGGCGTCCACCTTCCCCGCCGCCTCCGCCTTCCCCGCCGCCTCCGCCTTCCCCTCCACCTTCGCCTCCGCCTCCACCTTCCTCTCCGCCTTCTCCGCCGTCTCGGCCGTCTCCGCCTCCTCCGCCTCCTCCGCCTCCACTGGCGGCGGCTCCTCCCCCTGCTCCCCGGGCTCCGCGGCCACTGGGCGTGGCGGCGCGGGGGCCACGCAGACCTGGGGTGTCCCCCGCCCGGCCTGAGGGAGCGCGGTGGCGGTGGCAGCTGGACCCGAAAGGGACTTTCACTAAAGGAGGCGGCGGCGGAAGCAGGCGACGCCCCCGGGAATCCTCCCGCGCAGCCCCCTAGCGGAGGCCGCTTCGGCAGCCAGGCCCCGTTTCCTTGAATTCACTATTTCCCAAACTTGCTGGTTCACGAGGATCACGTGGGAGCGTGTTAAAATTACAGATTCCTCGGCGCCACCCGCAGACCTCCTCAATCCGACTCGCGCAGGGAGGTGCTCCGGAACCTGTATCTTTAACTGGGGCTCGACAGAATTCTTATGATCAGGCAAGTTTGGGAAACACAGCTCTAATTCATTGAGGCTGGCGGGAAGGGGGGCGGGGACCGCGCAGTCTCTTTAAGGCGCTTCCAGTTCTCGGCTCCAATCGCTGCTCTGACCCCCTTCACCGTCTCCTCCCCTCTCCTCGTCCTTCCCTTCGTCCAAGCAGCTACCCCCCCCACCACTGCGGGGCCAGGGACGCGGGGGCTGCCAAGTCCTGACCCATCTGAGGCTATGAAATGTCCCCTCGGAGGTGGGGTCCTGGGGAACGCGGTCAGAAGCCCTGATAGGCCATCAGCCCTGTGGCTGACTCTCGCCCCATCCCTGCCCCAGGCTCCCCTCCCATCCCAGGTTCTGCCCTTCCCGATCAGGATGGAGCCCCACCTCCACTGGGAGGCAGGCCTGTGCCCCACAGGGTCAAAGCTCCCCAAGCCACCAGGCCTGGAGACGTATGTCCCTGTGCCCATCTTGTTGGTGCTCTGCGGAGACTGCCTGCCCCTCATTGCTTCTCAGGCGGCCAAAGCCCCTGCCAGGTTGAGGCTATGGCAGCCGGCCTTTCGGCCAAGCAGAGCATGAGCAGCCCTGGGGTGGCGGTCAGTGGCAGGGGCAAGGCCCAAGTCAGCCATGCCTACAGTGATACCTCCCCCAAGGCTGGTGGAGGAGCCTGGACTGCAGGACACCATCCCAAGACCCTCACACCCTAGCACAGACCCTGCTCAGGCAGCAGGTGGGAGAGGGAGGAGGCAGCTTCTGTCTGTGGAGCTGCCAGCAGGGCCTGGGGCAGGCGTGGGGCTGAGGGCCTCTGGGAGCTCCTGTGCTGACAGTGGCTGGCTGTGGGCAGCAGCACCACAGGCCGGGAACACAGAGTCCAGAATAAGGGGCTCACCTGGGCAGAGCTGGGGCAGGTTGGGAAGGAACTGCAGGTGCGGTTCCAGGGAGGGCAGCCCGGAGCAGAGCAGGCATGAGGACAGACAGGGCTCAGCTGGAGGAGCAGCCAGCCAGGCCCCGGGGTCAGAGAGAGTGTGTTGCGGGACTGGAGATGACTGGCCCGGGCTAGTACACACTGTTGGCTAGAGGGGCTGTGCTGCCTCATTATACCCTAGCAGAGGTCTCCTGGGTCAGCACCAGACATCACCTCTCCACCTACCCCCTCCTCCTGGGGTCCTGGGGACATGCCTAGGCCTCCTGGGATTAGCAGCAGCTGTTGGTTGTCAGGAATCAGGAGCCCTCGAGGAGGACGGGGTGCCTGGCTCCCATGGGGTTCCTCTGTGCTGTTTCTCCCAGGGTTCAGGGAGGGCTGCTGCCCCTCAGGTGAAGTAGGCAGACAAGGGGACGTGGGGGGCTGTCATAATCTCCATGCCCTGGGTTTTATTCCATACACCAGGAACGATGGGTGGCAGGAGGGACAGAACTAGTGGGGCTGAGGTCTCAGCAGCCCTGGGGCCAGTTCTTGCTTTGGTTCCTTGAAGCACCCCAGCATCCTTCCAATAAATCCCTGCCCATTGTGGCCTGCATCCACAGGAACTGGAACCAGCTCACCCACTGAAATCTGCCGCTGCTGAAAATGACTGAGATAGTGTTTTTGCTGGGGGGAGAGGGGGTGGGCAGGTAGCAGGGACTCTCATCCCACTTGCATAGAGGAACAGACATCAAAGAGACTTAAAGATCTCTGTGTAGCTGCGATTGTCTTCCACTGAAGACTAACAATGGCAACCTGAAGGTCTTATTGATTAACTCCAGCAGAAGGCCACAGGTCTAGCATGTTCTGGAAGTGGGGCAGGGGATGGGGGTCACCGAACAAACATCAATTCAGCTTAGAGCCAGGTGTGTACAAAGAGCCGTGATCACAGTTCTGAACTAAACTTACCCCAGGAACGAAACCAGGGCTGGGTTTCCCAAAAAGTGAACTAAGGAAGTGTCTGGGTCACCAACAGAAAAGAGTCACAAGAAACTAAAGAATCAAGAAAAAAAAAACAGTTTGACATTTCATTTTTTAAAAGTAGTTCTCATGGGAAAGTCAAAAATTGCTTGTACTTTCATTGCTTGTACTTTCTTCCATTTCTCTCCTTATTGCATATTGTTTTGGCTCTGAACCACATGCAGGGGTTGACAGCCTAATCTTTGGGATGTTTTGTGCTTCTGTGGGTCTGGATTCCGGCCTGCCGGTTGTTACCATCTTTGCCCCTGGAAGACCCACTGGAAGGCTAGCAGAGGGGGCTGCCCTGTGGAGAGACCCCTCATCATGGTGCTAGAATACAGCTCTCGCCACAAGGTGGCAAAAGAGTATATTGAATATTTGTTTTGTATGTTTATATAAAACTATTGGTGCATATCAAAATACTGTCTAAAAATATTTTGTAACATTGTGATCACCCATTTCAGATTGATATGTAAAATATTGCATCAAAAATGTTGGTTAGCTGTAAATGTGATTTCTGACAAATATTAAGATTCACAAACAACTGTCACGTCATGATTTTACGTAAAACCTAAATACCTTAGTGAGTTGAAATCCACCACCATCTGTTTTAAAAATTGATAGCCCAGCTCTTCTTGGATTGTTGCAAGTTATACATTTTTCCCTTCTCTCCCTGAGTTCTTAATTCTATTCTCTTCCTCTAACAGAATTTTATCCTAATGATACATATTTTTGCTCTTGAAATAATTTTATTGGTTTTCCTATCGTATTTCCCTGAAGCAAAAATATGTATATATTTTTCTATTTAAATGCTTTTTAATTATTTTTAGTGCCCAAAGTGTTTAAAATTTTTACTTTGAGTTATTGTGACAATTAGTATTAGAATACAATGGATCAAAATATTGTATATATATATTACAAATGTTGATGGGCACTTATTAAACATAAAAATGGAAATTTATAAAATAGATAAGCCATTTTTTTAAGCTAATGGGTATATATCCATGAATAAATATTGCTTATTGCTAGAAAAAGGTAGGATTCAGTATCAGTTCTCTTCCTACTTTTTGTTTGGTTAAAATTAGCACACAGAAGCCTCATTTATATAAATACATAAATGGTAATGGGCATCTTCTTTTAGTAATGTCACTCAAGTTTTCAAATTCCTTTGTGTAGGCATATGGTGAAAAATTACACAGTGATTTATCTTCAAAATTATTTTTCATGATTTATCAGCTGACAGCTCCATTGGGTTCTCCCTCAATTTTATTGGAAGCCATCTGAGTTACAAAAAGGATTTGATCCCCATTCATTTGTTAGAGCAATTTGTTTCTTCATCATTGACAGCAGTGTTTGGAACTGTCTCTCTGATGTCCTGAGGATTTTGCATTGCAGGGTAGTGCATACAGGTAAGATTCCGGATGGGTAAAACATATGCTTTTCTTTTGTGAAGTGCGAAAAAGAACCATAGTGAAAGAGGAGATGGAAAAAGAAAAAGCCTGATTCTTGTATTGCAAGTGTGCTCTCTGGCAGCTCACTTTTAGGAAATATGAAATTTGAGAATGTAGAATGATCCCCTTAAAACTCTAAGTGTTTATTTACCTCATGGAAAACCTCCTGAACCCTCAGCACAATGCACAATCCACTGTTAAGATTGCTGGTTTATATGTATTATTATAAAAGAAACATATACAATATTTGTAGTTTTAAAAAATGGCATAGGGCCTCCCTGGTGACACAAGGGGTTAAGATGCAACCTATGAAGCTTGCAGCAGCCACTGTAGCGTGAGTTCGATCCCAGGCCAGGGAGCTACCCACATGGCACAGCAGACCTCTCCTGTCTCACCTGCTTCTCCCCTCAGTAGTGTATTTCAGTCAGTCTGCCTGTTCTGTTCCCCACTCTGTCTCTGGTGAATCCTCTCACCCCCCCACACATACTTCTGGCCTGTACCCCAGTTCTTGTATGTATAAATAAATCTTTAAAAAAATAAAAAAATAAAAAGTGGCATAGAAGACATAACATGAAAATTTAAAGCTCCTCTTTTCCCTGCCAATCACACCAAGTTCTATTCCCCTTCATACCCACTTGTTAATAGTTTTTCATATCCTTCAGAAATTTCTCTATGCAAATATAAACATGTCTGATAATATATCATTTTAATGAAATATAAATGAGACTGTAATATACATACTGATCTATAACTAGCTTTCTATATTAGAGAACAGGCACTTCTCTCCAAGTTGATGTACACATCCAATGCAATACCAATAAGAATTCCAGGGAGTTTTCTGTGGGAAAACTTTTACACAAATAATATGGAAAAATAATGGGCATTTCCTCTTCCCTTGTTTCTCTTTCCTCCTCCCAGAAATGAGACTTTAATGGCCATAACTGTGTACCCATCAAAAAACCTGATTACCTCTGGACCTATTCTTACATGAGAAAACAATACAGTATTTTACCAACTCTAACTGATACATTTCTCTGTTATAACTGATACATTTCTCTGTTTCAACATGTCTGAAATATTTAAATGATAGCTGCAATTTTTCTTTCTTGATGATATACAAAACAATGGCATGCCATACAGTCAGTAGTGTCTTAGCCTCAATGTAACACTCAAAATGTCATCTCATTTGATACTAGTATTGGGATCCAGCTCATGTGTTGCTGAATACAATTCCAAAGTGATAACAGGGCTTCTATTTCGTGCCTGGTGAAAACCAAAGTCCTTATCCTGACCTTTAAAGCCTTACAGAATCTGGCATTGGTGTCTTGGACCTCTTTCCTATCACACCAGCCTTGCCCCAATAAACTAGGTTTATAGCCATTCCTTAAATAAGAAAAGTTGGCTCCTGACTCCCTCCTATTCTCTTACTGTTTCCTCTGCTTGGAAAGCTCGTCCCCTAGAAATCCTCTTGGCTTTCTCCCTTGCTTCTTCAGATCATTGCTTAAATGTCACTTTACCTCAGAGGCCCTCCTTCTTGACCTCTATTTAAAATAACATCACACCCTGAGTGCATACTGGTCCAACCACTATGGAAAGCTGCATGGAGGTTCCTCAGTCTGCTAAAAATGGAGCTTCCATATGATCCAGCAATCCCACTCCTAGGTATTTACCCAAAGGACACAAAAACATCAATTCAAAAGGACACCTGCACCCCTATGTTTATTGCAGCACTATTTACGATAGATAAACTATGGAAACAACCCAAATGCCCAGAAATAGATGACTGGATCAAGAAGATGTGGTATATATACACAATGGAATATTACTCAGCATTCAAAAAAGATAAACACATGCAATTTGCAGCAACATGGATGGCGCTGGAAGGGATCATGCTCAGTGAAATAAGCCAGAAAGAAAAAGAAAAATACCAGATGGTCTCATTCATAGCAGGAATTTAGAAAACCTAAATAATGGATCAGGAAAAAGACTAATTATAATAAAGTAAAAATCAAAATCAATAGGCAACTATAAACCAGACACACTCTACAGGGGTGAGAAGGGAGTAGGATCAAAACAAGGGGAGGTGGGAATTTTACGGGGATGATAACCAAGATGAAAATGCATACATTGTACAAAAATGAAAAATGATGTAAAAAATACATAAAATAAAAATTAAAAAAAATAACATCCCACCCCTGCTTTATTTTCCTTTAAAGTACTATTACTACAGGACATATTAAATATTACACACATGGGCCTCCCCGGTGGCGCAGCGGTTGAGCCCTGGGTTGCAAAGCTGCCCGCAGCCTCTGCAGCACCGGTTCAATCCCCGGCCGCTGGGCGAGGATCCCACATGGCATGCAGACGTCTCCTGGTTGAAAATAGGAAAGGCTCACATGGAGCAGCCTTGCTTGTGAGGGATGATAGCAAAGATGTAAGTTTCACTGCATCATATCCTAACCAGACCTTTCCCCTGGTTGCACCACATATTGCCTCCAGTTAGTCTGTTTCGTAGCTTCCCTCAGTCATTAGCAGCTCTGACTGGATCCCTTTAGACTGATGTCCCATTTCACTTACATTTTTGATTTCTTACCTGTTTCCTAACGTGTTCAGATCAGCCTCCCAAGTGCCAGTGTAGCATCTTGCAATCACCTGTCTGGCCCCTATCTTTTAGGAAACCCCTCGAATCCCATTATCTGTATCTAGTACTGGAGGTTGAGGTTTGGCTCTGTGGCATATGGCATGATCCTGGGCCTGAAGGCACAATGAAGAATACATTCTTCAATTTTAGAGAATCTGATTTATTTCTGGTGCTTGTCTAAATGTCTCAAGTTGAAGGGTAGAAAACATAGATCTTGTTACAGTGTACCAAAACTGGTAGCTTTATTCTTTTTCAAAATTTTATTCCTTTTAGATAAACACATGCAATTTGCAGCAACATGGATGGAGCTGGAAGGGATCATGCTCAGCGAAATAAGCGAGAAAGAAAAAGAAAAATACCGGATGGTCTCACTCATAGCAGGAATCTAGAAAACTTAAATAAGGGACCAGGAAAAAGAATATAAGAAAGAAAATATCAAAATCAACAAACAACTACGAACCAGAGACACTCTATGGGGGTGGGGGGCAGGGAAAGAAGGGCTTGGGGTCAAAATGAGGGGGTCGTAATTGTATGGGGAATATAAAAAATAAAATTGAAATAAAATGTGAAAATATTGTATTCCTTTTAAAACCACAAAAAGAAACACAGACAAAATTATATAACCTCAGCAGAGGGAAATCTAGCAAGGTCTAGCAAAATTACATGTGTATTCACTATTTGACTCAGTAATCCCTCTTCTAGAAATCCAACCCAAAGATACACCAGCAAGAGTACAAAGTGACATCTGTGTGAGGTCTTTCATTACAGTGCGTGGGTAATAACCAAAGACTTGGGGCAGGGGACAACAAATGTCCACAATTCAGGGAACAGTTGATAGATATTAGTAGAGCCATAAAACACAAAACTGGAAATTAAAGTAGAATATTTTGGAATGAGATAGATTTTTATATAGTGATTAGGAGTAATAGCTGGTATATATTATTGAGTGGGGAAAAAAGTATAGAATATTGTATATAGTGGGATACTTTTTGTGTAAGTAAAAGTGGGAAATGCAAATATTTACAGGAACATTATGCACTTATGATTTCTTTTTCTCTTTCTAAAAATGCACATTTCCTAGCTTTCTCCACTGAAAAGACATAGCAGAAATGGTAATCTAGTAGAAATGAGTATATCTAATGCCCAGACTATGGTCTCTAAACATGATTTCCTACCAAAAGAACCAATCCTCCTTGAAAAATGATTGTTTACAGGTCTGTAATATGAAATGTACAGAATGTTCCTGGAACATCTTGTTTTACCAGAAAGCAAGGGAGATATCAAAGAGATTTAGTCATGTCAAAAGAACACAACATTCAAGATGAAGGGACCTTTCCACGAGCCTATTTTGGGACAATTAGAGCACAAAAAGTATCTACAATTAATTACACATTTGATCAAGCATCAAAGGAATAAAATATGTGAGTTCATAATGACATTTAGAAATATTGGTCACCCCTGGGTGATGACAGGGCACCAAATTATTATTGCAAAAATCAGTGAATAAAGAGAAAAACCAAGAGTGTATCTTGCCTTTCCTTTATGAACTATATTTCAAGATAACCAAATAGTTAATGATATTCTTCTTTATGCAACAGTTCCAGATAGCAAATGCAGAAGAAATGATGTAATTTGCATATCACCATTTACAATCCCTAATGAAATAGATCTAGGCCATGATTTCTGACCCCAACACTGTTGACATTTGGGGCCAAATAATTCTTTATTAGGGAGGCTGACCTATGTATTGTAGGATTTTTGGCAGCATCTATGACCCCTACCTAGTAAATTCCACTAATACCCCCCAGTCATGAATATAAAAAAATGTCCTCAGACATTGTCAAATGTTCCCTAAAGGACAAAATCATCTCTGGTAAAGTGCCACTAATCTATGACAATGATCATAAATGGGTAGAAAATTATTAGCTAAAATGATTTTACAATGGAAGGATCAAGTTGATACCGCTGAGATCCACTGATCAATTTTAGCATTGCTAAAAGTGGGACAGCTAAATATGATATGCTTCCAGATGTGTTTTCGTAGGAAGCATATAGCATTGCCTATGAGGCACTGATGCCAAAAATAAAAGTTGAACCTAAATCTAATTGAGTGTCTAGCTCTAATTCCCAGCTTATTGTGAATATAGGAAATAGAAGGACAAGTTCAGTGCTACCACTAGGAAACAATTAGCCAAAACTAGAATGTGAGATATTTTATAGGAAAAATGACCTGTTTTCTTTTATGATAAATGGCATTGAAAAGGGGATGATGAAAGATGAGAAGCAGATTTTTTCTAGCCTTATTAAACTATAATGGCAAATACTATATATTTAAGGTATACAGTGTGGTGCTTTGATATCTGTATGCATTGTGAAATGAATGCAAAAATCAAGCTACATAACATGTACATTCCCTCTTTCAGTTACCTCTTTTGCTGATGGTGAGGACGGTTGGTCTCCTCTCTTAGCAAATTTCAAGTCTACAGTACAGTATTGTTTACTATAGTCCCCATGTTTTACATCAGTTCTCCAGAACCTAATTATCCTGCATAACTGAAACTTTGTACCCTTTGACAAACATCTCATTTCCCCACCCCCAGCCCCTGGCAACCACAATTCTACTCTCTGCTTCTTTGAGTTGGACTTTGTTAAATTCCACATATAAGTGAGATCATGCAGTTATTTGTCTTTCTGTGTTTGACTTAGGAAATTTATAGATTTTTAAAAAGACTTAAGAGAGATAACAACCAAATGCAGTTTTACATTTGGTTTGGATCCTATTTTGGTAAAAGAAAACAATTTTAAAAACACTTGAAACAATTAGGGTGATTTGACTATTAATTGATAATTAAATTAAGGAATCATTGTTAATTGGTAGATTATGATACTGGTATTGTGATTATGTGTTTTTTAAAATTTTTCTGTTAGATATGCAGATTCATATTAAGTTTGAGATGATATACTATATAGTATTTGAGTTAAAAGACTACAACAAATCTTGGAGTGGAGAGAATAAATGAAATAAGACTGGCAAAATGTTTAAAATTGTTAAAGCCGAGTAAAGGGGATTCATTCTACTAACCCCTACCTTTGTGTAATTGGAATTTCTTCATAATAATATGATTTTAAAAGTAAACTAATATTTCTGCTTCTGGAAAGATGTGTTAGGTATACTTCTCCCTATTCCTCCTGCTAAGTACATTTATATAAAATAAACAATATGATTGGCCATAGACTTCAATACCTAAAGAATTACATAGCAGTGAGCTCCCTGAGGTTTTACTTGCTTGTGTTTTGCTCATATATCCCCGACTGGGTGCTGGAGAAGCTAGAACACTTGAAATATCAGTGGGCACAGGCATAAAATAAAATAAAATAAAATAAAATAAAATAAAATCCTCAGGAAAAGCCTACTTTTTCCAGGCAAATAACCAGAAAAAAAGGCATACTTGCAAGACAGAAAAGTTTTAGGTAACAAGCACTCTACTTCAACCAGACCCCACACAAAAAAACTGCAGCATCACCCATGTCAATAAAAGCCAAGTGGGAACTTAATAGTCAAAGCCCCTGCCAGCATAGTGTAACAGAAGAACAACTTGGGGGCCAGGCTGTCATTCCTACTGGATAGTAACAAGCCCTCTTTAGTGTCAGGGTGACTATAGGGCAGGCCTGGACTTCATATGCCCACCTGGAGATAACAAGCTGTCCCTCCTCTTTCCCCCCTTGGATGTTGTCAGAGGGGTCTTATACGAGAATCAGCAATTCCACAGCCATCTGGCAGTAACAAGCACCCCCACTATCATGGGTGGGGTAGAGGTCATGAGGGGAACTATAATAAGTTGTCCCTGCTCCTCTCAGCACTTGGTATCAGCAGAGTCATAGGGAAAGGCCTGAACTCCCACCTTGCCAAGCAGTAATGAGACTCCCTGACATGTATCAATGAAGGTTAAATAAGAAACCTGAACTTTACTTCTCTTGAATAAGGAAAAAAACGCCAAAAGACACCACCATCAAAATGATTAATAGGTGCATAAATCTTCTGCAAACACAATGGAAACAAATAAAAAAAAAAGAATCTCATCAACAAAATAGAAGATATAAAAAAGAACTAAGTGGAATGTTTAAGTACAATAATTAAAATTTTTTTAAATTAATAGATGGGCTAAACAGCAGAATGGAAGAGGCAGAGGAAATAATCAGTGAACTTGAAGATAGGAAAATAGAGGTTACCTTTGTGAACAAGTGAAAGAAAACAGACCAAGGGTGAGAGGGGTGAACAGATCTTGAAAAACATATGGGACAAAAACAAAACTTTGTATCATCAAAGTTTGGAAAGGAAAGATTAAAAAATAATGTGGAGCTGAAAACGTAGTCAAAGAAATACTGGCTAAATATTTCCCAAAATACACAAACCTACAAAGCCAAGACATTCAACAAATCCCAAACAGTATAAATCCAAAGAAATCCATGCCTAGACCCATCATAGTCAAACTTCCGAAAACAAAGGACAAAATAAAAAGAGAGCAAGAGAGAAACAGCATCTTGCATATGGAGGGGAGGAAAGGACATTTTTTTTTTTTTAGTTAATGAAATGCCATTGTTTTACATCTTTGTTAGTATTTTGACAATATAGGATTTCCCCCCTTAGGTGTGATCATTATAGCTCTCCCACCACCAAAGCACCCACAGTCCCCCACCATAGCCTGTTGTTCTCTTTCCCCCAACATCCTGTTCTCATCCCACCCTCTCCTCCTTCCCTCTTGGATGCCTCAAATTTATGGTCAGTTTTTAGGAATTGGTTTTATAGTTTTTCTTTGTTTGACCCTATTTCTCTATATTCCACATATAAGTGACACCATCTGGTATTTATCTTTCTCCTTCTGGCTTATTTCACTTAGCATATCCCCTTCCAGTGCCATCCATGTTGCTGCAAATGGCAGCAACACTGAGTTTATCCTTTTTGATCACTGAGTAGGATTCCGTTGTGTATATACACCACATCTTCTTGATCCATATATCTGTTTGGGGTATTTAGGTCATTTGGCCCTGAAGCCAAGATATGGAAAGCCTCCATGGATTTCTCCATATCTCGTATCTTAAAGATATGGAGAAGGATAGAAAGGAGAAGGATAAAGATAAATACCAGGATGCTTTCCACATCTTGGCTATAAGAATTGCTGGATCATATGGCAGAAACAATTTGAATCACACATAATTTCTCATCAAAATCCATGGAGGCCAGAAGGAACTGACACAACATTTTTCAAGGACTGAAGCATAAAATGATCAATCCAGAACTCTATGTCCAGTAAAAATGTCCTTCAAGAATGAAGAGGAAATCATGGCATTCTTAGATGTAGAAAAATTAGAGAATTTATCACCAGCAAACTCACCCTGAAATAATGGCTAAAAGAAGTTCTCTAAGCAGAAGAGAAACTGTAAAGGAAAAAAAAATTTGGAATATTAGGAAGCAGAAAAGGTAATAGCATAACAAAAGGAGTGAAAATATGGATAAATACAACAGATTTTCCTTCCCCTCTTGACTTCTCTATATTGATGATTGAAGCAAAAAATGTAACACTATCTGATGTGGTTCTCAATGAATGCAGAGGAAATATATGACAATTATAAATGAAGTAGCATAAAGGGACTTGAGATTTCTGTACTTCACCCTAACTGGTAAATGTCGACACTTGTAGTCTGTGATTTTATACATGTATATATAGTGCAATGCACAGAACAAAGCTCTGTTTGGATGGATGGATGGATGGATGGATGGATGGATGGATGGATGGGAAAGTTCTAGATATATAAAACAATATAAAAATTTTAGAGATATACAAAAAGCAAGTATTAAAAGCAATACAAAGATGTACATTTCAAAATCACTATATAGGTAGATAAAATTTTAATTCTGAAAAAATAAAGTTCAAGTAATCTACCAGAAGTCAGGAGAAAGAGTACAGGAAAAAAAACAAAACGAAGAGACCAAACAAATGAAAAGAAAGCATATCAAAACTTACATTAAGAGTCTGGAAAGATGGTGACAGATTGAAGACACCAGACACCTCTTGCAAACATGCACAAGAAAACTGACGTAAAACAAAGCCAAACATACCTGAGGAAAAAAAAAAATGGCTATCACCATACGCAGTTGGAGCATCAGCAGAAAGGGGTAGGAGAAACCAAGTGAACTTAAAAGTGTAGAGTGATAACAGAGCAGTGCAACACACACAAGGGAGGAATAGCTGAAGTGCAGAGCCCCTACAGCTATTGATTCAGGCACACACCAACATTAAGGTTGGGTTTGTCATATGTGGCTTTTATAACATTTAGATATATTCCATTTATTCACATTTTATTGAATGTTTTATGCTGTTGAATTTCTTCAAATGTTTATTTAGCATCTACTGAAAGGATCATGTGATCTTATTGTTTTTTTTTTTTCCATTGTGTTGCTCTGGTGAATGACAGTGATGGATTTGCCTATGTTGAACCAGCCTTAGATCCCTGGAATGAACTCAACTTGATTGTGGTGGATGATTCTCTTTTATTGTATTGGGTTCACTAAGATTTTTTTAAGTTTTTTTTTTAAAGATTTACTTATTTATACAAGAACTGGGGCACAGGCCAGAGGTGCGGGAGGGTGAGAGGCTTCACCAGAGACAGAGTGGGGAATAGAACAGGCGGATTGACTGAAATACACTGCTGAGGGGAGCAGCAGGGGGTACAGGAGAGGTCTGCCGTGCCATGTGGGAGTCTCCCTTGCAGGCCAGGATCCAACCCATGCTACAGCAGCTGCGGACAGCTTCACAGTTCAGCGCTCAACCGCCTGTGCCACCAGAGAGGCCCTCATTAAGATTTTTTTTGAGGATTTTTGATCTAGGTTCATCAAGGATATCAGTCTATAGTTTTCTTCTTTTGTACTGTCCTTGCTTGGCTTTGGGATCAGGATAATGGAGGCCTCATGGAATGTATTAAGATACTTTCAGCCCTCTTCAAATTTTTTATGAGTTTGAGTAGGATGGTATTATGTGACCTCCTTAATTTTGGTAGAAATCACCGGAGAAGCCCCGTTTCTGGGCTTTTGTTCTTAGGAAGATTTTTTATTATTACTATTCTTACAATTTCTACACTTGGCCCTCCCCGGGTTGAGCACAGTGCTGTGAAGCTGCAGCCTCTGCAGCACGGGTTCGATTCCCAGCCAGCCAGGGAGAGTCCCACATGGCGAAGGAGACCTCTCCTGTCTTGCCCGCTGCTCCCCTCAGCAGTGTATTTCAGTCATTCTGCCTGCTCTGCTCCCCACTCTGTCTCTTGTGAATCCTCTTACCTTCCCTAGCCACTGGCCTGTTCCCCAGCTATTGTATAAATAAAAAATCCTTAAAAAAAAAGTCTGCACTTGTGATTGGACTTTTTGTGTACAATTGGACTTTTTTAGCTGTCTTTTTCATACTGACTCAGTTTTGGAAGGCTGTATAAATATAAATATTGTCCATTTCTTCTAGGTTGTCCAGTTTGTTTGCTCAGAGACATTGGTAGAAGGTTCTTATGATCCTTTGTACTTTTGTAGCATCAGTTGCAATTTTGCCTCTTTCATTTCTTTTTTTTTTTTTTTTAAAGACTTATTTATTTATTTTATACAAGAGCTGGGGTACAGGCCAGATGTGTGGGAGGGTGAGAGGATTCACCAGAGACAGAGTGGGGAACAAAACAAGCAGACTGATGAAATACACTGCTGAGGGGAGCAGGGGGCGTGACAGAAGAGGTCTGCCGCGCCATGTGGGACCCTCACTGGCCTGCTGGATCAAACCGGCGCTGCAGAGGCTGCGGACAGCTTCACAGCACTACGCTCATTCACCTGCGCCACCAGGGGAGGCCCACCTCTTTCATTTCTGATTCTATTTATTTCGGTTTTCTCTCTTCTTCATAAGCCTAGCTATGAAGGGTTTGTTGATTTTGTTTATTTTTTCAAAAAAGCAAGTCTTGGTTTCACTGATCTTTTGGACTTTTTGTTTTCTATCTTATTTATTTCTACACTAATTCTTGTTTCTTTCTACTGATTTTTGGGTACATTTGTTTTTCTTTTTCTAGTTACTTCAGCTACAGAGTTCAGGTTTTTCTTGATGTGTTTTGTTCGTTTTCTGGGCCTGCACTGATAGGAACTTCCCATGGAGTTCTGTTTTTATAGCACCAAATAGGGTCTGATAGCTTGACTCTCCATTTTCATTAGTCTCCAGGTAATTATTGATTTGTTCTTTGATATCTTCATTGACCCAGGAGTTGTTCAGAAGCATTTTGTTTGGTATCTACATTTTGGTTTATTCTGGGGTCTTTTTAATTTATTTTAAAATAAAGTACCTTTTTCTTACTTTGTTGATAACTTTTGGACTGTATACAATTTGTCACTTAGGTGTGGTCACCAGAGTTCTCCCACCACCAAAGCATCCATAGTCCATCACAATAGTTCCCTGTGCTCTTCCCCACACACCTCCATACCTCCCTTTTCTCTCTCTTCCTGGATGCTCCAGATCTGTAATCAGCCTTCAAGGTTTGTCTTTGTCTGACCCTTTGTTTTCTCTATATTCCATGTATAAGGGAAACAACCTGATATTTGTATTTCTCCTTCTCACTTATTTCACTGAGCATAATCCCTTCCAGCTCCATTCATGTTGCCACAAAAGGTATGAGTTTATCTTTTTTGATCACTGCATAGTTTTCCATTGTGTATATATACCACATCTTCTTGATCCAGTCATGTGTTTTGGGGCATGTGGGGTTTTTTTATAGCTTGCCTATTGTAAATAGTGCTATAATAAACATGAGTGCAGATTTTTTTTTCAAATTAGTGTTTTTGTGTTCTTTTGGTAGATTCCTAGGAGTGGAATCACTGGGTTGTATGGCAGATCCATTTTCAGTGTTTTGAGGAAACTCTACACAGCTTTTCATAGTGGCAGGACCAATTCACATTCCCACCAGCAGTGTAAGAGGTTTCCTTTTTCTCCGTAATCTTGTCAGCACTTATTTCTGTTTTTTTTTTAAGATTTATTTATTTATGCATTCAAGAGCCAGTACAGGCCAGAGATGCGAGGGATGAGAGGATCCACCAGAGACAGAGTGGAGAACAGAACAGGCAGATTGACTGAAATACACTGCTGAGGGGGGGAAGTGCGCAAGACAGAAGAGGTCTGCCAATCCTTGTGGGTTTCTCCCTGGCTGACCGGGAATCAAACTCGTGCTGCAAAGGCTGTGGATTGCTTCATAGTGCAGTGCTTAACCCCTTGCGCTGCCAGGCATGCCCTTTTTTTTCTTTAATATGGGTCATTCTCCCAGGTGTGAGGTGGAATCTCAGTGTGGTTTTGATTACATCCCTGATGATAAGTGATGTTGACATTTTTTCTTATGTCTGTTGGCTATTTGCATTTCTTCTTTGGAGAAGTGCCTATTTAGTTCTTTGGCCCAATTTTTTTTATTAGGTTGTTTGATTTGTTTTTCTTGAGTTGTGTGAGCTGTTTGTATATCTTTGATACCAGTCCCTTATCAGATGTATGGTGTGCAAATATTTTCTCCCGTTCAGTAGGGTTTCTCTTCATCTTGGTTATTGTCTCTTTTGCTGTACAGAAGCTTTTGGTTTGATGTAGTCCTAGCTGTTGATATTCCCCTTTGTTTTCCTTACTGCTGGACATTAGTCCTCACAGATGTTTCTGAAGTTTATGTCATAGAGTGTTCTGTCTATGTTTTCTTCTGTTTATTTTATGGTTTCAGGTCTTACATCCAAGTCTTTTACCCATTTTGAGTTGATTTTTGGTGTATTGTGTGAGATAGTGGTCTTGTTTAATTCTTTTGCATGTGCAGTCTAATTTTCCCAGAACCATTAATTGGAAAGACATTTCCTTATTCCATTCTAAATTCTTTGCTCCTTTCTTGTAGATCAGTTGTCTGTAGATGTGTGTTTTTATTTCTGGGCTTTCAATTCTATGCCATTGTTCTGTGCATCTATTTTTGTTCCAGTACCGTGCTGTTTTAATTATTATGGCTTTGTACTATAGTTTGAAGATTGGAAGTGTACTGCCCTCTTTCCCACCCCCATTTTAGTCGGGAGATCTTCAGTTATTCTGGATCTTTTGTGATTCCATATGTGTTTCAGAAATAGTTTTTCCATTTCTTTGAAGAATGCCATTGAGTTTTTTATTAGAATTGCATAGAATCCATAAATTGTTTTGGGTAGGATGGCCATTTTGACAAAGTTCATTGTTTGGATCCATGAGCAAGGAATATCTTTCCATTTATTTGTGTCTTCTATTTTTTTAAATGCTTTATAATTTCCCTTGTATAGGTCCTTCATCTCCTTCATTACGTTTATTCCTAGGTATTTCACTTTTAGGGTATAATTGTAAATGCTATGGTTTTCCTAATTTCTTTCTCTTCAGACTGATTGTTTGCATATAGGAAAGTTACTGAATTTTGTGTGTTGATTTTGTAACCTCCTACTTTGTGAACTGGTTTATTATTTTAATCAGTTTTCCCTGTATTTTTTAGGGTTCTCTCTATTTTCATGTTATTTGCAAATAATGCTAGCTTTACTTCTTTCCCAATTAAGGTTAATTTTATGTCTTTCTCTGGCCTAATTACTCTAGCTAGGACTTCCAAAATTATGGTGAATAATAGTGGTAAGCATGGACATCCTTGTCTTGTTTTGGATCTTAGGGGGAAGTCTTTCAGTTTCCCGCCATTAAGAATGATGCTAGGTGTGGGTTTGTCATATATGGCTTTTATTATGTTAAAGTATGATCTTTCTATCCCAAGTTTTTCAAGGGCTTTCATCATAAATGGATTTTGATCTTTGTCAAATGCTTTCTTGGCATCTATTGATATGATCATATGGTTTTTATCTTTCTTTTTGTTGATATGGTGAGTTATGATGATTGATTTTCAGACACTGAACCATCCTTATGGCCCTGGAATAAATCCCACTTGGTCATAGTGTGTAATTAATGCATTGTTGTATTCAGTTTGCTGAGATTTTACTGAGGATTTTAGCATCCATGTTCATTAGGGATATTGGCCTGCAGTTTTCTTTTTTGTGTGTTGTCTTTGGTTTTGATATTAGTGTGATGTTGGCCTCATAAAATGTATTTGAAAGCATTCTTTCTCATTTTTTCGAAAGAGATTGAGCAGGATAGTTATTAGTTCATCTTTGAACATTCCATAGAATCTGCTTATGAAACCATCTGGTCCTGGGCTTTTGTTTTCTAGATTGATTACTGTTTCCATTTCCTTTCTTGTAATTGATTTATTCAGGTTTTATGTTTCCTCCTTATTTCAGCCTTGGGTGATAGTATAAGTCTAGGAATTTGTCCATCTTATCTAGATTGTTGATCTTGCTTGCATATAAATATTCATAGTAATCTATTATCTTCTGAATTTCTGCCATATCTGTTGTAACTTCTCCTTTCTATTTATGATCCCCTTTATTTGAGTTTTCTCCCTCTTTTTCTTTGTGAGCTTAGCTAGAAGTTTGTCTATTTTGTTTATCTTTTTTAAAAAAAAACAGGTTTGGACTCTTTTTTATTTCTATTTTGTTTAGTTCTGCTTCAATTTTATTATTTCCTTCCTTCCACTGACTTTTGAGTTTTTTGGTTCTTTTCTAGTTTCTTGATGAGATATTAGGTTTTTTCTTGTTTCTTGATGTGGGCCTTTATTGCTACATACTTACCTCTTAATGCTGCTTTTGCTGTGTTTCATACTTCTGGAAGGTTGTATTCTCATTATCTTTTTTTTTTTTAAAAATTTTATTTATTTATTTATTTATTCATACAAGCACTGGGTACAGTCAGAAGCGCGGGAGGGTGAGAGAATTCACCAGAGCCAGAGAGGGAAGCAGAGCAGGCAGAAGGACTGAAGCACACTGCTGAGGGGAGCAGCGGGCGGCAGGAGAGGTCTGAGCGCCATGTGGGACCCTCACCCGGTAGCCGGGGATCGAACCGGCGCTGCAGAGGCTGCGGGCAGCTTCGCAACCCAGCGCTCAACCTCTGTGCCACCGGGGAGGCCCCACTCTCATTATCATTTATCTCAAGGTATTTTTCTATTTCTTCTTTGATTTCCTCATTAACACAGTTGTCTTTCAGTAGTGTTTTGTTTAGTCTTCATGTTTTGGAGGATTCCCTTGCTTTCTTTTTGTAGTTGATTTCTAGTTTGATACCTTTATGGTCAGAGAAGATAGTTGGCATGAATTTAATCTTCATGCGCTTGTTGATATTTATGTTGTGACCGAGTATGTGGTCAGCCCTGGAGAACAATCCATATGCACTTAAGAAAAATCTGTATTCAGTTTTATTTTCATTTCTTTATTTTATTTTATATATTTTTACATCATTTTTCATTTTTGCACAATGTATGCCTTTTCATCTTGGTTATATTTCCCATACTCTTCCCACCGCCTTATTTTGACCATAATCCCTCCTTGCCTCCCCGTCCATAGTGTGTCTCTGCTTTATAGTTGCTTGTTGATTTTGATTTTTTAGATAAAGTGCCCTATAGCTATCTGTTAGGCCTATGTGGCCTGGATATTTGTCCAGGCTTATTATGTTTTTGTTTCTTTTCTGTCTCATTGATCTGTCCCTTGGTGAGTGTGGGGCTGAAGTTTCCTACCACAAATATTTTCTCTGTTGTTTGTTTTCAAATTCAATAGTAATTGTGTAGTATGTTTTGGTGCTCCTTCATTTGGTGAGTATATACTGTGAGTGTTATATCTTCCTGGTTATTGTCCCCTTGATCACTATATGGTGTCCACCCTATCTCTTGTCACCTTTGTTAAAAATATTTATTCATGCATACAAGAACTGGGGTGTAGACCAGAGGTGTGTGGGTGAGAGGATTCACCAGAGACAGAGTGGGGAGCAGAACATGTGGATCTACTGAAATACACTGCTGAGGGGTGCAGCAGGAGAGACAGGAGAGGTCTGCTGAACCATGCAGATTATCTCTCTGGCTGGGGATCAAACTCACATTGCAATGGCTGGTAATAGCTTGAAAGTGCTGTGTCTTTAACCCCTGCACCACCAGGGAGGCCCTTTTGTCACATTTTTTCAGTGCAGTTTATTTTATCTGATATAAGTATGGTTGCCCCTACCTTCCTTTGGTTTCCACTTGCTTGTAGAATTGTTTTCCCACCCTTTATTTTCAGTCTATGCTTACCTTTGGAACTTAGGTGCATTTCCTAGAGACAGCAGAAGGTTAGATTCTGTTTTCTAATCAAACAAAATACTCCATGTCTTTTTATTAATTAGTTCAATCCATTGGCATTAGAGTGATTATTGAAATGTGCAAGTCTGCCATTTGTTGATGGTTTTGTGGTTCTACTTAATTCTTTGTTCAGTTCTTTGTGTTCATTTCTCACTTTGATTTAAATCCTAAAGCTCTTTTTAGTATTTCTTAAAAGGGGCAGTTTAGTAGTTGCAAATTCCATAAGATTTTTTTCATCTGAGAAGCTCCTTACTTTTCCTTCATAGAGGAAGGAGGGCTTTCTAAGATAAACTATTTTGGCAGAGATTTTTTTGTCTTGGAGTATTTTGAATATGTCACTCCATTCTCTTCTTGCCCATAGAGTTTTTCAGAGAAGTCTGATTTCAGCATAATCGGTTTTCCTTTATAGGTTATCTGTTTCTTTCCCCTCATCAGCTTATTTTTCCTTTGTCTTAGACCCTTGAAAGATTTATTACTACGTGTCTTGTCATAGATTTCTATTTATTAAGGTAGTTTTGGTGTTCTTTTTAAGGTAGTTTGGTGTTCTGTTTTCTATGTTCATTTCTTTATTCAAGTTTGGGAAGTTTTCTTCAATTATTTCCTTAAGTAGTTTTTTTGATTCCCTTCTCCCTCTCTTCTCCTTCTGGGATTCCTATGATTCTTATATTTCCTTTCCTCATGGTCTCAGATAATTCTTGAAGTCTTTCCTCATCCTTTGTACTTTGTATCTCTCTTTCTTTCTCTGTCTTGGTTTCTTTTTACATCTGCATTTTCGAAATCCCTGATTCATTCTTCCATTTGGTCTATTCTATTTCCATGGCTTTTTCCAGAATTTTTAATCTTCTCCATTGATATTTTTTACATGCTGCAGTTCCTTATTTTCTTATTTAAAGTTGCAATCTTGATCTTCTGTTCATTATGTTTCTCATAACATCTCTTACCTTTTCTAAGTTTTTTTCATATATATCTGATCTGTTTTACTGAGTCTTCTTTGTATTATTTAATTCTTTGACTTGTTTAATTGTAGCAATTTTTAATTCTTCATCTGACAAGAAAAAAAATTCTTCTGGGTCAGTGTTGTTGAGTTCTGGAGATTGGTTTTCTTTCAGTGTCTATTGTCCCCCCCGAGGAATTAAATTGACCATTTGTATTTTTCATTCTCCCCATTGTTTGCTTTTGGGTTTGTTCTGCTGCAGTTGGGGCTTCTGTTGGGTGTGGGTCTTCCTCTCCCACCATCTGGGCATTTATCTGGTGGTGGGGATAGTAGCTGGGACCTTCCCTAGAGCAAATCCTGGTGTGCAGTGTGGTCATGGGCCTCTAGGGTGACTGGACCAGTGGCAGGGAACATAGTGGGCTCCCCCAGCACTGATCCATTGAGTTGCATAGTCATGGGGCCAGCTAGGGTGGCTCTATTCTGAAATTCTTTTTGTGGTTAATTATTAGCTCTATACTATTGTGATTTGTGAATTTGCTTAGTATAATTTCTATTTTCATATGTTCTGAGACATTTTGTCCTAGTATATGGTCTGTTCCTGGGAATTTTCATGTGCACCTGAGAAGAATGTGTGTTCATTTCTTTTGGGATGGAAAGCTCTATAAATGTCCATTAAATCCACCTGGTCCAACACTTCAATTAAGAAATTTGTTTCTTAATTTTCTGTCTGGATGATCTCCCCCTCTTTGTGTCTTTGGTGTGTTAAGGTCTCCAACAATGATTGTATTTTTTGGTCAACATGTTGTTTAGGTCATTTAATAGTTTGTTTATATAACATGGTGTCCCAGTGTTAAGTGCATAAATATTAATAATTGTTATATCTTCTGATGAAGTGTTCCCTTGATCATTATATAGTGTCTGTCCTTGTCCCTGATTACCTTTTTTGACTGAAAGTCTACATTATCTGATATGAAAATAGCATATTCTGTTTTTCCTTGTGCCATATTGCTTTTAAAATTTTGCTCCAGCATTTAACTTAGTTTGTTTTTGTCTTTTGTTTTTAAATGGGTCTCTTATAAGCAAAGTATAAATGGCTGAAACTTTTTAACCCACTTTGTCATACTTTGCCTTTAATTGGTGAGTTTTAGCCATTAATATTTAGGGTGATTATTGATATATAGGGCTAATTTACAGTTATTCTTTTTTTATTGTTTTATATTTGTTTCTTTTCCCATTTGTTTCTCTCTGCTCTTTTATTTAAATGGTTGGCTTTCCTCAGCAATTCTATTGATTTACTTGTTTCCTCATCCTTTTGCTTTCTTAGAAATTTGGGTGTTTTCTCTGTTTCCTGGACATCCATACTTCATTCATTCCATAGGTTTGGAAAATTCTCATAATTATTATTATTATTCCTTTGAATAATGTCCTGCTCCCTTCTCCCTCTCTGTATCTTTTTATTTCTTCTTCTAAGTAACTCTGATATTTCTTGTTGAGTTTCCTCATTTTTCCTATGTCTTGTTTTTCTCTCTTTTTCTAATTGGGTGGTTTGCTCATTTGAGTCTTCTATTTTTGAAATTCTTTCTTTTGCCAGTTTAATTTTATTCAAATTTCTTTCTATATTTGTCTTCATTTAGAGTCTCTTTTTATGTTTTTTTTTAAGATTTTATTTATTTATACAAGAACTGGGGTATAGGCCAGAGGCGTGGGAGGGTGAGAGACTTCACCAGAGAGAGCAGGGAACAGAACAGGCAGACAGACCAAAGACACTACTGAGGGGAGCAGTGGGTGAGACAAGAGAGGTCTGCTATGCCATGTGAGTATTTCCCTGGCCGGCTGGGAATTGAACCCTTGCTGCAGAAGCTGCGGACAGCTTCACAGTGCTGTGTTCTATCCGCTGTGCCACCAGGGAGACCCAGTCTTTTTGTGTTCTTTTAATACTTTCAATCTTTTTGATGAAGAACCACTTTTGTTCCTGGATCTCCTTTCTAAGATTTTGCACCTGCCTCTATATCTTTGAGTGAACTTCCAGTAGTTCATTTAGGATATTTAATATTATTGTTTTAAATTCTTTGTCTGATAAGTCCTCTATTTCTGTATCCCTTCTATTTATCCCAGAGCTGCTTTTTCATGTTGTGTTCAGATGTTCCCTGCATCCTAGGCATATGTGTTGCCTTATTTGGTTTTTTTGTGGCTGGGGTGCTGTGGGCTCAATTTTGTTTGTTTCCCTACTTAGTTTACCTTGGCAAAGGTGGGGGGCAGCAGTAGAGTCTAGCTCTTAAGTACCTGATCTCTGTCCTGTTAAGGAGTAACATTATTCAACTCTGCCTCATCTCCTTTCTTTCTATGGCAAACTTTGTTCAGAGTTTATCCTAACTTCCCAACTTACCTCCCTGATGTTCCTTTCTGCCATAGATTGTGATCTATAAACCCTGAGTCCTGGCAAGGGGTGCTCACTCTGGTCTACCAGGCTCACACACCAGGACTCAGTTGGGCCTGTCAGGCAGGAGACACCCAAGTGGTGTGTATGCCATGTTACCTGGTTATTTCTGTAGACTATGGCTGCCACAGCAGCCTCCACCACTGCCACCCTGCCTCCAAGGGACCTGCGTTGTAAGGTCTGCGAGCCCACTTGATACTTTCCAAGGATTTGGTGAATTCTCTCTGACCAGTCCTTTTCTATGCTATCTGCTGCAATTAAGCCTGGCTGGCTCCCCTGGTGACTCTTTGATCTTTTACTTATGGGAAGGGGTCGTGGGAGAGTTTTCCTTGAGCAAGCAGGTCATGGAGTTCCCATTGTCCCAGACCAGACCCATAACCACATGTGACTGCACTCCCTTTCTGAAAAGTCCCTCCAGGGAAATTCACAGTGCCCTGCAGTGACCCGTCTTGCCATGGCTAGCCAACCCAGTCCATTCTGCTGGATTAGTTATCTATTTTTCCCCATTATGTTCCCCCTTTACCCTTTCCCTGCCTTTCCCTGCAGCAAGTCTTCAACCTCAGTGTGAGCCCTCCATGGGAAAGTCCTGGGACTCTGTGGGTAACTTACACATCTTCCTTTGAGAACATGTTATTTTTAAAAGTTGTTTATAGGGGATTAGGTGATTCTAAACTCTCCACTCCACCATGAATACTTAAAGAAAAAGAGTTCCAGCCTAGAATGTTTTATCCAGCAAGATTAACAATCAAGATAAGAGTTTCACTAAAAATCAAAAACTGAAAGAGTTTATCAACACCAAGCTGCACATGAAATGCTAAAGGGGTTATTATAAAGCATCAGAATAATGAATACTGAAGCAACAGAAATATAAATTACTTGACACAGAGGAGGAGGAAGAAAATGGATAGCACCTGGATAGACAGTCCAATGGATAGCACATATAGCCCATTATATATTAACTTCAATAGAACCCTCAAACAAAAAAAAAAAAATAGAAGTAACACATAAAACAATGGAAATGGAAACCAAACAAAACATAATAGGATGCCCACAAAAAAAAAAATAGAAAAGACAAAACACAAACATGACAAAATGGCAATAAGTACTCATATCTCAATAATCACCTTAGGGTGGCACAATGGTTTAAGCACAGCACTATGAAGCTATCCTCAGCTTTTGCATCACGAGTTCGATTCCCAGGCTGACCAGAGAGCTACCCACATGGCGCAGCAGACCTCTCCTGTCTCACCCACTGCTCCCCTCAGCAGTGTGTTTCAGTAGATCTGCCTGTTCTGTTCCCCACTCTATCTCTGGTGAATCCTCTCACCCCCCACATTTATAATTGTTTGGAAAACAAATACTTTGGAATCAACCTAACCAAGGAGGTAAAAGCCTTTTACATTATCTTTCAGATATTAATAAGATAGCATTAAAGTACTTAGTAACATAAGGAGATGGAAGGATATCCTGTGCTCATGGATGGGGAGAATCAATATAATCAAAATGACTATCTTCCCTAAAATGATAGACAAATTTAATGCAATCCCCATCAAAATCCAGCAATATTTTTCAAAGAAACTGAACAAAAAATATCGAAATTTATGTGGACCCACATAAGACCTAAAATTGCCAAAGCAATCAGAAGATAAATGGAGGTATGTTACATGACTTAAAACTTTACTATAAAGCAACAGTATTAAAAATAATATTGTATTGGCACAAAAATAGATACATGGACTAATGGTACTGAATCA
The DNA here is from genome assembly GCF_964194135.1 of Talpa europaea. NCBI lineage: Eukaryota > Metazoa > Chordata > Mammalia > Eulipotyphla > Talpidae > Talpa > Talpa europaea. The sequence goes on along the minus strand of NC_140081.1, from coordinate 32,693,749 downwards.
AAGCCCAGAAATAAATACATGTGCATACAAGTACCTATTTTAAGATAAAGCAGCCCTAATCATAAAATGGGGAAAGAACAGTCTCTTTAATAAATGTTGCTAGGAAAATTGGAAAGCCACACATAAAGTAATGAAGTTGAATTACTCACTGACGCCACACACAAAAATAAACTCCAAATGGATTAAAGATTTAGGTATAAGAACCACAATAATAAAATACACAGAAGAAAACATTGGCAATATATTCCATGATATCAACAATGAAGATATTTTTGGTGACTCAACCCTCTATGGCAAGGGAGTAAAAAACAAAAATAAACAACTGCGATTACCTCAATTTAAAAAGTTTCTATACAACAAAAGAAAATACAAGGTGATTAAATAGACAACCTAGTGAATGGGAGAAAATATTTATACAATATATAATTGATAAGGAATTAATATCCAAGCTATATTAAAAAACTCATACAATTCAGTAATTAAAAAAAAAAACCCAATTAGCAAATGGAAAATAGATATGAACTGAGAATTCATCAAGGAGGATATCCAAAATGTCAAAAGATATGAAAATGTATTTATTGTCACTTCTAGTAAGAGAGATACAGATTAAAACTACAATGAGATTCCACCTCACATCAGTGAGAATGGCACATGTTACTAAGACTCCCCCTGTAGCCCAACAAGTGCTGGAGAGGACTCAGAGAAAAGGGAACCCTATTACACTGTTGGTGAGAAAGTAAACTGGTGAAACCATTATGGAAAATAATCTGGATTTATCTTTTAAAAAATCCCATTCTTGGGCATATAGCCACAAAATATGAACTTCAACAAATAAACCCTATGTGTTCCAAAATATTCACAACCTCATTATTTATAAACCATCTAACAAGGGACACAGAAGTAGACTATATAAAAAACTCTCCAAACTCAACAATAAAAGCAAATCCAATTAGAAAATGGACAAAAGACTTGAAGACAAATCTCACCAAAGAGGATCAACAGATGACAAATAAGCACATGAACAGATGTTTAATATCATTTTCTATTAGGGAAATGCAAATTAAGACCATGGTGAGAAATAATCACGTACCTACTAGAACAGCTACAATTTTTAAAAAGTGACAATAACAGTGCTGGAAAGGATGTAGAAAAACTAGATCTCTCATATACTGCTGGTGGGAATATACAGTCACTCTGGAAACATAATTTAATGACTTCTTAAACTACTAAACCACCGTGGGGCCCAGTAGTCTTGCTACTAAGCATTTATCCCAGAGAAATGAAAAAAAAAATGTGGACTTGAGTGTGAGTAACAGCTTTATTTGTAATTGCTAAATTTAGAAACAACCAAAATGTCATTTACTAGGTGAATGGTTAAACAGTTACGTACATGGATGGAGCTGGAAGGGATTAGCTAAGCGAAATAAATCAAGAGGAAAAAAAAGATAAATACTGGTGTTTTAATTATAGGAGGAATATAGAAAAACCAAAGTGTCTGGTAAAAGAAAAGACAAAACTTAAAGGTAGGCACAGACCTGAGGCAGATTTGGTGGGGGGAGGCAAAACAGGAGGGATGAGCACAAGGGACTGGGTGATGAGTCAGAATGCTATGGTAGTAAGAGAGCTACAGAGACTACACCTGAGGGGAGAAATCAAATCCTGTCCAAAAATAACAGAGATGTAAGAAAATAAATAAATAAAACATTAAAAAATGGATAAACAAACAAAACCAAAAAAGCACGGCTATAGATCCATGCCATGAAATACTATTCAGCAATAAAAAGAACAAAGTACACCCAAAATAGTTGAGATGGTTCTCAAGGGCATTGTGCTGAGTGAATAAAGCCAATATCAAAAGGTTATAAACTGTGTGATTCATTTTATGCAACATTGTTATCTAGCAATGTTTATATAACATTGTTGAAGTGACAAAATTGGGCCTCCCTGGCTGCCCAGGCAGTTGAGCACCGCACTGAGGCTGTCCGCAGCCTCTGCAGTGTGGGTTCAATCCCTGCCGGCTGAGGAGAAACCCACATGGCACAGCAAACCTCTCCTGTCTCGTCCACTGCTCCCTTCAGCAGTGTACATCGTCAGTCTGCCTGTTCTGCTCCCCATTCTGTCTCTGGTGAATGCTCTCATCCTCTTGCACATCTGGTCTGTATGCCGGTTCTTGTATAAATAAATTTAAAAAGTCTTTTTAAAAAAAAAGATGCCAGGGTTTAGGGGAGCAGATATGACTAGAGGGCATGGCAGGAAGATCTTCAGATAATGGAAGTCCTGCATCTTGTAGTGGTGGTTATGCCAATGAAATGATGCAGAACTGTACACACACATTTTTCCAGTGCCAACTGTCTACTACACAAGATGTAAGTATTGGGGGAAAGTGGGTGAAGGGTACACAAAACAAGTATAATTTCTTGGAAAAGAAATCTCAAATTAAAAACAAGGAAAATGAATTCTCGGCAATAATTTTCTTCGATATTGTTTTCAACTAGAATGCCAGTTATTTTTCCTGAATGCAGAGATTCTCAAGTGTCTCCAGATGCTCTAAGAAGACTGACTCCGTAGGGTGTATGTGCTGTATTTGCTGCTCACACACTGGTGGGAGGTAGAAAGCCAGGCCTTCATCAGGGACCACAGCTGAAGGCGAACCTCCAGGAGCCTGCGGGCTCTCAGCAGATGCGACTTCACAATAAGGAGACACCGCAGGCTGACTGGGCACTCTCTCTTTCTCTCTCTCTCTGTCTCTCTCTGTCTCTGTCTCTCTGTCTCTCTCTCTTTATATATATATATATATATATATATATATATATATTTCAGTGCAAAATTATTTGTTTAAATTAAATATGACCCCAAGTCTTCTCTCTTGATTGGCGCTGCTATTTCTAAGCTACTCTGTGTTGCCCTCCTGGTACAAGGAGCCCGCTTGGTCAATATTCTCCTTGACCAACACAAGCCTTCTGCTGGGAGGGTTAAAACGGGTTTCGTGAAATCACACTGCAGGTGAGCATGGTATTTAACCTGGGTCTCAGGACCTGGAACTGACGTAGTAGAAGATTTCGGTGCTGCTCTTTTTACCATCATATAGGCCTCTGTGACTTTTGTTTTTAAAGAGGGGAGTTCATTTATAAATTCATACTTTAAAAATTACTTCTGAGTGGAAAGGGCAGTGGCAGCAGATCAGAGTTAGGTGAGCCCTAAGTTGGCATCAGGAAGACCCCATACACACCCACAAATGGAAAAATCCTCTAACAGCTTCATATTGTCAGTACAGGCTTGGGGACCCCAAAGTATGCCAGAAACATCTGATACCAATAAATGTGACATGAAGGAGAATCTAGCATGGTGGGAGGGAGGGGGGAATTTTGGAGTGTAGTGAGTGTAGTGATCCACTGGGGTGGAGTTTCTTAAGAAAGACTTAGCCCTAGGACAAGCCTACTTTGCTTGAGAGTCAAATTAGGGCCTCCCTGGTGTTGCAGGCGGTTGAGCACCGCACTGTGAAGCTGTCTGCAGCCTCTGCAGCACAGGTTCTATCCCTGCTGGCCACAGAGAAACCCACATGGCGCAGCAGACCTCTCCTGTCGTGCCTGCTGCTCCCCTCAGCAGTGTATTTTGTCAGTTTGCCTGTTCTATTCCCCGCTCTGTCTCTGGTGAATCGTCTCACCCTCCTTCACATCTGGTTTGTACCCTGATTCTTGTATAAATAAATCTTAGGGCCTCCCCAGTGGCACAGCGGTTGAGCACTGGGTTGCGAAGCTGCCCGCAGCCTCTGCAGTGCCGGTTCGATCCCCGGCTGCTCCCCGGTCACTAGAGGAGGGTCCCACATGGCGCGCAGACCTCTCCTGCCTCCCGCAGCTTCCCTCAGCAGTGTACTTAGGTCCTTCTGCCTGCTCTGCTCCCTGCTCTGCTCCCTGCTCTGGCTCTGGTGAATTCTCTTTCCCTCCTGTGCTTCTGACTGTACCCAGTGCTTGTATAAATAAATAAATAAATAAATCTTTAAAAAATAAATAAATAAATCTTAAAAAAAAAAGTCAAATTAATAAAGATCGGGGAAGGATGGGCAGGTGAACCCAGGATGACATTCTCTTGGGTAAAAATTATGTTACCCCCAGTGCAGCAACAGAAACCAAGAAAGTAAAAAACAGAGGAGTTCACATCGCCAGAATTTGTCACAGAGCTTCCCTTTCTGCGAGGTGGGAAGAGGTGACACGAGCAAACTGAATAAAGCATGGCCCAGCACGAGCTATTTTTTGTGGATAGATGAAAGTGGCAGACCCACCAGTTTCACTTCTAAAGGTCAAAGGGTAACAGCTGTAACAAATGGACAGAAAATTGTGGGGAGCTGGGAAGCTAGTCTCAGAGCTTCACTAGGGACGCCTTCCTAAGGAGTAAGTGGAAATAATCTGTCTGGAAGTGATGAAGTATTTGAGGACTGCAACCAAAAAAAAAAAAAAAACATCTATTCTGCTCAGCCGTCCATCCACCCACCCTGAAGTGGGCTGGACATTGATCATTGAAAATCTTGAAGTTCACTGATTCCGAGTAGGTTTTCAAAACTTGAAAAGTTTTCCAAGTGGCAGATGGAGGTGAACTAAAGTACAGGGCAGCATAATACTGGAGGCCAGAGGAAGCTGTGGGGGCCTTTACTCAGACACTTTACTCAGAACTGATATGGGGATATATGGAAGGAGGTCAGGGGGCATCTAGAGACTGGATCTGTTAGAAGGCAGTGGTGAATTGAGAGAGCCTCCTGAGGATCACTGAGAACACTTTGTGCTGTCATCACAGAGCTAGACACTGGACACCCCCTCCACACAAATAAAATGGAAGACCTGGGCTTCCCAACCTCAGGAATGACAATAGCCATTCAAAAAAAGGAAGAAAGCAAGCAAAGAAAGCAAGAAAGCAAAAGAAATAAAGCAAGCAAGTAAATATTACAACAAAAAGAACTGGAAAGTCTAAACAAAATGGTTGGCATTGATTACTTTCTAGAAGCTATTGCAATCTAGGAAACAAATTTGTGATGGTGAACTGAAGGCTTGGGATAGTGAATTTCTGCAACAAACCAATGGCAGCTGCTTTTGCAAAGAGGAATGGGCAGAGACTGAGGAAGAATAAGAAGGTGTGAAAATTGCCTATGAAGTTAAATATATACTTACCATGTGACCCTGCAATCTCCCTCCTTGGTATTTACCCTAGAGAAAGGAAAATTTATGTTCACACAAAAACCTGAATGTAAATGTTTATAGAAGTCCAAACCTGGAGGCAACCCAAATGTCCTTCATGGGTGAATGGATAAACAGATTTTGGTATGCCCATACAATTAAAAGACAATAATTGTCAGCAACAAAAAGGAGTGAATTATTGATACATGCAATAACATAGATGAAACTCAAGTGCATACACCAAGTAAAAGAAACCAGAATTAGAAAACTACATTCAGTATATCTATATTTATAATCCAGAAAATGCAAACGCATGTGGATAGAAAACAGATCAGTAGTAGCTACCAGCTTGAGGTAAAGGGAGGTGTTGGCTACCAAGGGGCACAAGGGAATTTTTGTGGTATGAAAGTATTCTAGGTGCTGATTATGGTTATACACCTGTACATGTTTGTCAAAACTCATGTAAATTTTATCCAAAAAATGGTGAAGCTTGCTGTATGTAAAATATATCTTAATAAACCGTAAATAAGTCTGTACAATAAATACTGACTTATTAATTAAAAAATAAGTCAGTAAAAAACTACTGACTTAATAAATCAGTAAAATGAGCTGACTTTCTTTGATTTATAGTTGTCTGCTTCTTTTGTTTTGTTGTGTTGTGTTTTTTATTGTTATTTTTTCCCTGATCCCTTATTTGTTTCCCCTGTATTCCTCCTATAAGTGAAACCATCCGATATTTTTCGTTTTCCTTCTGACTAATTTCACTGAGCATAATCCCTTCTAGCTCCATCCGTGTTGCTGCGAGTGGCATGAGTTTATAAGAGACATTCTGCAGAAGAGGGGGAGGGAGAGGGATCAAAACGAGGGAGGGAAGAGCACAAGGGACTATGGTGATGGTGCACGCACGGGTGAGTTGGTGGTGGGAATTCTGTGGGGACTACACCTGAAAAAAGAAAGCAAACATTGTAAAAAAAAAAAATGAACAATGATGTGAAAATACATAAATAAATTATTTTTAAAAACTGACTTTTTAAAATGCTAAATTAAGAAATTTAAAAACCTTATTATTCAAAGAGGACAAATTGGAAAAAACAGGCCAATCTGGTTCGTTCCTGTTTGGACCCAGTTTCAGACCCAAAACCCTACATGAATTCACCTTTATGTCTGGGAAGAGACCCACGTGTCCACGCTCCAGGGAGAATGGGTGCGTCCTGAAGCACCATGTTGAGCAATTCATTCTGCCTGCCTGTTACTGCATTCCACATCCAGGGAGAAATGAAGGAAGTTGTTTCGGTTCTCAGGCAAGAATATTCAAAAACATCTGAGCATGCTGTCCTCACAAATTTCAAACTTAGGAAGGCAAGAGTAGTGAGTTCCCAGCAGGTAATTACTTCACATTGCCACACTAGGTTTGTGGGAAGAATCCAGTAGGGGTTTTCTCACTGAATTCTGGGTACAAACCTAATTCATTAAGAATTCATCCACTGTGTATCATATGCTTGATTTTGTTGTTTCTTTGTTTTAGATTGCACATGTAATTGAGATCATTCAACATTTGTCTCTCTTGTTTTTAGTCTGACTTATTTCACTTAGCATAATGCTTTCAAAGTTCATCGATGTTGTTACAAATTGCCAGGTTTCATTGTTTTTTATGGCTGACTACCATTTCATTATGTGTGTGCATATACACACACAGATATAAAATGTATATATGCACACCCAAATTATCTTTATCCATTTATCCATTGATAGACACTAGGTTGTTTCCACATCTTGACCATTGCAAATATTGTTGCAATGAACGTGTATCTTTTCAATCTAGTGTTTTTTATTTTCTTTAGATAAATACCCAGATTTGGAATACCTGACTCACATGTCAAGCTTATGACACAGAGAAAGGCTGATGATTACCAGAGGCGGGGGTGGGGGATAGTTGAAATGGGTTAAAGAGGTCAAAGGGTACCAACTTCTAGTTACAAAATAAACAAGTTATTGGAATGTTATGTACATCATAGTGACTATAGTTAATAACACTCCATTGCATATTTGGAAGTTACTTAGAGTAAATCTTTAAAGTCTTCATCTCCAGAAAAATGTAGCTAGGTATGGGAACAGATGTTTAACAAGATTTATTGTGGTGATTGTTTCACAATATATACAAATATTAACTCATTAAGTCATGCACCTGAAAAAAAAATTCAAACTGTAGGCATTCTTTGTGGGATGGGGAAATTTACTGGCATACCTGGAATCCCACAAGCAGCACCCTAAATTGAATTGGGCTTAAAGTGGGTAGGTATTAGGAATTTAGGGTTTCTTAATTTTTTCTAACCTAACAGAGTCATCAATCCCTTGGAGAAAGAAAAAGCCAACACAATGAGATTAATTTTGATGGAGTGGTCAGCTGGATAGTAAAATCCATCCAAGGGGTCACGCATACACCCTTGAGCTCAAGTGGTGTATGGACTATGGCTGTCTCAAACTCCAACAGAAACAACCTCATTGCTATTGATGTAATAGGAGAAATGAGAACAATAGTCAAAAAATTATTGGCTTGGAAGTAGGACTATTATCAAGCTTCATCCACAATCACTCCTATCTGATTTGGAATCAAATGGGCTACTACTAATGAGGAAGATTTTGAGTGGAGAAGTTCTTGGAGAAACCTCCAAGTTCTCCATGGGAAATAGCTATATCAATATCAATTGATGTTTATGTCTCATTTATTACTATCCTCTTACTAAATAATCTTGGGAGAGAACTATCAACCATAGGAGCAAGCAAATTATGTTTTGAGGATGATTTCTTTGCACAAGGAAAAGCTGGACATTCATCTTGGAAAATGAAATTGGGTCTAGGAGGTTGAAACCATGGCTGTTGGGTTTCCAAAAGAACAATCCATTTTGGGGCCTCACTGGTGGCACAAGGGGTTAAGACGCAGCCTATGAAGTTATCTGCAGCCACTGTAGGACGAGTTCGATCCCCAGCCAGGGAGCCACCCACATGCACAGCAGACCTCTCCTGATTCTCCCACTGCTCCCCCCAGCAGTGTATTTCAGTCAATCTGCCTGTTCTGTTCCCCACTCTGTCTCTGGTGAATCCTCTCACTCCCCGCACCTCTGGCCTATACCCCAGTTCTTGTATGCATAAATAAATAAATCTTTTAAAAAAGACCAATTCATTTTGAGTATTCCCAGACACCATGGTAACAAAGTCAGACTATTTATTTCTGACAGTCAGTAGATTGGTGGACTAGTGGGACATCTAGTACTTGGTGAGATCTATTTGTCACCACCTCGGTCATGCTCCCTATTAGAGCAGGAGGCAGTCTGGGATAACAGCTGAGTGCAGACTCAGGAGCCATTGTTGCTACTGTTCAAACACTACCTCTGCCATTTCCTAGCTGTGGGAACTTTGGCAGATTATATAACATCTCCATATTTCTATCTCACTATTTATAGAAATCAGTAGAGTTTTAACAATGACTCCATTTCAGCATTGTTGTGAGTGGTGACTTCATGAATGTGAATTGACTCACAGAAAGCCAGACCTCTCATAAAGAGTATTACTATTTTCATTTCCAGAAGCCCAAAGTATAAAAGTTAGTGGATAATAATTAGAAACATTGAATGCCTTGACCAAAATATGCAATAACACCCTTGACTATAAGACTTTAGAACCACAGACCTGAGCTGGATCCACCTTTCTGCATTTTCTTTACTGGCCAATACAACTTGGAAGAGGGCCAGGAACCTCAAAATATCATGTAAACCCCCTCTCTGATAGGTATGTCCCAACTTTTCCTTTTATATTCCTGGAAACTCCTACCATCATTAACCAAAGTCTGTATAGTAATCTTTATTAGTCTCCTACAACTGTTATAATAAATGATCATGAATTGGGTGGTTTCAAATGACAGAAATTTATTCTCTGACAATTATGGAGGCTAGATATCCAAAATCAATGTTTCAGCAGTGGCATGCTCTCTCTGAAGGCTCTAAGGGAGAATTTATTCCATGTCTAGTTCTTACCGGTGGTGTTGTCCACAATCCTTGGCATTCCTGGGCTTGTAGAAAAATTATCTCAATCTCTGCTTCTGCTGTCACGTGGCATTGCCTCTAGGTGTCTGTCTCCGTGTCTCTTCACCTCTTTTTATAAGGAGACTTGTCACATTGGATTAAGGACCCACCCTAATGACCTCGTCTTAACTTAATTACATATGCAAAGATCTTTTTTCCAATTAAGGTCACAGTCACTGGTTCCAGGGATTAAGACTTTAATATATCTTTTGGAGAGTACAACGTCAATCTTTTGTCAATTTGTGACAGCATTTAAGACAATAGACATGGCATGAGTTTATCTTTTTTGATTGCTGAACAGTAATCCATTGTGTATATATACCACATCTTGATCCAGTCATCCATTTTTGGGCAATTAAATGTGGATGGAGCTAGAAGGAATTATGCTCAGTGAAATAAGTCAGAAGGAAAACGAAAAATATAGGATGGTTGCACTTATAGGAGGAATATAGGGCAATCAAATAAGACATCAGTGGAAAAAAAATTAACAAAACAAACCAAAACAGGCAATTATAAACCAGAGACATCCTGCAGGGGAGCAGGAGGGAGAGGGGTGAGAGGGATGGAGGGAGGAGCACAGGGAACTGAGGTGATGGTGCACGGGTGCACTGGGGAAGGAAATTCTATGGGGACTACACCTGAGTGGCAGGGGAAGCAAATATTGTTTGAAAATGAACAATGATGTAAAATTAATTAATTAATTAATTATTTTTTATCATGCTTTCTTCCAAATGTATTTATTTTTTTAATTTTTTAAATTTTTTACATCATTGTTCATTTTTATTTATTTATTTTTTATTTTTTATTTAATAAATTTTATTTTTATATTCCCCATACAGTTGCAATCCCCTTATTTTGAACCCAATCCCTCCCCTCCCCACTTCCCACCCCCCATAGAGTGTCTCTTGTTCATAGTTGTTTGTTGATTTTGATTTTCACTTTCTTATAGTTATTCTTTTTCCTGGTACCTTATTTAAGTTTTCTAGATTCCTGCTATGAGTGAGACCATCCGGTATTTTTCTTTTCCTTTCTGGCTTATTTCGCTGAGCATGATCCCTTCCAGCACCATCCATGTTGCTGCAAATTGCATGTGTTTATCTTTTTTGAATGCTGAGTAGTATTCCATGGTGTATATGTACCACATCTTCTTTTTTTTTTTTTTAAGGTTTTTTTTTTTTTTATATAGAGGCATGTGTTCTTTCTTTCTTTCTTTATTTATTTGTTTGTTTTTGTTTATACATGCACTGGGTACAGTCAGAAGCGCGGGAGGGTGAGAGAATTCACCAGAGCCAGAGCGGAGAGCAGAGCAGGCAGAAGGACCGAAGTACACTGCTGAGGGGAGCAGCGGGCGGCAGGAGAGGTCTGCGCGCCATGTGGGACCCTCCTCTGGTGGCCGGGGAGCAGCCGGGGATCAAACCGGCGCCACAGAGGCCGCGGGCAGCTTCGCAACCCAGCGCTCAACCGCTGCGCCACCGGGGAGGCCCTGTACCACATCTTCTTGATCCAGTCATCTATTTTGGGGCATTTGGGTTGTTTCCAAAGCTTAGCTATTGTAAACAGTGCTGCTATAAACATAGGGGTGCAGGTGCTCTTTGGAATGGATGTTTCTGTGTCCTTTGGGTAAATCCCTAGGAGTGGAATTGCTGGATCATATGGAAGCTCTATGTTTAGTAGGTCCAGAAATCTCCACACAGCTCTCCATAGTGGTTGGACCACTTTGCACTCCCACCAACAGTGCAGGAGAGTTCCTTTTTCTCCACAACCTCAACAACATTTGTTGTTGCTAGTTTTTTTAACATGTGCCATTCTCACTGGTGTGAGATGGTATCTCATGGTAGTTTTGATTTGCATTTCCCTGATGACAAGTGATGTTGAACATTTTTTCATATGCTTGTTGGCCATTTGCATTTCCTCTTCAGAGAAGTTTCTTTTTAGCTCTTCTGCCCATTTTTTGACTGGATTATTTTTTTTTGTTTGTGCTGAGTTAAATAATTAATTTAAAAAAGAAAATAGACATATTCACATTGAAACCATGATGCTGTCACATATATTGGATGGTGGGAAGAAGTAAACATTGAAGGTATACTTGATGTCTATGTGTCTCTAACTTATTTGACTATTACTATTACAATCTGCCTACATAGATTGTTCCCAGGGATGGTCTCAGAACAGCTTCTCTAAGAATTCCTTTTAGGCGACCTTTCATTGGGGGCATAACTTGAGATAAACTTTGCAAACCACTGTTCAAGTTTCACTCTTGGTGGCAATTCACAGCTACCATTATTGAGGCCAACAATGAAGGAGGATGCTCCCATCTCTGGAAACGATCCAATCCCATTAGTGTTATCTTGCTGCTAAAGCAAGGGGGGTACTTTCAACTCAGAAATGACCTGGTAGAGACATAATGCAGGGGGGAGAAGGGAATAGGATCAAAACAAGGGTGGGAAGAGCACAAGGGACCATGGTGATAGTTCACGGGTGAATGGGTGGTGGGAATTTCACAAGGACTATAACCAAGATGAAAATGCAAACATTGTAGAAAAATGAAAAACGATATAAAATAATATATAAAATTTTTAAAAAAGACCTGGTAAATAGCAAACCTCATGGATACGCATGGGCAGTCATGTATCTTATATCCTAAATCCATGGACAAGTAGAGCTCATGAGTCAGATTTAAAGGTTGATCTGCTTAAGGGCTGCAGTATTTTAGGATCCAACCAGGTAATGCCTTTCCCTTTAGGTTGATGAACCTGAGAAGTAAAAACCTTAGATTTTTTTAATTCCATTTGTTTTCTGTATGCTTTTTGTTTTATTTTTTAATTAATTAACTAATTTTTTCTTACATCATTGTAGTCCCCATACTTCTCCTGCCACTCTGTCACCTGTGAACCATCACCATCTTCCCTTGTGTTCATCCTTCCCCTGGTGGGGAAAAAAAACACCTTATATATTAAGGCCTGACTGGCAACTTTGTATAAAGGCTTTAATACATTGAGGGGGGTGGGGTCCAAGAGTGGAAGTCAGCACTAAGACACAGTTTGGCAGAGTTACAATAATTAATCCTGGATTTTAAATTTGAAGTCAATAACTATATGATAGAGTCTAAGGTCCAGATTTAGACTCTACTCAGGTCAAAAAGAAGACCCTAAAATGATTGCTAATTGGTCACAGCACGTTACGAGGTCCCATTCCTGTTCCAATCTTGAGTGAGCAATAGAGGAAGAGGGAGATTTTCTTGATAATATGCAAGCTCATACTGGGTATACAAATGGAATAAGAGGATTAATCAGTCCTGGTTTGTCCATGCAATGCAGTGAGAGGCAGGGCAGAATATCTCAGCCTCTTACCCAGGGGTCAAAACCAGAGAAGTCTGCAAGGCTTATTCCTGAAATACTAGCTGGAGTGGCCATAAAAATGTACCGCTGCAATCTCCTGCTATAGGAAGCATGACAAATAGTCCCAGTTTCCACCTGACTTGGTCCACCACCCATGTTTGCACCAAGACCATGATTTCCCAGGGGAAGCACCTATTGGGCAAAGAGGATGCCATCCTGAGTTGTAGATAGAAACAGATATTCCTTGTCACAAGTTGGTAACCCAAATGCTGAAGACTTCAGCAGTAGCGACCTGGCAACAGCAGAAGGGAACACCCTGGCAGGTACAATGGTTTTGGCATTTGAAAGATGGGTCAGAGAAGGTGGCTTGTAATTACCAATTTGTACAGATGCCATACAAAGGAGATTGAGGGAGGCTGTTAACCAGCAATTAATGGCTTATAGCCAGATAATATCATCAGTAGCTTATAAAGATGCCCTTTTCTCCTTCACTAGAAGAGTAGATGCATTGCAGGAGCAGACTTAGGACTTGATGAGAAGAGCGTAAAGATGATTCAATGCTCATCCTAGACAAGACTGTCCTGCTAAAGTCGGAGCCCTGGTTGGAAAAATCTAGGACCTGAAAAATAGGGTGGAGACATCTGGATGGATAGTCCTGAGATGTTCATTCTGTAGATTTCTCTGAACTCTCAAAAATTGCAGAGGCAGTCTATGCTTCCCTAGCAAGAATTAGCACTTCCCTTGTGCTGGAAGATGCAAGTGGAGCCTCACCCCACAAGACAATGTTTCCCTTTCAGGAGCTGTCCCAAACTTTTCTCCTGGCTGCCAGGATAACAGACCGAATTAAACTCCGTCATAACCCAACTGGAGATATGCTGGGCCCGATGTGGATGGAAAGAGATTCTACACTGAAGGAGATGCAAGAATTAACTAACACTCAATAGCATGAGATTTTGAAGTGCTTGATCAAGGCAGCTAGAACACAGTTTTTTATTTCAGGGTACTTTCTTAGGAAATGAATTTAACATCCTGGTAAACACCCCAGAGTTGAGTAAACTCACTGCTTGGGTGACTCTTAGGAGCCTGAATTAGGCAAAAGTCCATGTTGAGTAAGTTGGAAATACCTGAGTTGCTTGGAGGATGGTAGAGGAAAGACTAAAGAAGCTGAAGGAACTCGACATGCTGGAATGGATATATCATGTGAGACCAGAAATCTCACTAGAAGATCACTGTCATGGGGTGCCAGAAAAGCCACTACTCACCAAAGCCATCAGGAATGTACTAGTAAGAGGGGCACCAGTGCCACTAAGAAGTTCAGTGATGACTCTCACCTGATGTCCAGGACTGAGGGTAGACATGGTGGTTACATAGCTGGGCTTATTAAAGTCTCTTGGGATCACTGAGCCTTGAAGTAACAGAGGCGAGATGATAGCAATGCACTGCCTGGAACCAGGAGGCTGCAGTCACCTTCATGGCTGGCAATACTTTAAGGCAGAAGAGAAGCCAAGGTGGTGGGTAGCATGAGGGAGATATTTATGGTGACAGAACACTCTCTATTTGATTGTGGCGGTGGTTATGCAAATATATACATATGCTAAAATGTCACAGAATGATCCACAAATATACAAAATAAATGAACACACGCAAAAAAGGGGAAAATCTGAGCAGTCTAATTGTATTGTACGTAAGATGTCACCATTGGGGGAACTGGATGATGAGCACATGGGATTTCTTGACTATTTTTGTGACTCCTTGTGAGTCTATAATTATTTCGAAATTTAAGGGGGAAAAAAAAGAGCTTTGGAGCAAAGTTCAACTCTCAGAGGCATATTAGCATAAAGAGTAATGGCAGCCCTCAGGCTGGAAGTGGTGATCCCTGTCCCTTTGTTATAAAGTAATAGATATTTGAAACACAGAGGAAGGATTGCAATTTCACACTTTCCTCTTTTTATTTTATTTTTGAAATTGAAATAATATTATATATGTTTCAGGTGAGCATCATTGACAATCAACCTGTTTATATATCCTACATCACTGAAAGTGTATATACTTTCACCACTGAAAATCCAGTTCAAGCTTTCACCATACCATTGCCCCCATTCTGTCAGTTGCAATTTTTATATTTTAAATCTCTATCAAGTATTCCTGCTCTGTTTGGCAATGAAGTTTGCCAACTTCATGCTGCGATGAAGTTTTCAGTTGCAAATTAGTTTAAAATGTGTGCCTCCTATCACCAGTTATCACTTTTGGTAGCTTTTGTGTATCCTATTTGATGTTACAGAATCAGGAGTTGAATTATTCATACCACACAGATTATGGCACACTGACCTCATCAGTCCACACAGGCTATATTTCTCTTTTTAAATTTTATTTTATTATTTCTTCTTTACCCCAAGTCCCTATTCTCATTCCTTTTGCTCAGCTACACTCTGAATGTATTTTAATAATCTTGGGTATGTTTCTGTCTTTTAAAAATATATCGTGTTGCTTGTTGTCACAACTTTTAAAACATTTTTCTCAAAAATCATTTTTCAAGTTTTCATTTCTTTTCTGGGCAATAATGTCACTTTATTATCTAGCTTTGTTACATTTTTTATTGTCTACATCATGGAAAACAATGGAGGGTCTATTCAGCATCACATTCCTCAGCCTAGTGACATTATGTTACTATTTGTTTTGCTTTCAGACCCAAAGCTTTTATCTAGTTGGGCCTGTTCCATGTCATGAAAGGTCAGCCTCTTAATGTCAGGGTCAAGGATGAGGACTTTATTTCCTGGGCAGGAATGACTATGGCCTGACACCTGAACATCTCTCCTGGCCTCTCCCTGGTGTACCTCCCTTTATGACAGAGGCTAGAAAGCTAACAGCTCTATTTTCATTTTTACTCCTTCAAAACCAGGACATTCATTTAAGTTCTATTTATCAGGTATACTTATGAGAGAATTCCCTTTGAAAATTTAGTGAAGGGAGACAAGTGGATCAAGAAGATGTTGTACATATACACATAGAATACTACTCAGCAACCAAAAAAGATAAACTCATGCCATTGGCGGCCGTGTGGATGGAACTGGAAGGGATTGTTCTAAGCAAAGTGAGCCAGAAGGAGAAAGAGAAGTACTGGGTGATTTCACTTGTATGTGGACTCTAGAGAAGCCACACAAAGGATCAAAGACAAACTGTTTAAGACTGATGCCTGCCTTCAAGCATCTCATACATCTCATACATCTGAGACACTCAAGAGGGGAGGAGGATGAGGAGGGAAGGGGAGAGTGGTTTAGGGTAAGTGAATTGGTTAGACTTTTACCCTGATAGCCTCTGTGGCTCTTCCCTGTGGCCTTGATTGTGCTAACGCAGGAGGCTCCTGCGTTAGGCTCGGGGTACGTAGGCTTGATGGTGGGCATCTGGAGTATGGGGTGGGCATGCATAAGTGTGTACACCTGAGCCTAAAGGCGGAGGCTATAAGGATGGCGTAACTCAGACAAAAATGGCTATGGTGGAGAACAACTAGAAGAGGACAAGCGATGGCTGTGAGAGGACGAGACCACAAGATGATGCCAGAGAGAGCCCAGAAAGAGTAAAGATTGGCCGGAGGCTGGGAGGCCTGCTGGCCTCCTGGCTCCCTGGCCTCCCTGCCTTACCAGCCTGTGGCAACAGCTGGCCTAGAAAGAGCATTAACGCCTGAAAAAGCCACTGAGGGATCCAGAATTCTCTTTCACCCATTCACCTGAATCTATAGAGAGCCTGCCCTGTGCCTGCTGGCACTAGAGTAGAGAACCAGAGCAGGGGAAGAGCTGGGTGGAAGGTGGTGGAGAACTGTGGGCACTTTGGTGGAGGGAAAATTAAGGTAACCACACCTAAGGGGAGAAATCCTATATTGTGAAAGAAATAAACAAGTATGTTTAATAATAATAATAATAATAATAATAATAAAAACTTTAGTCAAGTGGAGAGAGAGGTGGCAATGTGAGAGACCTCCATTCTGCTGCCTGGGATCTAGCTGGCATGGATGGCTCTGGAACAACAGATATGATGGCAGCTTCCCGATGTCAAGAGTGCAGCTCAGGTAGTATGTTCCCAGACCCAAGAGCTGTGAAGGCAGCTTCCTGACCCCAGGACTGTGGGTAGGGTGAGGTGAGCATACACTCAGCTTTCACATAAGAAACTTCCTGATCCCCAAGTTTCCTGTGGAACCATTCTTTTTGCTGTTCAGGTGGTCATTCCTGACACTGAGCCTGGGGGTTGTTCCTTTCACCCTTCTGGTGATTTGACAAGCACCTTATTCCCTGTTAATTCCATCCCCTGGTGAAATAACCAGAGTTCTATCTGCTTGGGACAACTGAACTTTAACTCATACATGTGCCAATCAAACTAAAGCTTTTCCTCGAAGAACCTCTCAACTATGAATACAAGCCAGGGGGCCTCTCAGACATCTCCCAGCAGTTCGTTCTTATTTTTAGGAGCCTCATAAAGGTATGTCTCTTCCATAAAGTCTGTCTCTCTCACCATTCACAAACCCTAGACCGGTGACCAAACAAAAGCCATCTGTCACAGGGTGGTGAAGGAACCCCTTTCCCTGGGCCATTAGAACCCCTTCTCAATGAAATTTGCTTTTACTTTGTCTCAGAATAAATTGACCAGATAGGAAAATGTCTCACTCTTTTGCTTAGGACCCAGACACCAGAGGCTTAGGTTCAAAAAGGGAGGAGATGAGAGAAGAGTAGGGTCTGCAGACCACCTATCACAGGGCATCAAAATAAAAAGTGAGAACCGTAATTTTCATGGGCTCTGGGTGTGGGAACAGGACAGACAGTCTCCGCCCATCCCACTGGGGCCTCCTGGATATGCGCCCGAAAGAATCAGCCTGCTGAGCACCATTGGGGTGACCGAGGCAGCCTGGGCACCAGCCCTGCTGCCTGCTTGCCACGCGTTCTCAGGCCCCCAGAGTGTGTCGCATCAGTCTGAGAATGGGGAAGACACACTCTTCTCTGGTATGCTTGTATGTGCAATATTTCCAGATGTTAGCTAAAGGTTCAGTGGGTTGTGAGGGCCCTGGGCAGCCCAAAGACAAGTATACTGAAGGTGCCAAGTCATGCAGATAATAACAATTGGTACTTTACCAAATGAGGTCATAGCCAGCCCTTCTCCACCTCTGCATTCATATCACCCCTGCCACTTTGCTACTTTACATTCTGTCTTTTTAAGCTTTGTTTGTCCAAGCTGATACCCCTATATAACTTACACTCTGAGTTTTCTACCATTTCCTAGACTCCTACTAACCAACTACCTGTGAGTGCTCTGTCTTTTCCAACAGATACATTTCTAAACACCCCGCTTTGGAGTCCAGACCTGGGTCCTCTAGTCTGTCCTTTCCAGATGCACAGCCCTGATGGGACCTGACCCATTTTAGACTGAGGGCTTACTAAAGGTTAGCCGCCCACCACCACCCCAGGCATCATTTTTGTATGCTTTTCTGACATCTTTCGAAGTTGGAGGGCTTGGAAAGGCAGAGTGTATCCCAAGGTTGGGCTCTGTGTACAAGATTAAAGACTGGAGAGAACCCTGGTAGCCTGCTCGAGTGGTTAAGGTAATGCTAGCCACCGTAACAAATAACCCCTGGAACAATTGCAGTGGCTTAACACAACAGAAGTTTAATTCCTGCTCCATAAACCCAATGGTATTCTTACCTGGTGGTGGCCTCCTTCTATCTCGGGATCTTACTCTTCTCCAGGGTCCCAGTGTTCCCTCCATTTACTGGGCAGATGGGGGGACAGTGGAGAAGGCACACACAGCCCATCATTTGGCTACATAGCAAGTCTCCTATCCCACTAGCAAGTGCAGGATACCTGGATGGAGTTGGGGTGAGGGACATTAATAACAGTGATTCCCAACTGGGCAGTGGCCTCTTGTGCAATTCCACACCATGGAAAGAGAGCCTGAATGTTCAGTGACCTCTGAGCCATCTCGGCCACATGCCCCTTGTTCCTTTTCAAACAGTTAGCTCCTAAATAAACCACAGCTCAAAATAAAATTGTAAATTTCATCAAAAGGCAATGAGGCAAATGCCCTGAAAATAAAGAAATAAATGAAACACTGTTAGTATCTGAGCTAAAACCTTTTAGTATCTGAAAATTGGCCCCAAATGTAAACACACCTGAAAAGTTTTAAGACTTTTTTGATGGGGCATAAAAAAATTGCAACCTCACTCTTTATGACATTTAATCAATTGGGCACAAAGGTTGAAAGGGAAAAAACATTATTCAGAATAAAAATCCCCAAACTCCTTCTTGATGTACACATTTTTCAAATATTGGGAAAACATTGGAAATGAAATAATTTTTGAGTGTGTGTGTGTGTGTGTGTGTGTGTGTGTTTTAGATGATGCATGCTTACGTATCCTTATAAACTGCTCTTCTGGATCTGGCAAGACTTCCCAGCAGGGGTCTGCACCTCCCAGGTAGCATCTTTGGGGAACATGAAGCCGAAGCCTGTTCCTGAGGGGCCAGCTCAAGGCGGAGTTCCAGGAGCCTGTAGGCAGCATTCAGGAAGACTGCATGCCGGTCCTCCCCGTGTCTCTCCAGCATGTGGTCCCCCAGCTAGCACAGTAAATACCCTCCACCTCAGCCTCACCAGGGAGTGGTAAACACTAGATCTTTTCATGCAAAGATATGCCTTAATTCACACAAGTATACACACCACCGTGTGCTCTCCTGCTCCAGAGCTCTGTTTCCTCCATATGTAAATCTTGAAATGAGATTTTTGTTTATATTCACTGTACAGAATCCATTGCCATCAAATAGTGAGCATTGTAGAATTAAATGACTATTTCCTGGGCAGGGGGTAAGTCTAGGGGGTTGCGCCACAGAATTTAAATGGAAAATAAGTTCCCATCAGACATGTGGCTTTTTTTTTCTACTTCTTTCATTTCAGTCTGGAGCAATCAGATCTCTGTCCTCCCTGACGGCTATCTACAGCTTCTCCCAAATGTCCATTTGCCCCGGCCCCCTTCTCTCCCTCGGGTGTCTTGCCCAGATCCTCTCAATCTCTGCTTGCTCTTTTGGAGAAATTAAAGCGTCTCCTAGCTTATCCCTCCAAATGTGTACACCACATCACCCTTTACTGAAACCTCCCTTCAGATCTGTGATAGCCCATTAATAAGATCAAGGTTGATGACTTTCTACCTAACTGTTCCCTCCTCCAAAAAAAATCTGTTAATAGTGCCGAACTTCCTTAGGATGATATGGGATATAACAACTAATTATTTCCTCTGCTACCTGTCCAACAGAAACATCCTGGTATTTTCAGCTGACTTTTAGGGGAGGCACTATGTTTGGGGGATTGTATCTGCAGAAGCCAATCGATTGCTCATGGTCAGACACTGAGTGGGGAGGAAATACAAGTTATGGAGCAAGTGAAATGTAAAACGCATAATGCAGTTTCTCAAAGGTTGGTCAATGTGCTTACCATTGTGAATGAAGATCAGTGACTAACCCTTGAAACTGATCAATCCACCAGGCAATTCAGTCCCCCACAGTGGTCTGCTTACTCCAGCTATGGGAGTCAGACCACGAGTGTGAATTCATTTTAAGACTGGTTGGTGATTAATATAAAACCAAGGTCATATACATTGTAGAACTGACTGAGAATATTGAAAGACTATAAGGGCAGCATATTTCAGTTGGGGTATGTAAAAAAAAGAAAATGTTGAAAGAAGATGTGACCTTAAATAGGACATTCACCTGGGTGAATCCTAGCTCCTGGGTCTCCTCTAGATTCTGTGAGAGGCACACAATCCTGTTCCTGCGGCAGAAAGGGCCCCGGAGTCAGCCTATAAAGGTGTGAACCAGGCCTGCACAGCAGAGATTTCCTGGGCTCCATACTTCTGGCTTGAGAATATTGAAGGCCACACGAGCAGTCTTGAGAATGGACCTCCATAACCCACTAGAAAAACAGACAAGAGCTTGCTGGGAATGACCACTAATGAGAAGCAAAACAAACTGAACAGGAAAATAAAGCTCCCGTAGGGAAGGGGCAATTCTGGGCTAGAGCAGGCACCAAAGGGCTCCTGAGAGCAGACTGTATTGCAGGCAGATCTTCCCAACTTCACATTCCACTCAAAGGCTCTTGGTTACTTAAATCAGCCATAGGTGGAGGATTTACACCAGGGAAGTAGGCAAATGCCACAAATCAGGGTTTTTCTTTCCCGAGAGCTGCTTTACCAGCACACCTCTGCCTGTGAGTATGTGTCTAGGGGAGAGAGGGGCCTCCCCCAGGCAATCCCTTTGCAGCCACTACCTGGAGTGGACTTGTGTTGATGCATCCCTGCTTATTTTCTTTGTGATCGTAACACCCCCTGTTCTTTTCCTTGGCCCTGATTATTTATACATTCTTATTTTATTCTCTGGGTTTGGATTGGGCTCACTCATTCTGAGACATAGCTGTACAATCTAAATCCAAACTGGCTAGCACATCAGAGCATTTTGCTACAGAACAAGGAAAGCTGTGGTTCCACCACCTCCCATCACCCTTTTGAATATAGGTCACACCTACTGTGTGCAGGTGCTTTAGATGGATTTTCTCCCTCAATCCGCAAAACCACTCTAGATACTGGGTATTAGCATCACCCACTTTACATATGGGAACACTGAGACTGGAGTTTCTAAGAGAAGGCCACACCAAGCCAGATCCTCAGCCAGGATTTGAACAGCTCTGTCTGCATCACTCTAATTTCCGTGTTCATAATTACCCCATCACTTTGCTCTCAACACTTTTATCAATCATCGTGGTAAAGCACTGTGGGGGGAAATAGAGAGTGTTCAGGGACCGCCACCCTCCTTTGCCCAGCCTCGGTCTCATTATACTTCAGACAGTGTGTGGCGAGAGTGCTGAGGAAAAAGAGCCAGCTGACGCGTGGGATTGCCAAGCAACAGCTTATGAAACGAACTCAAACCATGGCAACCAAACACTGAGGCCCCAGCAATAGCCTCATTTCATTTACAAGAGTAAGAGGAGGGCTTTGCCAACAACTGATGAGATAAATGAGAAGACTACCTGCTACGCAAGTACAAGGAATTGTCGTTATCATCATCGCTATTTTTAAAGCACACAACACCAAATAATCTATAAAAACAATTCCCTGGAAAAAATACAGGTTTAAACTCATCATTGCCACACATAGGAACCATGTACAACCATTTTTTTTAAATGTTTATCTCTGATATCCAAAAATCTCAAATGAGTGTCCTTTATTTTATAGAGATATTCATTTTGGGGTGGAAAGAAGGGCTAACCCATGAATACCCCTCATTTAAAAATCAATTTATTTACAAAGTGCCTTCTAATTAATTCCTCACAATCACTCTGTGTGCTCATTATTATTTTTCCCTCTCCACAGGCAGGAGAAGCATGATGAGGGGATTGTAAATGAGTTTTCGTAGGGTGCACAGATAATAAGGCACAGATCCAGGGTACAATCCTGCAAAAATGTTGTAAGTCTAGGAACCCTCTGAGAATCTGCTCATATCTACACCCCCCCTCCCTTGAACAATGTGCAAAAAGCATCTCATCCACTACAGTTTGCCTGGAATTCGGCAGTACTCATGTTTCTCCCTGATGTACATCCAGACAATCTAGCTGGAGGAACAAAATTCATTTGTTTTTCACCACGATACACAGTGTTCTTGGTGCATTTTTATTTGTTTCTTCAGTGGTTACGTGAATCCTCCTCCCGATTCAGAGGGTTGTTAAGCTGGAAGCCACGGAGAGTTAGTAAGTGTGGCGGAGGAGAGTGGCCATCACAGAGCTGTTAGTGATTTCAATCTGCCCCAATTTTGGTCTTTCCAAATTCTATCCTGACATCATCCTTCGCTCTCTCCTTGAGCAGGCACTCAACGGGGAGCAACTGTCTCTGCCTGGGAGTGTTGCTTCATTTTGTTCACCTGTGGTGACCTGGACATTGTCAACTTGCTGTCAGGACACTTCACGACTCTTCTAGTAATGGGAGGAATGGGGTCTTCACTGGCTGGTGACTGCCAAGCCCACAAGGTAGTGTCTTTTCTCAGGGAAACGGAAGTGCTTTACCCACACCAGGAAAAACTCTTAAGTCTTTAATAATACAGGTCTTTGGCTTCAAACCCTTGCTAGTTGGTGCTGGACCTTCTAGAAACACTGTAGACTCATTGCTTTGCTCAACCCTAAGGTCCAGACTAAAATCTAATTTAGTGCCCTTCTGATCCTCCAGGTCATAGCAGGGTGATATTTGTAAATGACAGGGGACCAAATCCACTGTGGGTGGTAAGTGAGAGGGAGGTGATGGGTGGGGGTGGGGGTGGGGAGAATGTGAAGGAGAGAGAAAGGCCTGGAATGTCAGTATCTCTGCCTCCCTCTCAGCCCTCCCTTCAGCTGGTGGGTTCTTTATCTGTTCTGAGATGACTAAAAGTCCTTCGGACAGACCACATATTCTTGTGTGCCCTAGACAGGCCACGTCCTTATCTCTTGGTTTTCAAAGGACTTAAGCTCCTACAACTCAAAAGGCCTTTCTTTCAATTTTGCTGTAAATTTTCTGAAATCTCTTCTAAAACTCAAAAGCTAATCTTTCACTCTTTGATTCTATTTGCAGTTCTGCTAAAATAACTCTACCCTGGGGCAGAAGCCTTGGACCTGCCCTGTCTTAGGCAGAGCCAGGAGTACAAGGACAAGCTGAAGCGGGGGGGGGGGGGGGGGGGGGGGGGGGGGGGGGGGGGTGAAAAAACAAACGTTAATAATTGACAATGTCACACCTTCACAGAAAGAAGGAGAAATAGGTTTGTCATAAAGAGGTAAGGGTTCAAGAGAACAGAAAACCAAATTAGAGCCTAAAAGTGAACCTCTACCTCTTATTTCTCTACAAGGAAGCGCCATTTGGAAATAGGAGATTTTAATCTAGTTTTTGCTCCCACTGGGTGTTCCATCTCCGGGCACACCATTATGATCTAGAAGATATTGTCTTACACATACATTATGTGCATTCTCTCATCTAAACCTGTGAGATAATGCTGGTCTGTTTATAGCAGACAAAAAAGTGAGAATCAGAGATAAGAAGTAACTTGCTACTCACACATAGCTAAGAATTGAAACTGGAATTTACTTTCTGTTAGACCAATGCTAATAATCTTCTTAACAGTTTTTTTGATCTAGGTTTCTACCAGGGTTGAAGGGGGTAAGAGACAGTCCTGTTCAGTCCTGCATGCTCAGTATATGTGTCATACTGGAATCTGGAGCATAAGTCCTGTTGGTGGGCTGAGCCCTGAATCTAGTTTTCTACAAAGTCAAAGACATTACAAGCACAAGAGGGGTCACATGCTATTGGAAGGTGGTGTCGCCTTCCTTTAGGTATTCAGGGATATGTAAAAAAAAAAAAAAAAGCTAATAGAGCGGCCCCGAAACTATAGTCTTTAGAAAGGGTGGCCTTTGGTTGGCATTTGGAAACTTGGCACTTGTAGGCAGAATACTGGCTGCCTAAAGATAGCCACATCCTGGGCCTCCCTGGTGGCGCAGCAGTTGAGCGCTGGGTTGCGAAGCTGCCCGCGGCCTCTGCGGCATCGGTTCGATCCCCGGCTGCTTCCCGGCCACCGGAGGAGGGTCCCACATGGCGCGCAGACCTCTCCTGCCTCCCACTGCTCCCCTCAGCAGTGTACTTCATCACTCTGCCTATTCTGTTCCCCACTCTGGCTCTGGTGAATTCTCTCACCCTCCCGTGCTTCTGAGCGCTTCTGACTGTACCCAGTGCATGTATAAACAAACAAACAAATAAATAAATAAATAAAAACATGCCTCTATAAAAAAAAAAAAAAGATATCCACATCCTGAGCCCTGGAGCCAAGGAATATGTGAGTTTACATAGCAAAAGCGATACTGACGACGATGTGATTACGGTTAAGGGCTTTTAGATGGGGACATGATCCTAGATTTTCTAAGTGAGCCAAATCTCATTACATGAGTCCTTCAAAATGGAGACCCTTTCCTAGTTGTGGCCAGAAAGAGACAATGGAAGAGGAGCCCAAAAGATGTGACTTGAGAAGGGTTTGACTCACTACAGCTTTGTAGACAGAGGAAGGGTTCAAAAGCTAAGGAATGCGGAGGCCTCTAGAAGCTGAGAATGGCCTTTAGTTTACAACCCACAATGGAACAGGGACCTCTGAACTGACTTCAGTCAACAACCTGTTTGAGCGGGAAACGGATCCTCCCCCAGAGCCTCCAGAAAGGAATGCAGACCTGCCGGCACCTTGGTATTAGCCGGGTGAGACCTGTGCTGGAATTCTGACCTCGGAACTCTAAGATAGTAAATTTGTAGAGAGTAAGCCTCTAAGCTTGTGGAAATTTGTCACGGCAGCATTAGAAAACAAATATAGCATTTGACCTGTTCCCTAATTGATAAGGGTGGCTCTCCGTGCCAAACCTGTTTGTCCCAACACAGTGCTTTTCCTTTTGAGAGTCTGGAATTTGAGTGCGTGCTAGGCAGAGAGTACTTAGTGAGCATCCCCCAATTAAAAAAAAAAAAGAATCTGTGGGCACTGAGGGAGCTTCCTTGGGCGAAAACAATGCCCACATACAGTTCACTTCTACTCCCAGGTGAGGGTGGGCTTAGCGTACTTCCTCACAAGTGGGGGAGCGATCAGGGAGGCCTGGGCAGGGACTTGTCCCCACCCATCCCTGTGCTTTCCTCCCTTACTGATCTGACTGTAGGCCTTGTTGCTGTAATAATCCCTGGCCGTGAGCACAATTATATACTGAGTCCCTTGAGTCCTTCAAGCAAATTCACTGACTCTGTAGGGGGCGCTTGGGGACTCCCCTGAAATGATGAGGGATGACAGACCATATTTTCAGTGGCCGGTGACTTCCAAAATGCTACGGTAGATGTAATTGAAAGGTAGGCCTGTGTATCCCATGTCAGTGACTAGTAGGGGCATGGGGCCCTGCGTGACTGGCATCCCTGTTGCTGAGCAACAGTGCTATTTTCCAGAGCGAGGAGGGAGGCTGGGGTCCAACAGGAAGTGTCCCATGCACCCCAGCGGAGGCACACCTGCTCCCTCTGGTGGTCTATGCCTTTCAACAGTTGCAACTGTAGGTGGGAACTTACAGTTACCAGGATAGAGCAAATGACTAGAAGCCGCTGTTTGGAAAAATCCAATTCCAGTAAGCATTCAGACCCAGCACTCTTGACAACTCCATGGTGGGAAATTTTGCATTCCCTCTAGCGATATGTTCTGAGCACAGAAATGTTGCAAGAAGGCATCTGGTTGAACAGTACGCTCACCTGAGCGCTTGACTGTTACTTCCCTCCAAATGGAGACACTGAATGCGTTTGCTCAGGCAGAACCCTTTTAGAGACGAATCAGGAATCCTTTGTGAAGTTGCAGTCTGGGATGGGATGGGTGGAGGCTGCTCTCTTTCTCTTATCCCCCTTTTCTAACAAGACTTGCCCCAAACCACATATTTTAGGCTTCTCTTGAGATAAGGGCCCTAAGCGCCCGTGAAAATTTACAACTACATGAGAGAAGTGGTTAGATTCATTTGTTCGTTCATTCCATCATTCCTTCATTCATGTGTTGAACTAGCTGCTGGGGAATCCAGTGGGAAAACAGACAGACATGACCCCTGTCCCTGTGGCATGCCCAGCCTGAAAGGACCCTCCCAACCTGACATCGTCATGGTCTGCCTCTGGCTAATCAACATGGACTCTGACCACAGAAACAGACAGACCCAGATCCCCAATAGTACCCAAGCCACATCCAGAGCCAATTGCTAGACAGGAAGGGACATGAGATTCTGAAGCACACAGGGTCACTATCCTCTCCCTGAGACAGAGCTCTACCCAGCTCCACTCCCTGCTCTCCCCAGCCCCTTCTGAGCAGCCTCTCCAAATTTTCAGAATCCCGCAGGTTAATAGTCCTGCCTCCCTAGGGTGGTAATCAAAACTCAAGCTAGAGTCAGATGTTCCCATCGAGATTTAGGGGCAGGAGAGAGAAACAAGTGTGAAGACAATCGTCTAGTGGAATCCATGCCTGGTGAATTAGTAGAGCATGACCCAGAGGTTCCGAGCTTTCACAGACAGAGTTGGCTGTGCCAGCAGCATGGTCCTGGGTTCAGCCCAGGACCTGTTCAGCAGTGCCTGTCTCCAGAGCAGGTGCCATTACACCCACTTCTGGCTATGTCTAGCACCCAAGTCGTTTCTCTCACCTGTTGGATACTTCCTTGAGCTCTACCTAACAACTGTTCTTTTTCAAATACCTTTTATGCTTAAAGAAGCTAGAATGGGTTTTGTTACTTGCAAGAAGGTTTATGGGTGAAGAGAGACCTGATAACCAACAGGAGCCAGTCAATTGCTGTTTCTCTTTGACACTGTCAGAGCTGAGGGTCTAGGAGCAAAGGTGACTAAAGAGCAGGGGACTTTAATTCTTATCGATATCTATCGATCTCTCTTTCTGTCTATCTATTTAACACCTATACATTTTATTTTATTTATCTTACTTTTTTATTATTTTTAAATTTTATATATATTTTTACATAATTTTTCATTTTTGCACAATGTATGCATTTTCATGTTGGTTATAGTTCCCATACAATTCCCACCACTTCTTGTTTTGATCCTGCTCCCTCCTCCCCCACCCCTGTAGTGTGTCTCTGGTTTATAGTTGCTTGTTGATTTTGATTTTTATTAGTCTTTTTCCTGGTTCCTTATTTAGGTTTTCTAGATTCATGCTATGAGTGAGACCATCTGGTATTTTTTCTTTTTCTTTCTGGCTTATTTCGCTGAGCATGAGCCCTTCCAGCTCCATCCATGTTGCTGCAAACTGCATGTGTTTATCATTTTTGAATGCTGAGTAATATTCCATGGTGTATATGGACCTCATCTTCTTGATCCAGTCATCTATTTTTGGGCATTTGGGTTGTTTCCAAAGCTTAGCTATTGTAAATAGTGCCGCTATAAATGTAGGGGTGCAGGTGCTCTTTGGAATTAATGTTTCTGTGTCCTTTGGGTAAATCCCTAGGAGTGGAATTGCTGGA
This sequence comes from Talpa europaea, assembly GCF_964194135.1. NCBI lineage: Eukaryota > Metazoa > Chordata > Mammalia > Eulipotyphla > Talpidae > Talpa > Talpa europaea. Next base: position 32,666,125 of record NC_140081.1, on the reverse strand, counting down.
TCATATGGAAGCTCTATGTTTATTTAGTAGGTCCATGAATCTCCACACAGCTCTCCATAGTGGTTGGACCAGTTTGCACTCCCACCAGCAGTGCAGGAGAGTTCCTTTTTCTCCACAACCTCACCAACTTTTGTTGTTGCTAGTTTTTTTAATATGTGCCATTCTCACTGATGTAAGATGGTATCACATTGTAATTTTGATTTGCATTTCCCTGGTTACAAGTGATGTTGAACATTTTTTCATATGCCTGTTGGCCATTTGCATTTCCTCTTTGGATAAGTTTCTTTTTAGCTCTTCTGCCCATTTTTTGACTGGATTATTTACTTTGTTTTTGTTGAGTCATCAGCTCTTTGTAGATTTTTGTAATCAGTCCTTTATCATTACTATTGTGTGCAAAAATTTTCTCCCAATCGGTGGGACACCTATAAATTTTAAAAGTCATAGGTCTGCCACCCATCCAAGGCCTGAACTCGTGTATTCCCCTAGGAAGAGGACTGAAAAATAAGCTTATTGCATAGATGTTCTTGCGTGGCATATACTGACCACAAGATGGCGAGAAAGGTCATCACATCAGGCCAGTCCTCTTCCACACCATCATCACTCTAAAGAAAATTATTTATTGAGCACCTGCTGTGTGAATATTTATTGAACACCATCATTACACTAAAGAGAATATTTATTGAACACCTACTGCTCCAAGGGCCGGAATGTGTTCAGTCATTTAATCTCCACAATAATCCTTGGAACAGGTGTCATTTCATCTGTGAAGAAACTGGCATGAAGAAAGCTCTCCGGGTGTCTCTAGCTGGTCTCTTGTCTATTTAGATGTCATTCGCGGTGTCTATTTTCTATCAGTCATCTATATCTACATATCACTTTCTCACCTATAGCTTTTGCTTTAAATGCTTCTTTGTTATAAAAGTAATTCATCATTATGGTAAAAATATTAAAATGATGATTGGTAAAAATCTTAAAAAGTCCTCTCCTCCCTGCCCATCATCATACTTCCACCACCTAATGACAATCACAATTAACAGTTTCTTGTGTGTGCGTCCATAAATATTCATAGGAAATGAATATTCAAGCCTATTTTATATGTGTACCTTTTTCACATACATCTACATATCCTACACCCTCACTACGCTATAGCTTGCTGCTCTGCTTCACATTTCATCTCAGACGTCAGATGGAGGCTGGGACCACTCTTATCAGAGGAAGTCATTTACAATCTTGGGTACGATGTGCTCGAGAGAGCAAATAGGGTAGGCTGGTGTGCTGGAGCCCAGGGTGACAGTGAGTGTTGGAGAGGAAGGTGGGTGACGGGTTTCAGGGAAATGTGATGGGGAATGAAGTAAGTCTGTGAATGGTTCTCGGGTAGCCGGCTCTCATCTCCTGTCTACTCTGGCCGCTAGCCCTGATCCCAGTGAAAACTCAGATTTGGATACAACCAACATTCACAGTGCCTTGGGATGGTCCTAGCTCTTACTTTGCACCTGCCTTTTTTTTAATTTTACTGATTTGCCATTTGTTTATATAACTATGTAATTTGGAGAGTACAACTTCACGCCTCAGCATGGGCACATGCTTCTCTCACCCTCCACCAAAGCCCCACAGTCAGCACCCTATCACCTTCCTTCACTCCATCCCCTATGATCTACACAGAATTCCTGCAAGGTAGGAATTATCTCCAGTTTACTAACAACAAAGCTAAGGATCAAAGAAGATCACCCATGGGCTAGAAGTAGACATGTAGCTTTTAAGTGGTAGAACCAAGAGTCAGCTCAGTTCTTTTATTCTCCACTTTCCTGGGGTGCAGTGGGCCTGGCCCCATCCCTGCCCCAGGCTCCCCTCCCATCCCAGGTTCTGCCCTTCCCGATCAGGATGGAGCCCCACCTTCACTGGGAGGCAGGCCTGTGCCCCACAGGGGCAGAGCTCCCCAAGCCACCAGGCCTGGAGACGTATGTCCCTGTGCCCATCTTGTTGGTGCTCTGCGGAGACTGCCTGCCCCTCATTGCTTCTCAGGCGGCCAAGGCCCCTGCCAGGTTGAGGCTATGGCAGCCGGCCTTTCGGCCAAGCAGAGCATGAGCAGCCCTGGGGTGGCGGTCAGTGGCAGGGGCAAGGCCCAAGTCAGCCATGCCTACAATGATACCTCCCCCAAGGCTGGTGGAGGAGCCTGGACTGCAGGACACCATCCCAAGACCCTCACACCCTAGCACAGACCCTGCTCAGGCAGCAGGTGGGAGAGGGAGGAGGCAGCTTCTGTCTGTGGAGCTGCCAGCAGGGCCTGGGGCAGGCGTGGGGCTGAGGGCCTCTGGGAGCTCCTGTGCTGACAGTGGCTGGCTGTGGGCAGCAGCACCACAGGCCGGGAACACAGAGTCCAGAATAAGGGGCTCACCTGGGCAGAGCTGGGGCAGGTTGGGAAGGAACTGCAGGTGCGGTTCCAGGGAGGGCAGCCCGGAGCAGAGCAGGCATGAGGACAGACAGGGCTCAGCTGGAGGAGCAGCCAGCCAGGCCCCGGGGTCAGAGAGAGTGTGTTGCGGGACTGGAGATGACTGGCCCGGGCTAGTACACACTGTTGGCTAGAGGGGCTGTGCTGCCTCATTATACCCTAGCAGAGGTCTCCTGGGTCAGCACCAGACATCACCTCTCCACCTACCCCCTCCTCCTGGGATCCTGGGGACATGCCTAGGCCTCCTGGGATTAGCAGCAGCTGTTGGTTGTCAGGAATCAGGAGCCCTCGAGGAGGACGGGGTGCCTGGCTCCCATGGGGTTCCTCTGTGCTGTTTCTCCCAGGGTTCAGGGAGGGCTGCTGCCCCTCAGGTGAAGTAGGCAGACAAGGGGACGTGGGGGGCTGTCATAATCTCCATGCCCTGGGTTTTATTCCATACACCAGGAACGATGGGTGGCAGGAGGGACAGAACTAGTGGGGCTGAGGTCTCAGCAGCCCTGGGGCCAGTTCTTGCTTTGGTTCCTTGAAGCACCGCAGCATCCTTCCAATAAATCCCTGCCCTTCATGGCCTGTGAAAAAACACTGAAATTGATCCCTGTTGTCGTGAGTACCCAGCTGAAGGGGCCCTTCTCATCCATCTCTCCTACACTCAGATGACAGAGGTGGATACTGAGCGTGGTGTCCAGGTCGTCCTGGAATCTTTGCACCCACAGCAACCCAGGTACCAGTGATGGACTGGGAGGGGTAGGTTCCCCTGATTGCCCACCAAGCAAGTGGTCACGAGGATGGAAGGGGCCCCTGGTAAGGCGAAAGATTTTGATATATAAATTTGACATTCAAAGAAACAACAAAATTAACATGATGGAAAAAATAGAAAAACGTAACCACCGATTTTCATCATGAAATACACATAGCCGATGGGAAGGGGCATTCGTAAACTTTTCAAGAGTCACAGCATCTAATCTCTCAATGCAGCCCTGGGCTGAATGTCTGTTCATGTCTTCACGTCTGTTCCTTGGGCCTGGCTGGACCCTGGTCAAGGAGCAGAATCCCACGAGGTGCTGCCTCTCTGGATGGACACTCACGGGCACCTCTGAAGTCAAGATGGCTGCATAGTAAGTGACCACAAGCTTTTCTTTAAAAAATACTTAAAATTTTTCATAACAAGTGTTTACTATTTTAGAAAAACACATATAACATGGTCCAAATTAAAAAACATGAAGAGTGTAAAGGGGAGATTAGCCCTCCTGTTCGCTTTCTAATCTCACCCATTCTTCTACGCAGAGATAGAAATTTCCCCTTGAGCCCTGCAGCCTGCCCACATATTGCCATGGAAAGGGGTCCCTGCTCCTATCCACGGTCAGTCCCTCACCTGTTCTCAGAACGCACAGCCTTAACTAGGTCTTCCATCCTCCATGGGGCCATTCTCACCAGCACACAGATATGTCTTAATATCACTTACTCAAAAATAATGCCCCCTTGAAATCATGCCATCCCCCATAAAAAATTTCCATTTCTTTTTTCACATTAAACCCATTAAAAAATGTTTCTATAATCACTATCTCTACTTGCTCACTTCCTGTTCTCACCTTCATCCTCTTTATTTAGGCTTTCCTCTCCATAACTATTAAAGTGTCTCTTATGAAAGTCTCTGGTGACAAACTACAGTCAATGTCCTGTGCCTTTCTTGCATAACCTCTCACTAGCATTTGAAATTGTTGGCCGCTTATTATTTCTTTAAACATTGTATTTCCTTTAGATATTCTTGACACCGCAACTGAGTTTCTTCTTGTCTCTCTGGCAGTCCTTTTTCTTCAATCCTATGTAGATTCTTCCTCTTGTAGAGTGGGGTCTGTCCATGCCTTTCTTCCCTACATTGACCCATGGCTTCAAATACATCTATAAACTTAATGAATTTCAAATTTATAACTCTCTCCTATTCTCATTATATCCAAATGCCTGCGATGGTGCAGGACTATGGTGAGTGCTTTGGCGGTGGGAGAGCTACAGTGACTACACCTGAGGGGGGAAATCCTGTACTGTCAAAACACTACCAAGGTTGTAAAATGGTTCTTCAATAACAATACATAAAAATAAAAATAAAGGTGGGCCTCGCTAGTGGTGCAGTGTGTTGAGTGCAGCTTTGTGAAGCTATCCACAGCCTCTGCAGTGCCGGTTTGATCACCAGCCAGCCAGGAAGCAACCCACATGGCACAGCAGACCTCTCCTGTCTCGCCCACTACTCCCCTCAGCAGTGTATTTCAGTCAATTTGCCTGTTCTGCTCCCCAATCTGCTCTGATGAAACCTTTCACCCCCTACACCTCTGGCCTGTATCCCAGTACTTGTATAAATAAATAAATCTTTAAAAAATAAAATAAAATAAAAATAAAAATAAAGGGGCCTCCCTGGTAGAGCAAGGGGTTAAGACATAGCAGTATGATGCCATCTGCAGCCTCACAGCATGAGTTCAATCCCTGCCAGGGAGCTACCCACATGGGGCAGGAGACCTCTCCTGTCTCACCCACTGCTCCCCTAAGCAGTATATTTCAGTCAATCCACCTGTTCTGTTCCCCACTCTGTCTCTGGTGAATCCTCTCATCCCCCTACACCTCTGGCCTGTACCTCTGTTCTTGTATACATAAATAAAGAAATCTTTAAAAAAATAAGATAAATGCCTAGTGAAAATAGGGCAATAAAAATAAAATAAGTCCACATTTTATTTTTTATTTTTCTAACAGCTTGAGATATAATTTATTTTTAATAACTTTTATTTTCTTGCATTGTTTATTTTTATATAATATTTGATTTCTCCACTCACGTGTAGTCCCCATAAATCTCCCACCACCACATTACCCGTGAGCGATCACCACAGTCCCTTTTGCTCTTCACACCTGTTTTGATCCCTCTTCCTCCCCTTCCCCTGCTGGATGCCTCAGATCTTTTTTTTTTTTTTTGACCCTTTGTTCGGTTTCCCTATATGCCTCCTGTAAGTAAAACCATCTGATATTTTACTTTTTCCTTCTGACTTATTTCACTGAGCATACTTGCTTCTAGTTTCATCCATTTTTGCTGTGAATGGCAGGAGTTTATCTTTTTTGATCTGTTTCCATGTCTTAGCTGTTGTAAATAGTGCTACAATAAACATAGTAAGCCCATATTTTAAAGGGATGTATTACCTCATCTAACCAATCTATATGAAATCAAGTCTAACCAGGCAAAATAATTCAAGATTAGAAGTTTGAAAACTCCTTGAAGAAGTGTTCATTAAAAATAAAATACCTAAGGGCTTCCCTGGTGGTGCAAGGGGTTAAGGCAGCACTATGAAGCTATCCACAGCCTCTGCAGCACGAGTTCCATCCCTAGCCAGACAGGGAGCAACCCACATGGCACAGCAGACCTCTCCTGTCCCGCCCACTGCTCCCCTCAGCAGTGTATTTTGGTCCGTCTGCCCGTTCGGTTCCCGGCTCTGTCTCTGGGGAATCCTCTCACCCCCCTACAACTCTGGCCTGTACCCCAGTTCTTGTATGTATAAATAAATATTTAAAAAATAATAAAAAAAAATACTTAAGTTGTGAGTTGTCAACTTTGTGGAAGCTGGAGGGAAGACTATGTTACTCAACGCATTTGAAATCATTTGGTTTCCCTTGAAAGACTCTTGGAATATGTTTAAGAAGAGAAGGTTGGCGTCTGACCAGCTATATGCTCACTGAGCTATAGCAAAGTAGAGATCCATTTCCAGTGTTGCAACCAGAGTGCCGTATGATGACCAAGATTTAGAGCTTGAACTCTATCCCCTGGAGACTGGTGCCTGTTTTTTGTGTGGAGAAGTTGCAAAGAGAAAGGCTTGTAGGGCAGAACGTGACAGCTAGAAGGAACCACAGCAGAGACACGTGCTCCAATACCACTGTGTGGCAGGGCAAGAATGAATATGTTGGGAGGAGCCAGAGGTGAGCTGGGAAGTTCGCCCACACCAGGCCCCTTCTGGCCTGCAGTCTGAGCCCAGAGGGGGAGCGGGAACCCACCGCCAGGGCAGACCGTGCAGGGAGTGCGTCCCCGCATCGCCACTTTAGAACAGGGGAATTTCTTTGGTAAAGACTGCTTGAAACCAGCAGAAGGCTCCTGGAGGAGCCAGAGGTGAGCTGAGAAGGTCGCCCACGCCAGGCCCCTTCTGGCCTGCAGTCTGAGCCCAGAGGGGGAGTGAGAACCCACCGCCGAGGCAGACCTGGCAAGCAGGGAGTGCATCCCCACATCGCCACTTTAGAACAGGGATATTTCTTCAGTAAAGCCTGCTTGAAACCAGCAGAAAATGGCTACTGGAAGAGCCAGAGGTGAGCTGGGAAGTTCGCCCAAGTTGCTGGCCAGTACTAGCAACACAGTGTCCCAATGCATATGGCAATAGAAAACAGACAGTAGGGAGTAGAAAAACCACACGCAACCCAGCAACTCCTCAGGAAAAAAAGCACACCACAAAAAGAAAACCACCCCCCAGATTGCAACGACAGTAACTTGGAAGAACTTCTGAGCCTTCCAGAAAGAGAATTTAAAATTGCCGTGATTAAAAAACTGACAGAAGTCATAAAGGAAAACAATGATAAGGGGAAAATAATCAACGATCAGAAGAATGAAATTGAGTCCCTAAAGAGGGAAGTAAAAGAAATGCAGGAGATCAAAGAATTAATGGAGGAACTAAAGAACTCTAGGAAAAGCAATGAAAGCAGAATAGATGAAATGGAAGAACGAATAAGTACTCTTGAAGACACAGAAATAAAAAGAACCAAAACAGAAAAGGAAAGAGAAGTACGAAGGAAAAAGAACGAAGAAAGACTTCGGGAACTATCTGACTCCATGAGGAAAGGAAATATAAGAGTTATAGGAATTCCAGAAGGAGAGCAGAGAGATGTAGGAACAGAGATAATATTCCAGGAGATAATTGAAGAGAACTTCCCAAATGCAAAGAAGGAGTTGAAAATTGATATACAAGAAGCAAGAAGAACACCAAACTTCCACGACGAAAGGAAAAATACAGCAAGACACATAATAGTAAAGCTCCCAAGAATCCAGGACAAGGAAAAAATAATGAAGCTGACAAGAGGGAAGAAACAGATAACATTCAAAGGAAAACCAATCAGGCTGACATCAGACTTCTCTGAAGAAACACTACGGGCAAGGATTGAGTGGAGGGACATAGTCAACAGACTCTAAGAAAACAGATGTCAACCAAAAATACTCTATCCCGCAAAGCTCTCCTTCCTCTATGAAGAAAGAATAAGGACCTTCCCAGACAAACAGAAACTCGGAATTTCATTATGGCTAAACCCCCACTGCAAAAAATACTACAAGGAGTCCTAAAGCCAGAACCTCAGAGGGATGAATAACAACGAAAGAAGGCAAAAAAAAAAAAAAGTTATTAAAAGAATAAATAAATAAAATCAAAGGAAAGACAAACACTATGGCAAATACAGATGCTAACATATCAATATTAACTCTAAATGTAAATAGACTAAACTCTTCAATAAAAAGACACAGAGTTGCAGGCTAGATTAAGAAACAAAACCCAACCTTTTGCTGTCTCCAGGAAACACATTTAGCTACAAAAGATAAAAATAGACTCAAACTTAAAGGATAGAAAACAATCCTACCAGCAAATGGACCAAAAAAGAAAGCAGGAACAGCTCTAATTATATCAGATAAAACAGATTTCAAACTCAAAAAGATAAAAAGAGACCCCAATGGTCACTATATTATGATCAAGAGGACAATACTTCACGAAGAAATAACACTCACTAACTTATATTCACCAAACAAAGGAGCACCAAAATACATCAGACAACTATTGTCATCTCTGAAAACAGACATTAGAGAAAACACATACGTAGAGGGAGACTTCAACACACCACTATCAACAATGGATAGATCAACGAGACAAAAAATAAGTAAAGACACTAAAGCTCTAAATAAGGATCTAGAGCGCTTGGGCTTAACAGACATCTATAGAACACTAAACCCAAAAAAATCTGAGTACACATTTTTCTCAAACGCACACGGATCATTCTCCAGGATCGATCACATACTGGGACACAAGACAAACATCAACAGATACACCAAGATTGAAATCATACCAACCATCTTTTCTGACCATGAAGGCATCAAACTAGAAATAAACCATAAAAAGAAGGCAAGGAACTCTCCTAACTCATGGAGATTGAAAACCACACTTCTGGAAGACCACTGGACTAACGAGGAGATCAAAGAAGAAATTAAAAAATTCTTTGAATTGAATGACAAGGAGGACACCAATTTCCTAGATGTATGGGATGCAGCAAAAGCAGTAATAAGAGGAAAATATATAGCAATAGAGGCTCACATCAAGAAACAAGAAAGAACTCAAAGAAACAACCGAATCTCGAAGCTCAAAGATCTAGAAAAAGAATAACAAAAAAAACCCAAAACCAGTAGAAGAAAAGAAATAATAAAAACTAGAGCAAATATAAATGAAATTGAAACTAAAAAAGCAATCCAAAAGATCAATGAAACCAAGAGCTGGTTCTTCGAAAAAATCAATAAAATAGACAAACCCCTAGCCAGGCTCACAAAGGAAAAAAGGGAGAAAGCACAAATAAACAGGATCATAAATGAAAGAGGAGAAATCACAATGGACACAGCAGAAATCAAAAGAATACTCAGTAACTACTGTGAACAGTTATATGGAAACAAATTCAACAATCTAGAGGAGATGGACAAATTCCTACAACTCTACAATCACCCAAAGCTAGATAAAGAAGATATAGAACACCAAAACAGACCAATTACAAGCAGCAAAATTTAAATGGTAATCAAAAACCTCCCCAAAAACAAAAGCCCAGGACCTGATGGATTTACAAATGAAATCTACCAAACATTCAGAGACAAATTAGTGCCTATCCTTCACAAACTCTTCCAAGAAATTGAGAAGGAAGGGATAATACCAAACACTTTTTATGAAGCCATTACACTAATTCCAAAACTGAACAAGGACAACACACAAAAAAGAAAACTACAGGCCAATCTCCCTAATGAACACTGAAGAAAAATCCTCAATAAAATTTTAGCTATCAGAATCCAATAATGTATCCATAAGATAATTCACCACGACCAAGTAGGATTCATTCCAGGGACACAAGGATGGTTCAACATCTGAAAATCAATCAATGTTATCCAACACATCAACAAAAATAAATATAAAAACCACATGATAATATCAATAGATGCTGAGAAAGCTTTCAACAAAGTGCAACACCCATTCATGATAAAAGCCCTTGAAATTCTTGGGATACAAGGAACATACCTCAACATCATAAAGGCAATATATGACAAGCCAACAGCCAGTATCATTCTCAATGGTGAAAAGCTGAAAGCATTTCCATTAAGATCTGGAACAAGACAAGGATGTCCACTCTCACCACTGCTTTTCAATATAATACTGGAAGTCCTAGCCAGAGCAATAAGACAAGAGAAAGACATCCAAGGAATCCAAATAGGAAAAGAAGAAGTCAAACTATCACTATTTGCAGATGATATGATAATATACATAGAGAACCCCAAAAACTCCACAGAAAAACTAATTCAACTCATCAATCAGTTAAGTAAAGTGGCAGGATACAAAATCAACACGCAAAAGTCAGTAGCTTTCCTATACACAAACAATAAATCTGAAGAAGAAATAAAAAAAATCCCTTTTATTATCAAAACAAAAAAAAATTCAAATACTTGGGAATAAATCTAACAAAAGAGGTAAAGGACCTATACAAAGAAAACTATAAAACACTGTTAAAAGAAATAGAAGACACAAAGAAATGGAAAGACATCCCCTGCTCATGGAATGGAAGGATAAACATTATTAAAATGGCCATCCTACCAAAAGCAATATACAGATTCAATGCTATTCCAATAAAAATTTCAATGTCATTCTTCAAAGAAATAGAACAATTATTGATGAAATTCATATGGAATCACCAAAAACCCTGAATAACCAAAGCTCTCCTGAAAAAAAAAAGAAGGGAATGGAGGCATCACACTCCCAGACTTCAAACTATACTACAAAGCCATAATCATCAAAACTGCATGGTATTGGAACCAGAACAGACACACAGACCAATGGAATCGAATAGAAAATCCAGAAATAAACCCACAGATTTATGGTCAACTAATCTTTGACAAAGGAGCAAAGACTATGCATTGGAGCAAAGAAAGTTTGTTCAATAAATGGTGCTGGAAAAACTGGGTCACTACATGCAGAAGAATGAAGCTTGACCACTACCTCACACCATGCACAAAAACCAACTCAAAATGGATTAAAGAACCAGACATAAGACTTGAAACCTTAAAATACATAGAAGGAAATATAGGCGAAACACTACGTGATATGCACATCAAAGACATCTTTACAAACACATCACCCAAAGCATTGATAGTGAAGGCAAAGATAAACAGCTGGGACTACAACAAATTAAAGAGCTTCTGCACAGCAAGAGAGACAATAACAAAAACAAAGAGAAACCCCACCAACTGGGAGAACATTTTTGCACCCAACACTAATGATAAAGGACTGATCACAAAAATCTGCAAAGAGCTGATGAGACTCAACAACAACAAAGAAAATAATCCAGTCAAAAAATGGGCAGAAGAGCTGAAAAGAAACTTCTCTGAAGAGGAAATTTCCTCTGAAGAGGAAATTTTTTCATATGCCTGGCCAACAGGCATATGAAAAAATGTTCAACATCACTTGTAATCAGGGAAATGCAAATCAAAACTACAATGAGATACCATCTTACACCAGTGAGAATGGCACATATTAAAAAAGCTAGCAACAACAAATGTTGGCGAGGGTGTGGAGAAAAAGGAACTCTCCTTTACTGCTGGTGGGAGTGCAAACTGGTCCAACCACTATGGAGAGCTGTGTGGAGATTTCTGGACCTACTAAACATAGAGCTTCCATATGATCCAGCAATTCCACTCCTAGGTATTTACCCAAAGGACACAGAAACATCAATTCCAAAGAGCACCTGCACCCCTATGTTTATAGCAGCACTGTTTACAATAATTAAGCTTTGGAAACAACCCAAGTGCCCAAAAATAGATGACTGGATCAAGCAGATGTGGTACATATACACCATGGAATATTACTCAGCATTCAAAAAAGATAAACACATGCAATTTGCAGCAACATGGATGGCACTGGAAGGGATCATGCTCAGCAAAATAAGCCAGTAAGAAAAAGAAAAATACCGGATGGTCTCACTCATAGCAGGAATCTAGAAAACTTAAATAAGGGACCAGGAAAAAGAATAACTATAAGAATGTAAAAGTCAAAATTAACAAATAACTATGAACCAAAGACACTCTATGGGGGGTGGGGGCCGGGGAGGGGAGGGATTGGGGTCAAAATAAGGGGGTCGCAATTGTATGGGGAATATAAAAATTAAAAAAAAATAAAAGAATGAATGTTTTTCCTATGGGTCCCATGGATGCTGATGGAGGTAGCAGGATGTGAGACATTGCTAGAGTCCTGGCCTTGTCAGGGCAAGGAGATCATGGCACTAAAATCTTATGAAAAAATATAAAATCTCATGAGGTATAAGTTCAGAATATGAATACAAAGTTAGGCAAAGTACATCAGACATTCAACTAAGTACACATTCTTTTCAAGCACTTAAGGAATTTTTTACCAAAATTGATGACACACTGGGCCATAAAACACTTCTCAACAAATTTCAAAGAACTGAAATATACAACATATGTTCTCTGACTAAATAATTGCGCTGAAAAGAATATGGTTTCAGTCGTTGAACAGAGTTGTACGTACCTCCATGAGAAAATATTTGTTAATCATGATGTGCAAATCTTACTTTTTCTTACAGATTTTGGTCTGCTCATTCTGTTACTTTCTGTAGTTCTATTTTCCCATTACATTTTGAAGTCATGTTAAGTTCATATATAAAATTGTTAATTCTCCCTGATGAATTTTTTATAAGTATCCCTTGTTTCTAGTAATAATTGTTTATAATAAAGCTATTTTGTGCAGAATATTTTTCATCCTGCTTTTCACTTTCAGCTTTTCTGAATTCTTCTGTTTTAGATGTTTCTTATAAACACATGTGTCAGTTATCTGTGTGGCATAACCAAAAGACAGTTACAAAATGCTCAAATATTTGGAAGTTGAAAAATACTTATTTCACTTAGCATAATCCCCTCAAGTTCCATCCATGTTGTAAAGATGTGTCAGGACAAGAAGTATAACTTCACTCCTATGTGGAATGAAGAAACAAAGCAAAAATAAACCTTTGGGGCCTCCCTGGTGGCCTAGGGGGTTAAGTCTCAGTGCTATCACTGTTACAGCCCGAGTTCTGTCCCTGGCCAGGGAGCTACCCACACGGCGCAGCAGACTTCTCCTGCCTTGCCCGCTGCTCCCCTCAGCAGTGTATTTCAGTAGATCTGCCTGTTCTGCTCCCCACTCTGTCTCTGGTGAACCCTTTCACCCCCACACCTCTGGCCCATATTCCAGTTCCATGCAAAAAAATAAACAAAAAACTCTTTTGATTCTGTCAACAGGATGGTGGTTACCAGCAGGGAAGGAAGTGTGGAATGGGCAGGGATATATTAGGTGGTGGTGCATGGCAACAAGACCTTTAGATGTGGGATGGTGTGGTATCACATTTGTCCAGATGTGAAGCTATACTCCTGAAACTTATATAGTGTTTTAAACCAATGATACTACAATAGAAGGATGAAAAAGGAAGTGCTTAGAAGTAATCCATATTTCAAAGAAATCAGAATGAGAATTAGAAAATACTGAGTTTAATAATAAAAATACTATATATCAAAACTTGAGATGAAGTTAAAGCCCTATTTTAAAAGTTGTAACTTAAAAGCATATATTGAAAGGCTGAAAACTCAAGAGACAGTAACCAAAATGAAGAGACACCTTACTGAACGGGAGAAAGTATTTGCATTCCATATGACCCATAAGGGACTGATATCAAAGATCTATAAAGAGCTTACACAACTCAACAAAAACAAATCAAACAACCCAATCAAAAAAATGGGCAAAAGAGTTATATAGACACTTCTCCAAAGAATGGCCAACAGGCATATGAAAAAATGTTCATAATTGCTTATCATCAGGAAAGTGCACTCAATGGTGTAACACTCTTACCATTGGTGGGAAGGTATACTGTTCCAGCCACTGGAAAGCTGTGTGGCGGTTCCTCAAAACACTAAAAATGGATCTGCCATACAACCCAGCTATTCCACTCTTAGAAATCTACCCAAAGAACATAAAAACTACTTTGAAAGAAACCTACGACCCTGTGTTCGTATCAGCACTATTTACAATAGTGAAGATATGGAAAACAACCTAACTGCCCCAAAAAAGACGAGTGGGTCAAGATGTGGTATATATACACAATGGAAAACTACTCAGTGATCAAAAAATATACTCATGCCATTTGCAGCAACGCGGATGGAGTTGAAAGGAATTACGCTAAGCAAAATAAGAAGGAAAATGTTAACTATTGGACAACTTCACTTGTATGTGGAACCTGGAGAAAGCAAACAAAGGGTCAAAGACAAGCCTGGGAAGGCTGACCAGATATGAGCCAGCCAGGACGGGAGGGGCAGGGGTGAAAGTGGGGGTGGGGAAGAGCACAAGGGAATATGGTAAAGGACTATGGGTGATTTGGTGATGGGAGAACTATGGTGACCACACCTGAGAGGAAAATTATATATTGTCCAAAACTAAGAAAAAAGTAATTCAGGGGCTTCCCTGGTGGCACAGGCGATTGAGTGCAGTGCTGTGAAGCTGTCCGCAGCCTCTGCAGCATGGGTTCGATCCAAGCCAGCGGTGGTGATACCCACATGGCAAGGCAGACCTCTCCTGTCTTGCCTGCTGCTCCCCTCAGCAGTGTGTTTCAGTCAGTCTGCCTGTTCTGTTCCCTGCTCTGTCTCTGGTGAATCCTCTCACCCTCCCGCACATCTGGCCTCTACACAGGACCTTGTATGCATGAATAATCTTTAAAAGAAGCAGAAAAAAGTAATTCATTTAAAAATTTAAAAAAAAATGGGCCTCCCCTGGTGGCGCAGCATTTGAGCACTGGGCTGCGAGGCTGCCCGCAGCCTCTGCAACACCGGTTCATTTCCCGGGCGCCGGCGGGGGTCCCACACACACACACACAAAAAATTAAAAAAAAACAAACTAAAAAGGCTGAAAACTAATGAGCTAAACTTCTACCTCAAGGAGTTAGAAAAAAACACCAGATTAAACAGAGAAAAGAAATGGAGGTGAGAAATAAAATTAACAAAATATAAAACAAAAATACAATAAAATCAGCATAGCCAAAAGTTGGATTATTTTGAAAAAAACTAGTAAAATTGGCAAACCTCTGGCTAAATTAAGAATGCAAGAAAGAACGTATAAATGATAGCACTAAGAATGAAAACAGCAGTATGATTGTAAGTCTGCAAACATTAAGAGGACAATGAGAGTATATTATGGACTTTGTATAGTGAAAACTAGAGAAGGTGGCCAAAGTCCTATAAAAATAAAATACCAAACTGACTGAAACAGAAAATAAGAAATTAACATCATTAATAAAATATTTGCCTGAAAAGAGAACTGTAGGCCTAGATGGCTTCATTGGCAAATACTATCCAACACTTAAGAAATAATTCCTGGGCCTCCCCTGGTGGCGCAGTGGTTGAGCGCTGGGCTGTGAAGCTGCCCGCAGCCTCTGCAGTGCCGGTTCGATATCCCCGGCTGCCAGCAAAGGTCCCACATGGCGCGACAGACCTCTCCTGCCACGCCCACTGCTCCCCTCAGCAGTGTATTTCATCAGTCTGCCTGTTCTGTTTCCCGCTCTGTCTCTGGTGAATCCTCTCAGTCTCCTGCAAATCTGGCCTGTACCCCGGTTCTTGTATAAATAAATAAATCTTAAAAAAAAAAAAAAAGAAAAAAAGAAATAATTCCTATGTTAGATGAACTTTACCAGGAAATAGAAAAACAGGATATAAACCTCAATTAATTTTATAAAGTCTTTGCTATCAAAGCATACATAAAAAATTATAGGCCAGGGCCTCCCTGGTGGCACAGGGGTTAAAGTCTCAGGGTTATCAAGCTGTCGTCAGCCACTGCAGCCTGAGCTCAATGCCCTGCCAAGGAGCTGACCCACATGGTGTAGCAAACCTCTGGTCTCACCCACTGCTCCCCTCAACAGTGTATTTCAGTAGATCCACCTGTCCTGCCCCCCCCCTTTGTCTCTGGTGAATCCTCTAACCCCCTGTACCTCTGGCCTACACCCCAGTTCTTGTATGCATAAATAAATAAATCTTTTAAAAAATATATAGGCCAGGGGCCTCCCCGGTGGCACAAGGGGTTAAACATCAGCACTATGAAACAAACTGCAGCTACTGCAGCACGAGTTTGATTCCCGGCCGAGGTGACCCACATGGCGCAGCGGAACTGTCCTGTCTTGCCCGCTGCTCCCCTCAGCAGTGCATTTCAGTCAATCTGCCTGTTCTGCTCCCCACTCTGTCTCTGGTGAATCCTCTCACCACCATCCCCACCTCTGACCTGTACCCCAGTTCTTGTATGCATAATCTTAAAAAAAATTATAGGCCAATTTCATTCATGCTCAAATTATGCAAAACTTAGGGAAAAGCATCCAGTAATACATAAAAAAGACAATCTATCATGACTTCAATTGGGTTTATTCTAGGAATGCCACATTACCAAGACAATGGAGAAATAACAGATGATCTGTCACCAACAGATGCAGTACAAGTGTTTGGTAAAATCCTACAAAAATCCACTGGAAGCACTCTCAGCAAACTAGAAATAAAAAAAGGAACTTCCTTCATCTAGCAAAAAATATCTTATTAAGGGGCCTCCCCTGGTGGCGCAGCGGTTGAGCGCTGGGCTGCAAAGCTGCCCGCAGCCTCTGCAGTGCCGGTTCATTCCCCGGCCGCCGGCAAGGGTCCCACCAAAAAAAAAAAAAAAATCTAAGAAAAAACTAGTATACATCCTAGTGTTCAATGTTTTCCCTTTGAGATCAGTAATAGAACAAGGATGTCCACTATCATCACATTTTTAATTTAGATTGTTTTTTACTGAGGTAACATTGGCATACAACACTGTATGACTCAGATGTAGAAGTTCACATCTCTTCAGATCGATACTATCATCACTCCTAGCCAACACTGTACTGAAAGATCTGGCTGGTATCATAATGACAAAAATAAAAGGGATAAATATTCACAGGAAAGAAATAAAACTCATTATATGTGCATATGTAGAAAACCCAACAGGATGTAGAGATGAAGGATTAGAATAGGTTTAGCACAGTTGCTGGAGGAAAAAAATTATACAAAAATCAACAGCACTTCTACCTGCCAGCTCTAGACAGAAGGCAGGGGTTTTAAGATACCATTTACAACAATATCAAGTTCCTAGGAACAGTTTTAACAAAAGAAGCATGACTTCTGAATAAGATGCAGAGCTTTATTGAGATAATGAGACAAGTCAATGTATCAATATAACAACAGCATGGCTTGTTTCAGCTTGTCTTCTTTTAAACTTACTGCTGTTCATCACCTAAAACATAAAAATAATCATTGGAGTACATTCGAACTTTACTTAAATGACCATAAACATACACAAAGGACACCACATTTTTGGTTTTATGAGATGGAATGAAAACCAAAACCCTAACCACTGCATAGACTTCTATGCTAATGGACATTTTCAGGCATACAGATACTAACTGTGTCAATTAGCATCACTCTTTTTGGCAGTATAAAAAATTAGATTTCTCGAGCCCATAACAGATTAAATTCTATTAGCTCGTTTAAAGACAATTTTAAGTAGAGAGTAGAATTTGCCAGTGATTTCAGTTAGATAAAATCAATCAAAAACTTCAAGAAGCAGACAAACCCTGTTATTTAAATGCACTGATTTGAAACATTTTTCTAATTATATATACTAACTAAAATACTAATATCTTACTTAGAAGTGTTTAAAGGGAAGGCATAAAAAATAACATTCCTTTTGGTTTGTCTCTTTTGTGCAAAAATATTTCATTCATCTAGTTGAATGTTTATATGGCCTATACATAATAAGGATGCCATTCATTCCTTTTGTGCCTGTTGGCCTGCTATAGACAGTCAAAGCTCTCCCTTCAACTCTCAAGTGTCCCGGTGTAGATAGTAAAACCATACTAGTTTTAAGTCACTACCACAAAGATAACATTAAAATGTAAGGGGACAATACTACCATTTCCCAGACAGGTTCACAGTTCTAAAAGAACAACCAACCAACCAGAAAAGCCAAAACATTCAGATCCATTATTATTCTTTGGTGTCTAAAAGAAAACGTGATTTTTGAAAAATGTGATTTTTTTCTGGCACATTACAAGAAAAAAAAAGAAATCAATACTACTGTGTTGTTTAGACATCCAATCAGTAGTGGGGTATGTTAAGTAGTTTATGTGCTTTAAAAGGTATTTGATGATGTGCATTGGGTCTTAAAGAACTTATACCACAAAATAATAATGCTTGCATGTTTTAAACTCAACAATATGGCTTTGACTTGGTTCATTTTTAACCTGACACTGTCTTTAAATGAAGCATTTGGTGTCTGTTCTACCTTTCAAACAATCTTTGTATGTGCTATTTGTTACTAGAGTATAATCATATTGTGGAAAAGATCAACCCCATGACTTGCATTCTTAATTGCTAACATACCTGTTTCTGAAACTTTAGGTTTCGGATCAGGTGGAGTCTTCTCCTCCACCTCAGGGCCGTCTCCGTGCTCCTCCTCAGTCTTCTTCAGATCCACTTTCTGGTCACCAGTCTCCACATCAGTTTCTTATATAAATAGAGAGTTAATCTAAGCAGTACATCATAACTTAATGTTATTAAACAAGCTCTGTCAGTTAGTATTGTAATGTGATACATAAGAATGCAGTGAGCATTAAAGTTGTGTTTCTTATATATTACCTCCTCTATGAAGTATTTCTTTTTCTAATGCTGTTTAAGGTAACTTAGTCATCATCTTTGTAACCTGTATATACTTCTACTGTTGCACTGATCTCAATAGGTCAACTGTTTAGATGAATTTCTCTGACAAAATTGTGAGTTCAAGAGAGAAATTATTTTACTATTTATGACTTCAAGGTCTAGTATATTATCTGCCATGAAGCAGGCCCCAATAATAAGTGAAAAAAGCCTCTAAATGTGACAAATCTAAACTTAGGAACATAGATAAAACAATTGTTTTGGATTCCAAAAACAAGTCAATCATTTAAGCTAAGCAAAATAAATCAGAAAGTGAAAGGCAGTTATTCAATGGTTTCTCTCCTATGTGGAATACAAATAACCAAAACTAAAGACCTAACAAATCACAAGAATAACTTAGACTGCATGAAAAACAGAGTGGTTACCAGAGCGGGGGTTGGGGGGGATGAAGGAAGGGTAAAGGGTGTGAACCTGAGAGGGGGAAGGCCACTGGAATTGTGGTGGGGGGTGAGGCTTATACACACAGAGGTTAAGATGTACCCCCAAAATTTGTCATTTACTAGATCGATATTTTTTTTTTAATTTTTAAAAAATCATGAAAGACAAAATAAAACTGAGGAACAGATCCAGATTAGAAAGATGACAACTAAATGCAATGGTGGCCTTGGATTGGATCCTAGATCAGGAAAAAAACAGTGCTATAAAGTGTATTGCTAGGCCAACTAACTATTCAAGAATAATTTCCTGAATTTTATCATTGTGTTGGGGTTGTATAAGAAAACATTCTTGTTTTTAGGAGATATATATGGAATTACTCAGGGAGTAAAGTGGTATTATAAATCTTTTCTAGGTTAAAGTTATTTTACGAGTATGTGACAACTACATTATAGTTCAGGAAGCTAAAAACACTGAAGACTTTAACAGCAACTATGAAAGGCTATCACATCTGCATTCTCTGTGTCATGAATTTTTTTTTAAATTTACAATCTAAGAGCTAAACATAATATAGCTAGGTTTGCTTAAATCTTTGATGCAGTGACTTAAGCAGCTCAGAAAATAACAATCTAGTGAGACTAAATTTAACTAATGAATTAGTATAGAATTTTGTCTGAATCGAATGCTTTTTCCTTTGATTTGTTAATATACAGCCTGGACAAGGGCTTATTTTTCAAGCATGCCAAATAATTTTAAATATGGATGGACAGAATGCAGAAAGAGTAAAAACTTAACAGAGAGAGAGAGAACAAACTCTGCTGTTCCCTTACCAACTAGGTTTCCAGCCTATTTTCAGGGAACATTTTATTTACTCCTGTTACTAGGGCTACATCAGAAATAAAATACAAAATGTTCCTCCATACCCTGGTCACTCTGAACAGCAACTGCTTCTTTCTTCTCTTGTTCAGGTTTAATAGTTGGAATCACAGTTGGTGGCTTCTTGCGCTGAGATTTTTTATTGCCTGCTCTCTTGGAGACAGAGCCCTGTAAATAAAAAGTATTGCATTTAATACTCTGATGATAGAAAGCACAAATATACATACTACACGGACATAGTGTCACCACCTAATCACAAATCTGAGGAGGTTTTTCCTGTACTCTTCTCTATAAGTAGTCTATTTAATAAAGTTACTCTTCCTATACAGAAAATACTCTTAAAAATTATCTTCAAGGATTAATAATTCCAGAAACCATTATGACATTTTCTGGACTGTGTGTTATTTGTTTAATAATAAACACAATAAGGAAGTCAATGAGATGATTTCTAGGTGCATATCAATATACATGTCTAAGCAATACCAGGACCTAAGTTTCTTTGCTCAATGTCTCATTTGTGAGGTTCATTTTCCAACTATTTTCAGCAAGGAAGCTCTTTATACAGCATATCTACCTGGGTTGAACAATTTTTTTCAATTTTTTCCAGAAACACTAATTTTTGCCAATGGAAGTAAGAGGTTAAAGCACTCACAACCACACGTGCATCAGGATTAGTCTCTCGACGCACTCTTCCTCTAGATCTAGATCTTGATCTTGCACTCATCTTTCACACTGAAAATAGAAAATCAGGAATTGGAGAATGTCATAAAAAAGAATTACTAGTCCCTCTTTATCCACAAGGGACAAGTTCCAAAACCCCCAGCAGATTTCTGAAATTGCATATAGTACTGAACTCTATATACTGTGTTTTTTCCTAGACATACATACCTATGATAAAGTTTAATTTGTAAATTAGGTTACCATTAATTATTAATAAAATAGAACAATTTTAGCAATGTTCTGCAATAAAAGTTACATGGATATGCTCTCTAAAGATCTTACTTTAGGTGATATTTTTCAACCATGGATAACCCCAAGTAAGTGAAACAGAGATTGGGGGCAGGGGTGCAGCTACAATACTGGACAATTTCCATGGCCAACTGCTGATTCTAAATTCTTTCCCACATAGGATGAGAGCTCCAAAATAAGTCTTGAATTAATAACCACCTGTTTTCCAACCACATCACATAAAGTCATCTTCAAATTATTTTAATAACCACCTGTTTTCCAACCACATCACATAAAGCCATCTTCAAATTATTTTTTCAAGGCCAATTTGGCAGATAAGAGACTTTCAACAACTCAAAAATATATTACGACTTTCCTAAAGAGATTTAGTTTCACAATTGTACTTTCCCATACGAGACTGTCTAATGCACTGCCACTTGTGGCTGCCCACCGAGGAGTCCGAATTTGTGCGCTGTTGGTAGTTCCTGGTGCTTCCAAGTCTCAGATACATCAAATAACACCCCCAAGACTTGCCCCAAGATTCCTCCCCGCTGCAGCCCACCATCTTTGTCCTCCTTTGTCCTGGCCCCAAAGTGACGACAACCAAGATGGAGGCTACCACACCTGTGTGAAAGCCGGCCTCGAGGGCCTGCTTCCTCAGAGGCTACAAATCTCACCACTGTGACCCGCTCACATTCACTCACACACTCTCAAAAGGACTGATTTGTGAACCTACCCACTGAGTTTCAGTCAGCGAGAAAGAACAAAGAAACCAAGACTCCACACCGACAGCTCTCAACCGAAAGCCGCGATCACACCGGATATCGGTGATCACACCGGAAACCGCAATCGCCCCACCCCCTGACCACGCCAACCGGAAGTTGTGTAACACCGGGCATGCGCACTGTGTCAGGCATGCGCGCTGTGTCAGGCATGCACGCTGTGTCAGGCATGCGCACTGTGTCACACCTATGCCACCAGCGGGATATCTGGCCACCTCCCCCAGAGCCCCACCTAGGACTTTAGAACCTGCTCCCATCGGCGGATCCCAGGAATTCCCCACTTTCCTCTCTTGCCCCAGCCCTGCTATGTCAGTAAGGGGAATGGTGGTGGTATCTTCTGTGAGAAGGATGAGGACCTTGAGTACCTTACATGAATGAACCATGCACTGAAAACCTGTTGGCTCCCCTCCAAATACATAACCATAGGAGTTGCACATTCTGTAACCCAGCATTTCTACTTCTAGGACTTTATGTGATGTGAACAAAGAGTTAAATACTTGCTACTTACAAAGCAGCTTAATTTATAAAAGCTTGGGCATGAACTTGTTAAATAGGTAAAATGCAGTGCCTTTAATAATGAGGTATAGTTGCTGGTCAAAACCAATGCTGAATAAATAAAAGTAAACAGACAACTATAAATCAGAGACATTCTGCAGCGGTGGGTGAGGGAGAGGGATCGAGAGCAGGGTTGAGAAGAGCACAGGGGACTATGGTGCAGGTGAAATGGTGGTGGAAATTCTATGGGGACTACACCTGAGAAAAGAAAGCAAACACTGTTAAAAAAAAAAAAAAGAACAATGATGTAAAATATATATAAATTTAAAAAAATGCTGAATAATGTTTGCTATCATAGTGGTGCTGCTCACATTGAGTTATTAACCAAAACAGCTGGTTACCTAGCCCTGTGTTTGTGCATGGTGATCCAAAAAGAAGAGGGAGGCTTTGGGAAAGTTTACCAGCTCTACCACACCCGCAATCCTCTTCTGAGATAGTAAATATGTTTTGTTTCCCTCAAGCCAGCACATTTCAGGGCTCCAAAGACACATGCTTCTCCCAGGATAACCCAGCAGACAAAATGCAATCCTCAGGCTTGTCATCTCCTGCACCTAGTGCACTTTGAAGGAATTCACCATCACCTAGGCAGCCAGGAAGGAGAGGGGTCAGGAGAGGTGTGGAAGAGGACAGCAGCCATTGCTGTGGCTTTCAGAATACAAAGGTAGGTGCGTACCTACAGGGCAGAATGGAGTTTTCCTGCCTTTTCCTACCTCCACCTCCTGCCCCGACCAGAAAAAAGCTTTTCTGCCCTTCCATGTCCAGGATCCTTCTAAGACCCTGTAGGTTACCTTTAGAGAAGCACACATTCTTTGTGCATTGAAAAATTTCCCTTGTGGTAAAAGTAGAATCACCACATCTCACCCTCCCTTTCTCCCTCTGTAATACAGACAAGCTACAGAATCCATTAGGAGTCACATGTAAAATTCCTCTTTGATTTCACTAATCAGGGATAACCACTTTTAATATCAAATCAGGAGTTTCCTACAAAACAGATATTTATGTGTATGAAATAAAGATTTATTGAGAAGTACTGAGTTTTCACACTCTTCAGTCAGCATGGACTGTGGGCTCTGATCTCAGTCTCAGGTTTCTCCTCCAGTAAAGCTCTCTCATTGGCTCTTAGTTATTTCCTATTATCCCTTGGAAAGGCTACCTGCTGCCCAGATGTCTCCTGATCTTGGTTGTTTGTCTGGTGGCAGCAGCTGTGTTCTCTGTGTAGCATCAAGTTTCTTGAGGACACTGTGAAGAAGTAGAGGATTCTTTCCGTGTGAGAGCTTGGAGTCTGAACTGAAAAAGAAACTTTGATTTTCCCACTGCCACGAGCCTTTGCAGGTAATTTCTTCCTTAGGCAGAGCAAACAGTCCAACCAAAGACAATCAGGTACTACAAAACCCTTATTTGTATCATTGCAATTATTGTAGATATTATTTTTACTCATTTTATGGAATATTTGCTCCTTGCAAATAATTCAGTTACTATCTTGTCATTATTATTCAAATCCCAGTGTAAGTCACCGAGTTCTGGGTAGAAATAACACCTGGCAGTAATAGTATTGCTGCTAGGACCTCTGAGTGGAACCCCAAGTCTGCCCCTCCTGTTCCTCCTGTCTCTCACAATAGCAAAGAATAAAGAGACCCTTTGTTCACCCATTTGCCATGTTCAGAGGTGGTAATCAAGAATCAGACTGGTGACAGTCTGGAGAGGAGCAGGTATTAGATTGCACACTTGGCCAAGGCCCAGGTAGTGTGTGGCCAAAGGTGAGCTCTGTGCCAACTGTCCGGAATCCCAATGGGAGAAATGTGGGCAATGCTACCTGAGCCAGCTGTGAGTGAATGTGCAGACATGAGGCCGTGGTGAAGTTATGGTGAGGTGGTGTAACCAGAAAATCCTGGGGTCAGGCTGCCTGTCACTGCCAGAAGCCAATTGAACAGAGACAGAAATTGAATCTATAATGCATACTTCGTTGTCAGAAAGCCAGCGATCTGAGACAACTTTTACCTCCAAAACCTGTTTTGACATCTCAAGCTGTCCTTTTCCTAGGGAACTAAACAAAGACAGCTAACCATAAGAGAAACTCCCACCACAACAGCCCATCACATGGTGTCCTGGTCTTTGTCATGTTCCCAGAGTTTGTTGTCACTTCCCTGGTCATCTTGACCCAGGTACACCCTGTTTTCCTAGACCTGGGAAAGCATCCTGTTTTCCTGATGGCTCCATGTCTGACACTTCTTCAGCCGCCACTGGGGTCGGACTCTCAGTTCAAAATAAGAGTTTTAGTTCAAAGAAAACATTATTAACCACACAGCGTGTGCCTGCAGCCTATGCCACGTGTCCACGCAGATTCCTACACTGGGCAGGCGCCCTTCCCTTCCTCCCTAGCCCCGGTCAGCGGCAAGTGTGACTGTGCCCATTTCCAACACCTGGGGGTTGGGGGAGATTCAGGGTCAATTGTTGACTGCAAGTGTGTGCTCCAGAGGGAGCACAGCACAATGATGGAGAGCACTCTGTTTTGCCCTGTCTGGCCTTTTTCTGTGGGTCTGGGGGTGGACCAGACCTAGGAGAGTTACTGCCCCAAGCCACCACCCTTGCCCACATTTGGGGGAAGTTCCAACAGCCAGTCCTGGAGAGAGAGGAATAGAAGTTACAGTTAGAGTGTGTGAAGGGTGTCTGTGTTGAACCCCAATAGTTTATGTAACCCATCTCCATGCCTTAAGAGGAAGGAGCAGCAAACAGGTTTAGGCGTTCATGAGGAACTAATACTCTCGGCATCTCTCAGTAGTGCACTGAGCATCCTTTCCCAGCAATCTCCCTTTTGGAATTCATCCTAAAGGTATAATCATCCAAGTAGACTGCAGTATATAAACGACAGTTGCAAAAGTGAAAATTCAAAAGTCCTTGTGTGTTTAACAATGTACTTGCTCATAGAAATTACAGTAAAACTAGATAAGGACTGTGGTGCTTTGGTGGTGGGAGGACTGCAGTGACTACACCTGAGGAGAGAAATCCTGTATTGTCAAAATATTAACAAGGATGTAAAACAATGGCACTTCACTTAAAAAGTTTTAAATAAAAACTACATTAAAAAACTCAATATTACCTATCATTATTTGGGGGAAAAATGAAAATTGGATTAATATATAAGTATCCTGGATTTTCAAAAGTTTTCATTATACCATATCACTTTTACAAAAGACCTTTGTTACCTAAAAGAAATCCAAAAGATTTTCACTTTTATGGTGAAAATAACATTATCTCTTCTTCACTTTAAGCCATTTTCGTGTCACTGAAACCTTTAAGGAAAGGGTTCATAGGAATGCTCTACTTTCAGGTAGCAGAGGAAACCTGTCTATTGACATAGAATGATGTACATTCGGTAATATTTAATGCTACAAAAATGTTGTTAAACACTACAGTATGATCTTGTTTGTTTTAAACAGATGCGTATGTGCGCACGCGTGTGAGAGAAATATTCATGTTGATTGCTCATTGTCTTTTTACTATTATAAGTAAATTGGAATGAACATCTTATACTTGCACTGTAGCATGCTTTTCTCATATTTTCTTAGGCTGTATCCCTGGAAATTGAATTGCTGGGTAAAAGAAATGTGGAGGAGTTAAAGGTTTCTGTGTGTCTTGCTAGGTGGCTAAAATATAAGAAACCATTTACCCCTCAGATTATATACAAGAAAACCTGTTTTCTTCCCCCCTTGAAAATGTTGGGTGTTACATTCGTTCTTTCCCTGCTATTTTGATGAGAGAAAATACACTAGTATTTGAATTTGCATTTTGATAAATAATAAGGTTGAACATTATATCCAAGTAATTCATGCTCATAGCAAAAAAAAATCATAAAATAAGGAAAATTAAGAAACAACCTTGGAATTCTAGGATTCATTAAAACTTCACAGCTATTTGTCATTTTAGTGTTTATATTTCCATCCATATGTCCTACACATTCATCCTAGAGTATTAGCCATACAGCAGTAAACATCTTCATGGATCGTTCTTGCCCCCTTCCTTCATTTTTACTCAAGGAAAAGAATTTTCTATGTTAAAAAATAGGGACTTGAGAATACTTACAACTTGTACAATGTCGCACCCTCTGGCAAGGCATCCCAGAAATTAAAGCTTTGTCATTCTGATCCTACTGCCTTTTTTCACTATGAAATTGCTAAGTTTCCCTTTCCATTCTCTTTTCTTTTTTTTTCTTTTTTTTATAATAAATTTTATTTTTATATTCCCCATACAATTGCAACTCCCCCATTCTGACCCCAATCCCTCCCCTCCCGCCCCCCACCCCCCAAAAAGTGTCTCTGATTCATAGTTTTTTGTTGATTTTGATTTTCACTTTCTTACAGTTATTCATTTTCCTGGTCCCTTATTTAAGTTTTCTAGATTCCTGCTATGAGTGAGACCATCCGGTATTTTTCTTTTTCTTTTTGGCTTATTTCGCTGAGCATGATCCCTTCCAGCGCCATCCATGTTGCTGCAAATTGCATGTGTTTCTCTTTTTTGAATGCTGAGTAATATTCCATGGTATATATGTACCACATCTTCTTGATCCAGTCATCTATTTTTGGGCATTTGGGCTGTTTCCAAAGCTTAGCTATTGTAAACAGTGCTGCTATAAACATAGGTGTGCAGGTGCTCTTTGGAATTGATGTTTCTGTGTCCTTTGGGTAAATACCTAGGAGTGGAATTGCTGGATCATATGGAAGCTCTATGTTTAGTAGGTCCAGAAATCTCCACACAGCTCTCCATAGTGGTTGGACCAGTTTGCACTCCCACCAACAGTGCAGAAGAGTTCCGTTTTCTCCACAACCTCACCAACATTTGTTGTTGCTAGTTTTTTTAATATGTGCCATTCTCACTGGTGTAAGATGGTTTCTCATGGTAGTTTTGATTTGCATTTCACTGATGACAAGTGATGTTGAACATTTTTTCATATGCCTGTTGGCCATTTGCATTTCCTCTTCAGAGAAGTTTCTTTAGCATATATCCACAAATTCTTTTATATGCTTTCCTCACCCTCCTCTTTTTGGGTGTGGGTTGGATTTCGTGATGTAGTTCTAATGAAAAGAGAATGCTAAAATCATTAGAGTAACTAATAAATGTTTGGGGGCAAATACTTTGAAGTTATGCAAATATCATTTTTCTCAAAGTTTAAGCCTCTGGTTTTAGTGTTAGTTGATGCATCTTGCCTAAGCAACCATTACTGTGCTGTTCTAATAGTGATTTTCTTTTCACTCGTTCTTTGGAATTCTTCTGTAAGGAAGACTTGTCCCTTGTCTCCAATCTGTGTCATTATTCAATCTGTTTTTATGGATGGATTCGTGGATGGTTTTTGTGGGGAGGTGGTGTCTATTACAATTGTTTTATATTTTTTTGGTTCAAATTGTTCTAGTTTGGCCTTTGGGACTTCTTTCAGGCTGGATCATATGTACTTTTGACATGACCTCCATCTTTTGTTGTTTGAGTTTTTGTTTTTATTTTTTAGCTTTCCCTCCCTTTCTAGCATTACATGTTCACCTTTTTCCCCAGAATCAGTCATTTCTCCAGGGTTTCTGCTTCCTGTTAGTGAGAAGTGGTATTTAGAAACTAAGATCTGAGTGCTGTGCTATCTGATTTGGAGGATTATTATGAAGTGACAGTAATCAAAAAATAGATCAATGGGATAGACTAGAATCCAGAAATTTGGCCCACACAAATATGGCCAATTGTTTTTTGACAAGGTGCAAAGGTACCTTAATACACTGAGATGCTTTTGCACCTTTGTCAAAAGACAATGGAGACAGATGGATGGCAATATGCGACAAAAATGAATCTCTACTTAAACTTTACACTGTATACAAAAATTAGCACAAGATGGACAGTGTATCTCAGTGTAAAATGTAAAACTACTATAAAACTTTAACAAAATTAGGAAAACTTGGGTTTGTCAATGAATTCATAGACAGGATGCCAAAGGCACAATCCACACAAGAAAAAATTGATTAAAATAAATCTTCAAATAAATTTAAAATCTTTGCTATTTTATTTATTAGAAAATTAGTGATATAGCACTGTATGTGATTCAGAGACATAGGATCACACCTCCTTGTCATGAGTAAGAACTGGGGTGTAGGTTAAAGGAGCAGGGGTGAAAGAATTCAACAGAGACACACTGGAGAACAGAAAAGGCAGATTTATTGAAATACACTGCTAAGGGAGCAGTGGGTGAGAAAGGAGAGGTCTGCTGCACTAAAACCTTTGCTTTTTGAAGGGCGCTGTTTAAAAAATGAAAATGAAATCTTCTCTAACTGCAATATGGTATCCTGGACTAGAATGAAATCTGAATGAAGTCTGTATTTTAGTTAGCAGTAGTACAAGCATAGTACCAATGTTAATTTCTTAGCTTTGATGCAAATGAGCCATGGTTATATTAGATGTTAACATTAGGTGAATCTGGGTAAAGAATATATGGAGGGGCCTCCCTGGTGGCGCAAGGGATTAAGCACTGCACTATGAAGCAATCTGCAGCCTCTTCAGCACGAGTTCAATCCCTAGCTGGCCAGGGAGCCATCCACATGGCGCAGCAGACCTCTCCTGACTCTCCCGCTGCTCCCCTCATCAGTGTATTTCAGTCCATCTGCCTTTTCTGATTCCCACTCTGTCTCTGGTGAATCCTTTCACCGCCTTACATCTCTGGCCTGTACCCAGCTCTTGTATGCATAAGTAAATAAGTCTTTTTAAAAAAGAGTATGTGGAAACTCTCTGTATTGTCGTTGCAACTGTTCTGTAAATCTAAAATAATTTCAAAATAAAAAATCTTTATTAAGCAAAAATCATAGCCAAACCTAATAATAAAAAAATCAGAACTGTTGTGCTTGAAGTCAGAGAAGAGAGGCTCTCAGAGGCTCATCTTTGTCCCTTTGTCAATCTCTTAGGCAGCCTCTGGAGGAACCCTTTACAAAACAGGATTCCTTAGAGTGTGATTCCTAATAATCATGAATGCATGAATGATTATTAATGACTAATCCTTAATAAAACCACAGGATAAACGGAAGCCTAACTCAGGTCTGAATAAATGAAAATCTATGTTTCTCTTTATTTTTACAGTCTTTTGCTTTACATGGAAGATAATTAATTTGTTGTTTTTTTTTTTTTTTTCCATGCTCAGCATCTCTGTCTTTATGCTGGGATCTGATCTGTGCAAGTTGAGTTAAATGTTTTTTTTTTATTATTTTACATATTTTACATCATTTTTATTTTTGCACAATGTATGCATTTTCATCTTGTTATAGTCCCTATACAATTCCCACCCACCCCTCTTGTTTTGATCCTGCTCCCTCCTCCCCCACTTCTGTAGTGTGTCTCTGGTTTATAGTTGCTTGTTGATTTTTATTTTTACTTTATTATAATTAGTCTTTTTCCTGGTCCTTTATTTAGGTTTTCTAAATTCCTGCTATGAGTGAGACCATCCGGTATTTTTCTTTCTCTTTCTGGCTTATTTCACTGAGCATGATCCCTTCTGGCTCCATCCATGTTGCTGCAAATGGCATGAGTTTATCTTTCTTGATTGCTGAGTAATAGTCCATTGTGTATATGTACCACATCTTCTTGATCCAGACATCTCTTTTTGGGCATTTGGGTTGTTTCCATAGTTTAGTTATTGTAAATTGTAAATAGTACCACTATAAACATAGGGGTGTAGATGCCCTTTTGAATTAATGTTTCTGTGTCCTTTGGGTAAATACCTAGGAGTGGAATTGCTGGAGCATATGAAAGCTCCATCTTTAGCAGGTTGAGGAATCTCCACATAGCACTCCATAGTGGTTGGACCAGTTTGCACTCCCACCAGCAGTGCAGGAGAGTTCCTTTTTCTCCATATCCTCACCAAAACTTTTGTTGTTCCTAGTTTTTTTTTAATATGTGCCATTCTCACTGGTGTAAGATGGTATCTCATTGTAATTTTGATTTGCATTTCCCTGGTTACAAGTGATGTTGAACATCTTTTCATGAATGATGGCCATTTGCATTTCCTCTACAGACAAGTTTCTTTTTAGCTCTTCTGCCCATTTTTTGACTGGGTTATTGATTTTGTTTTTGTTGAGTTTTGTCAGGTCTTTGTAGATTTTTGTGATCAGTCCTTTATCATTTGTGCTGTGTGCAAAAATTTTCTCCCAGTCGGTGGGGTGTCTCTTTGTTTTGGTTACTGTCTCTTTTGCTATACAGAAACTCTTTAATTTGATGTAGTCCCAAATGTTTATCTTTGCCTTCACTATCACTGCTTTGGGTGATATGTCTTTAAAGATGTTACTGAGGTGTATGTCATGTAGTGTTTCACCTATATTTCCTTCTATATATTTAATGGTTTCAGGTCTTATGTTTTGTTCTTTAATCCATTTTGAGTTGGTTTTTGTGCATGGTGTGAGGTAGTAGTCAAGCTTCATTCTTTTGCATGTAGCAACCCAGTTTTCCCAGCACCATTTATTGAACATAATTTCTTTATTTCATTTCATATTTTTTGCTCCTTTGTCAAAGATTAGTTGACCGTAAATCTGTGGGTTTATTTCTGGATTTTCTATTCGGTTCCATTTGGTCCATGTGTCTGTTCTTGTTATGGCTTTGTAGTATAGTTTGAAGTCTGGGAGTGTGATACCTCCATTCCCTTCTTTTTTTTTTTTCAGGAGAGTTTTAGCTATTTGGGTTTTTGGTGGCTCCATATGAATTTCATCAATATTTGTTCTATTTCTTTGAAGAATGTCATTGAAATTTTTATTGGAATAGCATTGAATCTGTAAATTGCTTTGGTAGGATGGCCATTTTGATAATGTTAATTCTTCCAATCCATGAGCAGGGGATGTCTTTCCATTTCTTTGTATCTACTTCTATTTCTTTTAACAGTGTTTTATAGTTTTCTTTGTATGGGTCCTTTACCTCTTTTGTTAAGTTTATCCCCAAATATTTGATTTTTTGTTTCAATATAAAAGGGATGGTTTTCTTGATTTCTTCTTCTTCAGATTTATTGTTTGTGTATAGGAAGGCTACTGATTTTTGTGTGTTGATTTTGTATCCTGCTGCTCTACTAAACTGATTGATTAGCTTTTCTGTGGAGTTTTTGGGGTTCTCTATGTATATTATCATATCAGGAAGATAATTAATTTTAATTGATATGCTCTGCTCTCTGCAAAGTCAAAACTATTGCTGGCCAATATTCTGATCTTAGAATGTCAATGCACTCGATTCCTTATTCAAGGTATCTTAGAAGCGTCAAAGATAAGCAATTGGCTTATGATTAAACAATAGAAGAGAGGACTAGACTTTGATATTGAGGGTATATGTGTGTATTATAAAATTCTACCTTATGTTTGAATTTCCATGAGAGATCGTCCATGTCCTTAAAATGATACAACAGTAAATTTTAAAAGTAGATAGCTACAGACAGAGAGAAAATATTTTTCAAATCATGTATCTGAAAAAGTGCTTATTTCCAGAATATATAAAGTACTCTCTAAACTCAATAACAAGAAAAATAATGACTGTTACAAATTGGCATGTCAAAAAAGAAAAAAAAAACAAAACAAATTGCCGTGTCATGGTCACTAAACCAAAGAGGGTATACAGATGGACACCATTGGCCACTTAGGAGATGCAAATTACTACCACAAGAGATATTATTATACACCTATTAAATGACTAAAAGAAAAAGGCACTGATAATACTGATAGCAGGCTAGGGAGGGAGGAGGTGGGGGGGGGCAAGGGCACCACGCCCAGTACAGGAATCTACACACGCACACACACACACACACACACACACACACACAGAGAGAGAGAGAGAGAGAGAGAGAGAGAGAGAGAGAGCACAGGCTGCCCGGTAACGCCCAAATGAGTGCCTGACATTGATGACATCAGAAATGAACCAAGCTCAGCAGGCCAGGATGTACAGAGGTCAAGATAACCGGGAGACTGATAACAAACTCTGGGGGCTGAGTGTGACCAATATCAAGAACATCAACTGTCATGGGCTGTTCTGATAAATGGATTGACTCAGGACTGTTTTAGTTCAACTCACTGTTAAACAGCCAGCTAGAGATGAGATATCAGAATGGTTTCTTCAAGGTGATAGATCAATGGCCACAGTTCTCAGATCAATGGCCAGTGATCTGAAAAATAAAAGCACTTATAGATTTGATTCCTTTCTGTGGTGACAGGCAGCAGAACTCAAGCCTATTCCCCTAACAATACCAGGTACTGGTGAAGATGTGGAATTACTGAATTTCTCATTTGTTGCTAGTACAAATACAAAATCATACAAGCCACTCTGGAAAAAGGGTTTGGCAGCTTACTATAAAGTTAAAAATACACATACTGTGTAACCTAAAAGTTCAGTTCAGAGATGGAAAGCTGGAAAGATGTTGCCTATCCCATAAGAAAAAAAAAATGGATTAACTGCAAATTAATTGCAAATTAATGACTTTTCTTGGACTCACCAGGGAACTAAGTTCATAGGGGAAATATAACCCCCAAATCTGGAGGGAGACACAAGACTAGAGAGCCAGTATGAAGATTAAACGAGAAATTTTGACGAATTCCTGGAACTGAATATGTGTTAGTGTGAGAATGTGAAGCTCGCAAGGGACTCAGCCAAAACTCTTTGGGTTTTTCCCTCCAGGCATACCACCAGGCTCACACAGAGAATTCAGAGGAAGTTCCCCTGTTGTGCTGGCAAGGGGTGAACAGCAACCACTGCCAAAACTGTCCCAGATCTATTTCCCCTACGTCTCTTACAGAACAATAGAGTTAATGTGCAGAGCTGGTAGAATTCTGCTGCAACTAGTGGAAGCAATGGAGGCCACCAAGGAAATACCACCCAGACCCATCTTCCTTATTTTATTTCAGGAACAAAAAAAATTCACTCTTCAGGACCAAGAGCATAAAAGTTGTAGTAAAAGCACATGGGTGGGGTGTGTACAGATGGGAGAAAGGATGGGGAGGGGACAAGTATGCACCTGGAAGAAGGTTAGGAACCTTGTGAAGGCCACTCCACCAAGAAATACACCCACACTGCTTGCCTAAGAAGGAGGATTAATCAATACACCAGAGAAAAATCTCTGCCCATCTCCGATTCCATTAGAGCCTTTAACATGTTAACCAAAATTATTTTCGATTCTAAGAGTTTCATTATGTGTTATGTCTCCATTTTGTTCTGATAATTATCTCTTCAGATTATCTGTTTCTTGCCTTTTTGTATGCATCATAATTCTACATTGAAAGTCTGACGTTGTAAAGGACAGTGTATACTGAAGTAAATAGTTTGTATGTTTGGAGAAGAGTGGTTACTTCTAGGATTTTAGTATGGGTTCATCTAGGATTTAGTATTGATCTAGGATTTAGCTATTAAGAATTCAGCTAAGTTTGAAGTTCTTTCTTGCTTTGGTTACTCTGTCTTTCAGTTACCACAGTCTTCAAATCTTTCTAGTGATGCCTTGTTTTCATCTCCCCACTTGGTGTTGGGTCTTCCCGTTGTGTTGTACCCTAGATAAAGCCTGTCTCTCACGACTTTCTTAGTCATATTCTATGTTCTCTTTTTATTCATGAGGTCTTAGCATGCTGAGAAGTGTGGAGGAGTGTTAACCACCAGATGTAGTGAGTCCTTGAGTTCCTTACTCAAGAAGGAGACGAGAACTCCCATCATGGTGAAGCTGAGAGTTATTGAAGCAATAGAGGGAAAGAATGCTCCATGGAGGCTTCAAGGGTGAGTGTCTCTGTGAGGAACAACATCTTCTCCTTTATATAGGTCACAAGGAGCCTAATACAAGGGATGACGTTATCTTCTATATGTGGGGACAGGGAAAGGGAAGAAGTGTTGGAGCTGCTTTGCGCAGCCGCAGTAAGAGAACATACTTCTTCAGGCATCACAAGTACAAAAAAAAGGAGGACAAATGCCACCTAGAGGCGGAGATCTTAGATCGTGATGAAAATAAGGTCTGAGCAAGTTCAGGGTTCTTCTCAAGACACGTGTGCCACCAACTGGGTCCGACTGGTCCTGTCCACCAGCCAGCAACGGTTCTGCTTTGTCGTCAATGGACTGCTAAGACTACTGACTAAAACAAAGAAGTTACTAGGGACAGAGTAAGGCATGATTTGCTGTTAATTGCTAAGCTATGCTTTTTATTTACCGCTGTTAGAATTCTTGTTTTCAAGACAACAGGCAAGGAGAAAGAAGCAAGCACAACCAAGAAGTCCCCTGTCTCAGGAGTACATTCCCTGATGTTCTGAGTAAGCCTCAGTCTTACCCCTGTGGCCTTCACAAGTCTTTCTGCCCCTCTTCCAGATGTGATGTTGAGTCTGGCTCTTAGTACTCCAGCTAGAGAGGTCCTTTACCCTGTTTCCTTCTCCCAGCTGCAGTAGGTTGCCGCAGGTGTACCTGGGCAACAGTTTTTGTGTCCTTCCCCTGCAGATGGAGACTTTGTTACTTGGGGGAGATGCGCAAGGTGAGTCTGGGCAGAGTGCCGGGGTGTCCTCCATATTATCCCAAATGCAATGGGTTTCCACCTCTGCAAATTAGAGCTTTTGTTTTGTATGGGAGATTGAGGTGACTGGTTTGGACAATGTTTCAGCAGTGACTACTTCCTCGGTATCCCCATCCTCAGTCTTCTCAAGGTTCTCTCCGACTTTCCCTGTGAGCGCCTGGAGGGACTCTAGAGGAAAACCTACCAGCAGGAGTGAAACTCCCGAGTCCGCAGCCCCTACAGGTCATGCTCTCACACTAGCCCCCATTCAGCCTTTACCCATTTGTTAGCATATGACATTCAGAGGCATCTGTTCAGATCATCGAATCCTCAGGTGCTGTGTCTCCATCTAGGTGACTGTCTCTCTAGATTTCAGTGAGCTGTTTTCCCAGGAAATTCATTTCATTGATAATTTTAAGGAAAAAATGTAATTTGCAGTTTTTCTCACTTTTTTTCTTTGTGAGGACAGAGGTGACGCTCTGTCCAGCAATCTGTATCTCTACCCCTAAATCAGCTGTCCTCCTACCTGTAGCCTACTTATTTCGTTACATCTGCAGACAGCATGTAATTAGGTCATGGTTTTTAATTTTAACCATCTCTGTTGTTTAACTGATGTGCTTAGACAATTTCAATTTAGTGCATTATGGATATATTTAGGTTTAAACTTACCATTTTATTTTTCATTCCTATTTCATCTTACCTCCTATGTTTTGGGTCATTTGCAACATTGTGTATGCCAAACCTTTGTATATCTGTTGTGATTTTGACTATATCTTTATGTATGTCTTTTTAGTAGTTGCTCTAGGAATTACAAAATACATAACATTTCACTTTCTACTTGGAATCATTATTTCATCACTTCAGTTCAAATGTAGAAACTTTGCCACCTTTAGCGTCCCCGCTTATGCTATTATCTCGTAGGCATCTACATATATTAAAACTGCATCAGACAATGTTATAAATTTTACTTTGACATGCCAAATATATTTTGAAGAAATGAGAAAAAGAATAGTTTATTATATTTATCCAGATATTTGCCATTTCTGGTCCCTAGGTTTGAATTTATGTAGGATCAGTGTTGAGCGTGTGAGACCTCAGAATACTTTATCTGCATTTGGGCTGTAAGAGCTCTCAAATCTTTGAGGTTAGATTTGTATGTTTTAAATGTGAGGTACACGGGGATTTGTATTCAAGATGTAAGGTCTCTGACATTTCCAAGGGTCTGTGTTCCAAGTTTAAGTTTGAGGTATTTGGAGCCTATGAACACTTAGAGAATTTTGTCTGAGGTTTGTGTTTGTGTTCAGAATGTGAGATCTCTTAACTCTTTGAGGTTTGTTTCCCAAGGATTGAACCTAAATAATAGTAAATAAATAAATAATAAATCTAAATAATGTTAATGTGAACATTATCTCTGAAATTTTGAAGATCAGTGTTGTGAGGTTTGAATCTGTAAGATGTAAAGTCTCTGAAATGTTAGAGGCTATCTCTTGCAAATTTGGGCCTGTGATCAAGGAGTGAAGCCTTGAAATTTTTAAGTGTTTGTTCCCCAGTTTTTTCATCTGCAGTGTTTAGAAGTCCATGTTCAAGAGTGATGTCTCTGACCACTTTGAGGAGCAAGATTCTACAATTTAAGTCTGACATACTTAGGAATTTGTGCTCAGGGGTGAGCTCTCTGGATTCTTTGAGGGTCTATCCCAAGGCTTGAACCTGAGGTCATTGTGGTCTCTGAATGCTTTAAGAGTCCGTGACTTATGGCCGGAATTAGCAATATTTGGGTGTCTGTGTTGAGAGTGTGACATATCTGTGTTCTAAGCTTAGGTGGTTTCAAACTCTGATTAATGTGAGTGTTCAGGGTGGGAGGTCTTTGAGTATTTTGGGAGTCTGTATTCAAGATGTGAGGTCTCTAAAATTTTAGAGGGTCTGTGTCCCAGGTTTGGGTCTAAGATATTTGAGGCCTATTTTTTTTTAAGATTTATTTATTTATGCATACAAAGCCGGTATACAGGCCAGAGGTGTGGCGGGTGAGAGAGATCACCAGAGACAGAGTGGAGAGCAGGACAGGCAGATCTACTGAAATACACTGCTGAGGGGAGCAGCAGGTGAGATAGGAGAGGTCTGCTGCTCCAGGTGGGTCACCTCCCTGGCCGGGGATCAAACTTGTGCTGCAGTGGCTATGGATTGCTTCACAGTGCTGAGACTTAACGCATTGTGCCACTAGGGAGGCCCCTGTCCCAGTGTGTCAGTAGGAGGCAGCTAGGAATCTGTACTAGGTGTAAGGCCCCTCCCTGAACTGTTTTGGGGTGTGACTTGAGGTTTAATTTTGAGGCTTTTGGTGATCTCTGTTTAGCGAGAGATGTCTCTAAAATGGATGGAAAAAAAAAATAAAATGGATGGAGGTCTGTTTCTGAAGGTGGAAGTCTGGTTTCAGCTTATTCAGAGTGCACAATCTCTGACCCTTCAGAGGGTGTCTGTGTCCCAAGTTGGAATGTGTGGTGTTTCAGGTCTGTTTTAAGAGTGTGAAGGCTCTGAAAATTTGAGTCTCTGTTTGGAGTTTGATTCTGAGGGGTTTGGAGGTTTGTGTTCTGGGTGTGAAGTCTTAGAATTTTTTTTTTTAATTTCTGAATTTTCTAAGGTTTGTGCCCCAGGAATATTTGGTGGTCCTTTGCTCATAGTATGAGATCTCTGAAGTCTTTTGAGGATTTGTGTTGTAAGATTTGAATCAAGGTCATTGCAGGACTGTGTTCAGGGTGTGGGGCCCCAAAACTTTTGGTATCTTTGTTTTAAAGTTTGAGTATAAGTTTTTGGAGGTTTCTTTCCAGGGTGAAAAGTCTCTGAACTCTATGGGGATCTGTTTCCAAGAGTTTAAGTTTCTTTTATTTGAAGTTCTGCGTTCAGGTTTGGAGGTTCTTGGAACACTTTGAAACTCTGCATTGCCAGGTTTTCGGCTGACATAACAGGGGATGTGGGTCCCTGCTTTAGACAACTGAAATTGTGGCGCATTTCTGCTTCAGGCTTTTAGTCTGAAGTGTTTGGAGTCAGGGAGCAGGGTGTGAAATCTCTGAATAGTTTAAGAATTTCTGTTGCTATCGCTGGGCTTGTGGTATTAGGAGATTTGCACAGGGGATATGAAATCTCTGAAATCTTATACTGCCTGTGTTCGTGTTTGAGTTGAAGGAGGTATCAGGTGTCAGTGCTCAAGCTGTGAAGTGTCTGGAATTTTATGGGGTCTATTTCCTAAGTGTTAATCCTGAGATATTTGGAAGTCTGAGCTCAACATGTGAGGCCTCTGAAGTTTGAGTGAGGGATGTTTATGGTCTGTTAAGTGTGAGGTTTGTGAAATATTTCATTGTATGTGTTCCAAAGCTGAAGCTGAAGAATTTGTGGTTCAGAATGGAGGCTATGATGTCTGTGATATAACTGAGGGTTTGTCTTCTATCGTTTGAGTATAAAGAATTTTGGACTGAATGTTCAACATACGAAGTCTCTGAACTCACTCATTAAAGGTCTATTTTTGTTTTCAAAAATTTTATAGATTTAATTTCAAGAAAATAGAAAATTCTACTATTAAAGACTAAGAAAAATATAAGCAACCTGAAAAACAATTTTTGGTGAATATATATTAACTTGTTAACATGGTTGACAAAAATTTCTACAAATCCAAAATCAGCAGTTGTGGCCCAAAGCTTGGGCATCACGAGAGATGTTCTTTCATCTCAGAACAATCATGGCAGTTCTACGTGCATAACTGCACCTGTTGGCAAGAAAGACAGGGGTCCAGTCTTCCAAACAGCAATTTCTTTCCTTATATAATTGACCCCCAAAATGTTCATAATCGTAGAAACTTGACATTGTCTGTTTAAGCTCATTGACACATTTATGCCTATCATCACATATACCACACCACATTGACAACCTCATAATAGGCTAATTATCGAAATGGACCAAGAACAGTACCCATTAGAAGAAACATGAATCTGAATAACATAATTATGAAACTATATTACAAATTCATTGTCTGTTAAGAAACCCTAAGCAGCTGTGTTTGGGAGAAAATAAAAATGAGAAACTTAATTATTTACCAGTACCTTTGTCTCTCTTGCTGAAATTTCTTATCAAAACATCTCATACTGGCTATTACACTCTTTTTGTTTTCTCTCAGACAACTATCATTATCAGGAATTATACTATAGACAAGGCATAAAATAATGAAAAAGGCATTATTTCTATCCACAAAATCTAATCTATTTAATTTGCAATCTAAAATTACCCATTTGTAATTACTACAAAATAAAATCACAGTATTGTCTCTGATCATCACAGCTATTTGACTGATATAATTATCTCCACTTAAAGACTAGGAGCTGAGGCTTAGAATGTTTAATTGCACCTCTTTTTTTTTTAAATTTAATGATATTTTATTAAACCCAGTATATCTAAACTATTATCATTTCAACATTAATCAACATAAACAATGACTAATGA
Organism: Talpa europaea; assembly: GCF_964194135.1. Lineage (NCBI taxonomy): Eukaryota > Metazoa > Chordata > Mammalia > Eulipotyphla > Talpidae > Talpa > Talpa europaea. The sequence continues at coordinate 32,627,057 of NC_140081.1, read as the reverse complement.
AATATTTTATATTCTTTTCTTATACTATCTTCAAAATCAGCATTTTAGCAAGACTTCCAAGTAATTGCACCTCTTAAAACCCCATATTTATTTAGCTACAAAGTCTACAAAATATACCAAAAATCAATGAAAATTGCTTAGCTACAAAGTCTATGAAATCTATTTAAAAAGGCATCAAGTCTTCCTAATGTAGCACATTGTGTCTTCCTCTATCATTCTGACTTTCCTCAGGTCAAAAGTTTCATTCACCTCTCAGAAAGCTTCAAGAAAGGACAGATGATCAGGATACACTGCTGTTAACCTTCTGCAGAGAACTCAGGACAGAAGAATGGCTGCAAAGGCTCTAAACTAAAGAGATGACTGGGTATAGATGAAGGTATCATTTCTAACATCAAAAAATTTAATGTTTCCCATCTCAACAGCTAGAAAAATCCTTACATGGCTAAGGCCAGGCTTTGCAGGAATTCTGGTTTCTGGGATGGAGTGGGAATAAATGAAATATAAATCAGAAAGACTGTACAAAAGTTCAGTGATACTAAGAGTTGGTTCTTCAAGAAGATAAACAACATCAGTAAACTTCAAATTAAGCTAATAATGAAAAAAGAAAACAATAATAAACAGAATTAGATATAAAAGGGGAAATTACTACAGACAGCATAGAAATATAGACGTTCTTTAAGAGATTACTATGAACAGCTATATGCCAACAACTTCAACCATCTTGAAGAAATGGATACATTTTTAGAACAAAACTGTTTACCAAGATTGAACCAGGAAGAAACAGAACATGAATGGATTGGTCATAGGCATGGAAATTGAAGGAATAATTTAAAATCTCCCCCAAAAGAAAACCCCAAGTGAATTTTAAAACTTTGTGTTTTTTGTGTGACATCTTAATGAGGGTGCCGTGGTAGCTGCTGCTCTCTGAGCTTTGCAGTGCCACCCAAGGATGATAAGAAGAAAGACGCCAGAAAGTCAGCCAAGAAAGACAAAGACCCAGTGAATAAATCTGGGGGCACATCCAAAAAGAAGTGGTCCAAAGGCAAGTTCAAGACAAACTCAATAACCTACTCTTGTTTGACATCAAAGCCACACATGACAAACCCAGTAAGGAAGTTCCCACCTATAAGTTTATAACCCCAACTGTTGTGTCTAAGAGGCTGAAGTTTCATAGTTTCTTGGCCAGAGTGGTCCTTCAGGACCTCTTTAGTAAAGGATTTATCAAACTGTCTTCAAAACAGAGAGATAAAGTAATTTACACCAGAAACACCAAAGATAGAGCTACCCCACCTGCTGGTGAGCATGCATGAATGGTAAACTTGATTAAATTCACAAAAAGAATTTATAACATCAAACCCTCAAATCTTTTTAAAAATAACTTATGCCCATTTGACTCAATATATTGCAAAAGAAAAAATCCAAGAAGAGGGAATACTTCTTAAAACACTATGTGATGCCAACATTACCTAGACACCAAAACCAGAGTAGGAATGAGAGAGAGGGAGAGAGAGGGAGAGAGGGAGAGAGAGAACACTATGCAACAAGATCTCTGATGAATATAGAAGCAAAAATTTTCAAGAAAATGCTAGCAAATCAAATTCAACAATACAATAATCATACACCATGGCCAAGTGGGATTTATTCTAAGGAGGCAAGAATAGCTTAACATATGCAAATCAGTATATGCAATACATTCCAGCAACAAAAGAAGGGTAAAAATCATATGATAGTATCAATAGATGCAGAGAAAGCATTTGACAAGATAAAACACATATTTATGACTAAAAATTCTTAACCAGGTGGGAATAGAGGGAACCTACCTCAACATAATAATGACCATGTATCACAGACCTACAGCCAATATTTTATTTAATGCTGAAATACTGAGAAAGTGTTTCCCTTAAGACCAAGAACAGGCAAGGATATCCTCTATCACCACTTGTTTAATTTATTATTAGAAGTTTTAGCTAAAGCACTCAGAAAGAAAAAAAAAATAAAAGGAATCTAGATTGCAATAAAACCCAAGGATTCCACAAAAAAACTACTAGAAACAATAAGTGAATACAATAAAGTGACTGTTACAAAATTAAAACACAAAAATCTACTGCATTTTTACATATAAATAATGAGTATGGAGACAAAAAAAACCTAAGAAAAAATCCATTTATTACCACATCAAAAAGAATTAAATACCTAGGAATTAATTTGACCAGGGAGGTGGAAGGATTTATACAATAAAAATTATAAGGCTCTATTAAAATATATAGAACAAGACAAAAAGAGATGGAAAGATATTCCATGTTCACAGATGGGAAGAATTAATATAATCAATATGACTATATTATGAAAAGCAATATATCAATTTAATGCAATCTCCATTAAAATTCCATTGATATTCTTCAAGGAAATAGAACAAAAAGTACTAAAATTTACGTGGAACCATAGAAGACCTCAAATAGCTAAAGCAATTCTGAGAAAAAGAGAAAATGGAGGCAGCATGGTGCTTGATTTTAAACTATATTACTACAAAGCAACAGTAATTAAAACAATACAGTATTGTTAAAGTGACTGTCTTACCCAAAGGAATATACAGATTTAATGCTATCCTTACCAAGATTCCAATGGTATTCTTTAAAGAAATAAGAGAAAACATTACTTAAATTTATATGAAACCACAAAAGGCCCCCAAATACCCAAAGCAGTCCTGGCAGAATAAAGAAGAATGGAAGCATAATGCTCCCAGACTTCAAATTATACTACAAAACAATAGTAATTAAAATTGTATGGTATTGGAATAAAAATAAACACACAGATCAATAGAATGTAACTGAGAGCTCAAAAATAAACTTAGATGGAGAGTTAATTTATGACTTAGGATCCAAGAATATACAACAGAGAAAGGAAAGTTTATTCAATAAATGGTGTTGGGAAAATTGATCATCCACATGCAAATGAATAAAACTAGACCAGTACTTCATACCATACCCAAAAATAATTTAAAGTGGATCAAAGACTTGGATATAATACCTGAAGCCATAAAATACATAGAAAAAAGCACAGGCAAAATGCTTCTAGACATTGGCTTCAGTGATGTCTTTGGGACATCACTATAATAGGGAAACAAGGGAACAAAAACAAAAATAAACCAATGGGGCTATTAAAAGCTTCTGCACAGGAAAAAAAAAAAACTATCATTAAAACCAAAAGAAACTCTATGAAATGGGAGAAAATATCTGCCCATTATATATTCAACAAGGAGCTAAAAAATCAAAAATCTACAAAGAACTACAAAATATACAAAATCTACAAAGAACTCATACAACTCAACAACAACAAAAGCAGCCCATTTTTTAAAATGGGGACTATATTTGAACTTACAATTTTTCCAAAGAGAATATACAAAAGGCCTACAGATACATGAAAAAATGCTCATCATTACTTCTAATGAAATATCATCTCACACTTGTGAGAATGATATCAAAAAGACTTTCAACAAGTGTTGGAGAGGATGTGAATAAAGAAGAACCTTTGTACTTTGTTGGTGGAAATGTAAATTAGTGCAGTCATTTGGGAAAGTGACCTATCTTAAAACGCTAAAAAATGGAAATACCACATGATCCAGCAATCCCATTTTTGTGTATATATCTGAAGAATATGAAATCATCAACCCCTGGGGGCCTCCCTGGTGGCACAAGGGGTTAAGGGTCAGCACTAGGAAGCTATCTGCAGCATGAGTTCCATCCCTGGCCAGGGAGCTACCCACATGGCGCAGCAGACCTCTCCTGTCTCCCGCCTGCTCCCCTCAGCAGTGTATTTCAGTCAGTCTGCCTGTTACAATAGCTAGGATATGGAAGCAATCTAAGTGCCCACTGATGGTGATTGGATAAAGAATCGGTGGTGTATTCAAGCAGTGGGCTATTATTCACATATAAGCAAAGATGAAATGCTACCATCTGTAGCAAAATGGAAGGAACTCATGGGGATTATGTGAAGCAAAGTCAGTCCGAAAGATAAAGACAAATATTGGACAATTTCTCATGCATGAGTAATATAAGGAAACAAAGCAGAAAGTGATAAAGCAAAATAATTACAGACATTGCTAACTGAACTGAGGTTTCTGAGTTCAAGGGAGGAGAGAAAGGGTAAGGGAGTTTAGTGGGTAGTGGGAAAGAAAGAAAAGGGTGGGGGGGAGAGAGGCAGAGAGACAGAGAGAAGGTGCGAGGGAGGGAGGGAGGGAGAGAGGGAGGGAGGGAGGGAGGGAGGAGGGTGGGTGGGATGGAGGGAGGGAGGTCTCTAAACTCCTTGAGTCTGTTTTTCAGTTTTAGTTGGAGGTATTTGGAAGTATTCAAATTAAGAGGTCTCTGAACCCTTTGAGGGTTTATATCCTAAGTTTGCTTCCGTGTTACTTGGTGTGCTAGTTTGGGGATCTTTTTCGAGGTACTGAATCCTGAGATTTAAGTTGGAAGCGTTTGGAACTCTCTATAGAACATGATGTCTCCAAACGCACTAAGGGTCTGTGTCTTAAAATTTTAATCGATATATTTGGGGATCTGCATTTATCATGAGGGCTCTGAAACCACTGAAGATCTCTGGTACAGATTTTGAATCTGAGCTTCTGGGGTCTGTATTGAGGGCCTGAGGGTCCTGAACTCTTTGAGGATCTGTGTTGTCAGGTCTGAGTTTCAGGTGTTTGGTGGTGCGTGTTGAGAATATGAGGGACCTGACTCTTTTTCGTAGGACTGAGTCTGAAGTATTTATAAATCTTTATTCCGAATGTAAGATCTTTGACATCTATGAGAGTCTATGACTTATGATTATTTGTTGTAATTTCCTGTCTGTGTTTAGAGTTTTAGTTTGTTGAAATATTTAAGTGCCTGTGCTCTCTAAGATTTGAGGTGTTTTATGTCTGTGTTCTGGTGTAAGCACTCACAAAACTTTTAGTGTCTGTGTTTTAATGTTTATATAACAGACATTGGTTATTTTTGAAAGGATTAACTTCTGAACTTGATGAAGGTCTGTGGCCTTAGGTTGTAATGCCAGGTGTTTGCCAGGCCGTGTGCTGAGTATGAGGTCCACGGCTTCATTGAGGACATGAGGACTGAGTTCCAATCATTGACCTGCCAGTATTTGGAGGTGTGTATCCAGGTCGTCATGACTCAGCATTGTCTCCCAGGGTTGGAGTGTGAGGTATCTGGTGTCTCTTATCAGGGTTGGAGATGCCTGACTTCTTTGAGAATTTGTTTCCTGAGTTTGCTTTGAGAGTTTGTTTGTTGTTGTTTTGTTGTCTAAATTCAGAGTGTGGCATCTCTAAACTTTAGAGGGTCAGTGCACCAAAATTTGTGTATGTGGCATTTGGGTATTTATGTTCAGTGTCTGAACTCTTTGAGGGCTTGTGTTCTAACTTTTGAATCAGGTGTATTTGGGGATCCCTGAGCAGAATGAGAAGTCTCTGAACTAATTAGATGTGCTCCAAGGTTTGAATAGGAATTATGTAAGGGGGGAGGGGCGGGCTGTGCTCAGAGTATGAGATCGCTGACTTTTTGAACGCCTTTCTTCCTAGCGTTACATCTGAGATATTTGACGTTTTGCATTTAGAGTGTGAGGATTTTAACTCTTTGAGTGTTTGTGACATAAAAGTCTGAGTTTAATGTATTTGTGAGTCTTCGTTTAGGATTTTGATCTCTGAAATCATTGAGGATATGTGGTCCAAGATTTTTTAAGGTAACATTGATTTACAGCACTGTATATTATTTAGAGGTATAAGTTCATGCCTCTTCAGATGTAACCACACCCCACCACCATCAAAGCACCCATAGTCCTCCACCACAGTCTACTGGCCCCCTCCCCCTTGACTCCTTCCCCTCCCCCTTTATTAGTTTCAGTTCTGAGTCTGAGGTCTTCGAGGTCTGTGTTGATAGTAAACAGTCACAAGTATTTTAAGGTCGGTGCTTTAATGTTTGAATAGGAGCCATGTAGATTCTGTGTTGGGAGTGTGAGATATCTGACTTGTTTAAAGGTTTGTGTCACAAAGTTTGTCTGATGTGTTTGGAAATCTCTGTTCTGGTTGTGAGATCTACGAACTCAAGAAGGTCTATATTCCAAATGTACTGTGTCTGAGAAAAGTGGTGGTGTGCATTTAAGTTGCAAGGTGAAGTTTTCTTTAAGAGTGCATTCAAGCTTGGCATCTGAATTCTTTGGAAGTTTAAACTGTAAGGTCTCTGGACTCTTTTAGGGATTTTTATTCTCAGTTTGCTTTTGAGATTTAGTGTCTCATTCAGAGTATGAGGTCTCTGATTTCTTGGAGGATTTCTAATATTGGAGTATGTGGTTTTTGAGGATTTGGATTTAGATTTAGGATGTAAAGGTGACTTAGTCAAAGACCCATATTCCAAGGTTTGACTCTGATGTATTTTCGGGACCGTGTTCAGGGAATGTGAGGTGTGTGGACTTACTAAGTGCCCACTGTTTGAGTGTGGCGTATTTAGGGGTCTGTGTTCCAAATAGGAAGCCTCAATTATTTAAAGGGCTTTTTTAATAATATTGAGTCTGAGGTATTTGTGGTCTGTTTGGAGTATAAAGTCTTTGAGCTCTTGGAGAGTCCATGTTCCTGAGTTTGAGTTGAAGATATTTGGGTCTGTATTCCTAACTTTCAGGGTCTGTGTTTTAATATTTGAATCTGAGGTGTATGGGTTCTGTGAGCAGGGGTGAGGTCTCTCAACTTGTTGAGGGACTGAGTAAGAAATTTAAATCTGAGTTATTTGTGGTCTGTATTAACTTGAGAAGTTTTCTGAATTCTTTCAGCCTTTGTGTTACAACATTTGAGTCTGAGGTATTTGGAAGTTCATGTACTGGCTCTGAGGTCTATGAACACTTGGAGAACTGAGTTCCAAATATTGAGTATGAGGATGAGGTATTTAGAGGCTGAGTGATCACAGCACTCTTTCGGGGATCTGTGTTCAATGCAAGGAGTCTGAGGTGCTTGGGTTGGTGTTCAAGGTGAGAGGGCTTTGAAATGTTTGTGAGTTTGTTTTCTAAGTTTCCTTCTGAGGTTTTTGGTGTCTATGTACAAGGTGTGAGTTTTCTAAATTCTTGAAGTTTCTATGTGCCAGGATTTGAGTTGGTGGCATTTGGGAACTTGTGTGAGGGTGAGAAATTTCACAATTCTTTGAAAGCCTGCCTTCTAGTCTTTGACTCACATATATTTATAGGTCTGTTTTCAGGGAGTGAGAGGTGTGTGAACTCACTGTCTATGTTTCAAGGTCTGAAGTATTTTTGCGTCTGTGGTCAGAATGAGAGCTCTCTGGCCTCTGTGAGAATATTTATCCCAAAGTTTGGGTATTTGGGGGTTTGTGCTCAGGGTCTGAAGTCTCTGAAATCTTATAGAGCCCATGTTCCAAGATTTCAGTTGGAAGTATTGTCCTCATTGTTCAAGCTATGAGCTATGTGAAATTTTATACAGTCTATTTCCTGAGGGTTGATAACTGAGGTATTTCAGAATCTGGGTTCAGTATGTTGTCTCTGAAATTTTAGAAGATTGTGTCCCAAGCTTTTGGGTGTAAAGTGTTTAGGCATGTTTGCAGGTTGTGAGGTCACTGCAATCTTTGTGTGTCTGCGTCCCATGACTGAATTTTATGAGTTATGACTGAATTTTATGAGTTATGACTGAATTTTATGAGTGTCAATTCCCTTTTTCATTAAGAATCTGACTACCAACACATGAATCTGAAGTACCTGGAAGTCTGTGCTCAGAGCATGTGTTCCGTGAGTTCAGTGAGGGTCTGTCTTTTGAGGTTTTGTTCTGAGGTATTTGAGGTCAGAGATCTCTGAACTTTTTGAGAGTCTGTGTCCTAATTTGACTTACGAGTTATTTGACATCTCAGTTCAGGGTGTGAGACCCTTGACCTTTTTGAGGTTCTGTGTCCCAAGGTTTGAGTCTGAAGTTTGGGAGTCTGTGTTTAAATGGTGAGTTCTGAACTCTTTAAGGTCCTATGTACCGAAGTTTTAACTAATGTGTTTGGAGCTCTGGACATGAGATCTCTGAAATTACTGAGAGTCTAGCATACAAATTTGGAATGTAAGCTGTTTGCACATCTGTGTTTAAGATGTGAGAGCTCTGAACTCTAAGCATCTCTGTTATGAGATCTGAGTATTTGAAGGTGTGTGTTAGAGTGAGAGTCTCTGGCTCTTTTAGGTTGGTTTTTTTTTTTTTTTTTTTTTTTTTTTACACAACTGTTTCTGAAGTACATCGGGGGTGGGGGGTGTCTTTGTTTAGAATGTAGGGTCTTTGACCTCTTTGAGGATCTGTGTCCTAAGATTCTTAGCTGGATGTATTCCCAGATCTATGTTGGGGTGTGAGAGCTCATGTATTTTGTGGGTCTATGTCAAGATGTACAGTTTGGGAAGCTTTGGAATTCTTCAAAGATCAGTGCCTCAAGCTTAAGTATGAGGTATTTGAGAATTTGTATTTAGACTGCAATGTCTCTGAACCCTCTGGAGGTCTGTAATTTAACTGATAGATTTGAAGATCTGTGTTTGGAATGTGAGGCCTCTGAACTCAATGAGAGTTTATGTTGCAAGGTCATCCTGAGGTCTTGAAGTGTGTGTACATGGTGTGAGGTCTCTGATTTCTTGAAGATATTTTTCTTAGAATTGACATTGGGTATTTGGGGATCATCTTTCAAGTATAGTGTCTTTGAGGTCTTTCAACTTTCTGTATTTGCTCATCTGTGTTTAAGACGTCAGGTCTCTGAGCATCTGTGTTCTGTGTTTTGAATCTCTGGTGGCAGGATCTCTTGCTCATGTTATAAACACTCAAAAATCTCTTAGGATCTGTGACTTAAAGTTTGAATGTGAGCAATTTGGGTTTTGAGTTTGTATTCAGTCAGTGAGGTCTCTGAACTCATTGAGATTAGGTGACTCAAGTTTGAGCCTCAGATATTTGAGGGGCTCTATGTTCAGGTTTTCAGGTTTTAGATCTTTTTATGAGTTTTGTCACAAGGCTTGAGACTGAAGTATTTGGAAATGTATGTTCCGGGTGTGAGGTCTATGAACTCTTTGAGGGTCTATGTTCCAAATATTGTGGCTGAGGTATTTGGAAATGTTTCTTTAGACCGTGAGGCTGCAGAACACTGTGGAGTTTGTTTCCAGGTTGGAGTCTGAAGTGTATGGGAGGGTCTATGTTTGAGCGTGACATTTCTGAATGCTTTAAGGATCTCTGTTCCAAGATTTGAGTGGGTGGTATTTCAGGATTTGTGTGGAGGGTGTAAAGTCTCTAAAGTCTTCATAGACTTCAGAGGTGTTTAGGGTACTGTGTTCAGGGAATGGGAAATATTTAACTTTATATGTGCTCCAAAGATTGAATCTGAAGATGAGCAAACTCTGAACTCTTTCAGTTTGCTTTGCCCAAGATCTTATTCTGATGTATTGGTGTGTGATTTCAGGATTAGGAATTTCTAAACACTTTGGTGATGTTTGACCAAGGTTTGACTCTGAGGTAACAGAGCATCTATGTTCAATGCCTGTGGCCTTTGAACTCACTGATGATCTATTTTTCAAGGATTTGCTTCTAGATGTCTGAGGTTCAGTGGTCAATGTGTAAGATCTCTGAACTCTTTGATGGCCTGTGTTCCAAAGTTGGAGTCTGAGCTATGTATTGGTCTAGGCTAAGGATATAAGGTCTCTGGACACTGTGAAGGTCTGTGATTCTCAGATTTGAATATGTGGTACGTGGGAATTTGTATTCAGAGTATGAATTCTCCCAATTGTTCCAGAGTCCATGTCCCAAGGTTTGAGTTGAATGTGTTTGTTTCTGTGTTCGGTGTGTGAGATCTCTGAATGTGTTACAGTCAATGTCCCAAAGGATGAGCCTGGGATATTGGATATAATGGCTGGGCAGTGAGGCATTTGGAATTTGATGAGATTTGTTTCACAAGGTTAAAGTCTGAGATATTTGGGGATCTGTGTTCAATGTGGGAGGGCTCTGAAACTTTAGATGGTCTTTGTCCCAGCATTTGAGATGGGTATTTGGGGTCTATATTCAGTGTGTGGTGAATCTGAAATCTTTGACAAACTGTTCCATAATTTGAGATTGGTACTTGGGAGCCACAGGATCACAGTGTGAGATACTTGACCCTTTTGAGGGCTGCATTCCAAGTTTTGAGTTCCAAGTATTTGAACTGCTGTGTTCATGTTTTGAGGTCTGAAATCTTTGAGCATCTGTATTCTAACATTTAAATCTGTGGTGTTTGGGGGATTGGGGTTTAGGGTGTGAGTCTAGAATCTAAGGTCCTGTATTCCAACATTTGAGTCTAAAGTATTTCAAGTTCTGCATTCAGGGTTTGAAATCCCTGAACGTTGTGTGTGTGTGTGTGTGCACGCGTGCACACACTTACACACACCAAGGATTGAATCTGAGGTGTTTCAGGCCTGATTTCAGGGTTTAACTCTTTGATGGCCCATGTGCTAAGGTTTAAGTCACAGGTATTTGGTTATGTGTCATGAGTTTGTAAGGGATTTTAATTCTTTGAAGTTCAGTGTACTGAAGTTTGAGTCAGGGATAATTAAAGGCCTGTGCTCAGACTGCGAGGTCTCTGAATTCTGAGTGTCTGTCACAGGGTTTGACACTAAGAAACTCACTGAGGGTCTATGCTACAAGGATTTAGTCAGAGGTTAGAGGTATTTGGGAATCTGTGCTCATGTTGTGGGGTTTCTTAATTATGTGTGAGGTAGTGAACACATTGTGGTCTATGTCCCAAAGGTTTGAAAATGAGCAGCACGAATTTGATCCCCAATTGGCCAGGGAGCAGCCCACATGGCACAGCAGACCTCTCCTGACTCACCTGCCACTCCTCTCAGCAGTGTATTTCAGTCAATCCGCCTGTTCTGTTCCCCACTCTGTCTCTGGTGAATCTTCTCATCCCCGCCCCCCCACACACACACTTCTGGCCTGTACCCTAGCTCTTGTATGCATAAATAAATAAATCTTTTTTAAAAAATAAGAAAATGATCTGTTCTGGTATCAGCATCTTGGGTGTGATGTTGCTGAACTTTTAATTTTAATGGATCTGTTTCCTAAGGTGTTAATGTGAGGCATTTGGCATGTGTGTTCAGGATGGGCAGTCCCTGAACCTCACCAAGGTTTACATATGAGGTATTTGGGGTGTGAGTTCAGGTAGTAAGGTTTCTAATGTTTTGATCATCTGTGTTCCAAGATTTTAGTCTGATGTGTTTGGGTCCTAATTTAGTGTGGGTCACTAAATTAGATGATCTTCAATTCAGAGGTATGGAGTGTGAGTGTTTGTGTCACAGTTTTTGGGTCTGAAGTATTTGGATGGGCTGTCTTCAGGATTTGAGGTCTGTACTTTTTGAGGGTCTGTGTTCTAAGATTTGAGTCTGTGGTATTTGGGAGTTTGTGAAGCCTCTGAACTGCTGAGGGTTCTAGTTCCAGGGTTTAAATCTGAGAAGTTTAGGAGTCTGTGTTGATAATACGAGAGGTCTTTGAACTCCTGAAGGTTTTCTATTTCAAATACTGATGCTAAATTTGGAGAGATTGTTTTCAGAGTGTGATGTCTCTGTACTTTTAAAGGGTCTATGTCCAAAGATGAGTCTGTGTTCCAGATATTACATCTCTTAGCCCCTTAAGAGTGTGTATTTCAGCTTGTGAGTCTGAAGTATTTGGGGTCTTGTGCTAAGGGTATGAGATTATTAAACTTTTGGGGGATATGTGTCCCAAGTTTGGGTCTGAGATATTTGGATCTAAGTTCATAATGTGAGATCCTTGAACTCTTTAAGTGTCTATTCTCCAAGTTTTGAATCTGAGGTATTAGGATATCTGTATTCAGAATCTTAAATTTCCCAATTTAGGAGAATCTGTGCCCTAAGGCCTGACTCAGGTATTTGGAGTATTGTCCCTGGTATGGAATTTCTAAATGCTTTGATGGTTTGTGTGCAAATTTGGAGGCTAAGAAATTTAGGGTCTGACCTCAGGGCATATCACCAAAATCTATGAGGGTATGTTTTCCTTGGCTTGAATGTGATTTTTTGGGCTGTGTCTGTATGTAGGGTAGTCAGTCTCTGACTTCGGTTTCATCCGAAGTATTTGATGTCTGAGTTCAGAGTATGAGGTCCTTAAAATCTTTGAGTAACTGCTTCAAATTTTGTATCTGAGGCAATTGGAAACCATGTTAAGGGTGTTAGGTCTGAAGTCTTTAAGAATCTGTATTCTATGATTTGAGTCTCAGGTATTTGGAGTTTCTATTCAAGGTATGAGGTTTCTAAACTCTTTGATAGTGTGTCCCTTGTTTGATTCCAGGTATTTGAGCATTTGTGTACAAGGTATGAGATCGCTGAACACTTGGGGGTTTGTGTCACAAGGTTTGGATCTGAAATGTTTATAGGTATGTATTCAGAGTATGCATTCTCTGACTACTGTGTGGGCCTCTCTTCTAGGTTTGAAGTTTCTCAAATTTTAGATGATTTGTGTCTCAAGTATAAGTAGGGATTTTGGATCTTCTTTTAGGGAGAAAGGTTCCTGATATCTTTAAAGTTCTCTTTCAGTGTTTGAATCTTAGATATTTGGAGGGTTTATTCTAAGTGTGAAGTCCCAGAAACCCATGTCCCAAGGTTTGAGTCTGAGGTAACTGGAAATCTATATTCTGGGCATAACATCTTTGAGTTCTTTGAGGGTCTCTGTTCCAAGGGATGAGTGTGAAGTTATTGGGAACTTCGTGCAAGAAGTAAAGTTTCTGAGTTCTTTGAGGGTCTGTGTTCTAAAGTTTGAGTTTGTGGTACCTAGTGGTCTTTTACAGGGTATGACCCCTCAAGTCTCTGAGGTTCTCTCCCAGGAGTTGAGTCTAAGGTACTTAGTGATTTGTTCTCAGGGTGTAAAGTATTTGAATTCTTTCAGGTTTTTGCATTTCAATATTTAATTCTGAGATAATTGGAGAGTTCTCAGGGAATGAGGTTTCTAAATTCATTTAGGGCCTCTTCCAATGCCTATGATATTAGGGACTGAGTTTAAGGTGTAAAGTCTGTGAACTTCTAGATGTTCTATGCCCCCAAGTTTGAGTAGTAGGTATTTGTGGGTTGATATTCAAGATGAGAAGTCTCTAAAATCTTTGAGAGTCTATTTCTACATTTTAGTCTTTTTAAAAATATTTTATTTTATATAATTCTTACATCTTTTTTCATCTTTGCACAATGTATGCATTTTCATTTTGGTTATATTCCCCATACAATTGCACCTCCCCCCTTATTTTGACTCTAGTCCTTCCTTTCCCCACCGCTCCCTCCCTCTCCCCTCCTAGTATGTTTCTGGTTTCTAGTTGCTTGTTGATTTTGATTTTTATTTTGTATTGATTAGTCTTTTTCCTGGTCTCTTATTTAGGTTTTCTAAATTCCTGCTATGAGTGAGACCATCTGGTATTTTTCTTTTTCTTTCTGACTTATTTCACTGAGCATGATCCCTTCTAGCTCCATCCATGTTGCTGCAAACTGCATGTGTTTATCTTTTTTGATTGCTGAGTAATATTCCATTGTGTATATGTACCAAATGGCACATATTTAAAAAAAACTAGCAACAACAAATGTTGGCGAGGTTGTGGAGAAAAAGGAACTCTCCTGCACTGCTGGTGGGAGTGCAAACTTGTCCAACCACTATGGAGAGCTGTGTGGAGATTTCTTGACCTACTAAACATAGAGCTTCCATTTGATCCAGCAATTCCACTCCTAGGTATTTACCCAAATGACACAGAAACAGTAATTCCAAAGGGCACCTGCACCCCTATGTTTATAGCAGCACTATTTACAATAGCTAAGCTATGGAAACAACCCAAATGCCCAAAAATAGATGATTGGCTCAAGAAGATGTGGTACATTTTATTCTTAAGTATTTGTGGGTCTGTGTTCGGTATATAAGGCCTCTGGACTCTTTCAGAGTCTGTGTGTCAAGTTTTGAGATGTAAGCACTTGGCATATTCTGGCAGGATGTGAACTTTTTGAGGGTCTGTGTCTCAAATTTGAGCCTAAGATACTGGGCAGTCTGTGTTCAAGGTATGAGGTCCCTGGAAATATTTGAGGGTCTGTTTTTGAATCTCAGGTATTTTTGTCCATGTTCAGCTTGGGAGCCCTCTGAATTCCTCGAGGTTGTATGTCCCAAGTTGAAGCTGAGGTTTGAGGGGTCTGTATTCATGGTGTGAGGTCCCTGGACCCTCCGGGGTTGTGTTCTTAGCTTTGATTGTGAAGTAATTAATTCATGGTGTGTCTTCAGGGAGTGAGGCTTCTGAACTCATTTAGGGCCCTTTCCAAGATTCAAGTCTGAGATATTTAAGGACTGTGTTCAGGGTACTGGTCTCTGAACTTATAGAGGGTCTGTGTCCTGGGTCTCAGGTATTTGTTGAGTTCATCTTCAGAATATGAGGTCTCTGAAATGTTTGAGAATCTACATTCCAAAAGTCTTAGTTTGAGGAACTTGGGAGCCTGTGTTCAGGTTGGAAGGTCTCTAAAATCTGTGTGGGTCTATGCCTCAGGCTTTGATTCTGAGATATGTGTCTTTGTTCAGAGGATGAGCTCTGTGAATTTTTTGAACACCTTGGTCATGTCCCAAGATTTCAGTTCGGTGCAACTGAGTCTTTGAGGGTCTGTCCCAAGGTGTGAATCTGAGGCTTTGGTGGTCTGTTTTAGTGTGTAATACCAGTGAACTCTTTCAAGGTTTATATTCCAAGGATTGATTCTGAAGCTTTGGGAGTGTGATCTGAGCTTTTTAGGGTTCTGTCCTCCAAGATTTGATTCTAAGGTAACTGGGGGTCTGTTTTTAGGAAATGAGATTTTTGAACTCATTTATGGCTCCTTCCAAGATTTAAGTCTAAAGTATTTAAGGACTCTGTTCATAGTGAGCTCTCTGAACCTTTAGAGGGTATACGCCCCAAGATTTGAATATGTGGTGTTTTGGATTTGTATTCAGTATGTGTGGGCTCTGACATCTTTTGACATTCTTTATTCTAGGGTTTGGGTATGGGGTCATGGGGGGAAGGGGTGTGTTCAGTGTGGCAGAGGTGCCTGAACTCCTTCAGGGTGTTTGTCCTAAGTTTGGTTCTGGGTATTTGGAGTCTAATTTTAGTGTAGGAGGTGTCTTTGAATGTCTATGTTCCAAGTTTCAGAATTGAGGTACTTGGAGGGGTTCGTGTTAAGGTATGAGGTCTCTAAACTCAATGAGGATTTGTATTTAAGGGAGAGTCTATGGTACTTGCTGGTTTGTGTTTAGGCTGTGAAGTCTTCGAAATCTTTGAGGTCCCTTATTCCAAGGTTGAATGTGAGCTTGGGTGGGGTGGGGGGCAGGTGGCTTTCTGTGTTCAGGGCATCAGGTCTTTGAATTCCTTGGGATTCTGTTTTCCAAGATTTGAATTTGTGGTAACTGAATAAATGTCATTTCCTAGTGAGAGTGTCTCTATATCCATAGCCAGGGAGAGGAGAGAACTTCTTTTCTATTTTTACAGCTCAAGCATATTACCAAAATAGTGTCTATAAATTAAAATGTCCTAAATAAACCTTGTTTATTATAGTTCTCCATTGCCTTTTCCAAGAAAATTAATGTCTGTCCTAAAGATATTATAATCATTCTTTTAAAATGCAGCACATAATTGGCAGGAAAAGTATTTCTAGGAAAAACATATTGTTTACAGTAATATAGATATATCTTCCATTAACAGTTGTTTAGAAAGACTCTTGTGAACATCATATTTTCCTTTTTTTAAAAAAAAATTTATTTATTTATGCATACAGGAACTGGGGTACAGGCCAGAAATGTGGGAGGTGAGAGGATTCACCAGAGACAGGGTGGGGAACAGAACAGGAAGACTGACCGAAATACACTGCTGAGGGGAGCAGCAGGAGAGTCAGGAGAGGTGTGCCATGTGGGTTGCTCCCTGGCCAAGAGCAACTCGTGCTGTAGTGGCTGCGGATAGCTTCATAGGTTGTCTTAACCCCTTGCGCCACCAGGGAGGCCCATTTTCTTAACTAAATTATACCACAGCTCTGAGTGCATGAAAAAAAAAATAGACTATGTTTAAAGAATGCTTCAGATGTCTCATCCTGTACAAAACCTTCATGGTCTTATAGTTGCTAAAATGTTACCTAAAATCTTTCTGGAAATACAACCTGCTTACACCCCCACCCCTCCCTGCCTATAGTCAACAGCAGAGTAAATTGTTCAGCCCTCTTCATGCCTATAGCATTATAATAGCACATACGTGTAAGGACAGGAACAGGGCACTGAGCAGGATTTCTGATCCAGCAGACCGGGTAAAGGAGGAGTCAGAGTCCTCGGTGGCTTTTGCAGGTCTTTTATTTAGGTTTACCAGACATACAGCAGGCAGGGGCGCTGGGGGGCCGGGAGGCTGGCAGGCCTCCCAGCCCCCAGCAAATCCTCACTCTGTCTGGGCTCTCTGGCGTTCTCTCTGCCTCTCTTCTTCTCTCAGCTTCCGTCCGTTCTTGGCTTCTGCTGGCATCCCCACGATGCCGCCCTTATAAACTCAGTCTCTCAGCCCAGGTGTACCCCTTTCAGGTGCCCGCCATCAGGCATGCATTCAGGACTGCAGGGTTCCCTCATCCATCCTAATGGCGGGAGGCCAGAAAAGCCTGATACTTTTACCTTACCCTACAATACATCATGTGAGATTTCATTTCACACCGTCTGCCTCCTTCCACTGAGGGACAGGGACTGTATCTTTTCTCAGTGTCGTTGGTGTTTACCATGGTGTTTGACCCACAGTGGGTGGTCAATATTAATGCCACTACTTTTTAAATCTGGTATTCTAATAACTCATTATGCCTTTGATCCTCTCTGCCTCCGTCCACTCTGCATGTTGTTGACAGTGGTGATCTGGTTTGAGAAGAAACATTACTAAAGCGGGAGCTGTGATGTACCCCTTTGGGCCCCCTTCCATGTGCTTTGACAGACAGCTCTCAGCTGCTTCAGGGATTCTCAACTGTACAGGGAAAGTCATACTCTCTACTCGACCATTTAATGACTGATCATATGGGAGTACAAAGGCAAGGCCAGCTAGAACCGACCTGGAATAACTGATTTAAGAGCTCCCCAGGGATTTAGCCATGGCAGCAATTGGTCCTGTATCACAGTTCAACTTCTTTTCAGAATTGTTGACTGAAAAGTCTTCATTCTGTTTTCTTAAGTATCCCTTCTAATGTCTGCATGGTCTCAGGTGATAACCCCTTGTATGTGTCTGATATCAGTGATTCGCTCCCTATCATTCATTTTCGCGTTCTTTCTAGCCAGGGGTTTGTTAATTTTGTTGATCTGTTCAAAGCTCTGATTTTGGCTTTGTTAATTTTGTACACTGCCTGCTTCCAATAAAGTTGATTTCTGTCCTTTATTATTTCCTTCTGTTGGGGCCTAGGGGAGTTGAGGGACCCCCCCACCCCGAGGTTATTGACTTCTACGTAGGAAATAATTCATGCGGGAGTGAGTTAGAAATGAATCTTTAGTGAGAGTACATGCTGAGAAGTGAGCGCCGGCAGGTTCCAAGGAAATCCTGCTGACGTAAATACTTGCTTAGTGTGAGGGCAGGGGCTCACGGATGGGATCCTCAGTGGGTTTGACCACTTTTTGGACAAAGGGGGCAGGAATTTACACGCCAGGATAATGAGATTTGACCAAATTTGTTTATCAAAAGCACCTGACCCTTAACCTCCTGTTCGCTAAGATAGAAGTTTTACAACTAGTGCCACCTGGTATGAGATAAACTAATAAAGTTTGAGTCGCTTTGTTCTTAAATGTGCACACCTGGAAGAGGAGGGTAAGAGGCTGCAGCTATTGTGCTAACTTCCTGTTCTACCTCACGTCCTTCTAGTTACCAGGTATTAACTTTGCTCCTCTTTTCCCACCTTCTTTAGAGGTAATCTTAAGTCATTGATTTTATATCTTTCCAATATCATCATTTAATTTTTATCATTTATCATGTAAACTCTCTTAAGTATTCCTTTAATCGCTTGGATTTTGATCTACTTTCATTGTCATCCAGCTCAAAATATTTTCTAATTTCATAATTTTCTGATTTCATTTTTAACCCATGAATCATTGAAAAGCATGTTGTTTAACTTTTGGATATTTGGGGGTTCCAATATATCACACTACAATTGATTTCTAGTTTAATTCAGTTGAAATCATAGAATATACTGTGTATGATCTTGGTCCTTTAAAATTTCTTGAGATATGTTTTAAGGTCTGGGCTGTCATCTATTGTAGTAAAGTGTGCCACTGTAGTTGCAAAAACTGTCTCTTATGCAGCTGCTGGATAGAATGCTCTCTAGGTGTCAATTCAGTCAAGGTGGTGGATAGTATCTTTACCGATTATTTTGATCTAAACACTTTGTCAACTAGAGAGGGGTGTTAAAATCTCCTACTACAATTCTGTCAATTTTTGTTTTATGTACATTGAAGGTTTTCTGTTAGATGCATATATATTATCTTTCTAAGGAACTGCCCCCTTTACCATTATGACATTTTCCCTTTACCTTAGGTAATAATATCTTCAAGTTTATGTTATCTGATTTATAATATCCACTCCATTCTTAAGTATTTTTTGTATGTGAATAGCATAGCTTTTCCCATTCATTTACTTTCTACTTCTTATATCTTTGTATTTAAAATATGTCTCTTATGTGTACATTTTGTGGGATCCTGCTTGTTATCTACTATATGCATGTCTGCATTTTATTGTTTATACCTTTAACATTTAATGTAATAATTGACAGGGTTGTATTAAGGGCTATAGGGTTTTTTGAAAGGGAGGTTGTTCTCTTTACCTCCTTGTTTTTGTTTTGTTTCTTTTTGCTTGTTTATCTGTTATTGCCCCCACACCCTTTCCTGCCTTCTTTTGGATTATTTAAATATTTTTGATCTGGTACAGAAATCTCAAACCAGGAGTGGTATTTAGGGTAACACTAAATAGGCACTAGTTGCCCTGCACCAGTGAGAGAAAGCATACATCAAAATAAAAATGATCACTTCATCTTTAGGGATGTTTGTTTTGTTCACCAAGATGCTTTCCCAACTCTCAGAACAATTCCTAGTGACATAGTAGGCACTTAGTAAGGATTTGTGGAATGACTGAGCTCTCACCAAGCAATCCAAATTCTAAGGATGGGGATGGCAGGTGGGGGAGAAGAGAGAGAGAAGAGGAGAAGGAGGAGGGGAGGAGGAGGAGGAGGGGAGGAAGAGGAAGAGGAGGAGAGGCGGGGGAGGAGAGGAAAAGAAGAAGAGGAGGAGGAGGAGGAGGAGAAGAGGAAGAGAGAGATTGCACTATGTACACAAGGATAGAAGGAACAAATAGCCTATAAAATACTTTAAATGTCTATTAATAACCAAGGCCCTTTGGAAGGTAAATATGTGATGGGGGTTTATGTTATAACATGGTGTCCATGGTGCACATGTTATTAATGAGGAAAATCAGTGGGAAGTGCTCACAGTGGGACCTTTGTATGTGTGTGCACACGTGATGTGTACGTGCAGAGAAAATGTCTGAAATAAAACATCTGTAACTGACCCCAGTTGTTACTACGCAGTGGAGAAAAGTGGGGCAGGTGAGAATGACCTGTGGAGTCCATATGCTTCGATATTGTTTGAAGCTTGCACACAGGCTATTGTCATGTGTGAAGTGTCAGCATAAAGGAAAAGCATATAATAAAAATAATAGCACTGCAGGGCTGCATAAGATTAGGCATACAAGGAGCATAGAGGAACAGGGTGTCAAACTCCTGGGACATTTCATTGTAACTGTCAATCCTGAGAGAAATCCCTCAACTTGACTTTCATTTAGACCATAAGCCCTTTGAGAAAAACCCCTATTTTAGAAATGTTAACAAAACAGTCCTCTTCTAGTATTCTCTATCAACAGACAGCTCCATTACTCAACTTATTTGCCAATGTAGAATTCAGGTCTCAGCATTTTATACCTCTTTTCCCTTCACCTTAACTTCAAATCCCAAATGCCTGTTTAATAGGCCTGGCTTCTTCCCATATCCACTGTGTCCACTTTGTCCAAAGCATCTATCACTCTTTCCCCTCGCCAAAATAGTCAAATAGAATTCTAATTCCATTTTAGTTTGTTTCCCTCAATAATGTGTTTCTTGCATTTCCATTGACTTTCCATATTTATTTTTATAGTGAGCCAATTGAGCCCTTTAATTCATACCTCACTGCTACAACAACTGGTACCATATTCTACTTCTACCTGTGGCTTTTCAGATGTTGTTGGGAGGAGAGTCAGGTATGACTATTTCATTATGCACTGATGTTTCATTATGCACTGATGTTTCTCTTCTCAACCTACAGCTTTCCAGAAAGCAAGAAAAGTAGTCCAGGTGCTCACATCATCACCCTTGCTGGGAAAGTAAAAAGTGCTCTATGATAGAAACTAAGAGTAAAAAAAATCTGGAATTGAGGCCTCACAAGACCAGAAACTGGAGATGGGGTCTGAATGATTAACATAGTCATTAAATCAGTATAGAAATGAAAATCCTTAGGTTCCAACTGCTATGGAGAGTATCCGGAGGCTCAGACCAGAGGTGGGAAGATGGAGATTGAGGGACATTACAGACAATCGTGGGTCCTTACAAATCGACCTAGTCTCACCCTAGAAGAAATTAATCTAACAACGGATAACAATTCCACAAAGGAATGAAACCCTCCCCGAAAGAACACTTTATCCGTACAATTTTTCCCTTAGTAAAATGCAGCTCTTCTCCAAACACTGCTTGCCTATGACTACACAGGTGCTTCTTTTTTTTTCTCCTTTTCCTAACAAAATGGTGCTTTTAGAATGTAATCTTCACTTGCCTGTGTCTGTGTAAACATGCTCCTCTCCTGGGTAAACTCACCATGTGCCACAGAAAGGGAAGTTCTGCCAAAACTTTTCTCAGAGGTAACCCAAGGACCCACTTTCTGAGCCCAACAGCTCATGACAACATCACTCTTGGTGAGGCTTGAACCCTAAATCTCAGCATTGCTGCTAAAACTGCTTTATGCATTCTGGGACCTAATCAAATTGTTACAGGGCAAAATGAGAGGCACCCCAGGACCCCCAAATCAGCCTGCTCTAAATAGTTTCTGCTATCTGCCATATAAAGACAAAATACACTGTTAGTGCTTAAGACCTTCAATAGAAAAGACCTTTAGTACAATTGGTGTGCAATACAAAAAAGAGAAAGAATATAGTTGAAATGATTTTCCCTAAGAAACATTCAAAGATACAAATCCCTTCATGGGTAAAGAGGGTTGACCCAAAAAGGGGCCACTGAGGCCTGAAATTTTGTCACAAGTCTAAGGTACCTTCTGATGGGAACCCCTAGGAAAGAGTAGAAGGGGCCAGACAAGTCTGGAAAGAAAAGAGCAAAATCAAAACACAAGTCAAGATACAGGCTGCCACTGTCAGCCTCAGGTCTCTCACCCACATCTCTGTCTCTTTCAAATGTCTCCTTCCATGTCCCCCAAGTCCTTGGTGCAAGCCCAAGGACAAAAAACGAGCATGGTTTCTTCACATGTCTCTGCCCTACATGCCTCCTCCAGGTCTTCTTCCCAGTCTTTTCCCCCAAGTCCTTCACCATGCCTTTCCTAACTTCTCCTCACATCTCAGCTCCACCCTTCCTTGGGTGGGGCAGGAAACCTAGAACCTCCCCTTTCTATGGCTATCACACTGTTACAAAATAAGCCACTGGAGCCAAAACTGGGGTAAAGTCTAGGATAATAAAGCCTTGATAGTGCACTGTCTCATCTTAGTGATATTGTAACAGGGTGGTCCCCAAGGAAAGGGAAGGTTCCAGGTTGCCCACCCAAGGGAGGGTGGAGCTGAGCAGGGAGGAGGAGAAGCTGGAGAGGAGACTGGGGAAAGATAGAAGCAGGGGGGAAAGCCAGCGGCAGACCTGGAGAAGGCACATGGAGCAGAGAGATGTGAAGAAGCTGTGCTTGCTTCTTGGTCCTGGACTGGTTGAAACAGACGTGGGTGAGAGACCCGTGGGGAGGTGAAAATGGCAGCTTTTATCTTGATTTGCTCCTTTTGTCCCGGATGTGCTGGGCCCTTCTGCCCTTTTCCTCTGTGTCTCCACCAGAAGGTGCCTTAGACTTGTGGCATGCTTTCAAGTCTCAGTGGCCCTGCTTTGGGCCAACCCTGTTTGGCTGGGCATTTCCCCACCAGGGCACAGGTAACTTTGGGTGCTTGATTTGGAAACTTTATTATTTCCCTTGTCTGTATTGCACATTAATTGTATTAAAGTTCCTTTCTATTGAAGGTCTTACACACTAGAGTATGTTTTGTATTAATGCGGCAGATGGCAGAACCTAATTAGAATGGCCAGGTTTGGGGGATCTGAGGTGCCCCTCACCCTGCCCTGTAACAGATTTGGCGACCACGAAGGGATGGAGCCACCCATGCTTGGTCAGCCCTGAGATGTGGGTTCAGTGAGCAGGGTCATTCCGCACAGCTCCCCTTCCAGCAGCACAACGAGTTTACCCAGGAGAGGAAAACGTTTGCACACACACAGGAGGTGACAGGAACATTTTCAAATGACAGGTTTATTAGGAAAAGGAAAGAAGAGGAAGCTGGCACAGACACAAGTGGGCAGGAGAGAGCTGCCACTGCTGCTTTGCAAAGGGCAAAAGTTTTGTGAAAAGATCAGTAGATCCACCTGTTCTGCTCCCCACCTTGTCTCTGGTGAATCCTGTCACCCCCCTGCACATCTGGCCTATACCCCAGCTCTTCTATGCAAAAAAAAAAAAAAAAAAAAAAAAAGAAAGAAAAAAATATCTGCATAGTCACAGGTGGTAAGTTTGGGAGGAGAGCTGCATTTTGCCAGTGCAGAAATTGTACTGATGTAGTGTTCTTTGGGGGAGAGGTTCACTCTTTTGTGGAATTGTTATCTGTTGTTAGATTAATTACTTCTAGTGTGTGACTAGGTTGATTTGTAAGGACCCATCATTGTCTATAAGGCCTCAATCTCCATCTCCCCACTCTGGTCTGAGCCTCCACACACTCTCCATAGCAGTTGGCACCTAAGGATTTTCATTTCTATACTGTTTTGATGACTATGTTAATCACTTTTACTTCCACCTCCAGCTCCTAGCATTTCATGAACCAAGTTTCTGGCCTTGTGGTGCCTCCTTTCCAAGTTTTCTCCTCTTTTCCTCCATCACACCCAGGGAAGCATGGAGCTGAGCAGCCAGGAGAAGCTAGAAAATCTCTGGGAAAAGAAAGGAAGACGAGATTGTAACAGGGTGGTCCCTAGGAAAAGGGGAGGTTCCAGGTTCCTTGTCCCACCCAAGGAAATGTAGTAGAGCTGAGCAGGGAAAAGAAGACTGGAGGGAGGAAGAAAGATGGAGAGCAAGGAGGAGACCTGGAGGGGGCACATGGAGCACAGAGACACATGAAGTAGCTGCACTGGCTTCTTGGTCCTGGACTGGTTGAGACAGATGTGGGTGAGAAACCCATGGGGAGGTGACAATGGCAGTTTTTATCTTGATTTTGATTTTGCTCTTTTCCTTCCAGACTTGTCTGGCTGTTTCTGATCCTTTTCTGTGGGTCCCCATAGGAAGGTGCCTTAGACTTGTGGCAGGCATTCGGGTCTCAGTGCCCCTGCTTTGGGCCAAACATGTCTGGCTTGGTATTTACCCACGAGAGGGTGGGTAACTTCAGGTGCTTGATTTGGAAACTTTGTTGTTTCCCTTCTCTTTGTTGCACACTAATTATATTAAAGTTCCTTTCCATTAAAGATCTTACACATTAGAGTATATTTTGTCTTGATGCAGCAGATGGCAGAAACTATTTATAACAGGCAGGTTCTGAGGTGTCCCTCTTCCTGCCCTGTAACAAGAAGACTTAAGAGAAGACCTGGAAGAGGCACACGGAGCAAAGAGCCATGTGAAGAAGAAGCCACCCTTGTTTCTAGGCCTTGGACTTGTACTAGGGACTTGGGGGACCTGGAAGGAGACACTTGAAAGAGATGTGGGTGAGAGACCCATGGGGAGGCTGACAGTGGCAGTCTTTATCTTAATTTTGGGTTTTTTTTAATTTTAAAGATTTATTTATTTATTTATTTATACAAGCGCTGGGTATAGTCAGAAGCACAGGAGGGTGAGAGAATTCACCAGAGCCAGAGCGGGGAGCAGAGCAGGTAGAAGGACCGAAGTACACTGCTGAGGGGAGCAGCGGGCGGCAGGAGAGGTCTGCGCGCCATGTGGGACCCTCCTCTGGTGGCCAGGGAGCAGCCGGGGATCGAACCAGCACTGCAGGGGCTGCGGGCAGCTTCGCAACCCAGCGCTCAACCGCTGCACCACCAGCGAGGCCCTTTATCTTAATTTTGAATTTGCTCTTTTCCTTCAGGATTTGCCTGGTCCCTTCTGCCCCTTTCCTATGAGTCCCTACCAGAAGGTGCCTTAGACTTGTGAGAAGCTTTCAGGTCTCAGTGGCCCTGCTTTGGGCCAACCCGGTTTGTCTGGGCATTTACTCATAAGGGGATGGGTAACTTTGGGTGTTTCTTGGGAAAACTATTTTAACTATATTCTTTCTCCTCTCTCTATTGCACACTGATTCTCTATTGCACACCAATTATATTAAAGCTTTTTTTTTTTTTGGATTGAAGGTATTATGCACTAAGAATTGTTTTGTCTTTATGCAGCAGAACCCATTTAGAGCAGACAGGTTTGGGGTGCCCTTCATTCTGCCTGCTAACATACATACATTACTTAAAAAGGGAAAATAAAATGAAACTGCGTACAGGCCCTACAAAATGGACATCCTCACCAACATTTCCACTCAAGACCATAAGGACACGTGAGCCTTCACCACTGATATTAGAACTTTGACATTGTCATGATCTTTGGAGGAAACGTGGGCTATTTACCTCTATTTTTTGCACAATGTATGCATTTTCATCTTGGTTATATTCCCCATACAATTCCCACCCCCCTCAGTTTGACCCTAATCCCTCCTCCCCTCTCCCGCTCCATAGTGTATTTCTGGTTTATAGTTGCTTGTTGATTTTGATTTTTACTTTATTATAATTAGTCTTTTTCCTGGTCTTTTATTTAGGTTTTCAAAAGTCCTGCTATGAGTGAGACCATCTGGTATTTTTCTTTTTCTTTCTGGCTTATTTTGCTGAGCATGATCCCTTCCAGCGCCATCCATGTTGCTGCAAATGGCATGAGTTTATCTTTCTTGATTGCTGAGTAATATTCCACTGTGTATATATATCAGGCCTCTCATGAGTTGCCTGCTGCTCCCCTCAGCAGTGTATTTCAGTCCATCTGCCTGTTCTGTTCCCCACTCTGTCTTTGGTGAATCCTCTCACCCTCCACACCTCTGGCCTGTACCCCAGTTCTTGTGTGCACAAATAAATAAGTCTTTTTTAAAAAAATTTTAAAAAGAAAGGGAAAATGTGAGGAGGAAAGGGAATTTCTGGAAAAGCAATGAATTTTTGTAAAGATAAATGGGCCCTTAGGAGAATAGTATGTGATGTAGTAGTCTTGTGACAGTGTCTCTTTGGGTGTGGTGCCCTTGAACTTCTCTCCCAGAAAAGAAGGTAAGAGTAACTCCCCAGGAAAGTATTTATGACAATTGAGTTCTTTTGAGTTCCCTAGAGAGTCTCTGCTTTTAAGCAGACAAGGATTTCAGGAGCCCAAATGGCTTCAGCTCAAAATAATTCTTTTACCAAAGTGACTTGTTTTGGGATGGCATACATCCCTGCTCCCCTTCATTTCCTTCTTGGCTTTTGCAATGCATTGCTGAAAACAGTGCCTGGCCCATGTTAAGCATCAATACGCTTGAGCTTTTATCCTGATGTCTCTTGATTTCTCTCTTCTGCTTTTATTGCATCTCCCTCCCTCTGTCCAACCTCCTCATTGCTCGGGTCCTGCCCCTCACACTTTCATGTCCCCCACTTATCCCACTCAATTGCTACAAGTTGACCTCTGGTGGCTCTGTGTCCTAGGATCAGTAACTCTGCCCTGCCTGCTGTGATTCTCCCACCAGGGCAGGATTCTTGTTTAATAAACTTGATTTCTGTAAGTTCCTCTAAAATACAAATCCAATTTTTGTTTCCGCTAAAGAAGAGAATGGTTGGTTGAACACATGAATGTACTTCAAGGATGACTGACTAAGGCAGAGTGCCCTGCTGGGCTTGTGACTTCAGGTTAGGAGTGAACCAGGAACATAAGACTGCAGGTGCACTTACAAGGTCAGCCCCTATCACAGAGTGTGACTACAATTGACTGAGCTGTTTGATCCCTGTAGGGATGTGGGGGGGGGCAAGGAAGAGTCAAGGATAATATCATTTATATGAGGATCAATACTAGAAGGTGGATCATGGCTCCCATCAACATCCAGGGCCATGCCCCACCTTTAGTTGTGAAGGTGGGCCCAGCAATCTAATGCCAATCATTGGCTAATCAGAGCACAATATGCGAGGGAGGGGGCAGGCAGGATTTGAGACAACTGAAGTTCCCTGTAACTGGGCAGAACTGCGTCATCAAAATTCTCTAAGACTAATCAGAGCCCAGAAAGGCCCTTGATTCTTACTTTCCTCATCTCAGAACCAATGTCTGATCAGAGGCAATGTCTTAAGGCCAGTTGAAGTAGACAAATGGGTAGGCTAGAGGACTGAGAACCATGATGGTTCTAAATGGAGATGATGATGATGGAGAATACAGAGCACATGGATGGCAAAGCTGGCGATTGGGTGTCTGCCTAGAGCTCAGGGGGAAGCTGGGAGCACAAGGGTGTTTGAATCCTGCCCCCATCAGCCCTCCTCCCTGACCTACAGTTTACAGGTCGCTGTCCCTCCTTGTGTCCCCCTGTTGTCCACTTAAACATGTTTTTTTTTCCTCTGTCCCCCTCAGCCCTAGAGTAATGGCCAGGAGTTTGGAGGCCAGCCTGAAAATATCAGATTCCTGCAGGATGGTCCAAAAGAAAAATGTCTTGTCTGGCCCTTTAACCAGCTAGAATATGTACCATTATTGGACATCACTTGGGATTAGGGGTCATCTCAAAAGTCCAGGGTGCAGACATGAGTGGTGAAGAAGGGCAGACATGGGTGAGTCACAGCCATGGTTTGAGCCCAGTATAGAGATGAGAATAACGAGGCCCAGAGGGTCTGGACTCAGATCCAGAAAGGTGGTAGGTAGGAAGGGACACCTCACCCAGGCTCCACCCTCCATCTTGCAATAGCTGCAGAGTGGAAGGTGCTAGAAGGATCTGAAGGGAACCATGGGATGCCTATGGAGAACATTGTAGGCAGTGGGTCAGGTGGTGTATCCCCTCTACCCACCTCCAGAGCCCTGGATCACTATGGAGCACTCAATTTTGTTATCTGCATTAAGATCTTGGGCTCCTCCCCTGCTCCAGGTGGCATACAGCCAACAGTCCAGAAGGGGGTGGAGGGTCGAGGACTGAGTCCTCTAAAATCTTTGGGGCTGGAAGACAGAAAAGTCTCAGAGAATTGCCACTCCATGAATCTCCAAACCCGGGAGTTGGTGGGGGGGCCATGACAGGTGGAGAAGGAGGCATGGCCCAGGGTGTGCACAGATGTGAATACCCATGTAAACCTTTTCTGGCCTGCATGTTCCCCAAGGCACAACCTTCCTCTCAGGGGTCACCTACCCTGTAGACTCAGCTTCTGGGAGCTGCTGGCGAGGACATTCCAGTTTATTTGCAGCCTTGCCTCCTCCTCTGAGAACAAAAATGTCTCATCTCTTACAGTCACATCTCGTGTGAAACAGGTCCCAAGCCCAGGGGTCTCCACTTCTGCAGGCCAGGAGCAATGTTTGCAGGAATGAAAGAGGTCTGGTTCACTGAGACCTCTCTCACCCCACATTCTGAGGGGCCCAATGTGATCCCCTCCTCCCTCAGAATTCCCCAGAAGGCTTTCTCCCATCCTGACCAGTATTCAGTCAAGTGCAGAGAGCCCCTCTCACTGTTCTGACAGACTCCAGATACACCTTGAGGCCCCGCCCCAGGATTGGGCTTGTTTTTGCTACCTCACATAGCTCCTTGTCCACACAAGACTCTTTGACTCAAGGAATCCCCTCTCGGACAAGAACTCAACAGTGATAATGGCCTGATTGTTCTGCTTGTCACCCAGAAGACAGGAGACCACCTGCATGTTTGTGCACATGGGGTGATAAGCAAATGATGAATTTTCATCCATATAGCTTGGGGGACAGTGGGAGGAGGTTAACAGGTGGGCGGTCAGGGAACAGCCTGCAAGATGCATTGTGCAGTGAAACCACCAAAGGACAGACTGTGTCTCCACTTTGGGACAAAATGGAAAGGGAGTGGGTGGTACAGGTGTGTACACACAGGTGGGTGCATAAACCATCTCAGGAGAGACTCAAGAAACTGATCACCATAATGGCAGGGCAGAGGCAAGAAGCTTATTTTCACTGTATTCTTTTGGTGCATTTGGCGCTGTGTGTATGTGTGTGTGTGTGTGTGTGTGTGTGTAGTACCTATTCAAATTATTATCATTTTAGCTCTAGCATTGATAAGGTTTAAACATAAATATGAAGAAACAAAAGAGCCTCAGATCATGCCCCACAAATATTAAAATCTTCACATAAATCCATGTGCAGGCCCCAGAAAGAATCTTCCCAGGACTGTTCTGGAATCTACTGGATAACTCCTACCCCCATCCAACTAGGGCACAGGGAAGGTCAGAGATGGGTGGAGCCAGGATGGATGAATAGATGGGGGTAGCAGAGTCCAAGACAGTGTGGGAAGGGGCAGCCAGCTGCTGGGCAGACACAGATATCCCTCAGAAGGACAAGGAAGGGCTTTTGCCTACACGGAGACAGGCTTGTCCCATGGTCTTGGGGGTATTGATCTCTACAGGAGTGAGATGAGGATGTGGGAAACACAATTAAGGAACCCTCTTTGTTGTGGTCTGGTGAGGTCCCAGACCTGTGCCAGGGGCTTCATAAAGCACTGTACACTGAATCCTCAGAGCAATTGCTCTAAAGAGAGTGGACTTCCCTGAGTAAAAATGAGGACAGTTAGGCTCTGAGTGGTTAAGGCATCTAAAATGGCACAAGGCAGCGAGGCAGTGGTCATCATTAAGACATTGTCCATGGGACCTGAAGACAAAAAACTTCATGCTCTGCTACTGGAGGGGGGGGTTGGAGTGGGGCACAAAGTGGGGTCTACAGCAAAGAACTACGGGTGCTTTAGTGGTGGGCGTGTTATGGTGACATACATCTGAGGAGGTATGAACCCGTTCCTCTAAATCATATGCAGTGTTGTAAACCAATGTTACCTCAATAAATAAAACAACTTAATGGTCAAGATTAAGACACCCAGTTTCCAGACCTCATACCTTAGGATAAAGACCCCAGAGCAGTTTAGAGAGTGCTAATACGCTACAGAAGGAGACCCCCATAAACTTCACATTACAAATACAGAGCCACGGGCCCCCCTCATGGCGCAAGTGGTTAAGCACAGCACTGTGAAGCTATCTACAGCCTCAGCAGCTACGCACATGGTGCAGCAGACCTCTCCTGTCTTGCCCGCTGCTCCCCTCAAGCAGTGTATTTCAATCTGCCTGTTCTGTTCCCCAATCTGTCTCTGGTGAATCCTCTCACGCCCTGTGCCTCTGGCCTGTACCCCAGTTCTTGTATGCATCAATAAATAAATCTTTTTTAAAAGGATTAATTAAAAAAACAAATACAGAGCCACAAATAGCACAGAGACCACATGCTCTAGACTGGACACAGATGCCTCAGTCGCTCACAGACTTCACACACAGAACAGAAAGACCTGTACTCTTCATGCCCTCAAATAGCCACTAACATTTGTGTCACACATACCCACACAACTCAGAGGCCTCCCTTCTGGGACAAATACTCCCTTAAAGTTAGGTCAGTTGATACTGAGGATATAAACTCCAGACTTCACAACCTGGACAAGAGATCCCCAAACAGTTCAGTGGCCTTCAAGCCTACATGAAGATGCAAAATGGGTCAGAGACCCAGAATCCTAGTCAAAGGCCCCCCCAATCCCCGCCAAAGACCTCAGAGAGCTAGCCAAGCACCACTCCTTCCAAGCAGCTCTGACAACCCACACTCAGGACACAGAGACCTAATATCTTAGACTCAGAACATCAAAGAACTCAGAGACCTCAGATGCTTGGAACAGACCTCCCCAAATCTCACAAATCTCACACACTAAACAGACTCATCAAAAATTCAGATACCTCATACCCTGGGCACAGACTCCCAAACGGTCCCAGAAAACATATACTGGAAACTAGACCATCAAATATTTCAGAAATGCCATAATCCATAACTTAGAGCCCTCAAACCCTTTATACCAACCCCCCAAAATTGCTCAGAGAATCCACACTCAGAACTCAGATCATCTATGAGCCACAGAACTCACATCCTAGGACTCAGACCACCAAGCTGTAAATAGATTTTACATCCTAGACACAGAACTGTGTATAGGCTGAGGGAGGTAGCTCAGCAACCTCAACCACAATCAGTAATGAACTTGCCTGAGTCTTTGCATCCTGCACACAGACCCCAAAGCATCTGATAGACTTCACATCCTGAACACAATCTCTCAAACAGCTCATCATCCTTACACCCTGGGATAATGACACCTATACAATTTTGAGGTCTTAAATCAAAAATACACACCCAGAAGATGTCAGAGACCTCAAAACTTGGATTACAGTCATCCCCCCCCCAAAGAGTTGAGGAATATTACACACTGAATACAAACCTCCAAAACACTGAAAGACCACACAGGGAAAGAAGCAAAGAGTTCAGAGACCTCAGATCCCAGGCAAAGACCCAAAGACACATTTACTGACCTCAGAGCCTGAACACAGAGCCCTCTATAGGTGAAAGACCGAAAATGCTGGCAAACAGATCCACAATTAACTTAGGAACCTCAGACCTTGGACCACTTTGTCAAATGCTTATAGACAACTTGCTAGCAGACTGAGGGACAAACCGAGACCCCCAAACCTTGCACGCTCTAAATAGGCATCTGCGGCATAAAAATAGAGAGAAGAGAAAAAATGTAGTTACCAAACGAAGTACCCAAGGTTATCGGCCAAGTGGGGCCACTGAGGCCTGAACGTTTTTTTTTTAAAGATTTATTTATTTATTCATACAAGAACCAAGGTACAGACCAGATGTGCGGGAGAGTGAGAGGACTCACCAGAGACAGAGCAGGGAACAGAACAGGCAGACTGACGAAATACACTGCTGAGGGGAGCAGCGGGCGAGACAGGAGAGGTCTGCCGCGCCACGTGGGACCCTCGCCGGCCAGCCGGGATCGAACCGGTGCTGTAGAGGCTGCGGACAGCTTCGCAGCACTGCACTCAACTGCCTGCGCCACCAGGAGAGGCCCCAGCCTGAAAGTTTGTCACAAGTCTAAGGCACCTTCTGGTGGGGACCCATAGGAAAGGGGCAAAGGGGGTCAGTCAAGTCTGGAAGGGAAAAAACAAAATCAAAACGCAAGTCAAGATACAGGCTGCCATTGCCAGCCTCCCCACGGGTCTCTCACCCACATCTCTGTCTCTTTCAAGTGTCTCCTTCCATGCCCCCCCAAGTCCCTGGTGCAAGCACAAGGCCGAGAAGCAAGCATGGCTACTTCTTCACATGTCTCTGCCCCATGTACCTCCTCCAAGTCTTCTTCCCAGTCTTTTTTTTTTTTTCCCCATGTGCTTTTCCCAGTCTCCTAGCTTCTCCTCACTGCTTAGCTCCACCCTTCCTTTTAATCAATTACTTTTTAATCAATTACTCTGGCTGTAAAGTCCCTACTTTCCTAGGGACAGCAGTGCTGGCAGGCTTATTTGTACTAAATGGCTTCTGTCCTCTGAGAAAACATTTAAAATATTGGGCTGTCAGAAAAATCATGATACATTTCTGCATAGAAAAATACGTCATGACTTTTCCAATAACCCAGTAAATCATTTATCCAAAAGTTATATAACAAAGGGGAAACCAGATTCTTCATCCTCAGTTTTTTCCAACTAAAGAATTATAGGGCCTCCCTGGTGGCACAGTGGTTGAGCGCTGGGTTGCGAAGCTGCCCTCAGCCTCTACAGCGCCGGTTCAATCCCCAGCTGCTCCCCGGCCACCGGAGGAGGGTCCCACACGGCGCGCAGACCTCTCCTGCCACCCGCTGCTCCCCTCAGCAGTGTACTTCGGTCCCTCTGCCTGCTCTGCTCCTCACTCTGGCTCTGGTGAATTCTCTCACCCTCCCACACTTCTGACTGTACCCAGTGCTTGTATGTATAAGTAAATAAATAAATCTTAAAAAAAAAATGTAAATCATGATATTCAATGTCACATCATTAAAAATAAGACAGAAACATCTGGGCCTCTCGTGGTGGTGCAGCGATCGAGAGCTGGGCTGTGAAGCTGCCCGTAGCCTCTGCAGCGCCGGTTCGATCCCCGGGCAATGGCAAGGGTCCCACATGGCACTACAGGCCTCTCCTGCCATGCCCGCTGCTCCCCTCAGCAGTGTATTTCGTCATTCTGCCTGTTATGTTTCCCGCTCTGGCTCTGGTGAATTCTCTCAACCTCCCACGCTTCTGACTGACTGTACCCAGTGCTTGTATAAATAAACAAATAAATAAATCTTTAAAAAAAAAAAAGAAAAGAAAAATCCGTGAAAGCAGAAGTGGTACTTCAAATCTTTTTTAGTCTGCCAGAACCTTCCTGATTCATTCCTGAGCACTTATTTTATATTAGCTACAATTTTCTTTACAACTACTGCTCCAGTCTAAAACCTTCAGGGAATCCCCAGGGCAATAAAGTAATGTCTCAGCATCTTCAATGTCCTGCAAGTCCAGTCACAGGAAAGGCCCAACCTGTCCTCTAATCTGGCTCTCCACCCCTCTTCAGAAACAGGACTATGCATGATATCACTTTTTCTAAACTGCATCTTGTTGTATAGTTCTGTATTTAATGCAATCGAGAGACCAAGAGAATTTTAGAACCAGGGCTTTAAGCCTCATCTAACTCAATGTGTACATTTACGAGAAGATACTGGTGCTAGTCAATGTTACTTGCACTAGGTCATACAGCATAGTAGGGATCACAGTACAGGCAGAACTTTGGTTTTTCCTCTTAGAGCTGCTGGCTCCTGAAAATATCACCTGTGCTAGGCAAATACCTGTTGATGTGGTGTATATCTTGAAGTGCGTTGACCTGGCTGCCATCCTTGTTGTGAATGAGTGAAATGAGAAAGGCAAGAAACACATGCACATCACTTGAGCAATTCCAACACAATAAAACATGGCAGGGAACTTGCTGAAGAAATCTGCGCACGGTGGGATAGGCTGTCCGTTAGCACCAGAGGTGAGAGAGAGAAAGGGAACCAGGAGGAAAGTGGGTGCATTTCAGCCCTATCAAGCATGTCTCCTCAGTCCCCACCAGGTAGGAGTTGAAACTCAATAGGGGTGGGTCTGTGAGCAAAGTTTTCTACCCTCATTGCCCAAGCTGGTCATCAGAAGACACTAGCAATCCAAATTGTTGGAATTTGAGGAGACCTTAATGATTCTTTATTTTAGGTGAGAAAATTGAAGTCTAACAGTGTAGGAACTGGCATACAAGCAATCCTTCACAGAAAAAAAAAAAAAACACTGAACAACCTCACGAATTAGTCAGCAGTGTATTTTTTTTTTTTTTAAAGATTTATTTATTTATTTATGCAAGCACTGGGTACAGTCAGAAGCGCAAGAGGATGAGAGAATCCACCAGAGCCAGAGCGGGAAACAGAACAGGCAGCCGGACGAAGTACACTGCTGAGGGGAGCAGGGGGGCACAGCAGGAGAGGTCTGCACACCATGTGGGACCATCACCAGCGGCCAGGGATCTAACCGGCGCTGCAGAGGCTGCGGGCAGCTTGCAGCCCAGTGCTCAACCTCTGCGCCAATGGGGAGGCCCTCAGCAGTGGTTTTTAAACTGTACTTACAAGTGCCATTTGGGTCACCTTCAGTAGCTTCTGGCCTACTTCCCACCGCTAGAGAAAGTCTGAGGGGGTGGGCTCTGCTTCTCCCTGCTCCCTTTTCACATCAACCAGAGCAGCAAATGGGGCTTCTCCCAGGACAAAGAAAATAAAGGTTAAAAAACTTTGGACTAGGTTTAGGGCAAGAAACTAGAGTAATGAAAGGTTTGGGGGAAACTACACATCTCTTTCCAAACCTCTGGTTCTTCATTATGTTGGAGGACACCCCACCACCACCCCCTCACACACACACCAATTTATACCTAACTCATATTATGGATTGCCTGGTTTGGGGTGGGAGCTGGTGAGAGATCGTATCTTGTTTTCAGTTGCCAACTCAGTACTACAACTTCCAGATGTGTTATGGGGCAGGAAAAGGGGCACCCCAGAACACCCAAACCTACCTGCTCTAAAATAGGTTCTGCCAAGGACCTGTATGGCCATCAGTTGGAGCCCAGATGGGGATCTGTCTGCTGCCAGGGCAGATGGCAGGCGCAGGGAAGTGGCCTTCTGACTCGCCATTTTGGAATAGGGATCTTTGCTTCAACCGAGACTGCCTGGAACTGGGAAACGGCTGCCCCCACAGCCAGAGGTGAGCTGAAAAGCCCCCACATGCCAGGCCCTGTTTGGTAGGGAGTTGGAGCCCAGCAAACGATCCAGCCATACCACCTCTAGGGCAGTCTGTGGGACCTCAAGACACACATTTGGAATTAACAAATACAGAAGGAGGACATAGTCTGTGACAGCGACCATTAACATATTCATAGTACCACTGCCCTACTGGACTTCTGGCATAATACTTGACTCGATTGGACCACCAGATTCTGACATCCCAAAAAGAGCACACCAAAAAGATGCCGGCCAGTACCAGTGACACAGTGTCCCAACATATAGGACAAATTAGAAAACAAGCAGCAAAGAGAAGAAAAACTACAAGCAACCAAGCAAGTCCTCAGGAAAAAGACACACCACAAAAAGAAAATCACACACAAGATTACAACAACAGTAACTTGGAAGAACTTCTGAGCCTTCCAGAAAAAGAATTTAAAATTACCATGCTTAAAAAACTGAAAGAAGTCATAAAGGAAAACAATGATAAGGGAAAAATAATCAATGATCAGAAGAATGAAATTGAGTCCCTAAGAGGGAAGTGAAATAAATGCAGGATTTCAAAGGATTAATGGAGGAGCTAAAGAACTCTGAGAAAAGCAGTGAAAGCAGAAATAGATGAAATGAAAGAACAAATAAGTACACTCGAAGTCACAGAAATAAAAAGAACCAAAACAGAAAAG
This sequence comes from Talpa europaea, assembly GCF_964194135.1. Taxonomy (NCBI): domain Eukaryota; kingdom Metazoa; phylum Chordata; class Mammalia; order Eulipotyphla; family Talpidae; genus Talpa; species Talpa europaea. Next base: position 32,591,746 of record NC_140081.1, on the reverse strand, counting down.
AAAGAGAAGTATGAATGAAAAGGAATGAAGAAAGACTTCAGGAACTATCTGGCGCCATGAGGAAAGGAATATAAGACTTATAGGAATCCCAGAAGGAGAGGAGAGAGACATAGGAACAGAGAACATGAAGAAGGAGCTGAAAATAGACATACAAGAAGCAAGAAAAATACCAAACTTCCATGAGGAAAGGAACAATACAGCAAGACACATAATAGTAAAGCTCCTGAGAATACAAGACAAGGAAAAAATAATGAAGCTGACAAGATGGAAGAATAAACAGATAACATACAAAGGAAAACCAATCAGGCTGACATCAGATTTCTCCAAAGAAACACTAGGGGCAAGGAGAGAGTGGAGGGACATAGTCAACAGACTCCATGACAACAAATGCCAACCAAGAATACACTATACCACAAAGCTTTCCTTCCTCTATGAAGAAATAATAAGGACCTTCCCAGGCAAACAGAAACTCCAGAATTTCATTACGACTAAACCCCCACTCCAAAAAATACTACAAGGAGTCCTAAAGCCAGAACCAACAGAGGGATGAATAAGAAAGAAACAAGACAATAAAAAATAAAAATATATAAATAAATAAATAAAACCAAGCAAAGACAAACAAAATGGCAAATACAGATGCTAACATATCAATATCAACTCTAAATGTAAACAGACTAAACTCTTCAATTAAAAGACACACAGTCACAGGCTGGATTAAGAAACAAAACCCAACCTTTTGCTGTCTCCAGGAAACACATTTAGCTACAAAAGATAAAAATAGACTGAAATTAAAGGGATGGAAAACAATCCTACAAGCAAATGGAACAAAAAAGAAGGCAGGAACAGCAATACTTATATCAGATAAAAGAGATTTCAAACTCAAAAAGGTAAAAAAAGACCCAGATGGTCACTACATTATGATCAAGAGGACAATACTTCAAGAAGAAACAACACTCCTAAACATATACTACCAAATGAAGGAGCACCAAAATATATCAGACAACTGTTGTCATCTCTGAAAACAGACATCAGAGAAAACACATATGTAGTAGGAGACTTCAACACACCACTATCAACAATGGGTAGATCAACGAGACAAAAAATAAGTAAGGGCGTTGAAGCTCTAAATAAGGATCTAGACATCTATAGAAGGGCTTAACAGACATCTATAGATCACTACACCCAAAAAAATCTGAGTACACATTTTTCTCCAGTGCACACGGATCATTCTCCAGGATCGATCACATACTGGGACACAAGACAAACATCAACAGATGCACCAACATTGAAATCATACCAACCATCTTCTCTGACCATGAAGGCATCAAACTAGAAATAAATCATAAAAAGAAGACAAGGAACCCTCCCACCTCATGGAGATTGAAACCCACACTACTGGAAGACCACTGGATTAATGAGGAGATCAAAGAAGAAATTAAAAAATACTTTCAGTTGCATGACAAGGAAGACACCTATTTCCTAAATGTATGGGATGCAGCAAACGCAGTAATAAAGGGAAAATATATAGCAATACAGGCTCATATCAAGAAACAAGAAAGAACTCAAAGAAACAACCTAATCTCATATCTTAAAAAACTAGAAAAAGAACAAAAAAACCCTAAAAGCAGTAGAAGAAAAGAAATAATAAAAATCAAAGCAGAAATATATGAAATAGTGAATAAAAAAAATCCAAAAGATCAATGAAACCAAACGTTGGTTCTTTGAAAAAATAAATAAAATAGACAAACTCCTAGCCAGGCTCAGAAAGGAAAAATGGGAGAAAGCATAAATAAATAGGATAGCAAATGAAAGAGGAGAAATCATAACAGACACAGCAGAAATCAAAAGAATAATCAGAAACTACTATGAACAGTTATATGCAAACAAGCTCAACAATCTAGAAGAGATGAACAAATTCCTACAACTTTACAATCACCCAAAGCTAGATTAAGAAGAAATAGAACACATAAACAGACCAATTACAAGCAGTGAAATTGAAATGGTCATCAAAACCCTCCCACAAAACAAAAACTCAGGACCAGATGGATTTACAAGTGAATTCTATCAAATATTCAGAAATGAATTAGTGCCTATCCTTCATAAACTCTTTCAAAAAATTGAGAAGGAAGGGATAATACCAAACACGTTCTACAAAGCCAACATTACACTAATACCAAAACTGAATAAGGACAACACACAAAAAGAAAACTACAGGCCAATCTCTCTTAATGAACACTGATGCAAATCTCCTCAATAAAATTTTGGCTATCAGAATCCAACAATGTATCCATAAAATAATTCAACATGACCAAGTAGGATTTATTCCAGGGACACAAGGATTGTTCAACATCTGAAAATCAATCAATGTAATCCAACACATCAACAAAAAGAAATATAAAATCATATAATAATATCAATAGATGCTGAGAAAGCTTTTGACAAAGTACAACACCCATTTATGATAAAGGCCCTTGAAATTCTTGGGACACAAGGAACATACCTCAACATCATAAAGGTCATATATGACAAGCCCATAGCCAATATCATTCTCAATGGTGAAAAGTTGAAAGCATTTCCATTAGGATCTGGAACAAGACAAGGATGTCCCCTCTCACCACTGCTTTTCAATATAATACTGGAAGTCCTAGCCAGAGCAATAAGACAAGACAAAGAGACACAAGGAATTCAAATAGGGAAGGAAGGAGTCAAACTATCACTGTTCACAGATGATATGATAATATACATAGAGAACCCCAAAAACTCCACAGAAAAACTAATCAATCAGTTTAGTAAAGTAGCAGGATGCAAAATCAACACACAAAAATCAGTAGCTTTCCTATACACAAACAATAAATCTGAAGATAAAGAATTCAAGAAAACCATCCCTTTTATTATTGAAACAAAAAAATCAAATACTTGGGAATAAACCTAACAAAAGAAGTGAAGGACCTATGCAAAGAAAAGTATAAAACACTCTTAAAAGAAATAGAAGAAGACACAAAGAAATGGAAAGACATCCCCTGCTCATGGATTGGAAGAATTAACATTATCAAAATGGCCATCCTACCAAAGCAATTTACAGATTCAATGCTATCCCAATAAAAATTTCAATGACATTCTTCAAAGAAATAGAACAATTATTGATGAAATTCATATGGAGCCACCAAAAACCCCGAATAGCCAAAACCGTCCTGAAAAAAAAAAAAAAGAAGGAAATGGAGGCATCACACTCCCAGACTTCAAACTATACTACAAAGCCATAATCATCAAAACTGCATGATTGGAACAAGAACAGACACATGGACCAATGGAACCAAATAGAAAACCCAAATATAAACCCACAGATTTACAGTCAACTGATCTTTGACAAAGGAACAAAGAATATGCAATGGAACAAAGAAAGTTTGCTCAATAAATGGTGCTGGGAAAACTGGGTCGCTACTTGCAGAAGAATGAAGCTTGACTACTACCTCACACCATGCACAAAAACCAACTCAAAATGAATTAAAGAACCAGACATAAGACCCGAAACCATAAAATATATAGAAGGAAATATAGGCGAAACACTACATGACATGCACCTCAAAGACACCTCACAGACACATCACCCAAAGCAGGGATAGCGAAGGCAAAGATAAACAGCTGGGACTATATCAAATTAAAGAGCTTTTGTACAGCAAAGGAGACAGTAACCAAAACAAACACCCCACTGACTTGGAGAAAATTTTCGCACACAACACTAATGATAAAGGACTGATCACAAAAATCTACAAAGAGCTGAAGAGTCTCAACAAAAACAAAGTAAATAATCTAGTCAAAAAATGGGCAAAAGAGCTAAAAAGAAACTTCTCCAAAAAGGAAATGCAAATGGCCAATAGGCATATGAGAAAATGTTCAGCATCACTTGCAATCAGGGAAATGCAAATCAAAACTACAATGAGATGCCATCTTACACCAGTGAGAATGGCACATATTAAAAAAAACTAGCCACAACAAATGTTGGCGAGGTTGTGGAGAAAAAGGAACTCTCCTTTACTGCTGGTGGGAGTGCAAACTGGTCCAACCACTATGGAAAGCTGTGTGGAGATTCCTCAACCTGCTAAAGATGGATCTTCCATATGACCCAGCAATTCCACTCCTAGGTATTTACCCAAAGGACACAGAATCATTAATTCAATCATTAATTCATCTGCACCCCTATGTATATAGAGCACTATTTACAATAGCTAAGCTATGGAAACAACCCAAATACCCAAAAATAGATGACTGGATCAAGAAGATGTGGTACATATAAACAATAGAATACTACTCAGCAATCAAAAAAGATAAACTCATGCAATTTGCAGCAACATGAATGGAGCTGGAAGGGATCATGCTCAACGAAATAAGCCAGAAAGGAAAAGAAAAATACCGGATGGTCTCACTCATAGCAGGAATTTAGAAAACCTAAATAAGGGACCAGGAGAAAGACTAATTATAATAAAGTAAAAATCAAAATCAACAAGCAACTATAAGCCAGAGAAACACTATGGGGGAGGGAGGTAGCAGGGATTACAGTCAAAATAATGGGGGTGGGAATTGTATGGGGACTATAACCAAGATGAAATCGCATACATTGTGCAAAAATAAAAAAATGATGTAAAAATATATAAAATGAAATATAAAAATAAATACATAAATGAAAGAGGTTCTGCCATCCACTGCATCAAGACAAAACATAAGACCTTTAATGAGAAGGAACTTTAATACAATTAGTGAACAATATAGAAAAGACAAAGAATATAGTTTCTAAACCAAGCTCTCAAGGCTACCCATCCCCTTTTAGGTAAAGGACCAACCAAATGGAACTGGCCCAGAGCAAGGCCCGAAAGCCTGCCACAAGTCTAAAGCACCTCTGGTGGGGACCCATACAAGCGGGTCAGAAACAGCCAGACAATTCTGGGAGGAGAAGAGCAAAATCTAAATCAAGATAAAAGCTGTCATTGTCACCTCCCCATGGGTCTCTCACCCACATCTGCTTCACCCAGTCCACGACCAAAAGTTAAGTGCAGTTTCTTCACATGTCTCCACTCCCTGTGCCTCCTCCAGGTCTCTTTCTGGCTCCATCCTGCTTCCTTCCTTCTTCAGACTCCTCTACAGCTTCTTGTCCTCCCTGCTCAGCTCCACCCTCCCTCAGGTGGTGCAGGGAACCTGGAACCTCCCCTTTTCCTGAACGCCACCCTGTTACAATCCCCCCCCCTTTTAATTTTATACCACGATATCTATGGTGGCACAGATTTCAGGGTGCAGTGTTAGGAGACAGTCTTTTTCAGGTTTTCAGTGTATGCAAAAGAAGCAACAATCAGTCATTAGCATTGTCGATGAGTGCCCAGTATGATTCTTCCATTACTGGAAAATAGTCCATCAGTCCATGCCGAAAGAAAAAAAAAATCTGGAGGTGTAAGCCAAAATGAAACAGCAAATATATCAAAATTACAGGAAGAAAAATCTTAAAACTGGTTTAGCTTATCTAAAAACAATTCTTTCTACGGGACAGGGGGGCGGGGGGAAAGGGCGGGGAAAGGAAGGACTAGAGTCAAAATAAGGGGGGGGTGCAATTGTATGGTGAATATAACCAAAATGAAAATGCATACATTGTGCAAAGATGAAAAAAGATGTAAGAATTGTATAAAATAAAATATTTAAATAAAAAAGAAAAAAAGAAAAACAAGTTCTTTCCACCTTGATCCCAATTTTTTTCCAACAGTATAGCAAAAATTTGCAAACTAAATCTACTTTTAAACCATTTTACCTATTTTTGCATTAAATCACAGGACAAAATAACCAAACAGAAATTTTAGCTGGCTTTGTTGGAATACTCCATATAGGATCAGAGTGAAATCTTGACATCCGGTCTGTGCAGGCTTTAAGAACAAAGTCAGTCTCGCCAGACTCCAGCGGGGATTACCACTTCTTGAGGGTACCAGGATTCTTTTTATTTCCGGGTAGTCCAGTCCTGCCAATGGAGGCAGCTTCCTCAACTTCCTTGGTGGTCTCTGGAACCCTACAACAAAAGAGCAGGTTCTCCTCTTCTTTGTTCAGCTCAAATTCAACTTTCTGGAAGAATTCCAATCAAAGCCATGCAATGAAATGCATTTCCAATTTTCTAGTTTAAGCAGACAAAATTCCCTATTGAAGTTATGCAAAAATCGACCCTGACATGAGTAGCAAAAAAATTTCTACCACTATTTTTCGTACTGTGTTGGTATCAAGGGGAGAGAAAATGCAAACACAAGTTAGCTCTGTGGGAAAAAATACAACATTGCTGCAGATCCTGGTCAGTCAAAACAAGAAAACTTTCTTTTACTCAAAGCAAAATGCAAAAAAATACCAGCACTATGTCAAACAAAACTTAGTAAAAATCAAGTTTATCTCCAACAGTCTATTCAGTCCTTTGAAGGAAATTTTCACTGTCAAAAGTTCCATCAATTGGAATCCGTTGAGACCTTTTGCCCCCTTTTTTTCTCCAGAAACAATTTCTGCAGATATCAAACCATTGAAGTATTCAATATTGCAGGAAAACAATCAACATTGACAGTTTACATACATATCAGGTACTGAAAGGTTTTGTACACCTTTCAGAAACCCAATGTTAACATTTCTGTACATGCCAAAGTTTTACAATTTTCCCAAGTGACAATGCTTTCCTTCTAGTTTTACTTTACTAGGTAAACCAAATAGGACACCCTGTTACAGATGCATTTGTTCACTTTTTTATTAATTAAATTTTTTTCTTACATCGCTGTAGTCCCTATAGTTAATTCCCCTGCCACTGTATCATGCACAAACGATCACCATATTCCCTGTGTTCATCCCTCCCCTGTCTTGCCCCCCTCTCTTGCCCCCTCATTTTCTGCATGCCTCAGTTCTGTGGTCAGCTTGCTACTTCTTTTTTGGGTGTGATTTTTAATTTCTTTTATTATTTTTAATTTTTATTTATTTTTTACTTACATCAATGTAGTCCCCACAGATTTCCCACCACCATATCACCTGTAAACCATCACCATATTCCCTTCTGTTCATCCTGCCCCTATCTGGCCCCTCCCACCTCCTCCTTCGCTGTATGCCTCAGTTCTGTGGTCAGCTGCTAGCTTTGACTTTTCTTGACCTTTTGTTTGGTTTCTCTGTACTCCACATGCAAATGAGACCTGTCTTAGGATCATAGTGGTGTTGCCAGTGCTAACACCATTTCTGGGGGGCCTCCCTGGTGGCTTAGGGGTTAGGTCTCAGTGCTATTACTGCTATAGCCTGAGTTCGATCCCCAGTCAGAGAGGTGACCCACATGGCATAGCAGACCTCTCTTGTCTTGCCCACTGCTCCCTTGAGCAGTGTATTTCCGTAGATCTGCCTGTTCTGCTCCCCACTTTGTCTCTGGTGAATTCTCTCACTCCCCGTACCTCTGGCCTGTACCCCAGTTCTTGTACACGCACAAAAAAATAAAAATAAGTAAAGCCATTTCTGGAACATCACATTTTGAAACTGCCTTCAAATCGCAAAGCATAAGCATTCCAAGTATTTACAACTGTGGCAAAAGTGTGTCTTTTGAGAATGAACTTTCATTTCAGGAGCTATTCAGATAATGTCTAGAATCACATCTGGTCCAAAAGGTCAGGAATACAAAAGTCAAATACCATCGGACCCTCAACAGGCCATGGCTGAAGAGGAGCAGGGCTTAATTTTTGGTGTATTTCTGAAAAACAACTCTAAAAGAGAAATATCAACAAGGTTATGATCTGGCTACAGCTTTTGAAAATAAACGTAACTTCTTAATCAGACCAACTTGAAATCAGACCAGCTCACTGTTAAAATTGAATGAACAGCCAATGAGCATTAGGCAGTAGAGAAAAGTCTTTAACATGAAAAACAATACTCAGAACTCATTTAAAAATTAAGTTTTTTAGTAAACAGAAAATGCAGAGAACAGAAACCATCAAAGAACCTAATCCATTAAAAATAATATTCAGAGAATAAAGATATTTTGAACTGAAAACTAACTTCTAAACTTAGAAGATGGGGAGATAAGTTTGAAACAATATTTTAGAAATTGGAACGAAAAGACAGGGAAATGGAAAATAAAAAAGAAAATTAGACTATTGATCTTTACGTCTTCACATTCAGCAAGTAGTATTTTTTAAGAAGTAAAACAAATGCAAAGGAGAAAATGATAATCATAGAATTCCATAATGAAATTTCTCAGAAATGAAAATTTCAAAAGGAAACATCCCCCATACCAAGGAACATGCTAGTTTAAAGAACTACAAAAGAAATTAGTTTAAAAAATTCTAGGGCAAGAAATGTAAAGATAAATAGAAAATACCAATCAGTAGTTCTAGAATGTTGCAAGGGAGGAAGAAGAGAGGGAAGAAGGAGGGAGGTGGGTGGAAGGCAGGCAGGCAGGCAGGCAGGCAGGCAGGCAGGCAGGCAGGCAGGCAGGCAGGCAGGCAGGCAGGCAGGCAGGCAGGCAGGCAGGCAGGCAGGCCACAAAGCTCAAGCCGTTGGAAATCCGAGTTAGAATCCCATCACCAGTACTTCTTATCTACAGGCCTGGAACATTATCTCAACATATATGAAATTAAATTTCCTCACTGGGAAACTATGCTCAGTAACTCTTCCCCTGCAGCCCTTCTAGGGGAAATGGATATACTCTGGATGAAGCGTCTGGCTCGGTCCTAGGTCATAGCACACACTTGATCAACGATGGATATATTGTCTTGAATATAATGGTGATGCTTCTCTAAAACTACCTGCAGTTTGCAGCTATCTATTAGGTTTGTGTTCTCCATGAAAACAACGCTTTTTTGGCAAACCTTTCAGATGCAAAAAAGTAAAGTGGACTTCAGGACAATTCCTTTCTTCCCTCTCCTTTTTATTGCTTCTCCATCCCCGCAGCTTTGCTTGCCAGGTACCTCCTTTGTGATTACCACTGGCTCCATTTAGCATGAATGTCTTTGTTTGGGAATGGACTACAGCCAGAGCCTAACTGCTTTGCCCAAAGCCACACCCAATTTAGATCCTGAATGCAAATTTTTCTGAATCCAAATTAAGGCATCTTGGGACTCTACCACCTGCTACTTATGCTACCAAGGTATTTTGGGGAGCTTGCGTTCATTGAGCGCCTGCTCTGTATTCTTAACCAAGCTATTTCAGTTTAACACTCATAACCCCAAAAAAAAGGCAAGCATGATCACTATTCTCCCTTTACAAATGAAAATGCTGATGTTAAAAAAAGGTAAGGAATTTTCCCAAGGACCCACATTGGTAATATTATAAAAGACATTTATCCAAACAGAAAAGCCTTCAGTCATGGGAATTAAAATATGAAGGTGGGATAAAGGCTATGCTTACCATCCCCACCACTGAACTCCCCAACTCCTGATGTGTGGGCATCTACATTGGGTCCTGGGCTCCTGCCAAGAAAGCCCCCTTTTGGCTTCTTCCTGAACAACTGGAGGAGGAGGACTCACAAAAGGTGTGGAGACCCTGATTATAGTCAGCAATGCCCAGAGCCTAAGCTTTTTTACAGAAGGTTCCCTCTCAAGTCACAGAGCATTCAGGGCCAGACACCCCATCCCCAGCACTGGGGCACCTGGTTTCAGCCAGAGGCACCAAGATTCTACAGAAGAAGTAAATGATCAAAAATTAAAGGTACCACTCTCCCTCGTGCTTTGATTGGCTCTTGATTAAAACAAGAATTTGGACTAGAATTCAAAGATTCCTCCAGCTCTAATTTAGTACTGTAGCCATGTGTAGGGTGTCAGGACAGATAGGGGCTCTGAAATCAGACAGAACTCTGGAAATTTTGTTATTTGCTGGCCCTGTGATTTTGAAAGTCACTTACTTTCCAGGCCCCAGTTTCCTCCTGTGCAAGAGAGACTACATGACCTAATGTACATAAAGTGCTGGCTTAAAAGAAAAAAAGTACATAGTAAGCAATTTAAAAATGGTAACCAATATGTGTTTTTCAATGAAAATTTAAGAGACACTCAGGAAAATTAATACCAAGAAGTGTCCCAGTCACTCCATCAGGCAGAGTTTATATTCAGTCCGCATTCCCTACAGGGTAAGCGTTTTCCTTTCCCACCTGATTCCTAGCTCACCAGTGGACCATACTGTTTTGGCGTTGCCTCTGGGAGGCCCAGGATGAAAGCCTCGCGTGCTCGCCCTTGCTCCATCTGCAGCCATTGCTTCCGATACACATCTCAGGCAGATTAAATTTCTGTAAACACTGTCCTCATCTCACTCATGTGCTGCATGGCCTTCAACCTTTACTGCCTGTTTGGGGGCGACTGTTTTTCTCTCCAACTCCTCTCAACTGTTAAAGATCCAGCTCAGTTTTTGCCTCCTCTGTAAGGTCTCCTTGAGCTGGTATTGGACTCTTCCAACAGTTAGTGTGGGCACCGTAACACACTACCCTCCCATGTTCACTTCCCCTTTAAATGGAGTTGTAGTCATTCCCATATTAGACCTTAAAGCTTTTTTTTCTCATTGTTATTGAAGTACCATTGTTTTACATCCGTGTTAGTGTTTTGACAGTATAGGATTTCTCCCCTCAGGTGTAGTCTCCCTAACACCCCCACCACCTAAGCACCCAGAGTCCTCCACCATAGTCCAGTGTGTCCTGCCCCCACAGCCCCCACCACCTTTGAAAGCCATAGATCTATGGTTAATTTTCAAGGTTTGGTTTCAAAGTTTGTCTTTGTCTGACCCTTAGTTTGGTTTCTCTATATTCCACATAAAAGTGACACTATCTAGTATTTATCTTTCTCCTTCTGGCTTATTTCATTTAGTGTAATCCCTTCCAGCTCCATCCATGTTGTTGCAAGTGGCATGAGTTTAACTTTTTTAAATTGCTGAGTAGTATTCCATTGTGTATATATACCACATTTTTTTGAACCATTCATCTGTTCTGGGGCATTTAGTTTTTTTCCACATCTTGGCTATTGTGAATAGTGCTGCTGTAAGTATAAAATGCAGATTTCCTTTTGAATTACTGTTTTTGTTTTGTGGAGGTAGATATATCCGAGTGGAAGTGCTTGGTCATGCAGTACATCCATTTTTAGTCTTTTGACCGACCACCACACAGCTTTCCATAGGGGCTGGACCAGTCTACATCTCCACCACCAGCGTAGGAGGGCTCCTTTTTCCCCTGCATCCTCGGCCAGCACCTGTTGTTTCTGGTCTTTTTGAGCTGGGCCATTCTCACAGGTGTGAGCTGTTATCCTCACCGTGGTGTTGGTGTGCTTTTCCCTGATGATACATGATGATGAGCATTTTCTTCAGGTGTCTGTCAGCCACCTGATATCTTCTTTGGAGAAGTGCCTATGTGCCGCGGACCAGCACAGCAGTAGACGATGAGGCCGTCTCAGGGTTGAGAGACTGTGCAGGGTGGTCAGGGATTCGGCTAAAGAAATGACAAGCAGACACACTTCAAGAGAGAGTGTAAATCTGAGTGCGCCTTTATTAAGTTAGTGGTCAGTATATATATGTTTTTTCTAAAGGCATAGGAACAGTGAACATCAAAGAGATCAGTTTGCTCATAGGCTTAGCTTAACTGACAGGGCAGTGATTTATGTCCGAAGTTACACCTGGACCTAGCCTCATTCCTAATTGGACAGGCTATAAATGCTTTCTACTGTTATATATAATTATTTTCTAGTTGCACTATCACTATTACCTACTCATTTTTACTCATAATTAATTGTCATGGGTGAATTTATTTTATAATGCAGTTAATATCATAGGTACTAAAGTCAAGCACATAATAGAGAGATTATTAAACTAACAATTCTATTATTACACAGTGTTTAGTAATGTTTCATTTGGATTAGCCTGTTTATTAAATTATGTATATTTTTTAATTAGCAATCAATGACCAGAAAAAGGAAAGATTTTAGAGAGACAGTTGTAGCAGAATAAAGTTTGTGGGCCTTGAGAAAGCGAGATAAGGTTCCAGGTGGTCAGCATTTCTTTTAGCTTCTGGTGGTCATTATCTCTTGGCAGGCATTCAGTTTTTCTGCATCTTAGGGAGTTTGCTGTACTCCCCCTGCGCGCATGGTTCCTTGCCCACGCCGGACCTCAGGGACCATGGCAACAGCCATTAGCCCTGAAGGTCACTGCAGGGGGGGGGTGCAGCACCTATGTAACTCCTCTGCCCATTTTTTCATTGGGTTATTTGTTTTCTTTTAGTTGAATTGTATGCGTTCTTTGTATATCTTGAATATCCATCCCTCTGAGATGCATGGTGTGCAAATTTTTCTCCCAGTCAGTGAGGTGTCTCTTCATTTTAGTTATGGTCTCTTTCACTGTGCAGAAACTCTTTGGTTTGATGTAGTCCTGGTTGTTTATATTCTCTTTTGTTTTCCCCATTGCTGGGGACAAATCGGCAGAGATATCTCTGAAACTTGTATCATGGAGGTATCCTATGTATTTTATGGTTTTGGTAGACTTTGAAGCTCTTTAAGAGACCATGTCCTATAAACCTATATGCCCTTATGTCAACCAATACAGAACTGAACACCTAGAATATGAGCAACAGGAATTTCACTAGTTAACTGGTTGTTTTTCCCTCTCTGATTTCAGTGATACTATCTGTAAATGGCAGGACTGTGAACAACATCTTCTGGCTTTGATGCTCAATAGATCCATGGGGAGAGCCCCAAACTTTTATCCAAAAAAAAAAAAAAAAAAAAAACCAGAGACTCAACAACAACAAAGAAAATAATCCAGTCAAAAAATGGGCAGAAGAGCTTAAAAGAAACTTCTCTGAAGAGGAAATGCAAATGGCCAACAGGCATATGAAAAAATGTTCAACATCACTTGTCATCAGGGAAATGCAAATCAAAACTACCATGAGATACCATCTTACACCAGTGAGAATGGCACATATTAAAAAAACTAGCAACAACAAATGTTGGCGAGGGTGTGGAGAAAAAGGAACTCTTCTGCACTGTTGGTGGGAGTGCAAACTGGTCCAACCACTGTGGAAAGCTGTGTGGAGATTTCTGGACTTACTAAACATAGAGCTTCCATATGATCCAGCAATTCCACTCCTAGGTATTTACCCAAAGGACACAGAAACATCAATTCCAAAGAACACCTGCACCCCTATGTTTATAGCAGCACTGTTTACAATAGCTAAGCTTTGGAAACAACCCAAATGCCCAAAAATAGATGACTGGATCAAGAAGATGTGGTACATATATACCATGGAATATTACTCAGCATTCAAAAAAGATAAACACATGCAATTTGCAGCAACATGGATGGCACTGGAAGGGATCATGCTCAGCGAAATAAGCCAAAAAGAAAAAAAAAAATACCAGATGGTCTCACTCATAGCAGGAATCTAGAAAACTTAAATAAGGGACCAGGAAAACGAATAACTATAAGAAAGTGAAAATCAAAATCAACAAAAAACTATGAACCAGAGACACTTTTAGGGGGGCGGGGGCGGGAGGGGAGGGATTGGGGTCAGAATGGGGGGGCTGCAATTGTATGGGGAATATAACAATAAAATTTAAAAAAAAAATAAATTTAAGATGTTGACATTAAAAAAAAAAACATAATAAATCTTAGCCATTGGCATAAATTGAATTATGTTCTGGATACAGCATTAGTGATTTCATAATACTTGTCTCTCCGGAAACTTGAGAAAACTAAGAGCAACTGTTTCTCCCTCCACCTAAAGTAAGAAATAGAACCCCTGAGATGAATTGTCACACCACCCAGTTGGGGGAGCAACCTCAGGAAGCTTCCACAGGATTTAGTATGGAACTGCTGTTTTAATGTTTTACTAATCATCGTTTTTACACAATAAGTAAGGTAATGGTGAATTCCAGCTGCAGGAGAGATGGGCCCTCTGCTCAAACCTCTTCAAAAAATCACTGCTCTAATGTAGGAAGTTGGAATTCCTTCCTAGAGTTTGAGGACATTTGTTTTTTTTTTTAAAAAAAAAAAAAAAGCACCTTTCTTCTGCAGTTCCCCTCGCCTCCCCCATTGGATTGGACACAGAACAAGTACTTATAAGATCTTGGTCACTGAGTGTCGACGAGAGAGAACTAGACAGGGGTACAGGTATCTAGAGAAAAGTGACTTTCCTTTCTTAAATTTAACCCCAAAAGGGCCCCCTAACTTCAGCCTGTTTCAATCTAATCATGAGAAATTTCTATTTTATTCTAATCCTGTGAAAACATCAGACAAACCCAAGTTGAGGGAAATTCTGTAAAGTACCTGCACTGCTCTTCAAAAATGTCAAGGTCATGAAAGATAAGGAAAGACTAAGAAGCTGTCACAAACAGGAGATGAAAGAGACATGACAAGGTTAAGGTGACAGATGCAATGTGGACTCCCGGACTGGATCTTGGAACAGAAAAAAACTTTAGTGAAAAAATTGATGAAATCTGAATAAATTATGTAGTTTGTTTAATAGCATTGTATAAATCAATGCCTTATTTTTGATAAGCCTTCTATGTTTATGTAAGATGTTAACATAAGGGGAAGGGCATGAGTGAAGGGCATGCAGGAACTCTACTATTTCCACAAACTTTTTGTAAGTCTAAAATTATCTCAAGGTAAAAACCTAAAAGGGGGAGTCTGAGACACACTGTCCCCAACATCAAAAAGACAAAGGTTTCACTCCAGACATCCTCTTTCCTTCCAGTTTCTCACTTCCTTTGTGAACTTAACAGTGACTCTTAAAAGCTCTACCTACAGTAACAGCAAGTCAGTTCAGAAATGTGAAAAAAAAAGCTGTTGGAACTGCATTTTCCAAAGCATTGAAACAAAATTTTTTGAAGAACTATTTCTAAGAAAAGTATCCATTTCCTTGCCTCCTTATATAGAGCATGGAAAACATCACTTAAAAGATCTTCATTGTCCACAAGTATTAGTATGAAAACACCCACTTTTGTACAGTATACTTTGCACTAAAGGAGCTCAGGGGCTGGTCCATGGGGAGAGCCAATTGTGGCGTTGGGTATTTTGGTTCTACTCTGTAGACTGTGCTGTCTCCTCTCCCTGTGCCAAGTGACCCCAGTGGTCCTTTAGAGAGAGAAGTGGGAACAGCAGATGGGTGGCTTTGAGAAGGGGTGTCAGCTGGGAAAAAAGGTGTGGTATCCCAAGGCATCCTTGCAAATCACTAGAGCACAAATCATTTCCAATGATCTCCAGGTTTTATGATGATGATTGCCGTCATCATCATCATCATCATCATCATCATCATCATCTTTCTGGGCAGTGATGTGTTAGCACCAAGGGCCAAATGAATCTATGATACAATGAGCACCACAGGATATGCTTTTGTGTCACTGAAATTCAGGGATGACTGGGGCCAAGGCTTTGCCAAGTAAAGCAGCCAGAACATCACAGCCCCCGTGGGCTGTGCCATTGGCATCCACAGACACCATACATACCCTACCACACTACTTCCTCAGACTTGGTTAATTTATTTACCAGGGGCTGAAAACTTAGTCTTGAGGGTCACTTCTAGCACTAACATTCTAGGATTCTGCTCATTGAGATGTGATTTTCTTTTATATGAAATCTGCCAATGCCATCAAAGAATAATTATCACCACTACATGGTGCAAACCTCAGCCTTGGTAATCAGGCAGGATCCTCTCATTTGGAAGCGCATCTCCTCAGATCCCACCACGCCACTTTGAAGAACTTTGGTAGAAAGTGGCAGCGCAATGACTGCACAAATGACTCACTGTACCTCAACTCCAAAGCCTCCTCTTGTGGAAGTTTATAGGAGCTGTAGGCTCAGGTGCCCATCCAGAAGAAGGGGTGCCCATTCAATGAACCCCAGATGAAACTGTGCCAAAGCTGCAGACTTTGGAGAATGCTTGAAGAATCGTGTTGATTTTTTTCTTCCCTCCGTAGGAAGTCTTGACTTGCCTCATTCTGATTCTGCGTGTAACCCAAAGCCAGATGGAGAATGACAGATACAAGCTCTTTGACCTCCACATCTAAACTGAGTAGCCAAAGAGGGAGCTCCTAGGAGAAGAGGTCAAGCAGGAACTCAGCAGTGGGCAAATTTGCTGAGGTCTATACTATAGGCTGCCTGGAAGAAGGGGGAGGGGAGGGGATAGGGGAGGTCCACCCCACTTCCGGGCACCAAGTTTAGGAGAGCTTGGGGCTGCACTTCTCACCACCCCCAGACAAATTTGACTCCTTCGCCCTGGCTTCAAGACCATTGCATTACTAGCCCACGTTCATGTGATCTTGAGGCAGAGGGATGGAATGCAAGGGATATGGGAGCAGGTACAGCCAGACCTGGGCTTGCATTTTAACGCTGCCATTTACGAGCTGTTGCACTTTATGTATGTTACTGACTACCACTATGACTCAGTCTCTTCATTAAAATGAAGACAACAATTTCACTCAGCCACAAGGTTATTGGAAAGATTAGAAATAATGCACACAAAGCTCCTGATAACAGTGCTTAGGACATGGTAGTCATGGCAACCAATAACTGGTAGCTGTTTTTCTCCATTTCAAGTGAAAGAAGCCAGACACAAAAGGCCACATATTGTAGGTTCCATTTATATGCAATGTCCAGAATAGGCAAATCCATAGAGACAGAAAGTAGATTAGTGTTGCCAGGGGCTGGGAGTAGGGAACGGAGAGTGACTGCTAATGGATATAGGGTTTCTTTTTGGGATAATGAAGCATTCTAGAATTAGAGAGTGGTGATGGTTGTGTGACATAGTGGTTATACTCAAAATCACTTAATTGTACACTTTCAGAGGGTATATTTTATATTGAAGTGTATCTTAATTAAAAATTCTTAAAAATAAATCCTGTTCCTCAGTTTATCGATAGGAAAAGAAATGGAATTTCTAAAATGGGGATAATAGTAGTACCTACCCCATAGGAATTTTTGTGAAGATTAAATGAGATAGTTTGTTAGAAAACTTTAAACTAATGTTGGCACACTACATGTGCCATGCCCGCCATAACGATGATTAGTTACTGTTGTTAGCCCCATCATCATTTTTCTTACAGGAAGCATGGTCTAGTAGTCAAGATTCTTGCAGTTTAAATCCAACTGACCCAGTTTAAAATCTGACTTCACATTTGCCAGCAAACAGTACAGTAATTAATGGTTTAACCATTATATTCAGATTATCTTGATCAAAATCCTGGCTCCACATATTTACCAGGTCTCTGAAATTAAGCAAAAAAAATTTAAAGATTTATTTTTATTTGTTTATATAAGCACTGGGTACAGTCAGAAGCACAGGAGAGTGAGAGAATTCACCAGAGCCAGAGCGGGGAGCAGAGCAGGCAGAAGGACCGAAGTACACTGCTGAGGGGAGCAGCGGGCGGCAGGAGAGGTCTGCGCGCCATGTGGGACCCTCCTCCGGTGGCTGGGGAGCAGCCAGGGATTGAACCGGCGCTGTAGAGGCTGCGGGCAGCTTCGCAACCCAGGGCTCAACCGCTGCGCCACCGGGGAGACCCTGAAATTAAGAAAATTTTCAACCTCTCCGTGACCCAGATTCTTCATCTGTAAAAAGGAGTAATAATAGCTTGTACCCAATGAGTTGCCATGAAAATTAAATGATGTCTCTGCTAGTATGCTTCTGGCTTTAAGTTTCAGGAATCTGACTCAAGTTGCCTTAAACCAGATAGATGGGAAAGAAAAAAAAAGGATAAAAAAGAGAACATAATAGAGAATACTTAATACAAGTCAAGAAGGAGAAAGAAAGGAGAGAGAAAATAGAGAGGACTGTTTTCACCACCCATTAGTTGTGGGATGTTTCTCGGCGATGTCTCTGTCCAAATTTTCCTGATGCATTTTTTTAATATTGTTATCACTGTTCTTGGAGTGTAAACTGCTTCAAATTTTTTTGGTCACAGGCAGAAATTAAGTAAACAATGCTGCCTGTGTTTCACGTGCTTTGCTATATTAACTTTGCTCTCCAGGAGTGTAATCATCATTCAGGAGATTCTGCAAAATAATTGCCCAGTCAATGGTATCATTCAGAATAGCATTTTGAGTAAGCCAATATGATGCCAAAATGCCCTCTAACAGGCAATTAATGCAGTAGGAAGCCAGAACCAAGTTCTTGAATTGAAGATAAGATCCCATCACCCCAACGCTCTGGGACTCCCATAATGTTGGCTTCAGATTCATCACCAAAATGGGAAATAAAACAGAAAGCAGGTGGCAGCCTAAGTATAGGAGAGCATCTTAGCACCATATTTATGATTATAGAATAACAGGATGGTTATGTCCTTCATAAAGATGAATTCTCTGGTTTTTCAGAGACTTTGAGACTCAATGAGGGGACGCCTTTCCCAAGGTCAGACCAGCTGGGCTTCGCCAGGGTTGAATCAAATTCCCAGCCCGGGCTCTACCACGGCATGACACAGACTGATGCAACTGGTTTCTCTTTCCTCCTTTGGTCCATCACAGAAAATGATTTCAGCGCACACACACACACACACACACACACACACACACACCCTACCCCCTACCCCCAACACACACACATTGAGAGGAGGAGGTCACCTGGAGATATCTACTAATTCTGTGTCCTGATGATAATTTCACAAGTTTTTTTAAAGATTTATTTATTTGTTTGTTTGTTTGTTTATTTATACAAGAATCGGGGTACAGGCCAGGTGTGTGGGAAGGAGAGAGGACTCACCAGAGACAGAGCGGGGAGCAGAACAGGCAGACTGAAGAAATACACTGCTGAGGGGAGCAGCGGGCGAGACAGGAGAGGTCTGCCCCACCATGTGGGACCCTCGCTGACCAGTCGGGATCGAACCTGCGCTGCAGAGGCTGCGGACAGCTTCATAGCACTGCGCTCAACCGCCTGCGCCACCAGGAGAGGCCCTAATTTCACAAATATTTACATAGCCCTTCATCTAGAGGCTACTGCTTATCTAAAAATGGTAGGTCAAGGTTCTAATGGCTTTATTTTGGGCCTAATTTGGTAAGGATCAAGTTAGCAGATCAGTGTGAAGGATGAAATGGGAGTGTGAATATTCATTAGCCTCTGACTTCTAAGCAAGATCAAGGGTCGAGGACTTCTACTGAGTCTGGAGATTATTTCTCCTAAATTGCCAGGAGGAAGGCACGCGGGTCCAGGCTTCAGAAAGCACTGACCCACATGCCATTTCTGAAAAGCCTGAGATCTCAACAGTCATAGTAAAAGAGGAACATTGCTTTGCATTCCCTGTGACCACTGCCTGGTTCCCATTCAGCCACAGGGAGGTGGAAATCAATGGCCATCCTGTGAGCTCAAAGCTACCTTGCTGGTCGCTTCCCCAGGAGTCTTTGCTGCTGTAATTTTGTATCTCATTAAGATGGGTCTGATCAGGATTTAAATTAGCCCAGCTTTCCTCTCTCTCACACATCGAATTCAGAACTTTGATGAATATTTCAAAAAGATTTTATAATTTTCAGTGACAGCATAAATAGCCTTTGCCCTTTAAATCAATGACAGAAAGAATTTCTTCAGACACAGAAAAAATAATGATTGTTTTGGTTCCTAGATTGCTTGTTACACAGTCACCTGGAGCCACAATACCAGAAGTTTTGCCAGAACAAATTGCCAATAACTGCTCACATGACCAGAAGAAAGCCCTGCCTCTCTTTCCCTGTTTTCCCCCCTGGGGGTTATGGTTGCAACCCCACAATCCTACTAGCTCCAATTTCTTCCTCCCTTCCCTCCTTTCTTTCTTCCTAACCTAGTTCTATTTATGTAATAAGAATAAGACACACCTCAACCGCCTTCTTCCCGCTGCCTCCTCTGTCCTGCGCTCTCACTGCTCCGGGAACTCCTCGTTGGGGATTCACAGCCCCGAGGTAGAGGCACAGTCATGACTCTCCCTAGCAGTGGTTTCCCTGAGCTACACTCTATAGTCTTAACCTCGCCTTATTCTTCTAATCATTTTTATGGCTCTTCCCCAAAATTTGGCCAATGCAAACAAATCCATCACTTGTACAGATGAAAATTCTCAAGTCTGTAAGTAATCTTGCATCAGCAACTATAAGACAAAGTACCCAAAACATTCCCAGCATGCCCAGTATAAGCGTCCATGTGTGAGCATGCGGGTGTGCGCGTGCCCACACTGGATGGCCAGTGATTTCATGGACAAGGTTAAAACTCTAGAGGAATTCAGTTTCCCTTGATTTCACCCAAGTAGAAATTCAAAGAGAAACCTAAGTTCCGCCTCCCCAGTCTTGCCCAAGCATTTCTCATTGGAAACTCAAACCAGATTTTGGTTAAATTAGATGCCAAAACGCCTTCACAGGTATACTTCCTGCTTATTACTACCAAGCCCGAACTTGCCACATTACGAGGCATTGGGTTGGGAGCACATTCCGGCTGAGCACTAGCCTGTGTGGGGAAACAAGCTAGGTGCTCTACTCTCCTTCCGGGTGTCTGAACAGATGCCCTGTTGATAAGCAACTCTGAGACTGAATTTAGTGTTACCTAAATGTCAGGTGGGATCGTTCTGGAAAGTAAGCCCTCGCATGCTACTGAGGAGAGGAGGTTGAATTTACTGTCAAAAAGTATACATGTTCCATTTCCTCTTCCTTGAAAGGAAATCTCAGAGTTGAGATGCCAAAGTGGCTTCCAGCAAATGGGAGGGCACAAAAGTTCCTCCTGCCTCAGTAGTAGTATTGCCCTCGGTGTGGAGACAGAATTGCTGTGATAATGACAGCTACCCAGCTCCCCTGCTGTTGATTTTGATTGTGGTCCCTCATAGACATAAATCACTGCTATTTGGCCGGGCCCACTGTGCATTTTAGCACATTTAGATGCTGCATCTTTCAAGTGATTTTATTTCAGTGGTGACGGGTGAGGTAAGCAACTGTCCATGGGACAGCAGCTATGAAGAGCTGGCCACCTTGGGTTCCTTGTGGCACACATGTAGCCAGAGCCCTGCGGGCAGAGAGGCACAGCTATCCATGGGAGCTAGCAGGGCTTTGCTATTTGTCCACCCCTTAAAGTATGTATGCTTTAACATTACAACTTTTCTAAGACAAAACTTGCAAGCTGATCATAGATCTGAGGCATCCAGCAGGGGAGGAGGAGGGAGACAGGTCAAAACAGGGGAGGGAAGAGCACGAGGGACTGTGGTGATGGATCACGGGTGCTGTGGTGGTCAGGGAACTACCGGGACTACACCTGAGGGGAGAAATCAATACTGCCCAAAAATGAACAAGGATGTAAGAAAATAAATAAATGTAATAAAAAATATGCCAATATTTCTTTTCCATTTGTATCTGTGAGTTCTGGTGGAGAGGGGAATCATAAATCATTCACCTATCTATATGAAAGCTGATAATGGCTTTCTCCTTTCATTTCAATTGATAGACACAATACGTAAAAAGGAAATTATTGTCAATCGTATACATTGAAAGCAATTTCAAGAAATCTTTTGGCCCCTGGTGTCGCAGGCAGTTGAGCGCAGCGCTGTGAAGCTGTCCGCAGCCTCTGCAGCGCCGGTTCCATCCCGGCTGGCCGCGAAGATGCCCACATGGCACTGCAGACCTCTCCTGTCTCGCCCGCTGCTCCCCTCAGCAGTGTATTTCAGTCAGTCTGCCTGTTCTGTTCCCCACTCTGTCTCTCACCTTCCCACAAATCTTGCCTGTACCCCAGCTCTCGTATGCATGAATAGATAAATCTTAAAAAAAGAAAAAGAAAAATGAAATTGGGGCCTCCCAGGTGGCGCAGCGGGTTGAGTGCAGTGCTGTGAAGTTGTCCGCAGCCTCCACAGTGAGGGTTCGATCCCGGCCAACCGGCATGAATCCCACATGGTGCTGCAGACCTCTCCTGTCGCGCCCACTGCTCCCCTCAGCAGTGTATTTCCCCCTCTGTCTCTGGTGAATCCTCTCACCCTCAGGCACTTCTGGCCTGTACCCTAGCTCTTGTATAAAAATAAATAAATCTTAAAAAAAAAGAAAGAAAGAAATCTGTTGGTCAAAGAAGAAAGTTCTTAGCTACCGCTGAGCACTGTGGTAACTGGCAATTTGTGTTCCTGCAGAGATGTACTTACCACACCTGCCATTGTGCTTCAGGCACAGCCTTCCTGGGAGAGCACTGATACAACCGTGTTTTTATTCTGCCTCCGAGTGCAGGACCCACCACCCCCCAACACACACACACACACACAAGCGCATGCACAGCACGTCACAGTCCGTAACTACATCACGTACAATCTGGGCATGGGATGAGAGCAGATTATGCAGAGGCCAGCTCTGCTCAGAGCCAGGAAGAGAGGCCAGATAGCTGCTGGGAGTTGTCCTGCCACTCCTGATGTTCTAGACACACCCAGGGGGGATTGCAGTAGCAAACAAGCACACTAGCTTCTCTGGGCATGTCAAAGCATGAATACTTGTGCTTCTCAGAAGAATGAAGGAAAAATTATTGTACAGTTCCCTTGGGAGGTTTGGATGAGATCATGAGTTAATGCCCCATGATTTGATCCATGCCCTTATAAAAAGAGGAAGAAAACTTGCTTCCTCTCTCTCTTTCCACCATGGAAGGCTACAGAGAGAAGGTGGCTGCTTATAAGCGAGGGAGACAGCCCTCACCTAACCACTGAATTGGTCGGCACCTTGAACTTGGGCTTCTCCTCTAGAACTATAAGAAATAAATTCCCATTGTTTAAGCCACCTAGTGTATGTATTTTGTTATGGTAGCCCAAGCTGACTAAGACCAGCATGAACTTACAATAGCTGAGCCATGGCGTCTGCTTGTTTGTAATCCTTCTTTGTTCTTACCCTGGGTTATGCATATAGTAGGTCTCAATAAATAGGTAATTAATTTTAACAAATAAAAACTGTTCTTCCCTTAGTTGGCGTATTAGTTTCCTATGGCTGCCATAACAAATTACCACAAACGTGGTGGCTTAAAACAAGAGTCTATTCACTCTGGGCTTTATAGGCCTAAAATCTATAATCAGGGGTATCATCAGGGCCATGCTCCCAGTAAAGCTTCTAGAGAAGAATGCTTCCCTGATTCTTTCAGCTTCAGGGGGGCCCCAGATGTTCCTTGGTTCATAACAACATAACTCCAATTTCTGCCTCTGTTTTCACAAGCCGTCCTCCCCTGTGTCTCTGGGTCTCAAACCAGCCTTGCTTTCTCTTATCAGGCCATCAATCACTGGGTTTAGGACCCACCTGCATTGTGCTGGCACAATGGCCTCCCACACTGACAATTAATTCTTGGACACAGCAAGTTGTTCAAGAATTCGACTCAGGGTCTCCTTGGTGGTGCACGGGGTTAAGCACAGCACTATGAAGCTATGTGCAGCCTCTGCAGCATGAGTTCGATCCCCAGCCAGGGAGCAACCCACATGGTGCAGCAGATCTCTCCTGACTTGCCCACTGATCCCCTCAGCAGTGTATTTCAGTCAATCTGCCTGTTTTGTTCCCCACCCTGTCTCTGGTGAACCCTCTCACCCCTGACACCTCTGGCCTGTACCCCAGTTCTTGTAGCCATAAATAAATAAATCTTTAAAAAAAGTCAACTCAATTCTGACACTGTTTACCCAGAGATACCTTTAGGTCCACAGGTTCAGGGCTTGGTCTCCCAAGAGTTCCCTCCACTCCAGACACCAGCCCAAGCCCCACGCAATTACCTGGTTTTCTGATGAACTGGGTACACCTGCCCCTTGGACTTCAGGTGCTTGTCACAAGCCCAAATTATTACCTGGGCTTCTGACCAACTGGCTATAAATCAAAGCTTCCCAGGATCCCCTCCTTGGGTTCAAATAATTTCCTGAATTCAGGAAGCCCATTTACTCACTATATTCCTGATTTATTACAAAGGATGCTAAAGGATATGAACAGCCAAATGAAAGGACTCAGGCATGGGGAAAGGCGCAGAGCTTCCATGCTTCCTCCATGTGCACCTTTGTCCCAAAATCTACATGTGTTCACCAATCCAGAAGACTTCCAAGCCCCCACCTCTTGGGTTTTGATGGAAGCTAACTCATTGGTCACTGGCAATTGATTCAATTTCCAGCCCCTCTCCAGAGGTCAGGGATATGGGGCTGAAAGTTCAACACTCTAACTATGTTGTTGGGTTCCCCTGGCAACCAGACCCCATCTTCAGTTGTTTTCCCAAAATTACCTTTAATCACATAGCAAAAGACATCTTTATCACTCTCAACACTTAGGAAAGTCCAAGGGCTTTGGGGGGAAGTGTGAGAGAAGAGCTGTGGATGAAGACCAAATATGTATGAGAAATATATTTTTGGTTATCTGAATGATATACACATATATATGTGATTCTTGTAAATCACTGTATCACACCACCCGAAATCCAGGGTGATCTCATCTTAAACAAATTACCTCTGCAAAGACCCTGTGTCCATATAAGGTCATATTCGCAGGTACTAGAAGTTAGGATTTGGACATATCTTTTGGGGGGACACAATTCAACCCACTACTCTCACCATGTTCAAAATTTCTTTCTTTCTTTTTTGCATATAAGAACTGGGGTACAGACCAGAGATGGAGGGGTAAGAGGATTCACCAGAGACAGAGTGGGGAGCAGAATAGGCAGATCTACTGAGATACACTGCTGAGGGGAGCAGCAGGTGAGACAGGAAAGGTCTGCTGTGCCATGTGAATTAGCTCCCTGGCCAGGGGTTGAACTCAGGCCATCATGGCTGTAGCGCTGAGATGTCACCCTTAGGCCATCAGGGAGGCCTGTGTTGAAGATTTCTTAAAGTTATATAATATACTTCAATTAAATAAAAGACTTCTTGTGTTATATTGACTCATTACAGATGGTAGCCATCATGAGATCACTTTCTTTTTCTTTTTTGTATGCCTCTGGGACTAGGACTGCAGGCGGGAACAGTGAAAACATGAGCCATGCTCAGAGGTTTTGACTTAGAAGCAGAGGGAAAGGAAAACTACAGGACCTCTCGGTCTGGGTGCTGTGCTGGGTTGGAAACTCCACATTTGCTTCTGTTTGATGCCAAAAAGTAAGGATCACTGTGACCAGGCTGCAGAAAAGAACATTGAAGCTCTGAATAACCCACCCAAGGTGCGCCAGCAATCTGTGTGCGGGCCCAGTTGCAGACTAGGTCTGTGTAACCACACAACCTCACCCTTGTGGGGTTTGCACACTGAGCTCTCCAGTCTCAGGGTCAACATCCTTGATACATGAAGGGAAGAACGGTGTCGTTATACAAATACAGGGTTGACTTTTTGTTGAGAACACCTGGCAGCGATGTGGCAGCAAAGAAGAGCTGGGGAGGACCCAGACCTCCACGAGCTCCCCCACCAGCTGTGTGGTGCCCAGTTCCCTCTACAGGGAACAACACTTTCCAGTTCCTAAATAGAGATAAAGATTTAAATGAAAATCTCTCAGAGAAGGTAGTACCTGCTCTAAAATACCTTCCAACAGCGGACCAAATCCTTTCTGGGAGCAAAATTGATCAGAAGGAAAAATAGGAGAGCAAGGGGCAGCTGGGGTTCCCCTTGAAGAAAGGGGGTGGCCTGGCAGCTGATAGCTTGGGATCAACCAGGCACTTTCTTTTGCCTCAGATTCCCATTCATAAACATTTCTGCATACCAAAGATATGGGAACTAGAATGGCCTCCTGGAACTGCTCAATGCTGGCTTGAGCAATGTTTTATTGTACATGGAAACACAAACACGTTGATCTGAAACACACATTCAAGTTAGGCCACCAAAGAGATCAGAAAGAAAAAGGAACTTTTTTTTTAATCCAAAGTGTTTGTTTGTTTGTTTTTTATTTTACTGAGACATAATTTATGTAATGCAAAATTCACCAATTTAAAGTGTACAGTCAGTGGTTTTAATATATTCATGATGTTGTGCAATCACTGCCACATCTAATTCCAGAACATTTCCATCAGAGAAGGGAACATTTTGAAAAAAAAATTAAATATGTAAAATGGAATACTAATCACTGATCAAAAAAGATAAACTCATGCCATTTGTGCAACATGGATGGAGCTGGAAGGGATTACACTCAGAGAAATAAGCCAGAAAGAGAAAGATAAATACTGGATGGTGGAATATTGAAAAACCAAACAAAGGATCAGACAAAGATAAACATTGAAACCAACCATTGAAAGCTGGCCATAAATCTGAGGTATGGGGAGGGAGGGATAAGAGGGTCAGCACAGCGGACTATGATGGAGGCCTATGGGTGCTTTGGTGGTGGGAGAGCCACAGTGACCGCATCTAAGGGGACAAGTCCTGTACTGTCAAAATGTTAGGGGGAAAGGATGTCCTGAGCAAACTCCATACAGGCTTTGTGGATGCCACCCCCACTCCATCAAGACACTGGGAACTACAAATCCTGTGATCCCCAAAGGGAAGTTGTGAGGACCTAAAGGCAGAGTTAAGCAGCCATTTTCTCTATTTGTAAATAAAAAACAGCCATGTTAGTGGGGTCTGGGGCACTTGGCTTGTGCTCTTGGCAGGCAGGTTTGGTCTCAGTGGGTCATTTGGGATTCCAGGTCAGCAGAACAGGTAGGACACATTTAAGAATTTATTTCCCTCTTTTCTCCCTGAGTTGTACATTTCCTCATTTCCCCTTCTCTTGTAAATAAACCTTTTGTTAACTTTTTGTGTGTGCCTGCAGTGGAAGTCCTTTTAAGCATGCGGGTGAGGACCCACAGTCAGGCAACCCATTTTATATCGGGGTTGCGCTGTAACAAAAACACTAACAAGGACGTAAAACAATAGTACTTCAATTAAAATTTAAAAAGAAAAAAATTAAGTTCTCTAAATTCCTGCTATGAGTGAGACCAACCTAAATAAGGGACCAGGAAAAAGGCTAATTATAATAAAGTAAAAATCAAAATCAACACCTGACTATAAACCAGAGACACACTATGGGGTGGGGGAAGGGGAAGGGGAGAAGGGATTAGGGTCAAAATAAGGGGGGTGGAAATTGTATGGAGAATATAACCAAGATGAAAATGCATACATTGTGCAAAAAACAAAAATTATGTAAAAAATATATAAAAGAAAAGAAAAAAATTAAGTACATATATTTTCTCTAAATACAAAAGTGCTGAGTGAGGTATACAGAGATACCAATATCTATGAGTGAGGTATATATACAATGCCAATCCTAGACTATGATTTTTTTGTTTCCTTTAAGATTTTTATTTTTTATTTATTTTTATTTTTTATTTTTAAAGATATTTATGCCAATTGTATGTATTTATATACAAAGATACTTATATACAATGCCAATCCCAGAATATAAGTCATCATATTCTTTTTTTAAAAGGTATTTATATTTATTTATTTTTGCGTAGAAGAGCTGGGGTGTAGGCCAGAAGTATAGGGCAGCGGGGGAGGGGTGTGTGTGAGAGGATTCACCAGAGACAGAGTGGGGAGCAGAACAGGCAGATCTACTGAAATACACTGCTGGGGGGAGCAGCGGACAAGACAGGAGAGGTCTGCTGCACCATGTGGGTCAGCTTCCTGGCCAGAGATCAAACTCAGGCTGTGGCAGTGATAGTGCTGACCCTTAATCCCTAGGCCACCAGGGAGGCCCAAGTCAACATATTCTTTAGGCAGAAGTAGGACATCAGAAAAAAAAAAAAAAAGAAGTAGGATATCAGAGCAATATAGTTAACATCCCAGTTTGATAACATGTTAGATAATATTAATAAATATTTACAAGAGAATAACTATACATGGAACATCAAGAAGAAATATAAGTAAACTGGGCAAAAGCAAACAGGCTAAAATAAAGCAAGAGGGATTACAGTCAGATATGTGAAGGGCTTCCTGACCATCAAAGGGATAAAATGTTGATCTAGGGAGGTTAGGAGCACATCAGCCAGGGATAATCAGAAACACGAAACATGTATCCATTTAGCTTCTTAATTGCATAATAGAAATAATGTTCTCTTCCTCAGAATCTTTTATTTTTTTAAAGATTTCTTTATTTATTTATACAAGAACCGGGGTACAGACCAGATGTGTGGGAGGGTGAGAGGATTCACCAGAGACCGAGAAGGGAACAGAACAGGCAGACTGACGAATTACACTGCTGAGTGGAGCAGCGGGCAAGACAGGAGAGGTCTGCTGTGCCATGTGGGGTTCTCACCAGCCGGCCGGGATCGAACCTGCAATACAGAGGCTGCGGACACCTTCACAGTGCAGCGTTCAACCGCAGGGAGGCCCTTCCTCAGAATCTATTAAGAGAAAAAATATCCTTTACTATATATTGGCCTCCCCAAAACAAATATTAAGCCATATTTATTTTTAACATTTTTGGTAATAGTGATTGGTATTTTCTGAGTGTTATAGCAATAATTGTGATTATTTTACAGATAATATTTATAGAACATGTCTTAAGGTCCACACTCTTTACACACATAAATGCTCATACTCACCTTTAAGGTGATATGGAGACTGAGATAATGTATTCTGGCGCTCAACCTCCATCACGTGGCTGATCAATGCTATGGCCAGAATTCAAGGCAAGTTTGGATGATGTCAAAGCCCAGATTCTTTCCACTGCACTAAACTGCCTGAAATGGCCAAGCTTTACATTTATTGGTTGCATTTCTTAAGCAATGTGTGAGCTCCTGGAGGGCAGAACTTCTGCATTTGACTTCTGTCTTTCCCACATTTGCTCCTTCTCGACAGCTAATCATCCAGCCAGTCTAGTTGACACCTCCTCTTCCTAGATAAACATCAAAGATGTTCATTTCCCTCCATCCTCAACTCCATTGCCTTTCAGCCAGCTGCTAGCAGCCTTCACAGGGAGCGTGAAGAGCACCAACTATGTTTCTCTGCTTCCAGGTTTGCCTTTCCAAAGTCAAAGTCCAATGTTGAAGCTAAAGACGGCGTTCTAAAATGCAAATCTGACCAACTCCACTCTCCCCTACAACTCTTCGGTGACTTTGCTGTGTCTCCCACTACTCTCTGCACTCACAATATAGTTCCAGGCTTTTACACTGCTGTTCCCTTCACCTGGAATGGCACCGCCCACCATCCTTACCAGGTTCACCCCCGCCCACCTGTTGTGTCCAGTCGTCCTTCCTTGATTGCCGAGGCTGCATTTAGGATCCCCTCTCTATACTCCTATAGAGAGCTGTTCAAAGGCAGCGACCACAACTTTTCATAAATGTTTCATGAATTTAATTTAACCAGAAAACATAAATGCTTTCTGATTTATCCTCAGCAATAAATTAT
Source organism: Talpa europaea (assembly GCF_964194135.1). Lineage (NCBI taxonomy): Eukaryota > Metazoa > Chordata > Mammalia > Eulipotyphla > Talpidae > Talpa > Talpa europaea. Next base: position 32,562,529 of record NC_140081.1, on the reverse strand, counting down.
AAACTGGGAATGATAAATTCCCTGAAATTGTTTGAATGGAAGAATGTATGGTAAGGGTCTGGACTCCAAATCAGTGCTTAGTAAATGCCCACCAGTTAAATGAATGCGTTGATGAGACTGTGTAGTTTCTGCTCCATATTAATTGAGTTGTAACTAAAAGGATTCACTTCTCTCTTTGTACTCAAACTCACTGAGGACAGCACAGCGGGACCTTTACCCAGGCTCCCAGAAATAGAGGATGGGGATGCACTTCCTTCGCAGGCAGAGAAGAATGTTCCATAGTCACTAGGTAATTCTCCTTGCTGTTGTTTGTGCCCAAAACTGCTTTCCTTGAACAATTCAAGCTTTGGGTTAGTCACCATTAACAAATGTGCTAACTCCCTATGACAACAGATTCATTCTGGCTTAAGCTCATGAATACAAAGCAAGGGGTACGGTACATCGTGTGCACTTTAATGAGGTCACAGCACAAAGATGAGGCAGATAATTTAATTTGCTTTCTCTGAAAGGTCATTTCTCCTGAGGAGAAAACAATTCTCCCTTAGGGTGTCAGCACCTTTCCTGGCATCTTTCCCTTCTGTTTTGCTTTTCTCTGGCTCTCCTTGTTCCTCAGGGAGATAAGTGTTTATATTTTAAAGATGATTAGATGATGATATTGGGAATGTGTGAGAGTTAGTAAAGGTAGGCAGAAGACAAGTACTACTTTTAAAAGGAAAAACGAAAGTGTATATGTGCCCCTTGATTTTATAAATGGTTTAGAATGTGTCATGAAACAAAGGAAAGGAGGGTCCTCCCCTGGTGGCTCAGGGGTTAAAGTCTCAGTGCTATTAGGCTATCGCCAGCCACTGTGGCACGAGTTCAATCCCCAGCCGGGGAGCTAACCCACATGGCTCAGCAGACCTCGCTTGTCTCACCCACTGCTCCCCTCAGCGGTGTATTTCAATCAATCTGCCTGTTCTCCCCACTCTGTCTCTGGGGAATCCTCTCACCCCCGCACCTCTGGCCTGTACCCCAGTTCTTGTATGCATAAATAAATCTTTAAAAAAAAAGGAAAGGAGCCTGCGTCATGGACCATTTTGTGTGAAGCAAGTAGCCGCCACATTCCCTGAGTCTCTTCCCTGCTTCTTTTTTTTTACGATTTATTTATTTATGCATACAACAGCTGGGGTGCAGGCCAGAAGTGTGGGGGCTGAGAGGATTCACCAGAGACAGAGTGAGGAGCAGAACAGGCAGACTGACTGAAATACACTGCTGAGAGGAGCAACGGGTGAGATAGGAGAGGTCTGCTTCGCCATGTGGAAGAGAAGGGCGCCTGCCCAGTGTAGGAATCTGCAAGGACACGTGGCATAGGCTGCAGGCACATGCTATGTGGTTAATAATGTTTTCTTTGAACTAAATCTATTGTTTTGAACTGAAAGTCCTACCCCAGTGGTGCCTGAAGAAGTGTCGGACATTGAACAATCAGGAAAACAGGATGTTTTCCCACGCCCAGGAAAACAAGGTGTACCTGGGTCAAGATGACTGAAGAAGAGCAACAAACTCTGGGGACATGACAAAGACCAGGACACCATGTGATGGGCTGCTGTGGTGGGAGGTTCTCTTATGGTTAGATGTCTTTGTTTAGTTCCCTAGGAAAAGGCCAGCGTGTGATTAGATGTTAGAAAGGGTTTTGGGGGTAAGATACCCATTCTCTCCAATCACTGGCTTTCTGACAATAAAGTGTGTGTTATAGATTCAATTCCTGTCTCTGTTCAGTTGACTTCTAGCAGCAATAGGCAGCCCAATCTGGATTTCCTGGTTATACCACTTCCACTTCCACATCAACAGCCACATCCAAGGACCTCGTTCCTCAGGGAACTGCCCGGCTCCCAGTGTAGGCGATGCTCCACTGGCCTCCTGCTCAGCGCCTCTGCCACTCCCCGGACATCTGGGGCCCCATGGGGCCAGGACTCACCCACTCCAGGATCCTCTGTCCCCTCAGTACCCCTGCCGCCAAGCGGCCGAGTCACCACCACACCTCCCCAGGCCTGTCCAGGACTCCAGCCTAAAGCTGAGCCCAGGATCCAGCTGTCCCAAAGGCGGCACAATGCCAGGCAGCCAAAGCCTAGCAGTCATCTGGGCCTAGGCACTCCTGGCAGTGGCATGAGGTGGCAGGGAAACCCACGGAGGCCGTCAGCACCACCCACCCTACCACCAGCCACACCACCAGGGGCCCCAATGGAGAGCCAGGGAAAGTTTTTGTCAACAAAGCCTAAAAATTTGGGTTTATTAAGCTTGAATCTAGAGCTTTGGCTGAAATTGCCAAAGCTGAACTTGATGATACACCTATGAGAGGTAGACAGCTTCAAATTTGCCTTGCCACACCTGCAGCTGTCCTCTCCATTCGAAATCTTTCACCCTATGTTCCCAATGAACTGTTGGAAGACGTCTTTAGCCACTTTGGTCCTATTGAAAGGGCTGTTGTAATTGTGGACAATTGTGGAAGATCTACAGGGAAAGGCATTGTTGAATTTGCTTCTAAAGCAGTAGCAAGAAAAACATTGGAAAGATGTAGTGAAGGTGTTTTCTTACCGACAACAACTCCCCAGCCAGTCATTGTGAAACCACTTGAACAATTAGATGATGAAGACGGTCTGCCTGAAAAACTGCACAGCAGAATGCAATGTCTCAAAAGGAAAGAGAAACCCCCTCCTCGCTCTGCCCAGCATGGCCCATTTGAGTCTGAATATTCACAGTGGTGGAAGTTCTTGAATGAAGTAGAAAAACAGCAAAAGGAATAAGTTGGAAAAAACATGAAAGATGCAAAAGGCAAATTGGAAAATGAAATGGAAAATGACTATCATGAGCACCAGGTGACTCTTTTGCGTGAAAATCTGATGAGAAGCCAGGAAGAATTAAGACACATGGAAGAAATGCAGAAACGTAAAGAAATGCTATTAAAACAAGAGAAAGAATGACCTATTGTAGACAGGAAGAAGAAATGATTCGCAAAATCAACAAAAACTATGAACCAGAGACACTTTTTGGGGGGTGGGGGGCGGGAGGGGAGGGATTGGGGTCAGAATGGGGCATTTGCAATTGTATGGGGGAATATAAAAATAAAATTTATTATTTAAAAAAAAAAGAAGAAGAAATGATTCGTCAGCATGAGATGGAAGAACAAATGAGACATCAGAAGAGGAAGTTATCTGGATAGGCTCCATGGATCCTAGAGAAAGAGATATGAGGATGGGTGATGGAGGAGCAATGAACTTAGGGGATCCTTATTGGTTCAGGAGACCAGAAGTTTCCACCTTTAGGTGGTGGTGGTGGCATAGGTTGTGAAGCTAATCCTGGAGTTTCACCATCAGCCATGAGTGGCTCCATGATGGGAAGTGACGTGTGTGCTGAGTGCTTTGGGCAGGGAGATGTGGGGTCTACGGGTGCACATGGCCCCAGAGGAACAGGGCGGGAACTCTGGCAGGATATGGTAGAGGGAGAAAAGAGTATGAAGGCCCAAACAAAAAGCCCCAATTTTAGATGTACTATCTAGGCTTCCATTCTAGTTTGTTTTCATCGTTTTTTTTTGTTTAGATACCAGACTTTTAAATTCTTGCATTTTAATAAGAATGTGCCTTTTTATGGATGTTAGTAGTTTATTGACCTGATATTTGTAAATAGTCCATCTGGTAGTTTGAAAAGGAGTCTGTGTTTGAAAAGGAATTTTTTTTTCCTTTTTATTTCCTTTTTTTTAAAACTGTATAATGTCCCTCAAGTTGTGGCACTGTACCTTGTGCCACTGAGTTCCAAAGTGTGCCATTTTTTTTTACTGTGCTTCAAATAAATAGAAAAAAATAGTTATAACATTGATCTTCAACTTTGCCTGTTAGGCTATAGGGATTCTGCTTTGAAAGCATAAGAGTGTCCTAGGTCTTCCAATAGCTTATGGCATTTCTGGGAAATACATTTGTAGAATAAATATTGCTCTCTACAAATAAGTACCCTTGTTTTTAAGAAGAAATGCATATTGCAGTAGTTCAATGATATGATTTGTTTGTCATTATAAGAAGCAAGCTGGTGTTAAGTAATTTTAAATGGTTATGTAAGCAAAGCTGAACTGTACATCTCCATTCAGGAATGGGTATTAAGATTATGAAATAGGTATAAGACTATTTGTAGGGGGAGAAAGTGGGTATGACTAAATGGATCTTTTATTGGCCCTATGATCTATCATTTTCTTGAAAGTCTTGAAGAAAAAGTGTGAAGATCATTTTGTTACATACCTCCATTCTTATTTTTTTTAATAACAAGTCCCAAGCCCTACAAATGGCTTGGATTGGACTTTCACATTTGAATTAAAGATTGTTAAACATGAAAAGGAATGGCAACATACACAGAGTTGATCAAATTGCATTTTAGAAGCTGTTTTTAACTTCAGTACCATAGAAGTTTAGATACTGCAATTGCCAGTCTTTGCTTATATAAAGACTGGTTATGTGGAGACAGATGACTGAGCTCAGCACAGCTCTTGGAATATCCCCTCTAAAGGACACTGTATGCTTATTGGTCTGCACCCAGATGGTTTCCTCTGCCCTCCACAGGCCTGCATTAGAAACTCTGGGATCTGAGAAATTCGCAAGGTAAGTAGAATAGGACTAAGAAGAAATCCAGCAACTGGACAGGGGTGAATTGAAATGCAGCAGCCAAAGCATGAGGAGCAGAATATATAGTTGGTCCTTGAACAATGGTTAGGAGTGCCAACCCCTCTTGCAGTTGAAAATCTTTGCATAACTGTTGACTCTCCCCCCACAAACTAAACTATAGTCATCCCTTGGTATCCAATGGGAACTGGTTTCAGGCCTCACCACAAACTCCAAAATCAGCGGGTGGTCAAGTTCCTTATAGTTGACGCTCTGAGGGTTCCACATCTGTGAATTCAGCCAAGCATCTGCAGTTGGTTGGTTGAATTTGAGAATGCTGAACTGGTGGGAAAGAAAAAAACTGTGAATAAGTGGACCTCACAGTTCTAACCCACATTATTTGAGGGTCAACTGTGTTTCCAGAAATTAGCGATGATGAAAAATAATTGAAATACACAAAATAAACAAAATGCTGTTTACTAACATGCATGACCAAGGTGTTCTGAAGGTCCTATTACTTTGAAGAACTAACACAAATTAAACCTATTGGGTTTTTTGCAAATAATATGTGACTATTGTTCTTTTGTGATGCTTTCCCTAAGGAAAAAAAATAAAAGCCACCACTTTTGTTGTTTTTTATGACCCTAATTTAGCTAATTTAACGATATGGCAAAGGCTATGTTAAAGCACAGATGAAGACAAAGGAAATAATCTAAGAAATGGAGACTGTGGACAAGATTGAAAAGAGTGGTTAGCAGTCATCCTTCCCTAATTTTGGTGTGAAAAGGACATTTAAAAGAGTATTCAGTATGAAAGAAAAGTCAAACTTATAGAAAGCTTTCTGTGAAAGACTTAATTAAGAATCTTTACTGACAGGTATAATCAAGAAGAAAAGATATTAAAAAGCATTTTTCCACATTTCATTTTGTCTAATCAGTGAAGTAAATGCAACTTAATTAGTGACACAATGACTGTGGCCAGGCTTTAATTTGGTAGCAGCATTTCTGTGTCATCAGCTCACAGATAGTGGTGGAATAGGAGACAGAAGAATCACGAAAATGAAACATTCCCATAAATCCTAAAGCATACTCATAACTGAAAACTGAAAGCCTGTTTGTTTGTTTGTTTGTTTGTTTGTTTGTTTTACCCTAGGTCAACCCTGTGAGAAGCAGGATGAGGCACTCACTCCTGACAGTACCTTGGAGTCCTAAGAGTTCCCCCGCTCAAGTGCCTCCTTTATGTGAGGCCACTGAATTTTTTGTTCTAACCATCAAGAGCCACAGTCTTTTTTACCAGTCTAAAGCAGAAAAACTTTTGATAAAAAATGCAGGTCTACAAGAAGGTGATCAGTTACTCTTAAAGCAAATGCTTAATAGTGAACTGCTTTCACCCTCTCTGGATATAGGGGAACCGAAAAATGGCTTCACTAAACTACAAGAATGTGATTAAACCGTAGTCTGTGTGAATAGCGCCCCCTGGTGTTGTCTAGTTCACAACATGCACAGCCCAGCACGCAGGAGCCCTTTGCAGAAGTCTGATGCAAGAATGCTGCTGACATAACTGCTATGGCACTCTCAAAAGATTGAACTAATGCAGCTGCCTTGAAGATAGAGGGTTTATGATAACCAATGAAGATTATGGGGAGCATTAACAGGCCCTCCTCAATGATTTTGAGATTTTCAAATTAATCTTTCAGGAATGGAGCTGACACTACACCTAACAAGACAAGGAAAAGCTATCACTGCTAAAACTACCCTGTTTGATACTATTGATATATAGCTGAATGCATGTCATTATACATTTGTACAAACCCACAGAATGTACAGCACTAAGAATTACTTTGAATGGCTATGTCTTTTTTTTAAAAAAAAGATTTATTTATTTATACAAGCACTAGTATAAGCACTAGTATTTATATAAGCACTAGTATTTATTTATACAAGCACTTGTGACTAGTATAGTCACAAGCTAGGGAGGGTGAGAGAATTCACCAGAGCCAGAGCGGGGAACAGAACAGATTGACGAAATACACTACTGAGGGGAGCAGCAGGCACGGTAGGAGAGGTCTGTTGCACCATGCAGGACCCGCGCCCAGTGGCTGGGGATCGAACCTGCACTGCAGAGGCTGCGAGCAGCTTTGCAGCCCAGCGCTCAACCACTGCACCACCAGGGGAGGCCCTTGAATGGTTATGTCTTAAAGTAGGTTTATCAAAGTAACATATGTACCACTCTGGTGGGAGTTGTTTATAGCGGGGGAGGCCGTGGATATGTAAGGTTAGGGTGTATATGGGAAATCTCTGTACTTACTGCTCAATTTTGCTATAAACCTAAAGTCTAATTTTTTAAAAATTGTTTAAATACTGTCCCCAAACAGTATTTTCAATCAGGAATCATGTGTTTTATTCTCTTGAAACTTATGGAATAGCAAACAACTATTTTAGTCACAATATCTTATTTGTGTATTATGTTAGATTCTCAAGTCCATTTAGCATTTAATTTTATTTTCCCAGTATGGGTTGTTGTTGCTCATAGTTAAATATTACCAGTCCTGGGCATCCCTGGTGGTGCAAGGGGTGAAGCACAGCACTGTGAAGCAATCTGCAGCCTCTGCAGCACAAGTTTGAACTCCGGCCAGCCAGGGAGCTACCCATGTGGCGCAGCAGTCCTGTCCTTTCTTGCCTGCTGCTCCCCTCAGCAGTGTGTTTCACTCAGTCTGCCTGTTCTGTTCCCCACTCTGTCTCTGGTGAATCCTCTCACCCTCCCACACCTCTACCACACTCTTATATGCATAAATAAATAAATATTTTTAAAAGTTACCAGTCCTGAATGATAGGGGATGAAGCTGGAACCAGTTAGGCTGATGGGACTTCTCTGTGGTTCCACAGTGAGTTGAAACAGCACTTCAACACGAATCCACATTTCTGCCTCCTGATCCAGTGTATTTCCCTTCACAACATTACCTCCAGGTCCTGCCAAACACAGCGTCCAAATGAGATTTCATTTGGGCAGAAAAGAGGCATACATGTGTTTTAGAATATCAAGCCACATGCCAAACCAATCTTGTTCTCCAGAAAGGAGAGGAACAAGCACTTCTATAATTCTGTCATTATGTGGTAAAGGATTATCTCAGCACATCTGGGTTATGCAACTAGTGCACACCTCAAAGAAAGTTTTGGTTCCTTCACCCACAGCTCCTGAGAAAGAACCTCTAAGCCCTCAGAATATACTGCCTCTTTAGAGTGCCTTTGCTTCCATACCTTAGCTATTATAAATAGTGATTATCAGAGGCCTTGGCCATGCCAGATAGTTTATGCTAACAATGTGATTTTGGGGGCGATATGGTAATCAGCTGGAAGACTGGAGACTGATGTCCAATGCCTATGTGACTTCCCAGTAAAAACCCTGTACACCAAGGTTCCAGGGAGGTTCCCTAGTTGACAGTACTGCATATATGTTGCCACATATCATTACTCTCAACTCCATTAAGAACAACTAAAAACCTGCACCTGGTCTTTTCTGGACTCTGCCCTATGAGCCTTTTTCCATTGTTAATTTAAGTCTGTATCCCTTGATTTCTCTCAGATATGGAATATAGAGAAACAAAACAAAGGAACGGACAAAACTAAACCAAAACAAACTCTAGAAATACGACTGAAGAATTGAGACAATTGGTGGGGGGATGTGAGTGAGGATGGGAAGAAATGGGCTAGAGGGCCCAATGGTCTACGGTAAAGGATTATGGGTGCTTTTGTGGTGGGTGGGATGCGATAATATACATCTAAATCATATACAGTGTTGTAAACAAATATTACTTCAATAAAAATTTTTTAATTAAAAAATCTTTAACCTTTCACTGTAACATACCATAACCATGATTATAATAGCTTTGCTGAGCTTTGTGAGTCTTCTAGTTAACTATTGAAACTAAAAGTAGTCTTGGAGACCATGACTGGTGGGCAAGATCACTTATAAAGTCAGACTGTTGTTTGCTTAGCAAAATTCAGACATTTATGCACTCCTGCCCCCACCATCCACGCAAACTCAGGAATTCTAGAATGTGCCCTTCAACCAAGACTCATACCAGAAAGTCCAGAGAGTATCTGGGTTCTCACTGCACCCCATGTGTCCATGTTTCCCTGTCCCAGCCACTAACCCCCTGTGACCTCCCTAAGAGGTATCTCCCTCCAGCAAGTTAATCAGGGACCTGTCTCCTGTGGCATCCTGCCCAAGATAAGGAGTCAGTGTCACTATTAAGCAGTTAAGAAGCAAACACCACATCATACCTCCAGTTCTAGATGAATGGTTCTAAGAAGGGCAGTGGCATCCCTACCTAGTGACACATGGGGCTACTAGTGGCCTGTGGACAGGTGATCTGCAGTCTCACTAGTCCCTTTCCCAGCTGCAGCACAGCATGTTGACCAGCTGTCTCATTAGCTCATATAGTGCAGCCTGGGAGCTGTGGGGCATGTGCCCCATCCAGGAATGGCCTTCTTGACTAGGCTGGATTGTAAACCCTTTGTTTTCCCAGCCCCAGCTTGTTAATATGAATGGTCTAGCCCTGCTTGTAGCCCCCAAATATTATTACTGGCAAATGTAAGTACCATTTTGTTTGTTTTCTAACAACCACTTGTTAGAAAGAAACACATAAAGAAACACATAAAGATGTTACACCTGAGTATCCTGGCCAGACCCTGATGCTGACCTTTCTTCAGTTCATTTTATGGTGTCCACATGTCTGCCTCCGGGGCCTTACCTCTTTTCACCTGATGTTACAGAGCATTTTGGCCTGGTTTCCCATGGACTGTTTCCTCAGGGGACTCTGTCTGGAGGACCTGAGACGGGAATTTGCGTATATTTCCACATTTGTAAAGAGAAAGTAGAACTAAAATATAAAGGAATTTGAGATTTCTGCCTCACAACAATCCCATAAAGCTGGCATTTTTATCCCAATATTTTCATGAGGCAAGTCCCAAGATTCTGGTTAAGTAACTTGCACCATGTGGTACACGCTGTAAGTGCCAGGCCTGGGATTCAAGCCCAGACCCTATGTGGTTAAATTCCAAGTGCTTAAATATTGCCTCTCACTGTGAACAACCTATGCGAGGTTCTCCATTAACCAAGTGGCCTAGTGCAGGAGGAGATTAGATTCTAGGTCCAGGTGGCCCTGGGGTTTTACTCTTCTTCCTCTTACTGTCGCCCTTCAAGACCTTCCTGGAAAACAGCTGAACAGGGTATCATCTTTGCAACCCCAAAGCAGTTTGCTCATCTTGTGCTACTGTTGTGAAGATATATATATATGAGATTTAGCTGGTACTATATCAGATTCCTGGGTTGGGACTTGCCTTATTCATCTTAGTGTCTTCAGCTCCTGGCATTATGCCTGCACACTATTAGTACTCCATAATGAACCTATCTAATAACAAACTACCTTGAACCACACCTAGAACGCTCCAGAACTAAGTATAATTATAGTAAATGGCTTAAGGACTTTGGGAACTAGCAAAGTTTCAGAGGTTGTCATTCCAAGTTGGCCAGCTATTTGGGGCACTTTGATTTATTTGACCCTTGTTTTCTCATCTGTAAATTCTGAACTCAGTGTTGTCATGAGAGTTAAAGGAAGAAGTTATGCAAAAACCCAGCACAATGTCCAGCACATATTGGAACTCAACCAAATGAATACTCCTTTTCTCCTGCCTTCCCAGTGAATGTTACTTTAAGGGTACCCTTGGAAGGTAGAAGCCCTTTAGAAACCTATTGTAGAAACTTTAAGGACCCAGAGCTTCCTTGGGTCTCTGCTATTTGGCCACAAGGTCAGTAGTCTAAGGTCGTTAATGTACTTACAGTCTTAACAAACTAATAGACGACCCAAAGATGCTCCAATAACACAAGCAAAGGAACAATTTATTCTGTGAATTTGAGTGCTATCAACAGGCAATGTGAACAGCTCAGATTCAACTGCACACTGGCTTCCTTCTCCATGGCGGGGTGGATTTGGGCGGAAATCATCTGAAGGACTGCCTTTGCCCCCCAAGTATTCACTAAAACACAACATTCATTTCATGGACAGAGAAACTATACTAAAAGATATTCGTTTAACCTCCTGGAAAATAATTAAAAAAATAAAATAAAACAGAAAACCTCAGACACTATCATGAACTTCCTCTAGAGTAAAGCTGAAAGACGATCTTGAAGTCTCCAAATTTTCCACCTTCTCCTCATATTTAAAGAAAACATGAGTGCTGTTTAAATCATCTAGGCATCAAATAGAAATCAAAGTTTTTCAGTTGCGCATTTCTTCCCTTTTTCAAAAAAAAAAAAAAAGATATCGATGTAATAATGGTAAGAATTTTTTGGTGTCCATTCTCCAAATATCAGATATGCTTATGTTTCTTAAACATTTTGTACTTATGTAAAACAGAAAAACAAAAAGGTCAGAATCTCTATTTTCCATTGCAAAAAGTGATGCTACTGGGGAGTCACAACTTCCTTCATTCATTTGTTTTTCAAGCTGTTTCTCTGCACATAACACTGTGCTCTTCCAGGCTCCAGATCAGGCAAACTTCCTGGAGGAGGTGGTACAGTGAGGTTTTGTGGGAAAGCTGGTACTGATGGGGTGCAGAAGCTGGGGAGAAAAATGAAAATGAGGACACCTGGCCTGCCTGAATCACAAAAGTTATTTTAGAAATTATGTAGAAAGCATTACATTTAAAATAGTGGACCATACAAATAAAATAGTTTAATCCAATAAGGAAGAAAAATGAGATTGTGATCAGCATGAAGCTGTAAGTGCTGTACACCAAATTCTCAGATTACATATAGGTCCTCCACGAGGCAACAGAGTGAAAAATCACTCCTTACCTTGGTAGCTGGAGAATAACCCTTGTCAGAATTGGGACTGGAATGAGATCTTTCATTTGTCCTGATCTTTTAACCTTTGGGTCAGTGTGTATTATTCCAGGACATCCACACTAGAGCCTATGATTTGCTGAAGTATAAAGAGAGGGATGTTAGCCTCCATTTTACATGTAGAGAAGTCAAGGTCAAAGGAGGCAAGTTTGATGACTTACTCAACGTCACGAAGCAAGCCAGACCAGGAGGTGAGACTCCATACAGCAATGGAGCTGAATTGACAGCCAGCAACTGAACATTTAAGAAGTGGGTAAAATCCTTATTTGTATACTTCAGCCATGATTTTGTGGAGGAGGATACAGAAAGGAAATGGAGTCTGAAATGCTTATAGAGTTCAGTCAACAACTGAATGTCTCGCCCCGCCCAAGTACTGCGAATTCCCAGCACACTAAATTCTCCTGTAACCTGAGTCACTGATTGCTCTTTTTTCCCCCAAATTATGTTTATTGAGGTAAAGCAGATTTCCATCTTTGTATCTGTTCCAGGGGTTGTAATTCCAGAATCCTTTGGAAGGAACTAGGCACTAGGCAAGGAGCCGGGAGACCTCAGATCTATTCTTACTTTGAGACTCCTGTGCTGTGACCCTGGACAAGTCCCTAAAATTACCTAAGATCAACCTTCCCTTAAGTAAAATGGGAAATATATCCATAACTCTTTGCCTCACCAAATGAGTAATATATGCTGACACAAATGACTGAAGTGCAATACAGACACAAGGTAATTCCATAAGACTCCTGCCTATAGGTGCTGCTTTAAGACAGAATAATGCATGTAATAATCAGTGAAACAAAATTCTAACCAGTGCTCTAGAGATGATGCAGAAGCGAGAACACATCCCTTCATTGCAGGACAGCCCTCAAGCTGTGAAGTGATGGGTAAACCCAGGCAAGGTCACCATGGCTGGAGTATCCAGTGATGAAGACTGAAGCCTCAGTCCCCATCCCAGGCGATGCAGAATTGTAGAGGAAATGGAAATGGTGAGTTAGGTCAGCGATAAAGGGGAAAGCAAAGCATGAAGGAAATCCCTTTCCTGTTAGGAGACAGTATGTCAACCCATAAGAGCAGAACTTTGTGAGCTTCCCATCATGCTCCAGGGCCACATTCCCTGAAGACACCATAGACACTTGCTGAGTGACTAAACAGAGAAGCTGTGGTACAAGCAAGGAAAGGGGATGAGAGCACGATGGTGGTCTTCCTGGCAGGTGCCATGGGTGTTTTGTCTTTGACAAGTAACTGCAGCTTCTGATAGCTTTCTCCATGGCAAGGGAAGGATTGCTGCTATGGAAGCAGGAGTGCACATTAGACAGTTTCACAACAACTCTTCTTAAGCTTTTTTGGTCTTAAACAAAGTCTCTTAGACCTCCAAGGACAAAAGAAAGCATGAGTAACCAATGGGACAGAGGATCTGCATCAGCAGGTATGGCTGAGGCATGGATGCAATTGGAGGAAAGTGTCCAGATGCAAGCTTTTGCTACATTTGCTGTACTGTGTCTATTAACCCATTGGGATCATAATACTAACAACAGCGAGGTGGAGTGGGACTTCTGAAATGAGAGTGTGAGAAGCTAGATGGACCCTCTCACCAATAGCAAAAAAAGAAAAACATTTAACCCAAGAAAATTATAAATCATGACCATTTAAAATTTCCTGAAGTTAATCTAAGGTAATACAGCGAAGCAAGAGGCATTTATTCAAAAAAAATCTAATAAACTTGGTGAAAGCAGTGGGAATGTATGGCATATGTGCTAGAACCTTCTTTCTTTACAGAAACTCTAACTCCAGGAAAGTGCAACGAAGAAGATGGGGGCCTCCTTTACCCATAATTCCCAACTTTAAGGTTACAGTTTCACCCTGGAAAGGATGAGTTGCAGGCAACTCTTATCCCTATCCTCACCCCCACCACCAATTCTTTGTTAACAGAAGCTCTATTCCATGGCATAGAAGGCCAGGGCTCCTTCCCCCAACCCAGCCCTAATCATAGGGTGGAGCCTGCACCTCAGGCAAGGCAATACTGGGGCACCAATAGGAGCCCCTATACCTAGACTGCACCTAGGAAACTAGAGGTTCTATGCAGGGTGGGGCAAACAAAGAAAATGGTGCCTACAGGCTCTATTAGCTCCCACTTGCAGGGCAGAGGTATCTTTTTGGAAGAAACAGGCCACCATCCTTGCCCCCAGTCCTAGTTCCAGTGCAGGAACAGCGAGGTTCTGCCCAAGTAAAAATAGGCAAGACTAGAGGACAGATAGTTCTACAGTTCTGCTGAGGGGCTGAATTTATTTAGGACAGAGTATGGAGTATTAGAGACCGAAAATTCACCCCAAAATATGGGTCTTTAATATATTTGGTATATGGACTTTGTGCTGATTATTTTGAGAAACAGTGAACAACATGAGAAACTCTGAAAACAGACTAGAAATGAGAAGTTACCCTTTTGTAAGAGAAATGTACAGTAGAGACTGCACATTGAGAGGGAAATATGCATCATACAATTAGTCCAGGCAAGACATTAAACAAGTTAACAAAAACCCAGCAACATCAAGAAGCCTCAGATGCAGTGTGGAGCTAATTAGAATCCAGAGTTGCTACAGTATATTACCTGAAATGCCTAGTGTTCCACAGAAAAATTGTAAGACATGCAAAGAAAATGGTGTGATTCTTGCATACTTTTTTAAGTAAAAAAGTTTAAAAAAAAGCACAAACTACTTTAGGAATCAGATGTGGGATTTAGCAGACAAAAGACCTCAAAACAACTATCATAAATATGTTCAAAAAGTTAAAGGAGACAAAATTTATGCAATTAAATAAAAGTTTTATGACAATGATTCCTTAAACAGATAGCATCAGTAAAGAGGTAGAAATTATTTAAAAGAATCAAATGGAAATTCTGAAATTGAAAATGCAATAACTGAAATGAAAAAACTCACTAGAGAGACTCAACAGTAGATTTGAGCTGACAGAAAAAAAGAAATCAGTGATTCTTTTAAAAACAGATCATTCAGGGCCTCCCTGGTGGCTCAAGGGGTTAGGCACCACACTATGAAGCTATCAGCAGCCACTGCAGCATAAGTTCAATCTCCGGCCAGGGAGTTACCCAAATGGCACAGCAGACCTCTCCTACCTCTCCTGCTGCTCCCCTCAGCAGTGTATTTCAGTCAATCTGCCTGTTCTGCTCCCTACTCTATCTCTGGTGAATCCTCTCAACCCCCGCACCTCTGGCCTGTACCCCAGTTTTTGTATGTATAAATAAATAAATCTTTAAAAATAAATAAATAAATAAAAACAGATCATTCAACTACAAAGAGCTCACACGACTCAACAAAAACAAAGTAAACAATCTAGTAAAAAAAAAAAATGGGCAGAAGAGCTAAAAAGACACTTCTCCAAAGAGGAAATGAAAATGGCCAACAGGTATATGAAAAAACGTTCAGCATCACTTGTAATCAGGGAAATGCAAATCAAAACCACAATGAGATACCACTTTACACCAGTGAGAATGGCACATATTAAAAAAAAAAAAACAGGAAACAAATGCTGGTGAGGATATAGAGAAAAAGGAAATCTCCTACAGTGCTGGTGGGAATGCAAACTGGTCCAACCACTATGGAAAGCTGTTTGGAGGTTTCTCACACTACTGAAAATGGAGCTACCATGTAACCCAGCAATTCCACTCCTAAGAATCTACCCAAAGGACACAAAAACATTAATTCAAAAGGATACCTGTGGGCTTCCCTGGTGGTGCAGGCAGTTGAGCACAGTGCTGTGAGGCTGTCCGCAGCCCCTGCAGTGCAGGTTCGAACCTGGCTGGCTGGGGAGATACCCACATGGTGCGGCAGACCTCTCTTGTCTTGCCCACTGCTCCCCTCACAGTGTATTTCGGTCAGTCTGCCTGTTCTGTTCCCTGCTCTGTATCCGGTGAGTCCTCTCACCCTCCTACACATCTGGCCAGTACCCTGGTTCTTGTATGCATGAATAAATAAATCTTTTAAAAAGGATACCTGCACCCCTATGTTTATTGCAGCACTATTTAAATAGGTAAGATATGGAAGCACCCCAAATGACCAAAAATTGGTGACAGGATCAAGAAGATGTGTTGTAACATACACAATGGAATACTACTCAGCAATCAAAAAAGATAAACTCATGCCATTCCCAGCAACATGGATAGAGCTAGAAGGGGTTATGCTCTGTGTAATAAGCCAGAAAGATAAAGAAAAATATCAGATGGTTTCACTTATAGGAGGAATGTAAAGGAACCAAATAAGGGATTAGGAAAAAATAATTATAATAAATTAAAAAACAAAATTAGGGCCTCCCTGGTGGTGCAAGGGATTAAGACACAACCTATGAATGTATCCACAGCCACTCCAGCACCAGTTCGATCCCCAGCCAGGGAGCTACCCACATGGTGCAGCAGACCTCTCCTGACAGGCCTGCTGCTCCCCTCAGCAATATATTTCAGTCAATCCACCTGTTCTTCTCCCCACTATGTCTCTGATGAATCCTCTCACCGCCCCCACAACTCTGGCCTGTACCCCAGTTCTTGTATGTATAAATAAATAAATCTTAACAGGCTACTATAAATCAGAGACATTCTGCAGGGGAGGAGGAGGGAGAGGGATCAGATCAGGAGAAGGAAGAGCACAAGGGACTATGGGGATGGTGCACAGGTGAATTGGTGGTGGGAATTTTATGGAGACTACACCTGAGAGGAGAAAGCATACATTGTACAAAAAGGAAGAATGCTGTAAAAAAAAAAAAAAAATATATATATATATATATATATATCAGATCATTCAAGATTATACAATTTGAGGAACAGAAAGAATAAAAGAATGAAGAAAAATGATCAGAGTCTCAGAGGCCCACTGGGCACAATGAAATGTACCAACACACATGAAGTGGGAGCACTAGAAGGAGAGGGGAGATGAAGAGAAAAAAATCATTTAAAGAAATAACAACTGAAATCTTGCCAGCTGTGCTACAAACCATTGATCTACACATCCAAAAAGCTCAACAAATTCCAGAGGAGAAACACAAAGAAATGCACACCTAGGCACATCACAGTAAAAACACTGACAGTCAAAGTCAAAGAGAAAATCTTGAAAGCAGCAAAAGAAATGAGTGCACTCCATTCTCATGATACTGCATTGTTACCCACTGGTCTTGATTCAGCAAGTCTTGGGTAGCTCTGAAAATGGGGCTCCACACACTACCTAAAACATATGAACTTACTCCTGGGTCCAGTTATGTCATCCTTTCTGAGATGGCAGCCACTATGGACATGCTGGAGTTTGGAAGAAGCCCTTCTACTCTTGTTGCCCTTTGTGGACTGTGAAACTTGGGGGCTAGTTACTTACCCTCTATGAGTTCACTTTCCAAATCTCTAAGTAATCCCACCATCCCTAACTTGGGTAGCTATTGTGAGAATTTGATTCTATGGGCACAATATCCTGACTGTAGCGGTTACTGCAGAAATGATGCAAGTCATCCTGGAAGAATGGCTACAGTGGTCCCCCCTTCACCATGAGGGATAGTTCTAAGACCCTCCCAGTGAATGCATGAGCCCACATTTAGTACCAAATCCTGTATATACTATGATTTCCCTATGAATACATATCTATGATAGTTTAGTTTATAAATTTGGCATAGTAAGAGATTAATAATAACTACTACTTAAAATAGAACAATTGTAACAACACACTGTAATAAAAGTTTTGTGAATGTGGTCTCCCTCAAAACACCTTATTATACTTAATACTTTGAGCCTGTGACTGATCAGGGATAAATGCCGCCGGGGGTGGGGTGTAGAACCACAGATAAGGGAATACCGCTGTGTTACGTGGCACAGCATTCCAGGAGATGAATGTCACCAGAGGAAATGCCAGTGTCAGAAGTGCAGGAGTAAAGGACTTGGAATGGAGTGAGGGACACAAATTCATGGCCTCCCAGGGCACCATAGTGCATGCCAGTGTGGGTCATGAAGTTATCTTCATAATCATGGCCTTCAGTGCAGCCCTGCTTTGGCCCCATTGTCCTTGGTGCCTCCATTGGTGTAAATAACCCACATCCTCACCTTCTCAATAAACGTGTCTGATAGACACAATGATGCCTGTCTTACAGTTTAAAAAGACACTGAGGCTGAGAAGTATGAATTAACCTACACAAGGTCACATAAGCTGTAACAGGCAGAACTAGAGTGTGAGCCCAGAGCCCTTTACTGGCAAATAAGAGCACTTTTCCCCACCCTGCTGCCCCTCGCATTCACTCATTTATCCTGTATATACTGGCCACAAAGCACTTGGGATCTCAGGACCAGTCTCTGCATTCATTTGGATGTTTCCATGTGACATTAGCCTTTGGCTTTTGGCTTAGCTTTAACTAAGGAGTTAAGTGTGTCGATTTTTCTCTTGTTTTGATTTGAACTGTACCCCCCAGGAAACATTAGTACACAATCAGTTAAGGAGCAGACCTCAGATGGCCTCTTGGTTAGTGGGGCCCCACCTGTGAATTAACCTCCCCAAAATTCCAGAAGGCTCCATTGTTAGGTAGTGGTTTCAGTTCTTGGAGCAGCCTATCACATGGATCAAACCCTAAGACCCCATCGTGAGGTGATGGTTGGGCCTTCAGAGCAGTTCTATGCTGTATCAATGGGTGTTTCCTCCCATTTGGGTATAGGTACTTTTCATTCAGCAGCAGAGAATTATACATGAGAAAGGACATCCCTCAGGTGAGAATTGGATTGCTTTTCGATTCATTCTCATTTACAGACTGGACACAAGCCCCCAGAGAGTTGATAGACTTCACATCCTGAACAAAGATACCCAAATATCTCAACCTAAATATTAGGCAAGACCCAAAGGAGTTCAAAGACATCATACCCCGAAAACAGAACCCCAAACACATCAGATTCAAACCTTGGGACAGACACTCAAAGAATTTAGAGACCTCGTGGCATGAAGACAGACTCCCATCTACCTAAGACTGAAATCTTGGAGCACACACCCTCAATGACTTCAGAGACCTAATGCTCTGAATGCAGATCCCAGATGCATTAAACTCAAATCGGGGATCAAAGATCACTAAAGTATTTGGAAATCACACACCCTGAAGTCAGCCCCCAAATACATCACAATCTTGAGGCCAGAAATCCATGGAGAGTTCAGAGACTTTACATACTAAATGAAGAAGCTAGACTATTTCAGACTCAGATTTTAAAAGACAGACCAATAAAAATTTCGTAGGCTCATACCAAGAACACAGACTTCAAACACGCCAGGCTCAGTATTTAGGAAACAGTCCCTTAAAGAGTTCTAAGACTTCACATCTCTAGCAAAGGCCCCCAGATATCCCACATCAAAACTTTGGGATCACAGAATCTCAAGGAGATAGATATCTCAGAGTCTGAACACAGACTGCAAACACCCCAGACTAAAACCACAGGACACAAACCATGAATGCCTCCAAGGACTTCATACCAGTAACAAGACTTCAAATAGTTCAGACTTAAAAACTGAGCCACATGCCTTCAGTGATGTCAGAGACCCCCGTATCAACCATGTCTTTTGTTTTCTGTATTCTGAGGCTTTACATCTGGGGCCCTGCTGACCCTGGAGGGACTGCCTCTGCCAGGTCTACTCCAGGCCTAGAAATAGCGAAATGCCTGAGAGAGCACTTTTCAAATACAAGCCAATGTATCCAGAGCCCATACCACAACCACTTCCTATAACACATTCTCATACACCAGACCACTAATCCCCTGCCCTAATCATCTCATAACTGGATACCAGACAACTAGGGACATCCCCTGTGCTCCACAGTCCACTGAAATTTTTCAAACTAGTTCCTCCTAAACTTGCTTAACCTGCCCAGCCTGTTCCTTCCTGTGAAAACCACAATAAGGACTCTTGCCCACAATCTCCCCATCTCCCTCTGCCTGCAGACTGACCCTGGTGCTTCCCCCACGTAGCACCCCATGGTGTAGTTTGCCCCATTCTCTAGGATTCTGGAGTACAACAAACTGTCTTTTCAATATCAGTCAGCAGTGGACCCAAGAGAATGAATGGAGAAAAAAAAAATGTGATATATACATAATAATGGAATATTACTCGGTCTTAAAAAGAAAAGAAAATTCTGACACACGTTATCACGTGGATGAAACTTGAGGATATTATGCTAAATGAGATAAGCCAGTCACGAAAAGATAAATACCGTCTGATTCCATTTACATGAGGTACCTAGAGTAGTCAAATTTGTAGACAGAAAGTAAAATGATGGTTGCCAGGGGCCAGAGGAAGGGGGAATGGGGAGGTGATATGGATGGGTTCATTGAGGACAGAGTTTCAGTTTGAGAAGATAAAAATGCTCTGGAGGTGCATTGCACAACAGTGTGAATGCACTTAATGAACTACACACTGAAAAATAGTTGAGGTGGTAAATTTTATGTTATGTATTTTTTAACCATAGTTACAAATATAGGGGTTGGGTATAATAACTGGATTGCCCATCTCGGTATTATCTGCTTGACATCTGCTCCACCTAATTATCTGTTCACCCTGAACCAACCTACAGCTCCTCCTGAGCGCATTATCAGTTTGCTTAGTCATGATCACTCAGAGGCAGCAACCACCCCATAGAAAAAGATTTAGAAATTCCAAGGGGACTAACACAGTTGTGGAAAACCATTGTATTGTTGTCCCCTTCCTTAAAGACAATGAACTAAATACTGACAATGAGTAGACAAATACAAGAATGAGCATCTGTGGAAAAGAGGGATCTTAAATTAGATCATCTTTCCAGTTTGGCCGAAGAGCCATTGGGAAATCACTTTTCTATCCCTTCTTCCACTGAGCTCAAATTCCCTTCTGTATATGATCAGAATTTATTAATCTAGATATGCCCACACATGATAGCGTGTTGTTTTGGGGAAGTGCTTGGGAGTGTGAGCACCGGGCATGCATACCTATAAGTGTGGACACCGAGGCTGGGAGAGATCGCTACAAGAGATGCGATTGCACGAGAAAGAACAAAATGAGAGGGAGACCGAGAGAGAGGACAGAGAGAGGGCCAGAGAGAATGCCAGAGAAAAGAAAGAGAAGGCACAGAGATTGCAGGGGCTGGGGGGCTCGGCCCTGCCAGCCTCCCAGCCCCCTGCTGCCGATGGTCTGCTGATGTTGTAGCTGGATCCCTACTTCAGCAATAAAAGCCTGAGGTATGTGGTTAAAAAATAATTGGTTCAAGTTAACAAGCTTAAGCTATCCTCAGCTATATAAAATTGGTTACTGATTCTTCAGAAATGATGAAAAGGAAACTGACTGATTCTATCCTCCAGACAGAAGTCTATAACCATCAGTTCTCACACAATTGTTTCTTAATGATTTCTTAAAATGACTGCTTGTGGCCTAGTCCAAAGGTCTTTGGCCTAACTCAAACAACACAGTTAGTAATGTAATTTCTCTGAAATGGCTCCCCAGCTCCATTTTAAAATGGCTTCACGTATGTCAACTTTTCACAGCTACAGGTAAAAGCCCAAGTCTGGCACACTGAACTTCCAGAACCTTGCTTTCCCTGCTTTTCAGTACCATCTCCAGGAAACCACTGCTCTGTTATTTGTTTTAATGGCTGTACTAGATTCTTTGCTGTTCTCCCTGATATAAAACAAAATTCATCTGAATACATTTGGAGAGCAAATGGACTTAATTAAATGATTCATGAATCAGGCAACATTCCATCTAGCAAATAGAGAGACTCTGCAAGGAGTTGGATAAAATGGAAGGCTTTTATAGTCAGAGTGGGACAAGGGTTATTAGCAAAAGAAAGGTTACTTCAGGCAAAGTGTCATTCCCTTACGGAAAGCGGGTGGGGAGGGGGGGTTCCTATTATGTAGATGTCAACACTCACTAGTGTTGACTAGGAAACTTTGGGAGAGGCTGAACTGCGTTTAGGTTAGAGTTAAGTCTGAGGGGTGGGAAGCATGACCTGAAGGACTCTATGTTGAACCTGTTATTTCTTTAACTGCTCAACACACCAGTCCAAAAAACTTTGGTTTTTGCTTTTCCTCTAGGATATCCTTTCCTTTCCTTTCTTTTCTAAACCTATGAACCTCTCATGGCACCTCCTTGAGGAGCCTTGGCTAATATTCTATACCTATCTTCTTCTTTAGATTTTATCCTAATATAATGAAAGCATCTCTTTGTGACTGGCTCTGTCTTTAGGACAAGATCCTGAAAGGCTGGGAGGAGGCTTTATTCTTGTTTGTATTTCAGCACATAGCTCTTGCCACTAGACATAGCCTGAATGGACACACAGGCTTTTATTTTTCTAGAGTCTACATGCAAGCACCCCTCTGACTTAAATCACAGTAATAAGGACTGCCAAACAGGTGCTGGAAATCAGCATAAATGCAAAAAAAGTAAAACCCACCCAAACACAAACATGTTAATAACCCTGCACTTAATTTCTCAGTAAAAACTTGTTGGAACTTGAAAGGTGTTCTGAAACATTGTTATCAACTTAAAAAGCAAGGGAAATGGTTGAAAAGTCTTGTTTCTATACTTTAGTATCTCAGGTTTGGAAAGGCTCAGTAAGCAGAGGCATCAAAAATAACAGCTTAGGGTCTCCCTGGTGGCGCAAGTGATGGAGGACAAGAATAGACAAACTGGAAAGGAGGCCTCACAAGACTAAAACCTGACTCACACAAGGAGGTGGGGATCGAGGGGAATAACATGACCATTAGCACAGCTGTAGAGGTCATGACCCTGAGGCACCAGTGCCTTACCACAAGGCATGAGACCCAAGCAGGATCAGATTGCTCTAGGGAGTGGAGCACAGACCTGAGGGTAAAGATAAGGAGATTGGGCCCACCCTGGAATCTCTGGTCCCTTTCTAGTTTTGCCTGTTACCCAACATCAGCAATAAGCAGGCCGCTCCACAGAGGAGTGACCCCTCCCAAAGAGAAAAGGACTCTATCAGTGCAGTCTCTGCACAGGCTCGGGGCAGCACTCCCACTGCCCACCTGTGACTCTGCTGGTGCCTCTTTTCACCGACTCTCTCCCTCTGCAGGGCAGCAGCTTCCTACCTGCCTGTGACCTGTCAAGGCCGCCTGCCTGCAACCATTCAGGCCTCTCTTAGCAAAACCTGTCCCTTTTTCCTTTCCCTAATAAACCTGCTCTTTAAATATAACTAATGTCTCTGTCTCGTGGAGAAACGCGCCTGGGGAACTCGCCGCGTGCCGCTGAAACAGGAGCTCTGGTGAAACCTTTCCCAGAGTGAACCCAAGGACCCTGCAACTGTACAAAACTCCATCACAAGGGGTTAAGTCTTAGCACTATGAACCTATCCGCAGCCACTGCAACACAAGTTTGATCCCCAGCCATGGAGCTAACCCACATGGCACAGCAGACTTCTCCTGTCTCGCCCGCTGCTCCCCTCAGCAGTGTATTTCAGCAACTCTACCTGTTCTGCTCCCCACTCTGTCCCTGGTGAATCCTCTCACCCCCACTCCCACACCTCTGGCCTATACCCCAGCTCTTGTATGCATAAATAATCTTTAAAAAAAAAAAAAGCTTAAAAATACTAAAATTTAATTCCACTAAATGAGCTTCTGATGTAATTGACCTAATGCCCTCAGTTGCATAATGGCTGTGATATGACAATATTCTTGCTTTTTAAGGAAAAAGAAGAAACTGAGGCAGAAGGTAATTTAAAGACTCTTAAAATCCCTTCTGCTAAAAAAATGATTCTGACACTTGCTAAAGCAGAATTAAAATAGGACTTTATTTGGGACTACTGCCATAGGTATGCCAGGGAAGAAAGACTTTTCTTCTGTCCTCTTATCTTCAGGGATTAGAAGTTAAACTGACAAAGAGAGAAAAGTAGCAGAATATGTCACCCCAACATATGTCACTTTGGCATAAGGATTTTTTTTTTCAGCTGAATGTATTCAGGAAAAAGCAGACACAAGAAAAACTCTGCCTTCCCTCTATTTACCTAATAGTAGGAGCTAAGTTTGTAAAGGTGCTTATACCTTCCCTGTCTATCAGAAAAATAAAAGTTTATCACCAGAGAATTCTAGACTCTTATCAACCTAGAGAGGGCGCCAGAGGAAGCTATATAACAAACCACTAACTGGCCCTTATTTTCCAATAGTTCTCCCATATATTTATCTTCTTACGTTTGCCGCCCCAGGAATTCAAAGTCTTTTTCCTTTGTTTTGTCATTTCTCTAAAAATGTATTCTTAAAAGGCTATATAATTCCAATTTCTAACCACCCATTTGAGTTACTTATCACTGCATATTCCCACATATGTGCCCAGTGCACACATTCATCAGTTTTTCTCATGTTAATCTATCTTTTGTCTGTTTAATTTGCAGGGCCCCAGCCTATGCACCTAGGATGAATAGAGGAAATAGCTTTTTTCTTCCACTACAACAGATTAGCAAGAGAAAAGACAGATATTCATTCGTGTATCTACCTACAGAAGCTCACAAAAAATGTGACTCAAGTGTGTGGAATTGGAGGCTTATATACTGTCAGGGTATCATTTAATAAGGTTAAAAACTAAGCTCCCACTCCTTGCCCCCCGGGCACATTTGGGAGGCTTGAATACACAAGGGAATCCATAAGGTTGCCATGGGAACTAGACTATAAGCCCCACCACTATGACCAAAACAAGCAGCCCAGCTCTAGGAATACAGAAGCAGGGTCCCGACACATCCTGTGTGAAAGGTCAGCACCAGAGACCAGACATCCCAGCAGATAATTGGTGCAGACTGGTACCCCGAGTTAGAAAGTCTGTGAAAACAGAGTATAAAAGAGAGTGTCATATCCTTCTTGCCATGCAGACATATATCTGCCATCGACCCCCTGCTCTCTTGCAGGGTATTTTAATAAATCTGCATTTTCTGTTCACTCTTTCCTAGGTGAATTCTTTCACCCCAGTGCCTCTGGCATCACCCCAATTTACACCACCCAATATACCATCTTAATAGGAGGAGGTGATGGGTAGAATGGCACTTATAGGAAAACAAGTAACTTTTTGGAAAGACAAATGGGTCCTTAGGAGAATAGGTGGGAGATTTGGTCCTTTTATGGCAATGTCTGTTTTTAGGCACCATGTGGAGACATCTCATCTCTGGTGATAAGTCAGTCTTCCCTGCTTGTTCCCTGGGAGAGGACTTATGACACCTGAGGTTTTTGGAAGCCTCTGTTATTAGGCAAATAAGAGATCTCAGAAACTCAAATGCCTTCTTAAAATAATTTTTATGCCACAGTGGCTAATTCTGAACCCCTTCAAGCGTCAAGACTAACATGATAGGGGCAACAGATTGGGCTCAATGCCAAATAAAACAAGAACAAATGGGGATTTATAGCCAATGAGCAGAATGAGACATCAGTGGATGGAAAATTACTAAGAAGATATATCAAGGGTAGTGGGATTTTTGTTAAACCAACCAACAGGATTCTTACTGAAGGGAGGCCAAAGTGATCAGATACCAAGGGTCAGGGATTCTCTCTAAACTCACTTAGCAGAATTCTTGCTACAACTGAACTAGACAGGCAAAAGACAGAGTCTGAGGACAAGACCTTCTTGAAAAGAGAGCTTAAAAAAAGCCTGTGTAAACTTTGGTGAAGGAGAGGGTCTTTATCACTTCTGAGCTCAAACTGAAGCTGAGCACAGTAGTTATTGGCTGTCATCTGAACTGCAAGGGCACTTTGTGAGCATGCCCCAAATGAAGACAAAGAGGCAAATATGGCTTCTGGCTTTTGACCTTAGTTCTGTAACAGGGTGGTCCCCAGGAAAGGGGGAGGTTCCCTGCCCCACCCAAGGGAGGGTGGAGCTGAGCAGGAAGAGGAGAAGCAGCAGAAGAGACTGAGGAAGGAAGCAGGATGGGCCAGGAGACCTGGAGGAGGCACATGGAGCCTAGAGACACATGAAGAAACTGCGCTTGTCTTTTGGTCGTGGACTGGGTGACACAGATGTGGGTGAGACCCATGGGGAGGTGACAATGGCAGCTTTTATCTTGATGTTGATTTTGCTCTTTTCCTTCCAGGCTTGTCTGGTTGTTTCTGACCCTTTTCTGTGGGTCCCCACTGGAAGATGCTTTAGACTTGTGGCAGGCTTTGGGGCCTTGCTCTGGGCCGATCCCATTTGGATGGACTTTTACCCATGAGGGGACGGGTAACTTTGGGTGCTTCATTTAGAAACTAGACTCTTTGCCTTACCTGTATTGTTTCCTAGTTTTATTAAAGATCCTTCCCATTAGTCTCATGTGTTTTGTGTTGATGCGGCGGATGGCAGAACCCATTTAGAATAGGCAGGTTTGCGGGGTTTGGGCTGCCCCTCTCCCTGTCCTATAACAGTTCCATGTTGCTTTTTGTGTTTAACTCAGAAAAGTAGAAAGGAGAAATGTCATCTAACCAAAAATGACCCATGCAACTTAAAAAATTGGGAGAAAATACTTACAAACCATTATATGGGCTAATATCCAAAAGCTTGGCAAAGATGTGGAGAAAAGGGAATCCTAGTGCACTGTTACTGAGAATATATACTGGTACAACCAATATGAAAAATAATTTGGAGGTCCCTCAAAAAATTAAAAATATAGATAGCATATGAGCATATGATCCAGCAATTGCATTCCTGGATATATAACCAAAAGAAATGAAAACAGAATATCAAAGAGATAGCTATACTCCCAAGTTTATTGCAGCATTATTCACAATAGCCTGGATACAGAAAGTATCCACCAATGGATGAATAAAGAAAGTGTCCTGCTGGAGACCCACTCCAGCTAGAAGTTGTGTCAGGGGTCTCAGAGAGGAGAGGACGGCGTCGGCCAAGTTTTCTCTCGGAGGACTGAGGGGAAGTGGAGCGAGGTAGAAGTAAGGTAGACACAGACACCTTATTTCGTGCAAGTATCTCCTGCTGAGGGTCTCAGCGGGTCTTTATTTTATACCTTAAGGCGAGCAGTGGGATTACATCAGCGTAATCATTGAATCAGAGCAGAGACAATCAATACATATTTTCTCATGATCATGTGAAGACCCCCTTGGCCTTACACCTGTAGGCCATTTCTTTGGTAACCTAAGAACAATTAATTTCCTAGGTATAGGTCATTTACTGGCATGATCAATCATACAAGACAGCACAACATTTGGCAACAATTAAACTTTCGCAATTACAAACGTGGGTGTAGAATTCCTATTCTATATTCAATTACTAAAATCAATCTATTTCCTAGCACTCAATTATTTTGGTTAATATGTTAATTACTTCAAGGTGGTCTAAAACAGTTCATCAAATCTATGTAAGTTCTACTGAAGTCTAACTCTTAACTAGAAATTCCTAACCTCCACACGGCCTGCGAACCATTGGCCTCATACACCAGGGAATGCATTGTTGCCGCAAACAGGTACCCCCCCAGGTTAGGCTATGTTTTCCAAGCACAGCTGGTTCAGGGCAGCTTGTTCTCCATAGTTCTCAGGGCCGAAACATTTCTTTCCTAACTATACCTTTAACAATTTTTTTACTTCTTTTGTGATAGTTCATGCGTAAGAACAATGAGCCAATTGTCACCTGGGTCCAAATTAGGTTTTCATAGGCCAATTTATAACTAACTTACTTCAGCATTAACCAAGAACAAAGAGGAGAGCATTAGCAGGCGTTGCCATGGAGACTCCCTAGTTCAGATCTTCTTTGGGAAGTGCAAGAACTGCCTTCTTCTGGGAAGTACAACGTTCCCTCTTCGGGGGAGCACAGGGACTCCCCGCTTCTCGGGAGTCTCCCCCAATGTCCGGACCTTGTCAAGAGACAGCATGGGAGGCGCGGCCTGCCGCAGTGTCCATCAATGGATGAATAAAGAAGACGTGACATATATCACATGCACACGCACATGCACACACGTACATGCACACACACACATGCATGACACACTGGAATGTTATTAAGCCATGAGAATGGAGGAAATCTACAACAACATGCATGAAACTTGAAGGCATTGACAGACATGTGAAAAAATGCTCAACATCCTTCACAATCAGGGAAATGCAAATCGAAACCACAATGAGATATCACCTTACACCAGCAAGAATGGCACATATTAAAAAAAAAAAACTAGCAACTACAAATGTTGGTGAGGATTTGGTGAAAAAGGAACTCTCCTACACTGCTGGTGGAGATGCAAACTGGTCCAACCACTATGGAAAGCTGTGTGGAAGTTCCTCACACTACTAAAAATGGAGCTACCACATGACCCAGCAATTCCACTCCCAGGAATCTACCCAAAGGACAAAAAAACATTATTTCAAAAGGATACCTGCAAACTGCATGTGTTTATTTTTTTTTGATTGCTGAGTAATATTCCATTGTGTATATGTAGCACATCTTCTTGATCCAGTCATCTATTTTGGGGCATTTGGGTTGTTTCCATAGCTTAGCTATTGTAAATAGTGCTGCTATAAACATAGGCGTGCAGGTGCCCTTTGGAATTACTGTTTCTGTGTCCTTTGGGTAAATACCTAGGAGTGGAATTGCTGGATCATATGGAAGCAGCAACATAGATGGAGCTGGAAGGGATCATGCTCAGCGAAATAAGTCAGAAAGAAAAAGAAAAATACCGGATGGTCTCACTCATAGCAGGAATTTAGAAAACCTAAATAAGAGACCAGGAAAAAGACTAATCAATACAAAGTAAAAATCAAAATCAACAAGCAACTATAAACCAGAGATACACTATAGGGTTGTGGGGAGAGGGGCGGGGAAAGGAAGGACTAGAGTCAAACTAAGGGGGGGTGCAATTGTATGGGAAATATAACCAAAATGAAAATGCATACATTGTGCAAAGATGAAAAAATATGTAAGAATTATATAAAATAAAATCCTTAAATCAAAAGGATACCTGCACCCCTATCGTTACTGCAGCACTATTTATAATAGGTAAGACTTGGAAACAACCCAAATGCCCAAAAATTTATGACTGGATCAAGAAGATGAGGTATATATACATGATGGAATAGTACTGAGCATTCAAAAAAGATAAACTCATGCCATTCGCAGCAATGAGGATGGAGCTAGAAGGAAATATTCTCAGTAAAATAAGTCAGAAGTAAAAAGAATAATATCGATGCTTTCACTTATAGGAGGAATATAGGGGAACCAAATAAGAGATCCGGGAAAAAGATAATAGCAATAACAAACATAACAAAACAAAACAAAAATAAACAGACAATTATAAATCAGAGACATTCTGCAGGGGAGGAGGGAGGGAGAGGTATCAAAACAAGGGCGGGAAGAGCACAAGGGACTGTGGTGATGGTACACGGATGGTGGTGGGAATTCTATGGGGACTACAGCTGAAAAAAGAAAGCAAACACTAAAAAAAAAAATGAACAATGATGTAAAATGTATATAAATAAATATTAAAAAACAAAAGAAACTTGAGGGCATTATGCTAAGTAAAATGAGCCAGACAAAGAGAAATACTGTATGATTTCATTTATATGTAGAATCTAAAAAAGCTGAACTCATAGAAACAAAGAGTAAAATGGTGATTCAAAGGGACTGGATGGTGGGGAAATTGGGAAGAAGCTGGTCCAAGGGTACAAACTTCCAGTTAGGAATTATGAATAAGATCTGAAGCTCTAACGCACAGTATAGTAATCATAATCAACAATATTGTATTATATACTTCAAATTGCCAAGAGAGCAGAACTTATATGTATTCACCACAAAAATGTAATAATTATGTGACAGTCATACAGGTGTTAACTAATGCTAAAGTGGTAATCCTATGGCAATACAAAAATGTATCATTGTATACCTTGCATGCCTTAAACCTATACAATTGTTTATGTCACTTACATATCATTCAATAAACATAAATGTACACCAAACCCAATAAAACTTAAGTTTTTTTTGGAAATTCTATTTTTAAAAAATATTAATTAAAATTAGTTTTCGATAAAAAGTTATTTTAAAATAAAAATTCTTGACTGTCATTAGCCTAGTCATAAGACAAGACATACTAAGGACATACTACCCCCAAAATATGGTATTTTGGCATATTGAATGTTCTTTTCACTGAAAGAGTTTAAGCAAACAACATAAACAGGAAAGTTACCCTGATGTCCCCATTTCTCCCCAAAATAGGTCATAAAACCCTCATGCAAGAGGTATCCTCCCTATACCCAGAGGAAAGGAATATCCCAATAAATAGGCCGTTCTAAGTATTTCCCAGTTTATCACATGCATCTCCTTCTCCTTGCCCTATCAGGCCCTCCACAACTGTCCACTTTTCATCAAATCTAGCATAAAAATGCATAGCTCTATTTCTTCAGGTCTTCATTTCCTTATGAAGACTTCCATGTCACATTAAAATTATATCGACTAAAACAATAGGCTTTTCTTCTCCTTTTCTTCTGTCTTTGCTGGTTTAATTTTCAGACCCAGCCCCCGGACCCTAAGAGGGTTAAGGAAAAAATTGCCCTCCCTTATAGCTGCATTCAGGAAGCTTTAGAGAAAAATCAGTATGGCCACATTCTAGCAGGAGTGGAATGGAGGTTCATTGTCCTGACTAAAGCACTGGTTGTGATGAGTCTTCCTAGTTCTCTTGCCTTCTGTTCCCTCCCCAGGCCCCTTTGCATCCTACCACACATGCATACCTCTCTCTTGTTTCTCAAGCACCTCATTATCCCCCATTGGGGTCCTCCTATATAGCTTGGTCCCACTGTTTCAGCAGGGAGCTCTTCAAACTCTGGTCACCCCCTTTGACTCACCAAAGCAAAGTTGTAGTCATTAAAATAATGAAGAAAAGAGTGTCCAGGGCTTCCTTGGTGGCCTAGGTGTTAGTCTCAGCACTATCACTGCCATGGCCTGAGTTCAATCCCCAGCTAGGGAGCTGACCCACATATGGCACAGCAGACCTCTCCTGTTTGTCTCTCCTGCTGCTCCCCTCAGCAGTGTCTTTCAGTAAAATCTGCCTGTTGTCTTTCTCACTCTGTCTCTGGTGAATCTTCTCACCCCCCACATCTTTGGCCTATACCCCAGTTCTTCTGCATATAAATAAGTAAATAAATCTTTTTAAATAAAAGAAAGAAAAGAGAGTGTCCAGAGGAAAAGCTCTTTAGAAGGAAAACTGATAAGGGGGCCTCCCCGGTGGCGCAGCGGTTGAGCACTGGGTTGCGAAGCTGCCAGCAGCCTCTGCGGCGCCAGTTCGATCTCCAGATGCTCCCCGGCCACTGGAGGAGTGTCCAGCATGGCACGCAGACCTCTCCTGCCACCTGCTGCTCCCCTCAGCAGTGTACTTCGGTCCTTCTGCCTGCTCTGCTCCCCGCTCTGGCTCTGGTGAATTCTCTCACCCTCCTGCACTTCTGACTGCACCCAGTGCTTGTATAAATAAATAAATAAATATTTTTTTTAAAAAAAGGAAAACTGATAAGGAGTACAGATATTTTAAAAATTAAAAACCAGCAGAGAATGATAAGTGATAGCAAAATTCTCATCTCTTTCTTTCTCTCCTCATCCCTCTGAAGGGGTTCAGAACAAGCTTTTCCAAAATGTGTCATTTCGGCATGTGGGTTGTTTTGAGCAATAAAAACTCAGCAGATTCAAGAAAAACTTTTACCTCTCTCTTAACTATCTAAGAGAATTTAGATAGGTGGCTTGACCTAGAAAGAGAGCTATTACCAGAAATAACTTTTTATTTGAATGACTTTTTTGTATGGCAGGACAAACATCTAATTATCAAACATCTGCTCTTTGTATCATCCTGTGTGAAATCTTCCCCTTTAAAACCCCAGCCCCCTAACCCATCCCTTAGCTCAGCATAGCATATAAGCTTCAATTGCCTGACTTGATCTTAGGTCTCATATTTTTGGGGCTCCCATCTTAAGAAATGAAATTTATTTTTCTCCTGCTAATCTATTCCTTATTACAGAGGATGTGGCTCAGCCAAGAACCTAGAAGGTGTTCACATCAAACAAATAAGCATCCAATTATTTCACCAGCAAAATGGGTTTATTCAGAAACAAAAAAAAAATGGAACAGAGGTAGTTGTGATCTTTTCCTGTTTCTGCTTATCTTGCAAGAACACTTAAGTGTGCTTGCAAGACTGAAACAATGAGACAAAAATACCACTACCCATGAGGAATGAGGAAAAAACAGATTTCTCATGAATTGACATGTTGTGTTTCAGAGTGCAAGCCTAGAAGAGTGATTGCTGTCCTTGAGGTGACCTCTCATTACCCAGACTGAAAAATGGTCATGGAAGATGGAACTATTGCAAGCCATGACACATTTTTTCTATGCTTTTCAAAGAAAAAAATACATCATGCCCTTTTCAACAACCCAATACAATGACCAGCTCATGGCTAGACAGACAACATATAGAAGCGAGGGGTGCTCAGTTTCTGGATCCAATGTCAAGTTACATCATGATTCCGCAGGAAGCATCCCATGAGGCTCTATCAACCTTTTTATAAACTTTCTTTTTTCTCAACCCCATTCCACAGACTAACATGAGTCCCTTCCCCTACATAGGCGGAGGCAAATTTGAGTATTTTTTTTTTCTCCTGCCCTCTTGCTTGCCAACCTGCAATAAACTTTTTCTGCTCCAAGATGCTGCAGTATTCTGGCCTTAGCCATGTATCAGTCACACAAACCTGAGTCTCTGAGTTCAGTAACAAAAGCAGTTAGGAAGTGCGAACTCATGGCAAAATATGACACACACATCCCCAGAATAAAAGAAGAAACCATCTCACGTAGATTTTAGAGGGGCTGTTCTAAGTGAAGAGTCCATTGGCGGAAACTAAAAGTTCAAATGGTAAAGGCATTTGCTGGATTATGGCAGTCTCTCATTGGCTGAACTGTAGCTGAGCAAGAAGGAACCTCTTCTTTTCTCCCCTCCAGATGCAAGCATGTCTCTTCCGGTAGGGTTCTGTAGTGTGTGCTGATGCAAGAAAACTCTTTTCTAGCCTCTTGATCTCATTCAAATGAGATTTCTGTATGTTAATTTTCACAACGAGTAGAGAAAAAGTTTTATTTTTCCTTCCTTATACCCCCATACAGTTCAAAGGTGTCCAAAGGTTTCAAAAAAAACACATAATCAACAACTTTGGAGAAGACCTGGTTCAGTAAAAAAGGTCTGTATCCATAGGAAATAGAAGTAGTTAAAATCAGCTGCTAGAATCCTAAAGCCATTAGGATCAGGTAGGCAAATACAGGAACTTCATGTACTAAAGATGACAAAAATCATTGTATTTCCCAATGATAATGTTGCAAGGCCAACCAAATGGGCCTTCATCTTTTGTGACATCCTTACTCTATCTAAATTTATACTTTTAATTCCCTGCCTTTAACCCTCCGGGGAGAGAAATATTTGTGTTTCAATGGAATATTCTGCATCAATGGAATATTCTGCAGTGTACTTCGGTCCTTCTGACTGCTCTGCTCCCTGCTCTGGCTCTGGTGAATTCTCTCACCCTCCTGCGCTTCTGACTGTACCCAGTGCTTGTATGTATGTATGTATGTATGTATGTATAAATAAATAAATTAAATAAATAAATCTTTAAAAAAATAAAATGTCAGATTCAAGCCCCGTTCCTTGTCCCTGAGCTACTGTACAACTCTTTGTAATCTGTAAGTAACAGGCAGATGGCTAAATGAAATACTGTTCTATAGTAATTGAAATTAATTTCCTCCTCCTTGGGCAAAACTATTTCATGGACATTGGCAATTCATCTCAAAATTACTTTACTTCATATAAATCTGTGTTGTTTTGACTCTTCCTTTGAACCAGCTATTAACATCTGCCATGTTCTCTCATATCATAGAGGTGACAAAGACTCTTTTTGACCAAACTCTAATGAGGCTTCTCTAAGTTGTTTTCTCAGCTATGCCTTCACATTGGCCAGTCCTGCGCAGACTGGCTATAGCAAGAATCCTGGTGTATGGGCAACCACCCCAGGCCTGGCATGTTCACAGTTGATTCGAGCAGGCGGTAAAGGAATCTTGGAGCCCTCAGTAAATTTGACAGGTTAATGCTGAAGCAGGGGGTCAGGTACACAGGCAGACCAGTGGGCAGGCATGCAGGTACGAGGGAGGAAGGGAAGCTGAGAGGCAGGCAGGAACAGAGCCTCCGGGCCCCTGTGATCTCCAGGTTCTCTCCCTGGCTGCTCCCTGGCTTCTCTCCTCTCGCTGCCTTTTCGGCCCAGGTGCCCACATTTATGCATGCACACACCGCATGCACTCCGGCTTCTCAGCCCGGGCGTCCATAGTCATAGGTGCACATGCCCTTTGCTCACACTCCCGAGTGCTTTTTGCAACACCACAACATCACGTGTGGATCATGAAACCTAGTTGTAACACAAAGGTGCAGGTGACAGTCGTAGAGAGCTAGTGGCGGGAGGTGAAAAAGAGCCTGAGGAACACCATGCTCCTTACATCTGGTAAGTCAGTTTAGAGAGAATCCCCCACTCTTGATACCTAATCACTTGGCCTGTCTTCAGCAAGAATTCTGTTAAGTCAAGTCAGCAAGAATCTTCCTACCCTTAATGTTGTCTCTTAGTTATTTTCCTACTACTGAACCCCTTCATTCCTCTCCCAGGTTACAAATTCCCAGCTGTCTTTGCTGAATTCATAATTGAGCCAGTTTCTACACTGAGTTCTCTTTTCCCCTAATGCAACAGTTCCTGAATAAAGCCTGTTTTTACTGTTTTGCCTACTGTCAGGCTCTAGTTCTCTTCAATAGGAATAGAATCAATTTTTTTACATGTGCTCATTTTTAGATCTATATGAGAATTGTGATTTTACATTTCCCTAAAAGTTATATTTTAACAGCTTTCTCCTGCTCTTACCAAAGAATATCTGTCACCTCTTCAAAGGAAAATAGATTCCATACATTTCTCTTCCAGGAAATCATTATGATGGGTTCCTTCATGCTGAACTATTTCATATGTGATGAATGTCTGATGTGATATGTTGCTTTGTTTTGAGAAGGATTCACTAACCAAAATTAGATTGATTTCCCACAAATCAATGCACTTCTTAAATATTCCCAGACAACGACCACACACAAGACACTGGTGGAATTTATACTTACAGTGCTGACAACCACCTCCACAAAGGTGAGAGGCAGTAGTCATCCAAGCAAAGTAACATGCTCAGAAACCACCATTAAAACAATCCTTGCTCTAAAACTGAGCTCTTTCATGATTAAGAAGAGGTGGTATATATATACAAGATGGAGTACTACTCAGCTATAAAAAGTGAACTCTTATCATTTGCAACAACATGGACAGAACTGAAAGGGATTATGCTAAGCAAAATTAAGTCAGAATGAGAAAGTACTGGATGATTTCACTCATATGTGGAATATAGAGAAACAAAACAAAGAAAATTATAAAACTAAACCAAAACAAACCCTAGAAATATGACTGCAGAATTGTGGCTACTAGGAGGGGAAGAAGATGTGAGGTACAATGGGGGAGGGACCCCATTGGTCTATGGTAAAGGACTATGGGCGCTTTGGTGGTGGATGTCATGTGGTAACAGACAGAACAGGACATGTGAACCTGTTCCCCTAAATCATATGCAGTGTTGTAAACCAAAGTTACCTCAATAAAAATAAAAGTTAAAAAAAAAAACTGAACTGTTCCATTACCCTGTCCCTTCATTCAGACTTGGAATTCCTTCCCACATATAACACTGACAAGCTTGTTGTCTAGTCCCTTCCTACAACTAATTAGAAGTAATGACCTACAGATGGCCTGTTAGAAGCAGGCATGATGACAAATGGGTAAAGGACAAGTGCCATGTGATTGAAAGAAGAGATTAAAAGAAGGGACAAAGGGCCTCCCCGGTGGCGCAGCGGTTGAGCGCTGGGTTGCGTAGCTGCCCACAGCCTCTGCAGCGCCAGTTCGATCCCTGGCCGCTGGGTGAGGGTCACACATGGTGCGCAGATCTCTCCTGCAGTGTACTTCGGTCCTTCTGACTGCTCTGCTCCCTGCTCTGGCTCTGGTGAATTCTCTCACCCTCCTGCGCTTCTGACTGTACCCAGTGCTTGTATGTATGTATGTATGTATGTATGTATGTATGTATAAATAAATAAATTAAATAAATAAATCTTTAAAAAAATAAAATAAAATGAAAGAAGGGACAAACCAAGTAAAATGAATCACTATATTGCTGGACAGTTTTAAAAAATAGAAGTCTGTAGAAAAGAGTTTGGAGCCGTGAATAATATCTTCTGCTAAAAGTAGAGCAAAGCATACTGTACTGCTGGAAGATGGACTTCATCTGTGTGAAGCATTCATATAGATGGTGCCTCCTCCATTCTCAAGTATATTAGACAGATTTGGTATTACTGACAGAAGACATCTAAACTATTGTGCAGTTAATCGTATCAAGATATTAGTGCCTACTAATGCACTTGCATTAGATTCTAATGATTCAAATACTGGAAGAAATACTGATCTTCAGAAAAAAACAGCTGCTAAAGACATCTTGCTGTCATGTATTATTGCTAGACTTCAACCACTTATTACTGCTAGACCTCAATCAACTCTTATCTGAATGACCATCCATTGGTGGGACAAACACCTAATTACCAAACATCTGCTCTTCTCATCTTCCTGCGAATTACCCTCCTCCCCT
Organism: Talpa europaea; assembly: GCF_964194135.1. Classification (NCBI taxonomy): domain Eukaryota; kingdom Metazoa; phylum Chordata; class Mammalia; order Eulipotyphla; family Talpidae; genus Talpa; species Talpa europaea. The sequence continues at coordinate 32,526,354 of NC_140081.1, read as the reverse complement.
TAGAAGCCCCAGGCCCCTATCCCATTAGCTCAGAAAGGCACAAAAGCTTCAATTGTACAACATGTCCTTGGGTTTCAAATCTTCGTGGCCATCATGCATATGAAATTAAATGTGTTTTTCTTCTATTAATCTATGCTTTACTACAGGGAATATCTCAACCAAGAGCCCAGAAGGGTTGAAGAAAAATTATTTTTCCTCCCCTACATAGACCTTCCAGCAAGTCCAACTTTGGCCATTCCTAACTGTGCTAAGCTATTCCCGTGAAAGCAAGCTTGTTCAGAAATCAGGGACTTCTCATAGGTCCATTGCTTACATCTCTGGCCCCTGTGGCCAAGGTTCATTCACTTTGTTTCCAGGCTGTAGAACAGCTGCTAGACCATGGAAGACCATCTCCTTAGCCTATGAATTCCCTCAGGGTGAAAAACCTTATTACTTCACCCAGTGTTTGTTAGCTACTCTCATGTCAGCTAGTTCAGTGCCTCCTATGAAATTCTTCTATTGCTTGTTTCACACAAAACTGTTAAATGTTGCTCTAATCTAAATGATATCCTACTTCTGGATGACTGGCTCTCATAGCTGTCTAGCAGCCATTTGAATTCTAAGTATTCTTCATCCTGACCTGACTGATGGTCCTTTACAGCTGTCATTCTCAAAGTACAATCTCCAATAGCCTCTGGCACTTTGTAGAAATGCAAATCTTGGGGTCCCATTCTAGACCTTCAGAATTAAAAACTCTGGCAGTGGAGACCAGCAATCTGTGCCTTAACAAGTCTTACAGGTGAGTCTGATGTAAAGGTTGAGAGCCACATCCGTAGACAACACTGATAGGATGTTTGTTGATGGCTCATATATTGAAAATAATCAACGCATATTTTCTGCTAGTTATAATATAGTTCTGAATGTTCTGCCATTGAAGTTGCTCCTTTAGCAACAGTTCATGCTACTCAGATGGCTGAATGAGAGCTATAACACAAGTGTGTCGCTGTGCATGATTTAGGAGTGCACATCTAAACTAGAGAATAGATGTATCTTTGGATATGTTCATGATTTTAGTAAATTATGGCAGCAAGGAGGTTTTCTAACTTCTTCAGGAACACTATTTTTTTAAAGGAAATCCTATTTATTTTTTCTTTATTTTTGCACAGAAGAACTGGGGTATAGGGCCTACCTGGTGGCGCAGCGGTTGAGCGCTGGGTTGCGAAGCTGCCTGCAGCCTCTGTAGCGCCGGTTCGATCCCTGGCTGCTCCCCGGCCACCGGAGGAGGGTCCCACATGGCGCACAGACCTTTCCTGCCGCCCGCTGCTCCCCTCAGCAGTGTACTTCGGTCCTTCTGCCTGATCTGCTCCCCGCTCTGGCTCTGGTGAATTCTCTCACCCTCCCGCGCTTCTGACTGTACCCAGTGCTTGTATAAATAAATTAATAAATAAACAAACAAACAAACAAACCAATAAATAAACAAATAAACAAACAAATAAATAAATAAATAAATAAATAAAATCATAAAATCTTAAAAAAAAAAAAAAGAACTGGGGTGTAGGCCAGAAGTGGAGGAGGGGGCGAGGTGATTCACCAGAGACAGTGAGGAGCAGAACAGGTGGATCTACTGAAATACACTGTTGAGGGGAGCAGTGGGCAAGACAGGAGAGGTCTGCTGCGCCATGTGGGGTTAGCTCCCTGGCTGGGGATAGAACTCAGGCCATCATGGCTGTAGCGCTGAGACTTAACCCTTAGGCCCTCAGGGAGGCCCAGAAACCCCATTTAAAATGGAATAAACTAATAACTTATTGGAGGAAATACTACACCCAAATGAAGTATCTGTTATACACAAACTCATTCTAAAGATAATATTTTTAAAGCAAAAGGGAATTTCCTACTTGCCTATCATGTAACACAAGCAGTTCTTTCTGGTTTTAGAATACCATAGGTATTCTTTTTTAATTTATTTATATATTTTTACATCATTTTAATTTTTTTACAACGTTTGCTTTCTTTCCCATGTGTAATCCCCATAGAATTCCCACCACCAGTTCACCCGTGCACCATCACCATAGTCCCCTGTGCTCTTCCCTCTCTCATTTTGATCCCTCTCCCTCCCACTCCCCTGCAGAACGTCTCTGATTTATAATTGTCTGTTTATTTTTGTTTTGTTTTGTTATGTTTTATATTGTTATTATTTTTCCCTAAAGTCTTATTTGGTTCCCCTGTATTCCTCCTATAAGTGAAACCATCTGATATTTTCTTTTTCCTTCTGACTTATTTCACTGAGCATAACCCTTTGTAGCTCCATCCATGTTGCTGTGAATGGCATGAATTTATCTTTTTTGATTGCTGAATAATATTCCATTGTGTATTACACCACATCTTCTTGATCCAGTCATCTATTTTTGGGCATTTGAGTTGTTTTCAAGTCTTACCTATTATAAACAGTGCTACAATAAACATAAGGGTGCAGGTATCCTTTAGAATTAATGTTTTTGTGCCCTTTGGTAGATTCCTAGGAGTGGAATTGCTGGGTGATATGGTAGTTCCAAACCTCCACACAGCTTTCCACGGTGGTTGGACCAGTTTGCATCCCCATCAGCAGTGTAGGAGAGTTCCTTTTTCACCACACCCTCGCCAACATTTGCTGTTGTTAGTTTTTTTTTTTTTTTATATTGTGCCATTCTTACCGGTATAAGGTGATATCTCATTGTGGTTTCGATTTGCATTTCCCTGATTATGAGGGATATTGAACATTTTTTCATATGCCTGTTGGCCATTTGCATTTTCTCTTTGGAGAAGTGTCTTTTAAGTTCTTCTGCCCATTTTTTGACTGGATTGTTTACTTTATTTTTGTTGTGTTATTTGAGTTCTTTGTAGATCTTTGTGATCATTCCCTTATCAGTTTTATGGAATGCAAAAATTTTCTCCCAATCAGTGGGGTGTCTCTTTGTTTTGGTTAATGTCTCTTTTGCTTTTTAGTTTGATGTTATCCCAGCTGCTTATCTTTCCCTTCACTTTCTTTGCATTGGGGGATGTCTTTAAAGATGTTACTCAGATGTATGTCTTGTAGTATTTTACCTATATTTTCTTCTATGTTTTATGGTTTCAGGTCTTATGCTCAGATCTTTTATCCATTTTAAGTTGATATTTTGTGCAGGGTGTGGGGTAGTGGTCTACTTTCATTCTTTTGTTTATGGTGGTTCAGTTTTTCCAGCACCATTTACTGAATAAACTATCCTTGTTCCATTGCAAACCCTTTGCTCCTTTGTCAAAGATTAGTTGTCCATATGTGTGTGGCTTTATTTCTGAGCTTTCTATTTGGTTTCATTGGCCTATGTGTCTGTTTTTGTTCCAGTACCACACTGTTATAATTATTATGGCTTTGTAGCATAGTTTGAAGTCTGGCAATGTGATACCTCCAATCTCATTTGTTTTCATCAGGAGACCATTGGCTATTCAAGGTTTATCATGGCTCCATATGAATTTCACCAATATTTGTTCTATTTCATTGAATAATGTCATTGAGATTTTTATTGGAATAGCATTGAATCTGTAAATTGCTTTTGGTAGGATGGCCATTTTAACAATGTTAATTCTTGCAATCCATGAGCAGGGGATGTCTTTCAATTTCTTTCAATCTTCTTCTATTTCTTTTAACAATGTTTTATAATTTTATTTGTATAGGTCCTTTACCTCTTTTGTTAGGTTTGTTCCCAAATATTTGATTTTTTTGTTTCAATTATAAAAGGCAAGTTTTTCTTAATTTCTTCTTCTTCAGATTGATTGTACATAGGAAAGCTACTGATTTTTCTGCATTGATTTTGTATCTTGCTACTTTACTAAAGTGGTTGATTGACTGTTTTGATTATTTTTTCTGTGGCATTTTTAGGGTTCTCTCTATATATTATCATATTGTCTGCAAATAGTAATAGTTTCACTTCTGTCCCTGTTTGGATTCCTTATATGTCTTTCTCTTGTCTTATTGCTCTGGCTAGGACTTCCGTATTATATTGAAAAGCAGTGGTGAGAGTGGACATCCCTGTCTTTTTCTTGATCTTAAAGGAAAGGCTTTCAGCTTTTCATTATTGAGAATAAATTGGCTGTGGGTTTGTCTTATATAGCTTTTATCATGTTAAGGTATGTTCCTTGTATCCCAAGAATTTCAAGAGCCTTCATCATAAATGGATGTTGAACTTCATCAAATGCTTTCTCAGCATCTATTGATATGATCATATGGTTTTTATTTTTCTTTTGGTTGATGTGTTGGATTACATTAATTTGATTTTTGGATGTTGAACCATCCTTGTGTCCCTGGAATAAATCCCATTTGATCATGGTGTATAATCATTTTGATGCATTGTTGGATTCTGTTGGTGAGGATTTGTTGAGGACTTTTGCATCAGTGTTCATTAGAGAGATTGGCCTGTAGTTTTCTCTTTTTGTGTTGTCTTTGTTTGGTTTTGGTATTAGTGTAATGTTGGCTTCATAGAATGTATTTGGTAGTATTCCCTCTTTTTCAATTTTTTGAAAGAATTTGTGTAGGATAGGCACTAATTCATTTCTGAACATTTGGTAGAATTCATTTGTGAAGCTGTCTGGTCCTGGGCTTTTGTTTTTGGGGAGTGTTATGATTATTGTTTCAATTTCAGTGCTTGTAATTGGTCTGTTTAGTTGTTCTATTTCTTCTTTATCTAACTTTGGATGATTATATCATTCTAGGAATTTGTCTATCACTTCTAAATTGTTGAACTTGTTTACATATAAATATTCATAGTAATCTCTGATTATTCTTTTGATTTCAACTGAATCTGTTGTAATTTTTCCTCTTTTGTTTATGATGCTATTTATTTGTGTTTTATCCCATTTTTTTTCTTTGTGAGCCTGGCTAGAGGTTTGTCTATTTTGTTTATTTTTTCAAAGAACCAACTTTTGGTTTCATTGATCTTTTGGATTTTTTTTAAATTTCTATTTTGTTTATTTCTGCTTTGATTTTTATTATTTCCTTTCATCAACTGGTTTTGGGGTTTTTTGTTGTTCTTTTTCTAGTTCTTTGAGATGGGAGGTTAGATTGTTTCTTTGAGTTCTTTCTTGTTTCTTGATGTGTGCCTGTATCGCTCTATACTTTTATTACTGCTTTTGCTGCATCCCATACATTCTGGAAAGTTGTATCCTCATTGTCATTAAACTCAAAGTATTTTTTAACTTCTTCTTTGATCTCCTCTTTAATCCAATGGTCTTCCAATACTGTGGATTTCAATCTCCATGATGCAGGAGGGTTCCTTGCTTTCTTTTCATGGTTTGTTTCTAGTTTGATGCCTTTATGATCAGTGAAGATAGTTGGAATGTATCTGTTAATGTTTGTCTGTGGCCCAATATGTGATTGATTCTGGAGAATATTCCCTGTGCACTTGAGAAAAATGTGTACTCAGATTTTTTGGGGTACCGTGTCCTATAGACATCTGTTAAGCCCATGAGGTCTAGGTCTTTATTTAGGGGTCTAGTGTCTTTGTCTATCTTTTGTCTTGTTTATCTGTGCATTTGTGAGAGTGGGGTGTTAAAGTCTCCTACTGCATATGTATTTTCTCTAATTTCTGTTTTCAGAGTTGATAATTGTCTTATATAATTTGGTGCTCCTTCATTTGGTGAGTATATGTTGATGAGTGTTATATCTTCCTGATGTATTGTCCCCTTGATCATAATGTAGTGACCATCCTTTTCTTTTTTTACCTTTTTTAGTTTGAAGTCTATTTCATCTGATATAAGTATAGCTGTTCCTGCCTTCTTTTTTGACCCATTTGCTTGTGGGATTTACTTTCAATCTATGTTTATATTTTGTAGTTAAATGCATTTCTTGTACACAGCAAAAGGTTGGATTTTGTTTTTTAATTCAACCTGTTACTCTGTGTCTTTATATTGATGAGTTTAGTCCATTTACATTTAGAGCTAATATTGATACGTTGGTATCTGTATTTGCCATTTTGTTTGTGTCTTTTTGTGGTTTAATTCCTTGCCTTATTCTGTTCTTCTTATTCATTCCTCTGTTGGTTCTGGCTTTGGACTTCTTGTTGTATTTTTTGGAGTGGGGGTTTAATAGCAATGAATTTCTGGAGATTCTGTTTGAGAAGATCCTTGTTTTTTCTTCCTAGAGGAAAGAGAGTTTTGCAGGGTAAAGTATTCTTGCTTGGCATTTGCTGTCTTTGAGTTTGTTGAATATGTCACTTTTCTTGTCCATAGTGTTTCTTCAGAGAAGTCTGATTTCAGCCTGATTAGTTTTCCTTTATAGGTTATCTGTTTCTTCCCCCTTATCAGCTTCATTATTTTTTCCTTGTCCTGGACTCTTGAAAGCTTTACTATTATGTGTCTTGCTATAGTTTTCCTTTCATTGTGGTAATTTGGTGTTCTCACTTCTTGTATGTCTATTTTCATCTCCTTCTTCATGCTTGGGAAGTTCTCTTGAATTATCTCCTTGAATAGATTCTCGGTTCCTTAGTCTCTCTCCTCACCTTCTGGGATTCCTATAACTCTTATATTTCCTTTCCTCATGGAGTCAGATAGTTCCCAAAATCTTTCTTCATTCTTTTTCCTTCCTACTTCTCTTTCCTTTTCTATTTTGGTTCCTTGTATTTCTGTATCTTTGAGAGTACTGATTCGTTCTTCCATTTCATCTATTCTGTTTTCGTTGCTTTTTTTTTTAAAGATTTATTTATTTATGCATACAAGAACTGGGGTACAGGCCAGAGGTGTGGGGGGTGAGAGGATTCACCAGAGACAGAGAGGGGAACAGAACAGGCAGATTGACTGAAATACACTGCTGAGGGGAGCAGTGGGCAAGTCAGGAGAGGTCTGCTGCACCATGTGGGTTGTTCCCTGGCCAGGGATCAAACTTGTGCTGCAGTGGCTGAGGATTGCTTCATAGGTTTCGTCTCAACCCCTTGCACCACCAGGGAGGCCCTCATTGCTTTTTTTTAAAGATTTATTTATTTTTATACAAGAGCTATAGTACAGGCCAGAGGCGCAGGAGAGAGGATTCACCAGAGACAGAGTGGGGAAAAGAACAGGCAGACTGACCAAAATACACTGCTGAGGGCAGCAGCGGGCACGACAGGAGAGGTCTGCCACGCCATGTGGGAATCTCCCTAGCTGGCCGGGAATTGAACCCACGCTGCAAAGTCTGCAGACAGCTTCACAGCGCTGTGCTCAACCCGTTGCGCCACTGTGGAGGCCCTGTTTTCGCTGATTTTCCCAGAATTCTTTAGCTTCTCCATTAATCTTTTGATCTTCTGCATTTCTTTCATTTCCTTTTTTAGGGACTCAATTTAATTCTTCAGTTCATTAACTATTTTTCTCATATCATTCTTTTCCTTTTCGTCTTCTTTATTTTTTTTTAATTATGATAATTTTAAATTCTCTATCTGGCAGGAGAGAAGTTCTTCCATGTCATTGTTGTTGAGTTCTGGTTACTGTTTTTCTTTTTGTGGTGTCTCCTTGCTTGGTTATTTGCATTTTTCCTTCTCCCTGTTGTTTGTTTTCTAATTTGTTCTATGTGCTGGTATACTCTGTTACTTGTATTGGCAGGCATCTCTTTGGAATGCTCCTTCTGGGATGTTGGGAACTGCTGGCCAGACTGAGTCCAGCACTGTTATACCAAAACTCCACAAGGGTAGTGATGTTGTGGGTATACTGGTGGGTGCTGTGCCTGAAGATCCCCTCCCTCTGTATTTACTCAGTTCCACAAGGGGATGTTGTGGTCTCTGGCTTCATTTGCAGAGGTGTCCCTCTTTCAGTTCCCAAAGGGGGTCGTTGGGACCCTATCTTCCAACAATGGCACAGGGGCTGTGCCATCAAGGTAAACTGGTGGGTGATGGCAGACCCCACACCCCAGTTCAACTCGGTTCCAAAGCTCAGGTGGGCGCTGGAGGTCTGCAGCAGCTTTGCTCCATGCATACTTCCCTACTGACCCCCATTTCGGGGACCTCCCTCTCTCAGATCCAGAGGGCGATTGTAGGGGCCCCTGACTTCCCCCCAATGGTGCAGGGACTGTGTTTTCCTGGTGTCTGCAGTTTACCTTGATGGTGGAACCTGTGCCCGAGTTCAACTCAGTTCCAAAGCTCAGACAGGTGCCGGAGGCCTGCAGCAGCTTTGCTCCATGTACACTTCCCTACTGACTCCTTTTTCAGGGCCCCCCCTCTCTCAGATCCAGAGGTGATTGTGGGGGTCCCTGACTCCTCCAATGGTGCAGGGACTGTGCTTTCAGTTTACCTTGCATTTTTTACACAGTAAACTGTGTCCACAGTTTACCTTGATAGTAGATCTGACCATAGGTATCCTAATGACATTTGTTGGATTTCATTTTATGAACCCTGAAAGGTTTAATTAAATGTAATATTCTGCCTCCTCAGAAGAAATAGTGGTCATCTCAAAACTGTCACATGTACAATCATGGGCCTTGGTATTGCCAAGATGGCAGCTTAATATTTCCAGAGGCCATCTTGAGACCTTTACTGCTTCCTCTGTGAAATTACTTTGGGGGAGGAAAGAAAATCCCCCCTTACCCTTCTGTGTTCTTGGGTTGGTCAAGCAAACAAATTAACATCAGACAGATTAGTAGGAGAAAAAAAATTAATTACATATGTATAGGGAATCCACATAGATGTAGATTCAAAGATCAGTGAGGAAAAAGAGGGTGTAGATTCTGAGTTAAGGAATGGAAGAGAGGCCTGAGGCTTCAAGGAGAGAGGAGGGGGACTCACACAACAAGGAGAGGGTGATTCATATGATGAAGACCATATTAGTTATTCTTAGATGTAATTAGATGTTTGCCCTGACATATAGATAGGTCTCTCTGATAGAAAAGTTATTTCTGATAAAAGCCCTAATTTTGGGTAATACCCTCTAATTTTTATTCCTCTAGGTAATTAAGGGAGTGGTAAAAGTTTCTTGTGAGCCTATGAGGCCTCAGTTGGCCTCAGCTCAAAATAACTTATTGAAGTATAGTGACCTGAGATAAGCTAGGGGTCTTGAGTAACAGCCTTTGGCTCACTTCCTGGAATGAAACTCAATTCCTGGTATGAATCTTGCTTCATGTTAGACATACCATCATGAGGCGGGATGGACCTTGGTGGGTGGGGGGTGTCCTGTGACTACTGATCCTTTACTCACTCCTTGGTATGCAACTATACAACTCGCCTCTTGGTATGTAGCCACGTCATATCTGACCATGTACAAAACCACCTGGAACCTTGTAGAAACTAAAAGTGTGTTTAAGCCCCTGACTTCCTACAAACAGGGCTCAGCCTTGGGATGCAAGTCCTTGAGTGAGCACAAGTACAATAAACCTGCTTCTTGTTAGCCCTGATGTCCAAGTTTCCTTTGTGCCATATGACACTATATGTCAAAGTGAGACATCTTGGGGAGGCCTACTATGGAAATCAAGGGGTTCATCACTTGGAATTCATCAGTCCATTGACCAGACCAAGTTGGAGGTTTGTGACAAAGAGTTTAGCTGAATCAAATAAGAGACAGAAGTATCACTCCCAAATACTGTTTCCCCTTCCTAAAGGGAATTAGGATTTTTTACAGGATTATTGGCATTTGAACTAGGCCAAGGCAGGCTGGAATGCCAGGAACCTTGGTTACACAGGCATAGTGTAGTTTCCTGGCCATATCATTGCATGGACTGCATGTTCAGAAAATAAATGTCAAGTGCCCCCTTCAGTGGGGATTTTTTTTATGAAATGAGTATTAATGAACCTAAGGTAATATTAAGCCACTGAGAGTCTTTACTATACAAGTTGCTTTAGGATTTAACCAGTTTGGGTGGAAATGAGTGTCCAACCCTTAAAGAAACAGTTCTAAATAGCTCTCTGGTTCTTTCCTCATAACTCGTTTGCTTTGTAAGCCCTTAGAGTGGGCTAGCCTGAACAACTTAGGGAAAACTGTCTTTCATCATTCACAATGGTAAAGATAAATTAGTTCAAACTTTACAAAACCATTGGTGAGGAAATATTCCTCAAGACAAGTGGCCAAACCTTCCTTTATCTGTCATAATCATAACCCAGGAAAAATACAATCAAAGGCAAAGCTTGGAACCCCTGCCTCAAATACCATTTGAACTTTTCCAAATGGATTTAATGCAATTGCCCTATAGGGGAGGAAACATAACTTTCCACTTACCCTTCCAGATTCTTGGCTGAGTGTTCTTGTAATAAAAGACAGATTAACAAGAGAAAAATAAAAGTTTAAAAATATGTATACCTCATGGAAGATGCCCAAGAAAACTGAGCTGAACTTCCCAAAATGGTCGGTACCACCACCCTAAAGACCCATTTCAGGTAAAAACAAAAGTACAATGTTAGTGGAGAAGAGGCCAGCTATGTGAGGTTACCAGGAAAAGTACAGTAAAGTTGTTACACAGCTCAGTGGGTACCTTCTCCACTAATTATGATTTAGTCACCCATCTTTTCCTGGTACAGAGAGGGAGACGCTCTTACAAATGTTAATTTCCCTTACAAAAGGGTGACTTCTATTCTGTTTTCAGAGATTATCCTTTGTTTCCTTTTTAAAAACAATATATGATCAGTTCAAAATGACCCTTATGCTGAACAAGCATATTTTAGTGTGGCCTATGGTGCTACCCTTCAGCACAATTCACAAAATGTTGGTGTTGTTTTAATATTAGAAGCGTTTGAGCTCTTTATTTAAGAAGTTTTTTTAAGTTTTTACTTTTTCTAGTTTTTTAAAAATTCTTTTTTGTTTTAAATTCACAAAATTTTGAATAACTGAAAGAAATTGGAATATGCCACCCCAAATCTGCCACTTTGGCATAAGGATTGGGGAGCGCTGAAGGCCATTGAGAAATCAACAGAAAAGAAGTCTTCTTAGAGCTCCCTTTATCTGACTAAAAGCAGCAACATCTGGGAAATGCTGACACTCATAAATTCCCTCTTCGGGGCAGGTCTACTCCCAGGAGACCGAGAATAAATCTCCCATAAATCTTCTCTTTGGGAAAGTTGCATGGCCATGAAAAAAACCAAAACCAAAAGATCCTTCACACCTGCATAAGCACACATCACACACTTATCTCCCGTTTGTTCTCCAAAAATACCCTCATCTTTACTTTTTAAAAAAAAAACCTATTTATTCTTCCCATGGAGTCTTTTCTCTCCCTCTCCCTTTTCCCTACTAAGTTAGGTATGCAAGCCCTCCACGTCTAACCGCCCCTTTGAGTTACTGATTGCTGAGCACTCCCACAAATTATGTACATTGCACCTATAAACTTTCTCTTGCTAATTTGTCTTTTGTCAGGTTAACTGACAACCCCCTAGATACTAAACCTTGGACAAGTAGAGGAAAAGTTTTTCCTCCCCTACAGCACTCTAGCAGTGATTTGCTAGTTTTATTCTTGGATTGAAGTCATGCCTTGCTAAGAAGCTAATACAAAAAAAATGCTAATATTGTGTCACCAAAAAAAGGATAATAGTGTTAAAAAATAAAATTCAGCATAGTACATTTTAAAGCTCTTATTAGCTTTATTCAGTGATTCCCAAATAGGGCAGCATCCAATCTAACAGAAAGGAAAGGGTTAGGATTGTGGATGCTCACGGGTCTGGGTGTGTACACCGGTTGAAGAATAACAGCTGCCACACCAAACATGAGAGAAACAAGTGTGGATTTATTGAAGGAAGAGGCAAGAACTCCTGACAGCAGGAGGGGGTCCATGGGAGAGTGCCTGTTAATCCACCACTGTCTGTGACTATATCCTGTCAGACTTCCTGCTGCCCAATGTGCCAGACTATGTATTAGGCACTAGGTGGTGGGCAAATTTCATAGTGGTTGTTTTTCTGTTCCCTAATTATCCTGTAACCGGATCTTACTCCAGGTGGGGGCTAGCTCAGCAAGATTTCAGTAAAACACTTCTATTTTCCTGGGAGCTGTTTTGTTCCTTCTGTTCCTATATTGTTTAAAATCACTGTCCCATGTCTCAGCCTTTCCCGTTCTCCAAGTTCTCCTGGTCTCAGCTCATCTCAAAAGGAGCTCTGAAGAACTATAACACTGAAAGAACTAAACGACTTTATAGGCAGAAGGGGGTGGGAACAAAAAAGTTAAAAAAGTTACCTTTTTCAACTAGGCAAAAAGCAGATTGGTTATGGCGAGGTAACTTTCCTTCACAGGATGGCAGGGGCCTTTCAGGCAGACTCCCTGATGAATGCCAATCAGGAGATTCCTGATTGGTTTAAGATTACGTTTCCGGAAGAGCTGAAAGTGCTGGTAAGTCTCCATTTGGTGACATGGGGCTTAGCATAAGTGACTCCATTTGGAGCCTGTTGTCTTGTTTTTAACAATTTCTAGAGCGATTTTGTTTTATCCCACCTGGATAGTATATTCACCACTCTCTAGTGATTAGAGAATATCAGTTTTCAGGTGTTATACTTAAAGTGGTAAAGTACTCCCACTGAAACAAAAACTTCCTTGTCCATATAGACCCATACAATTTTGGCAAAGTTGAATGATCTAATGTAAAGTCAAGATAATTCCTATTTTCAGAAGAGTTTAAATATTTATTTATTCATGCATCCAAGACCTGGGGTACAGGGCAGAGGTGCGGGGGGTAAGAGGACTCACCAGAGACAGAGTGGGGAACAGAACAGGCAGACTGACTGAAATACACTGCTGAAGGGAGCAGTGGGCGAGCCAAGAGAAGTCTGCTGCACCATGTGGGTAGCTCCCTGGCTGGCTGGGGATCAAACTCGCACTGCAGCACAGGCTGCGGACAGTTTCATAGGTTGTGTCCCAACCCCTTGCACCACCAGGGAGGCCCTATTTTCAGAAGAGTTTAATCTCTTTTGACAATCTCCTCTGATTTAAAATGTAAATATTAGCTCTAATGATAATTCAATCTTCATCTCAAAATCCTCAGGGATTCTCCTCATGTTAAATGACTCCGAAAGGAACCCTGAGATTGTGGTAACTTATCCTCTACCAGGACCCATCTTCTTAACACTTCAAGCTTGTCAAATATAGTCCAAAATGTCATCACATGCCTAACAGGTTCAAGTTGCATTCTCAAAGAGAGTAACATCAGATATACCCTTATGTGATTTGTAGCCAGGAGACTGGGGTTACTGGGATGAGACACAATGAAAGCCCACCTTAGAACCGAACTGGAAAAGACCTCTTCGGGCCATTTTAACCACAAGTATTGCATTTAAACTCCAGGGTGGGGGCCTCCCTGGTGGCACAAGGAGTTAAGTCTCAGCACTATCACACTATTGGCAGCCACTGCAACATGAGTTCGATCCCCGGCCAGTGAGCAACCCACGTGGAGCAGCAGACCTCTCCTGTCTCGCCCGCTGCTCCCCTCAGCAGTGTATTTCAGTCAATCTTGCCTGTTCTGCTCCCCACTCTCTCTTTGGTGAATTCTCTCACCACCACCACCACCCCACACCTCTGGCCTGTATCCCAGTTCTTGTATGCATAAATAAAATCTTTAAAAAAATAGACTCCAGGGTATGCACCTATGGGTACATTCAAGCCAGTGACAATGACATCATAATCGCATTTGTGTCTTCTCACTGTGCTTCTCTAGGATTTGCTTTGGTAGTAAATGGATTTTCTATGCCTGCCACAATAAAATATGCCATCCACTTTGGATCGACCCATTCAATCTTTTCAAGCATTCAAATCAGGACCTCCCAGGGCTCTCATTTTATTAATACATTGACATGGTATCTTACCAGGAGGTATCCGAGACAATATGTCACTGATTGGTGCAACGATTTTATATTCTGGCTAGGAGTTTCTGAACTATATCATGTTGTCCACAATTTATATAACATTCTGGCTCAAATAGCAAAAGAAATAGTTTAAGCATTAGAAGTACAACAGAAGAGCATCAATCAGATAGAAGTTTTGTTTGTTCACCAGCCAGAGTGTAGTCTGAGCAATGGGTAACACATTATGGCACCTAATAAATAACCCAGGAGAGGTAGAACAGTTAATTAAAAAGACACTTGCTTACCTCATATGGACCAAACTAATGCTTTTGACTTGCTTTCCTGGTTGGCTCAAACAAAGAAATTGAATATAAAAGCATCTCCCCAGTGGCTCAGCAGGTTGAGTGCAGCGCTGTGAAGCTGTCCACAGCCTCTGCAGCATGGGTTCAATTCCCGGCTGGCTAGGGAGATACCCACATGGTGCGGCAGACCTCACCTGTCATGCCCGCTGCTCCCCTCAGCAGTGTTTTTGGTCCATCTGACTATTCTGCTCCCCGCTCTGTCTCTGGTGGATTCTCTTGCCCTCCTGTGCCTCTGGTCTATACCCCAGCTCTTGTATAAATAAATAAATCTTTAAAACAAAACAAAAAAAAACACAAAGAAATTGGACATAAAATTAATTCCAATCTTTCTTTTTTTATAATAAATTTTATTTTTATATTCCCCATACAATTGCAACACCCCCCATTCTGACCCCAAACCCTCCCCTCCCGCCCCCCACCCCCCAAAAAAGTTGCTCTGGTTCATAGTTTTTTGTTGATTTTGATTTTCACTTTCTTATAGTTATTCATTTTCCTGGTCCCTTATTTAAGTTTTCTAGATTCCTGCTATGAGTGAGACCATCCGGTATTTTTCTTTTTCTTTTTGGCTTATTTCACTGAGCATGATCCCTTCCAGTGCCATCCATGTTGCTGCAAATTGCATGTGTTTATCTTTTTTGAATGCTGAGTAATATTCCATGGTATATATGTACCACATCTTCTTAATCCAGTCATCTATTTTTGGGCATTTGGGCTGTTTCCAAAGCTTAGCTATTGTAAACAGTGCTGCTATAAACATAGGTGTGCAGGTGCTCTTTGGAATTGATGTTTCTGTGTCCTTTGGGTAAATACCTAGGAGTGGAATTGCTGGATCATATGGAAGCTCTATGTTTAGTAGGTCAAGAAATCTCCACACAGCTCTCCATAGTGGTTGGACCAGTTTGCACTCCGACCAACAGTGCAGGAGAGTTCCTTTTTCTCCACAACCTCGCCAACATTTGTTGTTGCTAGTTTTTTTAATATGTGCCATTCTCACTGGTGTAAGATGGTATCTCATGGTAGTTTTGATTTGCATTTCCCTGATGACAAGTGATGTTGAACATTTTTTCATATGCCTGTTGGCCATTTGCATTTCCTCTTCAGAGAAGTTTCTTTTTAGCTCTTCTGCCCATTTTTTGACTGGATTATTTTCTTTGTTGTTGTTGAGTCTCATCAGCTCTTTGCAGATTTTTGTGATCAGTCCTTTATCATTAGTGTTGGGTGCAAAAATGTTCTCCCAGTTGGTGGGGTTTCTCTTTGTTTTTGTTATTGTCTCTTTTGCTGTGCAGAAGCTCTTTAATTTGATGTAGTCCCAGCTGTTGATCTTTGCCTTCACTATCACTGCTTTGGGTGATGTGTCTGTAAAGATGTCTTTGATGTGCAAATCACGTAGTGTTTCGCCTATATTTCCTTCTATATATTTTATGGTTTCAGGTCTTATGTCTAGTTCTTTAATTCATTTTGAGTTGATTTTTGTGTATGGTGTGAGGTAGTGGTCAAGCTTCATTCTTTTGCATGTAGCAACCCAGTTTTCCCAGCACCATTTATTGAACAAACTTTCCTTGCTCCAATGCATAGTCTTTGCTCCTTTGTCAAAGATTAGTTGACCATAAATCTGTGGGTTTATTTCTGGATTTTCTATTCGATTCCATTGGTCTGTATGTCTGTTCTTGTTCCAATACCATGCAGTTTTGATGATTATGGCTTTGTAGTATAGTTTGAAGTCTTGGAGTGTGATGCCTCCATTCCCTTCTTTCTTTTTCAAGAGAGCTTTGGCAATTCGGGGTTTTTTGTGATTCCATATGAATTTCATCAATAATTGTTCTATTTCTTTGAAGAATGACATTGAAATTTTGATTGGAATAGCATTGAATCTGTAGATTGCTTTTGGTAGGATGGCCATTTTAATAATGTTTATTCTTCCAATCCATGAGCAGGGGATGTCTTTCCATTTCTTTGTGTCTTCTTCTATTTCTTTTAACAGTGTTTTATAGTTTTCTTTGTATAGGTCCTTTACCTCTTTTGTTAGATTTATTCCCAAATATTTGATTTTTTTTTGTTTCAATAATAAAAGGGATGTTTTTTTTGATTTCTTCTTCTTCAGATTTATTGTTTGTGTACAGGAAGGCTACTGACTTTTGTGTGTTGATTTTGTATCCTGCCACTTTACTGAATTGATTAATGAGTTGAATTAGTTTTTCTGTGGAGTTTTTGGGGTTCTCTATGTATATTATCATATCATTTGCAAATAGTGATAGTTTGACTTCTTCTTTTCCTATTTGGATTTCTTGGATGTCTTTCTCTTGTCTTATTGCCCTGGCTAGGACTTCCAGTATTATACTGAAAAGCAGTGGTGAGAGTGGGCATCCTTGTCTTGTTCCAGATCTTAATGGAATTGCTTTCAGCTTTTCACCATTGAGAATGATACTGGCTGTTGGCTTGTCATAGATGGCTTTTATGATGTTGAGGTATGTTCCTTGTATCCCAAGAATTTCAAGGGCTTTTATCATGAATGGGTGTTGCACTTTGTCAAAAGCTTTCTCAGCATCTATTGATATTATCATATGGTTTTTATATTTCTTTTTGTTGATGTGTTGGATAACGTTGATTGATTTTTGGATGTTGAACCATCCTTGTGTCCCTGGAATGAATCCTTCTTGGTCGTGGTGAATTATCTTATGGATACATTGTTGGATTCTGATAGCTAAAATTTTGTTGAGGATTTTTGCATCAGTGTTCATTAGGGAGATTGGCCTGTAGTTTTCCTTTTTTGTGTTGTCCTTATTCGGTTTTGGTATTAGTGTAATGTTGGCTTCATAGAACGTGTTTGGTATTGTCTCTTCCTTCTCAATTTTTTGGAAGAGTTTGTAAAGGATAGGCACCAATTCATCTCTGAATGTTTGGTAGAATTCATTTGTAAATCCATCAGGTCCTGGGCTTTTGTTTTTGGGGAGGTTTTTGATTACCATTTCAATTTCGCTGCTTGTAATTGGTCTGTTTAGGTGTTCTATTTCTTCTTTATCTAGCTTTGGGTGATTGTAGAGTTGTAGGAATTTGTCCATCTCCTCTAGATTGTTGAACTTGTTTCCATACAACTCTTCATAGTAGTTACTGATTATTCTTTTTATTTCTGCTGTGTCCATTGTGATTTCTCCTCTTTCATTTCTGATCCTGTTTATTTGTGCTTTCTCCCTTTTTTCCTTTGTGAGCCTGGCTAGGGGTTTGTCTATTTTATTGATTTTTTCGAAGAACCAGCTCTTGGTTTCATTAATCTTTTGGATTGTTTTTTTTAGTTTCAATTTCATTTATTTCTGCTTTGGTTTTATTATTTCTTTTCTTCTACTGGTTTTGGGTTTTTTTGTTGTTGTTCTTTTTCTAGATCTTTGAGCTTCGAGATTAGGTTGTTTCTTTGAGTTCTTTCTTGTTTCTTGATGTGAGCTTCTATTGCTATATATTTTCCTCTTATTACTGCTTTTGCTGCGTCCCATACATTTATGATATTGGTGTCTTCCTTGTCATTCAATTCAAAGAATTTTTTAATTTTTTAATTTTTTAATTTAGTCCAGTGGTCTTCCAGTAGTGTGGTTTTTAATCTCCATGAGGTAGGAAAGTTCCTTGCCTTCTTTTTATGGTTTATTTCTAGCTTGATGCCTTCATGGTCAGAAAAGATGGTTGGTATGATTTCAATCTTGGTGTATCTGTTGATGTTTGTCTTGTGCCCCAGTATGTGATCGATCCTGGAGAATGATCCATGTGCACTTGAGAAAAATGTGTACTCCGTTTTTTTGGGTTTATTGTTCTATAGATGTCTGTTAAGCCCAAATGCTCTAGGTCCTTATTTAGAACTTTAGTTTCTTTACTTATTTTTGTCTTGTTGATCTATCCATTGTTGATAGTGGTGTGTTGAAGTCTCCCACTACATATGTGTTTTCTCTGATGTCTGTTTTCAGAGATGACAACAGTTGTCTGATATATTTTGGTGCTCCTTCGTTTGGTGAGTATATGTTAATGAGTGTTATTTCTTCTTGAAGTATTGTCCCTTTGATCATAATGTAGTGACCGTTGGGATCCCTTTTTATTTTTTTGAGTTTGAAATCTGTTTTATCTGATATAAGTATAGCTGTTCCTGCTTTCTTTTTTGGTCCATTTGCTTGTAGGATTGTTTTCCATCCTTTAACTTTGAGTCTATTTTTATCTTTTGTAGCTAAATGTGTTTCCTGGAGACAGCAAAAAGTTGGGTTTTGTTTCTTAATCCAGGCTGCAACTCTGTGTCTTTTTATTGAAGAGTTTAGTCCATTTACATTTAGGGTTAATATTGATATGTTAGCATCTGTATTTGCCATTGTGTTTGTCTTTCCTTTGATTTTATTTATTCCTTTAGTATCTTTTTTTTTCCTTGCCTTCTTTCGTTATTCGTCCCTCTGAGGTTCTGGCTTTAGGATTCCTTGTAGTATTTTTTGGAGTGGGGGTTTATTGGTAATGAAGTTCCATAGTTTCTGTTTGTCTGGGAAGGTCCTTATTCTTTCTTCATAAAGGAAGGAAAGCTTTGCGGGATAGAGTATTCTTGGTTGACATCTGTTTTCTTGGAGTCTGTTGACTATGTCCTTCCACTCTCTCCTTGCCCGTAGTGTTTCTTCAGAGAAGTCTGATGTCAGCCTGATTGGTTTTCCTTTGAATGTTATTTGTTTCTTCCCTCTTGTCAGCTTCATTATTTTTTCCTTGTCCTGGATTCTTGGGAGCTTCACTATTTTGTGTCTTGCTGTATTTTTCCTTTCGTCATGGAAGTTTGGTGTTCTTCTTGCTTCTTGTATATCAATTTTCAGCTCCTTCTTCGCATTTGGGAAGTTCTCTTCAATTATCTCCTGGAATATTTTCTCTGTTCCTACATCTCTCTCCTCTCCTTCTGGTATTCCTATAACTCTTATATTTCCTTTCCTCATGGTGTCCGATAGTTCCCGAAGTCTTTCTTCGTTCTTTTTCCTTCGTACTTCTCTTTCCTTTTCTGTTTTGGTTCTTTTTATTTCTGTGTCTTCAAGAGAACTTATTCATTCTTCCATTTCATCTATTCTGCTTTCATTGCTTTTCCCAGAATTCTTTAGTTCTTCCATTAATTCTTTGATCTCCTGCATTTCTTTTACTTCCCTCTTTAGGGACTCAATTTCATTCTTCTGATCGTTGATTATTTTTCCCTTATCATTGTTTTCCTTTATGACTTCTGTCATTTTTTCAATCATGGCAATTTTAAATTCTCTTTCTGGAAGGCTCAGAAGTTCTTCCAAGTTACTGTCGTTGTAATCTGGGGGCTGGTTTTCTTTTTGTGGTGTGTTTCTTCCCTAAGGAGTTGTTATGTTGCGTGTGGTTCTTCTACTCCCTACTGTCTGTTTTCTAATTTGCCGTATGCGTTGGGACACTGTGCTGCTGGGACTGGCCGGCATCTTGGGTGAGCTTCTCTGCTCCCCTCTGGCTCCTCCGGGAGCCATCTGTCAGTTTCAAGCAGTCTTTACTGAAGAAAGGTCCCTGTTCTAAAATGCCGATGCGGGACACACTCTCTGCGTGTCCAGTCTCAGGCACACTCTTCTGCGCGCCTGGTCTGCCCCGGCTTTGGGTACTCGCTCCCCCTATGGGCTCGGACTACTGGTCGGCAGGGGCCCGGCGTGGGCTAACTTCCCAGCTGGCCACTGGCTCCTCCAGGAGCCTCTGCTGGTTTCAAGTCGCTAGGTGGTGACAGAGATCTCTCCTAGAGCCCTTGGGGAGCTGTTTTTGGTTTTTTTTTTCACCCCGTGGGACAGGAAACAAAGCAGGAATGGTAGGGTAAACCTCAAAGGCTTTGGGGTGCTGTGTCTGCCTTGTGCCCCACCGTTGTGGAGAACCCACGCCCCAAATTGTGTGCCCCGGATCTCAGTTCCAAAGCACTCAGGTCCAGGACGCGGGCTGTAGCCCAGTTCAGTGTCCACAGAATGGCGTCTTTTGGACCCCGCTCCCATGCCTGGGTGCCTGGTTCCTGGATACTCAGTGAGGGACTTTCACCTCAGTGAGGGTCTTCGCGCGCGTCACCCTGCAAGCCTAGGTCGCAGGCGCGGGGACCTGGGCAGCCGCGATCCCAATCCGCGTTTGCTTTTCAACCGCGCTGCTTTTCCGCGTGATCCCAATCCTGATCCGCCTTTGCTTTTCCAGCGCACCGCTTTTCCGGGCTAGCTTACCGGGTGGCCCGGACCTGTGTGCTGGTCCTGGCCTCCTCCTGGGGGGCGGGGTCTCTGTTTAATGGCGCCTGGAGCTCACCTCCACGGCGAATCCTGCAGGGTTCTCCACAGCTCCCGTTCACGGGGTGTGGTGGCTGCAATAGTTCCTTTCCACTCACAGTCCCGCTTGCTGCGTAGTTTGTTCTTGTTGGTCGTTTTGGTTTGTTTTTTCCCTTCCTCTCTGCGGGTCGGAGAGTGCCGCCTCTGTGGGTGGGGGAGGAGAGCAGGGTTCTGCGCTTTCCTCCCTTCTAGTCCTCTTTTATGGCCACTTTCTTCTTCGGGTAGTTTGCCGGAGTCACCCATTTATCTTCCGTGTCCCAGTTCTCACTGGGACCTGCCGCTTTTCCTCCCTATTAACTTTTTTTAATGGGAGATCTTACTCGCAGCGTCTCCTCGCCACCATGTTGCTCCGCCCTCTCCCAATCTTTCTTATTATTATCATTGTTCTTAGGCTTTCGCTCTTCTCCATCATCTGACATCCAGGTTCTTAAATGATGCTGCACAGCCATGATCCCAAACCAACAGTTGATTCATGATCAACATCAGTAGGCCCTTGCAGCCCTCGTGACCAACCAAGCTTAGGTGCTGACTGTCTGAGATGGATAATTGATAATTGAGAAATGCCAGGAACAGAATGGGAGCAGGCCTGGCAGAGCTGGGACAGGTGCTGATGGGAGACTGTGACAGACACACCATAGACACAGCCTGGTGCACATTGTTCAGAGTGAACTCCCACGGTCTCCTGGGGAATCCATAAACAGCTGAATTTGCTTTCTTGAGCACCCACCCATGGGCAGAACACCCCATTTGGCCCTTGCAGGTCACCAGATCACCCAGTAAGAGGAGAGAAAGTTCACCATTTCTGAATATGACTGTGGTTCTCCTTCCTCTCTTCTTTCTTACAGATAAACCCCTTGTTAGATAAACCAATCTAGTATTAGTTTTTTTTTTTATTTAAGCATATCCATGTAATAATAATTAATGACATGTCTTCTGGTTATTCTTGTCCTGTAAAATGGTCATGCACAATACACACTTGGAGGAAATTAAGTGAAATCATGATAGTGGTTGGCACATACACACCTGGCACAGATGAAGAAAAATTCTCTTCCCAGATGAAGTTGATGAGGAAGGCGTTCAATCAGGCAATCAATGAGCATTAAGGAGGAAAGTGCTTACATAAAATGTTTGGTGGAACCCTACTCAGTCAATTCATTATTGTGTGTGCTAAGCACCCCATTCTGAGGAAGATGCCAAAGGACAGACAAGATCCCTTCCTTAAACAGAAGATGAGTTGGTTCACATGTGAACCAATACTTCAAGAACATGCCGTGGTGGAACTTAGCAATTTGAATAAGCCATGGAAAGGCAAAGGAGGGTGAGGGTACTTAATGCATGGTGTGGAGGAACAGAATCAGACCGAGCAGATAATCAGAATCCTTCATCTTAGCTCCTTCAAAGCGTTCTCATGTTATAGGCCAATATCCTAGATGGAAACCTTGAGTTATATGAACTTTCTGTGCCTGTTTCCTCACATATAGGAATAGGAATAACAACACCTACTTCAGAGAGTCATATGCCTTAAATATGATCACGGATAAAAAGTGCTTAGCAAAGTGCCAATACAAAGCAGGCAACTATAGGGCAATTGGAGTGAATCGGGGTTTTATGCCATCCCGCCACCAGCCTCTAGGCTACCACCTGTGGTCCTGCATGCCTCCACGGCTGCGCAGATGCCCTGGGTCGAGAGGTGAGTGGTACACACACGCCTATGATTATGGACACCTGGGCCCAGAGAGCGTGGGTGTGTGCATGTGTAAATGTGCACACCTGGGCCCAGGAGGAGATAAAAGGGCAGCATCACTCTTAGGAGAGGCCACTACAAGACTAGACTACGAGATGACTGAAGACTGAGAGGGAGAATGCCAGAGAGATTCAAGGGGACTGGGGGGGTTGGTGGACTCCTGGCGCCTCTGCCTGCCAGTTTGCTGGGCAGCAACATACAGTTGTTACCATTGTGATTCCAGTTATCCATCACTGACACTGCCTTGGTGGTCTTCATTCTCTCATGTCCCCTTGAGTGCCAGGACAAGTTAGAGTTAATTAGGGAGCTTCAGGGACAGCACAGACAGGGACTTCAGGAGAGTTAAAAGAGGCTTCTGAGATAAGGACAGAGAAATTCAAAAGGGCTAATGAGGGCAGTAAATTTTAAGGCTAAAATTTGAGGGTAATTGGGACAGTAAATTTTAGGAGACCTTGGACAGGGGAGGTAAAAAGAGAAACTCTGAGATAAGAGCTGGGAAAATGGGCACATTGGCCTGGAGGAGTATAGCCACTAGGAGGGAGGTCCAATCACAAAATAGGGTGATGAGATTTTAGAGTAGAGGAAAAAAAGTGTTTAAATATCCCTGTAAAGGGCAGGAAGACCACAGTGCAGGTTTTCTATGATCCAGCAGACCGGGTAAAGGAGGAGTCAGAGTCCTCAGTGGTTTGGCAGGTCTTTTATTGGGACTTACCCGGTACACAGCAGGCAAGGGTGCTGGGGGGCCGGGAGGCTGGCAGTCCTCCCAGCCCCCAGCAAATCCTCACTCTATCTGGGCTCTCTGGTGATCTCTGCTTCTGCTTCTTTGCTTCTCTCTCGGCTTCTCTTTTGGCTTCTCCTCAGCTTCTACTGGCGTCCCCATGATGCTGCCCTTAAAAACCCAGTCTTAACCCAGGTGAATCCCATCTACTGATGCCCACACCCTATTCCAGGTGCCCGCCATCAGGCATGCATTCAGGACCGCAAGGATCCATCATCTATCCTGATGGCGGGAGGGCAGAAAAGCCTGACATTTTTCCTTACCCTACAGTCCACCCCCTCAGGGTTTTCTGCCATATAATCTACATATATACAATTTTCTTAGCAAACATAAACAATGCAGCCATGGCTCACAAAAGCAAATATATCACAATATAACAACAAAATACAACAGAACACAAATAAGTCCAGGCAGGGCCCCAACCTAGTGGCAAAAGACAATTATTGGTACCAGCAGATGAGCCACCAAATCTGCTGCCGAAGGCACTGCTCATACGAAGGAGGGGAACTACTCACGGCATCTACTGTAACACACCAGGAACCGTCAGGCTTCCTGGCCTTCTGTGGCTGTAGTCTCGGCTACAAGCCACACAATGCATCCACCCCCAGGATGCACTCACTCTGGGATTGGTGATTCTATTCTGTTGGGGGTAATCACCAACCCTCAGGGTTTCTGTCTGCAGTTGCTCCAACATTCGGCGTTCATAGCCACCAATGCGACTTGCAGACCCCTGCACTCAGGCCAACCCACTGCACAAGCACATGGGTCGGGGATCCTTGGATACAAACTCTGCGTTTGGCTTGGGCTCCACCCCAAGCAACGTTCCCCACCCATCCCCCAAGGACGGGTTCCTCAGCTCCTCACCCTCACTCGACAAGGAACAGTGCATCACCCACAGGTGATTTTACGAGACTCACTGTCCTTCCTCAGCTTACTTAGTGCTTAACAGCCACTCAAGGCTTCCCAAACTTAGCACCAGCACCAGCTTTTGCCTTCTCAGTTGGCTTTTCTCCTTTGCCTAGTTGCTGGACATACTCAGGCTGCTTTTGGCCATCAAGGCCCACTGGCCACCCCCAGATTCTCAAAAAAATATAGCCTGCCAAGGTCCTCTGCCTTCTGGTGGGATTGTCAATCCATGTCCATCAGTCCAAGTCTGTTGGCCTCTCCCTACATCAGCACTGGCGAGCTCCGAATCATGGTCCTCTCTTCGCCGATGATTCTTGCTGCCTCAGGGGTTGTTGGCTGGTCCTCTCAGGCATCTCCTTCACGCGAGGTCTAGTCCTGCAGCTCCCAGACCTTGTCCCTCTCCTGTGCCACCATGATGCCTCCAGCGTTGTCACAGCCAAACACTGTATGTTATTCCTTAGTCCCTCTAGGTCTTCGGAGGGCTCCATATCCGTCTGCATGGATCATCCTGCTGACTACGCCAATTGTAAAGGGCAGGAAGACCACAGTGCAGGTTTTCTAATATCCAGCAGACCAGGTAAAGGAGGAGTTAGAGTCCTGTAAAAGCAGGACAGGACACAGTGCAGGTTTTCTGATCCCATGCAGACCGGGTAAAGGAGGAATCAGAGTCCACAGTGGTTTTGCAGGTTTTTATTGGGGTTCAGCGGGTACGTGGCAGGCAGGGGTGCTGGGGGGCTGGGAGGCTGGCAGCCTCCACTCTATCTGGGCTTCACTCTATCTGGGCTCTCTGGCCTTCTCTGCTTCTGCTTTGGGCTTCTTCTCTTTCGGCTTCTACTGGTGTCCCCGTGACACCACCCTTAAAAGCACAGTCTTGGCACAGGTGTACCCACTTCAGGTGCCCGCCATCAGGCATGCATTCAGGATCACAGGGTTCCCTCATCTATCCTGATGGCGGGAGGGCAGAAAAGCCTGATTTTTTACCTTACCCTACAAGTCCTCAGTGGTTTTTGCAGGTCTTTTATTGGGATTTACCCGGTACACAGCAGGCAAGGGTGCTGGGGGGCCGGGAGGTTGGCAGTCCTCCCAGCCCCCCGCAAATCCTCACTCTATCTGGGCTCTCTGGTGATTTCTGCTTCTCCTTCTTTGCTTCTCTCTCGGCTTCTCTTTCAGCTTCTCCTTGGCGTCTACTGGCGTCCCCATGACGCTGCCCTTAAAAACCCAGTCTTAACCCAGGTGAATCCCATCTACCTATGCCCACACCCTATTCCAGGTGCCCACCATCAGGCATGCATTCAGGACTGCAAGGATCCATCATCTATCCTGATGGCGGGAGGGCAGAAAAGCCTGACATTTTTTCTTTACCCTTCAATCCCCTAGACACGCGCCCATAAAGGCATCTTTTGCCCTTCCTTGGCAATGCTGCCTTGGAGTCTTTGCTTTTGTTCTTTTTCCTCTAAATAAACCTTTCTTGAATAAAGTTTGCTTCTTTCTTGCTTACTTACCTAAAAAGTCTGCAAATTTCTTTTTATGGTTTTGTGAGACAAGAACCTGTGGTGGTTCAAGAGCTAAATTAACAGCACACACCCGCTTCACCCTCTTGCAACACAGTCTAGTCCCCTTCCTCTCTGCTGAGTCCAGCCAGCTGCTGCCCTCCCACCAACTTTAATACATCAAAAAGCAAACCAACAACCCTCTCCCAGCTTGGGCTATGGAGATTATGAAAACATACATGAGAGCTAACAACTTTATTTATAGTGCGCAAGCAGCCATTGTGGTGAACAGCCTGTCTTGCTGACAAATACGCTTCATGAGGCTCACCCCTCACCTTGCGCGCTGAGGAAAATAAACAGGATGATCCAAAAGACTCCTGTGCAGTCGCAGGAACCTGGAGCCATCTGGTCAGGACAAAAATAAATCAGCAACGAAGCCTCCACGAATCTCTAGGGACTTGGGGGACTGAATCAACATTATTCGGATTCAAGAGCAGAGGAAACTGGCAGCAGAGACCATTGAAAACAACTCTGATTAACACACTTGGAGCAAAGGGCTTTTACAATGAAAGGACTTGTATTGTCTGGAGCTAAACCCAGGCAATTCAAATTCTCCCATTTTGATAAAAGCAAGTCAAAACATGTATTGATCGGAGGATAAGCTCTGGCCTGGTACAGAAGCACAACAAAACAAAACAGAAAACAGAGATGTCATTTAATTGGCACTTAACCAGACAGAGGGCTCAATTGAGCAGAATTATGTGGTTGTCGTATATCAAGAAAGCCAGTATGTGACACCTCTCTTTGAGGGTTTTCTATGGACTTAACATTTTCACATATGTTTAGAGCTCCCGATTTAGCAAATAACAATTATGCAATATTTGAGGTATAGCTATAAATAAAAAAATTGTTTATATGAAATTGCGATTTAACTGGGCCTCCAATATCTTATCTGGTAACCCTGGAAATGAACAAAGACCACCCAAATGAGAACAAAAAGAGGTTCTTCATTCAGTTTGCTTACACCAAGGGAGTCAGCCATCATCATTTTTTGTTTGACTGAGATTCAAGGGCAGGCAAGGGTGTGGGAAAGCCTTATAGTGAAAAAAGGAAAGATTTCAGGTATGTACAGTGGAAAAAAACAAACACTAACCAAATGAGAGAAGCAAAGGCTATTTATTCTGATCTCACTAGCAGGGGAGTCAGCCACTGTTGCTTGCATTTTGGCAGCAACCCAAAGGCAGCAGAGAGTGTGGGAAAGGGAAAATCTTCAGGTGTACCCTGATTGGAGACTGATGATGTCAGGAAGCTGCAGACAGGCTAACTAGAAGTGGAGTTACGGGTGATTGGTTAGGGGTGCATATTTAATGACTTTCTCCAGTTGGTCCTAAATTAGAAGCAGAGGCAAAAAACAGGGAAGCTCTCAGTCAAGTCCTTGCCATTTGGGGCTGATTGTTACAGAAGTTATCATTGAACTTCCTGGATTGTCACTGGAGATAGCAATCTGACTTTCTGCTTGCTGCCTTGGTTGTTTATTGTAGATGAGGCCTTGGTTTCCTAGGCAGGTGGCTGCAGGTTGTGAGTCAAAGCCCTATTATTATTGTATGTGGTCGCCATTGTCTGTTATATTCAGTCTCTCGGGCCTGATTGAAAGCTGTTGGCATTGGAAGCTGTTAGCATGGGAAGCTGGAGTGGGCTAATTAGATGAAGGGCATCTTTTGTGACTGGCTTGGGAAATAGATTTTGCTCTGAAGGGGAGCAGAATATGCAACCCTAGAATATGTCACTTTAACATGTGGATCATTTTAAGCTGAAGGCAATCAAGACCCAGCAGAGTCAAGGAAATCTTGTCCCAGATAGGGGGTCTGGCTATTACCAGAGATAACTTTTTATCTGAATGACCTATCTGTATGGCCCAGCAAACATCTAGCTACCAAATATCTGCTCTTCTTATTATTCTGTAAATTACCTTCCTCCCCTTTGAAGCTCTGGGCCGCTACCCCATCCCTTAGGTAAGGATGACATATCAGCTTCAATTGTTCGACTTGCCTTTGTTTCTCATGTCTTTGAACTCCTGTACATGTAAAATTAATTTTTTTCTTCTGTTAATCTGCTTTATGTCAATTTAATTATTATACCAGGCTAAATACCTAGAAGTAAAGAAGGAAAAAATTTTCTGCCCCTACAGCTTTTTCTTTTTGACTCTGAGTTGGAAGCTAGGCCCAAAACTAGAGACACTGTCAATCACTGATGACATCCTGACAGTTCTGGACCAATTGCTCCAGAGATTGTTGTTTGATCTACCTGGCAGGTTGCAACAGATGTGGTAATTTGGCAAAGGGCCTAAACAGACATTTTCCAAAGGAAATATACAAATGGCCAACAAGTACCTGAAAGATATCAAACATCCTTAGTCATCATGGAAAATGCAGATCAAAACCACAATGAGGGTCTCCCTGGTGATCTAGGAGTTAAGTCTCAGCATTATCACCACTGTGGCCTGAGTTCCATCCCCAGCCAGGGAGCTGACCCACATAGCACAGCAGACCTCTCCTGTCTCGCCCACTGCTCCCCTCAGCAGTGTATTTCAGTAGATCTGCCTGTTCTGCTCCCCACTTTATCTCTGGTGAATCCTCTCACCCGCTGCACCTCTGGCCTACACCCCGGTTCTTCTATACAAAAAATAAATAAAATAAATTATTTATCTCTATTTGTCTCATTGATATTATTATACTCATATTTCTTAATTTCATTAATTACCAGTTGACTTCCTACTATGGAACATGAAGATTTGTCTCTCTTCTTCCAGCATTCTCCACAGAAAAAATTCCTTCCTCCCACCTTCCCAGCATAATCATTTCACGATTTGAGATTAAAGCAACATTCAGTCTTAATATATTTATTACTATGTAAATATAATAAAATGGCAGACTTAAGTCATAACATACAAATAATTACCTAAAATATAAATAGCTTAAATATAACTATTAAAAGACAGAAATTAGTAGAGTGGACAAAAAAATTAATCATACCATATTCTGTCTATAAGAAACTCACTTCAGGGCTTCCCTGGTGGCACAGGGGTTAAAGACAGTACTATCAAGCTATCGCCAGCCACTGCAGCACGAGTTCGCCCACATGGCACAACAGACCTCTCTTGCCTTGCCAGCTGCTCCCCTCAGGAGTGTATTTCAGTAGATCTGCCTGTTCTGCTCCCCACTCTCTCTGATGATCCTCTCACCCACCCCCTGCACCTCTGGCTTACACCCCAGTTCTTGTATGCATAAATAAATAAGTCTTTAAAAAAAACCTCACTTTCACTTCAAGTACAACCACATGGCAAGGCAGAAAGTAAAAGAATGAAAATATATGTACAATTCAAGCTTTAAAAAAAAAAAAGCAGGAACGACTATATTAATATTATAGTGACTTTAGAGCAAAGAAAATTACTAGAAGCACATTACATAAATTATAAAAGGGGATATTGAGGCAGAAGAAAACGTCTGCAAAATTCAATACTTATTCAGGATTTTCTAAAAACTCTCGTCAAACTAGGAACAGGGGAATTTCCACAACTTGACAAAGAGTGTCTACAAAAACCTTACACTTAATATCATACTTAATAGCAAAAGACTGAATGCTTTTCCCATAAGACCAGAAACAAGGCAAGGATGTGTGTATCTTGCCATTATTATTTAACATTCTACGGGAAGTTCTAGTGAGAGAGAAGAAAGGGGAGGGAAGGGGGGGATAAACATTTAAAGGGAAGACACAAAAACTGCCCTTATTTAAAGATGTCAATAAAGGGAAACCTAAGGACTCTACAAAGAAGAAAAAAAAAACCCTCCTAGACCGAATAAGTGAGTGTAGCAAAGTTGCAGGATACAAGATCAACACTTGAAAACCAATTGCATTTCTACATATTGACAACAAACTGGTGAAAACCAAAATTTAAAGCACAATACCATTCACGGTTGTGCCAAAGAAAATGAAATGCTTACACATAAATCTAAAAGACATGTAGAAGAGCTGTATGTTGAAAACTACAAAACACTGATCAAAGAAATCAAACACCAAAATAAATGGTGAAACACATGCTCATAGTTTGGAAGACTCAAAATAGTGATGATGTCAATTCTCTCCAAACAGACTTCTACAGATTCAATGAAATTCCTATCAAGGTATTTTATTGACGTAGTAAGCTTGTTCTAAAATGTATGTGAAAAGGCACACCCCCTTGAATAGCAATATTAAAATAAAACTTTAAAGATACAACATTTTTATTTTTTTAAATATTAAATAAACCATTTTTAAAAGAAAAATAAGTCAGGAGGACTCACCCAACCTGATGCTTTGCTATATAGCTATAGTAATAAAGATTACTATTATATTAGCAGAGTGATAGACATAAATCAATGAAACAGAATTTCTAAAAAATAACATAGATCCACACACAAAATAATACTCTTGACTGATTTTTTTTTCTTTTTTACTGAGGTAACATAAGCTTACGACACTGTGTGCTTCAGATGTAGTTGCTCACGACAGTGACTGTACTTCACATTACACCCAATACCAAATGTCCAGTCACCATCCACCACCAAGCTCTTCCCCACCCTCCTTCCCCTCTGATAACCACCCTTTTGTTATCAGGGTCTAAGGGTTTGTTTTTGCTTTTGTGGTTTTGGTTTGATTGCTTTTGCTTTTCTTTTTAGTCCACAAATAAGTGAAATTGATACCGGACACGGGCCTCAGTTCCCTCAGCCACTAAAAAGAAACAGTTTGAGGAGAAGGAAAGTAGTTTAATTTGTCAACAAACTGAGGAGGGCAGCAGACTCATGTCCGAAAGACACCGTCCTGCTCTTTGGCAGAGGGCAGGGGAGTTTATACAAATGAGTAAAACAAAAGGGAACTGAGCAAGGGTCTGCAAAGGGGAGACAGGAAGGGTCAGCATGTCCTTTTGATGCAGGTGTATGGAGATTTCAGGTGAGTACCACCTTGCTGTGTTAACACCTGTTTAACTTCCTTATGTCCTTCCTTTTCCTTAAACTGCAAGGAGACAAACTTGTTAAGTGCAACAGATAGGAGTGCTTATTTGATGGGGCAGGAAGAGAGACCTGTCCTGTTTTACCGCATCAAAATCGTATGGTATGTCTTAAGCCTTTTGACTTATTTTACTTAGCATAATTCTCTCAAGGTCTAGACAAGTTATCAACACTTGCAAAATAGTATTCCATTGTGTAGGTATGCCATCTCTTCTTAATCCATCCATCCACTGTCAGGCATTTGGGGTGTTTCCATAGCTCAGCTATTGTAAATGGTGACGCAATGAGCATAAGCATGCACATATCTTTCCAAATTAGAGTGTTTGTGTTCCTTGGGTAAATATCCAGAAGTGAGATTACTGGATCATATGGTAGTTCTATTTTTAATATTTTGAGGAACCTCCATTGGGAAGAAGGGGGGCTAGAGTAGTTTGGTGATGAGTGGTGTGGGTGGTGAGTATGGTGTGAAGTACACAGTTGCTGAGGTAAGAAACTATATACCTGAAACCTACATGGTATTTTTTTAATCCTCAGTTAAAAAAAAAAAAAAAAAGGACATGCTGTCCTTCACTTGGGATAATTTTTTTTAAACATCTCTAAGGCAGAACTTTACCCACTGTGGGGCTGAGCTGCCAGCCTCCACCCTACCCCTCATGGTTCTCTTCCCCCAGGTGAACCTGCTGTGAATTGCACCTGTGATGGAAGATTCACATTGTTGTCTTTGGAATTGAACCTTTGTTCTCAGGCAGTAACTATTTGCTGCCTTCCAGTAGTTTTATTTTGTTTTGTTTTGTTTGTTTGTTTAAAGGTTTATTTATTTATGTACACAGAGGTGTGGGGCATGAGAGGATTCACCAGAGACAGAGTGGGGAACAGAACAGGCAGACTGACTGAAATACACTGCTGAGGGGAGCAGCGGGCAAGACAGGAGAGGTCTGCTGCACCAAGTGGGTCACCTCCCTGGCCAGCACGGTATCGAACTCTCATAGTGTTGCGACTTAACCCCTTGCGCCACCAGGTAGGCCTCCTTCCAGTTTTGAAGAGTTGAATATGCAGTGCTACCCATGGCACTCCAGGGTCTCCTTATCATCTTTTCTTAAATTTTAACAGTAACACTGAAGCTAAGCTTCTTTTCTTAAGATGACACAGCTTATTTTAATCAGAAAACTTTTCTCAAAACAGGGTCTTCTAAGGAAGACCCTCAAATGAATCTCAATTTCTCCTTAGTCAGAAAGTAATCTTTCTGGAAACCTTAGAGAAATTTCTCTCAGAGTTCCTTTATCCTCTCAAAAACCTGGATTTATGTCCATAGAATGACTATTCATGTATCCTTACTTACCATGTGCCTAATTCTCTGACCACCATTTGCATTTGTCAGCTATGTTTTGCCTGTTGTCTTATCACTAGGATTATTTTCTTACCACCTTAGCTTCTGCCCCAATTCTCCTTAGGTGTGCACATGTTCTTTATCTTTTTGGTGCTTCGTGAATAGTATTTCCTCCAGGACATTGTGTACTATTCGAGGATAGTAGTTGTGCCCTTGGTTGTTCTTTGTTTTATTGAGGTAATTGACATACAATAAATTACATATCTACAAACTATATAATTTGATGCATTTTGACATATGTCTACACCACAAAACCATCACCACAGTCAATAGAGTGAACATATCTATAACCCCCAAAAGTATCTTCATGCCCCTTCACCATCCCTCCCTCCAAGCCCTCTCTGTCACTACCTCCCCAGGCAACCACGGATCTGCTTTCTGTCAGTATAGTTTGGATTTTCTAGGATTTTATAAAAACAAAATCATTCAGTGAGCATTCTTTTTGTCCACCTTCTCTCACCCCGCATATTATTTTAAGATACGTCCAAGTTATTACATATATCAATAGCATAAACATATACTATTTATATATACATATCTATATATAAAATTTATACATAAATTTTCTGGGGACCCACCCCTCATCTAGCAGGCACGAGAACGAGCTGCCGTCTTCACAGACTTCATCCTATGTGCAGGAATATGCTGCTTGAAGGTAAAGTCAGGTGTTTTTGTTTTTGTTTTTGTTTTTTCAGATTAAAAGATAAGATTTAGGGCCTCCCTGGTGGCACAAGGGGTTAAGCACAGCACTATGCAGCTATCCGCAGCCTCTGCAGCATGAGTTCGATCCCTGGCCAGGGAGGTGACCCACATGGCACAGCAGACCTCCCCTGTCTTGCCCACTGTGCCCCTCAGCAGTGTATTTCAGTCAATGCACGTGTTCTGTTCTCCACTCTGTCTCTGGTGAATCTTCTCACCCCCACCCTTTGGCCTGTACCCCAGCTCTTGTATGCATAAATAAATAAATCTAATAAAAACAGATAATATTTAACAATGGGAACCCAGGCTCTGCATCTCTGCAGTGCACTCACTAGCGAGGGGAAAAAAATAAGTCCTGATTACCTTCCTCTAGTTCCCGCATTATCTTTAGATCAGGACAACATAGAACCAGAAGTTTCTCCTATCAAGGATAACTATATTCTTAATGTCAATGACTCACTGTTTCTACCTATATAAACTAAATTTGAATTTGTGTTTACTGGAATTGCTCTCACAGAGTAAGTCTGATGGAATGCTCCCAGGTTCAAATTTCACTTTGATTATCTAATATACTCTTTGTCTGACTATCATTGAGAATTTATTTAACAATAGTTTGTGTCTTTTTGTACCTGAGTAGGATTCTATTACATGGATATGTGGCAAATATTTTATCCATTCCTTTGTTGGTAGACATTTGAGTTGTCCCCAGTTTGGGGCTGGCTATTACAAATAAAACTACAATGAACATTTGTGTATGTCCTTACATGGACATGTACTTTCATTCCTTTGGGGTAAATACTTAGGATTGGAATGACTGGATCATATGTGTGTGTTCAACACTGTAAGACACTCCCTTATAATTTTCTAAAGTTGTATCATTTTCCATTCCCACCAGTGATCTACGAGAGCTCATTTCTCCACATCCTCAGCAGCACATAGTGTGGCCACTCTTTCGTTTTAGCCATTCTAATAGTGCTTCCCTGTAGTTTGAATTTGCAGTTTCCTAGTGATTGATGATTCTAAGCATATTTTCTTGTACTTCATTTTCATGTGCTTATCAGCCAGTCAAGTATCTTCTTTGGTGAAATTTCCATTCATCCTTTATTCATTTTTTCCTTCAGGTTGTTTGTTTTCTCATTATTAACTTTTGAGAATTCTTTGTATATTCTGGATGCATTTCTTATCAGATATATGAATTGCAATGATTTTCTCCCAGTTGGTAGCTTGTTGTTTTTTCTCTTAAGAGTCTTTTAAAAAGCAGAAATATTTAATTTTAAAGAAGTCATATTTATTAATTTGTTCTTTTAGGTTCATCCTTTGGTATCATATCTAAGGAATCTTTACCCAATCAAAGGCCACAAAGGTTTTAATCCTAGAAATTTTATAGTTTGAACTTTTATGTGTAAGTCTATGACCAATTTTAAGTTATTTTTTGCATACAGTTTGAGGTATGGATTGAATTTCTTTGTTCTTTTTTCCGGCATATGGACATACATACAATTATCCCACCACCATCTGTTGTAAATATTATTCTTATCCCCACTATATTTCTTTTGTACTTTAGTAAAATATCAGTTGCACATATGTGTGTATGTATTTCTAGATGTTATTGTGTTCCTTTGATCCATTTGTCTACCTCGATGCCAAAACTACACTCTTGTTCTTACTGTAACTTTCTGTTGTAGACAGAAAGTCACCCCAAAGATGTCCATGTTCTAGTCCTTGAAAACTATGAATATATAACATCATATGGCAAAGAACAATATCCCCCTCCCAAAAGACTGTGATTAAAGAAGTACCAGAGTTACTCCTTAGTTGTGGCCAGCTTGTTAGACTGACTCTGAAGGTGTGGGACACAGGACAGGCAGTTTGGATTGGGGCAAGGGTGATGGGGAGGTCCTGGAGGGTAAAACACTCAGTAAGCAATGAAAAGGACACTGGGCACCAAGCAGGAATAGTAGAGGGAGTCATTTCCTCCATCATGACCTGACCCTAATCTTATGGAGCCCTCATACCCAGGACTTAGCTAAAGAACTGGGGAGCAGGGGGCCATCAGTGCCACATGCCATTACAATCCAACTGTGGAATAGAAAAAGAAAAGCACCTCATTCCTTTGCAAAAGAATTCCACCATAGTCAGCTGGTGTCTTGGGAGGTTTGCAAGGAGAGTGACACGTCTGAGCTGGTTTCTGAAGTTTCGTTGGGGTCTCACAAACCCCAGGAGCTGGAAATCTTGCTCTGCTGGGTGACCAGAAGTCTGACTCTCTCAACACCAGCAGTAGCAACAACATGGACTGTATTTGCAGCTATTTGCAACTACATCCCACCTCGTTGTAAGTATGGTCTGAGGGAAGTGTGTTCCCAATGTTGTAGGTCCTGTTTCTATTCATGAGAAACTTTGTGGGGGGAGGGATTTCTGTCTCCAACCTGAGGGACCCCAGACCAACAAGTCATTTCAGAGACATACATATCCAGATGCAGAAGGAAAGGAGCCATCAGCCCCCATCCCATTTCAGTGGGGCTGCCTGAGAGACTCTGTGCCTGGGACCCACTCTGAACCCTGGCTGATCCCCACACAAATGCACAGGTCACAGGTGGCAGTGTAGCCCCTCAAACTCTTCACTTCCATACAGAACTCTTGTAGCAGAATTGAGAACTGTAGATTTGCTGGAACTTTAGTGACCTTAGTTTTGTCACCATCTGAGACCACTGCCCTATTCCACCTGTTTCCCAGCCTCCTGAATGCAATCTAGAATATCTGTGAAGTTTGATTTTAAGACTCCTGAGTGGTGATCTAGGTGAAAGAGCACCTTTTAAGTGTGTCTTGGACACTACGTTTACTCGGTGACAGCCTTTGTCTTGCTTGTCTTGCTTGCCTATCTGCACCCAGCTCTTCATGAACCCCTTGTAATCCCTTGATTACTGGGGATCCAGGGGCAGGGTGCAGAAAGTAGACTGGAAGGGGAGGAGCTTGAGAATCGATTTCGAATCAATTTCAGGCTCAAAGAGAACAATGTAAGCCTCAGCAAAAGGGGAACTTATCCCAACCTCAAGCCGAGGTTTACTTCAGTTTTATTAAACCCATGCAATGCCTACTGGGTTCCACTCTTGCTCTGTAAATACAGAATAAATAGTTTTCAATTATGACAAACTTTACAACAATATATTTTTATAACATAATCTTGCTTTACAATATATATACATTTCAATATCATTTCATTAAATAGATATGAAAAAGCAAGTTGTAGAACAGTCTTATTCTACCGTATGATATGTCATTTAAATTTTAAAATTCACCAAGGATGCATATGTTAAAAGATACATATGTAACTGGAAGTCCAGAGTTCTGGCTGCCTGTCACCACCAAATGCCAATAAAAGAGACTCCCTGGTGGTGGAGGGGTTAAAGACAGCTCTATCAAGCTATCGCCAGCCATTGCAGCATGACTTCGATTCCCGATCCCGATTCCCGATCCCCGATCCCCAGGCTGGCCAGGGAGCAACCACATGACACAGCAGACCTCTCCTGTCTCGCCAGCTACTCCCCTCAGCATGTATTTCTGTCAATCTGCCTGTTCTGTTCCCCACTCTCTCTGGTGAATCCTCTCACCCACCCCCCCACACACACACCTCAGGCTTACACCCCATTTCTTGTATGCATAAATAAATAAATCTTAAAAAAAAACAAATGCCAATAAAACAGAGAATTGAATCTTTAAGGTGCACTTTAATCAGACAGCTGGCAATCTGGAAGACTGGGGGGAGGAGGGTGGTTAACACCCTAAAGAAACCAAATTAACATTTCATTTCCAACTGGCTTTCTATAGTGAGTTAAACAAAGATAGTTGTTCAGCAGTAAGCAAGCCTTCACTGCTGCCAAGAGCACGTGATGTCCAGCCCCCAGAGCTCCTTATCGCTCCCCTGCCCACCCTACCCGACATCTGGCCTTTAGCATGTCCCAGTGCACTGAGGCTGATCTTCAGATAGCGCTGGCTTCCCCTGCTCCTCCAGACGTGTCCTGGGGCTCGAAAATTAACTCAGAGCAGACAGGCCATAAACACTGTGTGTTCAGATTTCCTGCTATACCATGCACTGTGTCTTACCCAACCTCTTTCCCCTTCCTAACTCCTATCACATATGTAAAAGTTTTTTAAAAGAACTGACAGTGAAAGAAAATACAAGTAGGTTAAAAAGACTACTGAATGGGAGAACATATTGACACATTGAACAACCAATGAGAGGTTAATATCCAAGATATATAAAGACTTATACAACTTAACAATAAAAAACAAACAACCCAATTATAAATGAGCAGCAGATCGAACCAATAATTCACCAAATTGGATATCCAGAAGGCCAATAGATACATGAAAAAAAAATGTTCATTACCGCTTTTTTTTTTTTAAAGATTTATTCACTTATTCATTCAAGCACTGGGTACAGTCAGAAGCGCGGGAGGGCGAGAGAATTCACCAGAGCCAGAGCGGAGAGCAGAGCAGGCAGACTGACGAAGTACACTGCTGAGGGGAGCAGCAGGCGGCAGGAGAGGTCTGCGCGCCATGTGGGACCCTCACCCGGTGGCCGAGGATCGAACCGGTGCTGCAGAGGCTGTGGGCAGCTTCGCAACCCAGCGCTCAACCGCTGCGCCACCGGGGAGGCCCTCATTATCGCTTTTAATAATAAGAGAGGTGTAGGTCAAAATTCAAATGTGATATCATCTCACACCAGTGAGAATGACACATATTATGAAGACCCCCACCCAACACGTGCTGGAGAGGAAGTGGAGAAAGAGGAACCCTATTACACTGTCGTGGGAATGAAAACTAGTTCATATTATAGAACATTTTGAAAAACAATCTGGATTTACCTTTAAAAACTAAAAATGGAAGTGCCATATGGATCCAACAATCCCAAAGAACATTTATCCAAAGAACATGAAACCATCAACTTAAAAAATTATATTCTCTACAATGTTTATTGCAGCACTATTTACAATAACTAGGCCATGGGAGCAGCCTAAATGCCCACCAACAGAGGCCTGGATCAAGACAATGTGGGCAGGGGTGAGTAACAAAAGCCATCCACACAAGGGAATGCTATTCAGCCCTAGGGGAAGATGAAATGCTGCCATTTACAGCAAAATGGACGGAGTTTGAGGGCACTGTGTGTAGTAAAAAAAAAAAAAAAAAAGTCAGAATGACAAAGTCAAATGCTGGACATTTACATAGTAGATGACTTAACAAAGCAAAATATTTATAAAAACTAGCAGGACAGGGCCTCCCCGGTGGCGCAGCGGTTGAGCGCTGGGTTGCGGAGCTGCCAGCAGCCTCTGCGGCGCCGGTTTGATCCCCGGCTGCTCCCCGGCCACCACCGGAGGAGGGTCCCACATGGCGCACAGACCTCTCCTGCCACCTGCTGCTCCCCTCAGCAGTGTATTTCGTCAGTCTGCCTGCTCTGCTCCCCGCTCTGGCTCTGGTGAATTCTCTCACCCTCCCGCGCTTCTGACTGTACCCAGTGCTTGTATAAATAAATAAATAAATCTTAAAAAAAAAAAAACTAGCAGGACACTAATAAAGAGGTTTCTGGGGCTAAAAGGGAGAGGAAGGGAGAAAGGGTCAAGAGGTATAAGGGACGGTGGGGAAAAAGGGACTGAAGGGCTGACTGGTAGCTCAGAACACAGGAGGGGCTTGTTGATCAACGCTCACAGAGGGTCTGGGAGCTCCCAATGTCAAATTCTTCAAGAAACTTCTTCCAATATTCTGCTTAGAGATGAAATTCTGGAAATGGGAAGTGGATGGAGGTGGGACAAAATGAGGGAGTTCAGGGAACTCAACATTCTGTATTTAAATATTCACTTAATTCTCATTTTCAGGGATGCCCCTGAGCATCCCTGTTGGCCCTAGTGGTAGATGTAAGAATGTGCTTCCAGGGCCTCCCTGGTAGCCTAGGGGTTAAGTCTCAGCACTATCACTGCTGCTGCCTGAGTTCGATCCCCGCCCAGGGAGGTGACCCACATGGCGTGGCAGACCTCTCTTGTCTCACTCTCTGTTCCCCTCAGCAGTGTATTTCAGTAGATCCACCTGTTCTGCTCCCTACTCTGTCTCTGGTGAATCCTCTCACCCTGTCACCTCTTGCCTACACCCCAGTTCTGCTACACACACACACCAAAAAAAAATTAAAATTAAAAAAAAATAATGTGCCTGCAGACCACAAACTCAGGACCTCTGTCTTCCGGTCCCACTGGATTCTCACTGAAGACCCTCTTCCCATGGTTTCCTCTGAGTCACCCATGGAATGTTCCCAGGAGAGGCACTGCCTAACTTCCCTTACAGCCATTCTGCACACTTCTCTCACCCTTCCTCCTGCATTGCAGTCTCTGGGCTCCTGACTCCAGGGTTCCTCCTTATTTTTCTTGCATATCAGCATTTTCCTAGTAAAATCCTTACAAGAGGAGGGAAGGAAGGAAAGGAGGAAGGAAGGAATTTGTAATAATAAATGCCGCTGGGATGGAAGGGAACATGACAGAACGGAATGGTCTCTTTCTTTTTAAAAATATATATAAGCTTAATTTTTTTCTACTACTTTATTGAGTAATTATTGACATTCAATCAACTGCATATATTTAAAGTGTAGGTAATTTGATAAGTTTCAGCATATGTGCACGTCTGTGAAGTCATCACCACCATCAAGATAATGAACATATGCATCATCCCCAACAGCCTCCTCATGACCTTTGTGATTCCTCCCCCGCCCCTTCTTCCTGCCAATGCACCCCCATACAACCACTGCTTTTTTTGTTTTCCCTAGAATTGCATATAAATGGAATCATACGGTGTATATTTCTTTTCCTCTAGCTTTCATCACTCAGCATAATTATTTTGAGATTCATTCATGTTTTTGATATGTTAATTCCACAGCCCCATCTAGCAAGTCTAAGTTTCCAATTTCATATTTTCATTCCTTTAGCTAAAGACTCTGATAGTTTTTATAATACACACACTTGCAGAAAAGGTAAAATGTAGACATTATCAACCATGTACAATTCCAGGTGAAGATCTTGTCAGATTTTTTTTTCTGAGAACTAGTTTTGTTAGAAGTGTGACCAGGGTACAGAGGAAAGAACAAGTCTCTAGCATCTGAGCCGAATCCCTGAAGGAAACCAATCACACAGGCAAGGGAGGCCCTAAATCCTGAAAACAAATGTTTCCAGCCTCCCAATGTTGTAGACAGTTGATTCTATACGGGGCTTTTCTGCAAGAATCTCAACTTGCCCATTATAAAATGTTCCCCTAAGCATTCACCCTCATTTGGATCTGTGTTGTAAACACTTGTCCAGCCTCACCAGAACCTGTCCATTTATAATGAACCTTTTATGCAAATACATATTGACAAATAAACTTGCTGGGTCACATTTGCACTTTATATAAGGTCTTTTACATGAATTTAAAATCTATAGACTATAAAATAGGGATATTTCTTTACTTTCTAAAATATGGTATTTTATTTAGAATATTAAGAGATCCCCTCCCTGTATTGTAGAACCGTAACTATCTTGAAAAATTGTTTGTTGCATAAACATTTTCAAGTGCTCTAACAGTGATCCTGAAGTGGTTTCTAACCATCATGATAGGAGAGGAGGTGATCACTGCTATAAACATAGGAATTCACACATCCTAGTGGCCACTCTAGTCTTGAGAAGCCAGATGTGAAAGATAGAAAGCGCCTTCAGACTTCCACAGGTGTTAGGGGACAGGGGTGAGAAGCAAGCGCCATTAAAGAAGCAACAACTACAAACCTTGATAGGAGTTTAGGAACAATCAACTTTATTTTAAAGCATTTATACCCTTGGCTCTATAGTCATCTGGTGCCAGATCATTCACTGTTTGGGGGTGGGGGGCTGTCCTGTGCTTTGTAGGATGCCTAGTAGATGCCATGGCACCTCCCTGATTGTAACAATCAAAAATGTCTCTAGACATTGCTGAATGTCCCCCAAGGGACGAAATTGCTTCTCTGTTCTCCATGGAAAATGATTGCCCCCAAAGAAAGGTTCTAAATTTTTGAATTAAAAAAAAAAAAAAAACCAACTTTGACTATAGAACTGAGGCTACCTGAGCAGGAAGGATGGCAGGAGGGATGGCAGGACGGATAGCAGGTGGGGAGGGAGCACAATGGACTATGGTGTTGGACCGTGGGTGTCTTGGTGGTGAGAATGTGGTAACAACACCTGAGGGGGAGATCTGTATTTCTAATAAACAAACAACAATGTAAACCAATGTTACTGCAATTAGAAAAGAGAATAAAACAACTTTGCTGAGCTATAATCCACATATCGTACAATTCACCCTTGTAAAGTGGTTGAGCAACCATCATCACAATCTAATTTTAGGTTAATATTGTCCCTCCTAAAAGAAACCTCATATCCATTGGGAGCCAGTCCCCTACCCACTAGGCAATAGGTGATTTTTGTGATTTTTTTTTATCGTGTGGCGTAATGCTTTCAAGTTTTACCCATTTTTAGCATGTATTAGTCCTTTATTGCCTTTTGAGATTTTTCAAAAAGTTAACTGTCCAACAGTCCCTGGAAATTCTAGATATTTCCCTTCCCCTTATTCTTACATCATTGTTAATTTTTGGATGTATTTGATTTCTTCCCCAGATGTAGTCCCCGTAGTTCTCTGACCACCATAGTGCCCATGATCTATCACCACAGTCCCTTGTGTTCTTCCCTCCTGTTTTGACCTCTCCCCCTTCCCCTCCCCAGCTGTATCCCTCAGATCCATGGTCAACCTGTAAGTTTTGTCTTTTCCTGACCCTTTGTTTGGTTTACCTATAAGTGAAAACATCTGATACTTAGACTTTTCCCTCTAATGTATTTTGCTTAGCATAATCCCTTCCAGCTCCACCCACGTTGCCACAAATGGCATGAGTTTATCTTTTTGATGGCTGAGTAGTATTCCATTGTGAGATAGAGATATATATATCTCACATCTTCTTCTGATCCATTCATCTGAAAAACGTTTATTTTTAATTTTTAAAATTAAAAATATTAATTAAATTGAGTAAATTTGAAAATTAATTAAATGATTTATGAATCTGATAGCATCTCAGCTGGCAATCAGAGAGATCTTCCTTGATCTTGAACTTCTAGTCTCCAAAACTGTGAGCCAATGAATTTCTATTCTTATTCCTAATAATAATTCTTATTCTTCCACAAAGCACAACATTTGTGGTACTTTGTTACAGCAACCCCAGGGAGCTAGTACAGGTAGTCCCAGAGGCTTACGCTTAGTCACTTCTGCGCAATCATAGCTCTTACCCCACAGACCAGAGAACCATTGAAGAAGTCAAGCCAACTACCCATTATGTCAAATCTAAATTATACATTCCAAGACAGGCAAAATGAACACCAGCTGCACTGTGGACTCAGTGCCTCACTTAAGCTGGACCATAAACTGGACTTGAGACACGACTCCATTTAGCAGACGATCCTTATAAACACCACCCCCCCACCCCCCGCAAGGGTGGGGCCACACTGACTTCAGACCTCCAGCTATCAATGTCCAACAGTCCCTGGAAATTCTAGATATTTCCCTTCCCCTTATTCAATACCAGCTGCAATGGTGGGGGCTATCAGTCACCCCACTAATCTCCCTATCTTTACCCTGTAGGAACCAAGACTCACAGGAATTTTGAAAGAGCGGCTCACTGCACGTGGAGCAGTGGGTTGATGTGGCTCAAGCAGTGGGTTGTGCAGAATAAGCAGCATCCAGGCCCCTTCCAACCCTTTGGGGTCTGTCTGTCTCAGCTTCCGAAAGCCTGAGGTTCTGGCCTTTCCCCAACTGCCCCCAAGCAGAGACCAAGTGAGATGGGGGCTCAGGCCCTAGCCAGTTCGGCGCAACACAAGACACTCTGATAGGCAATGCTTACTACAATGGATTGAATGTGTGTCCCCTC
Source organism: Talpa europaea (assembly GCF_964194135.1). Classification (NCBI taxonomy): domain Eukaryota; kingdom Metazoa; phylum Chordata; class Mammalia; order Eulipotyphla; family Talpidae; genus Talpa; species Talpa europaea. The sequence continues at coordinate 32,484,001 of NC_140081.1, read as the reverse complement.
CAAATTCACATGCTGAAACCTTAATCCCAATGTGATGATTTTTGGATATAAGGCCTGTGAGAGGAAAATAGCTCCTAATGGTGGATTCCTCAAAAGTGGGATCTGTGCTCTTATACAAGAGGTCAGAGACCTAGCTTCACTCTTACTGAGAAGCCTGCCACCTATCTGCAGCCCAGAAGAGGGTCCTCCCCAGAACCCGATGGCTGGCACCCTGATCTTGGACTTCCAACCTCCAGAACGTAAGAATTATTGTTCCTTTAGCCACCCAGTCTATGGCGATTTGTTACAGCGGCCCAAGAGAAGACACTGGCTCCAGGATTCCTGTCGGGGCCCAGACCTGAGGCCCAGACCTGAACATCCGGGTTCTTGCCTGAAGCAGGTACTGAATGTTAGCTCCAGGGAAGGTTTCAAGTTTCCTATTGTGACGACTGATCCTTTCCCCCTGCTTGCTACTGTGGCTTGTTTGCATTGGTGGTCTCTCCTTGCTAGAGATAACGAGAGACCTCCTCCTCTGAACCCTATATAACATTGTACACATTCCTGAATAAATGAGACTGGCGATGATCCTGGCTTTGTCTCCACTCCTCACGTACCCCTGTCCCATACCAAGCCCCTGCTTCCTCCCCCGGGTACCCCGTTGATCTGCCCAGCTGGCCCGGACAGATTCCCACCCAGCTTGGCCAGCCCAGGCTTTGTGGGGCTCCCCGTTGCAGCTCCACTCTCCTCCTGTCCACTTCCTTTCACAGAAATTTGTCTTTAATAACTGTTTTGCCCCCAACTATTTCCAGAGAATGCAACATGGACACATGTGCTCACTCTATATTTATACGACAGTTGTTTTTCACTTTTTGAAAATTGTACTTTAATAGAGATCTCACAGGCAGTATAGGAATTTACGAGAGCAAGACCCTGGATAATGAATCCCAGGGCAAGTTAGGATTAATTAGGCAGCTTCAGGGACAGTGCAGGCAGGGACTTTGGGAGAGTTAAAGAGACTTCTGAAATAAGGACAGCAAATTCTAAGAGGTGCTAACCAAAACATACTCTAGTCCAGGAGGACTGAACAAAAACAGTAAAACTTGAGAGAGTAAGACCTTGGACAAGGGAGGTACACTCTAATATAAGAGAGAAAAAGAGTTTAAATATCTCCTAGAGGGCCTCCCCGGTGGCGCAGCGGTTGAGCGCTGGGTTGCGAAGCTGCCCGCAGCCTCTGCAGCACCAGTTTGACCCCCGGCCGCCGGGCGAGAGTCCCACATGGCGTGCAGACCTCTCCTGCTGCCCGCTGCTCCCCTCAGCAGTGTACTTCGGTCCTTCTGCCTGTTCTGCTCCCTGCTCTGGCTCTGGTGAATTCTCTCACCCTTCCATTCTTCTGACTGTACCCAGTGCTTGTATAAATAAATAAATAAATCTTAAAAAAAAAAAAAAAGAAACAATGGTTTCATCTATAAAAGAAAAAAATAAATAAATATCCCCTAGACACAGGCCCATAATGGTGTCTTTCGCCCCTCCTTGGCAACACTGCCTTGGAGTCTTTGCTTTTGTTCTTTTTCCTCTAAATAAATGTTTTCTTACATTTTTTAATAGATTTTGCTTCTCTCTGCCTACTTATCAAAACAGTCTGCAAATTCCTTTTTATGGCTTCATGGGACAAGAACCCATGCTGGTTCAGGGGCTAAGTTAACAGCGCACACAGGCTTCATATTGGGGGCTCCTTGTCCAGGATCTTACAAGATTTAAGGTAAGTGAGCCAAGAGGCGCAAATTTTTCCTTTGCTCTCATTCTGTCCTATGTTTCTCTTGTTAAACATTTCTTTCAGGAGCCATCAAAGAGGCCACCAAAAAAGGGCACAGGATGGTCAGTAAATACCAAAGGGCAGCCACCTGAAAGTCTCCTGTGTAAAGATAAAATGATAACCAGACCAGATAAGGGGACTAGCCCATCTACCAGTTGAAAAATAAAGCCTGGTGGTCGTATGAGGGGTTACGGTCTCCGAAGAGCTAGGCACATACATCTTCTAGAGGCCGTCTGGCAGTTTCACATAAGGGGCTGATCTCCCAGCAGCTCGGGCCATGCTCCCCTGCCTTCAGCAGAGGAGGAGTTGCCGAGACCCAGTAGAGGATGAATGGTCCCAATGTGACAGTTGGGAAGGCCATTCCTCACCAAACACAAGACAGGATCCGACACAGAACCCCACCTGGCCTCGGATCCCTGCTAGACTTATTTGAATGGCTCCCCTTACCTTTCCTTGCTCTCCTCCCCTCCCCCTCCTCCTCCTTCTTTACTCTCTTCCCCCCATCTTTCTTTCACTCTCTCTTCCAGTGCTACTGATGTACTCTGTTATCTGTGGGGCTTCAGATAGGCTACAGACATTTCACGAACTTTCTCTCTCTGTCCTTTATTTTGCTGCAAAACTAATGGGCACCTGTTGGCCCAGTAAAAACAACCGGCACGAGGCCGCCATTCTTAAAGTCTCGGGTGACAGGTTTCTCGGCTGGCAGGGCTTCCTGATCCTCCACTCGCTGAGTGGGAATGTCGGGATTGTCCTGTCACTGATTCCTCGCTTTCCTCTATTATCCGTGGACTCCAAGGGTGCTCAGGACAACTGAGCTGTGGCCCTTAGAACCCTGGACATCCAGGAGATCTGATGGTGCAGACAAGGTGTTCTGCTAAGCTGGCACCTAGGCGAGAGTCCCGGAGGCCTGACTATTTAGAAGAGAATCCTTACCTCCCCCTACAGGGCAGACTTCCTTCAGCTTCTATCAAGTCAGCTTATGAGTTGGGAGATGTAAGAGGTTCTTATAAAGATCTTGGGACATCCTCTAAAGCCTTGCCCCTGGTGTCCACTCCTGCCTCACCAGTGGGCACAGGCAGAACAGCTTGAGCTTTACATTTTGACAGGGTTGTGGCACTTTCTGATTTGTACAGGTTCACCCCAAGCCCTGAGTCCAGATGGGCGGATACATCTCTGGTATAGTAATCTGAGGATGGGTATTTATCTCATGGGAATTGCTCAGAGGGAAAATTTTAGGGAAAGTAAATATCAGGCCCTGGGCTATTACATGTTCAAGGATTCTGGTTGTGGGGCCTATTTTCATGGCCTGGTAGACAGGCATCATAGGAAGTTAGGTCCCAACACCATGTCTGTGGCTTGTGTTCAGTCTCTGCTCTTCAGGTGTGTTCAGGAACTCTTACAGATGAGGAGAGTGGCTTACCATAAGCTTGTCAGATGTTTGGAATGGGTACAGAAACAGAGACAGAAACGGGTCACCGGTATGGTCCCACAAAGTCCAGTACCACTCGCCTTCTATTCAGTGGAAGAAACAGATAGGCTCATTGTGCTCAGGTCACGCTGGTAATAGCAGTGATTAAGTCCAGTAGACCCCCGTGCAAGGAGACTGTTCATCACTCACAGTTCGAGCTCCAAGGTTAAAAGGAGGGATGCCTCCTGTAGAAAAAAGCTGGTGCTGGACGCCTGCCTTTATTCCTTTTTGCAGATGGCAGCTTCCTCATCAGTCTTGAAAAAAAGCACCTCTCTCTCTTGCATTCTGAAGAATTGGGATCAGTTTGACCCTGAATTCTTGAAAAAGAAATGACTTTTCTTTTTTTGTATACGCAAGCCTGGCCACAATATGATCTCAAGATGGGGAATCCTGGCCACCTGAGGGAAGTATAAATTATAACACCATCTATTACTTGAAATTGTTTTGTCAAAAGGAAGGGGAGCTGTCTGAATTGGCCTCCCTACAGGTTTTTTCTGCCCTCAGGGACAATAAAAAGTTATGTGGTGACCATGGCTTAACACCTAGTGGGGATCCTCTGCCATCACCCCAGTCAATAACTTCTTCTTGTCCTCCATACCCAGGGATCTGAAATAAAGTAGATGAGAACCTGTCTCCTGCCTTACCTCTACCTTCAACAGTGCAGAAGTCAGTTCCTCAGCCTAAATTATCCAGTGATGTCCCAGGTAGGATTAAAGGAGAGCCATCACCCTGTCCCTCCCTGCTGCCACTCCAAGCAGTGGTGGGGAATGAGAGGACTTGTTAGAGTGCAGGTTCCCTCTTCTTTACAAGATTTAAGACAAATTAAGACAGACCTTGGGAAGTTCCTGAGGATCCAGATAAATATATAGAGGTGTTCCAAGGCCTAACCTTGTCATTCGATCTGGAATGGAAAGATGTAATACTCATTCTCAACCAGACTCTCTCCTCAGGAGAAAAGGAAAAAGTTCTCAGGGAGGCCCTGCAATGTGGGGATGACTGGTAAGCTATCACTGCCTCGGGAAAGACTAGTGAAGAGAAGCTTGAGGGGGGTGGCCCACTGGAAATCAGGCACTTCCTCTCCTCTCTCCGGGTTGGGACCCAGAGGACTCTAGGAGAAGAAATCATTTTATTGTTTGTGTTACAGAAGGGTTGAGAAAGTCACGCTCCAAGCCACTAAACTACTCAAAACTGGCACAAGTAATACAGAGAGAAAATGAAAGCCCATCGGCCTTCATGGACCTACCGTGGGAAACATTGGTTAAGCACACTTACATGACCCCAGATTCGCCTGAAGGGCAAACTGTGTTAACAGATAAATTTATTACTCAATTGGCACCAGATATTAGCAGAAAGTTACAAAAATTGGCCTTTAGCCCTGAACAGGATCTGGAAAAGCTCCTGGGTGTTGCCACTTCAGTCTTTTATTCATTTTTTTAAATTTATTTATTTATGCATACAAGAACTGGGGTGTAGGACAGAGGCGCAGGGAACGAGAGGATTCACCAGAGACAGAGTGGGGAACAGAACAGGCAGATCTACTGGAATACACTGCTGAGGGGAGCAGCAGGTAAGACAGGAGAGGCCTGCTGCGCCATGTGGGTAGCTCCTGGCTGGGGATCAAACTAGGCCTGCAGTGGCTGGTGATAGCTTCATAGTGCTGAGACTTACGTCACCAGGGAGGCCCCCACTTCGGTCTTTTATAACAGAGATCTGGAGAAGAGGGAACGGGAACAGAGAGGCAGATGTATGGCGGAGGCCTTTGTAATGTACTTACGAGGACACCCAGGGGTCCCAGAAGGTGGACAGGAACAGGCACAGAGCTCAGTCACCTGCTACCTCTGTGGCAACAAGGGCCACTTCAGGCGGAACTGTGCTCAGCGACAGCAAAAACCACCTGGGCCCTGCCGTGTCTGTCAAGGAGACCACTGGTGAGAGACTGTCCTTGGGGCCAAAGGCACCTGGGGCCAGTACCCCAAGGTCAGGAACAGAAACAGGCACGAAGGGGCCCAGGGCAGACTCTGGTTCCTGTCACCATTATAACCCCACAGGAGCCGGGAGTGGTCCTTAACATTGGGGGCCAGAATATTGATTTCCTTTTGGACACAGGGGCCGCTTACTCTGTCCCAACAAAGGATGAGTTCTTTCTCAGTGAGGTCAATTGGTGCCTTTACTATTTCTCCAGCAAAACTATTCTGAATTCCTTTCCTTGGGCAGGTGTGGGGGCACGCAGTAGAGAGGAGCACTTTTGGTAGCAGTGTCAAACATCGTGTTCCTCCGCACCAGGGCTTCTCCCTCCCTTGTGGCATCCCCTGTGCTCTCTCTTCCTCCTCCCCCTCCTCCTCCTCCCACTTCTCCTCCTCCTCCATTAACCATGTGAATTCTTAATGTGACCTGGATCCCCAGCAAATCTGCAGGACCTTTTACCCCATAACCTCCTCTGCCCATCAAAAGTGCCTGATTTTTGGCGGTTAAGCGCAGCTCTGTGAAGCTGCCCGCAGTCTCTGCAGCTGCTCCGGCTGGCCAGCGAGGGTCCCACATGGCACACAGACCTCTCCTGCCGCCTGCTGCTCCCCTCAGCAGTGTATTTCGTCAGTCTGCCTGTTCTGTTCCCCGCTCTGTCTCTGGTGAATCCTCTCACCCTCCCGCGAATCTGGCCTGTACCCTGGTTCTTGTGTAAATAAATAAATAAAAATCTTTTTTAAAAAAAGTGCCTGATTTTTTTTTTACTACCACTGTGGGCCATATTCCCATAGGCACATGCTAAGTGACTCATTAATCGGATTAATTTGTTAATCTAACCAGGCTATTAATAGCTGCTAATAGCAATAGAAACAGTCCCATCATGAGGCTTTTTATAGAAGAGGAGTATAATGTGGGACTGTTAGAGCTGTGGTAGGGCCAGCATAGCAAACAGTTCTAAGTAGAGGCAGTTGTCATTTGTGGTTTCTCAGCAGCCACTTTGATATGGTAAAACAGAGAGGTCAGAATGGAATTGGAAGAAAAGGCAAATGACAAGCATCACACTGGGTTATGGCCCTTCACAGCCAGAATCCGGTGACCTGGGCTGCTCCAGGAACTGGAGAAATGGAGAAGGGACAGGGAGTAGGGTGAGGTTGCTCCAGCCACCTTCTTACCAACTTATGACTTTGGTACCCCAAGGACCCTAGACAAGTAACCAAGTTAAGAAGAGTGTTCTTCTGTCTGCTCCTGTGGTTAAGAAATTGACTTTAGGTAAATGACAGCATACAGATTAAAACAGGAAACATTCCAAACTCTTAACAAAAAAGAAAAGAAATTTGAATTAAATAATGAAGTCTGTGGCAGATGAAGTTCTTTCACTCTGTGATGATGGATACTGACACAGCCAGAGAAAGTTATATGGAAGAATACTTTTCTCTGTGGATTATCAATTTGATCAAGAGTTTAGTTCATCTGTGTATGCTTGTATCCGCTTTTAGTGTTTGCTTTTCTCCTCCCATACCTTTACTTTTACTTTTTGACTATGTCACTTCCCCCCCCTTTCCTGTGCATCACAAGAGAAAACGCTGGAAATATATGCTATGTTGCCTTTACATAAAGATTTCTGTTGTGTTTTAAAACTGGATTGCAATGCAGTTTCAAGATATCAAGTCTGGCTCCAGATCCTTAACATATTTCTGGAATTACAGCAAGAAGAAAACCGACATGGGAAAACATTTCATCGCAAAAGCACCAACTGCAGGTGTCCGAGTTTGTCTATGGAGCCCTGCTCTGTGGTCCTGGTTTCAGGGTCCTGCCCGCCCCAACTAGGGCAGGATTTCTGCTTAATAAAGTGACTTCTATGAATTTTTCCTAAACCCCAAATTCAATGATGCGATTTTAGCAATGGAGAGAATGAATGAATGAATGCATTGCAAAGACTCGGGCACTTCCTGGGTTTCTGACTGAGCTTAGGGTTGAATGGGCTCCATGACACTACACTTGCTCACACGAGATCAGCCCCCGCCACTGCAACACTAAGAGGCGATGCCTGGCTACGAGCCAGGGATGTCAGCGAATTCTGCTAACAGGGGTACACTCTTCAGTCACTTTGGCAAGGTAACCGACTGAGGTGCGGAAATAGGATTCAAACCTGTTCCCCATCCCAAAAGCCCCGTCGCCACAGCCCAGAACTCTGGCCAGACAGCCATCGCGCCTGCCAAACCAGCCACCAATGAAGGCTCCTGCGACCAGGGGCGGGCCTGGTGCGCCCTCTGCGTACAGAAAATGCTTGGGGTTGGCGAAAGCTCGCGCTGACCCATAGGACCGAAACCGGGTCTGGAGGCTCGCTCCCCTCTGGGCTTGGATCCCGTGGCTTAACCCCGCACGCGCAGAACCAAAGACCCTAGAAGGGCGGAGCCTGAACCTCCTCGACTGAAGCCTTGGAGGGGTGGAGGCACGTCCCACGGCGCGCCTGCCTGGACTTGGGTGGAAACCAGGAGGACTAATGGGGTCTGAGGGCGGTCGAGGTAGTGCCGCTTTGCCTCCATGGGGGGCTTGTGCAGAAACCCCCTACGCGGGGCGGGTGGTAGCGGCCGTTAGAGTCGCCGCAGGCCACACAGTGATTAGTTTCAAAATAGACTCCCCTACCAAGTGGTGCCTCCCAAAGCTGACGGATCCATCTCACTGCCCTCGCGGGTGTATGCCTGTGGGGACGAGCTCTGGACTCTTTGTGCCTGCCTCCTGGAGGCACTGGCGGTGCGGTCCAGGTGGCTTCCATGCAGATGCCCTGTAAACTGTTCCTTGTCTTCCTCTCGCTCCCCGGCGGACTTTTCCATCCCCGACTCCCCTTACTTCACACCCACATCCCCCAGTGGAACAGCTCAGGCCCTCAAGGTCTTGCAGAGAGCAAAAGCCCAGGGGTCCACCTACCTGCCTCAAAGCTCCTGCCCCAGGAGTGGGCTGAGGCTGTCCGTCATTGGGCAGCAATGTGACAGCATCTAAAAACCTGAGGGCCTCCCTGGTGGTGCCAGGGTTAAAGTCTCAGCACTATCAAGCTATCGCCAGCCACTGTCACATGAGTTGTAGCCCCAGCTAGGGAGCTAACCCACATGGCACAGCAGACCTCGCCTGTCTTGCCCGCTGCTCCCTTCAGCAGTGTATTTCAGTGAATCTGTCTTTCTGCTCCCCACTCTGTCTCTGGTGAATCCTCTCATCCCCCCACACCTCTGGCTTGTACCCCATTTCTTGTATGCATAAATAAAAATACATCTTTTAAAAAATAAATAAAACCTGGTAACATTCTCTGCTGGAATGCCAGCTGTGCCAAGGCAGGTTTGTGTGACTTTCTAGTTCCTTAATATCTCCCCAATATCTGGAGCAGTGTCCAGCCATAGGAGGCATGAGGTACTTGTTGAATGAATGACTCCTTTGACTTAGCAATTCCACTTCCAAGATCTTGTGCCAAAGACACACTCAAATATATGCACATGTATAACCTGCCAGTGGTCATACAGCTGGGGTGTCATGGAACCAGGATTAGAACCAAGGCCATCTAGAACCTGAGTACCATCCTCATAACCATACACCAGTGCCCTTTCTTCTTTTTCATGCTCTTGTTTGTGGGTGGGTGATGCCCAAAAGTGTGTGTGATGCTGGTGTGACTACTGAGTTTCCACAGCAGGATGTACCTGACATTGTTCGGGCATCCTAAGCAGATGTGGCACCAGTGGGTTAACCCTTCCCCCTTCCAGCCTGGAGTGGGCATCTGGAGTGTCCTCAGTGTTGGCACCATGGACTGTAAGCTTCTGTGCACCTAACCCCAGGAACTTATTTCTGGGCAGCTGGGAGAGTCAGAAGGGCCAGGACCCCATCCAGACCTAGGACAGTCATCTCAAATTTTCTGTAAGATAAAATCACTTCTGTTCTTACATGAAATATTTTGAAATGAATCTGTTAGCGAGCAGACCAAGGGATACCCCAAGACCCTCAAACTTACATGCTCTAAAGAGGTTCTGCCATTCACCACATAAAGACAAAACATATTCTTAGTATGTAAGCTCTTTAATAGAATTAGTGTACATAGAGAGGGAATAAGAGAAAGGATATAGCTGCCCAGTGACACACCCAAAGTTACCCATTCCCTCGTGGGTATATGCACAAAAAATTAATAGATGATATAATCTTAATCTAGTAATTTATAATAACATTGCCCAAGAAAAGGGCTTCATTAGGGTGGCAGAGCCCGGTAATTGTGTAAAACTTAAACCTTTGTATTCAGAGGTTCAATTCTTCTCCCTAACAATATGTGCATAATCAATCTCCTAACCTTAATCATACCAATTCTGCTTGTGGTAGCATTTCTAACACTAATCAAACGAAAAGTGTTAGGATCCATACAACTACGTGGTCCCAAAGTGGGACCACTGAGGCCCAAAAACTTGCCACAAGTCTAAGGCACCTTCTGGTGGGGACCCATAGGAAAGGAACAGAAGAAGCCAGACAAGTCTGGAAGGAAGGGAACAAAATTAAAATACAAATCAAGAGAAGGCCTGCCATTGTCAGCCTCCCCATGTTTCCCTCACCTACATGTCTTTGTCAAGTGTCTTTACATGTCTAGGCATGTCTCTTCCATGTCCCCCAAGCCCCTGGTGCAAGTCCAAAGCTGAGAAGTGAGCGTGACTTCTTCCTGTGTCTGCTCCATGTGTCTCCTCTCCTGTGTCTCCTCAAATCTCCCATAGCTTCGCCTGGCTGCTCAGCTCCACTCAATAGGTAGGATAGGGAACCTGGAACTTCCCCCTTTATGGAGATTCCTCTGTTACAATTCTATCCCTACACAAAATTGAAAACAATTTATTGCCGCAGAAGGGAGCTGTAAAAATAAACCATGAAAAAAATCCCATACTTCATCAAGTCTAAAATGCCCCTTTTTCTATACTTCAGCGTATCAGAAATCAGGAGTGCATCTCAGTTGCTGAGGTGAGAAGGCAGCATGTCATAGTTTAATTAGAGGCATTCTTTTTTTCTTAGGGTTACCTCAAATAACGGTGTGGCAGACAACTTATGGCAGCTGGAATTTGGTTAGATATGGTAAAAAAAATATTGTGGATCTTAAATTTTCAATGTAAAGAATAACTTTTAGGTAACTATAGCTCTGATTTGCAGTGTGCGGGGCACTTCCCCCCCTCCCCGCCCCAATTTTACTGGGAGATAATGGATGTATGACATTGTATTTGTTTCAGGTGTACAACATTATGATTTGATATCCATATATACTGCAAATGATCACCACAATAAGTTAACTTGTATAAGTTCACGTAGTTAAAATTTTTTCTTTTTTTTTATAGAGGCATTTTTGTTTGTTTGTTTGTTTGTTTGTTTGTTTGTTTGTTTGTTTGTTTGTTTATACAAGCACTGGGTACAGTCAGAAGCGCGGGAGGGTGACCGAATTCACCAGAGCCAGAGCGGGGAGCAGAGCAGGCAGAAGGACCAAAGTACACTGCTGAGGGGAGCAGCCGGCGGCAGGAGAGGTCTGCGCGCCATGTGGGACCCTCCTCTGGTGGCCGGGGAGCAGCCGGGGATCGAACCGGCACCGCAGAGGCCGCAGGCAGCTTCACAACCCAGCGCTCAACCGCTGTGCCACCGGGGAGGCCCTATAATTTTTTCTTATGAGAACTTTTAAAATCTGCTCTCTTAGCAACTTTCAAATATACAGTACAATAGTATTGACTACAGTCACCATGTTGTACATTACATTCCCCAGGACTTACTCATCTTACAACTGGAAATTTGTACCTTTTGACACACTTCACCCATTTCACGCCCCACCCACTACCTCTGACAACCACCAATCTGCTCTGTTTCTCTGAGTTCCTTTTTTTTATCTTCCACATGTAAATGAGATCATACATAATTTGTCTCTCTCTGTCTGGTCTATTTCACTTAGCATAATACCCTCAGGTCCATCCATGTTACCAAAAATGGCAGGATTTCCTTCTTTTTTATGGTTGATCCCAAGCCCTTCTTCTGGGTGCTCTCACTTAACCTTCCCTAGGCCCCAGGGAAGAAAACCCTGTCTCCCTGTGTCACCGATGAGGACACTGAGGCCCAGAGAGGCCAGGTAACCATCTGGGGTCCTCCAGCTCAGGAGGGCAGAGCCCAGGCCACACGCCAAAGGCCCTGAGGAGGGCAGTTGGGGCTCCTGGGGTTTCACATTATATAACCCCTCCCAGAGTCCCTTCCCCACACTCACAGGCCAGCCTGCACCGTGTCCTCACACCTCCCCACTGGACGCTCCCTGCCGCCCTCATTCCCCTCAGCCCCCTGTCTGGGTCTGCACTTTCACCTGGACCCTGCAGCTCTTCTCACTTCCGCCCTAACAGGGACTTTTGTGACCAGCCCCCGAAGCAGACTGTTTCAGTGAAGGAGGAGGATACCTCTCACCCACAATTGCTGCACATGCGAATCCTGTGAGTCCTGCAATTCCGGGTGACTGAGGCCCCAAATCACCTGACGTTTCTGGAATAGAACTGCCTAGAGGGACTGTGCCTACTTTGGAATTCATCACAGAATCCTCAGCCCCATGAGGCACAGTGGTCTACCTTTGTCACTGTGATGCAGACCACTTTATACCACTGTGTACCCTACCCAGGGCCTAGATAATATCTCTTCCCCTAGGTGCCCTGACTGAGGGGGCTGAATCCAATATTCAATGACTTCCAACCCAGCCATACAACTTCTGACAAAGGCCTGTGATCCAAAGCCTGACCAATAAAAAGACACTCCCAAACACCTTTCATGGGTAGACTTGAGTCTCAACAGACCAGACTGTCAGGAATATATCGCTTTCTGTCAGAAGAAAATCTCCCCCTTTCCTCACTGTCTGCATTTTCTGTCTTCCCTTTGAGTACCTCCTCACGGAAATTTCTGAATCAAAGACAGTCATCAGGTGACTTGGGGGAAACAGCTGACATCAGCCAGTCTTCCCAGACTTTCAGTTTTACCCAAATTAAACTTAGCTCATTGAAAACCCCACAATTGAAGTGATTACAACCTAAGAATTCCCTCTCCCATGGGTCTTTTCTCCTTTTCAAAAGGTTATTGTCAAGACTGGGGGATGCCAGGGCCTCTATGGCTAGTAACTCCAGTGCTCTGTAAGTCCTTCCATTAGGGTTGCAAAGAATGAGTTTCCAACATTTTGTAGGAAGTTGCCATTGTATTGGTGCCCAAACTCAACAAAGAACTTAAATTGGGTAAGCTGTATGTTCATATTTTAGGCATCCATTAATTAAGAAAAAGTAGAAAAGTAGATGTGTTGCTTTTTAAAAAAAAAAAAAAAGATTTATTTTTATTTATACAAGAACTGGGTAGAGGCCAGAGGCATGGGAGGGTAAGGGGATTCACCAGAGACAGAGTGGGGAGCAGAACAGGCAGACGGACCGAAGACATTGCTGAGGGGAGCAGCGGACAGAAGACACTGCTGAGGGGAGAAGAGGGCAAGGCAGGAGATGTCTGCCACACCATGTAGGTATCTCCCTGGCCAGCCGGGAATCGAACCCACACTGTAGAGGCTGTGGACAACTTCACAGCACTGCACTCAACCTGCTGCACCACCGGGGAGGCCTGCTTTTTATCTTTTTTAAAAAAATTTATTGAAGTCAGAGAAAGTAAATTTCTTTACAAAATCTCTTCAAAATCAGATAAATAAAAAGTATTCAAGACTTGAAAAAATAAATTTAGCAAATCTTCAAGAAAGTTGAGCAAACAAAAGGAGGGAAACAATAAAAAAATAAAGTCTTAGTAAAGGTGGTCTAGAATTAGATGAAGAAAATTTCCAGATACTGAGAAAAGGAAATAAGCTGAAAAAAAAAAACCATCAAAAGAATAATGCAAAAATGTTCCTTTAAAACATCAAAATCAACAAGCAACTATAAATCAGAGACACACTACAGGGGTGGGGGGTGGGAAGAGGAGGAATTGGGGTCAAAATAAGGGGGTTGCAATTGTATGGGGAATATAACCAAGATGAAAATGCATACATTGTGCAAAAATTAAAAATGATGTAAGAATTATATAAAATTTAAAAAATTAAATTAAATTAAAAGGGACAGAATGATGTAAAATATATATAAAATAAAATAAAATTAAAAAAAAATAAAATAGGGGCCTCCCTGGTAGTGCAAGGGGTTAAGACACAACCTATTAAGCTATCTGCTGCCACTGCAGCACAAGTTTGACCCCCAGCCAGGGAGCTACCCACATGGCTCAGCAGACCTCTCCTGGCTCACCCGCTGCTCCCCTCAGCAGTGTATTTCAGTAGAGCCACCTGTTCTGTTCCCCGCTCTGTCTCTGGTGAATCCTCTCACCCCCCACACCTCTGGCCTGTACCCCAGTTCCTGTATACATAAATAAATAAATCTTTAAAAATATATAAAATGAAATAAAATAAAGAATATATACTGTAAAATTTCAGAATGCCAAGAAAAAATAAAATAAATAGTAAATTCTAAAAAAGAAGACAGCCAATCCAATAAATATGCGCAAGATATTTAAACATTCGAGAATGGGTGGATGAAAATATGCTGAAATGTAAATGGAAACCCCAAGAAGATACCACTCAACACCTATTAGCATAGCAAAAGACAGTTAAAAATAAGAATTTATAGGATAAGCAAATCAAGAGAAAATACTTGTGGTGACTGAATGAAGACAGAAAACAGTATTTTCGAAAGATTTTTTATTTTTTAATTTATTTATGCATACAAGAACTGGGGTACAGGCCAGAGGTGTGGGAGGTGAGAGGATTCACCAGAGACAGAGTGGGGAGCAGACCAGGCAGACTGACTGAAACACACTGCTGAGGGGAGCAGGGGGCGAGACAGAAGAGGTCTGCTGTGCCATATGGGTCAGCTCCCTGGCCAGGGATCAAACTCAGGCCACAACAATGATAGTGCTGAGACTTAACCCCTACACCACCAGGGAGGCCCCAGAAAACAGTATTAAAAGCAAAAAGATGGTTATAATAAGACATGCACATGGTTTCTAAGAGTGTTGCAAACTAGTTACTGACCTTGAATAAAGGTATTTATCTCTTCTTTTCTTCTATTGTCACATCTATATAGTGAGGATTAAGGGGTCAGTCGGGGTTTTTTAGTCTGTTTTATTCATTTTTTATTGAAGTCACATTGTGTTATTACATACATGTTTCAGGTGTACCTCGTTAAAAATCAACATCTGTATATACAACATTAAGTTCACCACTAAACATCCAATTCTATCCTTCCCCATACAATTGATCTCTTGTTGGATTTACCCACACCACTTCTCCCTTCCCTTCTGGTAGCCATTAATTGGTCTTACAGCCTAAAAGTTTATTTTTGTTTTATTTAACTGGTTCATTTGCTTGATTTCTCTCTATACCTACATATGAGTGAAATCATAAGGTCTTTCTCCATCTGACTTATTTCACTAAGCATAATACCTTCGGGGTCCATCCACTTGCTGCAAATGGCAGGATTTCATTTCTTTCTTAATAGCTGAGCGGCGTTCCATTGCGTGTTTATATACACACGCACACCACATCTTAATCCAATCATCTGTCCATGGGCATCTAGATGGCTTCCAGCTCTTGGCTATTGTAAATAAGAGAAATGAGAATTTTTCTTTTAATGAAAGAGGGATAATGAACAGAGAGTTTAAAATGTCTTTATAGTGAAGCAGCGCCAACAGCACACGCATGGTCCCTGGGGAACAGCTGTTCGTGGCCACCTAGTTACGGGGCTCTGCTCTGTGCTACGAGAGTCCCCTGGCTCTCCCCTGCCATGGCTCTCCCCTCTCTTGTTCTGTCATTACCTTCTGTGTTGTTTACTGCTCTTGTATTCTGACCTCTTTTCAAACTCCTACCCTACAAGAATCACCTACATTCTCAGAATCTGCCTAGCCCAGAGCTGGAGCCTGAAGCCTGACTCTCAGCAGATGTTCAGGCTTTTTGTTTTATTTTTGTCTGAGAGGTGATGACACACGCCACTCATGTAATCAAGTATAGCAAATAACTGGGTTCAAGACACATGGCCCCAAATATGGCATCTTGGCATATTAAATATTTCAAGCTGAAGAAACTTGAGAAAATACTTTCTGAAAGGTGCAGGAAAGACTTTTTGATCTTCCCCTGAAACAGATCATAAAATCATCATGTGAGAGGTAGCCTTTGAATATCCAGAGGAAAGGAGCATCCTTATTCCCAAAGACCCAGGGATGCTAACAGGAATGCATGAATAGGCTTTACTGTTCCTCCTACTTTACTGTGCTTGACTGATACCCTTGAATATCCTATGACATTTCCCCACAACTTTCTGCTCTTTGTCAAATCTAGCATAAAAAACACCCAGGTTGAACCACTTCTTCAGGTCATATAAAACTTACATTTAAAAAATTCATGTATTTCTCTTGTTAGTATGTCTTTTGTTACAGGGCCTCCAGTCAAAAACTCAGAAGAGTAAAGGGAAAAGATATTTTTCTCCCTACACCATTTTTAAGTCAGCCTTAGGTTTACTGGAAATAATACATTGTAAATGAGAGATCAAAGGAAACCTCTTTGCAATCTTCTGTTCTCTTAAAGGTTGTGCCGAAGAAAAAAATAAAAAATGAAAAAGAATGGTGTGCCCAAAAGGGTCCACTCAGCATACCTGGATTGCTCAAACCCTGCACATTCCAAAGAAAAGTCTGCTTCTAGGAGTTACCCTTGACTGGTCCCTGGAGGCGAGCTCTGAGCCCTTGGACTATTTGCCTGATAACAATGTTTTGCATGCTTGATACCTTGGGTTACGGTGTGCCAGTGGGACCTGGCAAGTGTATACAACCTATGTGAGTTATGGAGAATGTCTGTCTTGCTCTAGGGTCTGGAGTCTGAGTAGCTGATGTCGGTCACACAAGCTCTGTGTACCCACTCTACTGGGAGGTGGCACCTTGGAAGGGAATCTCACACCTGGTTTCTCCAAGACTTTACTCCATGTGCCCTTTACTTTGGTTGATTCTAATCTGTGACCTTTCACTATAATCAACTGAACCAAGAATATAATAGCTCTGAGTACTGGGAGTCCCCCTAGCCTGAGGATGTTCCTGGGGATCCCCAGCATAGGTTTGTGCCCTTTACTCCATACTTTGTCCAGAAGCATTTAGTCCCAGTGTATTACCTACTTTTATATTATAAGGAATCTTGGACACTGGTACTTTCTCAAATCAGCCCTCAGGATTGGTCAATTCACCATTCTTCCAAAGGGGCTGATTAAACAGACTAGGCCCTTAATACTTTTGGAATTAACAGTACCAGTCTGCTTTTTTAAATAGGAGACATAGATGTCGCTCAGCCTTCTAGCAACAGAATCAAGTCCGTGAATCCAGGGATCAGTGGATATGGAAGTCCAGCCAATCCCTTTACTTCTCACAAGTCTATTTCCCTCCTGCTTTAAGGCCACCCCACTCACTGCCTTTTGCCTGAGTCCCTTCCCTGTGCTCCTCCTTTGCACTTGAACTGCTCTTCTGTTTATGTGTCTGCCTGCCCCGTCAGTGTGCTGCCTGCCATGGGAAACACCACATGCATCAGTATGCTCTTGTACTTATTCATCATAGCAACCTTAGTGTAAATAATATCATTTCTATTTTAGAAATGCGGAAACAAACCGAAAAGGTGTAGATGCCTTTCCCATCATCTACCGTCAGTATGTGTCAGAGCCAGAATTGAAACCCATGACTATTTCACGCCATAGACTGAGACACAGTAGGCAGCACCCAGATGATTTTGCCTCAGCAAGTCCCCTTGGTTCCTTTGCTGGTTCTTCTACCTAGACCAAATTTTCTCAGCCAGGTCCATGAGAGAGGGACCTCTCGTGCATTTTGTGGCAAATTAAGATACCCTACACCTACTCATTTGAACCATACGCTTTCAGTCCTTTTAAATCAGAAAATATTTTAAACCTCTGTATGAAAAGATAATTTGGTTCTGAGCAGGGTCCTTTTTTTCTACAACTGTTTTTGAGGGTGTTAAGTCAGAAATGTAACTTGCTGTCATATACAGTACAGGGGTATGATACTGCAAGCAGGCAGTTGGGGGTTTCTGAGATTTGTGACTGCCAGGCCACCAGAGGATTTTGAAGAGGAAATAACTATTTATGGCTGCTCCCTCTCCACCTCTGAACTAAGGAAGGACAGATGTGGTTGCAGGAGGTGTTATAGCATTTTGCCGTAAGGCTTATGACAAATTCTTTCTCGCTCCCCATGAACTCTCCCAAATAGTCTTAGTAACCTAGTTATAGTTCTGTAGCATGAGCGGGTTAGCGTGTTTTTATTTGCATACAAGAACTGGGGTGTAGGCCAGAGGTGGGGAGGAGACGATTCACCAGAGAGAGAGTGGGGAGCAGAACAGGCAGATTTTACTGAAATACACTGCTGAGGGTAGCAGTAGGTGAGACAGAAGTCTGCTGTGCCATGTGGATTAGCATCCTGGCTGGGAATCGAACTCAGGCCATAGCAGTGATAGCGCTGAGACTTAACCCCTAGGCCACTAGAGAGGTCCCAGTATGTTATTTTAAATGTTTTGGGATCAATGATTTCATCTGAGGTACCACGTGAGGTCTGTGTGCCACATACTGGGAAATGCTTACCTTCAAGACAACAAAATCTCTCAACTCAAAACATATACAGGGCCTCCCCGGTGGCGCTGCGGTTGAGCGCTGGGTTGCGAAGCTGCCCGCAGCCTCTGCGGTGCCGGTTCGATCCCCGGCTGCTCCCCGGCCACCCGAGGAGGGTCCCACATGGTGCGCAGACCTCTCCTGCCGCCCGCTGCTCCCCTCAGCAGTGTACTTCGGTCCTTCTGCCTGCTCTGCTCCCCGCTCTAGCTCTGGTGAATTCTCTCACCCTCCCGCGCTTCTGACTGTACCCAGTGCATGTATAAACCAAACAAACAAACAAATAATAAATAAATAAATAAATAAGACATGCCTCTAGAAAATTAAAAAAAAAAAAAAAAAAAACAATTAAAAAAAAAAAAAAAAAAAAAAAAAAAAAACATATACAAATTTTGGATTACAACTGATGTCACTATATACACTGTCAGTTCTATACGCTGCATTTTCAGAACTTTGAATTTAGAATTTGAATCCCCAAATCTGCTTAAGGGAGTCAGATTGCCCATTTTGTGAACACTCTGACCCTTCCTTTGTGAGGATTTGATGAGCTCACACATGTATGGATCTAGCCCAAGTAGCTAACCATACACACCCTGTAGTTGCGATTTTTTAAAATAACTTGCATTAGTAAAGAACTCAGTAATTGGAGCTACTGTCACAACTCTCCAGGGTTGGTCAGTCACAACCATACAACACAAATTGGCCAAGTTAACCACCATACAACACAAATAGGCCAAGTTAACACAGAGGCTTTTATGTGTAGAAATTTAAGTAGAAACAGGAGCAGGTAGCTTTCAAAGTGACAGCATCATTAGTTACGTGTGAAGTTTGAAGTGATGGGAACCTGGTGTTTCCCTTCTGTGTCTGCCCTTGAATCCAATCTTAAAAGAGCAATCCAGAAACAGCTGGTCATGAGAAAGCCTACTCACAGCCTTACAGTTCCAGAGAACAGATAGGTTTCACAACCCATTTTATTCATCTAGCATAACCTTGATACCAAAGTGCAACAGAGTACATGAAAAGAGTAGGGCCTCCCCGGTGGCGCAGCAGTTGAGCGCTGGGTTGCGAAGCTGCCCACAGCCTCTGTGGCGCCGGTTCGATCCCCGGCTGCTCCCCGGCCACCAGAGGAAGGTCCCACATGGCGCGCAGACCTCTCCTGCCGCCCGCTGCTCCCCTCAGCAGTGTACTGTGGTCCTTCTGCCTGCTCTGCTCCCTGCTCTGGCTCTGGTGAATTCTCTCACCCTCCCGCACTTCTGACTGTACCCAGTGCATGTATAAACAAACAAATAAATAAATGAAAATACATGCCTCTTTAAAAAAAAAAAAGAAAGAAAAGTGTAGGCCATTGTCACCCATGAGGACATAAACAATTGAAAAAAATTAGGATCTGAAAAAAAAGATGTACAAGATTTCTGAGCACAAAACCTTTATTGAGACATTTTTAATAGTGAGATTTCCAACATAGTATGAGTCGTAGCATGTATTGGTCTCAGTTGGTCTCCATTTAGAACTTCAGCTGCTCTTCATCTGTAAGACATATAAGATGGGAACATTACATAACCGAACTGTGTTTAGATGATGCTAGACACATATGAGGGATACTACAGTTTTTGTTTTATAAAATGAACTAAAACCAGAACCTTAAAAGTGAACCTTTGGCTTACAGCCAGTTAAACCTCTGCAGAGACTTTAAAGGTAGATTTTCAGGCACATTAATAATATTTGTTGAACACAGCACACTTTTTAGTTTACAAAGCAACAGAAAGTACTCAATGGCAGGAAAGATTAAAACTAGTTAATCTATTCACAGAGGTAGTTTTATGTAGAAGGAAAAAATCTGTATGCTTTTAGTAAAATCCAACCAAACAACAAATGAAAAATCTAAAGAACCTTTCGTAATTATCATTTGTTTTAACTGGAAAAAAAATTCTGACTACAGGACATCTAAAACAGTAATGCCATACTTAGAATTGCATAAATATGTAAGCCACTATCCCATTTGTTTTGGCTCTATTGTGTAAAAGTGCAAAACTGTTTCTGTGTGCTAGTTTAGCCATTATATGGTCATTTTAAACAGGGTGACCATTTGCCCCATTTTCACTCATACTCCTGTTATTATGAACAGTGACTGCAGTTTGCACAAAAGCATTGCCGTTTGTACAAAAATATTACATAGTCACACTAGTTTTAAGCCACTGCCATCAAAGGTAACATCAAATTGTGGAGGAAAAATAGTGCCATTTCTCAAAGTCTGGCTTAAAAAAGGGGGAGGGTGGGTGCAGAGAGAAAAAAAACTTTAGAAGTCGAATATATTAATATATAATATATTCAATGCTTGTTAAGTGTCTCGTTTCATACTTCTTTTTGCATATACTTAAGTATGTGTTTATTCAATGTTATCTAAACTAGTGGATTCTCCATTTAGAGATTTTCTAAAAGAGCAATCTCTTATTTGTTGGATAATTTTTTTCCTTTTTCTAATGATTAATACCTATCTTTTATTAAGTATCTCCTTCCTTTTCCCTTAGGTTTTTTTTTTTAATATTGTATGCTGATGCAATTCATTATCTTTCTTCTTTATTTTATGTATTTTTTAAATCATTTTTCATTTTTGTACAATGTATGCATTTTCATCCTGGTTATAGTCCCCGTACAATTCCTACCACCCTTGTTTTGATCCTACTCCCTTCTCCCCCACCACCCCATAGTGTGTCTCTGATTTATAGTTGCTTGTTGATTTTGATTTTTACATTATAATTAGTCTTTTTCCTGATCCCTTATTTAGGTTTTCTAAATTCCTTCTATTAGTGAGATCATCTGGTATTTTTCATTATCTTTCTTAATAACATATACTTAAACCTATGAGCCATGTTCAGTAAGTACCTGAATGCAGACAGAAAACTATTCTTTTAATGCAAATAGTCTAATGAAATGGATGAGGACTGTACAGTAAAAACATTTAGAATACTCCCACCCTTCAAAAAAAACATTTAGAATACTAATGGAGGGCAATTTCTTCCCTAAACATCAAGTGTTTCCCTTTAAATTCAGCTGTGTAATTTTTAGTGGTCAGCAATTTGGAAAACATGCATGAAACACACTTAAGTTGATTACTCAAGCACTTCAGTTACGGTCTTTGAACTTCAAATTTTATCAACTAATGCCTCAAGGTGGAAACTTCACAACACATCTGACATGGTTACAGGTATTAAGCATGTCAAAATTTTATTAGGAACAGTAACTCATTAAGACTGACCATGGAGAAAAGGAGTGTGCTTTGCTGAAGTATCTTACTACTACACCTACCTCCAACATTACTGACTACTTGATCAGCCAATGAAACTAGACTATCCCTTGATTATTTTTATTATTCAGTCACTTGAGGCTTCCTTCAGGGAAGGGTTTTAAAAGCATTTTATTTTTTAAGAGCCAAAGAACTCAGAATTTCACAAAACCTTAAGACAGGCATTCAGGATTCCATACCATACAGAAAAACAAACATCAATTCAGATGTTGTAATTTGAGTCAAGTCAGGGTCTGATGATTTATGATAAAAACAAATCACGTGAAGCAGATTTTATTCGTATTCTAGCCAACAGAATCGGAGTATACAAAAATCAGAATTTAGTATGATTTTTAAATATCTGATTTGAATTCACTGTTTTTAAAAGCATAGAGATGGGTTTAGAAGCTAAGGACTTTCCCCAGTCACATAAATTATGGGAGAGCTGATACTACAATCTATTTCAGTCTCTATTTTAGTCTATTTTATACAAACTGAGGTTACAAATGAATTACATTATTTGTTAAAAGCAGATCTCTATGAAATATCTGAGAATTATTAGCTGTTGATTAAAGAACTTAGAAGAAAATGTTTTCATATTGTATGATTCACTATGGCTTTGACTACATTTGTTTCTGTACCTTATTTTCTGACTCAGACATTTGAAGTATGAACTTTATTTCAATTAATCTTTGTATATAGGAAGTTATTAAAGCAGCAATAATGTTGCTTCTATGATACTATAAACGTAAGGCTATAGAAAAGATTTATTATAATTTGATTGCTTAATGGTAACGTACCTAACTCTGGCATTTTAATGGGCTCCAGATTAATCAGGCTCCTCCCCTTGGCATGAGGCTCACCTCCACGATCACGTCCAGTTCTTGGATGAGTCAGCTCCTGCTTAATAGCTTCCAGATCACGGTCTTACAAATAAAAAGGTTATCAATTTAAGAAAGAAAACATGATATTAACAAGGAAATGAATAATTAGTTCCCTCAATATTAAACAAAAGCCTTAGAGTACGACTAGTATGATAATGTTATGCATAAAAATCACATTATTTCAGAAGTATGTTACCAGAAACTAGTAAAGCAAGGTTTTACTACCCTTTCCCCAAACTGCCCTCAAACTACTTAGGTGTTCCTTTGTACCTGTCATTATACTTATCTAAGTCTGACTAGACAGTGAATTTGAGGCTGAATCCCATTTCATTAGTACTTAGCAAGTTACATGAGTAGATAACAATAAACGATAGGTAGAAGGGGGAAAAAGCCTGAATTCCACTTAGAAAAAGTACCATAGATAGCAAAATTATCAGCGAATAACAGCAAAGATACTGTCTTGCAGTGAGAATAAAGGAAGGGGAATGAAAAGAAATAGCCACTGTTGTCTGTCATAGTCTGGAAATCTCTGGTAAGTGGCCTTAATAGTATGTTTTGCTTCAAAATGCTATATAGGGCCTCCCTAGTGGCCTAGGGGTGAAGTCTCAACACTATCACCTCTACGTCCTGAGTTCAATCCCAGCCTGGGAGCTACCCCACATGGCGCAGCAGACCTCTCTTGTCTTGCCTGCTGCTCCCCTCAGCAGTGTATTTCAGTAGATCTGCCTGTCCTGTCTTCTCCCCTCCCCCCCCCTCCCGGTCTCTGGAGAACTTCTCACTCCCGCACCTCTGCCCTATACCCTATGCAAAAATTTATCTTTTCTAAAAAACTATATATCTGGGAGAAATAATTTGTTAAGTTTAAGACAATCTTGTTTTTTTCCTGACCGTAGAAAGATTTTAAAAGTCACTTGAAGCTGTCAAACCAAACCAGCTTATCTATATGCAAGATCCTGAATTATCCAGCTTTTATCAAACTAACATATAAAAAAATTACAGAAACAACGACCATCATCATTCACTCATTTTTGGAGTCTATCCTACTCCACTAAACTCTATTCCTGGTCCAGTATTAAGCTACATTGTAATAGATATGTCAGTTTTAATCATTTTAAGAAAAAAACATTTTTTACAAAAACTTGTTAGAAAGATACAAACTTTGGAATGAAATACAAATTTTGTTATTTAGTATTCAAATGTTCTTTGATAAACAATCCTTGTGCTCAATTTTCTAATTTATAAAATGGGAGAAATGTATTATAGTGAGGGATTGCCCTAAACTGCAAACAATACTCTTAACTTTTCCAGCCAATTTTCAAGCAATGTTTGAGATCACTTTCTACTGTTTTCTTTCCTTCTGTTAATGGTATATAATGATGCTCTGCTCTCTCTCACACACACACAGCATTGTTCTCTCTCCCTCACCTTCAATCACAGATGCTCCATCCTTTTTGTCTTGACCAGGCTTAACAGCCTCCATCTCAGTTGTTGGTTCCTCTTTTTGAGGTTGCTCAGTAGGCTGAGTGGCGTAGCAGTGTGTGCAAATAAAAGTTTTGTTATTGATGTATATTAATGATATAAAGAATGCACAGGGAAATTTAATCACAAGTAAATATAAAGGTATTTAATAATATATTCTTTGTGTAATACATTCTTAATGTTTCTCCTCCGATAGATTGTGCAATCTGTTGTTAATAAGTGTCAGAAGGCATGAGGTATATTTCCCCAGAACATAACAGCATCCATTCAAGCAACACCAAAATGTCCTGAATCAATGTGTCTTGTCACCGTAAAATACCTTTTTCAGTCTATCTGTACTAGCTCCACGGCTCCACAAAAATTAACTTCTAATAAACATTAATTATCAGAGCACTTACCCCCACAAGCTCAGGCAGCAAAGGTACTTTATCATCATCTCCTCCTCTAAGTTTAAATGGTGTCTTCAATTGCTCACTCATATTTCACACTGAAAACAGAAAATTGTGATTTGGAAAATGCACTTAAATGGGTAAGTGTATCTGACTACTTCTATGGCCAACTAGTGACATATCCTACCCCGCCTTCAAAATAATTAATTGTGGGACCTCCCCTGGTGGCACAGCCGTTGGAGGCTGCCCGCGGCCTCTGCAGCGCCGGTTCGTTCCCCGGCCGCCGGCGAGGGTCCCACCAAAAAAAAAAAAAAATTAATTGTGCCTGCTTTCCAATCAGACCAAATCTGGCAACTTGCAAATACAGGTTTTTGTCATGGCAGAGCCAACAAAGAAATCACCGTAAAATGACATGAACACATTTCTGATAAACTTTGGCTTCACAACTTGATTCTCCAAATGGAGACATTTAAGTAAATACCAGCGGCGGCTTGAGTACTACTTTTGACATACTCTTACTTCATTAAGGTCGGCCCCCTCCCCAGTCTTACTGGAACATTCCCACACTCATTCATTTACACACCGCCGTGGCTTTCCACACTCTAGTGAAAGGCTGCGATAAAAACAAATGTGTACGCACCTCCCTTGGACTCGGTTTGGAGCTGCTCAAATCTCAAAGCTACCACCTAGGCCCTTCCTTCACCCCTCCCCCACCCTTCAGGTTTCTAGGCCCTTCCTTCACCCCTCCCCCACCCCACTCCTGCCCCCACCACCCCGCGCCCGTTTCTAGGCCCTTCCTTCACCCCTCCACCTCACCCCTGGGTTTCTAGAACTTTCCTTCACCCCTCCACACACACCCCGGTTTCTAGGCCCTTCCTTCACCCCTTCATGCCCCCCAGTTTCTAGACCTTTCCTTCACTCCTCCACACACACCCCCACACCCCCGGTTTCTAGGCCCTTCCTTCACCCCTCCGCCCCCCCCACCAGTTTCTAGGCCTTTCCTTCACCCCTCCAGCCCCCCCCCACCGGTTTCTAGGCCCTTCCTTCACCCCCCCACCCGTTTCTAGGCCCTTCCTTCACCCCTCCACCAACCCCAGTTTCTAGACCTTTCCTTCACCCCCTCCACACAACACCCCCCCGTTTCTAGGCCCTTCCTTCACCCCTCCAGCCCCCCCCACCGGTTTCTAGGCCTTTCCTTCACCCCGCCCCCCAGTTTCTAGGCCCTTCCTTCACCCCTTCATTCCCTCCCCCCCTGTTCCTAGACCTTCCTTCATCCTTCATCCCTCCACAGACGACCCCCCCACCCCGGTTTCTAGGCCCTTCCTTCACCCCGCCTCCCGGTTTCTGGGCCTTTCCTTCACCCTGCCCCCCGGTTTCTAGGCCCTTCCTTCACCCCTCCACCCCACAGTTTCTAGGCCCTTCCTTCACCCCTCCACCCCCATCACGGGCCCCACTGAGGCCTCCAGAATCTGTGCTGTTGGCCATTACAGGCACCTCTAGAAATCAGATACTTAAAATAATGCCCCCCCCCCAAGATTTACCCCACCTGCATCGGACCCCCACTCCCCATAACCCACCATCTCCCCCTGCTCCGGGCCTCACCTCGACGACGACAACAAGCATAATGGCGGCCAGGACACCAACCTCGAGGTCCCTCTGCTCAGAGACCACAAATAGCGCCTCCCCACACCCACCCAAAACCCGCTGGTTTACACCCCACTTTCACTCACATATCAACTCAGAGAACCAGCCCAGGAACCTACCCTCTACGTATCAGCTAGCAAAAAAGACTCAAGACGGAGAGTCGGTAAAACGTTCCTCACACAGCTCGGCGCCGGACGCTAGTGCTCGACTGCGCGCGCGCAACCAGAAGTCATTCGGTTTGCGCATGCGCACTGCGTCCCACGTGCACTGCGTGGGGCACGCTGCGTAATTTCTGCTACCTGTGGTGTACTGCGTGGGGCACGTTGCGTAGGATATACTACGCAGGGGTTCACGGGGGGTCACGTTGCGTAGGATATACTGCGTAGGGGTACCCTGCATGGGGCACGTTGAGTGTGATATACTACGTAGGGGTTCACTAGGGGTCACGTTGTGTAGGATATACTATGCAGGGGTACACTGTGTGGGGCACTTTGCATACGATATACTATATAGAGGCTCACTGGGGGGTCACGTTGCATAGGATATGCTGCATGGGGTATGGTGGGGGACATGCTGCGTGGGAGTACACTGCATAGGGTCTGCTGCGTGGGGCTCGCTGTGTGGGGGCAGCTCCCCACTCTCTTACCTGGGCGTCACTGAGGACTCCCTACTCAGCCCACTGTCAGCAGTTCCAGTTGCTCCCATGTCTCAGATACCTCAAATAACTGCCCCCAAGACCTGCTGCATTTTCAACCAAACCCATGCCCACCAAAGCCCACCCTTGTCCCAGCCGGCCAGATCAACAAAAGCTATGGTGGCTGCTGGTGCAAAAAAACAAAATGCCTGCTAAAACAGAAACAGCAACATACTCCATAGTATTTACGTAAGACCAAGAGTCTCACAATCTAACGTTTAACATGCATAACATATAAAATTCAAAATTACTCAGAAAATGAAGGACCAGGAAAATCTCACTTGACCTGGGAAAGACCATCTGTGGACTCTAATGCAGAAAGGATGACAGTGTTCAGATTATCTGCATCTTTAAAGCAGCTTGTAAAAATACTTAAGTGAGCAATCATGAACACTTTTTAAATAAATGTAAAATTAGAAAGCACTGGCACCAAAAATGAGAAAATAGTTAAAGAAACAAATGGAAGTTTTAGAAGTGAAAAAATACAACCACATAGAGTAGAATTCTCGCTGGATGTGTTCAATAGCAAAATAGAGATGAAAAATATTTAATGAACCTGAAGATAGATCAGTAGAAGTTATTCAACCCGAACAACTCAGAAAAAAAGATTGAAAGAAAAACAAACATAACCCCAGGGACTTGTGGGAAAATACTAAAACATCTATAATTTTAATCACCGGAATCCCAGGAGAAGTGAAAGCCTAGGTGATTAAAAATATTTTTGAAGTAATAATAGCTGAAACTTCACAAATTTGGCAAAATAGGTAAACCCATAGATTCAATAAGCTCAATAAACACCATACAGGAAGATCAAAGGAAATCCATGCCCAGACACATCATAATGAAGCTGCTGATAACTAAAAAAGAAAAAAAATTCTTGAAAGCTGACAGAGAAAAAGGACTGATTACTTCTAGGGGAACAGTTATCCAAATGGCTACAGATTTCTCATCAGACATGGTGGAGGCCAGAGGGAAGTTTCTCAACATTTTCCAAGTGCTGAAAGAAAAGAGTGTCGAGACAGAATTCTACATCCAACAAAATATTCTTCAGGAACGAATGTGTGAAAAGAACACTTACAAATGAAGGAAAACAAAGAGAATGTGTTACTAGCAGACCTAAAAGAATTGCAATCAAAATTCTTCACACAGAAGGGAAACTTCAAACACCAGGAGAGAAGAGAAACAGAAGTAGGTAGACGTGTGACCAAATATAAGAGACTATTCAGCTTTGGGATTAATTAAAATATATTGAAAGCAAAAAATTAAACATCGGGGGCCTTCCTGGTGGCGCAACAGGTTAAGACGCAGCACTATGAAGCAATCCACAGCCACTGCAACATGAGTTCGATTCCCGGCCAGGGAGGTGACCCACATGACACAGCAGACCTCTCCTGTCCCGCCTGCTGCTCCCCTCATTGTAAAATGGTGAAAATACTGATTCTCGGTAGTCTGTGAAGAGTTATGTATGTGTATTTTCATGCCTAATCACGTGAAAAAGTATACAGAGATAGTCAAAAACAATAAATCAGCATTTAAAAAAGATAAACACATGCAATTTGCAGCAACATGGATGGTGCTGGAAGGGATCATGCTCAGCGAAATAAGTCAGAAAGAAAAAGGAAAATACCAGATGGTCTCACTCATAGCAGGAATCTAGAAAACTTAAATAAGGGACCAAGAAAAAGAATAACCATAAGAAAGTAAAAATCAAAATCAACAAACAACTATGAACCAGAGACACTCTATGAGGGGTGGGGGGCGGGGAGGGGAGGGATTGGGGTCAAAATAAGGGGGTTGCAATTGTATGGGGAATATATATATATATAAAAACAATAAATTTTGAATAAATACTAAAAGACTTTAAAATAATTCAAAGGAATGCAAGAAAGCAGAGGCAAAAGTCAGAGGGAAGAAACTGAAAACATGATCAAATGGTACACATAAATCAAAATATACTAGTAGTTACATTAAATGCAAGTGATTTAAACTCATAGCAAGGGCAGATTGGATGCAGCCAGGTGGTCATTGAGCTGCGAGCCTGGCGGGCATGCACACAACCAGCCCAGCCTCCCTGTGCAGCCCAGGCTCCGCACCTCTCATGCTGCAAGGCTGCTGAGCCCGCATGGCCAGGACGATGAAGTGTCCTCTGGGCCAGAGCGTGCTCCCGAGGTCCTAGGACCAAGCGTTCTCTGCCTTTCAGCAGTGGTACCCAAAACCCCATAGCAAGCATGTCTTGACAGAAGGCACAGTCCACCAGGAGGTGACCCCTGACCAGAAGTCCAGTCCCGGAGACCCCTGGTCAAGAGCTGCAGGATGCCCCACTGGGCAGAGCAACTGTCTCCTGCCAGTGTTGTTCACTCGGTGTACAAACTGGAGGACTCTGCTATGGACCCACAGAACCAGACCATGCACCACACCCGGCTGATGGAGGTGGAAGAACAATGTGTTTACTGTGTGAACTCTGATAACAGTGGCTGGACTGAAATCTGTCGGGAAGCCTGGGTCTCTTCGAACTTGCTGGCGTCCCTAGAGCTGTCCAGGAATTTGGTCGCACCAGGTTCAGAAGCAATGGGACTAAAACCATAATGGGTTTTGAATACATCTTGGCCGGCTTACAAGGTAGGGCCCCCTCCAAAACCCTTGTTGAGTCGGCCCTGGAGGTCAAAGAGAAGGCAAAGGGGAGGCACTGGCACCTACAGAGAAGGCCAGCAAGGTGGCCACCAAGTAGCAGCAGTTTGTGAGGCCAGTCCCAACCCTGGTGCAAAAGTACCCAGACCAACCACTCAAATCCCTCTGCCTCTTCCCCTTGTATTTATTAAAAGTCAACTTCCAGCCCTGTCTTGGGGGGGTGGGAAGATGTCCTTTTTGGCATCCACAGCGCACCAGGCACCTTACCCATGTCTGAGCCCGGCCTGCTTATTTCCCTATATTCAGGGCAGCTGAGGACATACCTCCCGAGCGGTTCAGTGACTTGCCAAGGGTCACAGGCAGCGTGCAGGTGACGTGATCAGATGCTAGACTGTCAGCTTCAGGAGGGCAGGGATCTGTGTTTTGTTCTCTGATGTATCCCAAGTACCTGGAACAATATCTGTCACATAACAGGCATTCAGTAAAGATTTGTTGAATTTTTAAAAATACCAATTAAAAGGCTCAGGTTGTAAGTTTAGGTTGTTCTGGTTTGTTTTGCTTTTCTAAAGGAAACATGACACAACTAGATCTACAATAAACTCATTTCAAATGTCATGATATAGTTAAGTTAAAATAAAAGGACTAAAAAAGATATACCAGATAAACACCAAGAAAAAGAAAACTCAAGGGACCCTATTAAGATATGACAAAGTAGATTACAGAACAAAGAAAATTATCAGCAATAGAGAGATTTAAAATTAGGAAAATTCACAAGGATGCATAATAATACACAATGTATATACACTTGTGTTGGGGG
The DNA here is from genome assembly GCF_964194135.1 of Talpa europaea. Lineage (NCBI taxonomy): Eukaryota > Metazoa > Chordata > Mammalia > Eulipotyphla > Talpidae > Talpa > Talpa europaea. The sequence continues at coordinate 32,454,284 of NC_140081.1, read as the reverse complement.
TCTTCAGTACCACCCCCAGTTCAATTATTTCCAAAGAGGATTCACAGCACCCAGATATAGCTATACTCATGGCTAAGATTTATCGCAACTCCTGGGTACTAAGCAAAGTCAGCCAAGGGGGGAAATGCTTGGGGTGAAGCCGAAAGGAAAGCAGCACAAGCTTCTAGGAGCCCTTTCCCAGTGGAGTTACACGTCTCATCTCGCCAGCAACCAACTGTGATAACATGTGCAGTGTTCTCTACCAGCACAGTTCATTAGATGCTCAATGCTAACTCTGGAAATCAAGAAAAAATATCCCTTCTCACCCTTGTGGTTTAATATTGTTTGGAAGCCCTAGCCAGTTCAATAAGGAAAAAAAGAGAGAGAGAGAGATAACTGGCTTACAGTTGAGAAGGAGGCAATAAAACCACCCCATTCTAAATGACATGATTATCTACATAGAAAATCCCATTAATTTATAAAAAATAGTAAAATATTAGAATGATGAGTAAGTTTAGCAACAATGCAGACTGCAAGTCCAACAAATCAAAACTGAACGCATTTCAATATATTAACAATGAGCAATGAAAACCAAAATTTTGTAAATACACACACAATACTGTTTTACAATAACTCCTCAAAAAAATCAAACAAAACATGTGCAGGGCCTATGGATGTTGAAAACTACAAGAAGCTGCTGAAAGAAAAGACCTAAATAAATGAAGAGACATACTGAGTTCGTGGGTTGACAGATTCAGTATAGATTAAGATGTCTGTCATCCCCAAATAGCTCTACAGATTTAATGCAGTTCTGGTCAAAATCTCTGGAGGGTGTTGGTCTTTTGCTTGCTTGTTTGTTTGTTTGTTCATTTGTTTGTTTGTTTTTGTAGACACAGACTATTTATTTTAAAATATACATGGAAAAACAGAGGAACTGAATTGTCAAAATAATTTTGAAAAGGAAGAACAAAATTTTTTTAAGAATTACTACAGGGCCTCCCTGGTGGCACAAGGGGTTAAGACACAACCTATGAAGCTAACCGCAGCCACTGCAGCACGTGTTCGATCCCCGGCCAGGGAGCTACCCACATGGTGCAGCAGACCTCTCCTGACTTGCCCACTGCTCCCATCAGCAGTGTATTTCAGTCTGTCTGTTCTGTTCCCCACTCTGTCTCTGGTGAATCCTCTCTCACACACACACCTGCACCTCTGGCCTGTAACCCCAGTTCTTGTATGCATAAAAATAAAATAAATCTTTAAAAAAAATCACAGCTTTCAAAAAAAAAAGAATTACTATAAGGATGTTTACGTCAAGATTTTTAAGAATTACTATAAAGCTACAGTATTTAAGACAGAGTACTATTAACAAAGGAATAGACACACTTTTGTAAAATGTGAACTGGTCATATTTGTGTGGACAGTTCAGTGGGAAAAGGAGGGTCTTTTCAACAAATGGTATCTAAACAAGTGGACACCTAGGATATTTACACTAAAGTAGGGAAAACTTCTGTTCACACAAAAATCCAAGTGTTTATGGCAGTTTTACTCATAATCACCAAAAACTGGAAACAACCCAAATGTCCTTCATGAGATAAATGAACTGTGCTACATCCATGCAATGGAATATTACTCTGTAATAAAAAGAATAAACCACTGATAGACTCGACAGCTTGGAGGAAACTCGATGGAATTATGCTGAGCAAAAACGCAGTCTCAAAAGTTAACAGGTTGTGTTATTACATTGACATGACATTCTGAAAAAGCATATTGTTAAAATGTTGCAGGGGCTTAGGATTTGGGGGGAGGGTGTAACTATGAAGGGGCAGCATGAGGGAATTCTGAAGGGTGATGGAAGAATCAGTATCCTGAATTTGGTGGTGGTTCCATGAACCTGTGCATATGTTAAAGCTCACAGAACCCCCACACTCAATTTTACTATATGATAATTTTTTAATTGCCAATCAAGCAAATGAGAATCCTTTTTTTCAGTAAAACATTTAACACAGGTGTATGTATGCCTAAACACTAGTTTTTTTGTAGTTTTTTTTTTAAATAATAAATTTTATTTTTATATTCCCCCATACAATTGCAACCCCCCCATTCTGACCCCAATCCCTCCCCTCCCGCCCCCCACCCCCAAAAAAGTGTCTCTGGTTTATAGCTTTTTGTTGATTTTGATTTTCACTTTCTTATAGTTATTCATTTTCCTGGTCCCTTATTTAAGTTTTCTAGATTCCTGCTGAGTGAGACCATCCGTAAACACTAGTTTTGTTTGCTTTTGATCTCTATAAAGGGGTTCCTATGCCATGCCCTATTTTGTACCTTGCTTCTTTCACTTAACACTTCGTGTGCGGTTTATTTATTCCTTCTCGTGGTGTGCAGTATTCCATTGTGTTAATGTAACACTGTGCCTTTCCTGTGGATGTATAATTGGGTTGTTCCCAGCTTTTTGCTATTACCAATAGTGTTAGTACATGAGCTTTGCCATATCATATATGTGCAAGCATGTTCACTGTAGGGTGGGGGGGGTGGGCACAAAGAGAGAATGAAGCACAGAGGACTCTGGTGGTGGACTGCGGGTGATTTGATGGAGGGCATCCTCGGTGGCCATTCCTAATGGAGAGAATCCTAATGTTACCACACTTAAAAGGATAAATTATTATTTTAAGAAAAATATAGCAAGTTTAAAAATGTTTTTTCCCAGTTTTATTGAGATATAATTGACATGTAACATTGTGTAATGTAAGGCATAATGCAATGATTTGCTTTACACATACACTGTGAGGTGATTACCACAATAAGGTCAGTTAATTACTTCACATAGTTACTTTTCTGTGGTGAGAACTTTCAGTACACAAATATTGTTAACTATCAATATTTTTTTAAAAAGGAATGTTCACCGTAGCTAGTTTAGGTGGCAAAGAAGTTAACCAAACGCTACCTAAGCACCCGCTAGGAGAACGCCTGAGCAAACTCTGGCTGTAATAAATGACACATCATCGGTCATTTAGGCCGCATGAGCCACTGTTGGGATAAACTGCGCTCTGCCGACCTGGCTGCTGTGCTGGCGGCTCCTGCGCCCGGCTCCAATCCCTGCAGGTGGGTCCAGTAACCAGTGAGGCAATGACCTCACTGAGCTCCTCTTGAGCTCCCTGTGGGCAGAGATGAGGACAGGCAGGAAGGAGCCAGTGACACAGGAGGCTGGCCACCGCAGAGCACTGCAGACGACCTGACCTGGTCCTGGCTCGGGTCTCTCTCTGCGCTCCCCCAGGCAGGCTGCCCCAGCACCTCAGGGAGGCAGCCCCTGAAGAGCCCAAGTGAGTCCTTCCCCCCCTCCCCCCCCTTCAACTGCTCCTCCTCCTCCAGGGCTGAATCTGCTTTCTCAAGGCCTCAGGACCCCTGCATTCATGAGCATCCCTGAATGGGGAGTGTGACTGTCCCCAGGTGCAGGGAGGAGACTGGGGTCTGGGGAGGGCAGGAACAGGGTGGGCAGATGCCCAGCAGGGCTGTGGCGGTGGTGAGTGGGCAGATCCTCATCCCACAGTCTGACATCCCCTCAAGCCATACCGAGCTTGTCTGCTGCCTCCTCCTCTGAAGGGCTCCCCCTATTTGTGTCTCCCCCAGGCTAGCAGCCCTAGTGCATCTACTCACCCCAGCCAGGGGTTGTAGACCCAGCATGCAGGCCCTGGGGCAAGAGGATGGGGGAGTGGGTGCAGGCAGAGCTGGCAGCTGCCCAGCATCTGAGTAGGAACTTCAGAGCCTTTCCTAAAACCCCAGGCTCTTTTGGGGTTGCTCCCCATGACTTTGGGATCCAGGGCTGTGCCTTTGGGACAGGCCAAGCTGTTGTCCAACCTGCCCTGGGATCTAGGCCACAGAGCCCTTCCAACTTGGGGCAAACAGCCTAAAATCCAAATTTTTCAAGGAGAAAAGAATAGTAAAATTGTACAACTTCTCTTTAACCACGGAAATAAGCTTCTGACAGGAGGAAGGACAGGAGGGGCAGGAAGGACATCTGTAGAACCACAAAACAAAACTAAGACAGGGTCGTCCACGAGGAAGGGGCAGAGCTAACCCTGGACTGACGGCAGCCCCCCACACACAGAGATGGAGACTCTGGGACACTCAGCCCTGGGGCTCATGCATCCGGGGGCCTGTGACTGTCCCCACCTCCACCCCCTAACCCGCAGGGGTAAATGTTTAAGGCCAGGGGTGAATGATTAAACCTCCATCTCACATCTTCTCTGAGGCCTTCCCTGTGTTAGAGATGAGATGTACCCAGCTGGCAAAGGCAGGCATCACCGTAACATGCTGTCCTTGACTGAGCTGCGCTGAAGTTCAAGTCTGGCCCTGGACTCACCCCAGGCCACAGACATCCAGAAAGGGAAGTGGAGGGTAGGATGTGGCTGGGTGATGGCTAGGTGGGAGGGCTGGGAGCTGAGGACAAATAATAGGGGCCAGTGCTATCTAGATGCTGGGCCTAGTGACAAGGTGGAGGAAGGGAAGGGAGGTTAGGAGGCCCCTGCAGAGAACTGTGCTCTAGGGCCTGTTTCCTCATGTGTATACCAGTGATTAAAGGACAATTTATCCTGGTGGAGTTGGTGGGGGCAAGGCTTGATTTGGGTAATCATTCAGTGTCTGGCACAGAGTAACTGAGGAAAATACTGCTGGTGTTGTTATTGTTATTATTACATGAATCTCTCAATCTTAACGAATCCTTGACATTCTCCCCCAATGGGATGGGCACTTTGCTCCCCTTGAGGGTGAGCACCACCCTGTCCACCTCTGTGGCTCTGGTGTGGGGACACCGGCAGTCACGACAGAGGGGGTGCTTGACAGGCAGAACAATGACCCCTTAAAGATGTCCACATCCTAAACCGTGGGGCCTGTTCTACAAAGAACTGCTAACAGCTGACGTTTGCACTATACTTGCGCTGTGCCCACGGTGACATATTATCTCATTCAGCCCTTACCATAACCCTGTGAGGAGAAAAGCTATCATCCCTGATGACAGAGGAACAAATGGAGGCACAGAGCACTTGCGTCACTTCTCATCATGTGACATGACATGGCAGCTATTTAGACCTGGACGGTAACATTCCAGAGTCCCTCCTCTTGCCCACCCTGTACACAGACTACTAGATCAATCCACTGTTGTCATGTGTGAGGCCATACACATCTCTCCAAAGCCCAGTGGGCTTTAGCCCCTTTTATGAATGAGGAACTGAGGTTCCAAGAGGACCAGTGACTTGACTTGCCCAAAGTCACACAGCAAGGCCTTGGCGTTCTGGCTCTTGGATGAGGTCTGCCAGGCTCTAAAACCACGTGCCCTAAGTTATTGTGGGTGTGAATGAGATTCAAGGGGAGATGGACTCCAACGTCTGAAGACAAAATGGCAGATCCTGTCCATCCCCTTGAGATAGATGTCCCCATTTCCATGGCTGGTGTCAGGAGATACAGAATAAGCAATTCCCCAAGTCAAGACTTCCACAGACAGGGCTGAGAGAGTTTCTTGTCCCCTGAGGACTGAAGGACCTGATCCCACGGGAGGTTCTGAAGTAAGTGGCCACTTACACTTCATGGTCTAGACAAAAAGCAAGGGAAGGAGTCCCGGAGTCATGTTAGTTCGCATCTCACTGCGTTTGTTATAGTTGTGATCTCTACTTTTGCTGGAGAGAATTACATTTTAATGAGTATTAATGAATTGTACCATGTACAATCACCCAGGTCAAGCAGTTACTGAATTTTTCAGAAGTTCCCTAGGTGCCTTTCCAATCACATCCCCCCATCCCAAAAGTAAACGCTGTCCTGACTTGGCAATAATCATTCCGTTGCTTTTCTTTATAATTTTCCCATCAGTAATAGAGTAGTTTTGCCTGGATTTGAACTTTGTGTAAATGGGCCATACAGTGTATAACCATTTATATTTGACTTCTGTTGTTCAATGTCGTATTTGTGAATCTGTCCATTCACACTGTACAGTATTCCATCCTGTGAACATAGTCTATTTATTGGCATGGCTGGTTTTTAACTTGTAGTTTTTAATATGATCTAGGTTTGAACACTTCATTGGTTATGTTTTATCTTCTCCCACTTTGTGTTACAATTTGTGGTCTTCACTCTATGGTGCTTTTGTAATCAATAGACTTTCTAAATTTTAATGGGATTAAATGTTTTATGATTATTTACGGCTAATGTTTTCGTGTTTTAAGAAAAGCTTTTTCTGCTGTGAGTATATGGAGATGTTGTCCTATATTCAATTCTTACAGCTTTTTGATTTTGCCTTTCACATTTATATTTTGAATCTACCTAGATTTTTGTGTTGAGAGAGAGGGTCCAATTTTTTTCCCTAATATAACCAATTATTCCATTCATTGAAAATCCAACAATTCCCAATGATCTCATGATATCTCCTTGGTCTTTTTGTGTCTACATATGAGCGGCTCTGTTTCTGAGACTGTTCTTCTTTCATTGGCCTATTGGTCTACACTTGCAGCAATATCTTAATTGTTATATCCTATAAGAGGCGTGGGTGTCTTGACTATTTGGCACTTCCACATAAATTTAAGAATTAACTTATGACACACACACACACACACACATCTACTGAAATCATGACTGGATTTTCATTGAGCCCACAAAACATTTTAGAAGGGATTGACAGGTTTATGACATTGACTCTTCCATTCAGTTAACATGTGTATCAACTTAGTCTTATAACATATCTTTCAATAAGGTTATATTTTCTTCCAAAAAACTTTTGCTCCCTTTCACTAATTTCTAAGCAGTCCACAAATGGAATATTTATTAAAATGTTCTTTTATTTGTTGTTAACATATAAAAGCTATCAACTAATTTCTAAGCAGTCCACAAATGGAATATTTATTAAAATGTTCTTTTATTTGTTGTTAACATATAAAAGCTATCAACTTTTAAATATATTTTGTATTCAGAAATATTTTTAGTTCTTAATAATTCTAATAATTTATTGTGGATTCTCTGGGATTTCCTACATACATGGTGGTATCATCCATAAATTTGACAATTCTGTTCACTTTCAATCTTTAAATATTTTATTGCCTTCCCTTGCCTTATTGTGCTGGCTAGGACCTCCACTACAGTGCTGAGTAGAAATGTTAACAGGCATCCTTTCCACATTTCAAAGTTCTTAACATTTCACTTTTAAATATGTAGTTTACTGTGAATCTTTGTAGATACTATTTATGTTAAGAGAGCTTGCTAAGATTTTCTAACTCATGAATGGTCAGATTTTATCTAACCCATCCTCATCTATTGAGATGATTGTGGGCTTTCTCCTTTAACCTGCTAATGAGTAAAGTGTGCTAATTGAGTTCAATGGCAAACCATATTGCAGATTTGGAATAAATACTACTTTTTTTTTAATATATTAGATTTACGTGGTGCTATATAGGTGAATGTTTGTGTCCCCTCAGAATTCATATGTTGAAACCTAATCCCCAAAGTGATGGTATTAAGAGGTAGGGTTTGTGGGAGGTTATTAGGTTCAGAGGGTGCCATCCTCATGAATAGGATTGGTATCCTCATAAAAGAGAGTCCAGTGCCTCCCTGGTGGTACAGGCGGTTGAGCTCAGTGCTGTGAAGCTGTCCGCAGCTTCTGCAGTGCCTGTTCAATCCCTGCTGGCCACGAAGATACCCACATGGCGCGGCAGACCTCTCCTGAATCGCCCGCTGCTTCCCTCAGCAGTGGATTTCAGTCAGTCTGCCTGTTCTGTTCCCCACTCTGTCTCTGGTGAGTCCTCACCCTCCCGCACATCTGGCCTGTACCCCGGTTCTTGTATGAATAAATAAAAATCTTTTTTTTTCAAAGATTTATTTATTTATTTATACAAGCACTGGGTACAGTCAGAAGCATGGGAGGGTGAGAGAATTCACAAGAGCCAGAGCGGGGAGCAGAACAGTCAGAAGTATACTTCTGAGGGGAGCAGTGGGCGTGGCAGGAGAGGTCTGCCACGCCATGTGGGATTCCCCCCCCCCACCCCTCGCAGCCAGGGATTGAACCAGCACTGCAGAGGCTGCAGACAGCTCAGCTTCACAGCCCAGCACTCACTCAACCACTGAGCCACCGGGGAGGCCCCTGAATAAATAAAAATCTTTTTAAAAAAAAAAGAGTCCAGAAAGTTTTCTCACCCATTCATTATGTGAGGACACAATGAGAAGACCACTGTCAATGAACCAGAATCTCGTCCTCACAAAAAAAACAAATCTGGTTCCTTGGCATTGGACATTCCAGCCTCCTGAATGTGAGAAATGCTGGTTGTTTATTAGCCACTAATCTACATTATTATTTTTAATAATAAATTTTATTTTATATTCCCCATACAATTGCAGCCCCCCATTCTGACCCCAATCCCTCCCCTCCCGCCCCCGCCCCCCTAAAAGTGTCTCTGGTTCATAGTTTTTGTTGATTTTGATTTTCACTTTCTTATAGTTATTCATTTTCCTGGTCCCTTATTTAAGTTTTCTAGATTCCTGCTATGAGTGAGACCATCCGGTATTTTTCTTTTTCTTTTTGGCTTATTTCGCTGAGCATGAGCCCTTCCAGCGCCATCCATGTTGCTGCAAATTGCATGTGTTTATCTTTTTTGAATGCTGAGTAGTATTCCATGGTATATATGTACCACATCTTCTTGATCCAGTCATCTATTTTTGGGCATTTGGGTTGTTTCCAAAGCTTAGCTGTTGTAAACAGTGCTGCTATAAACATAGGGGTGCAGGTGCTCTTTGGAATTGATGTTTCTGTGTCCTTTGGGTAAATACCTAGGAGTGGAATTGCTGGATCATATGGAAGCTCTATGTTTAGTAGGTCCAGAAATCTCCACACAGCTCTCCACAGTGGTTGGACCAGTTTGCACTCCCACCAACAGTGCAGGAGAGTTCCTTTTTCTCCACAACCTCGCCAACATTTGTTGCTGCTAGTTTTTTTAATATGTGCCATTCTCACTGGTGTAAGATGGTTTCTCATGGTAGTTTTGATTTGCATTTCCCTGATGACAAGTGATGTTGAACATTTTTTCATATGCCTATTGGCCATTTGCATTTCCTCTTCAGAGAAGTTTCTTTTTAGCTCTTCTGCCCATTTTTTGACTGGATTATTTTCTTTGTTGTTGTTGAGTCTCATCAGCTCTTTGCAGATTTTTGTGATCAGTCCTTTATCATTAGTGTTGGGTGCAAAAATGTTCTCCCAGTTGGTGGGGTTTCTCTTTGTTTTTGTTATTGTCTCTTTTGCTGTGCAGAAGCTCTTTAATTTGATGTAGTCCCAGCTGTTTATCTTTGCCTTTACTATCACTGCTTTGGGTGATGTGTCTGTAAAGATGTCTTTGATGTGCAAATCACATAGTGTTTCGCCTATGTTTCCTTCTATATATTTTATGGTTTCAGGTCTTATGTCTAGTTCTTTAATCCATTTTGAGTTGATTTTTGTGTATGGTGTGAGGTGGTGGTCAAGCTTCATTCTTTTGCATGTAGTGACCCAGTTTTCCCAGCACCATTTATTGAACAAACTTTCTTTGCTCCAATGCATAGTCTTTGCTCCTTTGTCAAAGATTAGTTGACCATAAATCTGTGGGTTTATTTCTGGATTTTCTATTCGATTCCATTGGTCTGTATGTCTGTTCTTGTTCCAATACTATGCAGTTTTGATGATTATGGCTTTGTAGTATAGTTTGAAGTCTGGGAGTGTGATGCCTCCATTCCCTTCTTTTTTTTTCAGGAGAGCTTTGTAATCTACATTATTTTTGTAATAATGCAGCCAAAATGGACTAAAACAGGCAGTTGTCAAGTTCAGAAATATGCATCTATTTTCTTTTGATTGTTCTGTAATATTCTTTTCACTCGTCAGTTTTTAGAATCTAGGTTCTATCAGGCCCATCAAATGAATTAAGAATGCTCTTTTATACACTTTTTAAATTGCTTTCACAAAAATAGAATTATTCCTTGAGTGCCTCATGAGCAAAGTCACCTGAGCCCTGAGTTCCTGTGTGGGAAGACTTTTGGCTACAGCTTCCGTTAATGGATATAGAACTACTCAAGTTACATTTTTCGAGACACTTTTGGCAAGTTATATGTCTGCAGTAATTGTCCATTTTATCAAATATTTCAACCTAATTGGCATAAAGTTGCCTTTTTAGATATTGGTCAAATTATCATATCGATGGAAGGCCACCAACCCATCTGGACAAAGTCAGAATATCCTCATTGAACATATGAAATATGGATGTGTTGAGCTGTTTTTCACTAGCTGTTTCCACTTCCAGATGTCTGCAATGCTACTCTTTCCTATTAGACTGCCCCCTCTTCCCCTTCATTACCTGGCTGACTCCTGATTTTTTAAAACTCAGTTCAGGCACCGTATCCTCCGAAAAGGCTTCCAAGTCCTGGGTTCCCCACAGCCCATGGGATCCATCACTGTTAACTGCAATAACCACACTGCATGGAAATTCTTTCTGTATTTGTCTTCCCCACTAGACTGTGAGCTCCTTCCTCGGTGTCCCCAGAGCAGAACAGAGGAGGCCAGGCAATACTCGTAGAACTGAACTGAGGGCCTCCCTGGTGGCGCAGGTGGTTGAACACAGCGCTGTGAAGCTGTCCGCAGCCTCTGCAGTACTGGTTCCATCCCCGCCGGCCTCGGAGCAACCCACATGACAAGCAGACCTCTCCTGTCTCGCCCGCTGCTCCCCTTAGCAGTGCATTTCGTCAGTCTGCCTGTTCTGGTCCCTGTTCTGTCTCTGGTGAGTCCTCTCACCCTCCCATACATCTGGTCTGTACCCAAGTTCTTGTATAAATAAATAAATCTTTAAAAAAAAAAGAACTGAACCAAGCCTGTCACCACTAAATGACCAGCTAAGTTCTCGAGGCATGCCTGGCAATACCGCTCCCTCCCACCCCATTTGCTTGCTGCTGCTTGTCGGGTTTTTTTTTTGTTTGTTTGTTTGGTTTTTTAATTGAGCATCTCCTAGAAGAGTGGCCAATGAGGAAGGAGGGAAACTAGGAAAGTACGGTGTCCTGGAAACCAAGTAAAGAAGGGCCATCAAGGTTGAGATAACTGTGTTGGATGCTGCCAACACATCAAGTAAGATGAGGTCTGAGACTTGACTGCTGATATAACACGGTATCTTCAGTGACTTTGGCTCCTTTGCTGAGGAGGCTGGGCAGAACCTCTGATGGAAGCTATTTCAGAAAAGCTTTGAAGTGCCGGAGAAGAACTGAAAAAAGCTTATGTAAGTATTTCTTTCAAGAAGTCTGGCTGTAAAGGGAAGTAAATAAATATGTGGTGCTTTATTTTGCTAAGTAGAGCTTTTATTTGCATGCAGTAAATATATCTATCCTTTTTTACCCCAACAGTCTGGAGTCTGGGTTTCCTGTTTTTGAGTTAGACATGTGCTGTGTGTGGACAGCAACTCTGGCCTGATTCTTTCACAGTACATTAAGCCTCTGTCCCTCCTGAGATGTCACCTGTCTTGGGGGCAGATGGGTCTCCCTGTTGAATGTCACAGGCATTTTTTTCAGTAACCTCAAAACCTTGTGGCTGACATACAACCATTATTCCCACATCCAAAGTGACCACATCCACCACTGTATCCGCATGTGTGACACCAAACCCTGGTGTGGCTACTTCTCCCCACACTGGCAGAATGTGGAAAAGATCAAAAGACCTTCTCCCCACACCCCCCCCCAAAAAAAAACCCAGACCACATAGTTTAGGACAAGGTGAGGTGACAAGGACATTTTTAAATAGCAGCAGCCATGACCACATCCCAACCCCTAACATCCCAACAGTCCTCCCACAAAACAACGTGACCACCCTGCACACTCACCCACCCTGCACACTCATACTCAAACAGGAGACACTGCACAGTAAGACACTGTTTCTCATAGAGCTCTATTGTGACATATAATAATAGGTACTCTATATAAATTAAATTAAAAATAAAGCTCCAGCAGGTTGCACAGGTTGGCTGTTAATAAATATATCTCTGGGTAATTGTGCCCCAAGACCAGCTCACGACCACTCTCCCTCATCCAGAGAATTATACAAAAATAAATACAGGCTCGGGGTAGGGGGTAGGGAAGGGAGGACATGCCCAGTTCCATTCTGAAGTTCTTCCCATTCATACCTTCCACCAGTCCCTCTTCCTCTCCACTGGTGTCACTGCAGGGAGCCCTGTGCTAACGAGAGCTCGGGGACAGGGACAAGGACAGGAAGGCTCTCTCCAGTTGAACATTCTCAGAAGCAAGGGGCCATGGTCCCCTCACTATACAGGTCACATATCTCATCTGATCCCTCTGGGGGTGGTTCAAGGGCTTCCCCTCCCCAGACCCCAGAGAGGAAAGCCTGTTGTTGCTGATCCCACCAGCAGCTCCTACGAGAACCAGGCCAGAGAGAGGCACAGTGCAAGCACCAGGAGGGACATACCACTGTTCAGAGCCACAGGGACCACCACCAACCCAGCCAAGACCCCCAGAGTCTGGGTCAAGGGTCCCCGGAGCTGGGGAGGTAATATACACACACATTCTGCAGGGGCTGCTGGGGTGGGAGAACTTTTGGGGGGCTCAAGGCTTGGGCTTGAACTCTCTTCCTCCTGGGAGCTCATGTGGGGCCTGGCCAGGCTGGAAGGACAGACTTCAGTGCCCAAGGGGCCAAGGAGGGTGAGATTTTGCCCCTGAGGGGCTGGAGCAGCTAACTCCTGGCCAGATATAGGAACTGAACTGTCTGCCCACTCAGCAGTAAACTCCATCTGGGCTTCTGTCCCAGACACCCCCAGGGACCCTGTCACCCCAGCTATCATCCTAGTCATGTGCAAAGAGTCAGTGTCCTTGCCCATTCCCTTTTCTGGAGCCACAGTGAACTGACTCTCTGTCCCCAAAACCACAGGGCTGTCACATCCCGAGCCCTCTGCCCATGGGAGCCACACATCTCCCATAGTGGCTGCCACAGGATGGGCCCCACAGAGGATTTCCGGAGGCGATTCCTTCGGGGTGTCCCCTTCTGGGCTGGAGGGTATCATGGAGAGCCCTTCTTCGCCCTCCCCCTCCTCATCAGGGTCCTCTGTGTCCTTGATGAGCTCCACACCGCGCCCTAGCCGGGCATAGTGCAGAGTTATCTCCTCAGCCAGGGCGCTGTTCAGGGCCCGCTCGGGGCCAGGCCACTTCAAGATCAGGTCGCGGTCCGTGAGTATGCCCAGGGGCTGGCTGGGGGACAACCCACCATCTGTGGGGCCCTCCCCATCACCTCCTGCCCCACCTGCAGCCACAGCAGCCCGCAGGCGGCTCAGGTGGGACAGGTAGAGCTGCTCCAGCTCCTGGTCAATGGTGTCCTCGCCAAGCAGCTCCTCCAACCCACTCATGGCCTCCAGACCCCCAGGTGGCTCATCCATGATGGCCCCCACCATGGGGTCCTTTCGGCCCCCTCCATTCTCACTCGGTACTTCCCACATGGCCTCCGCCTGGTGCTGGCTGGGTTCCAGGAGAGGCCCCACTGGCCCCTCACTTGCATCGGGCCCTGAGGCCTGGTCCCTGGGGGCGCCTCCCAGGCCACAGAGAGAGGAGGAGGCAGGAATCCTGATGACTGGTGCCTGGGGGACCTCTGTGAAAGCCACAGGCGGACTGCTTCGGGGGCCATCACCTTCCTCTGGGCGTTTGCCAGTCACTGTAACTTCAGACACCTGGAGCCGAGGTGGGGGAGGTCAGGGTAGGAGGGGAAAAGGGAAGGGAATGAAGTAGGAGGGGGTGGGACAAGTAGAGATTTTGAGAGCTGGTGACAGCTACCCCCACCCCTACAGGCCTTTGCACTAAAACTCCCCAAAGAACAGTCCATAATTCTCTAAACTCCAAAGATAATGTTGTTTGTATTACAAATACAAAGTTGAGATGGAGTAAAGGGGGCTTCCTGCAGATAAGAAAGCAAAGGAATTCAGTGGACACCAAGATCTGGTAAAGAGCTATCAGTAAACATTACTAGCTCTCCTCCAGAACACATCCAGAACAGCTACAAGAACTCACGTCTTCCCTTTTTAAAAAAAGTATTTCCCAGCTCCATCTTTTGACAAAGCCTGGCGACTGACCTAGCAGGCAGCTCGAGGTCCAAATACCATTCTCCTCTAAGAAGAGAAAGGGCTCCTTTAAGAAGTGGCTGTTTCCAGGTTTAGGACACAGACTCATCCTTAAGACGAGTCTGGGACACACTGTCATGGCAGTATGTGAGGAAGTGCTCGGAGAATGATGGGATGGTGCCCAAAAGGCTCTGGAGACTATCCATACAAGCTCCTACTGCCCCGAGAGTTGAATGGAAGCATCAAAATAAATAAATGAGGGCACTGGATTGAGACACTCAAATAGGCTTCAAATTCATGTGTTCATAATGATATACCAAAAGCAAACATTCTTTAATTGGTCACCTTTGGAAAATCCATTTCTTCTGAAAGCTAGTAAATAAAGGGAAAGGTTAAACTAAACAGATTAAATGAAATTACACTAAATTAAATTTAATAGGGAAAATTAAATGTTTACATAGTTTTCCTATATAACTATACCTCAAGGTAACCAAGCAGTTGATGTGAGAAAGCTTTTCTTTAGAGAATTCTAGCTAATAAGGACAAAAAAGCAAACAAAAAAATAAATGAAGAATAAGAGAATTAAATTTATTCTATTGAAATTAATTTAATAGATTATATTTAATAAATATAATAAAATTGATAGTTTAATAAATTTAACAATAGATCATATTAATTAAATAGAATGAATACATCAATAAAAATAGAGTAAAAAACATGTTTCCACCTGGATATAATCAGCCAGATCCAGACTGCAGGAAATTCTACAGGGCAAACAAGGTTTCTTCAACAAACAAATTGCAAGGAAAGGGAGGGAAATTAAAAATTCTCAAAAGAGCCATTAACCAAACACAAAGTATTACCCTTGTTTGGACCCTAAAATACTTACAAGCTAAGGAAATTCCAACCAACAGTGACCAAATATTTGATGATACTAAAGAATTAGTGTCACTTTCCTGAGGGTGTGATGATGGCACATGGGATTTTTGTTTCTTTGTTGCTGCTATTTGGGGTTTTGGTTTTTTTTTTTTTTTTTAGAATTCTGAGGTTCAAACTGAAGTATTAAAGAATGGGATGATGTCTGGATTTTTTTTCCTAAACTAGAGCGCGAAAGGGGAAGAGGTGGGGATATAGAAAAAGTAGGACTGGACATGCTGAAATTTGTTAAAGCTGGGTGATGGGTATATGTGGATTCATTTACCTGATCTCTTTACTTTTATGTTTAAAATGTTTGTATTAAAAGGTTCACACACACACACACCCTCCAGAATTCCTCTCTCTCTCTGCAAGCACGGCACAAGCTCACCAGGACACTGATTTAGCCTCCAGCTCACTGCACCCCTCACAATCACGGTCTGTTCTCCTCATAGCAGTCAGAGGGTGCCCATCTGAACTAAGTCAGTTCAAGGCGTTCCTGTGCTCTCAACCCTCCATCTGGTCACTCCCCTATCACTCAGGGTGAAAGCCAGAGTCCTCCCCATGGCCCTCCACAGTCTGTCTCTGGCACCTCTCCCACCTTACCCCTGCAGCTTCCACTCATTGCTCTTCACACGCCTTTGTCAAGGCCCTGCCTTCTCTTTCTCTCGTCCTCCTCCTCTTCCCCCCATCTCTTTATTCCCTTAATTTTTTCCTGAATACTTATCCCCATCGAAAATACCATATATTTTAAATATTATTTTGTTTTATTATGTCTTCTCCACTAAAACGTAAGCCCTACAAAGACAGCGTATTTGGTTACTACAGTATTCCCCGCATCCATAAGTGCCAGGCACAGAGCAAACACTCAGTAACTATGTCCCAAACTAATGAATGGAGTTTCTCAAGCCCCAGGTAAAAACTTGCATTCTACTCCTCCCCCCATGAGGTTCTAATTTGGGGACCTCGCTCTGACCTCAGATGAACCCAGAACAAGCCAGTGTCCAGCACCACCCAGCCTCCCAGCAAGCTGTCTGTCCAGATTTGCAGGGGCCTGCTTACCTGAAGTGTCATCTGGGGCCATGGACGGAGAGGGGTGGGGGCTACCAGGGGACCCACTGACTCCTGGACATCAGGACGCTCTGCTGGAGAGAGAGAAGAGCAGGGTTGGGGCAGGGCAGTGCACAAGCACGCCGGCCTTGGTTAAGAAAATCTGCTTCTCTAGTCAATTGACAGTTTGGCTCTGAAGCATTCTGTGACAATCTAAGGCAGAAGGTGTCTCAAATTGTATGGAAAGAAAAATGGAAGGAAGAAAGAAATTGGAAATATAAGCACAAACTCCCCCGACTGCAGTCAGCTGCTTACCCACAGCAGGACTATCATCATCCGGGCTCCTCATCCTCATCCTCAGCTCTTCCTCATTAGGCCTGTGGGGCAGAGGAGAGAACAGATGGATCTGCGGACATAATTTCACAGCTGCCTCTGTCCACCCACAGGAAGCAGCACTACATACTGTAAACATCTGAAATGGCTGCTTACCACACACAGCAATGGGCTCATGGAACCCGTGTTACATTCCCTTCCCACCGAGCAGCTCAGTTATGGCCTTCTTTGTGTGCTCTCAGAGCAGACTGCAGCAGACATCACTGGGCAAGCTTAATGAACACTTTGGATCATTTCTTTAGGGCATATCCCTGGCACTGGAGAAAACTATCTTTTCTAAGAAAGCATAAGTGAGGACCATGGGACACAGGAAGCTGCAAAGGGGAAGAAGGGAGCGGCAGGAGAATGGGAAGGTGGGTAGCAGAAAAAGGAAGTAACCTGGGGTCACAGACCCTCCACCCATCCCCCAATCAGCCTGGCAGGCCATTTAACCTCCCTAAGCCTCCTCCTCCTCACTTTAAAATGGAGCAAAGGGAACTGGGCAATGCACACCAAGATCAGATAAGAGAAATGAAACCACCACACCAGACACAGGGGCCAGGCAGAGAGAAGAAGCTGAACCAACCGTAGGCTAATTCATGGATCTTGTTCATCCTTTGCCAGGCAAGTCAGACCCCAAGGCTTGAGTGGCATAAGCCAAGTGTATTTTAGCCAGATCTTGCCAGGGGTGGGGTGATGGGCAGCAGAAAGAAACTTCTGCTCTCATTCTCACAAATGAGAAGCAAATGTTTACAGATTAAGGCAAATGAGGAGAGCATTAACTGAAACAAGTTCAGAGACCTGAGAGCAGCTGAGGCAATTGCTCAAACCTTGTTCTTCCTAAGAAGTAACCTGATGATGTTGACATTTTTGGAAGTGGTTGCAACTTCTTGAAAACAAGTAACTTCCTTCATAGAAACAGAGTATCATGAGCTGACCTGAATATAGTACTTACTATGGTGCTAGGCACCATTCTAAGTAGAGCCCATGTATTATCTCAATCCTCATGACATCCCTAGGAGATAGGTACTCTGAATCCTTTGAAGTAGGCAGTACTACTCTCCCTATCTTACAAATGATGCAATGGAAGTCAAGTCTCAAGATCAAGTAGTGAAGCTTGAAACCTAGGTCTTCCAGCTCCTAAGTCTGTGCTCTTAACCAACAAACTGTGGCTTCTTGGACAAGGGAGACTGGGCTCTTCCTCCAACCCATTCTCCAACACATTCTGGAAGGACACAAAGGAAGGCATTAATAATACACCAAGATCACCACCCACCCCACCTCCTGCACTTGGACTTGTCTCTATACCCCGCTTTGGCCCACACACCCATTCCCAGTTTCCCTGTCTTCATGGAACACTGGCTACAAGACCACCAGACACAGAACTGCTTTCTCTTAGCATGCTCAGGGAGGAAGCTTGAACCACACGCATGGAACCACAGCCTGGAAGCTCTAAAAGGGACATCTATCTGTCTTGCTCCATGGACTAGAGTTCACCCATCCCACCAGAGATGTGTGAATCAGAATACTGGGGCCCGGTGTGGGTGACTCGGGGAGCACAGCCATTGATTCCTGCACATCATGGAAGAGAAAGGGGGATTCAGAGCAAGCCAGCTTGGTCCTCCACCAAGTCGCCTTAGGGGGTCTAAAATCCAAGTCTTTGGACTTATGACTCAATGTGACTTTTGCTGACTTCTTTTGCTGGTGTAGTCTTACATCAAAGAAAGTCACCTTCGAGGAGCTACTGAACCAAGCCTCTTCAAGAAGAACCATAGAGACAGAAAGGCAGTCCTCCCCCGGGGGCATGCCTAGGCAAGCCTTTCCCTACCGTCTGGCCAGTGCCAACAAACACCACAACCTGGCTTGTACTGAAGCCACTCCCGAGTCCTAGAGGGATGCAAAGGGGGGGGGGGGCAAGGTACTCAGAACAAAGTCAAGCAGCAGGAAAATAATTCCACGGTTGAGGGAAGAAGAAAAACAAATACAAAATAAATCCCTCAGCCCCCAGAGTGTCTTTTCTGCAGCCAAGGAGGGTGCACAGAGGGGGCCCATCCAGAAAGCAGGTCAAGCAATTGGGCCAATCCCAAGACTGACAAAGTCAGCAGAGACACATACAGGTCACTCTTCCGACCTCCCAAATCAGAGGTGGAAGCAAGAGGACCAGCATTTATTGTTCACCTCCTCCATGAGCCCTTTAAATCGATTCACCAAGTCATTTGAAAACCTTCACATCTTTCCTCCAAAGCAACACCATTCCCTTTTTACAAGTGTGGAAACTGAGGCTCAAGGAACCGTGTGTCTACACCCACTAACTACATACACACCACACTGAGAACATCCAAAGAGGGTTCCATTTTAAAGACAGTGTTTGAAACCGTGGGCTTCAGAAAAAGAAAAAAAAAAAACCTAAATATCCTTGAACTGTCTTTCATGGTAAGCACTCAGGGCAGCTATGACTTGAACCAAAAGGAGGCTGGTGAGAGAAATGGAGCACAAATGTATACGGACTCTGATCAGTAACAGAGAAGAGGGATTCTTAGAAAAATGGGGAGATTAAGAACAAAACTGTACCTCAGTATGCTTGCACACTTTCGAGAAGGAAACCTGTTCCTTTGGTACCAGCCCCACAAATGCCACGTGATATCTCAAGGGCAATGGGCACTAGTACACAGACCTGGGGACATCTCAGGCACACACCCTCTGGGGCAAGCTGGTGTGACTTAAAAGGGGCCAGTCTGGCCGATTTGCCAACCTCCTGGGTGTGAAAATTCCTCCTGCAATCAGGAAGCTCCACGGCCACTGACCTCAGATAGCACCCCGGGGAACCAGGGGTGAGATTTTCAGAAAGAGATGCCGACTGGCCCCAGCCCGGGCCAGGTAGGACAGAAAAAGGTGACTCAGCACAGACAGCGCGAGAGGGCTGATAACCTCCATGAGGAGCAAAGCAGACTTTCAGAGCAGCCACATTCCTGCCATCGCCACCACCGCCACTCCTCCCACCCCGTTCTCTGTGAACACCCCAATACTCATGTTTTCGAAGAACTTGGCCAGCTCAAAGTGGGTCACATACCAAAACCCAAAGGGAAACTCAGCAGAGCCTGGCTCCCTCCCGTGCAGTCAACCCGAAGGTGACGCTGACTCTCCGGGGCCAAGGGGGTTTCAGAAGGCTGCCGGATACTCGGAATCCCAGTCACCCTCAGCCATCTGCTCTCTGAAAAGAACAGGGTCTGAAGGCAGCTGTGAGAGCAAAGTTCTGCAGGGCACTGCTCTGCGCTCCCCAAGGACAGACCATGTCCACGGCAACTCTGGGCTTCTAGACCACCCAACAGGATGCAAAGAGAGCAGTTTACTGTGCCTGAAGCTACTTTTACAGCTGTGACCGCACCCTTTTCGGAGCATTTCACACGGTGGACTCAGCGCATCCATACAAGTGTCAACATACACACATGACAAAAAGCAGTTGCTCTTTGAACATCACCTGCCCTTACGACGTGTCATGATGCACTCTATTTCCTATGCTAGTCCCTTTCTTGGAAAATGTTTGTTGGAATCCAGTAAACTGATTTCACATCTCAATAAAGGATCATGACATGTACTTTTGAGTTACCCCAGCTCTGCCACCTACCAGCTGTGTGACCTGGAGCAAGTTACTTAACACTATGCCTCAATTTCCTCATCTGTGAAAAGGGTAAAACAGTAATACCTACCACAGAGAGCTGTTGCGGGGATTGAGAAAATACTTAAAAATCACTCGTAACATGCTTAACAGTAACCTCCTCCAAATTCCCCCTGAGGGAAGTTGAGGCTCCAAAAAGGAAAACGGCTTGTCCCACACTGCGAGCAGCCTGGCACAGCAGATAAAAACTGGGGCACTACAACAGGACCACCCCACCCCAGCTAGCGGTGATCTCAGCTCTGCCACTTCCGTAGTGTGTGGCCTAAGGCCCACATCCTTGCCAACACAGCCTTGCCAGTTTTCTAGGAACAGAAGAGGATCACTTTCACACAAAATCCTCACTCTCCAGACAACTAAGATGACTCCTGACCCAACCTGTTTCGACTCAGATTGTTCTGGTTTCCCCTAAGGCTGCCAACTCAGATAGCAAGTGGGGTCCCCATCCATTCAGCTATAGGTGCGAAGAAAAACCTCTAAGGTCTTACTGTGCAAGCGGCTCAGTGACAAGACCCTGGAGACACAACAGTGAGCAAACCCAACTAGGAAGCTTACGATTTAGTGTGGAGAAAGACATTAAAAAATATACTCACACTCATTCTTTCAACAAACATTTATTAAGCACCTGGTAAGTGCCAGGCACAGTGGCAGGCCCTGCAGGAACACAGCAATGGACAAAAGCGGGCTACGTCCCTAGCCCTCACGGAGCTTACAGTCTAGCAGGGCAGAGAGGGTCAACCGATTCCCTAATGAAGGTCCAACAGGAAGGTCTAACTGAGGTCAGTGATTCAGAAAAACAAAGAAGACCCTAGAACCAAGGGTCTTGGTCCAGACTACAGGCAGATGCCTGGAAGGAAAACATGCAAGAGAGGGGTAGAGGAGTGTGAGGCGGCTCAAAACATGGCAGGGGAGGCAATGGAGTTGATCTTGAACCAGGGGAGACACCAAGTGGGGATATGAGGCTGCAGGAAGGAGCGACGAGGAAGAGAAAGGCAAGTGCATTAAAAGGAAAAGCAGCAGAACATGACCAAGGCTAAGCAAGAAAGTTAAGTAGAAGCACTCAAGCCTTTGAAAAGAAAACCAGAAAACCACCTATGGAGTCTAGCAGATGTGGAGGGTTGAAGCAAATGGAGGTGACTCTTTAGAGCAGGGTTGACAATGAAAGGGAGGATGATTAAGGGGTGGCCACAAACAGTAGGGACAGAAGGAGGGGTCAAAGCAGACTGTTAAGTCGGTAGAGATGCTAGCATACATAGCGGCCAATAGAGAGGATTGGGTGAGGAGGGCAGTGAAAAGTTGTCAGGAGAGAAAGGGTAACTGATTGTCAGGTGCTGGAGCAAGTGGTGGAGGGACAGGCCTGAAGGAGAAAAAGGGTGCCCCCTCCTCCCCTGTAACACAAGGGAGGGCAATCAGTCTGCAGGCTTGGGGGCTGCAAGTTGTGGGAAGTTCCATTCTTATAGCTTCTATTTGGTTTTTTTAAAGCAGGAAGTCTGAAGGTAAAGAACATTTGAAAGAATCACATAAGGGAGGAACAAGAGTGGGTCAGAAAAAAACCCTGCTGGGCAAGTACTGCCAAGCAGGGTGGAATATGATCCCCAATTTGTGGCAATGCTCATCTGCTCTGCCGGGTGACATTCTCTAACAGGGCAGCCTCTAACAATCAGTGTTATGAGAAAACCCGGGCCTGAGGAGGCTGGAATGGAGAGACAGAAGTCCCCGAGGAAGCAGTCTCAGAACTGAAGGATCAAAACAAAGAGTATGCACAGGGCACAGAACCCACATTCCTGGTCCTGTGATAGAAACGGCATGGGCAAAGGCCTGCAGCAGGAAGGGGCAAGACACCTTGGAAAGACCACGTGACAAGAGCTTAGAAGACAGAGGACCACACGAAATGAGACTAGTAGCCAAGGATGCCAGATTGGGGGACAGGGCAGGGGGTGCATGAAGGTCCTAGCGAGGCTTTCTTGAGCTTTATTTTCAGGAGCAATAGCATACCTCCTGAGGGTATTAAGCCAAGGTAAATTAGGAGGGCTCCTCCCCACACCAGCCCTGGGATTTTGGACTATGAGAACCTCAGTTTGCTCATCCAGGAAAGATGGATAAAACCTATTCATGGGAAATGGAAAAGTCAGATGAGCTTTTGCCTGAAAACACTTATCAAAGCACCTAGCAAAGGGCAGGGTCTCTGCAAGGCCTCATACAAACCATCTTTACCTGCCCCTCCCACCCAGTTCTAAGACAGCCCTTTGCCATCTTAGCTCCAGTCTACCTTTTTCCCTGTTAGAGCCTAGTACTGTGCCCTGCACAAAGTAGGCTCTCAATAAATGCTTGTTGATGGGTCGTCTGAAAATCTAAGCATTATCAAAAGCTTGTTCCAGCAATCCAGGGAACTCATCTATTCCAGTCTCTGAGCTGTAGCCAGATGGCTACCAACTTCTCACATGCCCCCACCTGATGTGGCTGCACCCAGCACACAGTGGGCTTGCAGCCAATACTTCCTGATCAAGAACCCTCTACAGTGGGTTTCCCCCAGATTAAAGCTGGCAGCCCCTGAGCGACTCTACTGTCTTCCAAGAGGTGGCTGTTCTTCAACAGCACTCTCAGTCACCGGCAGCACACAGGTTTTAAAGACAATAATAAGTTGAAATGTACTCGCCAAGAAAGCCACCAACCTACAAAGAAATATCTTATCGCTGATCTTGCAATGAGCACCAACCTCCCCTTTGCAAGAGCTGAGATCAGGAGATAAAGAAGCTATCAAAAAGCCATCTGCCCACTTAAAATAATATCACAAGTCATGTTAGGAACCACAGACCCAGGGCCAGATACCAAAACAATTGTCTGAACGGGCTGCTTCATTTTTCTCCTTAAAACCACCCATGTATTTTAAAAGAAAAACACCCTCTCCACCCACCTTGGCCCTGTTCCTTTCCTTTCACACTCTTTAAAATGACCAAACCTTATTACCCCAACTGTAACATCTTACAGTGCTCCCACGACAATCGGCTGGGATGACGACTTGGGAAAAGTGACAGACATGAAGGCAACTATGGCATGGGAACCACTTGATACCTTGATCTGGGTGATGGCAACACATGGGCATAAATATGTGAAAATCTATTGAGCCTTATATTTTGGATCAATACACATTATGTCGGTGTCCCTCAATAAAGAAAGAAAAAATGGTAAAAGGAAAGCACGAAATGCTGGGAGAATCAGGAGTGAAAGGCAGATTTTGCCCTGAATCCTGTTAGGCCTTCAAGAGGAACAGCACTGGGAAAAAAAAAAATGTCCCTGACATTCACTCCCTAGTTCTGTCACTCACTAACTTGAGCAAGCTAGCTCACCAATCTGTGCTACCTGTTCCCACCTCTATGAAATAGGTGTGATCATAGCATCTATACCACACAGCATGCACAGCAGGCCTCGGGGAGGATTAACTTGAAACTCTCACAGAAAGATCAGTAAATGCTGGTCACTGTTTCCGTTCACAGTTACCACCATGCTTCAGTTACCTTGCCCAGGTTTACTGCGTCCAATCCTGCCACACAAAGTGACTGTCATTCCCCTTTATATGAGAAAACTGAGGCTCACAGATGAAGAAACTGAGGCAAGGTCACACAGCTGGTGACAAGCAGAGGAGTTGGGAAGGGGACAAAAAGGAACTGTTATGTGTGATTCTGTGAACAGGAATGATAACACCTGGCACCACTAAGAGCCAGGCTGGGTTCGGAGTGCTTTTTACTCATCTGCTCTGAAGTTGGGCTGTAATTATGCTTCACAGATGAGGGTACTGAGGCAAAGTGCAGTTAAATGAGTTGGCCAAGGTCACAGGCCAATGACGGCAAGGCTGGGACTTGAACCCAGACCCTCTGTTAGGATCTAAAGGCTTAATTTAACCCTGTAAAGAAATCCATACTGCCTCCCCCTTTAGACTAAGTCTCAGGTTATTACAGGGCTCCCAAGTCAGTAAGTGGGTGCTTGTGTGCTTGCTCACTTATCCAGACATATCTGCCCACCAGCCTCAAGCTAGACTGAACCATTCACAGCCTGAGACCTGGTGAGGACCACAAACATCTTGTTGCAGCCAGAGGATTGTGATCAAGCATATACAAGGTCCAAAAAAAGCACTTTCCCATTCCCATTCCTCCCCAGGAGCAGGGAAATATATGCATTTCCCACACGTGCACAGGAAATCTGTTCATCCCAGGCTAGACTTAGATGGCCCCCAAAAGAGTCAGGCCTAGCTGCGACCCTTGAATAACTCACAGCTTGATCGAGAACACCTAGGAGAATCGTGTATGGTGGTATGGCAAAAACCAAGGACACAAGCTTCAAGTCCAGGCCCAACTGGTTCTGCCCCTGCCAGAACCACTGCTTCCCAGGAGAGCATGGCTCAGACCCTCACTTCAACAGGCCTCAGACTAGACTAGAGCATAACAGTAAAGAGAGTGCACAGGTTTCAAGGTCAGACACAAATTGCAAAAGCCAGGCGCCATCACTTCCTCAACCAGCTTCTCCCTCTGGAACCCTATTTCCCTGCTCTGTCAAAGTGGGATCAGGTTCTCTGCCCCTGAATGGCAAGGCACTTGGTCCGCACCACCATGTCACTGCAGTTCTCTCCATTCCAGCACACTGTCCATTATTCACACCAAGCTCATTCCCACCTCAGGACCTTTGCACTTGCTGTTCCCTCTTCCTAGACCGCCCTTGCTCCCGTGTGTGCATAACTGTTTCTCTTCATCATTCAGGACTCAAGTGAAATGACACCTCCTCAGAGAAGTCCTCCTTTTCCCCTTTTCTACAAACTCTCCTCCCCACCCCCCACCATGTCTGTGCACAATTCTTATCATCCAGGACTCACCTCCTCAAAGGCCCTCCCTGAATAACTGCTTTAGCAGTTATCCCCTCCCATACTATCACCTTACTCTACTGTACTTTCCTCTCAACAGCTAACCTTATCCTTATTTGCCTGCTCATTATTTTTTCAATCTTTCTCCCACAGGAACCTATATGATCCTTGAGGGCAGGGAAGATGTCTGTCTTGTTCGGGGCTTTACAGTGGAATTCAATAAACGAATGAATGAAACCCCAGTAATTAAAACAGAGCCTAGCACATGTAACTGACTGAATGTGCCCGCCTCCCAGTCCTGGAGCACAGGCCTGAAGGGTTCCAGGGTCGGGATGCTTGTCCTCTATCCTAGACACAGCCCAGTGTTGGCGGAGGTGGCGCTGGCACACATTACCTGCGCCTCACCGGCTTCATGCAGCTCTTCAGCTGCCTGGCCTCAGCCTCCACCGGACCCTGGCACTCAGGCTGTGGCTCCAGCTGCGGCAGCTGCTGCTGCTGGGGCAGCCCTTCGGCATCAGTGGGTGTGGGAGCGGGTGCGATCCGGAGCAGGACTGTGTAGTTTCGGCCGTGGTTGTTGGCCCAGAAAGTGCCCTCGGGGGTCTCATAGCGCACCACGAAGTCCAGGCGCGCCCCATCGCCCGCGCCCTCAGCAAAGGGCAGCTGGAAGGCAAAGCGGTCAGTGCGGCCGCCATCATCGGGCGAGGAGGCGGGCGCCTGGCCGGGGCCCAGGCCAAGGCCCGGATCCAGGATGGGATCTCCTGTTCCTGGTCCTCCCGCTCCTGCCCCCGGCGGGCTGCGCGGGACGTAGCGCGCTGGGTGGTCGCAGAAGGAAGCCCAGCCGTCGTGTGAGGCCCGCACGTGCACCGCCTTCTCGAAGGAGCGGTTCAGCACGCGTACCAACCCGCGCAGTACCGGCGGGCGCCCCCCTGGCACCCAAACCCCGGCACCCCCGGGAACCGCTCCAGGAGGCGGCAGCAGTGCCTCCAGCTCCACCATGACGCGCCCCAAGCGCTCCAGACGGCCCGGCGCGGGCGGCAGCGAAAATGTGGGCACCAGGTAAAACCCCCCTCCGGCGGGCACGGGGCACAGCGGCGAGGGCTCGGAGCACGCCTCCTCTTCCTCCTCCCCTTCATCCCCATCCTCGCCATCGTCGTCCTCCTCAGCCCCTCCGCCATCGCCATCTTGCCCGGCCGCCGCCGCCATCTTGCCCGCCCCGGGCCCGCCCCACGGCCGGTAGCGGCGCAGCTGCGCCAGCGGCAGCCCCAGGGCCTCGTCGGCGAAGAGCACCCTCCGCGGAGCCACCGCTGCCTCAATCGAGGTGCGGGGCTCGCCCGCGGCCGGCGAGGGGGGCGCGGGATGCCGCAGCGGGGGCTCCACAGGGGCCGTGCGCGCCATATCGGCGGCGGCGGCGGCACCGACGGCACCGGCGGCGGGACCGGCGGGGGCAGGGCTTGAAGGGGCGGGTAGCCAATGGGATGGCCAGCGCGGGGGGAGTACGGCTCACGGGGGGCGTAGGCGGCGAGATGAAGACAGGTAGAGCGGAGAGCCAATGGAGAGCCACGCACGGGTGACGTAACGGTGAATGGAGTGCTGGAGAAGCACGCAGCCAATGGGGATGTCCGAGAGTGGGCGGTGTGGGGGGCGGAACGATCGGGAAAATCAATGGGGAAGCCTGAATGGGGGTGGTGCAGGGTCCAGGATGAAGGGAGAAGTAGGACAGTTAATGGGCAAGTGTGAGCGCGAATGGTGTGTGGGCTCTGGGGAAAACGGAAGGGCTACGGGCAATGGGAGCACCAGGGAGTAAACAGAGAGGCCCGAAATGTAGACCTGTGGGTTGCGTAGGTGGTGGGACGGCAGCTACAGACAGCTAACAGCCAATGGAGAGCCACGCACCGGTGATGTAGAGGCGGGCTAATGCTGCAGCGAACCAATGGGCAGTCTTGTGAACTGCACCCCGCCTTCAAAGGGCAGTGCCTGGGCGGAACTAGCCAATATGGAGGTTAGAAGGCGGCCGAGAGGCGGGACCTGAGGGCTAGAGCCAATAAGGATGGAGGATGAATGCAGGAGCGAGGAAGCGATAAGGCGGGTAGCCAATGGGAAAGCCAGACTGAAGGCAGTTCCGCCCTCAAAGGCAGTGCTAGAACGGGATGAACCAATGCTGAGCCTAGAAAATGTAGCGGGGAGGGACGCGAAGGCGGGGCAAAAAGAGCAGAGCCAAAGTAGGGCATTGTAGATGGTGTAAAGGAAGAGGTGAAGAGCCAATAAGGACCCCGGAGAGAGGGTGGTGCTTAGGTAGTCTGGACTGTAGGGTGAACGGGCACCAGAGCCATAGAATGCAAGAATATGCTTCTCGTGGATGGATGTGCCTACTGACCTAGATTTGTGAATGCCCAGAACCGCTGAAGACTGACTGCACCCCAGTGTGGGATGTAAGAAATCAAAACGGGCTCTCCCGGCATTTACTGGCTTCCCCTGCCCACCTGTGAGCCTTTGCTCAAGCGCTGCCACTAGCCAACAATGACCCTGATTGTCATCCTCAGCGTTCTCCAGAACTTGGCGCAGTTGTTGAATGAATGGCCAAATAGGAAATTGAGCTTTGGGGACTCCCTGGTGGCGCAAGGGGTTGAGACACAACCTATAAAGCTACCCGTAGCCACTGAAGCACAAGTTCGATCCCCGGCCAGGGAGGTGACCCACATGGCACAGCAGACCTCTCCTGACTCGCCCGCTGCTCCCCTCAGCAGTGTATTTCAGTCAGTCTGCCTGTTCTGCTCCCCACTCTGTCTCTGGTGAATCCTCTCACCTCCCCCCCCCCCCCGCACCTCTGGCCTGTACCCCAGTTCTTGTATAAATAAAAAAATAAAAAATCTTAAAAAAAAAAAAAATTGAGCTTTGGGGAAGATTAGCGTTTTCTAACTGTAGGTCAGCAAAACTACCTGACCGTGAGCCGCCAGGAGTTGATTGGATGTGTTGGCACTGACTAATGTAATCACAAGTCCAAACCCTAGCTTTCTTGCCCCAC
The DNA here is from genome assembly GCF_964194135.1 of Talpa europaea. Lineage (NCBI taxonomy): Eukaryota > Metazoa > Chordata > Mammalia > Eulipotyphla > Talpidae > Talpa > Talpa europaea. The sequence goes on along the minus strand of NC_140081.1, from coordinate 32,426,334 downwards.
GCACTCCATACCCTATGGTAGCCTCACCTCCCTTCTCTCTGCTTTCACCTCTGCTCCTGCTGTTCCCTCTCCCAAGAGTGCATTCTGCTCCTGCTTCCTCCATCTAGTGAACTTGCACTATCCCGTTGAGGTTACACCTGTGGGAACTGAATTATAGCTTATGTCCACTGAGCCTGTCTACTAATACTTGCCCCCTCCATCTTGGGAGGATTTACTGCACACCTACTGTATGCAAGGTTCTGACTCCCAACAGCCCTAGGAGGGAGGTGGTTCTTCTAACAAGCACCCCCTCTTCAGGTATCATTGTCCAGGATGGAGTACTGGGTCAGGAAGGAGTATGTTCAACTGTGAGTAACAGAAAACTTGTGAAATAATGGGGTCCTTCAATAAAATAGAACTTTGATTTTTTTTCACACATAAGGGTCAAAGCTGGTAAGTAGTTCAGGGACTCCTTCCTGCCCAGTTAGGTTATATCCGTGCCCTTGCTGGCCCCAAGATTCATCCTTCCACAAATCCTGTCTGCTCTCCATTCAAATTATTTCCCAAATCTGCCCTCTCCTCACCCACTCCACTACCAGCACAGTCATCACTCAGTTGGACTATAGCAGTAACACCCCCTCCCTGGTCTCCTGGTTCCACCCTCACACCTATCACCCTTTCTACACTCCGTCATCAGAGGAATCCTATTAAACCCTAACACCATTCACATTTTTCCTCTGCTCACAACCCTCCTGTAGCCAACTCCTCACTCAGGGTAAAAGCCAAAGTCATTAACCTAGCCTGCAAGATCCTATGTGGTCTACCACACCTAGCCCCCTCTCTGACCTCACCTTCTAACCCTCCTCTCACATCTCTCTAACCACACCGACCTCCCTAGTAGAGCTTTGCAGATCAGGCACACTTCTACCTCAGATCCTTTGCACTGGCTGTTCCCTCTGGAATGACCCGGGTATCTACATTGCTCCCTCCCTCACCACTCTCAAGTCTTTTGTCAAACAGCCCCTTCTCTGGGGGGACTTTCACTGACCTCTGCTTACTCCTACCCGCTATCCCCCAGAAGACTTCCATGTGAGAAGATATGTCCAGTATTCAGAGAAGAGGTAGTGACGTCTGCCCCTTCTCTGCCCACCTGAACCCCCAACCCTCACTCTGCAAGGGTCCTGGCTCTTAGCAGCATCATTGTCATCCCTCCCATACCCTAACTACCACCTGAGTAGCCTCCTGGAACTCCCAGGGCTACAACCCTCAGTTTTGTTCCTACTTCTCTGGCCACTCCTCTCATGGATCAAGCGACAGTAAAGGAGAGACATCCTAGGCAGGGTATACGGAGGATGTAGCCCATGCCTCTGACTCTGAAAGAGAAAGCCAGCCCCCTCCCTCAGAGTGGGCAGGGAATGAGGCCTCGGCTTTACGAACTGACCTGGTTTCTAGTCACTTGGGATGTGTGGGAACAGTTTAGTTCCAAGTCCACAGGGAGCAAGGGGTCATTCACCCTGGAGACATCCCTAAAACCAGTTCCCCACGACTCCTTCCTGAGAAGCACACTCCTCACACCATCCCTTGCTCCCAACTATATGCTCCAACATCAGTGAAGCCCCTGCTGTACACAGGGTTCCTGTGCACTTCCAACTTGAGGGCCTCTCCTCAACTTGGCGCCTCCCCTGGCTGCCTGGCACACATAGGCCATCTTTGGGTCTCAGATGTGTCCCACCCTCAGAAGTCTCAACCAGTGAAAGTTTTGTTTTCAACTAATGGTAGAGAGGGTTGGGTTTTCTTTTTTAAATTGTTGGCTGATTTTTTTAAGGTCTTTTTTTTCCTATTCACCCTTCTTTCTTCTTTATTTCTTGTCTTCACAAAGCTGGGCCATCAGGACCCCTCTGGGCTTTTCCAGAAAGGTGAGTCTGAGTTAAGGAAAGAGATCCTCCTGTTTTTGTGGGTTTGGGAGGTGGGGGAGGAAAAGAGACAAAGAGGCAAAGGGGTGGGTCTTTGGCCACTGGGTTTATACTGTGTGAATGAAAAGCTGTTTCCAATTTCTCCTCCTCAGGCATGAAGCAAGTCTTGCAGACAGGTGGGAGTAGAGGCTGAGTGACAGAACCCTGACCATGCACGGCGCTGAGGAGCCAAGGATTGGGAGTGCCAGCCATGGCCTCTCAGGGGCCTTTATCCCCTGGGGCTGGTCTCCCCTGTGACCTGTGACTGGAGGGGGTGCCTGCTAAGATGAAGACACATAGCCGCCAATTTTTGGACAACTTTAAACCCTCACAAGCTTAAAGCTCCAGAAGAATCTCCAAATCCTAGAATCTCCCATGGTTGCATCCTAGTCAGGCTGCAGGACACCTGGGGATTGCAAAGCCTGGGACCAAGGAAAACAGGGGCCCCACTCGTCAGCTGAGAAAATGGTGCCTCTGTTTTCCCCATCTGTAGAGCAGCCATCATGACAAGATGGTCCTCAAAGAGTCGTGGTGAGGCCTGAGCTTGATCAATTATGAGAAGTGTTCAGTGTTGTGTGTGCCACATGGAAAATTCGAGTTTAAACATCAGCTACAGGATGATGGCGGATATTTGGAATCCTACATTCTTGGAAACTGATTTTTTTGGAAGTAGAAAGTTGCCAAGGCTGAACACCTCAGAAGCATCAGGCCAAGGTGGCCTTGACACCGAGAGGCTTGGGGTTCCTAGGGGCCTCTGGGCTTTCACGAGGATGGCTGCGTTAATACCGGGGGCTTGGTTGGGACCTTCCCAGTAGGGTGGCCTCCAGGCCAAAGGTCTCAGGCCCTCAGGTGTGAGTAAGGCAAGACCTTTTTCCCTTTTTTCACTCACTGATGCTCAGTGCATTCTAGGGGCCAGTGATTCTCAGACTTCAATTCTGTGAATGTGTGGGGGTGGGGGGGAGGTTAAACTCCCTGTTTTTTTCTCCATGAAGTAACTTCTATGGCTCTCATCCTCTGGGTTGGAGGAATGTTCAGAGCACCCCCTTGGGCAGTAAGAGTGATGATGACTATATCAATTCTACCTAAGGGGAAACTTAGGCCTGAAGCAGGGCAAGACCTCTGGAAACCCATGCCTATTCCATTTCTTTCCCTGCTGTTTCCTGCCGGCACATAGGGCCTCACTACCTCTCTTTCTTTCACCAGAGACCCTCAAATATCCTCTCACAGAGTGATGTCTCTGCTTGCCTGGGTTGCCCCTGTGATTTATTTGAGTTCTTTTTTCCCTTGTTTTTTTTTTTTTTTTTAAACTGTGGTTTCTCATGAGCCCTGTTATCTCATTGATACCTCTCACCTCTGTGGTGAGGGGAAGAAATCATATTTTCATATGACTCGTAAAGGGCAAAGAAAAAACCCAAAATTTCAAAATTTCCGTTTAAGTCTCATAATCAAGAAGAGGAGAAACAGAGCGAGAGAGAGAGAGTGAGAGAGAGAGAGAGAGAACTATGAGAACCCCCCCACCCTATACAAACTCATCAAAAAAATTGGATTATTAGAAGAGAGAGGTCTGTGGCTTCCACACCGTGGTTTTTCTTCTCGGTATAAAAGCAGTTGTTTTTGATATGTGACAGTTTCCCACAAGCCAGGCTGATCCTTTTCTGTCAGTCCACTTCGTCAAGGTGAGTGTCCCCGCTCTCCCTGGCCCCCGCCCCTCCATAGATGTGGGAGTTCTAAGGGGCCTCTCAGGAGAGAGTCTGAAGTCAGCATTGGGGGGTCAGGGACCCTCCGGCACAGGCGAGATGCAAGCTGCTACTGTCAGGTAAGGTATTTTTACAATAACAATAGTAATAACAAATGCCTTCGACCTAATGGGTAAAGTACTTAATGTTTGGGCAGAAGACAAATGGACTGATATGTTGGTGGGTAGAATTTTAAAAATATGTCAACTGTCAGCCTATGTATTTCAGAGTTTTGAACAACTTGAAACACTATCCAAGTATAACTGGAAATTTCAGCTACACCCCTCAGTATCTCCCATCCCTGTCTTGCTCTCACTGTTGCTCTGCCCCTCTCTGCTGCTTCCCTCGTTTCTGTCTTTTGCTAGCTCTGACCATCTTCCCTCTCTCTGGCTCCTCCATTGGGCTGCGCTCCATCTATCTCCTTTCCTCTGTCTCTCTCCTGCTGTCTTATCTCATCTTGCCTCCCCCTCACCTGCCTTGCCACCCAGCAGAGAGCTTTATGTACAGTTGACATTTAATAATAGCATGTTGTAACATCGATGAGGACATTTGCAAGAATGGGCAACAGTTGTGTGTAGCACGGTGGAAGGATTGTGTGATGTTGGGCGAGGCTGAGCCTTGCCTGGACTCGTGCTTCTGGTACATGAGTGCAGACCCTCTTGGGCGCATTCTCACCATCGTCATTGTGGTTTAAGCTGTGGGGTCCTACTGCAGGACCTTGGGCGGGGGGTGGCCAGAGTCCATGTCCAGGGACAGAGATCATCATTCAGGGCTGGGGTGAGCTTGTCTCTGCAGGCTTAGCACAGTGCTGGGCAGACTGAATGTGCTCACTCAGTGTTGCCTACTAGTCGTTTTGTTAATCTAATGAGAATCATACTACTGGTTTTGTCCCTGCCTTATTCGATGAGTAGGAGCCCTTTTGGAGATCATTAAAAATTGGTTCAACATTGCTCTGTCATAACTGTCAAGACTGTTCTCGCATTGGTTCAACCATGTGCCGATTATTGGACATTCGTGAGATTTCTAGTTTTCCGCCATGATCATCCTTGATTGGATCCTTGAATTTCTGAAAATGGAATTGCTGGGGCAAAAAGTATGTGCATTTTTAAGGTTTCTGACCATCTCTGCAAATTATCCTACCAAAAGGTTGTCCTACTTATGCCCCCTCTACTCAGGCTGCCCCTGCGTAGGTATCATCATTTTTAAATCCCTTCTCAACATCACAAGTCAGAAAAAAATAACTACCCCACCATCAATATTTGCGTTCTTTGATTACTTGCACTGTTCTTGATTCGTGTTTGGTTACTTATATTGGTTAGTGATCATTTGTGCCTTTGGGGATTTTTTAGTTGCCTGGTCATGTCCTGAATCCTAATGGGGGGTTCCTGGTTTTTTTTCTAATTGATCTTTCACAGATCTTTATTGAAAAGGATATTGACCTTCCACCAGCCATATATAGCAAATATTTTCTCCCAATTCATCGGGGTTTTTTTTTTTTCTATTGGTTTACAGTGTTTTGTGATGCTTGTGATGTTTTTATATAATCAAATAGTTGTGTCTTTCCTTCTGTGGTTACTGTTTCTGGTTTTGTGCTTAGAAAGTCCTTTCCCACTTGAAAATGAGATAAATGTTCACCTGTGTTGGCTTCTAGTCTTTTATGGCTTCATTTTTTCCATTTACTGTAGAGGTTAAGAGTGTGGGTACTGGAGCCAGACTGTCTGGAACAAACCCAGCCTCACCTCAAGCCCTCTGTGGGATTTTTAGCCAGGCATTTAACCGCTCTGTACCTCCATTTCCTCATGTACTGTGATAATGGTAATAGAATCTACTTCAGTGGGCAATTCTGAGAATTAAATCTATTAATCATATTATGTATTTAGCATAGGCTCTGGCATACAGTAACCCCAAGATCAGTACTATATATTATTTCTCTCTTTCATGGATCAGGAATTTCTGTAATTTCTGGTAACTTTTCAAACTGGCCAGGGAGGGGTTGGTGGGAAAATGGACTGATTATCCATCCTGTAAATTTATTCTTCTCCTAATTGTCCCAGAAACATTTGTTCGCCAATCTGTCCTCCTCTGCCCCCAAATTCGAAACGCCACATTCATCGCAAACTCAATCCACGTGGATGTTGTGTCTGAGCTTTCTATTCTGCTGTTTCTCCATTACCCTAGGGTGACACGTCTCTGTGACTGCCGCCTTGCAACACCATACATGAACAGCCATAAGCTCCCCCTGGCATTTGCCCATTATCATTCCTTATTTCAGTCCGCATCAGTTCCTCCAGCCCAGCCCAGCAACTGTTCTCATTTAGGTTCTCCTCTCCATCTCCGTGTTGCGTCTTTTCTTGTTCTGCCTCTCATTCCCCGTGTAGGCTATGACTTTCTCCTCTCTCCAGCGCTCCTTCTTTCGGTGTCTCTGTCCCACCGCAGGTCTCCCTCGTGTCCCCCTATATCTCTTATTTTCCGTTATCTCTGCTTCCCTGTCCTTTTCTCCATTCTGTCTCTTTGCCTCTGTGTATCCCTCTCAGCCAGTGCCCTGGATCAAGGGGCAGTTGTCGATTCCCTGCACACACCTAACAACTCACCTAGACACAGAGTGGGGGCCCTGCCCTTGGCTACTCCACCTTCCCCATCCCTAGTACACAGAGCGACAGACAAGGCCCTGAGCTATGAAGGGGGGCTCTTCTGAGGCTCATACGGGATGCAGTGGCAGAATCAAGACCCAAGTCATATCTCAGGACTCTGGGTGGGACCCTGGCTGTCTCACCCCCGCTGTGGGCCTCAGCTTACTTCTCAGCTCCCATGATGTGAGGGGGGAGGGTTCTGGGATGCCCCCCAGCAGCTGCCATTGCCCCTTCTGCCTTCTCACAGGTTGGCCCCTCAGGCAGGAGGATCCAGTCACAGCACAGGGCCCAGCCTCACAAGAGCTGGGCTGTGGCGCCCCAGAGCCCCATGGGCCAGGAGACTAGTGGCCAGAGGGTGATGTACTGGAGGGATAGACATCAGTCACCCTGCCTGTGGGTCTGGCTGTGGACAGATTTCAGCTGCGACCCCAGGGCAGGTACTGGTTCCTGGGAACCTCTATCTGGGGACCCCTCCAGAGAGCAGAGAGGTGGGCGCTTTACTGGCAAAGGCTGAGGCTTTTCCTGCTCCCTGCCTGAGGGAGGACAAAGGTGTACTGGCACCCTCTCGCGCTCTTCCTCCTTCCCGCTCCATCTCTAGCAGAGCTGGGGTGATTTGGGGAACATAGTTCAAGCATGGACAGGAAGACTACAGGTATCCACTTACACCTTGTTAAACATTTCATGTGTGTTAACTTTGGAAGATGGGTACTGTTAAACTGTCCCAACTCACACATGCTCTTGAGGCGAATGACAGTGGCAGAACCCGGCCCCAGGCTGGGGGGAATGGAAGGGGTGATTCTGACCTTCCCGCCTTCATGGAACTTGGGAAGGAGGCTGAGGGAAGGCTTGCTGCAATCCCATGTAGGTAGGAAGCCCTATCAAGTCATGAGTTTCAAGTCCTTCAGGGAGTTCCAGAGAGTTTGGGTACCAGGGACACTGGCTTTCATGCATTGAGAAGACGGGCCCATGGGCCCCACAGTCTATGGGTTGGAGATCCTGGGAACCTTTGAATCTGACAAGTAATGTTCTGGCATAGCACCATTTGAAGACCCCAAGGGACCCAGTACCTGTGGGCACCCCCTGAGAATCAAACCTTGGGCCTCCCCATGGTCCAAGAAGGGCCAGGATCACAGGCCCTAGGGCTTGTCACGGTGGCCAGATGGACATCACCCACCACATCCGCCAAGCCAGCTGCAGGATGGGCAGCCAATTCTCGGAACGAAACTCGTGGGGTGGGGTGTCTACACCCTTCTCTTCCTCTTGGGTGCTGATGAAGCCCAACGCATCCGGCCGCCATGACGTCAATGGCGGAAAAATCTGGGGAAGTCGGGGGCTGTGACAACAGGGCCCAGATGCAGACCCCGATATGAAAACACAAGCTGTGTCCCAGAAACATCCTCCATGCAGCTTCTGAGAAACAGTCAGAAAGGGACGCCCCAACAAACAGTGCAGGAAGCCAGATGCCCAGCCTGGCCTTCCAGGTACCCCATCACCAGGCAGTCCATATCCACATCCCCTTTCTGAGAATGTATTGTATCTATACTTCGAGTTCCAGGTGTGCCTGGGGAGGAGATTTCTTAAACACTCTGACCAGGTGTCCAGGCAGCTTCATAAGTGACCATGGGCCAGTCACGTGGGCCAGGCCAGGACGGTGGGAAAACATCCACTCACCAAAATCAGAATCTGTTTGCTTGGGCTTCTGTAACAAAGCACCACAAATGGCGTGTTTAAACAGAAATGCACTGTCTCACGGTTCCAGAGGCTAGAAGTCTGAGATCAACCTGGGGCCGGGAGGGAGGATTTGGGCCTCTCCCCTGGCTTCTGGCTTACCGCCAATCTGTGGCATTTCTTGACAGGTAGAAAATCATTTTGATCCCACTCATTCATTCACTCACCTCCTCATGGTCATTGATGTTCTCTCAGGCCCTCTTTCTCCCAGGCTCCTGATTCTCACACGATCATGTTCTAATCCCTGAGAGACTAAGGGTTTACTATCTGAATTCTTACACCCACCTCCCTCAGCAACACAGCGCTGACAGCTGACGGCAGAGGGAGGAAGGAGTGCTGCTCCCCCAGAGCTCCCCTGTACTGTCTTGGGCTACTATCAGCAACTGTGCCCAACCAGTGCTGTGGGGTGGGGACACACACACACACACACACAGAGCTTGTCCCACAGCAGGGGGCTTGTGACATGTACACACACGCAGTTTCTGGAGAGAAGTGGAAGTCTCAAATCACTTTGGGAGCACTGCACCTGGGGGTCCCCCTCAGTACAATGCACATTGGGCTGGGAGGTCCCTTCCAGCACTGGCTTCCTCTCAGACTGGGACTACAGGATTCTGAGAAACCGAGGCCCTGCGCACTGCAGAGCGAAGGCCCTGAGGCTCAGCAGAGGTGCCTGGAGCCATCATGGTGGATTTTCTGGACAGGGTGAGCTCGGCTAGGGGAAGAGGAGGAGGAGTGGGGCAGCCAAGCAGGGTGGACAATGTGAGCTCAACTCGCAGGCAGACATGGGGAGCAGAGACTGGGGTAGATTCTAGTGGGGGCTGAACTGAAGCGCTCTCCCAGGCCCTGGCTGGAGCGCCTGTCTCTCTTCTCTGGCACCTGCCATGCCAGCTCTGTGCAGGACAGGAGCCCAGAGGTGCTCAGACTCCACCCCTGCCTAAGCTCCAGGCTCCCATACTCAACTGCTCATTCAGCATTTCCACTCCCATGTCTAATGCCAGACTTCAGGTACATCTGTTAATACACCTGGATCACCACTCATCATCAGCCCTGCTCCCCTATCTCCCCAATCTCAGGTAGTCAGCACTGTCCTTCCAGCTGCTCAGACTAATGCCCAGAAATCACCTGGACCCTCCCTCTCTCCCCACCACATCCAAGCTATCAGCAAATTCTCCTGACTGCACCTCCCAAACACACTCAGAATGCACCCACTCTCACCATCTCCACTGCCACTATCCTGCTCTGTGCAACCATGACCGTGTACCCCGACTACTGCAGTTGCTGCCTCACTAAACCCCCTGCTTCCACCCTCACCTTCCTAGAGTCTGTTTCTCTCGTGGCAGCCAGAGAGATCTTTTGAATCCGTGCCCCCCACATACACCTCATGGATATGCCTGAGTCACTGGCGTCAAACAATGCTCCCAGGAGAAAGTCCAGCTGCCAGCCATGGTGGGCTCTGAGGTTATATGGCCTGGGAAGGACATGGAGACAACTGGAGGGCCGAGGCATGAAGACAAAGCTCAAGTAGTAGGGGGAGGGAACTGAGACCTACCCTGGCTGAGATCCCTCAAACTATCCAGAATCCCCCACCATCCTCATGGAGGACACATCCAAACCAGGGCTATGCCAGCATGCACAGGCAAGTGTGTGCTGGACCTGTGGACATGGGGCATATGTGGGGACACATGTTCCTAACACCAGTGTGTGGCTAGGACAGGGCCCAGCCAATGCCTGCTCTGACTTGAGGAGGTGTGTACATGGTTCAGGTGGTTGACTATTTTACACCCCTTCTCCTCCCAGCGCACATGTAACTCCTTCCTGCTATGCCCCACAGCCTACCCTCGGACAAGGACCCAATGCCCAACCCCAGGCCAGCCAAGCCCTCAGCCCCTTCCTTGGCACTCGGCCCATCCCCAGGAGCCTCACCCAGCTGGAGGGCTGCACCCAAGGCCTCAGACCTGCTGGGGGCGAAAGGCCCAGGGACAACGTTCCAGGGCCGGGACCTCCGAGGTGGGGCTCATGCCTCCTCCTCCTCCTCCTCCTTGAACCCCATGCCACCATCACAACTGCAGGTGAGGCCCATGGCCCAGGATGGGGCAGGCAGGGTGGGGTACCTGGGCCTACAGGTGCCGACCTTTACTGTGGCACTGAGCGGGGGGCCCAGCTGGGGCACAGGAAGTGGTTTTCTGGGTCCCAGGCAAGTCTGTGACTTATGCAGATGTCATAGGGCCAAGAAAGTCCCCACTGAGCAGGTCTCAGAGATCCGAGGCTCTCAACCTCCCAATCCTTGTCTCAGGAGAGGAGACCCTATCATGGTCCAGAGGCCTAGCCATGTGTCCCCACACACAAGTGACAGAGGAGAGGGCTGAGGCCCAAAGAGGTGGGGGTGACACAGTGGAGGCCAGCTCTGCTCCTTATTAGCTGTTACATCTCGAAAAAGTCCCTCAGTCTCCCAGAGCCTGTTTCCACGAATGTAAAATGAGGATGGCACAGCACCGAGCACATGCGGTTATGGCGGATCAACTATGGATTAGACACATAGAACAGTGAGGATGGGGATGGCATCTCACCTACCTGCCTTCTCCCTGCAGCTGCCCACAGTACCCCTGGTCATGGTGGCACCCTCCGGAGCCCGGCTGGGCCCCTCACCCCACCTGCAGGCACTCCTCCAGGACAGGCCACACTTCATGCACCAGGTACAGACCATGAATGGCAGTGAGGAGGGAGCAGGTGGGAGAACTGAGGAGGGGGCCAGTCTGAACCATGCCCATCTGTACCCCCAGATCTCAACAGTGGATGCCCATGCCCGGACCCCTGTGCTGCAGGTGCACCCACTGGACAGCCCGACTATGATCAGCCTCCCACCACCAACTGCTGCCACCAGCGTCTTCTCCCTCAAGGCCCGGCCCAGGCTGCCACCTGGTAACACCACACCCTGCAGCTCCCCAGAGCCCCCAAGTACTTGAACGTAGTCGTGTAAGCTGCTGAACCACAGCCTTCAGGAGGTCGGAGGTGTCAGGTCTGATCATCTTGGAAACTCCAACCTCCAAAAAATGTCAGGCTCAGAACCTTAGAGATGCAGAATGTCAAAATCACAGAACCACAGATCTTTGCAAAGTTAGTCAAAATGTCAGCACTTGTGAGTGGCTGTCTGAGCTGCCTCACCAGAAGCCGAGGATATTAGAGACAACAAAGGACCTCAGAGTTAGGGCTCAGGAGGTGGGAAGCTCAAAAGACAGTTTGTCGACCAGGCTCCAGAGCCCAGCCTGCAGTCTCCTGAGGTGTCCTGTCCCACTCTGCAGGGATCAACGTGGCCAGCTTGGAGTGGGTGTCCAGGGAGCCAGCACTGCTCTGCACCTTTCCAGGCCCTGCTGTACCCAGGAAGGACAGGTCAGTTGGCAGGGCTGGGAAGGACCCTCTCCCTGCCATCCCCTTCCCTGACACCCTCTGTCCCCTGCCCCCCAGCACCCTCTCAACCGCGCCCCAGGGCTCCTACTCACTGCTGGCCAATGGTGTCTGCAAGTGGCCTGGATGCGAGAAGGTCTTCAAGGAGCCAGAGGACTTCCTCAAGTGAGCAGCCCTGATCCATTGCAGTCCAGAAGGCACCAGATTGTGGGAGGAGGTCTGGGATGCAGGTTTCAGCTCAGGCCTCATCCCCATAGGTATTAAGATGAAAGAGTGGGTCTCCCTGGTGGCGCAGGTGGTTGAGCGCAGCACTGTGAAGCTGTCTGCAGCCTCTGCAGTGCCGGTTCAATCCCCACTGGCCGTGGAGATACCCACATGGTGGGGCAGACCTCTCCTGTCTCGCCTGCTGCTCCCCTCAGCAGTATATTTCAGTCAGTCTGCCCGTTCTGCTCCCCACTCTGTCTCTCATGAATCCTCTCACCCTCCCGCACATATGGCCTGTTCCCTGGTTCTTGTATAAACAAATAAATCTTTAAAAAAAAAAAAGATGAAAGAGGCAGAATCTAAGACTGTGGATTCAGATCCTGCTCTGCCATTCACTGGCTATGTGACCTGGGGGAAGTTACTTAGCTTCTCTGGGCATTGATTTCCTCATTTGTATAACGGGGCACGTTAATACAGGGATATGCTACTATTTACCTCCATTTTACAAAGAAACTGAGGCCAGAGAGGCTATGTGTGTTGACTAAGATCACCTAGTTCCTGAGTGATGAAGCTGGGACATGAACCCGGATAACCAGGCTTCAGAATCCATGCTCCTGTTTTGCCCTGCTACCTCTCCTGCCAACACACAAGCCTGATTTTATTCATCCTCAAAGTTCCAGCTCCTTACGATGGCTGTTGCTACCTCCCCTAGGTGCCCCCCCAACCTTCTCTAACCCAACTGCTAGCAGCAACTCAATGTACCCTATCCTCTTGCCCACCAGTCCTTCCCACAGCCTGCCCCCTCCTCCTGGAATGCCTCTCCTGTGTGCATCTGCCTGTGCCCGTCAGCTCACCACCATCCCAATATCCTCTCCCACACCCTGGCCAGGCTCAGGTGACAAGCTCCAGCCTGGCACGCAGTAGACACCAAGCAGCTTAGGTTAAAGGAATGACAGACGTGAGGGGGGAGACTGAGGTAGGAAGGAGAGGGGAACTGGGACTCTGAGACACCGCTCAGAGGTTCTGAGCCCTCCCGACTTGGAACACTGAGGCAAGAGGCCAGACCCGCCATGGTCACCTGCACTGATTCTCCCCCCTACCCAGGCACTGCCAGGCGGACCATCTCCTGGATGAGACGGGCAGGGCACAGTGTCTCCTCCAGAGGGAGGTGGTGCAGTCTCTGGAGCAGCAGGTGATGTGGGTGGGGGGGATGGTGGGCAAGCTTCGCATTCACCCTGTGACAGGAGCCAAACACCCAGGATGGGGGTTGGCCTAAGGGAAAAAAGGGGTTTAGGCACTCCCAGGGAATACTGGGCAACGCTGTGACAGTGAAAGGCCAGGCTGAGGCCTCACTCTGTGCCTGTCCTCACAGCTGGTGCTGGAGAAGGAGAAGCTGGGTGCTATGCAGGCCCACCTGGCTGGGAAGATGGCCCTGACCAAAGCTCCATCTGTGGTGAGTCACCCCCAGCTCAGGGGAGACAGAGATGCTGGGAAGAGGGAAAAGGAAAGTCTCTGAAATCTCTGGGCCCTGTCTCTGGCTCCAAACACACCCAGACTTGGGACTATCCCCTCAGTTGCAAACCCTCCAACCCCATGGTCCTGAAACATCATGACCTTCAATTTTCAAAGCAATAACAAATAGCCACAACACTGAATGTAGACCACATGCCGTGGCAGGCACAGCTACATAACCCACATTGCAAAATGAAAATGTGGGGGTCAAACTTCAAGATGGTGACCACAGTGGGGAGCCTTGCCCAGGTTACACACCCATGAAGCCATCCCTGGCTGCCAGGCACCACTTCTGAGCTGCTAACTTATTCAATCCTTATGATGCCACTGTGAGGTAGGTATGACAGGCAAGGGAAATTAAGGCTGGGTGACTTTCCCAGTCATGACTGGGTGGTAGAAGAGCCCAATTCAACCCCTACTTGTGGCCTCAGCATCGGCATGCTCTACACTCAAGCATCCACACCACAGCTCATGCTGCCTCATGGCATTGCACGTCAGAATGGAATTGAGGATGTCCTTACTTTTAAAGATATTCACTTATTTAAAGGTCAAGTAGACCTGCCTTGTTAGCGCAGCCGGCAGCATGTCGGTGTCATAAAAGTCAAGTTGAAAGTTGAAGCCGACAGGTCACGAGCCTATCCCTCCTCCCCCAGGCTTCATCTGATAAGGGTTCCTGCTGCATCGTAGCTGCTGGCACCCAGGGCACTGCCGTCCCAGTCTGGCCTGGCCCCCAGGAGGCCCCCGACGGCCTGTTTGCTGTGCGGAGGCACCTCTGGGGCAGTCATGGAAACAGCACTTTCCCAGGTAGGGATGGTCTTCACCCTACACAGTGGCCCTAAGCCCCCTGACTGGCACTGGGTGGGGTACAGAAAGGAGTTCTGTACTGCTCATCCCCACCATCCCCCCAACTTTGATTGCCAAAGCTTTCTCTCAAGCTTCCCACGGCCTGCAAGCCCCCATTATGGTTCCTAATGTCTTGCCCTGTCTCCGTAGGGATTGGGGCTCACTCACTCTAGGCTTCAGCACCTCCCTTTGGTCATCAGACAGGTGGACACTAAGTAGTTCCCAGTGACTCTCCCTTCCTTTATGCTCTCCAAGGAAAAGCAGGGTGACTGGCCCCAGCTCACTAATCCCACTACTCCCCACAAAGCCTGGGCTATGGGCTTAACGATCAGGGCCCTTGAATGTCATCCTGGCTCTGCCACTTACCCAGTCACATCCTTTGGGTATGCAAGTTACTTCACTTCTCTCAAACCTCAGGAAGAATAGGCCCCATTTGAGGGGATAGGAGTGTTGCAAAAATCAAATGATACCATTTACATCAAGTACTCCGCAAACTAGCTGTGTTCATGGACACTGGTGTTAACGTGTAGATTCTAAATGGTACAGCAGGGGTGGGAAGGGGAGCAAGGGGCCCTGACGAGGCCTGGTTCTCCACCCCCCGCAGAGTTCTTCCACAACATGGACTACTTCAAGTTCCACAACATGCGGCCCCCCTTCACCTATGCCACCCTCATCCGCTGGGTAAGAAGCAGCTCAGGCCCAAGGAGAAGAAAGAGAAAGAGGGCATGGGGACCTGCCTCCCAAACCCCCAGCATCCCAAGTAGGATCCTGCATGAAGCCATGCCTCAGATGTGCTTCCCCCATGCTGGCTTCACCCCAGACCTGCCCCAGAACCCAAACCTCAACCACCATCCAGACCAGCACAAGCCAAATTCTGTCCCTAACCCCAACCCCTTTCCTGTTGGCCCCCTCAACCCCACACCTAATCCACTCTCAGCCTATAAGTAGTCCCAGAACTAACCAATTAGCTGTCTCTTGGCCCAAATCCACCCCAAGTATTCCCCTAACTCCTTCTCCAGTCCCAACATGCTGTACTAAGTTACCACATCCCCTGCTGGACCCCATCCCTAACCCCTTCACCTATGTGGACATGGAGTGACAGGTCATAGGGTAAAGAATGGGGTGAGGATGGGACTGGGATGGGTTATGGTAGAGGATCAAGGATGAGTTTGAGCAGCCTTAGAACACCCTTCTGACTCTCAGCCTCTGACTCTTAGTCCCAACACTTTCCTCTGACCCTCCCCAATGGCTTTCCAGAACCTGAAGCACAGCCCAGGGGACCTTCACCCTAGGCCACCACCTAACCCCACAGCACCCTACACCTTCGTCCCATCTGGCCCGGTCCTGCCCCAGAATGCATTGCTGCTGCAATCTGACCTTTTACTTAGCCCTTCCATAAATCCAAACATCAAATCCTGACCCCAAGTCTAATCCCACACCTAACTCTAGCCCTGCTCCTTAACAACCTTGCACAACTAACCTCGATTCCACCAGAACTATCCTCGTTCTTGACCCTGAACCTAACCCATCCCTGACACACAAAAAGAACTAGAAAACTAAACCCCTCTGACTTCTGACCTCAGGCCATGCATCATCCCATTCCTCACCCCTCTACTTACCACAGTCCACTCCCACCTGACCCTTAACCAACCCTCCTCTGACCTTTAACTCTGCCTGGTCTTTGCCCCTTCCAAATCCTCAACTCAACCCCACTCCTGGTCTTTAACTTTCCCAAAACCCTGAAATCTCACCCAACAGAGACCCCAACTCCATGCCAGACCTGTAGACTAACTCCAGCACTAACCCTGACTCAGGCCTGCTCAAGCTCAGCCTTGATCCTCTACCATACTCACCCAACTCCTTACCCAGTCTCTGACCTGTCACCCCACACCATTTCCCTCTGCCCCATCCCCGTAATTCCACCCCATGTCAGAT
Organism: Talpa europaea; assembly: GCF_964194135.1. Lineage (NCBI taxonomy): Eukaryota > Metazoa > Chordata > Mammalia > Eulipotyphla > Talpidae > Talpa > Talpa europaea. The sequence continues at coordinate 32,410,413 of NC_140081.1, read as the reverse complement.
GGCCCAGGGTGGGTTACTGCCCTTCTCGGCCCAACTTCAGGGGAGCGGCTCCCCTTACCCAACACCCCCAACCTCCAGGCTATCTTGGAGTCTCCTGAGAAGCAGCGGACACTCAACGAGATCTATCACTGGTTCACACGCATGTTTGCCTTCTTCCGAAACCACCCTGCCACCTGGAAGGTGAGCGTCTTCGGGGCTAGCAGTGGCTGGATGGTCATCACACCACCATGGTGCTGGGCCAAGTTCAGGAGCAAGCGGGCCTGGGGCTGGGGTTGCAGGTTTGTTGGGAAGGAGCAGGTCGTCGGGTTTGGGGGGGGGGGCGGGGACTGCTGACCTCAGAGGCTAACTGCCTGCTCACTCCCCCTGCCCCGGCCTGGCTGGCTGGTCCTCCTTCCACAGAATGCCATCCGACACAACCTGAGCCTGCACAAGTGCTTTGTGCGGGTGGAGAGTGAGAAGGGGGCAGTGTGGACCGTGGACGAATTTGAGTTCCGCAAGAAGAGGAGCCAGCGGCCCAGCAGGTGTTCCAACCCCACACCTGGTCCCTGACCTCAAATCCCAAGAAAGAAGGAAGGACAGGGGCCAAAATGGGGGGAGGGGCGTAAGTGGCTAGGGACAGGGATGACAGGCCCTGGACGTGCCTGCGGGGACCAAGAAGTGAGGTGTGAATTGTCTTGCCTGCGAGGGACCCTACTCCCCAGATGACTGTGCTCCTGGATCATATGGTCTACACCAAGCCTGCTCCAAGGGGCTCTGGTCCTGAACCCCCACCCCAGGCAGAAGGGTCTCCAGCCAAACTGAGTCTTCACACCCAAACACACCCAGCCTGCCTCAGTCACTGTAACAGGCAGCCTTGGGGCTGGAAAAATCCCACAGTCCGTACAGTCCTGCCCCTGGACACCACACAAACCTCCCAAACTCAAAAAGCCTGTCTCAGGCTTCCCCGGTGGCGCAGCGGTTGAGCCCTGGGTTGCGAAGCTGCCCGCGGCCTCTGCCGCGCCGGTTCGATCCCCGGCTGCTCCCCGGCCACCTGAGGAGGGTCCCGCATGGTGCGCAGATCTCTCCTGCCGCCCGCTGCTCCCCTCAGCAGTGTACTTCGGTCCTTCTGCCTGCTCTGCTCCCTGCTCTGGCTCTGGTGAATTCTCTCACCCTCCCGCGTTTCTGACTGTACCCAGTGCATGTATAAACAAAACAAAACAAAACAAATAAATAAAATAAATAAATAAACATGCCTCTATAAAAAAAAAAAAAGCCTGTCTCAGCACACTCAAATCTGCAGTCACACCACCACCCCCTAGCACAGTCCTGTCCACCCTGTCCTGTCCACAGCAGCCTCTGGGCCCAGGGGTGCACACAGGCTGCACCCAGACACCCACTCAGAAGCAGCCTTGGTACCCTCAGGATCTCAAGTGCCAAAAACACACAGCTGTCACGCAGCGTCATACCATTTACAACATACACTCGGTCACAGAGCCCATTAAAACTTGCCTGGGCATCTGGTGTGCACGCGCTCCCGACAGTAACCCAGTGCGTCCCGAGTCCCACTCAGACATGCCTGTCCACACACACACTGATTGGCCAAAATGTCTCCCCTGCCTCCCATCCCTCTTCACCCTGAGCCCTGTGCCCCCATCCATGCCTCAGCTTAGACTGCATACAGAGCCCTCATTTATTTGGGATCCAAAGCCCAGTGCCCTCCCCAATAAACTATAGCCGAGTTCCCACACTCTGGATGGTCACCCCAGATAAGGGTTGCGGGCCGATGGGAAGGGGTCTGGGTCTAAGGCCACAGCAGGCAAAACTGGACAGCAAACAGAGGGAATGGCTAGGGCAAGCCTTGGCTAGAGCCTTCAACACCCCAAATTCCTGCCTAAGGCTGGGGGAGAGACCTCTGCTGGGGAGTCCTTAGGCCTCACGGACCCTCCCCAGGAGGCCAGCATTCTCCTGGCGAAGGGCTCGGTAGTCCTCTCGGATCTTCTCCAGGTTGCTGAGAGTCTTCTTGCCCATCTCCGTCTCAATCTAAGGCAACGCGAATCAAGGCCTTTCAGCACACAGAGCCCCTTTCCCAGCTCCTGCTCGCCACCCCTCTCCATTACAGACCCAGGGCCCCTCCCATGCTCCTCCCACCACCAGGCCGTTGCACGTGCCATGAGGCCACCTAAAGCAATCCTTTGCTACGTGGCAGGATTAGCCACCACATACTCAAGCTGCAGCCTCGGCCCAGGGAGACAGATATGAGGACCCTCAGGCGGGAGCTGGGGCTGAGTAGGGCACCGGCCTGTCAATTCATACACATAGCTATGAAGGGGAAGGACTGGAACTCCAGCCTTGATTGTTGCCACTGCCTCTCTGCGTCGACCCAGGAGCTGTCCCAGGCCTGCCTTGTGTCCCTCCCATGGGCCCCCCAGACCTTACCTGCTCCTCCAGGTCCCGAACCTCCCGCATGATGGTGCCTGTGTCCTCGATGGTCTGGATGAGCTGGCTACAGTTCTGGGGACAGCAAAAGCAGAAGCTTGCACCTCAACCTGGCCCCACGCCAGCCAGCCCCCCCAGGCACGATTCTCCCCTCACCTCATGCAAGGCAGCTAGATACTTGTAGGCCTTCCGAACGGCATCATCCTTCTTAGCATCCTGACCAGATAGAGGGGAGCTCGAAGGCGTCAGTGGGTTGTGCTGACCTGCCTCCCATCACACTACCTCCCATCACCCCCGCAAGCAAAGCCAAGCCCGAGTAGGCCGGCCCCGCCCCAACCCTCCTCCAGGCACCGCCTTCCCCACACCTTAAACACGAGTTCATCGGTCACTGCAAACGTCCGGTCCAGCTTTCCAGACAGGGAGTTAATTTCCTTCTGAAGCTCCTTCGTGTCAGACAAGATCTGGCAGAGACCAGGGTGGCCATGAGCCCGTGTCTGGGATGGCCAGCAGGCCAGTCGAGGACTCTCACGTGTACTCATGTCCAGTCAGCACACATGTCGCTGCGTCGGGGGTGGCTGCAGTGGACTGTGTGCAACTATTCTATGTGGGGGGTGGCCAGACAGCTCTACCTGTCAGAGGGTGTGGGGTCCCACACAGCCAGGCCACACACACCATCCCTCGAGTTCCACTGCCCACATGACCCGCCCACCAGGTCACAGACACACACCTTAGTGATCTCCTCCTTCTGCTTCCGGATGTTGCCCACAATCTCCAGGATGCGTTGGGTATAGGCCAGCCGGGACACGTCTCTGGGCAGGGTCTCAAGCTCTGACACCTAAGCAGGGACATGGCAGGCACTCCCCCAGTACCCGCCCCCACCCACTTCTAGCCATCCAGGGCCCACGATGGGCCTTACCAACTGCTTGTAGACTTCCTCCTTCCTGCGAGCCTCTTCGGCAGCTGCCCGGACACTCTGGTGCAGCTCCTGGATCTCTGCCAGACGTCGAGAAGATTCCAGCTGCCAGGACCCCATGAACAAAGGACAGTGAGAAGAGGACTGGCCCCCTAGATTGGAACCAAACCCAGCCCACCCATAGCCCGGGACCCCACCACCTACCTCTCTGCAATCCTGGAGCTTCCGAAGGTGGCGGTACTCAGCGAGGAGTGGGACCCGGTGCTTTTCCCACTGACCCGCCAAGTGGATGACCCGCTGGGCACTACTCTCTACCACGAGCTAGGGGTGATAGTAAAGGGGTATGTGTCATACAGACTGGGTCCTTGCAACTCCTACCCTCCAGGGCCAGCACCAACCCTACCTGTAGCTTGGCAAGGTTGGCAGCCCCATCAGGCAGCAGCTCTACGGCCCGGCTCTTCAGGCGCAGGGCCTGCTCGTGCTCTGCTGTGCTGAGCTCGCTCTGCCGACACTCGGTCTCCACCTAGCACCGCACAACCCACTCTCAGTGACTAAGGAAGACCACAGCCTCCAAGCCCCACTGAGCCTGGAAAGCCCTGGCCTAGTTCTAGCCCCCACAGAAGACAACACACTCCTTTAGCACCCATAGGTCCCTCACCCCCAACCCCCAAGAGGGCAAAGACCCGAAAGCACTGACAGGCATCCATGGGGCTCTTTCACCGTGCTACCTCCACATTACCTCAGGGCCCCTAGGAGCCCTGAGGAATTCCACAAGCCCATACCTGTATAGACCCGTATTTCCTCCACTGAAGCCCTCAGACACTCAAACCCCTCCTGATTCTCAGATACCTGGAAAGTCCAAGGGATGCCCACAGGTGCCTCTAACCTCCCAACAAGCTCTCCACTCCTACCCCCATCCCTGCATCCCCTTCTCACCACCACTGATTCTTCTGAACCTCACAAGTCCCACAGGTCCTCAGCACCCACCACAAACTCTTCTGGCATCTTCAGACCTCTACAGAATACCTCTCAGCCCCCTCAAGTCCCACTAAGCTCTCTGGGCCTGACCTGTGACCTGGCCCCAGGCAGGTGGTCCATCCCCACTCCACCTGCATGAGGCTGATCCCTAGCGTCTTCATGTTGGCTTCGACTTCTTCGATGTTGTGGTTCACTCCCTCCAACTGCTCCCGAAAGGACTCCAGCTCCTGCTCTCGAGTTGCCCGCATGTCCTAGAAGGCATAGACAAGTTGGGGTGGGAGTGTCAGGCCTAGCAGACAGGCAAGGGCCCAGGGCACCTCCCAATGCTCTGCTCACCAGTTCAGGTTGCTGGGAGGGGGCTGGCACATCTGACACCTGGGCTGTGTGGGGCTCGGACTCCTGGGGGAGTGAGCAGGGAGCATGCCAGCTGTGAGGAAAGGCCCTGCCCCTACCAGCCCCCCAAGCACCCTCCCAACACCACAGCCACACCTACTCAACCCACTGGGACAACGTGAGGATCGTGGCATTTCCTGCAACCTCAGACTACACCGTCTGCTCAATAAGGAAACCTCCCTGCCCCTGACACAGCTCCTGCCCACCTGCCCCATCGCTGAAGCCCCAACTGCCCAGGAAAAGGATGAGGGCCCTGCTGGGTGACCATCTGAGGAGAGACGATAAGGCCAGAGGAAACTGCCTGGAGAAAGCTGGGGCTTGCACAAACAGCACCTTCCACCCTTACATGGGTCCCACCCCTCCACCCTTTCTCCACTGAAGTCCCCAAGAGGCCAGGGGACCCCTCTGGGAACACCCAGTGGGAACACGGGAACCTGCATAGGTAAAATGGGGTATTTGTACATAAAGCAACCCTCTGAGCTGCCCTCAGCCCCATCAGCATGCCCACATCCATGCAGGCCTACCCACCAGATGGAAGGTGAACTTCTCTGAATGCGTGAATCGGGAGCCCTTAGGAGCATCAGTCCTGGCCCCAGCACCCCAGGCCTGCAGCAGCTCTCCCAGGTCTCGGGCAGGGGGGGGCGCCCCCAGCCGATCCCAGGTCTGGCGCAGTTGCTCAGCCAGGTGCTTGTGCAGACGCTGCCGATGTGCCCGTATATCCTCCTGGAAACAGAGCGCAAGAGGATGTGGCAGCCAGCTGGGCGCCCAAGGCCCTGCCTCTTCCCTGTCAGGGAGTCGCCTGACAGGGTGCTGCCAACAAGTCACACCCAGGCTCTAGCTTCTCCCACCAAGGGGACCTCAGCCCCACTGCCCACCCCACCGGTCTGAGATTTCCTGAGGACAGTTGGGGGTGGGGGGGTTCCCGTTCCCACACTGAAGGAGAATATGGGAAGTGGAGTGATCCTGCAGCCATGGAGCCAGAGAGTGACACTAAACAGATATGAGAGGACAAAGCTAAGACAGAGAGAAGTGCTGGGCAGAAGAGGCAGAGGCAGAGACTGGAATTGACAGAGACAAGGAGAGTCAGTTTTCAAACAACTGGGGAGGTCTGATTATGAATTCAGTGTTACAGGGTAATAAGAGATCATGTTAATTCTCTTAATGGCCCAGGAAATGGGCCAGGGCTTATATTAAAGAGTAAATGTCCTTACAAGGCAAGAGATATTTGCTCAAGTAGAGTTGAAATGACATGCCTGTGATTTACTTTATTATTATTTTTTAAAGATTTATTTATTTATACAAGCACTGGGTACAGTCAGAAGCACAGGAGGGTGAGAGAATTCACCAGAGCCAGAGTGGGGAACAGAACAGGCAGACTGAAGAAATATACTGCTGAGGGGAGCAGCAGGCATGGCAGGAGAGGTCTTTGCGCCATGTGGGACCCTCGCCGGCGGCCGGGGATCAAACCAGTGCTGCAGAGGCTGCGGGCAGCTTCGCAAACCAGTGCTCAACCGCTGTGCCACCAGGGGAGGCCTGATTTACTTTATTTTTTTTTAATATTTATTTATTTATTTATTTATGCATTCAAGAGCTAGGGTACAGGCCAGAGGTGTGGGGGGTGAGATGAGTCACCAGAGACAGAGTGGGGAATAGAACAGGCAGATTGACCAAAGTACACTGCTGAGGGGAGCAGCAGATAAGTCAGGAGAGGTCTCCTGCACCATGTGGGTTGCTCCATTGTCAGCCAGGGGATCGAACTTGTGCTGCAGAAGCTGCAGACAGCTTCACAGATTGTGTCTTAACCCCTTGCGCCACCAGGGAGGCCCCATCTTGATGTTATTTTAAAGTAAATCATAGGGGCCTCCCTGGTGGTCTAGGGGGTTAAGTCTCAGTACTATCACTGCTAGGGCCTGAGTTCGATCCCCAGCCAAGGAGCTAACCCATATGGCACAGCAGACCTCTCCTGTCTCGCCTGCTGCTCCCCTCAGCAGTGTATTTCAGTAGCTCTGCTTGTTCTGCTCCCCACTCTGTCTCTGGTGAATCTTCTCACCCCCCATACCTCTGGCCTATATCCCAGTTCTTCTATGCAAAAATAAATAAATTAAATAAATAAAACTTTTCTTTAAAAAAAAGTGATATGGAGATGAAAAAAGGCAAAATGCTTAAAAGAGGATGACAGGCATATAGAGGACTCATCAGAATATTCTCTCCACTTCTGTGTTTGAAAATTCCCATAAGGTTAAAAAAAAGAGGGACAGAAGTAAAGATGACAACTAGCAATGATGTGGAAGAGGCAGGGCAGACAGAAATCAGAAACCCGGTGGTGGACAGAGGGGAAAAGGTGGTACAGAAGTGAGGAAACAGACAGGGCAAGAAAACAGCAGTAAATCCACTGTGTTTTGTGATCCAAGAACACAGCACAGAGACCCAGAGACAGAAAACCCAAGCATCAGTGAGGAAGGGAGGAGCAGTGACAGGAAGGAGGAGCAGTGACAGGAGCAGGGAGGAACAGTGACAGAGGGAGGAGCAGTGACAGGAAGAAGGTAGTGGAAAGCAGGAGGAAGGGAGCAAATCCTGAGGCTGAGGCTGCCTGGGATCTCGGGCATGTGATTTGGTTAGTGCTACCCAGAGCGGAGGACACAAAGGGTCCCCTACCCCCCCACCACCCCACCTCCTGTCTCAGAACAGGAAACTGAGACTCTGAGGAGGTACTGACTGGTTTGAGGTCCACAAACCAGTGGGGAGATGATAGGAGAGGGGCACAAAGTGGGGAAAGGAAGGGGGCAGAGGGTTGGCAGGACACAAAATGGGAGAGGCAGTGAGCAAGGTCTTTGCAGTGAGCAGGGAGTCAAACCTGGGGTAGTACCTGGGCAGGGAGGCGGGCTGCCCGGTGGACCCAGTCCTCATCCCCAGGGTGGTCCCGGCCCGTGTGCTGGCAAAGCTGGATGGCGTGGCGTTCGAGGAGTGAAGCCACCCTCTCAGTAGGCTGGGACACCTGGGTGGGGGCTGGTGGCAGCAAGGGACTGGCCTGGAACTCCCGGGATTCTGGGAGCAGGAACAGAGTCAGCCAGGAGTCTATCAGCCCTCCTGCAGGCCACGTATCTGGCCCACCTCTACCCTGCTCCCCAGCCCACCCCACAGCCCTGCTCACCTCCTCGGGAAGTCAACTCCGGCATGACCAGCCTACTGGTGTGGAAAGGTTTCTGGGGGGTGGAGCCCTGATGGGAGAGCAGAATCAGAGCCTCCTGGATGAACTGTGCCACAGGTCACCGGGTGGAGGAGCAAAAACCTGAGCACCCAGTTGAGAACAAGGAAGGCAAAGGGCAAGACAGGGAAAAGCAAAGAATGTACATGAGTTGGGGAGACCCACCTGGAGGTGCTGCAGTTTGGGAGTGCGAAGAAGGGGCGGGACCCAGGGCAAGGCCAACTGGTCCCGAATCTGGCTCCCAATAGCCCGTAAGAGGATAGCTGAGTCACCTGTGGGGAGTGGGGAGTATCAAGCAGGTGATAATGTCACAGATCCACAAATGTGTACCCTGGGAAAGCAACCATCCTCCTCTAACTCCCCCTCCCAGAGATGCACATCTATCTAGTTATCACTCAGTCATTCAACACTTATTGAGCACCTAGTGTGTACCAGTCATTGTTCTAGACACTCAGGAAACCTCAGTGAACAAACCACTAACTGACCCTGTCCTCCCATAGCCAGCATGCTGGGAGAGGAGATTGTGACAATGGTCTTAAGGACAATACAGAAAACTCTCAGGTGGTACTACTGAGAGACTTGTCATCTGAAACCAGGCAGTCAGAGAAAGGCCTCCTTGAGATGAGGAACTGGGAAGAAGAGAGGAACTAAACTAAACCATGAGGATATCCAGAAATACAAAGGCTCTGAGTTGGAGTGTGCCTGGAGCATCTGAGGGGCATCAAGGAGGCCAGTATGGTTAGAGTGGAATGTACAACAAGAAGTTGGACAGGAGGGGAAGCAGAGAGGCCCTTCATAGCTCCAACCAATCACCTGGGGCAACCCAAGCCCCACCTGCCTCCCCTTGTCCCCTCTCCCAGTCCAATCCTCCCACCTAGCTCTTCTAGCTCTCCAGAGGGTACATACCCCAAACCCCCACCTGCTAGCCCCTACACCACCAGGCAATGCTACCCTATCCTCACCCTCACCACACACCAGGCACCACATACCTGCTGGCTGATCTGCATCCTCAGAGGCATCAGTAGGCAGACGCTCAGCCAAGAAGAGAAGCAGGTCCCGGAGGTCAGGCTCACTGGGGTAGAGGAAGTTCTGATAGCCAAGCTCCAATGGATAGCCCAGGTCCTGGGGGTTGGAGAAGAAGCCTCTATCAGTCAGACTGGCAAGAATCCCCTGCCCTGAGATCCCTGGGCCTAGACCACAGATGCTCCCACTCTCTCACCAACCACCACCCTCTGAACCTCCCTGTGGCTCTCCAAAGTCTCTAGGCCTCAGGGAGCAGCCACAGCATGATTAGAGTCAGTGTTATAGAAAGCAGGAAAGACGATGCAAGCTCTGGCCTTTCTAACTGTGACTCAAAATCCAGAGGCCATAAAAATAGATGAGGATTTCTGAATACATGAAAATAACAATTTTAAAGGAAAAATACAATAAGCAAAGTCAAAAGAGTAATGACAGGTTGAGAAAAAATATTTGGAGCTCATAACATAGGCAAAGAGCGAACCTACCCCATATATAAAGAGTGCCTAAAACTAAACAAGCAAAAACAAAAAACAAAAAACCCAGCAATGCAACAGAAAGGCAAGCAAAAGACAGAAAAGACCACAGAAAAAGAAAGGAAGACGGCTATTTAACATGTCAAAATATGTCCAGCCTTGCTTTTAAGAGAGACACAAACTGAAAGCACATCAAGACCTCACACAAGCATCACCAATCCAGAACAACCTGAGTTATGTTCTCGGGGTACGCACTGGGAGGGAGATACTATCACTTGTGCAGTGTTCCTGCCCCAAATCTGAATCAAATCAGGTGAAAACAGACCAGTTCAGATTGTGGGGCATTCCACAAAACAACCAGTCTGGACTCTGTCACTGTGAAAGAAACAAAGAAACAAAAACAAAGGAGGACTGTTGGATATTTAAGATTAGAAATGTAACAATGAAATAAAATGGTGGTCCTTGATTGAACCCTGTCCTTTAAAAAAATCAGTTGGGGAAATTTGACCATGTACAAGATATTACACATAAATTTCATGGGTGTGACTGTGATCACGGTACTGCAATTATGCCAGAGAATGTCCTTTTTCTTAGTAGAGGTATGCTGAAAGTTTAAAGTATAAGCGTCATGATGTCTGTACTTTCGAATGGCTCAGCAAAAAAGTGTTTGTATGCATGCATGTATGTGTAAGTCTATTTATACAGACAGAAAAGACTAGAACAAAATGTTCACCATGTAGAAAGCTGGAGAGGGGTATACAGGTATCCATGTTCTATTTGCACTTTCCTTTAAATTTGGTAATTTTCCAAAGTATCAAGCTGGAGGCAGTGGTGGTGGAGAAAATGACACTGAATTATCATTTCTCACTTACTATGTGGGCAAAAATCGGACAAGACTGAGAGTGTGGCTATGGAGAAACAGGAACTCTCTCATATACTGCTGCTGGGAAGGCAAAAATGAAACAGTCCCAGTGAGGAAAATTTGGCAAAATCTAACTACATATGTGTTTACCTTCCCACCTAGCAATCCCATTTCTCAAAAGTTGCTGTGAAGATATGCCTCCATCAATTCAAGAATATACATGCAGAAGATTATTCATTACAATGTTCTTTGCAAAATATTGGAACCTACCTAAATGTCCAAGCATGGGAAGGGTTTAATAAACTATGCTACATAAACGCAATGCAGTACTTTGCAGCTGTAAAAAGGAACAATGATTACAATTTTTATTGTGTGGTATGAAATGATTTCCAGGATTTATTGTTAGGGAAAAAAACAAGAAAAGAAACTAGGGGTATGCTTTCTTTTGTGTAAGAAAGAGGGGAAATTAGAATATTCACATTTGTTTATATTTGCATTTTAAAAATTGGGAAGACACACCAGAAACAAATCCAAGGAATTCCCTTGTAGCAGACAGGTCAGGACAATAGGGTGGATAGTTTAGCATGAGAGTAAGAGCTCTCAAGGTACTATGTATGCTATTTGTTATACCTTGGCGATCTGTTCTACCCTCTCAATGGTTAGCCACCTTTACCTAGTTAACAATTCTTTACATTAAAACTACAGGCTTTGCAGCCACAAAGATCAGGATTAAAATCCAGCCCACACTACTTACTGGTTAATAAGGCCTTGACCAAATTATTGAACTGCCCACAAGTACCATTTCCCAGCTATAAAATGGGACTGAGAGTACTTGCCCTATGTGGCTGCTTTAAAGGATAAAAGGACCCATCAGGGTTCTGGGTAGACAGGAGTCTTTGGCTGCCAGAATCACTGTTGGTCCAGAGCTACATGGAGCCTGAAAGCAGACTTTCTGGATTCAAATCCAAGCTTTGCCTCTTATCTACTGTGTGACCTTAAAACAAATCACTTAACCACTCTGTACTTCATTTTCCTCATCTGAAAAAGAGGACACCAACAGTACCTACCTCAGAGAGTTGTCATGAGAACTAAATGAGTTAACACCATGTTACCAGCACAGAGTACGCACTCACAAAACATCATTATTAGAAGTCTATGTGGGCAGTGGGTCACAAGGTAAGATATATTTATTTCAGAGGGTCACGATCAAAAAAAAGTGTGAAAACCACTGGCTTTTAAGCTACTTTACTTTGGGTTTTTTCTGACACCTTCAATCAAAGAGTTATGACTGATATAGAAACTCATTCCAGGAGTGGGGTGTGTGAAGTGACAGACACCAAAATATGGAGGTGGTTGAGTCGCAGAAAGAGGTTCCAGGAGTATGGCACAGAAAGAGGCTGGCTCCAGAAAATGCTAGTGCTGAGCCAAGGTGGCCCACAGAGGCAGCAGCCCTCTGGGTTTAGAGAGACCCTGCCACCTGCTGCAAGCACACCAAGGCTCAGGCCCAGACAATCCCATGTATCTCTTGGGAAAAAAAAAATCATCCTCTCTGTCCCATGCTAAAGGGAGTATGAGCAAAAGTAGGTCAGCATCAACTCCAGTGGAAGACAGCTCTGAGAAAAGAGAGGAACAGAGAAGTGGGTGAAGCCTGCCCTCCTCTTTAACCCCTCCCACTGTGCATGTTCCTTGCCAAACAGAGGCTATCACTTCCCCCTTCTATTATAAAATGCCACCCTCACACATAAGGCCACCAAGAGCCCAACAAAAGAACCGTAGAACTCCTGAGAGCTAGGTGAAACTGAGAGCTAAAACAGAGACCTGAGGTCCATTGCTGAGAGACAGAATCTGTACAAGCAAGGTCCAAATTCAAGAAACCTGACCCCTGGGTCTCAATAGAAGTTTTCACAGTAGGTAGGTTATCATCCCTCTGCTGCCCAACACTGACTGTGCTGGACGTGTTTACACGCATCATGTAGCCACAGGTTGCCAGAATGCAAGCAGTCAGATAAGAACTATCCAATAATAGTAATGCTACTTGCATGAAGCTTGTTATAGCTTTTTTCATTTTTAATGCCCAAAGCAACCCTATGCGGTAGGTGCAATTCTTACACCCATTTAATCATAAGGAAACTTCTCCTAGAGAGTTTAGATGACTGACCCAAAGTCACAGAGCTAGTGAGTCAGGAAAAATAACAAGACTCAGAGCTTCTGGGTATAGTAACTGGACACAGCTCTGTAGTGGGGAGGCATGAGTGCTTTGCCAGAAGGCACTTTATGTGATAGAGGCAGTTTTGGAATTATTCACAAGAGAAGCAGGGCATGTGTGGCTGCCACATGGGGAATGCTGCACAGACAGTTTTAGTTAACCAGTGTATCTTCCTTTGGGTCATCAGCCCCCAACCAACTCCAAGACCTCCTTAAGGAGCAGCTGTGCCTGATAAGGATGGCTATGTGATCTGTGATCCAGGGTGGGACAATCGACAAATGCGACGATTTAGGTGTGAGATGTGAACCAAGCAGTATGAATAAAATACTATAGGGGGAAAATTCCTGGTACTAAGCTTAAAATGTGGGAGCCTGGGGCAGCCCAGTGCAAACTGGATCAACTCATTTAATGCTCATAACAACCCTACTTTTCATCATGAGTTCACAGATAAGGAAACTGTGGCCCAGAAGGGTTAGGGTTACACAGTTAGCAAGTGGCATAGACAGAATCCGAACTACTCGGCATTTTGACCATAAGCCAGCAGCTTTAAGTACTGATGCATGAACCATTTAACCTTAAGTCACAAGGGGACTTGGCAAAGAGGGAAGGCAAGAGTTTCAAAGGAGCTTGGTGACTTTGTAAATAAAAATAAAAAGGTGTGTGAATTAGGAGGAGGGCACTCACCATGCAGGCCTGAGCCAGGCTCATAGCCAGTCGAAACCGGGCAGACATGGCAAGAGGCAGCAGGTGACTGAGGCCAGAGCCCACAGTAGGGTTGATCACACGCAGGCAACGGACCACAGCTTCTACAACCAGCTCAGTGGTGAAGGCTCGCAGGGTCTGCACATCTGGCGGAACTGCCCTGAAGAAGAAGGGGGCAGGCTCCATGGGGCAGTAGCCAGGAAAACAGGGACAGGCTAGGTCCTGTTGCCTTTTGGAAGCCCTAATACTAGACTGGGAAGGATGGCCACGATTTAGATGGATCCTGGGTGTTGGTAACTTTCATTTGGAAAACCAAGAATTGAGAAAGTCCTCAGATCCTAGGACCTTGATAGATGGAAGGGATACAAGTTCAGAAAATCTCAATTTTTTCCTGTTAAAAAGACACAAATTTCTAGAGGCTGAGAAGGGTAAAGGAGGTTTCTGGGTCCCCAAATATCATGGTCCCTGAATGTCAGGGGTCCCTAGATAGCCAACTGCTAGAGTTTCGAGACTAAACGTTAGGAGGCTGGGATTTTCAGGACTTTCCAATGTCAGGGTTCCTGGATGTCACAGTCTAAAGATATCAATATATCTTTAGGTTCAAGCAATCCAAAATATTGGCATCTAAGGTTTTTAGGGCTCTCAAATGCAGGAGTCCTTATGCGACAGGGTCGCCAAGTAATTGAGGCCACCAGATTTCAGGCTCCTGGGGTTTTAAAAGCCCCAGGTGTTGGGGAACCAGTTTGAAGGTTGAGAAGTGTAGTGCCAGTCCCCCGGGGGGGGGGGGGTGTTGGGGTCCTTTAGTTCCCTGGTTCTCAGGATACAGGTGTCTAATGACCTCCAGATATCCTGGTCCCAGGGTAACGATGTCAAGATGAGCAGATTTCAAGGTCCCAGGTCTCAGGGTTCCAAGGTTTTATGGTCTGGAGGTGTTTGGATCCTGGGGTTTGGGTTTTACCAAGTGTTGGGGTCAAAGAGTTTGGAAGGCCTCTGATGTTGGGGGCAAGGGATACATGTAAGGAAGAGACAGGATTTAAGAGTCCTGGAAGTTGGAGCTCTGAACATCAAGGTCCGGGGTTTTAAGGTTCCCGGGAGGCTGGGTCCGGAGTTTTGGAGTCCCGGATGTGGGCATTGTGGGGTGGGCGGGGGCTATGTCCTTACGTGCCGGCCTGGCGCAGGGAATGGATGAGGATTCGGTCCGCCTCCTCCATAGTGGAGCCTTGTCGGAGTCCGGGGCTGGGTCCAGGGCCGGGTCCGAGCAAGAGAGGCGCAGCTGTCGAAACCCCACTCCGCGCTCTTGCTCCAAGGAGTGTCACGGGCCGCACGGGGAAAGCCGGGAAGTGTAGTTCGGAGAGCTACTACGGCGGCGCACGCCAGACGCCTGGCGTCCCGGTGCCCCGATGCGAATGTACGCGCGCGGGCTTTGAGCGCGCAATGGGTGCTGGGAGTTGTAGTTCTTCCGTTTGCGGTTCGGTGGGCCTTTCTATGGAGGCAAAGAAAAATACCCTGTGTGTACGGGAGGGGAAAGAAGTAATGTGGGTGTGGGAGGGGGCGGGGGTAGTGTTGGTGTAGGTGTGGGGTGGTGTCTCTAAGGGAAGGGAAAGGAGTGGAAGGACAGCCGGAAGAACAGTGGCTTCTTGATTCATCTATTTAAGGCTGCTTTCATCTTCTAGATTGTAAAAGTGTACAAATTAAGGGCAGGGACTTTAGCACAAAGCGACTAGATTTCAGTCTCAGCTCTGCAACTTGATAAATGTGTCACCCCCGTGCACGTTGCATAACTTCCCTGTTCTTAGCTTCCTCATCTGTAAAATGAAACTATTAATAGTACAGTGGGGGTAGTGTCCTCAAATTAAAAGGGGGGATTGTAACAGGGTGGTCCCCAGGAAAGGGGGAGGTTCCAGGTTTCCTGCCCCACCCAAGGGAGGGTGGACCTGAGCAGGGAGAGAAGAGGCTGCAGAGGAGACTGAGGAAGGAATGAAGCAGGATGGAGCCAGGAGGAGACCTGGGGGAGGCAGATGGAGCCGAGAGACAAGAAGAAACCGCGTTTGCCTTTTGTTCTTGGACTGGGTGACACAGATGTGGGTGAGAGACCCGTGGGGAGGTGACAATGGCAGTTTTTGTCTTGAATTTGATTTTGCTCTTTTCCCTCCAGACTTGTCTGCTTGTTTCTGATCCTTTTCTCTGGGTCCCCACTGGGAGATGCTTTAGACTTGTGGCAGGCTTTGGGGTCTTGCTCTGGGCCAATCCTGCTTGGGTGGACTTTTACCCATGAAGGGATGGGTAACTTTGGGTGCTTGATTTAGAAACTATATTCCTTGCCTTTCCTGTATTGTTTCCTAATTGTATTAAAGTTCCTTCCCACTAAAGTCTCATTTGTTTTATGTTGATGCGGCAGATGGCAGAACCTATTTAGAGCAGGCAGGTTTTGGGGGGTCTGGGGTGCACCTCTCCCTGCCCTGTAACACATCCACTAATTCAACCAATCACTGGTCGAAACTTTGTACTATGTAGTTAGACTTATGACCAATAATGCCTTTGTCTGTACTGACTATGTGCAGATGTTATTTTGACACTATTCTCTAAACAATTGAAGAACTGCAGTTGACATTTGAACAGGGGTGGGGGGCCCGGATGCCACAAAAATCCACATATAATTTCTGATTCCCCCAAAATTTAACTACTACTAATAGCCTGTTGTTGGCCTTCCCAATACTTCAGTTAATACATATTTTGTATGCTATGCATATTATATATTGTATTCTTACCATAAAATAAGCTAGGATAAAGAAAATGTTACTAAGTCATAAATGGATCATGATAAAGGTCTTCATCCGTCATCTTCCATGTCCTCATGTTGAGTAGGTTGAGGAGGAAGAGAAAGAGGAAAGGAAAAAATCCACCTATAATTGGACCTGCACAATTCAAACCTATGTTGTTTACGGTTCAACTGTGTTTGCAAAACACATTATAGTATGAGTATAATATAATGTGCAAAACACATTATATTACACATTATATTATAAGTAATCTAGTATGCAAGTAAGCAAACACTATGTTACTTTATATAAGGGATTTGAGCATCTGCAGATTTTGGTATCCATATAGGTCCTGGAACCATTCTCCCATGGATACTGAGAGACAGGTGTACCTACCTGAAACAGAATTAATTTATGTAAAGCACATTGTAGCCCGACATAATACAATAAGAAATCTCAATGTAAGTTTCTAATATCAATGCAGTCAATAAATGTTTTATTTCAATTTTACATATATGTATATACACTGCAAAGCATAATTACGCACCAAACATCAATGTAACCACCACTCATTAAAAAGACAAACCTATAGTACTAAAAACAGCAGGGTGTTGTAATAAACACAGACACAGATCACTGGAACAAAAGTGAGAACCAGAAAGCAACCCACACATATATGGGCAACTAATTTATGACAAAGGAATCAAGAATATAGAATGGGAAAGGAAAGTCTCTTCAATAAGTCATGTTGCGGGGGGGCTCCCTGGTGGTGTAAGGGGTTAAGTACTGTACTATGAGGTGATCCACAGCCTCTGCAGCAGAGTTCGACCCCTGGCCAGCTAGGGAGCAACCCACATGGTGCAGCAGATCTCTCCTGACTCACCTGCTGCTCCCCTCAGCGGTGTATTTCAGTTGGTCTGCCTGTTCTGTTCCCCACTCTGTCTCTGGTGAATCCTCTCACACACACACACACACACACACACACACACCCCGCAACTCTGGCCCGTACTCCAGCTCATGTATGCATAAAGAAATCTTTTTAAAAATGTTTTAAAAAATAAGTCACATTGGGGAAACCGCACAGGCAAAAAAATGAAACCAGACCTCTCTCTCACATCATACACAAAAATTAATTCAAGGTGGATTGAAAACTTAATGTAAGACCTGAAACCATAAAATACATAGAAGAAAACATAGACAGTAAGCTCCTCAACATTGGCTTTAGTGATGTCTGTGGATTTAATTCCAATGGCAGATAAAAAGCAAAGTAAACAAATGGGACTATGTAGAACTAAAAATGTTCTGTACTGCAAGAGAAACCATCATCAAAATGAAAAGGCAACCAGTAGAGAAAAGATAATTGCAAATGATACATTTACATGGGTTTAATAGTCAAAAAATATAGAAACACAACTCAACAAAAAGCAAACAACCTGATTAGAAAATTGGTAGAGGATCTGAATAGACATTTCTGCAAAAAAACCTTACAGATGGCCAGCAGGCACATGAAAAGATGTTCATCATCACTTACTATTAGTATCAAGGTATCATTACTAATGTTAAAAATTAAACCCCCATCCCTTACCCAGCAAGCAAGTTTGGGAGGCTTGGATGGATAAAGGGAGTGGATGGGACTGCCATGGCAACTTGGCCAATAAGCTGATTCCAGTCATTAGTCAGGACACACCCAATACCAGTCACCCTAACTAATAAATGATGTTTGGAGTATAAATAGAACCTTGGGACCCTCTCCCTATGAGCAGCAGACCTCTCCCATCTTGCCCACTGTTTCTCTTAGCAGTGTATTTCAACGAATCCACTTTTTCTGCTGCCCACTTTGTCTCTGGTGAATTCTTACACACACACACACACACACACACACACACAGAGCATGGGTGGATCTTGAGGGTACTATGCTAAATGAAATAAGTCGAACAGAGAAAGGAAAATACAGTATATATAAAGAAATGGAATATAAAGAAACAATGCAAACAAACAAAAAATACAGACAACGGATACAAACAACAGAGTGGTGATTACCACAGGGGAAGGGGATGGAGTAAAATGGGTAAATTGCATAGAGATACATGGAAACTAGACTTTTGGTGGTGATCATGAAACCAAGGCTCAATGGTTAAATTGGCCTCAGATGCTAAGGGAGAGGGGGGGGAGAGAGAGAGAAAGTGAGAGAGCATGCGCTTATCTATACAGTCCTCTAAGACTTGCTTTTACAGACTCAGTAGAGCCTGCCTGGAGGCTTGTCTACTAACCTTGAGTTGAGCTCCAAGGCCAACTAGAGCCTCACTAGAGGGGGCCTAACTAGAGGTGAGGGGCCACCAACTGAAATGCAAAACTCTAGTTATATGGAGAAAAACCTCTTCAACGTCTTCATGTATGAACCACCCTGTAAGTAGCCAATGGACTTCAGCCAGGTTCTCTTATCTTTGCCCCAACCTGTAACAGGGTAATCCCCATAAAAAGAAGAGGCTCCAGGTTCCCTGCCCCACCCAAGGAAGGGTGGAGCTGACCAGCAGGAGAGTTAGAAAAGGACTTTGAAAAGCATTTTAGCAAGAAAAGAGAAAGGGGAAAGAGAAAGGAGACTGGAGAAGGCACGTGGAACAGAGAGACATGTGAGGAAGCCTTGCTTGCTTCTTGGCCTTGGACTTGTAGCAGGGACTTGGGAGCTAGGGAAGAAGACACTTGACAGGTGTGGGTGAGAGACCTGTGGGGCGGCTGACAGTGGCAGCCTGTATCTTGACTTGTATTTTGATTTTGCTCCTTTCTTTCCAGACTTGCCTGACCCCTCCTGCCCCTTTCCTATGGCCCCCACCAGAAGGCGCCTTAGACTTATGGCAGGCTTTCAGGCCTCCGTGATCCTGCTTTGACCTAACCCTGTTTGGCTGGGTATTTACCCACGAGAGGATAAGTAACTTTGGGTGCTTTATTTTAACTATATATTTTTTCTCTTCTCTCTATTGCACACTAATTGTATTATTAAATAAAGTTATTTTCTATTGAAGTTCTTATGCACTAGAATACACTTTGTCTTTATGCAGCAGATGGCAGAAACTATTTAGAGCTTGGAGGTTTGGGGATCCTGGGGTGCTCCTCATTCTGTCCGCTAATAAGCCCACTTTTCAGTTGGTAAAATTTAGCTCCTTTGTTCTCAGCCCTGTTCCCCAAAACCTATGTAATCCAATTTCCTTTCTTAATGAGGGAGGTAGATTTGAGTTTATGTCCTACCTCCTTGCCAATCAATTAGTAATAAAGCTTCTTTCACGTCTCAAAAGGCCTGGTGTCATAATCTGGTCTAGGCACGTCAGGTAGAGAGCCCATTTGCTCCATAACAATCGCAATGCAGTGTATACAAATGTCAATTCCAATGCTGTACACCTGAAACTTATATCATGTAGAAACCAAAGTCACCTCAATAAAATTTTAATTTTTTAAAAACCTACTTTGGAAGCATATTCTGCCTCTTCCCAGAAACTACTGCCCTCGAAGGAAATGTCTGACTAATTCCCAAGTCAGAAGTCCAGGCTTGGAGGGCCTCCGGGGAGATACTCTGGAGTGCGCAGCTGCTGCCAGGGCTGCTTTCACAAGCTTGCTGCAAGCACTGTGAACATAACTGGAATCTCCAAGCCATGGATAAGTGGCCATTCCAGTGCCTGGAATCCAGAATAGTCCTCAGAAAATCCCGGAGGGAAGATTTACAAGCAGACCACGAATGAATCTCTGAAGAAAGTTGTGGTTGTAGAAGACATAAAGAGATGGAATCTAGCTGAAGTCTAATGATAATGAAAAAAGAAACTACCCTCCAGGGAAGTCTTAAAATCAACAAGAACAGGTCATATCGTGAACAAGATGTGTCAACATTCAGATTCAGGGGTGGCTTGTCTTGCCAAAGAAATTTACACTGAGTGGAGAGCTTTTGCTGAAAAACCGTTGGAGAGACCTTTTTTTTTTTTTTTAAAGGTTTATTTATTCACACAAGAGCTGGGGTACAGGACAGAGATGCGGGGAGTGAGAGGATTCACCAGAGACAGAGCAGGGAACAGAACAGGCAGACTGACTGAAATACACTGCTGAGGGGAGCAGCGGGTGAGACAGGAGAGGTCTGCTGTACCATGTGGGTTGCTCCCTGGCTGGCCAGGGATCGAACTCGTGCTGCAGAGGCTGTGGACTGCTTCATAGTGCAGTGCTTAACCCTTGTGCCACAAGGGAGGCCCCCTAGAGAGACCTTTTGTGGAAGTCCGAAGAGATCCCTACACTGAGACATTTAAGAAGAACTCCCAGATATTACTTCCAGAAGCCTTGGAATTAGAGATGAATCAGTTACTGGTTGAAAATGGTGAGCAGGAAAGATTTTGTCTCATTAATGGATTGTGCCAGACCACTGTGAGGACCATGGTCTTGCATTACAGCACAGAGCTGAAACCCTGGCTCAGGGGAAGATGGGCTCCCTGCTACACCAGGTACAGACCCATAAAAAGTGACATTAAGATGGTTGCAAACTGGGGCTGGATAGGAAGGAAACTTGGCTTCTCTTTGCCATTCAAAAACTCTTCTGAGTTTGGGTGATGGCTGATGCTGGCTGTGCTAAATTTTTTAATGGTGCCACTTCCTCCGACAGAAGATACAGTGCCTAGGGAGGCAAACAGGTCTGCTGGAAAGGTTTTACTAGCGCACTGGTGCTGCCTGGTAAGATGCGCGCTGCCCGTCACTAGGAAAAGCAGTATGATTGCCATCACCTGACACAGAGAAAGGGTGATGAATTTCACTGGGAGTACGCCAAGGACACCTCTAAACTTTCCCAGGTGTGTCAGGCAGATGAAGTTACAACTTCATTTCATCACTCTGCAGGTTACTGAAACTCATGTACCACCACAGCTCACTCAGTTTCCATCCCCCCAAGTTTAGATCACTCTTGTGCCTCTCAGAACTCCCAAATCTGTTCTCTTTGCTCTACTGAGGAGGCAAGGCTGCTAGAATCAGCCGCTACCCCTTCTTCCCAAAACTCACATACCTGAACGTCTGTATTGGTCTCCAGGGTTCCAATACTGGGGCTTCTCATGAAAAACTGTCGTGAAGTATCCCATGCCTTGGGGTTTATTTGAATAGGTTGGCTCTTTAGGTTTAGAGTCCCACATGGCGGGCAAACCTCTCCTGCCACCCACTGCTCCCCTCAGCAGTGTACTTGGGTCCTTCTGCCTGCTCTGCTCCCCGCTCTGGCTCTGGTGAATTCTCTCACCCTCCTGCACTTCTGACTGTACCCAGTGCTTGTATAAATAAATAAATAAATGCTAAAAAAAATGGAGTTCTGAAGAAGATACACAATGAAACTTCTCTTGAAATAAATTACTGTAGCAGAAAATAAATACAGATATATCTGTTTAAAATGAAATGCCTGTATATGGGCCTGCTTAACTGCTATGTAAATATTTGCGCTTTTTAAAAAAGATTTATTTATTCACTGTTAAAAGAAATAGAAGACGACACAAAGAAATGGAAAGACATCCCCTGCTCATGGATTGGAAGAATAAACATTATTAAAATGGCCATCCTACCAAAAGCAATCTACAGATTCAATGCTATTCCAATCAAAATTTCAATGTCATTCTTCAAAGAAATAGAACAATTATTGATGAAATTCATATGGAATCACAAAAAACCCCGAATAGCCAAAGCTCTACTGAAAAAAAAAAAAAGAAGGAAATGGAGGCATCACACTCCCAGACTTCAAACTATACTACAAAGCCATAATCATCAAAACTGCATGATATTGGAACAAGAACAGACATACAGACCAATGGAATCAAATAGAAAATCCAGAAATAAACCCACAGATTTATGGTCAACTAATCTTTGACAAAGGAGCAAAGACTATGCATTGGAGCAAAGAAAGTTTGTTCAATAAATGGTGCTGGGAAAACTGGGTCACTACATGCAAAAGAATGAAGCTTGACCACTACCTCACACCATACACAAAAATCAACTCAAAATGGATTAAAGAACTAGACATAAGACCTGAAACCATAAAATACATAGAAGGAAATATAGGCGAAACACTACGGGACTTGCACATCAAAGACATCTTTACAGACACATCACCCAAAGCAGTGATAGTGAAGGCAAAGATAAACAGCTGGGACTACATCAAATTAAAGAGCTTCTGCACAGCAAAAGAGACAATAACAAAAACAAAGAGAAACCCCACCAACTGGGAGAACATTTTTGCACCCAACACTAATGATAAAGGACTGATCACAAAAATCTGCAAAGAGCTGATGAGACTCAACAACAACAAAGAAAATAATCCAGTCAAAAAATGGGCAGAAGAGCTAAAAAGAAACTTCTCTGAAGAGGAAATGCAAATGGCCAACAGACATATGAAAAAATGCTCAACATCACTTGTAATCAGGGAAATGCAAATCAAAACTACCATGAGATACCATCTTACACCAGTGAGAATGGCACATATTAAAAAAACTAGCAACAACAAATGTTGGCGAGGGTGTGGAGAAAAAGGAACTCTTCTGCACTGTTGGTGGGAGTGCAAACTGCTCCAACCACTATGGAGAGCTGTGTGGAGATTTCTGGACCTACTAAACATAGAGCTTCCATATGATCCAGCAATTCCACTCCTAGGTATTTACCCAAAGGACACAGAAACATCAATTCCAAAGAGCACCTGCACCCCTATGTTTATAGCAGCACTATCTACAATAGCTAAGCTTTGGAAACAGCCCAAATGCCCAAAAATAGATGACTAGATCAAGAAGATGTGGTACATATACACCATGGAATATTACTCAGCATTCAAAAAAGATAAACACATGCAATTTGCTGCAACATGGATGGCGCTGGAAGGGATCATGCTCAGCGAAATAAGCCAAAAAGAAAAAGAAAAATACCGGATGGTCTCACTCATAGCAGGAATCTAGAAAACTTAAATAAGGGACCAGGAAAATGAATATAAGAAAGTGAAAATCAAAATCAACAAAAAACTATGAACCAGAGACACTTTTTTGGGGGGAGGGGGGTGGGAGGGGAGGGATTGGGGTCAGAATGGGGGGTTTGCAATTGTATGGGGGAATATAAAAATAACATTTATTATTTAAATAAAAATAAATAAATAAATTGAACAAAAAAAAAGATTTATTTATTTATGCATACAAGAGCTGGGGTACAGGCCAGAGGTATGGAGGTGAGAGGATTAATCAGAGACAGAGTGGGGAACAGAACAGGCAGACTGACCGAAGTACACTGCTGAGGGGAGCTGCGGGCAAGTCAGGAGAGGTCTGCTGCGCCATGTGGGTTGCTCCCTGGCCGGCCCGGGGATCAAATTTGTGCTGCAGAGGCTGCAGACAGCTTCAT
Source organism: Talpa europaea (assembly GCF_964194135.1). Classification (NCBI taxonomy): domain Eukaryota; kingdom Metazoa; phylum Chordata; class Mammalia; order Eulipotyphla; family Talpidae; genus Talpa; species Talpa europaea. Next base: position 32,387,110 of record NC_140081.1, on the reverse strand, counting down.
AGGTTGCGTTTTAACCACTTGCGCCACCAGGGAGGCCCAATATTTGCGCTTTTAAAAAAAACATTTATTTTTATTTATTTACACATACAAGAGCTGGGGTATAGGCCAGAGGTGTGGGGGATGAGAGGATTCACCAGAGACAGAGTGGGGAGCAGAATAGGCAGATCTACTGAAATACACTGCTGAGGGGAGCAGTGGGCAAGACAGGAGAGGTCCGCTGCACCATGTGGGTTAGCTCCCTAGCCAGGGATCGAACTCATGTTGCAGTGGCTGGTGATAGCTTGATAGCACTAAGACTTTAACCCCTGTGCCACCAGGGAGGCCCTATTTGCTTTTTTAAATTAATAATAAGCTAGTGTTTTTTTCCCCTAAAACAAAAACCAAGAAAACCACAGTCTCCACTACCAAGGTTTATATACGTGGGGCTCAGTTTCTGAACTCGTGATCTTAGTGACTGTAGCTTTATAACAAGACTTGATAGCTGATATGGCCAGTACTCCCATCTTGTTCTTTTTCAAAGGATGTTGGTTTTTCTAGGTCCTTTGAATATCAATACAAGAATTAGTTTGTCAAATTCCTCCACAGAGCATTTTGAGATTTTGTTTGGGCCTGTAAGAAATCTCTACCTTGGGGGCCTCCCTGGTGGCGCAGGCGGTTGAACTCAGTGCTGCAAAGCTATCTGCTGCCTCTGCAGTGCGGGTTCGATCCTGGCCGGCCGGAGAAATACCCACATAGCACAGCAGACCTCTCCTGTCTTGCCCACTGCTCCCTTCAGCAGTGTGTTTCAGTCAGTCTGCCTGATCTGTTCCCCACTTTGTCTCTGCTGAATCCTTTCACCCTCCCACACATCTGGCTGGTTCTTGTATGCATGAATAAATAAATCTTTTTTTTTAAAAAAGGAAATCTCTACCTTGGGAAGAATTGTCACCTTCACAATACTATTTCGATTAGTAAATTTAATGTATCTCTCCATTTTTTTAAAGTCCCCTTTAATTACTGCATAATACTTGATTTTTTACCCATGAAGATCTTGTACATATCTTGAGTCTATTCTCTGTACTTCAAATTTCAGGTGTCTTTTGGGAAATGATACCATTTTTCTTATTTTAGTTTCCGACTTTAGGTGCTCATATATATTTTGTACAAATATATACATATATATATATATTTTTTTAATCAGTGTCTTTTCCATTGCCAGACTCTGGCCCACAAATGTCCAATCTTTATCCCTGCTCACCCTACCATCCAATGTTGTTATGATCCCTCCCTATGACCTTAATCCCTCCAAAGCTGTGGAAGAGAGGAGCTATGCACAGATGGCTCTTCAACCTCGGCAGGAAGATAGGATGTCGGCATCTGAAGGCGGGAAAGGTGAGAGCAGACTTCCATCCCATAGAACCCTGGAGCAAGTTTATGCTCTGCTTCACCCTCAGCCCCTCTGATCTACCCACCACCCACCAGGTCCCCACCCCCAAAGAGCCTCTAGGGGACTCCAACCATACCATTCCGTTCCCATCCCAACCAGCGCCAAACACAGCTGCATCTCTACCTGAACCTTGATGTGCAGCCCGACCCAGACTCTGTCCCCCAGCCCCATCCACTGCCTTATTTCCCAGCTGAAATTCAACCCCAGTCCTAGCCCTTAGCCCTGTCTTAGGGCCCACCCCCACTCCAGCTCTAAAACCAGCCTCAACCAGAGGGTAAGCCTCTGTTAGAGTCCAAACCCTAATTTAGATGCAGACCTCTTACTAAGGTCACCTAACCTCAACCCCACACCCTGAATGTCAATACTGTTAGCCAGGGAGTCTCTGACTTTCCAGAAAAAAGAGGGAGAGAGCACATTCTTCTGAATGTTGACCTCATTTAGTCCTCACAACAACCCAACAATATAGGAATTCTTATCATTCCATTATACATATAAGTAAATCGAGGCTCAGAGAGGTCCCATCATTTGCTCAAAGGTACACATAGCTCCCAAGAGGTAGAATAAGGATTTATTTTATTTTTTAAGATTTATTTATTTTATGCATACAAGAACCGGGGTACAGGCCAGAGGTGCGGGGGGTGAGAGGATTCACCAGAGACAGAGTGGGGAACAGAATAGGCAGATCTACTGAAATACACTGCTGAGGGGAGCAACAGGCGAGACAGGAGAGGTCTGCTGCGCCATGGGGGTCGCTCCCTGGCTGGGGATCGAACTTGTACTGCAGTGGCTGCGGATTGCTTCATAGGTTTCATCTCAACCCCTTGTGCCACCAGGAAGACCCCTAGAACAAGGATTTAAATTCAGACAGCTTGTTTCCTCCAAAGCTGGGGATCTTAACCAGGCCAGCCTATGGCCCCTCAGCGTCTGAAAGAAAGCCATGGGAATTGGGACCAGCCTTAGCTGAAAAGCCCAATGCAAAACTCAAATCCCATCCAAACTCCACTTCAACTCTAACCTTGATTCTAATTCTAATACCAACTCATTCAAATACCCAATCCTAACCTTAAATATTATCTCAAGCACACTCTGCTCCCACCATATTTAAACCCAACCCAAAATCCATCGCTAAATTTAACCCTGAATTTGCCTCCTGGTATAAACTTAGTCCTGCCCCATGCCAATTTAAACTCTAGCCACAAGTTTAATACAAAAACTTCACCTGGAAATGTAATCTCACCCACACTCTCTTTTGAACTCTCATCCTACCCCCCCAGTCTTAATTTCAAACCAGGTCTTATCCTCCAATCCTCCAATCCTCAGGTATCCCCAACTCTCCCTTATTTTACATGCTCTTCTCACCTTCCCTCAGATGAATGAGATCAGGAAGGAGGTAGCCCTAATTGCCTAGTGGCATGTCCCTCCCTGAACTGGTTTCTCCACACAGACACCTCTCCAGAGCCAGGTCCAGCCAACAGGGTAGGCCCTGGTCCCGAATGGGGCCTGTGCCCAGGACCTCCAGCATCAGGGTGTGAACTCAGTGGAGCATTGGTCTCAGGGACCCCCAGGCGAAGGACTCAACACAGTAAGCACAAGACGGTGACAGTGACCAGCACCCAGCGGTCACCCCGGGCCCTCTTCTGCTTTACCCTGGCCAACCCCCTGCGGCGCTCGTGCATCAGCATCGTGGAGTGGAAGCATCCTGGAAGGCGGGGAGGGGCCTGAGAGAGGGTGGTCACTAGGGGACCAAGAATCAAGGATTGAGTCAGGACTGGAATGGAGGAGGGCTGAGGTCATCAGGAATTAAGGATCAAGAATTGGATTAGAGGGGGAAGTTGAGAAACACGAAGGTCAGCAGGGGAGTCAAGAATCAAGGGTTGGGGATGGTCAAGGTTTCCAGGGGGGGGTTCAAAGTCAGGGCCTCAGTCAAGGTAGGGACTGGGAAAATCAAGATTGGTCACCTTGGGGTCCAGGATCAGAATTGGATGGGGAGGACTCCAAGGCAATGTGGGGGTTCTGAGGTCACTCTGCCTGGGTCCTTGACTGTGCCCACCTGAGACCTTTTGACATCCTCATCCTTCTGACCATCTTTGCCAACTGCGTGGCCCTGGGGGTCTACATCCCTTTCCCAGAGGACGACTCCAACACAGCCAACTACAACCTGGTAAGGATCACACCGTCCTGCCCAGTCCCCAGTCAGATACAGCCCTGGTAGAGCCACACCTCAAGCTTTCCAGGCAAGTCCTGCCCCTCTCTGACCCAGATGACCCTCCCCTGGCCGGCCCTGCCGTAGTTCCGAGCTATCTGCACTCCCCCTGCCGGCCAAACCCTACCCGAAACAACTCCCCTATCTCCTGCCCCGCCCCTGGCTCCGCCCTCAGGAGCAGGTGGAGTACATATTCCTGGTGATTTTCACTGTGGAGACCGTGCTCAAGATCGTGGCCTACGGATTGGTGCTCCACCCCAGTGCCTACATCCGCAACGGCTGGAACCTACTGGACTTCATCATCGTAGTGGTCGGGTGCGCGTCTGCGGGAAACATCCCCGCCATAAATCAACTCCCCACTGAATTTGGGGCTCAGGGAAGTGGCTGCTTCAGACTACCCCCATTTTGGCTGCCAGAATCAGGAATATCAAGTGATCTTAAGCCCACGAGCTTTTCCACTTCGCGGGGCTTGTGCTTTTCTGAGAAGGGAGGGGTGGAGGAGGGCCCCAAGGCCTGACCCCCACCTCTCTGTCCCGTGTCCTCCCTTCAGACTGTTCAGCGTGCTACTGGAACAGGGCCCAGGACGACCTGGGGACACCCCGCATACCGGAGGGAAGCCCGGTGGCTTCGATGTGAAGGCATTGAGGGCGTTTCGGGTGCTGAGGCCACTGAGACTGGTGTCTGGGGTCCCGAGTGAGTGGCAAGCGCCCCCTCCAGGGACTGGCTGGGTGACTAAGCTGACGCTGGAGCCCCTACATCACCACCCTCCCCCGCCCTCCACTCAGGCCTGCACATAGTGCTCAATTCCATCATGAAGGCGCTGGTGCCGCTGCTGCACATCGCACTGCTGGTGCTCTTCGTCATCATCATTTATGCCATCATCGGACTTGAGCTGTTCCTCGGGCGCATGCACAAGACCTGCTACTTCCTGGGATCTGGTCAGTCAGCCCACCCCTCCTGGGACAGAACATGCACCCTCCGCCAGCTCCTAAGTCTCACCTTGTTCTCAAGGAAACCCACTTAAATTCACAAGACTGTGTTCCCAGATTCGGGCTCCATCCCTGGATTAACAAAGCCAAACCCTATATTCAGGACTCTGCTCTCAATCAGGGACTACTATCGCCCACCTTCTCGCTAATAGCTCCGCCCTTTCACAAGACTCCACCCACAGGCGAGACCCGGTCAGGCACTTCAGAGTCCATCCTCCAGGATGTACCCTTATCTTCAGGCCTGTCATCCAGACTCCAGCCTACGCAAGCCTTGCCCCCAGCCTCTTTCAAGAGACCCTCATAAATTCACAGATGCCGCCCCCAAGGTCCTGCGTCACTATTATTTACAAGAATCCACCCCAGGATTTACAAACCCACTCCCCAGATGCCCAGGGGTGGGACTCACAGCTGCTTCCCAGTGATTCAGAATCCTGACACAGCAGAGTCTTCAGCGAAGGACTGGCCTTGATTTAGAAAAACCTAGACCCCTGAGACTAATTTCCCAGGTGGGTGGGGATCTAAGGCAGCAGTGACTGCTGGTGGGCCTGCTTCGGAACCCAGAGCTCCAGTCTCCCGGCAGACGTGGAAGCAGAAGAGGACCCCTCGCCCTGCGCTTCTTCGGGCTCAGGGCGCACATGCACACTGAACCAGACCGAGTGCCGTGGAGGCTGGACAGGGCCCAACGGTGGCATCACCAACTTCGACAACTTCTTCTTCGCCATGCTGACAGTCTTCCAGTGTGTCACCATGGAAGGCTGGACTGATGTGCTCTACTGGGTGAGGTGGTCAGTGGGCACACAGCACAGAGGCTGTACCTGCCTTTCTTCCCCCAACTCAGGTGGGAGTGTCCCTCCACATTCCCTAAAGTACAGACATGCCTTCTTTCTTCCCAGATGCAGGATGCTACGGGATATGAGCTGCCCTGGTTATATTTTGTGAGTCTTGTCATCTTTGGGTCCTTCTTCGTCCTCAATCTTGTACTTGGCGTCCTGAGTGGGTGAGAAACCTAAGACAGTCCCCATTCTACCTCTCAGCCCCTATCTCTTTTTGGCCCTGGCAAACTCCTAGGCATCCTTCAAAACCCATCTGAAATATCCCTTTGTTCATTCAATCAACATTAAGTATTTACTGTGTGCAAGGCACTCTCTTAACAATGAAAAAAAGACCAAAAGCCCTGCCTTCCTGTGTATTACATTCTGGTGGAGAGAGACAGCCAGTAGCAACATAAATAAGTTTCTGTGTGTGTGTATATGCACACACGCACATATATACCTAGCATTTTGTATGGAATATGTGCTATTGGAAGAAAGGAAGGATAAAGATAGGTATGAGGAGATCTTGCAATTATAAATAGCAACAATTAGGATAAGCCTTTAGAAGGTGTTATCTGAATAAAACTGTGAAAGACATGAATGAGTGAACTGGGTGGGTATCTGAGAAAAGAGTATTCCAAGCAAAAGAAGCAGCCAGCAAAGGCTCCAAAACTAGTATGTCCTTGGATATTCAAAGAACAGCAAGGAGTCCAGTGTGGCTGCAATGGGTTAAACTGGAGTCCAGGGTGATTCCCCCATTAACCATCTGTCTTCCCTCAGGGAGTTCTCCAAGGAGAGGGAGAAAGCAAAAGCACGAGGAGACTTCCAGAGGCTTCGGGAGAAGCAGCAGTTGGAGGAGGACCTTCGGGGCTACCTAGACTGGATCATGCAGGCAGAGGAACTGGACGACGAGGACCCCTCAGCTGATGGCAACTATGGTTCTATGGTTGAAGAGGGCCAGGCTGGCCATCGTAGGCAACCCCAGTTTAACCAATTCCCTGCGCCATACATGTCTCCTATGTGGTCTGTCCTCCTGAGACAAGCCCTGACCTGAAAAACTCTAGGCCTAACCCCCATTGTGGACACAGAAACCAGACCAGGCTCTGAGCCCTTCTCCAAATGATACCTCACACACACACCCTGACCTGGCTCCAGATCATGCCCCCTGACTGTCTTCTCTGTTCCTGCAGGGCCACAACTGGCAGAGCTGACCAGTAGGAGGCGTGGACGTCTGCGCTGGTTCAGCCACTCGACCGGCTCCACACACTCCACCAGCAGCCACGGTGGGGGTCCAGCCCAACTGGAATAGGGATAGATGGGGAGAAAGGGGAGAAAGCCAAAGGTGGAACCCTGGGGTCTTTGTTTCCTAACCACTGTTTCTACTCTGCTCCCAGCCAGCATCCCAGCCAGTGATGCCAGTTCAATGGCAGAGACCCCAGGAGATGAGGAAGAGGAGGGGGCTCTGGCCAGCTGTACTCAATGCCTGTGAGGGCCCCCAGCTCTTGACCCCTGACCTAGAGCAGACTCCACTCCAGACCCTGACTCCAGTCCTTAATTCAGCCTCAAGCCTTCAAACTTGAAATCCCAGTTCCTAACCCCAGCCCCCATCCCTAGCTGCCACTCAGCCCCTTGTAACTTGAACCTCCCATCCTCCTCTTTTCCAGAAACAAGATCCTGAAAACCAGGATCTGGTGAGTTGGGAAAGTGGTGAGTTGGGAAAGTTGTGTGACTGCTGGACCCTAGGACTTTTCCAGCCCCACCTCCAAGTGCCCACCAGGGCAGCCTTGGGAAAGTGGTCACAGCTGGTGGGTTCTGATTTCCACCCAGCCGCCGCCTCCGCCGAACCAACCGGGGCCTCCGGTGGCGCTGCCGAAGGGCTGTGAAGTCCAATGCCTGCTACTGGGCTGTGCTGCTGCTCGTCTTCCTCAACACACTGACCATTGCCTCTGAGCACCATGGACAGCCATTGTGGCTCACCCAGATCCAGGGTGTGATGCTGCCCCCTCCCACACCACCCCACACCCCATCTGCCAGCCCTCTCCCCCAGCTCCCAATTCCCTCCACCTTAGAAACTCACATCCAGGATCCCAAGAGTACCTTAGAGCCTGAGAAGCTGTCTTCCTGCCTGCCCCTCATAAATGCAGAAGCCTTAGCCCGGCCCACCCCACCTCATAGCTTATACAATTATGTGGCACTTGCTGTGTGCGTCAGGTTTGTGTTCAGTGCTTTACATGCACTAAGTCAATTTCTCTCAACTGCAGCCTTATGTGAATTACATATGAGGCACAGAGTACCAAGGTACTGAAGAGTTAACTGACTAAGCCCAGGACTCAGCAAACCCAGGTTCTTAATACCATTATCTGTGCCTCGATTGCCCCATCTGCAGTATGGAAGACAGTAACAATATCCACTTCATGGGGTGATCAGGAGGATTAATGAGCTCAAGTGAAATCTGCTTAGAACATTGCCTGGCCCACATAAAGCTAACACTTTATAAATGTTAGCTCTTACTATTATTCCTTTCAACCTCAGCCCCTACCTGAACACTGAGCACATTTCTAACCCCAACACTCAAACCAGTACCAACTAAACCCCAGACTCTAACTCTACCCTTAAATGGAGTTTTTCTGGACTCAGGCTAACTGACGCCTTCTCTCCAACTCTGCACCTTACCCCAGCTCTAGGTCCCTAAAAGTCCTCACCCACTCTGACCTACAAACTGACCCTAATGCCTAATCCTATCCCCACCCCCCAGCTTGTGCCTTCAGGATACCAGCCACCCCAGATAATCCATGGCCCTCCCTCCCCACTTGTTGCCACTGAAACTGGCCAGCGCAGTCACCCCTCCCACTCTCCCCACAGAGTATGCCAACAAAGTGTTGCTCTGTCTGTTCACGGTGGAGATGCTCCTCAAACTGTATGGTCTGGGCCCCTCTGCCTATGTCTTCTCCTTCTTCAACCGCTTTGACTGCTTTGTGGTCTGTGGGGGCATTCTGGAGACCACTCTGGTGGAAGTGGGTGTCATGCAGCCCCTGGGCATCTCGGTGCTTCGATGTGTACGCCTCCTCAGGATCTTTAAGGTCACAAGGTGTGTTGGAAGCAGGGGAGGACTGGAGTCCCAAACACAGCCCCAATAGCCCTCACCCCAGCTCCAGTGATAACCTCATCTGCACCACCATTCGTTGAACAAATAGCCATTGAGTGCTCACTGTGTGCCAGGCATCACTCCAGGCCCTAGGAAAACTCCAGGATCAAGTCCCTACCTTCATGGAGATTAGAATCCACTGGGAAGGCAGTCTACTACAGCTTTCATCCCCTTCCTCAGCTTCAACTCTATCTCTGAATCATCCCCAACCCAAATCCCATCCCCAACCTCAAACCATAACACCATCTCTAACCCTAACCTCAGCCACTCATCATTCACAAGCTCATTTACAGCCCCAACACCCAAGCCCATCTCCAACCTCATTCCTAACTCACAGCCCCAACACCCAAGCCCATCACCAACCTCATTCCTAACTCCCAGCCCCATCCCCATTACTAACCACAGCCCCACCTCCTTGACTCTTAACCATCAGCCTATCTCCAACCCAAACCCTGCTACTGGACCCAATCACATCCCCTCTCCACCTCTGTCCCAACCCCCAACAACCACTACAACTCCAAATACTCTCCAGCCCCAGTTCTGGCTGCAATCCCTAACCCCAACCCCAAGCCTGCCCCAACATGAAACCCAGTTCTAGCTGCACCAACTTCCACATAACTTCTATTCAGTTTCCCAATACAACCCTAACACCAACCCTATCCCCAAACTCAACTGTGCCCTCATTTCTTATGCTCACCTCACCCCAACTCCAAAATCACTTCCAACCCTGACACCAAAGATCATTTCAACCCAGCCCACCACAATGCATCCCAAACCAGAGCCCTGCCCTGGCTCCTGACTTATTGCTAGACATGTCCACCCTTCCCCTTCCATCTCTGCTACAGGCACTGGGCATCTCTGAGCAATTTGGTGGCCTCGCTGCTCAATTCAATGAAATCCATTGCATCCTTGCTGCTTCTCCTCTTCCTTTTTATTATCATCTTCTCCCTGCTTGGCATGCAGTTGTTTGGGGGCAAGTTCAACTTTGACCAGACCCACATCAAGCGAAGCAACTTTGATACCTTCCCCCAGGCCCTTCTCACTGTCTTTCAGGTGGGACCTGGACACCATGGAATGGGTGGGTGGGGGACTATGGTAGGGGAAGGGCCCAAGTATTTCACGGTGACGTCCCACCACCAGATCCTGACGGGCGAGGACTGGAATGTGGTCATGTATGATGGTATCATGGCCTATGGCGGCCCCTTCTTCCCGGGGATGCTTGTGTGTGTCTATTTCATCATCCTCTTCATCTGCGGCAACTGTATCCTCGGAAACTTGGAGAGGTGGATAATATCGGGGTGGGTGGAGGAGAATAAGGGGACCTAGGCAGGCCACAGGCAGGCTGCTTCTCCATCCTGTGCAGCCTGAGCTCAGCCCAGACATCCTGCTGAATGTATTTCTCGCCATTGCTGTGGACAACCTGGCCAGCGGAGACACCGGCACTGGCAAGGACAAGGGCAGGTAAGGTCTGCTTATACCCCCAAGACAATCTCTCCCGGGCATCCCTGACTGGGGACCCCCCTCATCGCATTCGCACAATACCAGAGATGCTTAGTCCCCCTGGTGGTCCCAGCTCCAGCTCCAGTCTGCCTCATTGATTCGACATGCGTTTGTTGAGCACCTGCTTTGTGCCAAGACCTGAGGAAATAGCAGGGGTCTGGGCAGACAGAGTCCTCACCTCAAGAAGCTGACATTCTCTTTGGAAGAGGCAGGCAAAACACAAACAAATGAATATATAATAATATAATTTACCTAAATGTATGTTCATAATACTGACTAAGGAGAAGGAGACAGAAAAAAAGAATGGAGAGAAATGACGATTGTCACTTGGATTAGACTCATCAAAGCCTCCATGAGGAGGTGAAAGTTGAACAGAGACCAGAATGAAAGAAGGCGTGAGCCATGCGGATATCTGGGGAAAGTGTGTCCAAGGCAAGGGGAGAGCAGGTGCAAAAGCCCTGAGGCGACAATAATCTTAACATTTCCAAAAACACCATGGCGACACCATGGACAGAGGGGAGAGAGAGGGCAGGGTGAGTTCAAATGGGTGAAATAGGGAGACCAGCTAGAGGGTGCTCTGGACCGCGGTGAGGACTGGTGTCTTGCTGAGTGAAGGGGCGTCATGGGTCGGCTGTGAGCAGAGAAGGGAGGTGACCGGATTGAACAGGACCCCCCCAGCTGCTGTGAGAACAGAATGTGGAGAATGAGGGCGGAAGCAAGAAGGTTCTGTGGGACCTAGGAAAGGTCTATTCTCACTGCCATGACCACCCACCTCAGCCTTGCCCATCTGCTGCGATCCTTAGAATCAGCCCGCATCTCCTCACACAGGCAGAAGAGCACTGAGGGGAAACTTCCACGGGAGAATGGAGTGTTGGTGAGTTCAAAGCCTGGGCACTGTCCACACCTACCACTACTCGCAAGAACCGTGTATGTGTGTGTGTGTGCCTTTAACCGCTGTGCTCTGCCTCTGCATCCCTCCATTACTGTCTCTTCATGCCGTCTCTGTGTCCATCCCCGGCGTCTCCCCCGCCATCGATGATCCCCGTCTCCCTATCTCCAGGTGGCTGGTGGGGAGAATGAGGAAGAAGAGGGTGCGAAGAATGAAGGAGAAGGCAAGTGAGCTGGGTGGGGTGGAAGAGCTGTGGGAGCTTGACCCCCGAGGCCCTCCCCTTTTCCAGGATCCTCTCTAAAAGAATGGGATTGGTATTGGCCAGCAACCCTTGGGACACTGAGGTTGAGGGCAAGGGACAGAGGCTGTGTGTTACTGCGGAACTCCTTAGTCCTCGTTAAAAAATCATGTGTCTCTGACTGCAGGTCCAGTGATGTTCATTCAGTCACATTCACTGAGCTCCCGCTGCGTCCCAGGCACTGTTCTAAGTGGTCGGGACACAAGAGTGAACAAAACCGACTAAAATCCCTTCTCCAGGAAGCTGACATTCCAGCAGGGAGATAACATACATTTACTGTGTGACAAGCAAGGTTTGTCATACACATTTTCTCTATTAATTCTCTCATTTCGGATCTCTTCGTGCCAGGCGTGGAAGAAAGAGAGGAAGAGGTGGAGGAGGAGGAAGAGGAAGGGGGCGCGGAGCCTACGGAACTCCTGCAAGAAGTTGTGCCAAAGGAGAAGGTGGTACCCATCCCTGAAGGCAGTGCCTTCTTCTGCCTCAGCCAAACCAACCCGTGAGTACCAGGAGTGTGTGGGGGCTGGTGTAGGAGGGGCTGGGGCAAGTGGAGAGCCAGGGAGCATCCAGGCTTGGGCGGGGTGCACTGCCTGTTGTAATGGGGCCTAAGCTGTGTGCCCTGGGCTCCCCCAATCAACTCTGTGCTTCTGGGTCCTGACCATGGTCCATTCCTCCTACTCCCCAGGCTGAGGAAGGCCTGCCATGCCCTCATCCACCATCATGTCTTCACCAATCTTATCCTGGTGTTCATCATCCTCAGCAGCATGTCCCTGGCCGCCGAAGACCCCATTCGGGCCCACTCCTTCCGAAACCACGTGAGCCTTTGGCTGGGAGCTGGGAAGACACTCCTAGGGGTATCTTTCTGGACACAAGCTGGGGCTAAAGTGGAGACAGTGAGAAGACCCCTAGTTGGACAGAGGGGGAGAAATAGTGACAGCTCCTGCAGTGCCAGCCTTTGCTGCGTGTGCAACACACTTGGGGAAGCGCCAGGGAGGGGGTGAGTATTTGACTAAGGAGTGAGCGGTGCTCAGGGAGGTGGAGAAGACCAAGGTGCCCATGTAGCTTATCAGTGACACTGGCCTCAGGATCTGGATCTTGGGGGTCTGGGTAGGGTGGGTGCCCATGTAGGGTAGAAGCAGAAGAGCCCAAATTTTGAATGCTGGCCTTTCTGATAGCTAAGACTTTTGCCTTGTAGAGAAGTTCTCGAGGATGGTGGGAGGGAGGGAAGGAGAGAGGGAGGGCGGGCAAAGGACAGTGAAACTTACGCAGAACACAGAAAGGCACCCCCCCCCCACCTAGAATCTCCCTCAGCCATGACTCAGTGACTCTCCCTCTTTCTCACCCCCTAGATTTTGGGGTACTTTGATTATGCCTTCACCTCCATTTTCACTGTGGAGATTCTACTAAAGGTGACTGGTGGGCCACTAATCCATACCCCCAGTTGCCCCAACTTACTCCCCACCTCACAGCCTACCTCCCCATGGCCCCAACTGGCTTCAGATCCTGCTTCCCACCCACCCCACAGCCCACTGCTCCTGTTCCCATCCTCCCTCCCCTCTCTATTTGCAAACTGGGGGGTCTAGCCAGATGTCCTCCTCCCCCTAGATGACAGTATTCGGGGCCTTCCTGCACCAAGGCTCCTTCTGCCGTAGCTGGTTCAATTTGTTGGATCTGCTGGTGGTCAGTGTGTCCCTCATCTCCTTTGGCATCCAGTGAGTGAACCCCCAACTGCTCCATTCCTCCCAGAGATGAGGTCAGGACCAGGCCAGGGCCTGAGACTGCCCTTTCCCCAGCTCCAGTGCCATCTCGGTGGTGAAGATTCTTCGGGTACTCCGAGTATTGAGGCCCCTCAGAGCCATCAACAGGGCCAAGGGACTCAAGGTAACCACACCTTACGTGAACCCCCAGGACCCAGGCTCTGTCCTGCCCTTAGGGCCAAGATCACTGATCAGCCTGACTATTTGCACTGATGCATGACCACACAGTCTGACCACCAGCATGTGGCCAGACCCATGTTCCTGACAAGTGACCATATATTCCTTACCAATGTCCACATTTCTCTCAGTAGTCCCTGACATAACTACATATCCCTGCCTGGCAAACACATGTTCCCTGCCCAAAAGCCCCACCCATACCCAGAATTCCTGCCCCATAGCTACTGTGGCCTGTGGTACATTAGCATATCTGTGGGTGCCTGCAGCACGTGGTTCAGTGTGTGTTCGTGGCCATCCGGACCATCGGGAATATCATGATTGTGACTACACTCCTGCAGTTCATGTTCGCCTGCATTGGTGTGCAACTCTTCAAGGTGGGAGGAAGCACTGGAGGGAAGTCCGGGCAGAGGGTCAAGGCTGACAGGTGCTGATCAAGGATGAACCTGCTTGACAGATGTCCTCCATGCAGGGGAAATTCTACAGCTGCACTGATGAAGCCAAACACACCCCCCAAGAATGCAAGTGAGTGTCCAAGACCCTGCTCTCCACAGAGCCCAACACCCCTCCCAAAAGTTGTAGAGACCCCTAGATCTCACCTAGGTCCCTGAAACCCAGAACTTCAGAGACCACCCCCCACCCCAGATTTTATCAAGACACCCAGAACTCCAGGCCCCAAGATGTACCTTCAGAACTCTTCCAAGAACTACAAAGGCCCTCAGATCTCACTAAGCCCTAAGAGTCCCCCACTACCTCCTCAAATCCTATCCAAATTCCGCAGAGTTACCTACATTCTACTCTGGACTCCCTAACAATTCCCAGACACCCCCACCCTTGAATCCTCAGCTTCCACCTTGAGACTCATAGAAGCGCATGGATAAAAGCATGAGCTTTGAAGTTAGACATTCCTGATTCAAATCTAACTCATGAGACTTGAGTACGCTTCTAAACCTAGCTGAGTCCCATTTTCCTCAACTGAAAAAATGTGAATAAAAATAGTGTGAAGTGCACAAGTTTGTTGTGAGGAGTAAATGAGTAACTACATAGGAGGGGCACTACAACTGAAAGTTACTACGTGTAAAGCCTAGCACAGTGCCTGGCATATAGTTAGTGCTGACAATGTTGGCTATTTTCAGTATTACTTTTTTCTTGGGTGGTGGTGGTGATGATGATGATGATGACAGCTAACCTGCATGGTACCAACTATGTGCCAGACACTGTTCTCATTGACTGACTTCATGAACTCTTGTAACAAGTCAGGAAATATGTTCAGTTATCCTCATTTCATACATGGCAAAAACTGAAACACAGAGAGATTATTGCCCTAGGTCCCCTAGCCAATAAATGGAGGCCCCCTCCATTTATTAGAACCCAAGTTGTCCAGCCCCACTACTGTGCCCTGTTGGAGAACCCAGTCCCCTTTCTGCACCTCTTTACCCTGCCTCACCCATCCAGTTGGTCTGCACCATTCACAGGGGCTCCTTCCTGGTCTACCCCGATGGAGATGTGTCACAGCCCCTGGTCCGAGAGCGCCTGTGGGTCAACAGCGATTTCAACTTTGACAACGTCCTTTCAGCCATGATGGCCCTATTCACCATCTCCACCTTTGAAGGCTGGCCTGCGTGAGGGGCAGGGCCCCAGGGATGGGCAGAGAACTGGGCAGGAGTCTCTAGAGAATTGGCCTGTGATCTCCTGGGAATGGGTGGGAGGGCATTTTGGGATGTGAAGTTCTCTTAAGACTAGATAGGGTTTTTCTGGGGACTGGTGGACATTAGAGAACTGGGTAAACATATTAGAGAAGATGGCTGGGAGTGGGGACCTGGCAGGAAGTCTCCAGGAATTGACTGGGGGGTCTCTGGGGGACTGGGGGGGACTTGGTGAGGGTCCCAGAGGAAATAGAGCTGGATCATCAGGGGTTTCCAGAGAACTTTACAAGTCTTCGGGGTACTTAGTGAAAGATCTCTGGGAAGCAAAGAATTCAAGTTGTTAGGACAGGGGATTTAGAGATCTCTAGGGACTCATAGGGGGAGTTGTGGGGAGCTTCATGGGATCCCCAAGTGTCTATAGAAGGGAGCTGGGGAGTCTGTGAGAACTTAAGGAATATGGGGGTCTTATGGGGTCTGGTGGGAGTCTCTTGGTGTATTGTGGCGGTCTCAGGTGGTTAGATCAGGGGATTAGGGGTCTTTGGGGTACCAAGTAGGAGTCTCTGATAAGTTGTCAGGGGGAAGGTCTGAGAGGGTGGGGATTTCCCCTCACCTGCCCCCAACGGCTCCCCAGGCTTCTATACAAGGCCATAGATGCACATGCAGAGGACAAGGGCCCCATCTATAATCACCACGTGGAGATCTCAGTGTTCTTTATTGTCTACATCATCATCATCGCCTTCTTCATGATGAACATCTTTGTGGGCTTCGTCATCATCACATTCCGTGCCCAGGGTGAGCAGGAGTATCAGAACTGTGAGCTGGATAAGAACCAGGTAACCTCTGGCCTCTGACCCCTAACATGGCCTACTACTCATGGCCACCACCAATACTCCCTCACCAACTCCTTGCCTTAGCACTCCACTGCTCACTCATGCCCTGCACCCCTATGCAGCGCCAGTGTGTGGAGTACGCCCTCAAGGCCCAGCCACTCCGCCGCTACATCCCCAAGAATCCACATCAGTATCGCGTGTGGGCCACTGTGAACTCTGCTGCCTTTGAATACCTCATGTTCCTACTCATCCTGCTCAACACAGTTGCTCTAGCCATGCAGGTCTGAGCTCCCCAGCCCCACCCTGCCAGATGTGTGACCCTATTCTGTCTACATAGTCCCGCAAGCACTGTCAGGAATGCTTTAGATTTCAAGACCCCCAACTGACAAGCTATAAAGGCACATCTCTTCAAATCTAAAGACAATAGTCATAAGTTACATCACGACTTCAGAGATGTAAGAATGTGGGGGGGGAAGTGGCAGATCACAGTTGTAAGCTGCCATTGATAGTGAAATCCACCTCAGTTTCAGAGATTCTAAAGTGTGAAAAGATGTACATCCTGTATCAATAAAATATGGTGGTTACCTCATTTAATAAGAAGTATATAGGGGGCCTCCCCTGGTGGCGCAGCGTTTGAGCGCTGGGCTGCAAGGCTGCCCGCAGCCTCTGTAGCGCCTGTTCGATCCCCGGCCACCGGCCTCCATAGAGTGTCCTTTCCCCGCCCCCCCCACCCCGCCTTCCATAGAGTGTCTCTGGTTCATAGTTGTTTGTTGATTTTGATTTTTACTTTCTTACAGTTATTCTTTTTCCTGGTCTCTTATTTAAGTTCTCTAGATTCCTACTATGAGTGAGACCATCCGGTATTTTTCTTTTTCTTTCTGGCTTATTTCACTGAGCATGATCCCTTCCAGCGCCATCCATGTTGCTGCAAATTGCATGTGTTTATCTTTTTTGAATGCTGAGTAATATTCCATGGTATATATGTACCACATCTTCTTGATCCAGTCATCTATTTTTGGGCATTTGGGCTGTTTCCAAAGCTTAGCTATTGTAAATAGTGCTGCTATAAACATAGGGGTGCAGGTGTTCTTGGGAATTGATGTTTCTGTGTCCTTTGGGTAAATACCTAGGAGTGGAATTGCTGGATCATATGGAAGCTCTATGTTTAGTAGGTCGAGAAATCTCCACACAGCTCTCCATAGTGGTTGGACCAGTTTGCAAAATTAAATGGAAGAAAAGATAAGAGTAGCACTCAAAGTAAAAGCTTTCATGAAATAATACTTTCCTGTGATACAGGCCAGTCTATATAAATTTCTAGAAAAATTAATAATAGAGAGTCACAATTTAAATATAATTAAAAATTTTACTTTTATGATTTTTGGCAATAATAGAATCTAGAAGTCTCTTTAGGAAACCTGAAAATGTATCAAAATTTGGGGAAGTGTGGTAATATACACCTAAGGAGATAATCCTATACCTCTAAATAATATACAGTGTTGTAAACCAATGGTACCTCAATTTAAAAAAAAAAGAAGGAAAACTAGGGAGAAGAGTAGAAGAAAATATAAATAAAAGGGCTAACCTGTTTAGATCAGTTCCAAAAATGCTCAAGAAGTGGGGATTTTATGGGTGTTTGCACAAA
The DNA here is from genome assembly GCF_964194135.1 of Talpa europaea. Classification (NCBI taxonomy): domain Eukaryota; kingdom Metazoa; phylum Chordata; class Mammalia; order Eulipotyphla; family Talpidae; genus Talpa; species Talpa europaea. Next base: position 32,369,802 of record NC_140081.1, on the reverse strand, counting down.
GAAGCAGAAATCTTGAGTGCTATCTTAGAAATTCTCCTACCAGAAGCTTTTATATATCTTTGAAAAAAATTTTTCGGTTTTATTTTGTTATTTTATTTTTAAATCCTAAAATTAGCGGTTTGGTTCATTGGTTTTCTTCTTTATTTTCTAAAATCCGTTATCATTTATTCTTCTTTGAGCAATGTATTATTAAAGGTATTTTTGAATTTTTTTTTTTAAAAAGAAGAAGTATATTATGTAGGCTGCTTGCTTATTGCTCATCAGGGACCTAGCCTCTAGCTTTCTGCTCCACCATTCTTAGAGAGTTGGCTTTCATTTTCATGAGTGTTCCTTCATGGTCACAAAATGACTGCCAAAAATTGAGGCATCAATACCATATCCAAAGCAGGAAAAAGGAAGGAAGGTTGTACCCAGGGGCTCTGCTCTTCTGAACATTTTATTGGAAAACAAACATATTTTTCACAGAAGTCACTCAACCAGCAGTAGACTTGAGTTTATGCCTCATTAGTCAGAATTAGCTGTAAAGAAAACTAGGAAATTCAGAGCAGGCTTTCCAAAATCCATAATGGGAGACAGACAGTGTACGGGATTTGGCAATCCATAGTGCTTCCACATCCCCAGACTCACCTCAGTCCAAGCCAGAGAATATTCTGTTGGGGATCTCTGTCTCCAGCTCTGTCCCACACGATTTTCTCTCCTAGCACTATGGACAGACGGCTCCTTTCAACTACGCCATGGATATCCTCAACATGGTCTTCACTGGCCTCTTCACTGTTGAGATGGTGCTCAAAATCATTGCCTTCAAACCCAAGGTGCCCCCCATCCCCAGCCCTAGACTGACCAATAGGGGGTGAATTCCCTAGGGTGGAGGTCATTGTGGAGCTCCCAGTGGGGATGATAAGCAGGAGTCATGAGACAAGGGAGTGATTGGGATCTGGATGCGGGCCCATCAAGTGGTCCAAGCTGGACCCTACTTCCCCAATAAGCCCTACTACTACTAGCCCCCTACCCTAGCTTGCTAGCTCTGAGAAGACAGCTCTCTGCTTTCCTCCTGCCCATAGCATTACTTTATTGATGCCTGGAACACATTTGATGCTCTTATTGTGGTGGGCAGCGTGGTGGACATTGCTGTCACTGAAGTCAATGTGAGAACTAGCCTCCTTACTGACCCACTCTTCCCCTAACAACCCTTCCCCACCTCAACCGCAGGGCTCTCTTTCATATGGGTAGGTGGTTCCCACTCACACCCATCCCACTCATAAAGACTCATTCTAGATCTATTTCTTCCGAGCTCCTATCGTGTTCAAAGTCCCCCTCTACCAGCTCCCTAACCCCATTTGCACCTATCCTCTGGGCTCCGTCATCTCCTAAAATGACTCTCCTGTTATTTATGTCATTTCCTCCATTTCCTCTCCACCCCCATCCATCGGCGCCATGATATCCACCAAATCCTGCTTCAACTCCATCATCTCTTCTGACTCCACTGACTCCTCTTCTTCCACTGATGCCATCATTCCCAACATTGGATCTTTCACGGTCTGTCATCACCACTGACTTTGCTGTTGGCTCCATCATCTCCTCCACTGAGTAATACATTGTCCTCTCACTGCTGCTCCATATTGCCATCTCTGACTTCTCCACTGTGTCTTCCATTGGTTCTCTCATCACTGTCATCTCCGTGAAACCACTGACTCCATCATTTCCTCCACTGGTTCCAATATCTCTCCTCCATCATCTCCTATACCCTCTCTCCTCCTTTCTGTTCTCGTTACCAACTTTCTCCACAATCTTCTTTATCCATTACTTCATGACCTTCCCAATCTTTCCTTGCATAACTTCCTATGCTTCCTATATCCGTTCCATCACTTCTCCCCATGTTCATTTGGACCTGTGATCTCATCATCTCCTCTGTCATCTCTGTCTGGATCATATTTACCTCCAGAATGGTGGCCACCTTGGCGAGGTAGCTCCCCATCCCACAAAGGGACTCTTTGCTTCTTTCCTCACTCACCCTCCCTTCCTATCTTCCTGAGAGTCCCTTCACCACCCTGGGGCCTGAGTACTGAGATATTTGGGGACTGGGAGGGCCACAGCATGAGACAGGGAGGCAACTGGAGCAAATGTGGCCTGAGCATACCCACCACACACCCAACTCCAGAGCTCTGAGGACAGTTCCCGCATTTCCATCACCTTCTTTCGCCTCTTCCGAGTCATGCGACTGGTCAAGCTCCTCAGTAAGGATGAAGGGATCCGCACATTGCTTTGGACATTCATAAAGTCCTTCCAGGTAAACCTCCCCATTCCCTTGACCACCCGTCACCCCCACCTCACATGTCTCAACCTGCCCTTTTACCACACTACATCTCCCAGCATGTCATGCCCAACAGCAACTCACCATTTCCAGTTTTCTCCCTCTTCTAGGCTCTCAATTCCCAACATGCATTGGCTTCACCGACCTTATTCTACTGTATTTAATATCTTGTTCACATTTGGGAGACATTGGTAGTAGTGGGCACTTTGGGGATGGAGCGCATCGGGCCCAGGCCTGAGGGAGCAGTACATTTTGGAGCTCATAGTTCTCTGCCTGGACCTAAATATCTCTCCTCCTCTCCACCCTAGGCCTTGCCCTATGTGGCTCTTCTCATCGCAATGATATTCTTCATTTACGCAGTCATTGGGATGCAGGCAAGAGGGGACCCTAGGGAGCATCCCTCAGGGACTCCTCTGCTGAGAGGGGTTGGGTAGGAACAGCCCCAAAGTGGAGGTGCTGGGTGGAAAAATAGACACACAAGCTAGTGAGTCCACACTGGGCTCAGCAGTGCCTGCTGGTCAGGGTTATGAGGATCCTTTATGTATTAGGAGTTGTGAAGTGGGTAGAAATGTAAAATGGGGGTCTGGGTTTACCCCTCTGACACAGCCCCTGTGTGGCCACAGATGTTCGGCAAGGTGGCTCTTCAGGATGGCACACAGATCAACAGAAACAACAACTTCCAGACCTTTCCACAGGCTGTTCTTCTCCTGTTCAGGTGACATGTATCCCCTTCCCTTACCACTTCAGTCCCCAGAGTGCTCTCAAATGCCCACACAACATCTCTGGGCCCCAGATAGACTGAACCAAGGAAATAACAGGGCAGCAGAAGACCCCATATTGTCTGAGACCCTTCCTAGTGTTTTAAGGACGTTTTTTAGAACATTCTAAGTATTATTGTTGTTTTAAATTTTACAAGCATAAAAAGTGTGGCTGTAACATGCATCCTTTTTCTGGCTGTAATATATGCTGCCTTCTTAGACCTCAGAACTCCAACTGTTAAATGAGACCAGGACTATCATTAGCATGGCCATGCCAGCTTTAAAAATACTGCAATGCTCTCAGTGCCAGATGTAGACCCTGATGAAAAGCGGGTCATCTCTTTGCCCATCCAGGCCCCACAGCTCTACTTGGCATGACTTCATAGCCTCCCCTCCAGGACTGTACCCCTGTGTGACCCCCAGGTGTGCCACCGGCGAGGCATGGCAGGAGATAATGCTTGCCAGCCTTCCCGGGAACCGATGTGACCCTGAGTCTGATGTCAACCCTGGTGAGGAGTTTATCTGTGGCAGCAATTTTGCCATCGCCTATTTCATCAGCTTCTTCATGCTCTGTGCCTTCCTGGTGAGGATCACTTCCCCACAGCCACTACCACTGCTGCTACAGGGCTGGTCTGGAGGGGTCCAGGATGAGGTGGTGAACCCAAATCTTCAGAGTGGTGAAGGGACTGACCTGACCATTGGATCAACTCAGGAATTTGTGACCCAATGATCATATAAGCTTACATCAGCCTCCCACCAACTCTCTGCTCTGCCCTTCACCTAAGCCCCCTCCCCTGCCCACTGTCCACAGATCATAAATCTCTTTGTGGCTGTGATCATGGACAACTTTGATTATCTAACCAGAGACTGGTCCATCCTGGGACCCCACCACCTCGATGAGTTCAAGAGGATCTGGTCTGAATATGACCCTGGGGCCAAGTATGCCCTCTAATCCTATGCCTGGAGTTCCAGGGGACAGTGCACCACCCAGCACAGTCCCCCAGACTCCGACCTCTGCCTCCCATTACCCAGTCAGTAGATGCCTCCATGTTCCCACTACTCCTGCCTTCTGCCTGCTCCCTCCCCCAACTGCCCTCCAGTTCTTCCCGGGAGGCTCTAGGGTGTCGGTAGAGGGAGGCAGTAACTAGTTGGTGAGGCCTACAGAAAGGGCTAGAGGGGGTATCTCTGATCCACTGGTGCCTCCCACCCATCCCCACCTGCCCCAGGGGCCGCATCAAGCACCTGGATGTGGTTGCCCTGCTGAGACGCATCCAGCCTCCCCTGGGATTTGGGAAGCTGTGCCCACACCGAGTGGCCTGCAAGGTCTGTGCCCCTGCCCACACTCCACCCACACCTCTAAGAGTGCTATACACCACACAGCAGGGGCGTTCATGCCTGCAACCCCTGCATCTGCCTAATGTGGGTTTCATGTCCCTGGTGTGCACAGAGACTTGTGGCAATGAACATGCCCCTCAACTCAGATGGGACAGTGACATTCAATGCCACCCTCTTTGCCCTGGTTCGGACATCCCTGAAGATCAAGACAGAAGGTGTGTGATGGGGAAGTTGGGGTGGTGGAGGGATGCAGAAGTAGGAAGTGGAAAGGGTGTGGGGAGCAATCTTAGCGCTGAACCTCAAAATGGGTAACTGCCTGTTTTCCCACCTGTCCAGAGGGGGCAGTATGGGGCTGCGGTAAAGCTGGTGAAGCCCCCTCCAACAGTGAGGGAATAGCTATGAAGGGCTCTTCCCATTGGCTCCTGCTCCACATCCTCTCGCTGCAGGGAACCTGGAACAAGCCAATCAGGAGCTGCGGACTGTCATCAAAAAGATCTGGAAGCGGATGAAACCCAAACTGCTAGATGAAGTCATCCCCCCTGCTGACGGTGAGCTAACCCCATCCCAGCGCTTCGAGCCCGCCTTTGAAAGTCAGGTGATTGCTCACCACTACAAAACTGCAGTGGCTGGGGAGGAGGGCAGAGAGAAGCCCCCTGTGCTGCGAGCAGGGTAGGGGATGAAACAGAGGACCCTTATGTAACCTTGCCTCTCCTCCCTTGCTCCCCAGAAGAAGAGGTCACTGTGGGCAAATTCTATGCCACATTTCTGATCCAGGACTATTTCTGCAAATTCCGCCAGAGGAAAGAAAAGGGGTTACTAGGGACTGATGCCCCCCTAAGCACCTCTTCTGCCCTTCAGGTCTTTAGAGCAGGGTCTTGAATTGGGGGGGGGGGATTAAAGCACTGTGACTGAAGTTAACTGCCCACTTGATCCCATGGAATCCATGTCACAGATGAGGAAACTGAGGCCCCAAGACACCCCCACAGAGAGTCGGGGGTGGCTGAGGGGCTCCTTCCCCCACCCACATTCCCGCAGGCTCGTGGAGGGAGGAGTTAGATCCTGAGATGCCCCAGTTCCCTACTTTGCCACCCCACAGGCTGGTCTGAGGAGCCTACAGGACTTAGGTCCTGAGATCCGGCAAGCCCTCACCTGTGACGTAGATGAAGAGGAACAAGAAGAGCAGGAGGGGGAAGAGGAAGATGAGAAGGACCCAGGAAAGCACAAAGTGAGGACAAGTTTACACACAAACACCCCCAGCGACTCTTGACTGTAAAATATGACTTCAACCCCCGTGACTTTGACGCTGCCTCTGGGCCTTCCAGAGAAGCCCCCCAGAGTAGATAAGTGTTTATACAGTACCTGCCCTCTGCTGTTTAAGGGCAAGACCCAGATTCAGCCTCCCGGGAGCTCATTAGAGACAGACTCTATGGCCAAGTGACTGAGAACACGGATGCGCAGTTCAGTCCTGTGACTTCCGCAGGCCCCAGTGGGCTCCCAGCCCCCATCTCGCCGGAGCACTGTGATTTCTGTGTCACTGCCTTCTGGGGACAGACTTCCAGATTTGCTCTCCCTTGGACCCAGTGATGACAGTGGAGGGAGCCCCAACTCCAGACAATCCAGTGTGCCCCAAGCTGGATCTCATGCCCACAGGTTGGTCAAGGATCTGGGGAAAGATTGTGAGGGAAGGCAGAGATTAAGTGTTGTGAGGGGGTAGCTAAGGAGGCAGGGAGGGCCATTATATGGAAATCTGTGGAGGGTGAGTGGGATTCAAGGGCTCAGGTGGGAACACAGGAGTAATCAGAGATTCCTATATTAAAGGAACACAAAAGTTTAATGCAAAAGTATATCATGTGGAACTAAATGGGTTTAAGTTCAAATCCTGGCTCTGCCATTTGCTAAAGGACCTTGGGCTAGTCACTTACTTTCCATGGCCCTCAATATCCTCACTTGGGAAAAGGGGATGATATAACACTTACCTCACAGGGATACTGGAAGGTGTAATGAGGTCACTCCTCCCTTCTATAGCCTCCTCCCCCTCTCCCCTCCCCCAACATGCCCCTAGCTCTGGTGTTGAAGCTGTCTCTCCAACAGGCCAACTTTGATTACTTTGAAATTTTGGGTCCTTCCCAGGGGACAAACATCTATTAAAAGGAAGCCCACATTTGCTTTAAAATGATGGCAGTTGATTTGTATTAACTTTCACAAATAACAAAATAAAATAAAGCCCATTGTTTCTGGAAAGGATGGGGGATGGAATGGAAGGGAACCAGGGCCCCAGGGTCACGCACTGGAATCTAGCCGGCCTGACTTGCCTCACTTTTCCCAGGAGAAACTCTGGGGCTCTCATTTTCGCCATTCCCGAAGAAGGAGGTTCTCAGTCCGAGGGAACCAACAGAGAGGACGAGCAGGATAAGGAAAAGGATGCCCCGGACCAGCTCTCTGGCCACAACATGTGGGATGAGCCCCTGAGCTATGTATGGGAGGGCAGGACTGATGGCCCGTCGCACAGGCCAAGCTAACCAGCAGCTCCTCTCCTGCACAGGCCCTCCTACCAAGATGAGCAGGGACAAATGTCCCCCCGCCCCATCCTTTTGCCACCTCAAGGACCCCAGAGATATGTGGAACCACCCCATGCACCACGCCGCCGACTACTACCCCCCACTCCCACAGGTGAGAGTGAGCATGGGTCTTAGGGGCCCCCCAAGAACCAGCAGCTCAGAGGGGCACCGACCTTGCTCTTTGTCCCCCCTAGTCCACTCCCCGACACCCCCAGGTTGGAAGCACTCCTTCACCATCCAGTGTCTGCAGCGCCAGGACAGTTGTGAAGATTTACCCATCCCAGGCACCTATCACTATGGGCGAAACTCAGGGTCCAGCAGGGTGCAGGTGAGGCAGAGGAAGGGGTGCCAAGGCCTGGAGGAGTGGGGGCATCCTACGTTGCAGTTATCAGTCACACTGTATGTCAGTCCTTCTGCAGAACAAGGCACACATGAATTCACACAATGCTCACTGCCTTTTTTTAAGATTTATTTTTATTTATGCATGCACGCAAGAACTGGGGTCTAGGCCAGAAATGGGGGGTTTAGAGAATTCACCAGACAGAGTGGGGAGCAGAACAGGTGGATCTACTGAAATACACTGCTGAGCGGAACAGTGGGCGAGACAGGAGAGGTCTGCTGCGCCACGTGGGGCAGGTCCCTGGCTGGGGCTAGAACTCATGCCGAAGTGGCTGGTGATAGCTTGATAGCCCTGAGACTTTAACCACTGCACCACGGTGGGGGGGGGCCTCACTCTACCCTTGAGGCAGGTATTGTCATTAGTCCCAGTTTATAGATAAGGGAACTGAGGCCCAGAGAGGTTTGACCAAGACCACACAGCTAGTAAATGGAAGAACTGACACTTAAACCCAGACTTCCCATGCTCTTAAATGAACTCAAGTCTGACTTACCCCCATTCCATTTAACTCCAGTCTATTTGGTGGGGAAGAGGCAGGCACAGTAATGAGTGCTAGACCCTCACATTCTACTCATTAATCGCTGCCCCTCTGCTGTTCATTCTTGTCCAGGGTTCCTGGGCAACCCCTCCTCAGAGGGGTCGGCTTCTATATGCCCCACTGTTGTTAGTGGAGGAGGGTGCAGCTGGGGAAGGCTCCCTGGGCAAATCCAGCGGTCCACCGCGCACCTTCGCCTGCCTGCGCATGCCTGGAATGCACTCAGACCCCCGCAGCAAGAGCGGCAGTGCGGGCAGCCTGGTGGAGGCTGTGAGTTCAGAGGGGTGTGGACAAAAGGGGTGGAGAGGAGAGGAAGTGGGGTTCTGAAAGAGGGAAATGGGTCTCCTGTCTCTGTGTTGTGCATGTAACTATCCTTTCACTCTACAACTTCTGCTCAACCTGATGTGCACCCCACTGTCCCCCACCAACTTCCTTGCATGCCCTCACAGGCATATCCTTTATCCACACTGACCCTGTGCACACTGCTTCCACCCCACGCAGTGCTCCCTGTCAACCTGAGCTCACCTGTGTCCCCAGGTGCTTATCTCTGAGGGGCTGGGCCTCTTTGCCCAGGATCAGCGCTTCATGGCTCTGGCCAAGCAGGAGATTGCAGATGCATGTCGCCTGACGCTGGACGAAATGGACAGTGCTGCCAGTGACCTGCTGGTACAGGGGGGCAGCACAGTCTATAGTGACGAGGAGTCCATCCTCTCTCCCTTAGATGAGGAGGACCTGAGAGATGAAATGACCTGTGTCCATACCCTCTGAATTCCCGCCCCCAACCCCCCAATAAACTGCCTGCCCTCTCTTCCCCAGAGGGAGACAGGCATGAACCACACCACTGGATTTCGGTGTTTGCACTGGAGACCTGGGGCTGCCCAGGGGCCCCCATTCATCCGTCTCCTGTTTCAGCCCTGAGCCACTGCCCACACGCAGGTATTTCCAGAAACCAGGACAGCCAAGCTTGATTATTCAGCGTCAGGAAAGGAGGGAGGAGAAGAAGGAAGAGACAGCAGCCAAAAAAAGCTGGAGACTGAGAGGAGGTGGGGGGGGCGGGGAGGAGGGCACTGGACAGGGATGAAGAAAAGAGGAGGGAGAGGATGTGCGGGAGCTTAGGTGAGGAATGGGGAGAAGTCAGAGATGTCACCAGGGGTCAGTCAGGTCAGACTGAGGAAGGACAGATGGCTGGGAAGGAAAGGATAAGAAAACCCACAGGAGAGTCCCGCCAGTAGAAAGGCCTGGAGGTTGGAATCGGCCTGGTATGTCAGGCAGAGGGGTCCTTTGACAGCATCAGAAATTTCAAGGAGGCTAAATTGGGATCACCTCCCACCTTGAGCCTGAGAAAAAGAAAACATGGGTGACTGCAAAGGACAGGGCTCCCAGTCTGAGGGAAGCCACTCCATGCCCACCTGGCTTTCCCAAAACCACTCCCCTCCCACACAGATCTCAGAGCAACTTTCTACTTCTTGCCCTACATTTAGTGGTTGCCCAACCTTTGGGGTCTTGTTCATTCAATGAAGGTTTATCAGATTGTTTACTTTCTGCAGGTACCACTCCGGGTTCCCTCAGCGCAAACCAAGCTGTTTTAGACATGAGCTAGAGCTTGTCCAAAGTGGTAGTCAGTCCCACTCCAAAGGAACTGAAGGCAGTGTTGGGAGTGGAGCTAGATGGATCTAGGGTCTCCGCACAGCTTTCAGAGCAGGTGTTTCCCATTTGTAGAATTCTGTCAATCAAACCAGAAATTTGAGGGAAGTGAGGTGGAGACTAGGGCTCAGAATACAGAGTTAGACAGTTAGAGTTAAAGCATTGAAACAAAGGCTTGAATGGTGGGACTGGCATTCAATGGAAACAGCAAGTCATTGGCAGGGCAAGAGAGTCAAGGGAGACCATGGAGGGATCAGGTTAGAGAAGTTACCTGAGGTCAGATGATGCGGACCCTTGAATGTCAGGCCCCAAACCCTGGGATTGTCTCTAACAGCTATGGGCACCATGGGAGAGATTTGAACAGGGTAGTGATATAGTTAACTTTGCATTTTAAATAGATGCTCTGACGGATGTGCTGAAAACAGAAGGGAGGGGGAAGAGAATAGAGATGCTAAAATTGGCAGGCCTTAGCCTTAGCCAGGGGAGGTGGCAAAGGAGATGGTGAGAAGTGAGAGGATTCCAGAGATGTGTAGGAGGTAAAATGAACCATTTATTGGGCCCTGTGCTAAGCGCATTACAGTGATTATCTTGTTTAATCAGTGCAACAATCCTGTAGGTACCATTTAAAACTATCTTTTATGTCCAAAGTCATAGAGGAATAAATATTATAGAAGGGATTCAAATTCCAGCAAACTGAATGCCAAAGCACATGCTCTTCCCCGAAGACAATAACTATGAAGTATCCATTACACATTCGTATGAATTTGAGTGCCTGTGTGTGTGCATGCAAGAGTGTGGATGAATATAGGGAAACTGAACAAGGGGTCAGGAAAAAAAAACAAGCAGGCAAAGTATAAATCCAAGACATACAGCAGGGGAAGGAGAGGGAGAGAGGCCAAAACAGGGAGGGAAGAGCACAAGAGACTATGGTGATGGTTCACGGGCAATGTGGTGATGGGAATTTTATGGGGACTACTCCTGAGGGGAGGAATCAAACATTGTATAAAAATGAACAGCAATGTAAAAAAATAAACATTAATTTGAAAAAAAACCCAAATCTACATTCAGATGATTCAAAAGTTTCCCTTCCCTCTGGAGGTAACCAGTGTTATCAGGTAACTTTTCTACCTGATTAATAAGGTACAGCACTGATAAATTATCACAGTGGCTAAGAGTAACAGGTACTAGAACCAGACTCACTGGGTTCAAGTCCTGGTTCTACCACTTACCATAACCATAAGGTCATGTAGATATGAAAATTCTTTCACCTCTCTGCACCTTATTCAGTTTTAAGATAATGATAATGGTGTCTACCTCATAGGATTGTTTTGAGGGTTTAAATGAGTGATATATGTGAAGTTCTCAGAATAGTACTTGACCCAAAACTGCCATAATGTAAAACATTAACTATTCTCTGTATAATTATGATATAATCCTTCCCTTCTCTTTGTTCGCAATTCCCACAGAATTTGGCATCTTTTATTTCCTACTTAACCCAATATTACAGTGGTTATTCCATATCTCCATATTATTATAGACAGTTCAATATTACTCCATTTTGTGGCTGTATCAGTTTATTTAAACAGGCTGGCAGCAATTAGCTTTTAGGGAGAGGCCACTCTTTGTAAACAGCACTGTAGTGTATCAACTTATACATACACCTTTTAGCACTAGAATCTATCTGGAAGATAAATTCCCATTAGTGTAAACGCTGAACCAAATAGTATATGGATTTGCTATTTCACTAGATTTTGCCAAAGTTGCAAAGTTGTTCCAAAGTTTGCCCTCTACCAAAGTTATACCAATTTAACTTCCACTGGCAATTTATGAGAATACCTGTTTCTGGCCAACCTACCAATTTTGAGCATTATCACTTTTTTTTTCACCACCCTCAAAGATGGAAACTGTACCTTCCTAGTAGGCATTTCTTTTAGTCTGAGTGAGGTTGAGCATCTTAGGTTCCAACTATTGTTATTCATTGGATTTTGCAACATGGCAATCTCCATGACTTCGTTGGGCATGGTTTTAGCAGCATTCGGAGAGCAAAAGAGGGTTGAGGAATAAATAGAATGTAAAGTGTAGAGTTGAATTAGGAAGAATTTGACTAAGAGGAACAGAGAAATAGGAAAGACGGTTAGAGAGACAAGGGAGTTTTTAAAGTGTGCGTAAAATGCAGACAAGAAGAAATCCTTAAGACCTTGAACTAAAGGGACTAAACTAAAATTTAAACTGCAGGAATTTTGCGCACTGCCAACTACTAGCTGGGAGACCCTGTGCAAGTCTCTTAACCTATCTGGGGTCTGTATATACCTCTCTGTAAAAATGGGACTGAGTCCGTACCCCATAGGACTGTTGTAAGGATGAAATGAGTGAATACATTCCACAAACTCAGTCAAGGGTCTGTCAAAATTGTCACGCCGTAGGACGCAGCCCTGTAGCAATTCTCAGAGAGAACGATCTTCCTGGACCACTCTTCGCGCACCAAGCACTGGGCTGGAATGGCGACCGCCGAGCCTTAGGCACGGTCCTCGGTGCGCAGGCGCGTTCAGCAAGGGAGGTGGGGGCGCGAGGGGCGGAGCTGCGGCCTCCTGGGCTGTTCCAACGATCATACGCCACCCCCGCCGCGCCCTGCGCCCGCCCTTGCTAGCAGGCGCCTCCCGCCCCCCGCATTGCTGATGCTGCTGCTGGCAGACATGGACGTGGTGAATCAGGTACGCGTTCCAGCACCGCGGACAGAGCCCGCCGCTGCCCGGCCGCCGAGCCTAGGTCGCAGTGGCCCGCCGCCTGTAAGAGGTGGTGGCCAGGGCTCTGGTGGTGGACACCCTGTCCCCGGTGCTGGGCTGGGGTCTGCGGCAGGCGAGGGGGGGAAGGGGGGGTGGAGAAAAGGATTGCGCCCTTTGCCGCAGCGAGGGCCGTCCTCGCTGCCGCAGCAGAGGCCGCCAGAAGCCTAGTTCATTACCGGAACCGGGAGGGGAGGAATAGGGGTCTTGGTACCGGGGTGCGGGCAAGGGGGGAGAGGAGAAGAGAGTGGAAGGAAGATGGGGGGTGCTGCGGCTGAGCTAGGAAATAGAGCGACAGAAGGCATGGAGGCGGGGGTGGGAGGTGGGGGGAGGGATGGCACCTGCCCCTCCCAGAGACGGTACCCTGGTGGACGACCACCCCTTCCCCCAGAGCAGACCAAAGGGAACGGTCCGGTTTTGCCTCTCCAAAACCCCTAGTCTCCCGTCCACCAGCACATAGCCACTGAAGTCCTGTCCCAGCCCTCCCCCACCTTAATCAGCCCAGACCCTCTATGTCTTCTCACTCTTCTTCCCCACCTCAGAACCTCATCCCCTCTCTAACCAGTACCGACCCGTCCCCGTCCTCTCAGACCCCCCCACGACCACCATCCGACTCACCTTTCCCGCTGTAGACCCCTCCCCCACCCTAGCCAACCCAACTCCCTCCCTGTTATGACTCACCTTCACCACCCAGACCCCCTCCCCCACCTAATGAACCCCGAGTCTTTCCTCACTCTCTCAACCCGATCCCCTTCACCATCTGACTCACCTTCCCTAACTAGCCCTGGCTTCATCCTCATCTTCCTCACCCCCAACACCCTTGGCCATCTGTCTCACAATCTCCCCAGACCTCTGCAGCAGTCCTGAACCCCAAGGGTCTTCTCTCAGTGACCCTGCCTGTGCTCACACCTTCCCCAAAATATCACTTTCTCCTTCTCACCCCTTCTCCAAACTAACGTCACTCCCTATCCGAGGTCACATGCCCTATCCCCAGCGGTCATCGCCTGCCAGCCATGCCCCTCACCTTCCTCTCCACCCCCAACAACCCCACCCCACCCCCACCATTTTTCTCCTCAGTTGGTGGCCGGGGGTCAGTTCCGGGTGGTCAAGGAGCCCCTCGGCTTCGTGAAGGTGCTGCAATGGGTGAGTGTGGTCTGGGCAGTGGGGAGAGGGAGGCAGGGCAGAGGGGTCTGGAAGAACAAGGATGGATCCAGGGTAGGGACCAAGGAATGGATGGATAAGTGGGGTCAAAATGGACTGGGGGAACTGGGCTCCAGGATCAAGTCTCCGGGGGTTGGGGCCAGAGAATGACTGGACTGTGCTGTGACGTCACATAAGGCTGAGGGTGCCCCTGTTGTGAAGTGGAAGACTAGTGACGTCCTACCTCCTCTCCTGAGGTGAGAGAGGGGCAGGGGAGGTGGAGCCTGAAGCCCACTCCTGGGGGAGCGATGCAAAGCCCAAGAAACCCAGAGACAGTGAAGGTGACAGAGAGAATGAGAGAGGGAATGATGGAAAGAGGTGGAAATACCAGGAAAAAAGACATAGAGATGAAAGAGAAGGTAGAAAGAGACAAAGACAAGGGAGCCAGAGAAATATGCACAGAGATCAGAGATGCAAAGAAATAGACACGGGAAGAGAGACAGAAAAATGAAATGGGCTGGGGGTAGAATAAGAGACACTGGAGAAAAGAGAGAAAGAGAGGCACAAGGGACACAACGAGGCCGCCCTACAGAGACAGGGTGAGAAACAGTAGAGACAGAGACAGACCAGAGAAACAGAGGCGAACATTCACACACAGAAAGAGAAAAAGGAGACAAAAAGAGATGCCTACATGCTACGAGTCAGAAACAGAGAGAGAAGCAGAGATACAGAGACAAATAGACACCTGAAAAAGACCAAGACACATAGAAAGGCAGGGACAGAGAGAAATAGAGAGACAGAAAACAAGAGACAGGAAGAAATACAGAGAGACAGAAATAGAGAGATTGAGGGGGGGGGGTGCCGGAGATTTCGAGACAGAGACACTGGGAGAGAGACTGAGACAGCCACACCCCTGTAATCAGCTTGTCCTTGGACCCGATGAGCCCTGATTAGAGGTTGGGGGTGGGGACCCGTTCCAGCTGCTGCTGCCTGTGCTGGGCCCCGATCTGTTCCGAGGAGTGCCCCCTCCCATGTGCATACAGGCTCACTGTGATCATCCCCATCCCTGCTGCCCAAGGTCTTTGCCATCTTCGCCTTTGCCACATGCGGCAGTTACAGTGGGGAGCTCCGGCTGAGCGTGGAGTGTGCCAACAAGACCAAGAGTGACCTCAACATCAAGGTCGAATTCGAGTACCCCTTCAGGTGTGCCCTCACCCTAGCCTTCCCCTGGGATCCCGACAGACCTGGGAGAGGGCGGGAGGCGGGGTGGGATCGCCAACACCTCCTCCCTTGTGGCTCCTGCCCAGCCCTCACCTCAGGGGACCACACCCATTAAGGTCACTGCGCATGCACCGAGCACCTACCTTGTGCCTGGCACCGCTCTGGACTTCTAGGACGTGTGGTGAGCAAGTCAGGCAAAGACTGCTACCTTCTGACATGCTCTAGTCGGGGGTGGTGGGGAGAGAGGGGGCAGAGGTGGCAATACACAAGATTCAAAAGTAAAAGGCATGATTTATATGTATACATATCCTTCACACAGTAGGTGCTCAATTAATGTTAGCCAATATTATTATTTTATTTATTCAATAGTATTACTATATACTTCCCTTTCATTTACTCCATACACTTTTTTTTTTTGAGAATCTACTCTATGCCAAGTACTACTTAAAGTGAACACAACAGACCAAGCTTCTACCCTCTTGGAGCCAATATTGTAATAAATAAATTAATAAAAAGAATTGCAGCTCATATAGGGTTTTATGATAACGAAGAATAATGACAGAGTGCTGCTTAGTTATAGGGAATGATTAAACTCAATTAAACAATTCTGATATTAATTGAGCTCATACTGTGTGTCAGGCATGATGCCTGGTGCTAGGAACAAGACAGTGAGCACAAGCAGGCAACGTCACTGCCCCCATGGAGCTGCTTGCCTCCTTGGGGCGGGGTGGGGGTGGGTAGGAGACAAAGACCCAAAGACACAATTTCAAGAGAGGCTTCTGAATCTCCTTTGATATTTGGACAGATCATATAACCAACTACTCTGGGTCTCAGTTTCCTAATCTGTAAAACAGAATAATAATATTCACCTCACGGGGTTATTATAATTATTAAATGAGTTAATACCTGTAAAGTGTTTAACACAGCACCAGGCACACAAAAAGTGCTCCATGAGTGTTTGTTAAAATGAGTAAAATAAGTTTAAGGGACTCAAGAGGTCAGGGATGGAGTTGGAAATGAGGGATTTGGGGCCACTGAGAATAAATGTGGGCTTGAGAGATCACCTAGGGTAGAGTGAAAAGAGGAACATCAGGGAGAGTAAAGAGAATGTCTCCAAGCAAAGGATACAAAGAAAAGGAAGTAGGAAGGCAACTAGGGACCCAGTGGTTTACAGACGCCAGGGAAGAGAGTCTGGGAAAGAAGAGGGAATTGGCGGCATGGGCACTGCTCCAGGCAGTCCCTTTGTTATAGGACAGGGAGAGGGGCCTGGCTCCATCCTGCTTCCTTCCTCAGTCTTTTTTGCAGCTTCTCCTCTTCCTGCTCAGCTCCACCCTCCCTTGGGTGGGGCAGGGAACCTCCCCCTTTCCTGGGGACCACCCTGTTACACCTTCAAAATCCACAAAACTGCAAGAATCTCCTATGGACCCCCCTTCACACCTCCCACACCTAGGACCCGGGGTCCTGAGGATCTGTCTTTTATCCACAAGTCTCCCAGGAAAAAAGTCTTTGCCCTGGATCCCGCTAAGCAACCCCTGCTGCCCTGATACCTCCCCCCACCCAGGACTCCTTATTCCCCCTTGGGTACTCTGCTCCCAATCCAGCACACTAGAAAACCAAAAACTCAACTCCTAGTTCCATTGTTTATCAACTGTGCGACCTTGGGCAAGTAACTTAACCTTCCTAAGCCTCTGTTTGTTCATCTGTAAAATGGGTATTATATGCCTGCCTTTGAGAATTTTGGGGGAGGGTCACTAAATGAGACAAGTATGTATTTAGTAATTGAGCAGTGAATATAAATCCCTTCCCCCAGGACCTTTGCTACACAAGGGCCCCATTTCTCAGCCTCAGGATCCTGCCCCCCAATCTGAGGCCAGCGCTGTGGGATCCCACTCCAGTCTTTCTTCCCACATACATTTTCTTCCTGTAGCCCTTCCTCCAACCCACCACTGGCAAGGCCTTAGCCAGCTACCTTCCCAATCTGCCCCTCCCCCATCACATATGCATATCCTGTTCCAGATCCCTCTAAGCACCACCACCCCCACCACCACCCTCCCGCCCCCGCCCCCATCTTTCTATCTGTCTGTCTCTTATTTTGTAGTTTCTGGACTGGCCCTCTGCTATGCATACACTCTTTTTTCTCTCTGGGTTCTGGAGAAGAGTCAACATGATGTAGGGGGCAAGCACAGGGTTCAGATACCAACTCTGCCATTCCCCCAGCTGTGTGTCTCTAGGCAAGTTAATGCACTTCACTGAACCTCTGTTTTTTTGCCTCTGTACATTTCATTTAATAAACATTTATTGAGCACCCATTAGGCGACAGCACTGTTCCAGGCCCTCGGGATACAGCAATGAGCAAACTAAAGGGAAAAGCCCTGTCCTCTTGTAGTTACTGCAACAATCAAGAAAAAAAATACATGGCGTGTCAAATGGAGATCCCTGCTACTGGGGAAAAAATGGAGACAGGAAGGGGGCTAAGGCATGGTGGGAGAGAATAGTTTGATTCATTTTATTTATTATTTATTATTTTTTAAAGATTTATTTATGCATACAAGAATTGGGGTGTAGGCCAGAGGTGTGGGAGGTGAGAGGATTCACCAGAGACAGGGTAGAGTGCAGAACAGGCAGATTTACTGAAATACACTCCTAAGGGGAGCAGCGGGCAAGACAGGAGAGGTCTGCTGATCCATGTTGGTCAGCTCCCTGGCCGGGGATCTAACTCATGCTGCAGTGGCTGCAGATAGCTTCATAGGTTGTGTCTTAACCCCTTGTGCCACCAGGGAGGCCTTATTTATTATTTTTTAAAGATTTCATTTTAAATAGTGAGGTCAGAGAAGGTCTCCGTGAGGAGGTAACAGTTCAGCAAGGATTAAAGGAGGTGAAGGGAGTAAAACATGAAGTTATCTAAAAGAGCATTCTAGTGCAAAGGTCTTAGGGTGCTCAGGTAGCTGGCATTCTCTCTACATCACCTAGAGGCCAAAGTGACTGAGTTAGAGTGAGGGATGGTGCCTCCCTGGTGGCGCAAGGGGTTAAGTCACTGCAGCACAGAACAAATTCGATCCCCGGCCAAGGAGGTGACCCACATGGAGCAACAGACCTCTCCTGTCTCGCCTGCTGCTACCCTCAGCAGTGTATTTCTTCAGTAGATCCGCCTGTTCTGCTCCCCACTCTGTCTCTGGTGAATCCTTTCACCTCCCACACCTCTGGCTGTACCCCAGTTCTTGTATGAATAAATAAATAAATATTTTAAAAAAATAGAGTGGGGGTGAATAACAACTTATTTCACCAGGATGCAATGATCAGTCAGTGAAACGTGACTGGCACACAGTAGGTGCTCTGTGAATGGTTCCTCCTCTTCCTGGGACCTGGTCAGAATCTCGGGGACCCGTGACTGGGTGGGTAGAGAGCAAGGAGAGGGGTCGGGTGTATCTTAGGGTCTGAGCCACACCTGCCTGTCTCTCTCCTCAGGCTGCACCAAGTGTACTTTGATGCGCCTACCTGCCGAGAGGGCACCACCAAAATCTTCCTGGTAGGGGACTACTCCTCATCAGCTGAATTCTTTGTCACCGTGGCTGTGTTTGCCTTCCTCTACTCCATGGGGGCTCTGGCCACCTACATCTTCCTGCAGAACAAGTACCGAGAGAACAACAAAGGGCCCATGCTGGTGAGCTCCCTCGGCCACTCCAACACAGGGATGGGAGGACACAATCAAGTCCATAGGCCACACCAAATCCCAGGCAGGCCCGCATGCCAACCACCACCCTATCAGCACATGTTACTGCTGCTGCCACTGCTATGAGCATCAGGGACACAAGATAGAGTGACAGGGACACACACATAGCCCACACAGAATCCTAGACAGGCCTACACCCGGAAACCTGCCATCTCTCACACAACCACACAGTCTAGATCAAAGAAAGGAGCACCTGGAGGTTCATTGAGACAGTCGTGCTTGTCATCATGCCACGCAGACACACTGATTCCTACACAGCTGTATTCATACACACTCAACCCAGACACAAATACCCACATTCAGACAAAGGTGGAAAGACACGCTACTTTCTACAGATTCAGAAACCATTCCACAGGATCCCCCACACCCACACGTCACAGTCACACCCCCACATCTTCTGTGTCACATACACAGCTCCGAGCTAGGGAGACCACCTTCAAGTGGAAGTGTTGGGGGCTTCAGAGCTGAAAAGGCAGGGAAGAAACAGACCTCTTCTGGGGAACCCCCCCACAAGAAAGCCTATGATCTGACAAGGGCCCTCAGTCCGCTCACTGACACTTTCCTGTCCCCTGCCCACCCTAGGACTTTCTGGCCACGGCAGTGTTTGCCTTCATGTGGCTGGTTAGCTCGTCGGCATGGGCCAAGGGGCTGTCGGATGTGAAGATGGCCACAGACCCAGAGAACATTATCAAGGAGATGGCTGTCTGCCGCCAGACAGGGAACATGTGCAAGGAGCTGAGGGACCCTGTGACCTCTGGCCTCAACACCTCAGTGGTAAGCCCTGAGAAGCTGGCTGTCGTGGGAAACTGACAGTAGGGCATGGCGAATGGTGGAGGGAGAGAATGAGAGACTTCAGAGGAAATCCAGGAGGGCTCCCTAGAGGAGGCATGCCAACCACAGAACCATGAAGGGTGAGATAGCAATTGTAACCACTGTGACAGCACAGACTGCTCCAAGAAGGAAACAAGAGCTCTTCTGTCCAATTAGGTTTGGGAGACCTTGATCCCTGTCCCAGTCTAGTCAGGTAGAATCTCTGGCAACTCAGTAACCCCTTGGGACCTCAGTTTCCTCATGTGCAAAAGGAAAAGAATAACTTGAAATTTTTCCTACGTGGACGCCCCCTACTGGTCCAAGACATACTGTCTGAAATCAAATCCCAGCTCTTCCATTTGCAAGCTCTGTGACCTGAAACTAGTTACTCAGCCTCTCAGACCTCACTTTGAAAGTGTAGATGGAAAACTAGTAATAGATTCTACTCCAAAGATGAGTGTTTAGTCAAGTAATAACATAGAAAGTGCTTAAAAAAGAACATGATACTGAAAACGCTTATACAGTGTTACAGATGCTGAGATTCCAACTCTGACTCTTGCTGACTGTGAGACTTGGGCAACGTAGCCTCTCTGGGTCTCAGGTTTCCTAAACTGTAAAGTGAGGATATTACTTCTTGTCGCCAAATGGAATTATATTGTACATATGTATATAAATTCTATTTGTTTTAATATAAAAATATATTTATATACATTGTGCATGTGTATTTTTACATGTATTTGTATATACATATATGTTTATATGTATCTATTAGTGGTACATCTACATATTTAATAAAATTGATGCTTAACATTTTACTATATATTACAAATTTAGATTGGCTATTTTTATATATGTATAAACGTGTACATGTAGTGTGTATATGTTTAAATATATACACTTATGTGATACCATATATCTCAATATCCTGGGGAATCTGGATTCTAGCACACCCCACCCCCAATGTGATGTTCTGTATATTGACGTTCAAATGCCGGGACAGCGTGTCGGGGTTCCAGAAACCACCACTCTCCAGAAGCCAGTGGATCTATGTTCTACGCGCCCGACTCCACGTTCCCCAGGGCGGCCAAAGCTATGGGCGCAGGAGGATAGCCGGGCTTTGTCTCCCCGCAGGTGTTCGGCTTCCTGAACCTGGTGCTCTGGGTTGGCAACCTGTGGTTCGTGTTCAAGGAGACTGGCTGGGCCGCCCCATTCCTGCGCGCGCCTCCTGGCGCCCCGGAGAAGCAACCAGCACCTGGGGATGCCTACGGCGAGGCGGGCTACGGGCAGGGCCCTGGCGGGTACGGACCCCAGGACTCCTACGGGCCCCAGGGCGGCTACCAGCCAGATTACGGGCAGCCAGCCGGCGGCGGTGGCGGTGGCTACGGGCCTCAGGGTGACTACGGGCAGCAAGGCTACGGCCCTCAGGGTGCGCCCACCTCCTTCTCCAATCAGATGTAATCTGGTGAGTGATGGACGGGTGGTACGGCCAAGGAGGGTACTTGAAAGGAGACGGGCGGGTCAATGAACCAGTAGGGGAGCTTGCTAGATTAGTCAGGGTGGGAGTTGGAAAGAGCCAATAAAGAGGTGGATCCATAGGCTAAGAGCGAAAATCTAGCCAATAAATGAAGAGTATGAGGGCGGTGCTTGAAGATGGGCAGAATGAAGAACCAATAGGAGAGAGGTGGAAGTGCCCTGGAGGATGTAGGTGTAGGGACCGGGAGGAGAAAAGCGGGCGGAGTAACCAGAGATGGCGAGCGCCTGGTTGAGGGGTTCATGTAGTGGAGAACCTGGGACGCACTGGAGTCAGGAAAAAAGGAGATGGTTCTGAGAAGTGAGTGATAAGCCAATAGGTTATGTTAAGGGCAATAGATGCTGGCGAAGGTAAACGGGTTTGGGTCATGAATGCCAATCCAGGAGGTGGTGATAGATTTGCCGCCTCTCCCCACCCCTGGAGCTGAGAGAGGTGGTGTGGAATTTCAAAGAAGGGAAAGAGGCGGAGCTGAGGCGTTGGACAGACGTGCTGACCTTCTTAAAAATCAGTAAGGCTTCCTTCACATGTGAGGGAGGAGAAGGGGAGAAAAGGCAAGAGGAGGGCTTAAGAGGGGAAAGAGGAGGTGGCTACACGTGGTTGGAGTAGTTTCTGGCGCTTGGCCAGGATGGAAAGGGCAGAGAGGAGTTCATCAGGCATCCAAAATCTAATACATTAAAAAAAAATCCTGTTGGCTCTACCTTCATATATATAACCACTTCTCACCAGATTGTGTTAAATCCTAAATCAGGCCACGCTCTTCATGTACTCAGAGCTCTGCCCATGCTCCCACCACAGAATAAAAGCCAAAGCCTTCCCTGTGTCCCACAAG
The DNA here is from genome assembly GCF_964194135.1 of Talpa europaea. Lineage (NCBI taxonomy): Eukaryota > Metazoa > Chordata > Mammalia > Eulipotyphla > Talpidae > Talpa > Talpa europaea. The sequence continues at coordinate 32,348,223 of NC_140081.1, read as the reverse complement.
ACCCTACCCAAACTAGCCTCAACTCTCACTTCTCTGACCTCTCACCTCCTGCCACTCCCCACCCTTCACTCTGCTCCAGCCACACTGGCCACCTCCAGTGGCCAAGCACAATCAAACATCAGGAACTTGGGACTTGCTTTTCCCCTGGGGTTGACACACACACTGATAATCTTACCTGTCCAGCTCCTTTTCATCCTTTGGGTCACTTATTTCAGTGAGGTCTTCCTGACTACCCTGTCTAAAACAAGTCCCCTTATGTCTCTCATATTACCCTATGCTTTTCTTTATCAGAAGCTGTAATTATTAGTTTATATGTTTGTTGACTGTCTCTTCCACTAGATTTAGGGTATGTGACCATGACTTATTCATGCTGTACGCATGTCTCTTAAAGCATGGCTAATGTTAAGAAACATTTATTGAGAAAATAATAGAAACAACATAGCAGGAGACATTTTGCTCTCATTTTACTCTTCTCTGCTCATAACCTAGTCCACCAGGCTCTATGTGACCCTATTACCTACCTTTCTGATATCACCTGCTACCACTCCCCTTGCTCACTCCACTAGAGCCCCACTGACCTCCTGGCTGTTTCTAAAACATACTAGACATGAGCCCACCACAGGACCTTTGCACTGGCTTTGGTAACTGCAAGCTCTGTGACCTGAAACTAGTTATTGGAATGCTCTTCCAGGGTGGAAATGCTATTTCCCCCTTCCCTCATTTATCTGCATGGCTCATTCTCTCACCCCCTTACACCTTCATTCCAGTGTCACTTCTTCAGTGATAGCAACTGTCTACCCAACTTAGTACAGCAATCTTCCCCTATTAAACACTCCTGATCCCCTCACCCCGGTTTACTTCTTGTTTTCCATTTCATTTATTATCACCTTATGTCATATAGATAGCTCACTTATACATCATGGTCATTATTTGAAGTCTGTCTCCCCTGATATAATGCAGACTCCACAAAGATAGGGATCTTTGTTTTGCTCAATATGGCTTATCACCAATGGCTAGAACAGTGCCCAGTACTGTTTTTTTGGGGGGGGAGGATTAGGGGAAGGGGAACCATTATTTCTCCCATACTGCCCAGAAGGACAGCTGGGATGAAGCTGACTCCAGGACTATGAGTGCAGGCAAAAGGCATGCCAGGCAGAGCCAGGATGGAGGCATAGCCGCCCAGCCCTTCCCTAAGGGAACCCCTGTGTCTGGGCCTCCTCTCCTTTTTGTGTCTTTTGTCTCCACAGGTCAGTGCAGCCCGGGAGGACCCCATGGGTGGGCAAGAGCTCAGGAGAAGGCCTGCCCTCCCTTACCATCCCTACACCCCAGGTCTCCACCCCTCAAGCCAGGAGACCCTTAACTGTCTTTGCTGTTTATATATATATATATATTATATATAAATATCTATTTATCTGTCTGAGCCCTCTCCCCATCCCACTCCCCTCATGCACTAGGGGCCAATCTTGAGTAGGCCCCTCTCTTACCCCTACCCCTTGCCCTGCGTCCCTTGGCCCCTCTCTGTTCCCTGTGCCCTGAAGTTGGGAGACTCTGAAAGGGGGACAGGTTGGGGACAGGCTTCATCTGTGTGGGGAGGGTGGGAGTGACTACACACTCACCCCCCTCTTTCCCTCCTCTCCTTCCAACTCTTGCCATGATTCCCCGAGCAATGCCTGAACAGGAGCCATCGGGAAATTCAACCCTGAGGTGGGGAGAAAGGCAGAGATTGGAGGGCCCAAGTTGGTCTTGGCCAGGAGCCCTGGAGTGGAGGGAACACGTAAGCAGGGCTTGGGTTCCGGACATACTGGATCTGGAGTCTAAAGACAGGGGTGCCCCAGAGCATTCTGGCTGGGGCTTGGGAAGAGGCTAAGGGCGTGGTTCTAAAGGGGGCGGAGCTTTGAATGAGGCAATGGGTGGACCCCAGAGTGGGCAGGGTTTGGAACAGGACAGAGGTTCTGTGGAAGGGGTGTGACTTGGGGCCTGGGCACAGGGCTTGAAAGAAAGCCGAGGGTGTGGTTCTAGAAGGGATGGAGCTTGAACCAGGCAGTGGGTGAAGCTCCAGAGGGAGTGGGTCTTGGATTGGGACATAGTCTATGGAATGGGTGTGGCTTGAAACAGTGAAGAAACTGAGTTTGATTTTAAAGCAGGCAGATCTTGTGCAAGATCAAGAAGTGGGATTCAGGAATGGGCCAAGCTTGACTAAGGTCATGGTCAGGGTTCCAGATGGGACGGGGCTTGTAGTCATTTGTATGTGGTGGTTTCAAAAGGGACAGCCCCCTCCTCCAAGAGGCAATGAAAAAATGTTTTAAAGAGAGCAGGTTTGGCAGTGGGAGTGGGCAGGTTTGCCTAGGGGCTGTGAGGAGAGTTTTGTTGGGTGTGGGAGAGAGATCCATGGCCGAGGCTAGGGACCGAGGTGACCTGGGAAGAGCTATGAAGTATGACTTGGAGGATAAAGGTGATATCCAGAGAGAAAGACCCCCACATGCACACCCTTGCCCCCTCCCCCACAGATGGGACAATTAGGTAATCAGAGGACAGAGCCAACAGGTGTGTGGGGCCAGCCCACTCCTCTCCCCCCTTTCCCTGCCTCTTCCCTCCCTCCCTACCCCATTCATCCTGGGGTGGTTGGAGGCCCGGTCTGGAGCCCCTCTCCTGCTCCCTCTGCTGTGTCTGTGATGTTGGTAGTGCCTGTGATGTGTGTTGCCATTTGTCTGGCTGTGGCCCCTTCCCCTCCCCTCCAGACCCCCACCCTTTCCCATGCCCTTCGGTATTGTTTGAAGACTCCCTCCCCAAGGAAGAACAAATATGATTAATTCTCCTCCCCTAAATAAACTCCTCAACCACCTAGTCCACCCGGCTCTGGCTTCACAGTGTGTTGTTTTCTTTTTTTTTTTGGGGGGGGGACAAAAGGAGAGGAAGTTCCACCTGCTACCTGCTGGTCACCATTCAACTCATCCCACTATTTGAGGTCCCTTCAACAGAGTTATGCTGAGCTGTATCCTCTGTGAAGCCTCCCCTGCGGATCATTCTAAGCCACACTTTGAGTAACCCCACTACTGGCCACCAAATGCTGTCTTTCTAGCGTTGAGTTCCATTCTGGCCCCTTAGCCATGCCTCTCCCCACCCTTTGTGGAACAATGTCCCCAAAACCCTAAGGAGTTAGAGAATGACCTTCACACTTCACAGGAAGACTTCCCTTTCCACCCCTGACCCTGCCGGCTCCATTTCCTTGCCTCTGCCCCAACTGGAGAACCCGGAGACCGGCTAGACAGCAAGGCCAGGCGGCGGGGCGCCGGGTTATTAGTTCATTCATCTATCCCCTTTGACCACTCCCCGGCTCCTCCCTGGGGCCAGGATGGGCGGGAAGTGACAGGGATGTGCGTAATGGGGCGTGGTGGGAGGGGGAGGTCCTGGGCGCCCACGATGAAAGGGCCGTCTGACCGCCGCCACCGCCGTGCCTAATTAGAGACCCCGCCGGGCGCCCGAGTTCTGACCGCAGGCCTGGGACCCCGTCCTCCCAGCCCCGGGGCACTGCGATGCCTAAAAGCGCGAAGAGACTCCCAGCTCTGGGACTAAGCTCCAGGAAGGGATTTCTAACTGGAGAGAGAAACATGGGAGCGAAAGGACGGCTTTAAGATCTATTTGTCAGAATTTAGGGACTCATGACAGCTGGACCTGTAGGGATAAAGAGAAAAAGGGGAAGCGGGCCTCGGAACTCTGACTTTAATCTCCTCCCCATAAAACCTCTGGCTCTGAAAGTGGATCAGGGCAGGGACGTGTAGGGGTGTGTGTGTGTGTGTCTGTGTGTGTGTGTGCGCGCGCGTGAAATTTATCAATAGCTCTCTACTGGGAGCGAGGATACATCCGCTGGGGCTGCGATGCGGCGGGGGGCCATTCCCGCATCATCATCCGGAGAAAAGTGACCCTCGAAACATCGCAGTGGGGAGGAGGCCAAGAGGGGGCTTTTAACTACTCCCCCGAAATAAACATTCAAGAGAATCGACCTGAAGCGTCCATATAAGCCCCCTAACGCACCTCGCGCAGTCAGGTCTCTTCCAAACCCTGTGAGGGAACACGTGGCACCCTAAGGTTTGGGGGACCGCGCCATCTGATAGCCAACTCCAGCCCCGAGCCTGAGGACCTGGAAGTTTTCTGGTCCAGCACTGCTGGGTTGCGTGCCCCTCACCTCTAGGCAGGGGGCGCCTTGGCCGCGGAAAGACTGCTGGCTGGGGAGGGGGGGGGGGCGGACCCTGCGGGGCGCGCTCCTCCCACCCGGGTGTCAGGTTTACGGAACCTAGCTCCCCTGTCGGACGCGCTGTGGCCTGACGGTCGCAAGGATTCCATCCGCCTGACCCGGCCCGGCTTGACCCTACGCGGGCGCGCCATGTTCGCGCGTGGGTCCAGGAGGCGCCGCTCCGGGCGCGCGGTGAGCGGGAGTCCGGGCAACGGTGGGGGTCAGGGGAAAACAGGTCCAGGAGAGGGAACAGGGAACAGCAATAGTGAGGAGGTGTCCCACAGAGGGTCTGGGAATCCCCATTCCCAGGATTCCCACAAGAGGGACTGGGGCAAGCGTGTGGAGAAGGACTGGGTAGATCTGGTTGCCCATGCTTTGGCAACATTTATCAGCACCCCAGGACTTGGTGGTGCGCTCCAATCTAGTGTGAATTATGGTAAGGGATTGTGAGTGTCAAAAGAATGAGTCCTGGGGTCCTGGATTGAGCAGGACCACTTGAGCTTGGGGGGGGGGGGAAGGACCATCCCTGTACCAGAAGGTGGACTGAGAAGGGGTGCTAGTCTCCTGCACTGCGGGAGTACTGAGGGTGGAGGGATTGAAATTGGGGGGAAGAGAGCTTCCAGGCTTCCACTTGAACCAGGGAGCTTTTGTCTTCCTAGTTAGAAGGGTCTCTCTCTTTTCTTTGAAGAAGATCTCTAGGTGGGTTTTGGGTATGGTGGTGCAGAGGAGTGAAGAGTCCTGAGATCTAGGGCTATGCATGGACATGAGAGGTCAAGATCAAGACTTCTTCGGGAGGAGATTTCTGAAAGGATCAGGAGCCTCCTGAGAGAGGGTCTCCCGTTGCTTGGATCTGAGAGAGTGAAGCCAGGGTTTGGGGAAGGAGTTCTTGCGCTTCTGAAAGGAACAGCAGGGTTAACGTGGGGATCCCAAGTAAGGGCCAGGTCCCGGACTCCTATCCTCTGGAACCAGGGTGCTGCTGGCCTCCTGGTGGAGAAGCGCCCAAGTCGAGGCCTGGTAAAGTACTCTGAGTTCTGGGGGAAGTGCTCAGGGCCTGGAGGAGGCTGAGGCTGGTGGGAAGTGTCGCTCTGAATGGGTGGGATACAGGCTTGCCAGGGGAGGGGAATTCCTTGAATGGGGCCATACAGGGAGGTGGCCTCAACTGCCCCGCCTCTACCTCCGTTGTGGCCCCCTCCCCCGCGCTCCGGGCCCTGTCCCAGCCTGCCCAGAGCTGCCCTGGTGGGACAGGCCTCAGCTTGCGGTTGCCGGCCTCAGAGTGGAGAGGTGGGCGTTGACTTCTCCCTCCTGGCCCCCGCGCCTCGCCCTGTCCTGCGTCTGCCCCCCGCCCACTACAGCCACCAGAAGCCGAAGACCCAGATCGCGGCCAGCCCTGCAACTCCTGCAGGGAGCAGTGCCCCGGCTTCCTGCTGCACGGCTGGAGGTAGGTGACTGTACCAGGGTCTTGCCTTCGTCAGAGCCCCGCACTCAAGGGAAACCCATGCACCCCAGGCTTAGGCCCCGCCCTTCGGCTTGATCCTGGTCCACTGGGGCGCTGTCCCAAGCTCAGATTCAGAGCCCCGCCCCCTGACTTATTCCCAATTGCCCCATTCCCAGGAGAGCTCCGCCCACCGTACGGCCCCACCCCCTGAAGTGTCTTCCCCCTAGCGTCTGAGCCCCAAACCTAAGGAGATCCCTGGCTCCACCCACTGGCCTCCAGTCCCCCTCTTAAGCTCAAAACTTCACTCCTAGGCCCAGCGTCCTGTCCTACTGGAGCCCTGAACCCAAAATGTCTCATAAAATAGTACAAAGCCTGACCCACAGGCTCAGTAGCCCCACCTGGCCTCAAGTCAGAGCCTCATCACAAGCTAGAGCCTGCCTTTAAGAAAGTTCCCCCACTACCCACCAGAGCCAGTCCTGAGGGGAAATTCCTAGATTTATGCCAAGCTCAGGCTCAGAACCCTTCCCCTACTCACGCCTGCTGCCAGGAGAGTCAGAGCGCAGTTCCAGAGCTGAAAATCAGGGAATGGCCTTGAGATCCCACAGCCCCCACCCCCAATTCACAGACACACTTCCCAGTTGGCCATCAGCCTTCACAGGTCAGTGCCCCCAGACTCAGAGCCCTGTCCTGGTTATCCTTTGTGGTGATAGTTTCATGCCCCGTCCTTCAGTTGAACTTCCTTGGGCTGCCAAGGGGTCCGATGTGTGACCTCTCAGTAACTAACCCCATCCCGGCCCCCCCAGAAAGATCTGCCAGCACTGCAAATGTCCACGGGAGGAGCACGCGGTGCATGCAGTGCCTGTGGACCTGGAACGCATCATGTGTCGGCTAATCTCTGACTTCCAGCGCCACTCCATCTCTGACGATGACTCCGGCTGTGCCTCCGAGGAGTATGCCTGGGTGCCCCCAGGTCTCAAGCCTGAGCAGGTGACCAGAGACCACCAACCATTCTTGCTCTACACACTCTCTCTCTCTCTCTCTCTCTCTCTCTCTCTCTCTCTCTCTTGAATGGGAACCAATTTCTGAGGCAACACTATGGTATGTAGTCAAATTGCTTGTGTCCTTCTGACCCCTCTGTGATCAAGTGGTGGTCAGCCCCCCACAATACCAAGGTATCCTGAGTGATCCGTGGGCCAGTTCCTCAGGGCCTATTCATCCCACTCCTATTCTACTCCTTACCTCGTGTCTCAGCCCAGCACTTCATTCACCCCATCTCCACTGATCAATTCATTCAGCAAATACTCATTGAGCCCACCAGACACTGCTAGGCATGGAGGATACAGTAGAGAAGAAGCACATAACAAGACATAATATCTGCCCACCTGGAATTTAGATTCCCAGCGGGAGCTACAGCCAATAAGCATATCTATAAGAATATGTCACATGGTATAAAGGCTGTGGAATTAAAAAGCAGGGAAGGGAGGTGGAAAGAGATATTTGAATTGCGTGGAGGCTGTCCAGGTAAACTTGTGTGAGAATTTGATGTTTGGGCTTACTGAAGGAGGTGAAAAAGTGACCCATGTAGGCGTTTGAGGTTAGAGCCATGCAGGCCAAGGGAATAGCCAGTGCAAAGGCCGTGTGGCAGGTGTGTGCCTGGCATGTATTGCGGAGGAACAGTGAGGATGCCAGGACAGCTGCAGCAGCATGGGTGACAGAGAGCGAGGTCAGAAAGGTGTGGCAGCCAGGGAGAGGACTTCGATTCCTACCCTGCATGAGGGAGAAGCCACAGGAAGGTTGTAAGTAGAAAGGGATGTGTTTTGTCTTAAGATTTCACAGGATCCCCCTGGCTGCGTGTAGAACAGACGTAGGCATGAGAGTGGAAGCAGGGGGTAGTGAGGGGGAGGCTCCTGCAATAGTTCATGTGACTGATGACAGTGCTGGCAATAGAAGTAGCGGGTGGTGGTGAGATTCTGGATTTATTTTGAAAGTAGAGCTAAGAGGATTCATTTGAGAGAGAGAGAGAGAGAGAGAGAGAGAGAGAGAGAGAGAGAGAGAGAGAAGAGCAAAGATGATCCCAAGGATGGATGGATATTGGGAAGGTTCAAGGCAAAAGCAAGTTTGAGGGATAAGGGCCTATGTTTGTTTTGGTCATTGGAGTTTGAGACGCCAGTTAGACAGCTGAGTGGCCACGTTGCCTGGAACGCAAGGGAGAGGTCACCGGACTGGAGGTATGCATTTCTGAGGCATTAGCCACTAGGTAGTATTAATAGCCACGAGGTTGGATGCAGTTCCTGAGGGAATGAGGCAAGAGGACAAAGGACTGAGCCTCAGGACCCTCCCACATGCAGGGGTCAAGTAGTTGCGGTGGAACCAAAAGAGGGACAGAGAAGAAAAAGTGCATAAAGTAGGAGAAAACTCAGGACTTTGTGATGTCCTAGAAGCCAAGGGAAGAAAGTGTTTCCAGGAAGAGGGAGCGGTGAGATGTGTCCAGTGGGTCAAATTGGATGAGGACTGAGACTGAACAATGATTGGACGTCACTGATGACCTTGACAGGAACAGCTTTGAACTCCAGACAGGACGGAAGGGGTGGGGAGGCCTGAATAGAGTGGGGACAAGAGAGCGTGGGAGGGGAGGAAGTGGGGACTAGAGTGCACACAACTCTTTTGAGGAATTTTGTTGTGAAGGGAAGGACAAAAGTGGGACAGCAGCTGGAGGGGAAAATGGAGTCAAGGGCCTCCCCGTGGCGCAGCGGTTGAGCTCTGGGTTGCAAAGCTGCCCGCAGCCTCTGCAGCGCCGGTTCGATCCCCGGCTGCTCCCCGGCCACCGGAGGAGGGTCCCACTTGGCACACAGACCTCTCCTGCCGCCCGCTGCTCCCCTCAGCAGTGTACTTCGGTCCTTCTGCCTGCCCTGCTCCCCGCTCTGGCTCTGGTGAATTCTCTCACCCTCCCGTGCTTCTGACTGTACCCAGTGCTTGTATAAATAAATAAAAATAAATCTTTAAAAAAAAAAAGAAAATGGAGTCAAGACATGAGGGTACACTAGGCATGTTTGGGAGCTGACAGGAATAGCCTGGCCTGTAGGAGGGAGAGGTGGGAGTGTCAGTAGACGTTCCCTACTGATTGATGAGTTTAATATTCTCAGAGAAGTAGGCCCCGCCATCCCACTGCATCTCAACTCACCCCTAGTCTCAACTGTTTTCTCACCCGCCCTGTCCTCCCAGGTATACCAATTTTTCAGCTGCCTCCCAGAGGACAAGGTCCCCTATGTCAACAGTCCTGGGGAGAAATACAGGATCAAGCAGCTGCTGCACCAGCTCCCCCCACACGACAGTGAGGTGAGGAGAAAGAAGACAGGAAGGGTGTACCAGGTAGGGGATACAGCCTGGGCAAAGGCTGGGAGGCTAGAAATGGCAGGGTCGCAGGAGGAAAGGTGAGCTGATCTGAGGTGAAAGGAGCAATTGGGGTACATTCTATGGCAAAACCATAGCTGGATATTGGATGAATAGTAAGGGGTGAGTATTTCAGGCAGGAAGCACCATCTTTACAAAGGTCTAGAAGTAAACTTTTTAAGCATGGCTGAAATTTGGAAGAGGTTTGGGGGCAAGCATCAAGGGAGAAACCTGGAAGACCCCTACCCCCTCCAGGCACAGTACTGCACGGCCCTGGAAGAGGTTGAGAAGAAAGAGCTCAGAGCCTTCAGCCAGCAGCGGAAGAGGGAGAATCTGGGGCGCGGCACTGTGCGCATCTTCCCTGTGACCATCACTGGCGCCATCTGTGAAGAGGTGAGTCATGGATGGCCTCCGTGGGTGAGCAGGGCCAGAGCAGTGCCCTGGAGTGCAGGGCCTGTCTCCCCCGGCCTGGGCAGATAGATCAGACTTGCCACTTACAACCTTGGGACTTGTCTCTACTGCCCACCCTGGTGAGTAGGGTCCGTGCAGGAACCATCTCGACTTCTATGGCTGGCAGGCTGTGTCTATAGGGTCCCCTAAGGAATGGGGCCTGTGCCTCAGAGCCTATTGTTGGGAGTGGTCTGCCTCTAAGGAAGCACTAGTTGACCTTCTCTGTGGATTCCTCCTGTCCACAGTGGATGTGGGGCCTGTGCTGTCTCCCTGATCCTCTCATGGTGGGGACTTGTCCTTCAAAACAGTGCTTCTAGAGAGGCCTCCCCGGTGGTGCAGCGGGTTGAGCACCGCACTGTGAAGCTGTCTGCAGCCTCTGCAGTGCGGGTTTGATTCCCAGCTGGCCAGGGAGAAACCCACATGGCAGGCAGACCTCTCCTGCCTCGCCCGCTGCTCCCCTCAGCAGTCCTTGGTTCCTCTGCCTGTTCTGCTCCCCGCTCTGTCTCTGGTGGATTCTCTCACCCTCCTGCGCCTCTGACATGTACCCTGGTTCTTGTATAAATAAATAAATCTTTAAAAAAAAAACTTTAAATAAACAGTGTTTCTAGAGCCCGGTGGCGGGTGGAATTAGTCCCCAAGGTTCCCCTGTTGGGTGGAGCCTGTCCTTAGATCCTACCATTAGGTGAGGTCTGTCACTAAGGTCCCCTCAAGTCTTGGCCTGTCTCTATGGTTCCCCCAGCCCCTTAAGGAGCTTGCCTTTAAGGCCACCCATGATGAATGGAACCTGTCTGTACCTTTCCCCCCAGGAGCAGGGTCAATCTCTAAGCCCTCCTCATGAAGGTAGGCAGGATCTGTCTCAAAGCTACCCTGTAGTTGGGGCCAGTCACAAAGATCCACCACAGGGAAGCCCCAAGTTGCCATGCCTTGACTGACCAGCTTTTCTAACTGACCCCTTTTCCATCTGACCATCTTGATGGTCATGGTGTCCATGATGGTGATGGTGTATATCTGTCATTTGGCAGTGTGGCAAGCAGATCGGAGGTGGAGACATCGCAGTATTTGCCAGCCGGGCAGGCCTGGGGGCTTGCTGGCACCCACAGTGCTTTGTGTGCTCCACATGCCGGGAGCTGCTGGTGGACCTCATCTACTTCTACCACGCAGGCAAGGTCTACTGCGGTCGCCACCATGCTGAACGCCTGCGCCCACGCTGCCAAGCCTGTGATGAGGTTTGTGACTTGGCACGGGTGGAGGGGGCAGCGGGCAAGGCCGGGGCACACCTTTCTGATAGCCACAGATGGCCTTCTCCCTCCCCCCCAGATCATCTTCTCCCCTGAGTGCACAGAGGCCGAGGGCCGGCACTGGCACATGGGTCACTTCTGCTGTTTCGAGTGTGAAGCATCGCTAGGAGGGCAGCGCTACGTCATGCGTCAGAGCCGCCCCCACTGCTGCGCCTGCTATGAGGCTCGCCACGCTGAGTACTGTGATGGCTGTGGAGAGCACATCGGTGGGTGAACGAGGGACCTGGACAGGGGGTGGATGGACAGTTGGACCACAGCCCCACACCACCAGGATTCCTCCTGTCTTTCAGGCTCTCTGCCCTATGCCACTCTATACTTTGTCTAACCCAATGCCCATTACTGCAAATCCCATTGCTGACAGCCCTCATTAAAGTGTGGTAATAGTGTAATACTTTCTAAACCCCACCTGTGCAGCACTACACATCTAGACCAGAGTGCCCTAGAATTCCCACTCCCCAACACTACCCTCCCACCCCCTCAGCTGAGCCCCTTTGCCCCCAAGATAGGCCCACCCTGGGAGAGGGCACCTTGGGAAAAAAGAGACAGGGAGGGGGAAACATTTACAAGACAGTTGCCAAGAGAGACAAGAATGAGGAAGCCAGGGGTGAGAACCAACCTTCAGGTTTCCTGCTCTCTCCAAAGAAGGGCCCCATTCTGAAGAGACGAGGGGAGAGGGTTCTTTGGGTACCCTGGCTCAGATTCCTGCCTCTTCCCAAGAAGGGCCCTATTCAGGAGGGGTGGGGGTGTGTTTGAGGACTCTGCCTCAGTTTCCCCCCTCGCTTGGTTCTCCACAGGCCTGGACCAGGGACAGATGGCTTATGAGGGCCAACACTGGCACGCCTCAGACCGCTGCTTCTGCTGTAGTCGCTGCGGGCAGGCCCTTCTGGGCCGCCCTTTCCTGCCGCGCCGTGGCCTAATCTTCTGCTCACGAGCCTGCAGCTTGGGGTCCGAGCCCACGGCTCCTGGACCTGGCCGCCGCAGCTGGAGCCCGGGCACGGTCTCTGCACCGCTCGCAGCCTCCACAGCCTCTTTCTCTACCGTGGAGGGGGCGAATGAGACCGCCACCAAAGGCACCAGTACGGAGCCAGCGCCTGGTGAGCTAAGCCTTCAGCCACTCCCACCTACACTGCACTTACCCCGCAAACCCTGGCCCCTCCCCTTCAATCGCCCAGGCCCCACCCCTGCAGCAGCTCTGGCTCCGCCCCCAACCCAGCGCTGGCTTAGCCCCCCTGACATTCTAGGCCTGGTTTCCAGCCCAAACTACACCCTCCTGTGAGCCCTGCTTCCTTCTCTACTGGGATTGTCCCCAAACCCCACCTGTCCCTGCTTCGGCCCATGTTCCTTCTCCATTCCTCCAAACTCTTAACCCTCCACCCTCCACGCCCAGGTCCCCCCCATTCCTATTCCATCCCAAACCTCCACTACTAGGGCCTATGTCACGCCCCTTCCATCAGAACCTGGACCCCAGTCCCAGCCCCTCACCAATCCAATCTTGATCCAGCTCCTCCAATCTCACCCTTCCCTCCACCGGAGCCTGCCCTGGGGTTCATTATTTCCAGGTCTTTCTATCTTGCTTCCCTTTTCTGACCCTGCCCCCACTTCCCCAGTCCTGGTAGGGGAAAGAAGAAAGGACCCTACCACAGGCCTTCCCTCAGGTGGGCATGGTGGTGGCACAAATACCTGGAGAACTCCCCATCTCTTTCCAGATGCAGGCCCTGAGGAACCTGCCCGCTTTCTGAGAGGGGCCCCCCATCGCCACTCCATGCCTGAGTTGGGTCTCCGAAATGCCCCTGAGGCACCCCCAGGGCCACCTGACAGGCCGGACCCATGCCCAGAAGATGGTGCTTTCGGTCGCCAGAGCACCCCACGTGTCAGTTTCCGAGACCCTCTGGTGTCTGACGGAGGCCCTCGGAGGACCCTGAGTGCACCCCCAGCCCAGCGCCGCAGGCCACGCAGTCCACCACCCAGGGCCTCCAGTCGGCGCCGACGCTGCCACCGCCGCCACCACTACCACCATCACCGCCACCACTCTGGCAGACGTCACCACCATCAATGTGACTTGGGATCAGGGTCAGACTCAGGATCTTGCTCCAGCTCACCCTCCAGCCCCAGTTCCGAGTCCTCAGAGGATGATGGCTTCTTCCTAGGGGAACGAATCCCGCTGCCCCCACACCTGTGCAGGCCTGTGTATGCTCAGGACACTGCAACTGAGACCCCCAATACCCCATCTCCACAGCTTCCCCGGGACTCCCGCCCAGGGATATCTCGCCAGGCCAGAGACAAGAACTGCATTCTGGCTTGAAGGCAAGGCAATCCTGGGGGGCTCCATTCAAGTCAGTGTAGATGATGGCCCACCCCCAAACTAAGGCATAAATTCCCTTCCTCCTCCATTTGGTCTGTTTGTACTATTGGAGTAATTTAATATTTGTTGTAAGACAGGCCCGGCTTCTTTACTCTTTTGCTTCAGCTGCTCCCCGCCCCAATTTTCCCCTTCCAGATGTTTGAGGTCTATCCACAATTAATCAGAGGATTAATTTATTCATTAAACCATCTGTTTATTATTATTTATTTCTCCTTCTACAAGGATAAATAACCTCACACTGAGGTTATTTGGAGTGGGACACAACTGGAGTCCGAAATCATTTTGGGCAGTGGCTTAGGTGGGGGCATAGTCCAGGAACAACTGGTTGCTCCTTTTGGATACTGTAAAAGGCAGGGGGAACTAGGCACACACAAAGGCGGTCATACCCAGGAAGTCTGACTGGCAGGCTGGAAGACAAATCTCCAGGTAAAGGCACTTTTACCTCAAGGGGGCAGGAGTAGGCTAGGAGTACTGTTGCAGGGTGGGGAGGAGTTACTTCCAAGGAGGTGGTTTTTGCAGGTTGCAAGGAGAAATGAAGGGTGGTTCACCTACACTGGGCCATCTGCAGGGTCTGCAAATGAGGAAAAGAAAGAAAACATTGGGTGGATCTATATGCCCATTTTACAGACAAGAATATTGACACTTATGGTACTGCTGACACTACAGCTGTAATCTGTACCAAGAAGGGACTGATTTGGCATTCATGCCCTTGAGATACCCCTTTCCTTCTCAGCCCCCTCAGCAAACTGCCCACATATACACTTACCAGTAGGGGCTGCTGTGTGTCTTTGTTGGCGCAAAGGGAAGGTGATATAGGCATCATAGCCAAAGAGGAAGGTAGCAAATAGGCCCAGTACCTGGTGAGTAGAATGGGAGTGAGGGAAGTTGGATTAAGCTGATCAGCCTACTCCTCTCCAACCTCCTCGTTTCTACCTCATCCAGTGACTGGCTACTCCCCAGAGGGATGGATACTGAAGCCCCAGGTTGGGAACCTGGACAGCACTCAGGGAATGGCCAGGAGATAGAACTGACCCTACCGGCCTTCTCCTAGGACCTCTGAACACAGGACAACCATATGGTAGCCTGACGTAGGCACCATCCACACTGTACATTTAAGACAAAGTTCTAGCAGATGGTGGTCTAATGCATTGGCAAAGGGGCCACATCTTATGATTCCCACAATGGTCCCTATGCTGGACAGGGATGGAACTTCACAACAACTGATCTTGGAAGGAAAAACAGGGCCTGGAGCAGAATTTCCTGCAGGCCCTGAAGACAGGTGTGACCTGCTATGGGTCACATGCTTTCTATTAGAAGCAGAGGTAGCCTTGGGTCCCCAAACTCTAGACTTTAGTGCAGCCTCCCTGGCCTTTACCCCAGCGACGATTGAAGAGTTGTTTCCTCCGTGAACAAGAACAACAATGGAGGTGATCAGGTAGAGGATGGCCGCTATGATGGTTCGCAAGAAATCCTGTGAGGTACAGGGAAAAGACGGAAGTCAGCATTCAGAGTCCACCAGATCTTCCCAACTGCTGGGGCCCCTCCCCAGCCCCACCATTTTCCAACCCTTTCTCACACTCCAAGGCCAGTTGATGAACTGTATCTTGGTGTGCAGATCACACATGTAGATGACAAAGAAAACAGCAGCAAGGATCATCTCAACCACTGACAGGGAGGAGTATCCGGGCGTGGAGGCACTGAAGCAGATGAGGATCACCAGGCACAGTATCTGGAAGGATGGCATGGGAAAGAGGTCTCCACCAACCTCCGAGGCTGAGGGGGTTGGTTTAAATTAGGAATCTCAAACTGGGATGCCTATCAGGACAGGGAAGATGACAAATAATCACACCTAACTACTTACTGTGTGCTTACTGTGTTCCAAATATCGTTCTAAGAACTGCACTAATTCACTTAATCATCACAGCAACCTAATGAGCTGTACTGTTATTACTACTATCTTTAGTTTAGAGATGAGAAAAGTGAGGCACAGAGAGGTTAAGCGACTGACTCGGGGTCACTCAGCTGGCAAGGGGAAGAGTTGGGTCACTCCGTTTTCCCCCTTTCCCTCCTAAGGAAGGGGTGGCCTGCAGGGAGTGGCGCCGCCAGGTGTTTCGCGAGCCCTGCAGGCGCCAGCTTCAGCGCCTTGGATGGGCGGGGCATATGGTTCCCCAGGCAACCCCTTGGGGAAGCTCAGAGACTGACACCGGAGGGGCAGGGCTCCATTAAAGGCGCCGAACCTCTTTTAAAAGTGACTCTAAGGCTGAACTCACTTTGAGGGGGGCGGGAAAACGAGGCCTGCAGAGACCGGGATAGCTAAGGTCCTCCCGCCCCAGCACACAAGGGTGAGAAAGAGTTGCGAAGGGCGGGCCACCATACCGCGCGGGGCCCCACCCCAACAGACCCCGCCCCTTGGCACCTGGCCAGCCCGCCCCGCCAGTGCCCAGGCCGCGCCACGCCCTGCCACGGGAGGCCCCCCAACCTCCCAGGCCCTTGGGACCCCTTCGATGAGTCCACCGATGAGTCCAAGTCATCTCTCTCCACCGGGCGCCCCATTTGTGTTATACGTCCCTTGCCTCTCCCGGTGGACCCGCAGCTCCCGACCACCTTCTCCGAACCCCACTGATTCGCCCTGAGCCTCTGGTCTCGGGCCCCCACCACTAACCCATCCACCCTCACCCCAAACTGAACGCTCCGGGCCAGCGCCTCCCTCACCCGGGGCCACCCAACTCTGCACGGTCCAGACACCCAACTCCACCTTTGCCCACCCGCCGGTCCCGGGACGCTCACAATCTCAGCAAACAGAAGAATTCCCTTTCGGGTGCGCCAAAAGCTGGTACAGGCGGCCCAACAGCCGGGGGCCGAGAAGCGCTCGGAATCCGCCATGGCGTGGGCCGGTGTCTCTACCGCAGCGGAGGATCTGCTGGCTTGCTCGCGGGTTCGAGGACGCTGCACACCCAGTCGTCTAGCCCGCCGTCTGGCCGGGAAGGGGCCCCCGGGGCGAAGGAGGGAGTGAATCACCGCGCGGAGCTGAAGCGGGCGGAGCCGGAGGGGGCCGGGCCAGGTGGCTGCCGCCCCGGAAGCCCCCTTGCCCCGCCCGCCAAGGATACTCCTCGCCCGCTCCTAGCACCCCCCCCTCCAGGGGCGCCCCCTATCTCCAGGGGTGCCAGCCTTTGAGGCTTGGCATTTCGAGGTCCTGTGCGGGGTAACAGCGAGAGCCTTTACCTTTTCAGAATACAAATACCCTCCCCTCCCTAGGGACTGACTCAACTCAGAACGCTGAGATAGGCTTTGGTAAGGGGTGACTCAGTTTCCTCAGCTGTAACAAAAAGGTCGACACCACAGTTAAACCCAGATGTTTCCAGAATTCAGATTTCAGAAAGTTTTCCCAATACAAATATGGTGTGTCACTTCACACTGTCAGCGGGGCCGAGGTTTCCCCATTTTGAAAGAACATATTTCCTCAAGGGAAGGGGTGGGTAAGCAAGGATGAAAATGTTCATTAGTCAGGTCATGTCTTTAAAAAAAAAAAAAAAAGTACCACCGAACTTGTGCAGACTGTCAGTTTCCAAAACTTTTTGGACTTCAGAATCACAGATAAAGGATCGTGAATCATGGACTAAACCTCTTGGCAGTGACAGAAAAGAGATGAGGCTGGCCACAAGGTAAGAACGAACAGGGACTGGTAAGCATCAAGTTACACAGTATATGGAGCTGACATTATGTCAGAGCCCACAGTACGATTCTCAGTTCTTAGATCTTGGGGAAGTCCTGGCCTCAAGTGTTGGGTCTACTTTCCTGATTCTCAGGAAAGGAGTTGTTAACCCATCCCTAGATGAAGACTGGGGAAGGAGCACACATTTACTCCTTGCTGGGAGCTTGGTAAGATGAGGGGAAGACTCCTGGGGTGCCAGGCTGGGTGGGTGACAAGTTGATTTTATTTGAAGAGTGTGTTATCCTAAATAAGTCATTTTTCCTGACTCAGCCTCAATCTCTGCATCTAAGATGTGCAGAAGTCATCTATGACTGAGATGTGTATTGAAGGCTTTTGCTCCCCAGACCGGATGTTGGTTTTATTCTTCTATCATCTGGAGAGAGATGTGGCTGGAAGGCTAGAATAGTTGGACCCAACAGCCTGCCTACTCTCCCTCACCAACCTAGGGCCCCTCAAAACCATAGAAGGTATTCCTTGATTTCAGCCCACATTGCCGAGTGACTGAATAGTGGAAGGGGTGAAACATACTTTTCCCAGTGCTTGAGTGTATGTTTTCCAACTCTGTGAGGACATACCTGAGTTTCTAGAACAAACTCTGCTCCACAACAGGACCTTTGCACCTGCTGTTCCCACTGCTGTCAATGCCTTTCCCCCAGCTCTTCACACATCAGGTCCATCAGGTCCCAGTTCAAATGTTAAGTCTTTGGAAACTCCCTGGCGGTTGGTGGGGTTCTCAGCGCTTTCACCGCTAAGACCTGGGTTTGATCCTCAGCCAGGGAGCTAACCCACATGTGGCACAGCGGACCTCTCCTGTCTCCCCCACTGCTCCCCTCAGCAGTGTGTTTCAGTGGATCCTCCTATCCTGCTCCCCACTCTGTCTCTGGTGCATCCTCTCATCCCCCACACCTCTGGCCTATACCCCAGTTCTTCTATGCAAAAAAAAAAATCAAATGTTTCAAATGTTAAGTTTCCTAAGAGGCCAGCAGCCGACCATCATTATCTCTCCCATTATAACCTCCTTTTGCTATCTTCCTATCACTTCTACCTGAAATTAACTTTTATTTATTTATCTTTCTGCATTTTCTGACATCTATCTAATCCGCACTACAGCAGTTACACAAGAATGTAAATCTTTAAGTTTGTTCCCCCGACATTTCCCCCAGGGCCTATCACAGTGCAAGGTAAACAGCTGAGGCTCAGTCAAATGCAGGTGAGATTAGACAGGCTTGGGAATCAGGCCTTGATGACATCTTGCCTAACTCCCCCTCCCCCATCAAGCTATTTATACTCTCTGGATCTCACTTCCCTCTTCTATGAAATGGACATATTGGGGTTGAGATGTGTAACTAAATGAAAATAGATAGTGCAAGTAAAGCCAGTGGCAGGGATAAGGCTAAGTGGTGGCTGGGGTTACTATTATTAGTCTCCTGGGTGTAACTGTGTTTATAAGACTGGAGTTCTGGAGTCCTTTTCTGACTTCCATAGAGCCACACCTCTACCAGTCTCTGAGTCAGGGGTAGCTGAATGCCTCAGAGTTGCACCCCTACAATGTCTCCATTGCTACCATCCAAGGGTTCACCTCTTTACACTCCAACTCTCAGCCTGACTTTTCTCTCCCTCTCTCCTCCCCAGCACCACCCTGTGCACTCATGGCCTGGTCCTCTAATTTCCCACCACCACAACCCCTCCCCATAGGGGTGAGATTTGTCCATTCCAACCTGATCACAGCTTCCTGCATTAGGGGGATGTGGCCAAGTATTCAGGATGTGGTGACAGCGGAGGTGACTGGACGTTTCTGGCCCTGGCCAGTGCCTAGGTAGCTTCAGCTTCAGAGCTACCCAGGCTGAAGTCCTATTGGTGATATAAGCCCCAGCTTTAGGGCTCTGTCCTCAGGATGGAGGAAACTCAAGCCTCTCCCAGGGCCGGGAACGCCCAGCTCATCGTGTGGCGTGTGCACACAAGCCCAGCCGCAGTTCTTCCCCAACTATGGAAGGGGGCATGGCCCACAGTCTCTCACAAACTTTTTCAGCCCGGCCCGCTGACTCACACCTTCTAGGCTCCGCCCCAAAGGGGGCTCCAGGGCCCCAGCCCTTGCCATGAGGGTGGCAGTCTATGCACCAGAGAAAGCTTGCCAACCCGGGCGGAAGTGAGAGACCGCAGGTTCCCGGCGAAGGAAGCCGCCCTGCTTCTAGCCTTGCTATCCGGTAGTCAGCTGAGGGTTTGGACCATGCCAGTCCAGGGCTATAGGTATGCCGGTGCCCTCCCCCCGCCCCCGTCCCAATAAGCCCGCCTCTGCATACCCCACGCCCCGCGTAATAATTATCCATGACCCCTGCACACTTACCCCCCCCAAAAAAAAAGTGAAATGAATGAATGGGGGAGAGAAGCAGATGTTGGCCAGGGGAAAGAGTGCTGAGAGGGCACGCCGGACTGAGGACCGGCAGAAGCAAAACACCCTCCAGAGATAAGAAAGCACCCCCACAAAGTACGTTGTCGAGGGTTTCCAGAGGAGGCCCTCCTGGAAACCTGATCGATCCACCCCCTCTTTTGTGGCAGGACTCAGGAGCCCCACCCTGCCTAGAGCACCTGGCAAGTCAACACTGGATCGAACCATTTTATTACCCCCCCTCCCGAAACAAGAAGCGCCGGGCTGGCCGGTCTGGGAGGACCATGCCACTGAGTACGTGAGGGGAGTGCGGGCTGGTCGACTGCGCAGCAGGAGGGGGGACAAGACAAAAGGGACGCTCTCTCCACGACGCCAGATCCAGGTTGGGCAGTGCCAAGAGAGCACCAGCTGTCTGATGCATGCTCAGTGCCTCCGCCTTCCGGCTGCCATCTCCAGCGATAGCTGCGCATATCCCGGGATCCCTAGGGCCCGCGAGAGCCTTTCTTCGCTCGGCACCAGCCAGGGCCCTGGGGAACCGGGGGTTGGGTCTCCGGGGTCCTCTGTGTGGCGCTCTGCAGGAGAATCTGCGGAGTCGTTGGCTGCCCGCTCTGGGCTAGGCTCCTGGTTGCCCCGGGTTTGGCGTGGTTCACAGGATCCCGGGTGCAGAAATGGGGAAGCGCTGGCACAGCTAGAACTCAAGACCTCTGGTCTCCCAGGACCTAGGCGATCTGGGAATGGCAGAACTGCGGGTTACATTGGCTGTAGGATAGGGATCAGAGATCTGAACCCCTTGACTGAAGATGGGAGATTCCAGGGGCTGTGGGAGACAGACAACTCTCCTTTGTGAAAACTGCCTTCAAGGTCTGGACACACCGCTCAGGGACCCACACCACCCTTCAGGATGCCAGAAGCTTCCTTTACAAAGACTGCTCTCCTAAGTCCAGGACTCATCCCTCAGAAATCATCATGATCCCCAAAGGAAATCAAACCCTGACCTTGATGTGGAGACCCCAAATCCCTCCTATCTAGGACCTCAAACTCTCCCTATGCTCAACTCACCTTCCTAGACTCCCAACCCTTCCCTTTGGATTCCTGATCTTTGAGATCTAGACCTCCCTATTGCTGCACCCTCAACTCATTCTCTCCCTGCTGAGACCCACTCTCTTTCTCTTGGAAGACCTTGATGCTTCCTTCAGAACACTTCCTTTGACCCCAGACATTTTCCCTTCTCTCCCCTCCCAGTACCTCAAAAGCCTCTTCTGAAATCCACCCATGTTCCCATTCTGGGACCCTACATTTCTTGCCCTCAATTTGGAGCATACCATGACCCTGCACAGATACCAAACCCCTGGCCCTCCTTATGGAAACTACCCACCACTTCCCACCCAGGATCTCAGCCTCTCCCCTCTGGAACCCTCCCCACCCCTCCAGATGGGTGAGCCGTCACTTCTGGGAAACCCACCATCTCCTTTCTGGGGCCCTGACACACCCTCAGGTTTGCCAGGGTGGTTCTCAAGAGGCCTGCGAAGCACAAGATGGAGCCTGGGGCTGCCTGCCCGAATCCGCTCCAGGACCTGGGCATGGGAGAGGTGCTGAGTTGACTCTCCGTTGATGCGAAGCACAAGATCGCCAGCCTGCAAGAGTGCAAGGCGAGGAGAATTGCAGAAAGCCCAGAGAGGGCCTCCCAAAAGGGCAAGAATGGGACTAGCAAGGTTGAATGGAGGGTGTCTTATGCTCACTTGCAAACGACCACAGCGCTGTGCAGGCCCATCCTTCAGCAGTCCGCCCACTGCCAAGGGAGTGTTCCCAGTTGCATCTCGTCCGCCACTTAAAGTGAGGCCAAAGCCCACGGGACTGCGAAACAGTTCTACACTGAACTGACCGGAGCCTTGGGGATACTTCGAAGCACAACGTAACTTAGCCTGGGTCATTTGAGGCTGCGTGGCACGTGCACCCAAAGTATTGGAATGACGATGCTGAAGTAAGAAAACAAGTGTTCATACATTGCCAATCTCACTATCTTGAGGCCTCAATTAGGACAAGGTGGTACCTGGGGTGGGTGTTCCACCAATGTGGGATTAGGCAGGCGACTGTCGGTGACCTCTATCTCGGCAGAATCCAGCATGCAAGTGGCTGGGAAATTAAAGAGGCAATTGAAGAGTACTCCATGGAAACGACCTAGGATGAGGCCCCTGAGTAATATTTATCCTCATCTGTTTTTCTTGACTCTAGAATGCACTTACAAATTCACCTACCGTTTTAAATACTTCCCCCACACAAATAAAAAATAGCTGTACTGATTCCTGTCTCTTAACTAGTATACTGGGTCCAGGTCTTTGAGGAGTCCTCCATTCCTTGCCACCTCCCTCTAGTAACACGGAGACCCGCCCCTCAAATAACACCCTCAGGCCCACCCGAGAGGATGCTGCTCCAGGATTCGCTCCTGCTCATTCCAAGTGCCGCCCTCTAATTAGCCCATAAGCCTCAACCCACTCCTGACGGTTCGAGCCCCACCCACAAGGGTGGGTAGGCCACACCCCCTATATTAGCATTCCACGCCCGCCCCTTAGCTAAGTGCCCGCCCCCAGAGCTTCCAGACCTGAGGAATGCCACCCCAAGCCCCGCTGAGCTGGACCGCGTCCAGCCTCTCGCCCTTCTTCGCTAACCTTCCAACACTCACCTACTGCGATAACCCTCCTGGTATCACCACCTGTAGGAGTAGTCCAGGGTACCCCAAGGCCCCGCCCCCTGGAGCTCCCTCCGACCCCGCCCTCTCCACTCACACTGTTGGCTCAAGACCCGAGTAACTAAGAACCCCAGGCCCGCCACCTCAGAAACGAGCTCCGCCCGGACCGCATCCCCCGGGCGGCCCCGCCCCCGTCACGCACCCTCCTTGGGGCGCAGGCGCAGTGTGGCACCAGCCCGGCGTACCAGCGCCGCCACGTCGTTCGCAGCTCGGGCCGCCAGGGGGCGCGCGTCCAGCCGCTCCAGCAGCTGCCGGGCGCTGCGGCCCGCCGGCGGGGAAAGGCCGCGGCCTGCGCGGGCGAAAAGGACAGGTCAGAGCCGAACCTGAGCCTCCGCAACCCCCCACGGCCCACACCCCCACCCCGGCGTCCGACGACCCAACCATGCCCTTCCACATCCCTGGAGAGCCCGAACACCCCCTCCACAGTTCCCGAGGTCACCTACTGTCCCGCCACCCCAGGCCGCGGTGGGTCTGCCACCCCACGATCCCCACCGTATCCCTGGACGTGGGTGTTTGAACGCAACATTCCCGGACACCTCCGAACGCCCCGTGAATACCTCTGGAGGTCTCCGACTCCCCCTCATGACCACGGATTCCAAAGTCTTCCCCCCCCAACATCGAAAGGGACCCCGGTCTCCCTAGATGTCCCCACAGGACAGTCGGCCCCCTTGTGGCCCCCGCGCCCCCGATTCCCCCTCCAGACATCCTGGGGCAACCCCGAGGGCCCACGTAGTCCCAGGTTGTCCCTCCACGTATCCCCACATGCCACCAGCTAACCCCGGACAATTCATCACAGCCCCGAGTGCTCAGGGGTCCCCAGTGACCCCAGGCAGACCCCTGCTGCACAACTGCTCAGAGGCTCCTGCGAGCCTCCGGGTGTGGTGCGCAGCCCCGCGCCGCAGGGGCTGGTGCAGGGCTGCGGCGGCGGCTGCGGGTGCAGGTAGGGGGCCTGGAGCCAGGCTCGGGTCTCTGGGTCGCTAGCTGGGTCGCTTGGCCCCTGCCCTCCGCCGCCGCCGCCGCGGCCGCCGCCTGGGCGCCAGGGCTGCTTTGTTTACCACCTGTCGGAAGGAGAAGGCGCGGAGCAGACAGGCGGGGCCCGGGGTGGCAGCGGACGCGCCCTCTCCTGCCTCCCCCTCTGTACCTCCTCTGCGCCCGCTGGGGTCGGCGGCGACCCCCGCGCGCCGCTCCATGAGCCGCAGTCGCCGGTGGACGCACGGGCCGCCAGCAACGCCTGTGCAGGTCCCGGGCGCACTCACCTGGCGGCCCGCCCGGGGCTGGACGCCGCGGAGGCTGGCCGGCCAGTGCTCGGCGCCCGACCCGCGCGCCGTGACCTACCTGGCGGCCGGAGGAGGCCTGGCCTCGCCGGGCCTCAGGCGCTGCCCCTGTTTTCCCGGATGCAGGACTGGGCACCCCCTTCCACCCAACGCATGCTGATGTCCTTATTCCACGTGTAAGAAGGGCAGGTCGAGGCCCAAGGGGTGTTAAGGCCCTGGCCCCGGCTCTGAAAACTAAAAATGGGGGTGCACGGAGCAGCCCAAGTTTACCAGGGAACCGCGCCGCTTCCAGCAGAGCTTTGACATAGTGGGCACAGGACGTTGGCAGCCAATGTTTGTCTAAGCCGGTCCCTCCTGGCAAACTGGAGGGGGATGGTGGTGCTGGGGAGGGACAGCCCTTGGAAACTTTGAGGCCACGGGAGGGTTTGGGGCCCTGAGCATTAGAGGGATGGGGGCTCACGAAGCAGGGAAGGCAGGTCCCCTGGAGAGTGGAGGGGCTGTAGGGGTTTGAACTTGAGGAGTCTTTGAAGGCTTTTGAAAGGGTGAGTGGGAGTGCCAGCCAAGGAGGGGGGAGAAATGAGACCCCCCTCCTAGGTCTGAAAATGACGGGACTGTCTGGGGCCATAGGCCCCAAGGGTGGGGGGTGTTTGGGGACGGTGCTGCTATAGTAGAAGGAGAAATGTGGAGCAGTTTGAGGTGGCCTGTGACCACCGCCCTGTGAAAGAAGAAACAAGGCCTGAGGGGCTCAGGCACCTGCCCAGGGCCCAGAAGCCAGCCGAGAACAGTGAGGGGCTCAGGTAGCACCCACCACCCACCACTCTCTTGGTCCTTGCGCGGTGACTGTTTCACTAGGGGCTCTGGGGCACCGTGTGGAGATGAATATAGAAATATATTAATTTGGACGATGGTGGAGAAGAGGTTTGCCTAAATCCCTGAACAAAGAAGACTTTAAAAGGGGTAATGGGGGCCTCCCCGTTGGCGCAGCGGTTGAGCGCTGGGTTGCGAAGCTGCCCGCAGCCTCTGCAGCGCCGGTTCGATCCCCGGCTGCTCCCCGGCCATCGGAGGAGGGTGCCACATGGCACACAGACCTCTCCTGCTGCCCGCTGCTCCCCTCAGCAGTGTGCTTCGGTCCTTCTGTGCCTGCTCTGCTCCCCGCTCTGGCCCTGGTGAATTCTCTCACCCTCCCGCACTTCTGACTGTACCCAGTGCTTGTGTAAAATAAATAAATAAATAAATAAAAATAAACACAGAACTTATAAAAATAAAATAAAACAAAAGGGGTAATGGTTTTAAAATCTAGAGCACAGGGTTAAGCAGACCCTCATTTAGATACTTCCATGAGGCATGGCTACTAGGGAGTTCTGCTCAGATCTAGGAATGGAACAGTGCTGAAACAGGGATTCCCTTAATCCATTAATGCAGTGAAAATAATGGAATAAATGGCCTGAAGTCATACTTGGGGCATTACTAAAAGGCTTTCGGTGTCAATTCTTGTGGGGAATGTCTAAAATTATATTGGCCACCACATTATAGTAATCGACATTAATTATGATGGAGTGAGATTAAGAGGGGATTGGTTTAAATTTGTGACTTGGGTGTAATTATGAAGGTAATGGTAATAGTGAAAGATTGGTTGCGTTCGTATCAGATGAGGACCAAGGAAAGGATTTTTCTATTCAACAATGTACTAGAGGTTTAGGCCAGTCACTAAGACAAGAAGAAACAAATGACATACAGATTGGAAAGAAAGTAGTAAAACTATATTTCAGACAAGATTGTTTATGTAGAAAATTAGATGGAACCTCCAAAAAATCTACTAGAATATACTTACTAGTTTAGCAAAGTTGTAGGACACAAGATCAATAAGTAAAAATTTCATATCTATGTAGGCAATAATCCATTACAAATTGAAATAAGAATAAACTGTTTACAGTGCCATCAAAAAAAAAAAAAAAAAGGAATGTTGGGGATAAAGATTGTTAGGGGGAAAGGATGTCCTAAAGCTAATCCCATGCAGGCTTTGTGGACTCCACCCCCACCCCAGACCAAAGCCATCAGGACATTGGGAGAGACAAATCCCATCACCACCAAAGGGAAGGTGGCTGGAACCTGAGGGTGGGGTTAAGCAGCCAGGTTTGGTATAAAACCAGACACGTGGGCTTTGGGGGGGTTCCTTTTTGGCTCTCCGCCAGCTCGCAGCGCCCGGCCAGCTCTCAGAGTGCCTTTGGGTTTCCAGGTCGGCGGATCGGGTAGGACGCATTAAAGACTTTATTTCCCTATTTTCTCCCTGAGTTGTACATTTCCTCATTTCCCTTTCCCTTGTAAATAAACCTTTTATTAACCTTTTGTGTGTGCCTGTAGTGGGGTATTAATAAGTCTTCTAAGCGCGCGGGTGAGGACCCACAGCCAGGCAACCCGTTTTATATCGGGGTTGCTCGGTAACAGTTTGGCACCCAACGTTGTTTCCAAGCTACACCCGTGGTTGACCAGCCCAAAGTAACTTTCCTTGCGTTGGTCACCATAAAGCGCACTAGGTCTGTAGGACTCGCAGTGAAAATCTTTGTTTCACATCTTGAAAAGTCTGCTTTTTTTTTTTTTTCCCGTGCGTACGGCTCTTGTGGGTGTGTTTTTAACCCAAACGTGGCCTCAACCATGAGCTTAAGCGGTTTTATCCCTAACTTGAGTTCTTTCAGTTTTTTTCCGGCCTTACACACAGCCAGGCAACCCGTTTTATATCGGGGCTGCTCCGTAACACGATGACAAAAATGCATGAGACCTGAAAACTTAGAAATGCAAAATATTGCTGAAATGAAAGAAGACCTTAAATGTTATATATATTATATCCAGGTTATGAGACTCAATATTATTATTATCTTCCTTTCTTCCTTTCTTCCTTTCTTTCTTTCTTTCTTCCTTTCTTTCTGTATATTTTACATCATTGTTCATTTTTTTACAATGTTTGCTTTCTTTTCTCATGTGTAGTCCCCATAGAATTTCCATCACCAAGTCACCCGTGCACCATCACCACAGTCCCTTGTGCTCTTCCCTCCCTTGTTTTGGTCCCTCTCCCTCCCCTTCCCCTGCAGAATGTCTCTGATTTATAGATGTCTGTTTATTTTTGTTTCCTTTTGTTTTTTATTTTTATTATTTTTCCCCTAATGCCTTATTTGGTTCCCTATAATCCTATCAGTGAAACCATCTGATATTTTTCTTTTCCTTCTGACTTATTTCACTGAGCGTAATCCCTTCTCGCTTCATCCATGTTGCTGCAAATGGCATTAGTTTATCTGTTTTGATTGCTGAATAGTATTCCATTGTGTATATGAACCACATCTTCTTGATCCGGTCATCTATTTTTGAGCATTTGGATTGTTTCCAAGTCTTACCTATTATAAATAGTGCTGCAATAAACATAAGGATGCAGGTATTCTTTTGAATTAGTGTTTTCGTGTCATTTGGGTATATCCCTAGTAGAGGGGTTGCTGGGTCATGTGGTAGCTCCATTTTTAGTGGCCTCCATCTCATGAAGCTTTCCATACTGGTTGGACCAGTTTGCACTCCCACCAGCAGTGCAGGAGAGTTCCTTTTTCTCCACATCCTCACCAACATTTGTTGTTGCTAGATTTTTTTTTTTTAATATGTGCCATTCTCACTGGTGTAAGGTGATCTCTCATTGTGGTTTTGATTTGCATTTCCCTGATTATGAGGGATGTTGAACATTTTTTCATATGCCTGTTGGCCATTTGCAGTTCCTCTTTGGATAAGTATCTTTTAAGTTCTGCCCATATGTGACTGGGTTGTTTACTTTGTTTTTATTGAGTCATTTGAGTTCTTTGTACATCTTTGTGATCAGTCCCTTATCAGTTGCATGGAAAGCAAAAGTTTTCTCCCAAGCAGTGGGCTGCTCTTTGTTTTGGTTAATGTCTCTTTTGCTGTACAGAAGCTTTTTAGTTTGATGTCATCCCAGGCTGTTTATCTTTTCCTTCACTTTCTTTGCTTTGGGTGATGAGTCTTTAAAGATGTTACTGAGATGTATGTCTTGCAGTGTTTTACCTATATTTTCTTCTGTATATTTTATGGTTTCGGGTCTTATGTTCAGATCTTTATACAGATAGATAGATAGATAGATAGATAGATAGATAGATAGATAGATAGATAGATAGATTTTTTTTTACATCATTCTTCGTTTTTGTACAGTGCATGCTTTTTCCTTTCAGGTGTAGTCCCCGTGAAATTCCAACCATCCATTCACCTGTGTCCCATCACCATAGTCCCTTTATGTTCAGATATTTTATCCAATTTGAGTTGATGTTTGTGCATGGTGTAAGGTAGTGGTCTACTTTCATTCTTTTGTTTTTGGTGGTCCAGTTTTCCCAGCGCCATTTATTGAACAAACTGTCCTTGTTCTATTGCAAATTCTTTGCTCCTTTGTCAAAGATCAGTTGCCCATATATGTGCGGCTTTATTGCTGGGCTCTCTATTTGGTTTCATGCCAGTGCGAAACTGGCATGAAATCAATTAAAGGCAAACTTGAACAGAAACCAGAAAGACTAAAATCTTTTATGACAGAAGGTGCAGAACAAATCAAACACACCCTTCCTAATTTCAAAAAACTACTAGTTCTTTTTTGGTGAAAACATGAATCCAGAGGTTTGGATTCACGGTTTGGACAACCGTGAGGATGGTGTGACCCCGTATATGATTTTCTTTAACAATGGTTTAGAAATGGGAAAGTGTCAACAAATTTGGCAATTACTTTGGATCGATCACCTGCCACCATAACTGGCTACTGCTTTTCATTCACATAACACCAGGACAGACAAATAGGACTGATGTCATCTTAAGCTTTCCGTTTATTTTTACCTTGATTTATTTGGAGTGGAGGCTTTTTGTTTTTACCTCCTGGAGGCATTGTTTTTAAGAAAAAAATTCTTGTAGGATGTCTAAAAATAAAATGCATTTAAACTTGATTAGAAGGGGCCTCCCCGGTGGCGCAGCGGTTGAGCGCTGGGTTGCGAAGCTGCCCGCGGCCTTTGCGGCGCCGGTTCGATCCCCGGCTGCTCCCCGGCCACCAGAGGAGGGTCCCACATGGCGCGCAGACCTCTCCTGCCGCCCGCTGCTCCCCTCAGCAGTGTACTTCGGTCCTTCTGCCTGCTCTGCTCCCCGCTCTGGCTCTGGTGAATTCTCTCACCCTCCCGAGCTTCTGACTGTACCCAGTGCATGTATAAACAAACAAACAAACAAACAAATAAATAAAAACATGCCTCTATAAAAAATATTAAAAAATAAAATTTTAAAAATTAAAAAATAATAAACTTGATTAGAAGAAGGCCTCTTAGTCTAATACCCATTTAAATCCATTTGGTAATAGTGTTTTTGGAGAAGCCAGAGCCTGGTGGTAGACCACTACTAGAAAGCAATAAGACTCTCTTCAGATAACTTCTACAGACTACTGGGAAGGAATATTAACAACAAGAATCAAAAATCTTAATTCTGAGCTGAAGTAAAGGGAAAAGTCTATGTTCATAACAGTGCCAACATTTGAAGTGGATTTCTTAAACATTCCATGACCTGCAAACAGAAATACTTAGCTCTAGAAGAGATTACCTCAAGAATAAAAATAAACTAATGCAGTTTTTTGGGGGGAAAGAACCCTGCTTTTATGACCCCATTTTACCTTCATTGCCCTCTAAAGACTATCTCCAAATACAGTCACATAGGGGGTTAGGCTTCAATATAGGTACTTTGGGGAAACACATAGCATTTTCTCAGGCACCTGCCCAGGACCCCAAAGCCAGCTGAGAACAGTGCTGGTCTCAGCACCCACCACTCTCTTGGTCCTGAGCACTGTACCCCAACCTCAATCTTTGCTCCTATCCCCCAGATTTGAGGCTCTGCTAGCATCAGCTCTTAGCAAATCCCTACCCATAGTCCACAACCTCTCCCCACAATTTATCCAGAGACCACCCTGAGAAAATGTAGGTAAAACACTACAAGGCAGACATCTCAGTAACATCTTTTTTTTTTTTTAAAGATCTATTTATTTATTTATTTATTTATTTATTTATTTATTTATACAAGCACTGGGTACAGTCAGAAGCACAGGAGGGTGAGAGAATTCACCAGAGTCAGAGTGGAGAACAGAGCAAGCGGACTGCAAAGTACACTGCTGAGGGGAGCAGCTGGTGGCAGGAGAGGTCTGCCTGCCATGTGGGACCCTCACCTGGTGGCCTGGGATCAAAAGGGCACTGCAGAGGCTGCAGGCAGCTTCCCAACGCAGCGCTCAACTGCTGCGCCCTGTGGAGGCCCGGGGAGGCCCCATTTCAGTAACTTCTTTAAAGACTCATCACCCAAAGTAAACAAAGTGAAGGGAAAGATAAATAGCTGGGATACATAGAACTAAAAAGCTTCTGTATGACAAAATAACAGCAGGAGAGACAGGAGAGGTCTGCTGCACCATGTGACTGTATTTGGAGATAGTCTTTAGAGGGCAATGAAGGTAAAATGGGGTCATAAAAGCAGGGTTCTTTCCCCCCAAAAAACTGCATTAGTTTATTTTTATTCTTGAGGTAATCTCTTCTAGAGCTAAGTATTTCTGTTTGCAGGTCATGGAATGTTTAAGAAATCCACTTCAAATGTTGGCACTGTTATGAACATAGACTTTTCCCTTTACTTCAGCTCAGAATTAAGATTTTTGATTCTTGTTGTTAATATTCCTTCCCAGTAGTCTGTAGAAGTT
Source organism: Talpa europaea (assembly GCF_964194135.1). Lineage (NCBI taxonomy): Eukaryota > Metazoa > Chordata > Mammalia > Eulipotyphla > Talpidae > Talpa > Talpa europaea. The sequence goes on along the minus strand of NC_140081.1, from coordinate 32,318,200 downwards.
ATCTGAAGAGAGTCTTATTGCTTTCTAGTAGTGGTCTACCACCAGGCTCTGGCTTCTCCAAAAACACTATTACCAAATGGATTTAAATGGGTATTAGACTAAGAGGCCTTCTTCTAATCAAGTTTATTATTTTTTAATTTTTAAAATTTTATTTTTTAATATTTTTTATAGAGGCATGTTTTTATTTATTTGTTTGTTTGTTTGTTTGTTTATACATGCACTGGGTACAGTCAGAAGCTCGGGAGGGTGAGAGAATTCACCAGAGCCAGAGCGGGGAGCAGAGCAGGCAGAAGGACCGAAGTACACTGCTGAGGGGAGCAGCGGGCGGCAGGAGAGGTCTGCGCGCCATGTGGGACCCTCCTCTGGTGGCCGGGGAGCAGCCGGGGATCGAACCGGCGCCGCAAAGGCCGCGGGCAGCTTCGCAACCCAGCGCTCAACCGCTGCGCCACCGGGGAGGCCCCTTCTAATCAAGTTTAAATGCATTTTATTTTTAGACATCCTACAAGAATTTTTTTCTTAAAAACAATGCCTCCAGGAGGTAAAAACAAAAAGCCTCCACTCCAAATAAATCAAGGTAAAAATAAACGGAAAGCTTAAGATGACATCAGTCCTATTTGTCTGTCCTGGTGTTATGTGAATGAAAAGCAGTAGCCAGTTATGGTGGCAGGTGATCGATCCAAAGTAATTGCCAAATTTGTTGACACTTTCCCATTTCTAAACCATTGTTAAAGAAAATCATATACGGGGTCACACCATCCTCACGGTTGTCCAAACCGTGAATCCAAACCTCTGGATTCATGTTTTCACCAAAAAAGAACTAGTAGTTTTTTGAAATTAGGAAGGGTGTGTTTGATTTGTTCTGCACCTTCTGTCATAAAAGATTTTAGTCTTTCTGGTTTCTGTTCAAGTTTGCCTTTAATTGATTTCATGCCAGTTTCGCACTGGCATGAAACCAAATAGAGAGCCCAGCAATAAAGCCGCACATATATGGGCAACTGATCTTTGACAAAGGAGCAAAGAATTTGCAATAGAACAAGGACAGTTTGTTCAATAAATGGCGCTGGGAAAACTGGACCACCAAAAACAAAAGAATGAAAGTAGACCACTACCTTACACCATGCACAAACATCAACTCAAATTGGATAAAATATCTGAACATAAAGGGACTATGGTGATGGGACACAGGTGAATGGATGGTTGGAATTTCACGGGGACTACACCTGAAAGGAAAAAGCATGCACTGTACAAAAACGAAGAATGATGTAAAAAAAAATCTATCTATCTATCTATCTATCTATCTATCTATCTATCTATCTATCTATCTGTATAAAGATCTGAACATAAGACCCGAAACCATAAAATATACAGAAGAAAATATAGGTAAAACACTGCAAGACATACATCTCAGTAACATCTTTAAAGACTCATCACCCAAAGCAAAGAAAGTGAAGGAAAAGATAAACAGCCTGGGATGACATCAAACTAAAAAGCTTCTGTACAGCAAAAGAGACATTAACCAAAACAAAGAGCAGCCCACTGCTTGGGAGAAAACTTTTGCTTTCCATGCAACTGATAAGGGACTGATCACAAAGATGTACAAAGAACTCAAATGACTCAATAAAAACAAAGTAAACAACCCAGTCACATATGGGCAGAACTTAAAAGATACTTATCCAAAGAGGAACTGCAAATGGCCAACAGGCATATGAAAAAATGTTCAACATCCCTCATAATCAGGGAAATGCAAATCAAAACCACAATGAGAGATCACCTTACACCAGTGAGAATGGCACATATTAAAAAAAAAAAATCTAGCAACAACAAATGTTGGTGAGGATGTGGAGAAAAAGGAACTCTCCTGCACTGCTGGTGGGAGTGCAAACTGGTCCAACCAGTATGGAAAGCTTCATGAGATGGAGGCCACTAAAAATGGAGCTACCACATGACCCAGCAACCCCTCTACTAGGGATATACCCAAATGACACGAAAACACTAATTCAAAAGAATACCTGCATCCTTATGTTTATTGCAGCACTATTTATAATAGGTAAGACTTGGAAACAATCCAAATGCTCAAAAATAGATGACCGGATCAAGAAGATGTGGTTCATATACACAATGGAATACTATTCAGCAATCAAAACAGATAAACTAATGCCATTTGCAGCAACATGGATGAAGCGAGAAGGGATTACGCTCAGTGAAATAAGTCAGAAGGAAAAGAAAAATATCAGATGGTTTCACTGATAGGATTATAGGGAACCAAATAAGGCATTAGGGGAAAAATAATAAAAATAAAAAACAAAAGGAAACAAAAATAAACAGACATCTATAAATCAGAGACATTCTGCAGGGGAAGGGGAGGGAGAGGGACCAAAACAAGGGAGGGAAGAGCACAAGGGACTGTGGTGATGGTGCACGGGTGACTTGGTGATGGAAATTCTATGGGGACTACACATGAGAAAAGAAAGCAAACATTGTAAAAAAATGAACAATGATGTAAAATATACAGAAAGAAAGGAAGAAAGAAAGAAAGAAAGGAAGAAAGGAAGAAAGGAAGATAATAATAATATTGAGTCTCATAACCTGGATATAATATATATAACATTTAAGGTCTTCTTTCATTTCAGCAATATTTTGCATTTCTAAGTTTTCAGGTCTCATGCATTTTTGTCATCGTGTTACGGAGCAGCCCCGATATAAAACGGGTTGCCTGGCTGTGTGTAAGGCCGGAAAAAAACTGAAAGAACTCAAGTTAGGGATAAAACCGCTTAAGCTCATGGTTGAGGCCACGTTTGGGTTAAAAACACACCCACAAGAGCCGTACGCACGGGAAAAAAAAAAAAAAGCAGACTTTTCAAGATGTGAAACAAAGATTTTCACTGCGAGTCCTACAGACCTAGTGCGCTTTATGGTGACCAACGCAAGGAAAGTTACTTTGGGCTGGTCAACCACGGGTGTAGCTTGGAAACAACGTTGGGTGCCAAACTGTTACCGAGCAACCCCGATATAAAACGGGTTGCCTGGCTGTGGGTCCTCACCCGCGCGCTTAGAAGACTTATTAATACCCCACTACAGGCACACACAAAAGGTTAATAAAAGGTTTATTTACAAGGGAAAGGGAAATGAGGAAATGTACAACTCAGGGAGAAAATAGGGAAATAAAGTCTTTAATGCGTCCTACCCGATCCGCCGACCTGGAAACCCAAAGGCACTCTGAGAGCTGGCCGGGCGCTGCGAGCTGGCGGAGAGCCAAAAAGGAACCCCCCCAAAGCCCACGTGTCTGGTTTTATACCAAACCTGGCTGCTTAACCCCACCCTCAGGTTCCAGCCACCTTCCCTTTGGTGGTGATGGGATTTGTCTCTCCCAATGTCCTGATGGCTTTGGTCTGGGGTGGGGGTGGAGTCCACAAAGCCTGCATGGGATTAGCTTTAGGACATCCTTTCCCCCTAACAATCTTTATCCCCAACATTCCTTTTTTTTTTTTTTTTTGATGGCACTGTAAACAGTTTATTCTTATTTCAATTTGTAATGGATTATTGCCTACATAGATATGAAATTTTTACTTATTGATCTTGTGTCCTACAACTTTGCTAAACTAGTAAGTATATTCTAGTAGATTTTTTGGAGGTTCCATCTAATTTTCTACATAAACAATCTTGTCTGAAATATAGTTTTACTACTTTCTTTCCAATCTGTATGTCATTTGTTTCTTCTTGTCTTAGTGACTGGCCTAAACCTCTAGTACATTGTTGAATAGAAAAATCCTTTCCTTGGTCCTCATCTGATACGAACGCAACCAATCTTTCACTATTACCATTACCTTCATAATTACACCCAAGTCACAAATTTAAACCAATCCCCTCTTAATCTCACTCCATCATAATTAATGTCGATTACTATAATGTGGTGGCCAATATAATTTTAGACATTCCCCACAAGAATTGACACCGAAAGCCTTTTAGTAATGCCCCAAGTATGACTTCAGGCCATTTATTCCATTATTTTCACTGCATTAATGGATTAAGGGAATCCCTGTTTCAGCACTGTTCCATTCCTAGATCTGAGCAGAACTCCCTAGTAGCCATGCCTCATGGAAGTATCTAAATGAGGGTCTGCTTAACCCTGTGCTCTAGATTTTAAAACCATTACCCCTTTTGTTTTATTTTATTTTTATAAGTTCTGTGTTTATTTTTATTTATTTATTTATTTATTTTACACAAGCACTGGGTACAGTCAGAAGTGCGGGAGGGTGAGAGAATTCACCAGGGCCAGAGCGGGGAGCAGAGCAGGCACAGAAGGACCGAAGCACACTGCTGAGGGGAGCAGCGGGCAGCAGGAGAGGTCTGTGTGCCATGTGGCACCCTCCTCCGATGGCCGGGGAGCAGCCGGGGATCGAACCGGCGCTGCAGAGGCTGCGGGCAGCTTCGCAACCCAGCGCTCAACCGCTGCGCCAACGGGGAGGCCCCCATTACCCCTTTTAAAGTCTTCTTTGTTCAGGGATTTAGGCAAACCTCTTCTCCACCATCGTCCAAATTAATATATTTCTATATTCATCTCCACACGGTGCCCCAGAGCCCCTAGTGAAACAGTCACCGCGCAAGGACCAAGAGAGTGGTGGGTGGTGGGTGCTACCTGAGCCCCTCACTGTTCTCGGCTGGCTTCTGGGCCCTGGGCAGGTGCCTGAGCCCCTCAGGCCTTGTTTCTTCTTTCACAGGGCGGTGGTCACAGGCCACCTCAAACTGCTCCACATTTCTCCTTCTACTATAGCAGCACCGTCCCCAAACACCCCCCACCCTTGGGGCCTATGGCCCCAGACAGTCCCGTCATTTTCAGACCTAGGAGGGGGGTCTCATTTCTCCCCCCTCCTTGGCTGGCACTCCCACTCACCCTTTCAAAAGCCTTCAAAGACTCCTCAAGTTCAAACCCCTACAGCCCCTCCACTCTCCAGGGGACCTGCCTTCCCTGCTTCGTGAGCCCCCATCCCTCTAATGCTCAGGGCCCCAAACCCTCCCGTGGCCTCAAAGTTTCCAAGGGCTGTCCCTCCCCAGCACCACCATCCCCCTCCAGTTTGCCAGGAGGGACCGGCTTAGACAAACATTGGCTGCCAACGTCCTGTGCCCACTATGTCAAAGCTCTGCTGGAAGCGGCGCGGTTCCCTGGTAAACTTGGGCTGCTCCGTGCACCCCCATTTTTAGTTTTCAGAGCCGGGGCCAGGGCCTTAACACCCCTTGGGCCTCGACCTGCCCTTCTTACACGTGGAATAAGGACATCAGCATGCGTTGGGTGGAAGGGGGTGCCCAGTCCTGCATCCGGGAAAACAGGGGCAGCGCCTGAGGCCCGGCGAGGCCAGGCCTCCTCCGGCCGCCAGGTAGGTCACGGCGCGCGGGTCGGGCGCCGAGCACTGGCCGGCCAGCCTCCGCGGCGTCCAGCCCCGGGCGGGCCGCCAGGTGAGTGCGCCCGGGACCTGCACAGGCGTTGCTGGCGGCCCGTGCGTCCACCGGCGACTGCGGCTCATGGAGCGGCGCGCGGGGGTCGCCGCCGACCCCAGCGGGCGCAGAGGAGGTACAGAGGGGGAGGCAGGAGAGGGCGCGTCCGCTGCCACCCCGGGCCCCGCCTGTCTGCTCCGCGCCTTCTCCTTCCGACAGGTGGTAAACAAAGCAGCCCTGGCGCCCAGGCGGCGGCCGCGGCGGCGGCGGCGGAGGGCAGGGGCCAAGCGACCCAGCTAGCGACCCAGAGACCCGAGCCTGGCTCCAGGCCCCCTACCTGCACCCGCAGCCGCCGCCGCAGCCCTGCACCAGCCCCTGCGGCGCGGGGCTGCGCACCACACCCGGAGGCTCGCAGGAGCCTCTGAGCAGTTGTGCAGCAGGGGTCTGCCTGGGGTCACTGGGGACCCCTGAGCACTCGGGGCTGTGATGAATTGTCCGGGGTTAGCTGGTGGCATGTGGGGATACGTGGAGGGACAACCTGGGACTACGTGGGCCCTCGGGGTTGCCCCAGGATGTCTGGAGGGGGAATCGGGGGCGCGGGGGCCACAAGGGGGCCGACTGTCCTGTGGGGACATCTAGGGAGACCGGGGTCCCTTTCGATGTTGGGGGGGGAAGACTTTGGAATCCGTGGTCATGAGGGGGAGTCGGAGACCTCCAGAGGTATTCACGGGGCGTTCGGAGGTGTCCGGGAATGTTGCGTTCAAACACCCACGTCCAGGGATACGGTGGGGATCGTGGGGTGGCAGACCCACCGCGGCCTGGGGTGGCGGGACAGTAGGTGACCTCGGGAACTGTGGAGGGGGTGTTCGGGCTCTCCAGGGATGTGGAAGGGCATGGTTGGGTCGTCGGACGCCGGGGTGGGGGTGTGGGCCGTGGGGGGTTGCGGAGGCTCAGGTTCGGCTCTGACCTGTCCTTTTCGCCCGCGCAGGCCGCGGCCTTTCCCCGCCGGCGGGCCGCAGCGCCCGGCAGCTGCTGGAGCGGCTGGACGCGCGCCCCCTGGCGGCCCGAGCTGCGAACGACGTGGCGGCGCTGGTACGCCGGGCTGGTGCCACACTGCGCCTGCGCCCCAAGGAGGGTGCGTGACGGGGGCGGGGCCGCCCGGGGGATGCGGTCCGGGCGGAGCTCGTTTCTGAGGTGGCGGGCCTGGGGTTCTTAGTTACTCGGGTCTTGAGCCAACAGTGTGAGTGGAGAGGGCGGGGTCGGAGGGAGCTCCAGGGGGCGGGGCCTTGGGGTACCCTGGACTACTCCTACAGGTGGTGATACCAGGAGGGTTATCGCAGTAGGTGAGTGTTGGAAGGTTAGCGAAGAAGGGCGAGAGGCTGGACGCGGTCCAGCTCAGCGGGGCTTGGGGTGGCATTCCTCAGGTCTGGAAGCTCTGGGGGCGGGCACTTAGCTAAGGGGCGGGCGTGGAATGCTAATATAGGGGGTGTGGCCTACCCACCCTTGTGGGTGGGGCTCGAACCGTCAGGAGTGGGTTGAGGCTTATGGGCTAATTAGAGGGCGGCACTTGGAATGAGCAGGAGCGAATCCTGGAGCAGCATCCTCTCGGGTGGGCCTGAGGGTGTTATTTGAGGGGCGGGTCTCCGTGTTACTAGAGGGAGGTGGCAAGGAATGGAGGACTCCTCAAAGACCTGGACCCTGGAACACTGCTTAAGACGATGGCCTGAGGGCCGTTATTCCTGTGGGGTGAACTGGTGTTATTACTTGAGGGTGTACTGCCTGGGGAAATAGTGTGAGTTCAACCTAGGCAAAGGGTCGTGAGTTCAGCGAAGTGAGCTATTAATTTAGTGGGCAGGGCCTATGTAGTTTCTATGGAGAGTCACTGCCACTTTCTTAGCCTCTTCCATCCCATAACATGAGCTTGTTGGACTGTAAGGATTATAATTCATGGATGGTCGCCTGCTACAGGACCCATTTACTTCCCGCGCGGAGTTCCTCATATGGCAAATACAGTAAGGTGTACTAAATAATTTTTTGGAGTTTGAACAGTGCATGGAACTGAAGACTTCCTTGAAGAAGTCCTCTGAACCTTGGGGCCAGAGATTGGGGGTGAGGATGGTGGCGATGCATGGAGTTGGAGAACAACAGTGGAGAGGATCAGGATGAGAATCCACTACATGTCTTGAGTTAGTATAGAGAATTGCGTAAAACCCAAACTCTGGTGCCAGCTAGCTAGCCTGATTTCAAAAGTGACTCTTGTTGCCATCTTCTGTACCCTTTAGGGTCTTTTCATCTCTGATAAAAAGCTTAGCCACTTGAATATAAAAGTAACATATTTACATTTCAATATTGATGAATTTAAAATCAGAATTAAACATGTGAGAACAGCTTAGTCTTTATTACCATATGATTACTTTCTAACTTTTAAAATTTGTGGCATCTGTGACTTGTTTGAAAAGGAAATCATGGGTAGTTGCTTTATTGCAACATTTTAGTAACTTACTAACAAGTACGTTGAGATATTGTGTCTAATTGAAGTTTTATACAATTCACCCAGTTAAAGAGTATGCTACAATGTTTTTAGTATACTCATATGGTTGTGAAATCATCACTCCAATGTAAATTTAGGATATTTTTTTAAGATTTATTTATTTATGCATACAGGAACTGGGGTACAGGCCAGAGGTGTGGGGAATGAGAGGATTCACCAGACACAGAGCAGGAAACAGAACAGACACTGATCGACTGAAACACACTGCCGAGGGGAGCAGCGGGCCAGTGGAGTCAGGAGAGGTCTGCTGCGCCGTGTGGGTCACCTCCCTTGGGGGTATCGAACTGGTGCTACAGTGGCTGCAGATTGCTTCATAGTGCTGAGTCTTAACCCCTTGCGCCACCAGGGAGGCCCCAATTTAGAATATTTTTAACCTCCCAAAATAAACCTGATAACCTTTGGTAGTCAGGCTTCATTCTCCAACTCCTCCCTGCCAGTCTTATGGAACCACTAACATAATTTGTCTGCACAGATGTACAAAATATGTACATTTTATATGTACATAATAATAATATGTACAAAATAATATGTACAAAATATGTACATTTTCTAAAATTGAATAACATATAATCTTTTTGTGACAGACTTCCTTCACTAGTAATGTTTTCAAGGTCCTATGTGGTAGTATGTGCCAGTACCTCATTTCTTTTTATTTATAATTAATATTCTATTATATAAATATACATTTATTTATCCATTCATCAGTAGGTGGATTTTAGGGTTTTTCTCTTTTGAGCTATTATGAATAATGCTCCTATACAAAATGCATGTACATATTTTTGAGTGAAGGTGTGTGTTAATTTCTCTTGGGTGTCTACATAGGAATGCAATTGTTGGGTCATGAGGAAATTTGAAATTTAGTCTTTTGAGGAATTATCAACTTGGGTTCCAAAACCATTGCCCCATTTTACAATCTCACCAGCAATGCATGAGGCTTCCATTTTCTCCACATCCTCTCCAACACTTGTTATTGTCCATCTTTTTTATTATAAACATCCCATTGCTTATGGAGTTGTATCTCATTGTGATTTTGATTTGCATTTCCCTAAAAGATAACTGATTTTGATTTGGCACAATGATGGACTTCCAAAGATATCAACCTCCTAAACCTCAGAACCTGTGATGTTAAACTTATATGGCAATAGACATTTCATGAGTGTAAGCAAATTACGGACTTTGGGACGAGGAGATTATCCCAGATTATGGGGAGTACAATGTAATCAAAGGGGTCCTTAAAAGTGAATGAGGGAGGGACTTCCCTGGTGGCTCAGCCGTTGAGTGCTGGGCTGCAAGGCTGCCGGCAGCCTCTGCAGTGCCGGTTTGTTCCCGGGCCACCGGTAAGGGTCCCACAAAAAAAAAAAATGGATGAGGGTTAAGGGCCTCCCTGGTGGTGCAAGGGGTTAAGCACAGCACTATGAAGCAATCCACAGCCTCTGCAGCACGAGTTTGATCCATGGCCAGCCAGGGAGCAACACACATGGCACAGCAGACCTCTCCTAACTCACCCGCTGCTCCCCTCAGCAGTGTACTTCAGTCAATCTGCCTCTTCTGTTCCCCACTCTGTCTCTGGTGAATCCTCTCATCCCCCTCAACTCTGGCCTGTACCCCAGCTCTTGTATGCATAAATAAATAAATCTTTAATAAAAAATAGTAAATGGGGGCTCAGGAGAGTTAGAGAAAGAAATAATCTGATGAAAATATGGGTGAGAAAGAGATTTGATGATGCTGCGCTTCAAGGTGGAGGAAGGGACCACAAGTCAAGGAATGTGGGCAACCTCTAGAAGCTGGAAAATGCAAGGAAACAGATTCTCCCCAGAGACTCCAAAAGGAATGCAACCCTGCTGACACCTTGATTTTAGGCCAATATAATGTCTGCCATATAGGGTATAAGATAATAAATTTGGTTTATTTTGTTTTTCCTAAACATATGGAATGCTTCAGGAACTTGCATGCTATCCTTGAACAGGATCCATGCTGATTTTCTCTGTATTATTCCAATTTTAGTATATGTGCTGCCAAAGCAAGCAGTTTGTTCTATTTTAAACCAGTAAATTTGTGGTAATTTGTTACATCAGTATTAAAAAACTAGTACAGATGTTAAGCATCTTTTCATGTGCTAATTGGCCACTTGTATATCTTTGGAGAAATGTATGTTCGGATTTTTTAAAAATTGTGTTATTTATATATTTTTTTAAGATTGATTTATTCATGGGGGCCTCCCCAGTGGTGCAGTGGTTGAGCGCTGGGCTGCGAAGCTGCCTGCAGCTTCTGCAGTGCCGGTTCGATACCCGGCCACCAGTGAGGGTCCCGCATGGCACGCAGACCTCTCCTGCCGCCCGCTGCTCCCCTCAGCAGTGTGCTTCATCAGTCTGCCTTCTCTGCTCTCCCCTCTGGCTCTGGTGAATTCTCTCACCCTCCCGCACTTCTGACTGTACCCAGTGCTTGTATAAATAAATAAATAAATAAATAATTTTTTTTAAAAAAAGATTTATTTATTCATGTATACAAGAGCTGGGGTACAGGCCAGAGGTGCCCGGGGGGGGCACCAAAGACAGAGTGGGGAGTAGAACAGGTGGATTAACTGAAATATGCTGCTGAGAGGAGCAGCAGGTGAGACAGGAGAGGTCTGCTGCACCATGTGGGTCACCTCCCTGGCTGGGGATCGAACTCAGGCTGTAGTAGCTGTGGATTGCTTCATAGTGCTGATGCTTAACCCCTTGGCCACCAGGGAGGCCTCTATATTTTTATTTTTGATTGTATTAATTCTTTATATTCTGAATACAAGTTCATTATCATATATATGATTTGCAAATATTTCTCCTATTCCATTGGTTTTCTTTTGAAGCACAAAATGTTTATTTTATTTATTTATTTAAAGATTTATCCATTTATTTGTACAAGAGCTGGGGTACAGGCCAGATGCATGGGAGGGTGCAAGGATTCACCAGAGACAGAGCAGGGAACAGAAAAGGCAGACTGATGAAATACACTGCTGAGGGGAGCAGCGGGTGGGGCAGGAGAGGTCTGCCGCGCCATGTGGGATCCTCGCCCACCGGCCGGGATAGAACCCGCACTACAGAGGCTGCGGACAGCCCCGCAGTGCGGCGCTCAACCACCTGAGCCACCAGGGGAGGCCCAAAGCACAAAATTTTCAAATGTTAATGAAACTCAATTTATTTATTTATTTTTCTTTTAAGATTTATTTATTTATGCATACAAGAGCTGGGGTACAGGCCAGAGGATTCACCAGAGACAGAGTGGGGAACAGAACAGGCAGACTAACTGAAACACACTGCTGAGGGGAGCAGTGGGCGAGGCAGGAAAGGTCTGCTGCACCATGTGGGTAGCTCCCTGGCCAGCCCGGGATCGAACTCGTGCTGCAGAGGCTGCAGATTGCTTCATAGTGCGGTGCTTAACCCCTTGCACCACCGAAGAGGCCCGTAACTTGTGTTTTTCAATGCAGTTTCTTCTTTTCATTTTCCTTCTCCTCCTTCTTCCTCTGTTGCCCACATCTGTGTCACCCCGTCCACGACCAAAAAGCAAACGCAGTTTCTTCACGTGTCTCTAGGATCCATGCGCCTCCTCCAGGTCTCCTGGCTCCATCCTGCTTCTTTCCTTCCTCAGTCTCCTCTCTGAAACCCAATTTATGTGGGGGTTTTTGTTGTTATGAAGGGAAGCAGAATAGACTATCCCAAAATGTGCCGTCTTTGACATGCAGATTATTTTGAAGGGAAGGCAATAATGATTCAGCAAATTCAAGAAAAAAATTGTACCTCTGTCTTGATTACCTAAAATAATCTATATAGGAACCTGGCCTAGAAAGAGCTATGTTACCAGAGATAACTTCTTATCTGCATGTCAATACATGCATCTAATTACCAAACATCTCTTGTTATGTTTCTATGAATTACCCTCCTCTCCTCTGAAGCCCCATGCCCCTATCCAATTCCTTTACTCGGGACAGAACATGAGGCTGCTTTTGTACAACTTGTCCTTGATTCTAATATCTTCATGTCTCTGTTCCTCTGTTTAATGTCAGGTTAATTAGACAAGCCAAAGAACCTAGAAAGAAAATTTTCCCTCCCCTACAGTTCCTTTTATTTTTGATGCCTTATCTAAAAAACATTGCCTAACCTAAGATGTAAGTTTACTTCTATGTATTATAAGAGTTTTACAGTTTTATTTTAGGTTTATGGTCCATTTTGAGCTAATTTTTGTGTGAGAAAGAGGTCCAACTTATTTCTTTTAAAAAAATTATTTGTGCATATAAAAACTGGGGTATAAGCCAGAGGTGTGGGGGGTGAGAGGATTCACCAGAACAGGCAGATGCACTGAAATACACTGCTGAGGGGAGCAGCTGGGGAGGCAGGAGAGGTCCACTGCGCCATGTGGGTAGCTCCCTGGCCGGTTGTGAATCAAACTCGTGCAGCAGTGGCTTGCAGTAGCTTGACAGTGCTGTCTTTAACCCCTATGCCACCAGGGAGGCCCCCAACTTATTTCCTTTGTATGTTAATGTCTAGTTATCTCAGCACCATTTGTTGAAAAAAACTATAATATCAATAATAGTCATTGAATTTCCTAGCACCCATGTCAAAAAACAATTGACCATAATGTAAGGTTTAACTTTGGAGTTCTTTTTTTTTTTAAGATTTATTTATTTGGGCCTCCCTGGTGGTACAAGGGGTTAAGCACTGAACTATGAAGCAATTCACAGCCTCTGAAGCACAAGTTTGATCCCCAGCTGGCCAGGGAGAAACCCACATGGTGCAGCAGACCTCTCCTGTCTCACTGCTCCCCTCAGCAGTGTATTTCAGTCAGTCTGCCTGTTCTGTTCACCACTCTCTCCGGTGAATCCTCTCACCCCCTGCACCTCTGGCCTGTACCCCAGCTCTTATATGCATAAATAACTAAATCTTTTAAAAATAAATATTTATTTATTTATTTTATGTGTACAAGAACTGGGGTAAGGGCCAGAGGTGTAGGAGGTGAGAGGATTCACCAGAGACAGAGTGGGGGACAGAACAGGTGAATTGACTAAAATACATTGCTAAGGGGAGCAGCGGGTGAGACAAGAGAGATCTGCTGAGCCATGTGGGTAGCTCCCTGGCCGGTGGGGGATAGAACTCCTGCAGTACTGCAGTGGCTGCCTGCAGATAGCTTCACAGTGCTGTGACTTAACCCCTTGTACCACCAGGGAGGCCCTAACTTCAGAGTCTTTTTTTAAATATATTTTTTATTTTTTTTTGCATCATTGTTCTTTTCTTTTTTTTATAATTTTCCTTTTACTCTTCTTTTTAGATTTATTTATTTATTTATGCAAGAACCCGGGTACAGGCCAGATGCGTGGGAGGGTGAGAGGGCTCACCAGAGACAGAGCGGGGAACAGAACAGGCAAATTGATGAAACACACCGCTGAGGGGAGCAGCAGGCAAGACAGGAGAGGTCTACCACACCATGTGGGTTAGCTCCCTGGCCGGCCGTGATTGAACTGGCGCTGCAGAGGCTGCAGACAGCTTCACAGCGCTGTGCTCAACCACCTGCACCACCAGGGGAGGCCCATCATTGTTCATTTTTAAAAAAAATATTTGCTTCCCCCCACCCCCTTAGGTGTAGTCCCCATAGAGTTTCCTTCACCAATGCACCCGTGCACCATCACATTCCCCTGTGCTCCTCCCTCCCTCCCACTGATCCCTCTCCCCCCTCCTCCCCTGCAGGATGTCTCTGATTTATAATTGTCTGTTTTTGCTTTGTTGTGTTTTGTACTGTTATTATTTTTTTATACTGATGTTTTATTTGGTTCCCCTATATTTAACTTTGGAGTCTTAATCCAGTTCATTGATCCATAATTATGCTGATACCACACTATCTTGACAAGGTTGCTCTTGTTCCTCTTTGTCAAAATTGTTTTGGTTATTCTGGGTCCCTTGAGTTTCCATATGAATTTTTTTTACGTGTATTTATTTATTTATTATTATTTTTTTAGATTTATTTATTTATACATGCACTGGGTACAGTCAGAAGCGCGGGAGGGTGAGAGAATTCACCAGAGCCAGAGCGGGGAACAGAACAGGCACACTGACGAAATACACTGCTGAGGGGAGCAGCAGGCGCGGCGGGAGAGGTATGTGCACCATGTGGGACTCTCCCTAGGGGCTGGGAATCAAACTGGTGCTGCAGAGGCTGCGGGCAGCTTCGCAGCCCAGCACTCAGCCGCTGCGCCACTGGTGATACCCCCATATGATTTTTTTAAAGATGTATTCATTTATGCATACAAGAGCTGGGGTACAGGCCAGAGGTGTGGGGGGTGAGAGGATTCACCAGAGACAGAGTGGGGAACAGAAGAGGCAGATTGACTGAAATACACTGCTGAGGTGAGCAGCAGGTGAGTCAGGAGAGGTCTGCTGCATCATGTGGATAGCTCCTTGACCGGGGATTGAACTCGTGCTGCAGTGGCTGTGGATAGCTTCATAGGTTGTGTCTTAATCCCTTGTGCCACCAAGGAGGTCCCCTCCATATTAATTTTAGAATTAATTTCTCCAGTAAAAATTAAATGGAATTTTGATAGGATTGGAATTTTGATAGGGATTATGTTGAGTGTATAGATCAACTTGTGGGGTACTGTCATCTTAACAATATTAAGTATTTTGAGTCATGAACATGTGGTGTCACTCCATTTCCATAGATCTTTAATTTCTTTTAATGATTTTATTTATTTATTTATTTTTATTTTTATTTATACAAGCACTGGGTACAGTCAGAAGCGCAGGAAGGTGAGAGAATTCACCAGAGCCAGAGGGGAGAGCAGAGCAGGCAGACTGACGAAGTACACTGCTGAGGGGAGCAGCAGGCGGCAGGAGAGGTCTGCGCGCCATGGGGGACCCTCACTGGTGGCTGGGGATCGAACCGGCGCTGCAGAGGCTGCAGGCAGCTTTGCAACCCAGTGTTCAACCGCTGCGCCACCAGGGAGGCCCTCTTTTAATGATGTTTTATAGTTCTCAGAGTACAATTTTTACACTTCCTTTGTTAAATTTATTCCTGTCTCTTATTACATTGAATCAATTGCAAGTGAAATTATTTTCTTAATTTTATTTTCATTTGAGTACATAAATACAACTGATTTTTTAATGTCCATCTAACCTGTAACCTCATGAAACTTGATTATTAGTTCTAATAGCTTTTTAGTAGATTCCTTGGTATTTCTATATAATATCATAAGTAAAGAGAGATAGTTTTACTTCTTCCTTTTCAACTTAAATGTCTTCTATTTCTTTTTTCTTGCTTAATTGTCCCTGCTATAATTAAGTACAATAGATTGAATAGAAGTATAAGAGCATTGTTGTTCCTAAAATTGGGTGGAAAATAGGTGGGGTATTTTTGTGGTTGTTGTTGAGTAGTATGAGTTGTTTATAAGCCATGAAGAATTTGTAAGCCTTTTTTTTTTTAAAAAAAAAGATTTATTTATTTATTTATACAAGCACTGGGTACAGTCAGAAGCGTGGGAGGGTGAGAGAATTCACCAGAGACAGAGCAGGGAACCGAACAGGCTGACTGACGAAATACACTGCTGAAGGGAGCAGCAGGCGCGGCAGGAGAGGTCTGTCGCGCCATGTGGGACCCTCGCCGGTGGCCACGGATTGAACTGGCACTGTGGAGGCTGTGGGCAGCTTTGCAGCCCAGCGCTCAACCGCTGCACTACCAGGGAAGTCCCTGTAAGCCTTTTTAAATCAAAGTATAATATACTTGACTCACTCATAAGCACACGGTTTGATGAGTTGTCACAAATACATGCAGACTTAACTTTAGCAATATTAACAACTGTGTAAGTCAGAAAGAGAGAGTTGGATGGGAACCAGGATCTGTAGGTGGGCATTTAGATTGTCTCCAGTATTTTTAATTGAAAAATAATAATAATTAGCAGCTCTCTAGCCCACCTGTAACTATGAGGGTGTTTCTTTTCACAAACCTTTATCCTATGCAAAGCAGCAGTGGCAGCAGCAGCCCTCTTGCCCACTTGTGACTGTGCAAGTGCCTCTTTTTTTCTTTCTCTTAATAAACCTGTCCTTTTAAAATGTTAAATAAATAAATAAAACTCTCTTAGAAAAAAAATCCTGCCCAAATTCTCCGTTCTTTCCTTCAGTCCATTCTTAGAAATGGAATCAATGGATTTCTGATAGATTTTTGAATTTTGTCCTCAGGGATTTGTCCTGGAATATTTTGGAGCATTCATAGGATGCAAACATTCACTTGCCGCTTGGAGTGGGGCCTGTGATGCCCATACCCCTCTTAGCTGCTGCTGTTAGGTGACCCTCCCTGCAAAAATAAAAAAAGAGAGAGGGAGGGAGGGAAGGAGGGAGGATATCTTTGGGTCAAGAAAGGTATGTATACGAGCACACTGCCCCTGATAAATGTTGGATCAATTTGTGCCCCTATCAGCAGTGTATGAAAATGTGCCCACTTTCTGCCATCTTCAGTAATTCTAGACATCATCCCTGGTACTTATTATTTGAGATATTCACCAACTCAGTCTCTCTGGGCCACTGTTCTCTCATTTGTAAAATGAATTTTATTTTATTTTATTTATTTATTTATTTTAGTAGAGGCATGTTTTTCTTTATTTGTTTGCTTGTTTGTTTGTTTTTGTTTATACATGCACTGGGTACAGTCAGAAGCGCAGGAGGGTGAGAGAATTCACTAGAGCCAGAGCAGGGAGCAGAGCAGGCAGAAGGACCGAAGTACACTGCTGAGGGGAGCAGCGGGTGGCAGGAGAGGTCTGCGCGCCATGTGGGACCCTCCTCCAGTGGCCGGGGAACAGCCGGGGATTGAACCGGCGCCGCAGAGGCCGCGGGCAGCTTCGCAACCCAGCACTCTACCGCTGCGCCACCGGGGAGGCCCTGTAAAATGAATTTTAAAATAGCACCTACTCACCAAGTCCGTAGGAGGACTAAATGAGTGCTTACATGGGTGATTAGCATACACCCATCTAAGGATCTACCATAGATGTGTTTGCTGTTTTCACTTTTGATCTTTCCCATTGACTTAAATGAAGAACAGCATTTCATTATCAATTTTTTTTCAATCTCTTTGATTATTAGCGATGTTGAGAATCTTTTTTTAATTAATTAATTTATTTGTACAAGCACTGGGTACAGTCACAAATGTGAGAGGGTGAGAGAATTCACCTGAGCCAGAGCAGGGAACAGAACAGGCAGAATGATGAAGTGCACTGCTGAGGGGAGCAGTGGGCGGCCGGAGAGGTCTGCACGCCATGTGGGGCTCTCGCCGGTGGCCGGGGATCGAACCGGTGCTGCAGAGGCTGCAGGCAGCTTCGCAGAACAGCGCTCAACTTCTGCGCCACCAGGGGAGGCCCAATGCTGAGAATCTTTATGTGTGCTTAATGGCTATTTGTATTTCCCACTTTGTGCATCCCCTCATCACGTCCCTTGTCTGTTTTCTCAGTTGAGGGTTGCCTGCCTTTTATTGTTATTGAACTGCAGCTCTTTGTGTTTTGAGTACATGGACACCATATCTTTCATACATATTTTTTAAAAACACATGTTCCTGTGTCATCTAATCTTTTCACGACTCCTTGACACCTCCGAACAGACACTCCCAAGCCTTGCATGCCCAGCCAGCCATGACCTTGTCCCTGCACATCACTTTAGCTTCAGCCCCTGCCATCTTTCAGAGTGCTTTTACAAACTTTAGCCTTTCTTGGAAGTAGTGACATGTATAATTAATCCCCTTCTGTTTTCTCGAGCACTCCTCACAGCCTGGTGGGACTGGAGTTTTAACCACACTTGCAATCACTGAATTTCACAACAGCCCATATGTGCTCAGGGCCTATAGCAGAGTAGGTGCTCAGTTAATGTAGGTTGAATGAACAAAAGAATAAATGATTGTGTTTGCAAAGCTTTCAGATAGGCTTCCTTCACCACATGACAAGCTGATTCTTTTCTCAATATCTGTAAACAGAAAGTCCTGGTTTTGTTTTCAGGATGAACTATAGAGGAGAAAAAAAAATTCTATCATTGTATTTTCACCACACAGTTTTGCATCAGGACCTGTGTGGCTTGGTGTGATCTCTATAGTACATTCAGGAATGAGTCAGAGACCAGGTGTGAAATATCAGAGGAGGCAATACTCTCAAGGACCTCTGCTCCAGTCTGTGTAATCCTGTGTTGTGCACACCGCCTCAGGTGACTGCTTCAGGAAGTGAATATCACTTTAGTCATTTTTGCCACCCAGACAATGTGTCAGTCAGTAGTAATAAGACAGAACATGGAGCCTCCCTGGTGGTGCAAGGGGTTAAGATGCAGCACTATGAAGCTATCCGTAACTACAGCATGAGTAACTACTGCAGTATGAGTTCGATCCCTGGCCAAGGATGTGACCCACATGGCACAGCAGACCTCTCCTGTCTCGCCCACTGCTCCTCTCAGCAGAGTATCTCAGTAGATCCGCCTGTTCTGCTCCCCTCTCCATCTCTGGTGAATCCTCTCACCCTCCCCCCACCCCGCACCTCTAGCCTGTACCCCAGTTCTTATACGCATAAATAAGTAAATCTTAAAAAAAAAGACAGAACATCATCAACTCCCTGATAAGATGTGATCAGAAGGGCACATAACTTGTTTGGCATTCTTGCCAAAGCCCCATAACCTCCATCGAAGAATGAGAAATCATTAGGACCAAATTGAAGGATATTCTATAAAATAACTAAACTAGTTTTCAAAAGTATCTAGGTCATGAAAGACAAAGAAAGATTGAAGAGTTGTCACAGACTGGAGGAGACTAAGGAGGTATTACAATTATATGCAATGTATGATCCTAGATTGAATCCTGGAACAGAAAATGGTCTGTAGTTTAGTTAATAGTATTCCACCACTGCTAATTTCCTGACCTTGATCAATTTACAATTGTTATATAAAATGTTTAGGGGGATCTGAATGAGAGATATACAGGCACTCTCTGTACATTTTGCAACATTTCTTTAAGTCTAAGATAATTTCAAAATAAAAATTTTAAGATTTTTTTTTGAAAACCCCAGAGATTCCAGGGCCCATCTCAGAAAACCCATGTCTTCTAAGCCTGGAAGTACAGTCATGAGATGATCAAATACTGGGCTTCTTGTTTACAAAACTAATCTCTGGCCCACCATATTAGTCTACTTTCCAAACATGTGACTATGTCCCTATTTCATTTGATTATATTTATAGCCTCACATTTAAAGGCTCTAGTATATGTGGTCCATCCAAGGCATGTGCTATAATTAACTTATCCCATGCCCTTCTGTTGTTCATTTAAGTGGCCTTCAAGCTTTTGTTACAGGAAATAATAAACTATGATGAATAAAAATCTTTTCACACCTATTCAGTGATTTTCTTGGAGTGGATTTTTAGCAGATCTGCAATATTCGTTCTTGTAACCATTTAAGTATCAGTCTTCTACTTTACAAACTCTTAAGGTCCTAAACAGGAGGGATCTCATTAAATTTTTTAAAATAAAATTTTATTGATTTACAAAACTGTATAAATTACTGGGATACCTCTTCCCCTCTGTGTGTGTGTAACCCTCACCTCACCCACCACTAAAGTTCCAGAGCCATTCCCACTATCAGGTTGATGTTTTCTACCCTTCCTCCCATGCTCTCACCCATCCCCCCCGGTAATCACAAAATTTTTCACAGAATATAAGTTATTTTTGCTATGATTTGTTAGTTCATTTGCTTTGGTTATTTATATAACTATATATCCACATATGGGAGAAACCATCTATTGCCTTTCAGTTTGACTTACTTCCACCTAGCACAATCACCTCAAGTTCCATCCATGTTATGGCAAAAGGCTAAATTTAATCTTTATTGATGTCTGAGTAGTATTTCATTAAGTGTATATACCACAATGCCTTTATCCAGTCATCCATCAATGGGAATTTAGGTTATTTCCATATCTTAGCTCTTGTGAATACTGCTGCTATGAACACAGTGTATAAATCTTTTTGAATTAGTTTTCGTATCCTTTAGATAAATATATAGGAGGGGAATTGCTTGGCCATATGGTATTTCAATTTTTAGATTTTTAAGGAATCTCCATACTATTTTCCATAAGGGCTGCACCAATTTACACTACCACCAACAGTGAATATGGTCCTTTTTCACTGCATCCTGGCCATCACATGTTGTTTCCAGTCTTTTTGATATAAGCCATTTGATAGAGGCCATTTTCACAGGTATAAGATGGTATCACATTGTGGTTTTGATGTGCATTTCCCTAATAATAAGTGAAGTTGAGCATTTTTTTTTAATGTGCTTGTTGGCCATCTGTATATCTTCCTTGGAAAAGTGTTTATTCAAGTACTTGCCTATTTTTTGATTGGGTTGTATGTTTTTTTTTTGTTGTTGTTGTTGTTGAGCTGTATGAATTCTTTATATATTTTGGATATTAAGCCAGATATATGATGAATAAATTTCTTCTCCCAGTCAATTAGTTTTCTTTTAGTGTTTGTGGTAGTTTGTTTTGCTGTACAAAAGCTCTTTAGTTCAATGTAGTCCCATTTATTTACTTTTGTTTCTTCATCTCATTAATCTTTTGAAATTGTAAGCCTGACTCACAGCATTTTAATAGTTAAATTTCATTTAACATTTACATTAAGTATTTAAATATTAGATTTAAACATTTTAAGATTTAAAATATCTGTTTGTGCAGAAATGTGTTTTCTGAGAGTATACACTATATCATTGATAATATTCTTGCCAAAAAGATTTAATATTAATCTACTCACAAGAAAGCAACCAGTCTTTATTATACCTGTTGTCTCGGCATAATTGAATTTACCTTGTTCTGGATGGCAGTTACTTAAGCATATTTATGTAAAAGTCCACAGAGCTATGCATAAGATATATATATTCTGCCATATGTAAGTTACATATTACTTTTAAGAAGTACCCATATTTGAGGGCCTCCCCGGTGGCGCAGCGGTTGAGCGCTGGGTTGCGAAGCTGCCGGCAGCCTCTGCAGCGCCTGTTCGATCCCCTGCTGCTGCCTGGCCACGGGAGGAGGGTCCCACATGGCGCACAGACCTCTCCTGCCGCCCGCTGCTCCCCTCAGCAGTGTACCTCGGTCCTTCTGTGCCTGCTCTGCTCCCCGCTCTGGCTCTGGTGAATTCTCTCACCCTCCCACGCTTCTGACTGTACCCAGTGCTTGTATAAATAATAAATAAATAAATCTTAAAAAAAAAAAGTACCCATATTTGAATGATACATTGTAAGTCATCTAGGCATCTAGGCAAAAGGATGCTTTTGGAATAATTGTCTTTGGAAAAATAATATAGGGGGCCTCCCCGGTGGCGCAGTGGTTGAGCGCTGGGCTGCGAAGCTGTCCGCAGTATCTGCAGCGCCGGTTTGATCCCGGCCGCCAGCGAGGGTCCCACAAGTTGCGCAGACCTCTCCTGCCACGCCCACTGCTCCCCCCAGCAGTGTATTTCGTCAGTCTGTCTGTTCTGCTTCCGGCTCTGGCTCTGGTGAATTCTCTCACCCTCCCGCCCTTCTGACTGTACCCAGTGCTTGTATAAATAAATAAATAAATATTTAAAAATATATAGGGTGGATATTAAATGATATTATAGCAATGTTTAATGTCTTGGTAGTTATAGCTGCATTTTGGTTATATAGGATTATATATGTATTTGTATATATAATCTCCAATATTGCGTGATTATTATAAGTATTATAAAGATGTGTATATATATATTTATTTACACATACAGAATATATGGAAAGAATATTGCATTAATCACTAACAATTAGCTAATGAGGCACAGAATAGACAGCTATGGTACCAACTTTTATGTTTGAAAATTTAATATAATCTTTTATTTTTAGTAAAATACTCAAAGAATAAAAGTAAAACACAAAATTGCAACAAAAACAACAAAATCTGTTTGACGTTGTTCCCCACTGGACTAGGAGCCTCTAGAGAAGAGGACTGTTTTATTACTATTTGAATCCAGAGCTTGTAGAGTATTAAATCTGGCATTGGAAGACACCATTTACATGTCTATTATTTATGATTGTACACAACTGGCACTCACGGATTTTTTTCTTATTTATTTTACAGTAGGACACAGATGATGCACACGATAATTGATCAATAAATCAAACGCCTACACGAAGGAATGAGTATCCCGCAAGAATGAAGCCACCTCCCCTGAAGAACTACATTTCCCTGTATGCTTGGCGCGATTCGCTTAAGTGGAAAAAGTGACCGTTACTTCCCACGGTCGCACATTCGCCTTCGCCTGCCGGTTCCGCAGTGTTTTATGGGAAAGGTAGTTCTAGCGCTCGTCGTCTGGCCCTCGGTAAACTAAGCCCAAACTCTACTTCCCAGCAAGCCGCGTACCGGCCAAGGAAGGGTAAGATGGCGGACGCTGAAGAGGATGTTTTGCGGCCGGCTGCGACCTCCGCCACACCGATTTCATTCAGCTTCAGTCGCACGGCGGCCCGGAGACGGCTGGCAGATCCGGGAGACGGCGCGGGTGTGGTTCCGGAAGAGAAGGATTACTTGAAGACTGTGGAAGGAAAGGAGCTGCAGAGGTAAAGTGCCGTGTCTTTCATCCCTGGGAAATCGGTGCAGTGGGCGCAAGCGGGAGGGTGGAATCTGAGTTGACTATCTTGGTGACAGTGGCCCAGAAAGCTTGAGCACAGCCTGAGGAAATTTGTGGAGGCGAGAAGGGGGCAGTTTGTAGGCGAGCTGGGGAATCTGGATCTCATGGCGGTGGGAATGGAGAGGATGTATTTCTGAGAGAGTGCCTTTAGGACTTGCGGACTTTGACGTGTGTGCGTTCTTGAGAGAAGGAAAGTAGGAGAGAATGACAGGACCACTAGTGTCTCAACTGAAGCTCTGGGGCTTCACCGATATGGGGGTCTCGGGGTGGAGCTGCAGATTCAGGTTGGGGGATGCCATCATCAGCTTAATTGGTAAAGAGTCTGAGGGAGGACCTTCCAGAAGATAGTCAACCCCGGAGGAGGCTGATCTGAAGCCTGAAGCTGGGGAGAGAATCTCAGCCGAAATAGCGATTTGTGGGTCACTGTGGAAGCTTTGGACGTGGGTCTTGAGATGAAAAGAGGGTCCGGAACTGAGGACTGATCCCTCAAGGCACTGATATTTAAGAGTTGGGGTATGTGTGTAGGAGGCATACACTTACCATCGGAGGCACAAAAGGCACCGTCATAGACATCAGGAGAGCCAGATCAGAGACTGAGGGCGTGGTCCATGGGGCTGGGGGTGAGTTTGACTCTTGTGGTTTTCTGAGTGAAGGGATATGGTTTAGAACCCACTGACCATGCTACTCTTCCAACTTCACCCCACTGTGTCCACATCAGTGTGAAGCCCTCAGAAGCCCCTAAGGAACTCGTGATCCCTTTGATCCAGAATGGCCATCGCAGACAACCACTGGCCCAGGCCCCTGGGCCATCCACAAATACTGAAGTCTCCATGGATGGGGTGCTATCTCAAGCTGTGAAAGAGCTCATTGAGGGTGAGTGACCTCCCTCCCCTCTTTGCCTTGCTCTAGTGAAGGAAGAAGGGGAGGAAGGTGGAAGGACAGGGTGGGACCTCATTGCGCCCTCCCATTCTTCCTTAGAATCCAAGAAGTCTCTGGAGGAGAGAGAGAATGCGGGTGTCGACCCCACGCTCGCTATCCCCATGATCCAGAAAGGATGCACCCCCAACGGGGAAAGGGCAGACAGCGAACCCTGGGCTGAGACAGTGAGCTGGCCCCTGATCCCCCTCTTGCCCCAGCCTCTCTTTGCCCTGTCTGCCAGACTTACCTTCCTGTGCATAGCAGGGAAAGTCTGTGTGTCTAAAGGCCTGCTGCCTATCCATTCTTCCATCCTTTTTGGAAGCGTTAACAATGAATCCAGATACTGAGGTGTGAAAAGTACTTGGATTCTGGGATTATCTAAATGATATGAGGAGCAAAGGGAACAAGAAATGTAAAGACTCTGAAGGTAGACTCTTCCTGGAGTGCTTGTGGAATACCTAGGAGATCCTGTAGCTGGAATGGAATGAGTTGGGAGGTTGGGGGAGGTAGATGAGGTCAGAACCTGGAGGGGGCCAAACCAGGTAGGGTCTTGTGGGCCATGGTGAGAACTTTGGCTTTTTTTCTGAATGAGATAAGAGCCTTAGGAGGGCTCTAAACAGAGAAGACCTAAAACTTATGATTTATGATTTGATAGGCTCTCTCTGGCTGCTGTGAGCAGTACACACTAATAAGTGAACGTAGAAGCCAGAAAACTAGTAGTCCAGGCTAGAGATGATGGAGACTTAGGCCAGAGTGGCAGGAATGATGCCTGGAAGGGCAAATAGGGTTTAGTGAGAGAGGGAAGAGCAGAGTGGGTACTCCTAATGGCAGCAGTGACCCAAGCAATGGCATCGTTGCAGGAAATCAGTGTGGTTTGTGTCCATCGGTGAGGCAACTTGTGTGTCTGGAGTGGATATGAAAAATAGAGGGAGTTGAAAAATAAAAGAATTGAGGGAGTAGTGATGGAAGGTGATATGGATTGTGTATAGGGAGTTGAAAAATAAAAGAATTGAGGGAGTAGTGATGGAAGGCGATATGGATTATGTATACAGAAGAAACTTGTCTTTCATACCCATGGATCCTCCTGTTTACCCCTTCTTCACAATTTTTTTTTTTTTTGCAAAACTTCTTTGAGGCCTAGTTCTCCAATGGTCCCAGACCATCCACTCTTTCAGCTGAACTGTTCTTATCAGGCTTCAGATATCCTCTGGTTTCTTTCATCTTGAAATATATTGTTTTTAATTTTTAAAAAAAAAGTCTTCACTCTGTCCTGTTCTTGCTTTGGCCTCATTTCTCTAATTTTCCCTCCTCTCAAAGCCTTCAACATGTTCATTGATCACAGTTCTAGCTATCCTTCTTCTTACTCAGCCTAAAAACCTTAGAGTTATCGTTGATTATCTGCTTTATTTTATACCCCACATACGATCTGTCAGCAAAATTCTATCATATCCTTTTTCAAAATACATTGAGAATCTGACTTCTCACCATCACCACTACCACCACACTGGTCTGAGCCACCAGCATCTCTCATCTGGACTATTTCACTAACTTCCTCACTGGCCCCCCATTGGGCTGCCACCTCCCATGGTGCCTATCCAGCTCTCCTGATTAATCTCTTACCATCCCTTTCTGCCTCTACATCTCTGTTTCAGTCAAGTTGACTTTCATGATACTCTTCGCTTGCATCTCCTTCTGCCTCAGGACCTTTGTTCTTGCTGTTCTTTCTGCTTGGAACACTTCATTCATAGCCTCATGTCTCTCTCTGTCATCTCCTTTTGTTCTCTGCCCAGATAGCAGCTCAATGATACCCCCTTCTTTGTCCCTTTGCACCCCCTTGTCCTGCTTTATTTTTCTTCATAGAATGTACCATCACCTAACATATCACATCTTATGTATTTATTGTGTTTCTCAATAACTAGAATATAAGCCCAATAAGATAAGTATTTTTTGCTTTATTTTGTTTACTGCTTTATCATCAGCACCTCAAACAGTACCTGGCACAAATAGGTGCTTTAGAAATATTTGCTGAAGGACTACTATGGAGGAGGGAAATGAGAGATGGCAAAACTCACCCTTGAGCTCACTGGAAAAAGTGGGCGATAGCAAGTATACTGCACAGGGCCCGGTGCAAACCAAACCTGACTTCCTTCCTCTGCCTGAACCCTAGATGCCAGAGGAGGCTGATTATGAGGCAGTCCCTGTGGAGGCCTATGGGCTGGCCATGCTGCGGGGCATGGGGTGGAAACCTGGCGAGGGCATCGGCCGCACCTTCAATCAGTGAGTCCTGGGGTAAGGGCAAAGGGACAGCAGAGGGGGTGAACAAGACCACCCATGGTTACCACTCATGCAGAACCATCCAGAAAGGGAGAGGGCTCATTGAAGACATTTCAGTCACAATGTTCCCGATAGGCTCTACCCTACAGCTTAGATGGGTAGTCTGCTGGGTTTGCATTATCACATGACACTTGCACAATGCATTTCCTGAAACATATCCCTGTCATTCAGCTACACATGACTTTACTACCCTGAAGAATTCCATAGCGCCTTCCACTACTATTTCAAACTCCTCTTTGCCCTCTGAAACTCTGTGTCCTTAAGGATTGCCCCTCTGGGCATCAGCTTTCTCATCTGAAAAATAGAGACAGTAACAGTACTGACTTTCCAGGTCAGTTGTGGTAGTTAAGTGAAATTATATACATAAAGCACTTACAGTCGGCCCTGGCCCTAAATCAGTATAAGCCAAACATTTGCTATTATCGCTTAGACTTACAGTCCCTTCTCTGCAGTTCTCAACACCAAAGAATTCTGAAAAGCAAACATTTTTTTCCATAAACCATTTGGCAGCCAAATGTGACCCGAATTGACATTGAGCATCTTATAGTCTGTTTCTCCTGTGTGGTCTGACAACCTATATTTCCCCTGTAGGAATATTAATGCATTTGGTTACAGGGATTTGCCTCAGATCCCACTGTAGATACAATGTAATAGATGGTATATGAGCATGTGATCAGGTTGAGCCAAATGAAATGGCCTAATAATAGATCCGGAAGGGTATTCATCAGCATATTGCTAGAGTTGGGAAGAATGAGGTATTGAAGATAATTGCTTCCCCACCCCCAGCAAGCCTATGTTCTGTGTTCCCTGCAGAGTGGTGAAGCCCCGTGTCAACTCACTGAGGCCCAAGGGGTTAGGGCTGGGTGCCAACCCGACTGAGTTCCAGACCCTGGCCCCCATCGACCCCCACCGCCTGCCAAAGCCAGATGCAGATCAAGAGAAGGATGAGAAAGACCAGCCCAAAGGACTGGTGCCTGGAGGTGCCGTGGTTGTTCTTTCTGGCCCTCACCGAGGCCTCTATGGGAAGGTCAGAAGCCAAGAAGTACTTGGAGTCCAAGACAGGTGGCAGGGGGAAGAGTGATGTAAGGTTTTGGGGTACAAAGGCTGAAAGCTCTGTCTTTCAGACCTGCTTGGCCCACTGCCTCAGTAGGTAACTCAGGACTACTTGCTGGGCCTTTCTGAACCTCAGTTTACAATTGAAAGGGAGAGAATGCCATATATCCATAAGTGCCTAAGGGTTGAATGTTTAAAATATGTCCAAGATCTACAGTCTGCTGGGGAAACATGGATCAGGCTTATTGGAGATAAGGGTGGTTTGCTTGGTCCTAGAAATGTGAATCAGTTCACTCAACCCCTGCCTACTTTCCTCCCCCAAATACTAGGTGGAAGGTCTTGATCCTGACAATGTTCGGGCCATGGTCCGTCTGGGCAAGGGAAACCGTATGGTGACTGTTAGTGAGTACTGCCTGCGGCCTGTCTCCCAGCGAGAGTTCGAGAAGAACTCCCTGGATCTCAGTGAGTGAACTCTTAACTAGCTGGGGGAGTTGGAGAAATATTCCTGGGGGTGGTAAGGTCTGTTTCAAGGGGAAAGGTGGTCAGATCTGCAGAGAGGAAGGGCAGCGGTTTGCCTGGCAGGTGTGACAGCCAGCGGTCAGGAGATGAGAATGAAGATGAGGGGTTTATTCCATTTGGTTGAAAAAAGGTTGACCTAGTAACCGTGGGTGTTGAGCCTCTTTGGGGGTGGGGAGAGAAGCAGGTGTTCCATTTCCTACCCTCAGGATGTCTGTCTATTTGGAGGGCTGAGCCTCTGCCTGGGAAGTAAGAGCAGCTAGAACTAGGATATGACTGGGGAGGAAGGCATTCTAGGCATTCTAGATTTGGCAGATGGAAGATGAAGGCCAGCAGAGCACTCTGGGACCCCCAAGCCCATACTAGGCCATTGATTCTGGTAAGCGTTGTCAGTACGGGGTGAGCTTTCTAATAGCCCAGGCAAAGGCATGATGGTGAGAAGAGGCACTTTGCCACATGGTAGGTGGCCCAAGAATGAGATGTGGCCTGGAAGGAGAGAGAAGTGAGACACAGACTTTCCTGATTCTCTCCACACCTCCTTGAACAGGCCAGGTGAGCAAAACTTGCTCAGCACAACAGAATGGAGCAGCCTCATCATCGAAGGCCCAGCGACATCAGAACCTCCACGTCCGGTGGGAGGACTCCGAGAGGAAGCGGAAATACCTTCCAGACCGGTGGGACCCTGGGCATCTGGGCTGGGGTATGAGGGAAGGGTTGAGGAGAGACTCTAGCAGTCAAGAGACTTCTGGAGCAAGGCAGGCATACAGAAAGACCTAGAAACAGCATTAGGAGTGGATTTCACAGATCAGCAAAGGTGGGGTGACTGGAACTCTTGTGTATATAGAGCTAAGCCTCGTGTCTGTCTGTCCCCTTCTCACAGACAAGATGGGCCTGTAGCCAAGAGTGAGAAAGTGGCCCCCAGGAATCAGCACTGGCTACACAGGGACCTGCGCGTGCGGTTTGTGGACAAGCTGCACAAGGGCGGCCAATACTACAACACCAAGGTGGGAACCCCACAGCCTGGGTCCTCTTCCTTTCCCAGGGACTGGGCCCCCTTAACTCTGCAAAATTCTCACATCCCCTGACTCTGCCCAGATGACGATAGAAGATGTCCTGAGCCCAGATACTTGTGTGTGTCGGACAGATGAAGGCCGAGTCCTGGAAGGTGAGTCTGGGGGATGGCCTCTGGGCCATTATCATCCTGGAGGCTGGATGAGAAAGGTATCTTAGGCCAAGAGCCTGCCCAGGCAAAGACTGAGAGGCTGGACAGATATCAGGGTGTTTGCAAGGCCCAGGAACCCCTAACAGAACATTAGAGGCTTCTGTGATGGTGTTCACCTGAGCTGCACTTTCCCCATCTATAAATTAGCATGACTATCCCCTCTCCCTCCTTCTGGTGACAGGCACCTAAGTATTGACTCCCGGTGCTGGGCAGGGCTTATGACATTCCTACAGTAATCTATATCTGTTGTCGCTACCACCACCATCATTGTGTACAAACCCTCCCTTCCTTACAGTTATTTCTAGAAACCGCTCCTTAGGCTTCTTCATCTGTGAAACGGGCTTAGTGGGATGCCTATCTGTCAACAGGGACAATTAGGGAATATAGGAAAAGCCCTTCTAAGGGGACCATGGCTGGGGCCGGCCCTCACTTAGGCCTTATTCATCTCTCCTCGTCTGCAGGCCTGAGGGAAGACATGCTGGAAACCTTAGTCCCCAAGGTCGAGGGTGACCGGGTGATGGTAGTGCTGGGACCACAGGCTGGAAGGGTGAGTCCCAGACCTGAGAATGGGGGTTGGGGGTCTGCTGGGGATGTCCTAGGGCCTGGTTTGGCCTTGCTGACTCTATCTGTCCCTACTAGGTGGGCCGTCTGCTGGGCCGGGACAGAGCACGGAGCCGGGCCCTGGTGCAGCTGCGGAGAGAGAATCGGCTGGTGGAGCTTTACTATGATGCTGTCTGCCAGTACGTGGGCCCCAGTGACTCAGAGGAAGACTGACCCATGGACCCACTTCTACCCCAGGCTCTCACCGGTCTTATCCAGTATGAAAAACCTGCCTTTGCCAGGTGGGGAGATCGTTGTTCTTTCCTCCACTTGCAGTGCAGCCTGGGGGTAGGGACAGGGCACTGCGAACAGACCCAGTATCTGACAGAATTTATTGCATAATAAAAACTATTTTAAACACTGAGTAAAATGAAGAGCTCCTAAACAGTGTGGAGCGGGGAAGCCTCCCAATTCCTACCTCCACTTCCCTTATTGGGCTGCGACAAGTTAAAAGGTACCTTCGCTCACAAGCTCACTCTTGAAATTACAAGCTATGAAACCCAGCCCCTGAGGAGATGCTGCAGCATCTGGGAATGCCTCATCTCTGAGCAGCTTCATCTTGGGCGGGTGACAGGAGAGAGTCTAGAGGACCAGAAGTCTCCTGCTCAAAAGTAGGGCGCCTTGGTACTGCTTATCAAAGGACGGTTCATTTCCAGGTCCTTGCTTTAGTCCTAAACTTCAGCTCAACAGTAAAAAGTTTTGGCTGTCTCAGGTAGAATTTTTTTGGTTGCTCTCAGTGACTATATTCTCAAAAAAAAGGCCATTGCAGAGAAGCCTCAAAGTTCTTACTGTTTCGTGACCTGAGTTACAACAAGGGAAGTCACAGTTGTTTCCAAATCTTTCTCTATCACCAAGTCATTGTAGTGGTAGTATTTGAATTAGATCTAGGCCATGAGTATAAACTTCTGATGTGTCAGGCCATGACACCGTGCTGGAGAATTTAAGCACATCCCTCTAGAGCAGATAACAGGAAAGCTGCTCTCCTGCCAGAAGCAGAATGTGCTCATAGCCAAGGGGAACTTGCAGAGCAAAGCAGTTGAGGTAAACACTCTATTGCCCATGTGCTGGGAGTAAGGGATGATTCAGAAACCTTCTAATACAATAACCCCAACGTGGAGTGCTGCTTCCCAGACTGCTTTCCTTACTTATCTTCTCTAATTGATTCCAGAACTCATCTATTTCCAAGACTGTCCAAACAAGGCTGTTAAGGTAGATAGGGAGGGAACAAGCCTCCATCCCCAGTGCCTCCAGTTCTCGAGTCATCTTTGTGCTTGTACACACTACCCCAGGAACTCCAGGCAGGTTGTACTTTTCACCTTGGGGAGAAGGGGTGAGTGTTCTAGAGGTTCCCAGTGTGGCAAATCTGTGTGTGCTTTACCCAGGCCAGGTCTCCCTGTTTCTAGAGATCCTAATTAATCCATCTTGGTAACACCCAGGAAGATGGGCTTCAAGCTCCCGGGGAATGGCTCCAGTCCCCTCTGTCAGCCCTGCAACTTGACATCATCTGGCAGTTTTAGACAGTTTCACCATCTCTCTGCACCGTGATGCCTACAATAGTTCTCTCATCAGATTCCGCTTCCCTGGAGTTAATGTCTCTCCCCAGCCTTCCTTTAGAAATGCAGCCCGAAGTTCTTGAATACGGCCCTGTATCCAGAACATCTAGCCCTAGGCCATGTGCTTGGTCTCCCCTAACAGACTGTCAGGCCTTTTTCTTTTCCCCTGAAAGAATCCCTCCTGCTCCCTCGGGCTGAGGACAGGGCTCCTTACATTCCAAGAAGTACGGGCAACATTAGGAGACTTTCCCAGTCTGTCCCTTGTCCAGTGTGCACA
The DNA here is from genome assembly GCF_964194135.1 of Talpa europaea. NCBI lineage: Eukaryota > Metazoa > Chordata > Mammalia > Eulipotyphla > Talpidae > Talpa > Talpa europaea. The sequence continues at coordinate 32,287,088 of NC_140081.1, read as the reverse complement.
AACAAAGGCTTGTTTCTAAAGACCCTTTGTTTGTGTGGTTTTTTTCTCGGCTTGCTATCTGGCATTGCCTGCTGCCAAGGTCACCCCTTAGGTAACAGTTGCTGCAGCAACAGCTTCTGTGAGCCCGTGAATTCTCTGTGGACCACTCACAAGCCAGAGACTGTGCCGTACAACTTGTCCAGACTGGCTTATTCCACATCACAGCGACTGAGCAAAATGCCGGTGAGAAAGCATTTGTCTATTCTGCCAAGTTCAAGAAGTGTCCCTGGCAGGGTGCTGCCTCTCAAAAACTGGGCCATGAATTTGTGACAGCAGGCTCAAAAAGCTGCTTTGTGTTGCAGAAAGAAGCTATTTGGGTGGTTGGGACTGCTTCTGGGACCAAACTTGGTGGCAGATGTATGTAGGTAAACTCCGGACATTCCTTCTACTGCTGAGGGGATGGTTCCCTTCACTCCCTCATTGGGAGTGAACTTAACCTCCATGTTGGTGGCTCTATGCAGAGGGATAAAGTATCCAGCAACTTAGAAAGTGACATGAGGAAGAGTAGGTTCTCACCAAATGCCCCAGTTGTCCCAATTCATTCAGTAAACATCTAGTGAGCTCCTGCTATAATCCAGGTACTGTTCTACGTGCTAGTCATACGTTCGAGAGTAAATCATTACATCAAGAAATACTGAGTCCCGGTGGACTCAATCACCACACCTCACCAGAAAAAGGACAGAAACATTGAATGTATCCTGTTTGCCCATAGCACCTTGTGAGAGGACTAAGCCCATGACTTTGCTCACCAGTCTTTTTTTTTTTTTTTTAAGATTTACCTATTTATGCATACAAGAGCTGTGGCACATTCCAGAGGTATGGGGGGGTGAGAGGACCCACCAGAGACAGAGTAGGGAACAGAACAGGCAGACCAACTGAAACGCACTGCCGAGGGGAGCAGCGGGTGAGACAGGAGAGGTCCACTGCGCCAAGTGGGCATCTCCCCAGCCAGGCGGGGATCGGAGGCGCACTGCAAAGGCTTCGGACTGCTCCACAGTGCTGTGCCCAACCCCCTGTACAACCAAGGAGGCCCCTGCTCACCAATCTTTTGTCCCAAGTGTCCACCATAGAGAAATAGTTGGGTTTGTATAACCAGGAAGGCATTTATTTGAGAATAGGAATCATAATTTCAAGCACAATCAAGAGATAGTTCCAAAGTCTGTACCATCAGGGTTAGAACGGGGGAGTTTTAAAGAATTGAGCAGGGAGATGGTGTGAGTTTAAAGTTACTTGCTATGAAACTGGCTTGGGTTCCTAAGCTTATCTATCTGTCTGGTTGGTAGGCAGAAAGACTCCTGAGAGAAGGTTGTGTTGGAGTCTACTGGCAGATCAGCTGATGTTTCTTGTTTCTTGCAGTTCTTGAATTGTTAAGCCACACTGTCTAATTTTCTCCCACAAGTATTAGCATGGCAGTTTAGACACAAGATGGAATCTGTTTGCTTCAAAGCAAGTTCCACATGAATTTCCTCATAATCTCTTCCCATCCTTGTCTCTAGAAGTGCTTTAAGTCATTAGGAAATTGCAAATTAAAAAACAATGAGGTGGGCCTCCCATGTGGCGCAGCAGTTGCGCACTGGGCTGCGAAGCTGCCCGCAGCCTCTGCAGCGCTGGTTCGATCCCCGGCTGCCGGGCGAGGGTCCCACATGGTGCACAGACCTCTCTTGCCTCGCCTGCTGCTCCCCTCAGCAGTGTACTTCGGTCCTTCTGCCTGTTCTGCTCCCCGCTCTGGCTCTGGTGAATTCTCTCACCCTCCCGCACTTCTGACTGTACCCAATGCTTGTATAAATAAATAAATAAATCTTTAAAAAAAAAAAACACACAATGAGGCACTGCTGCACACCTATGAGAATAGCAAAAATCCAAGCTACCGACAATGTGGATGTCGAGCAAATGGATATGAGCAAATAGAGCTCACATTCATTGCTGGCAGGAATGCAAAATAGTACAGCAAACGAGCAGAGTGGCCTGGCCATTTCTTACAAAACTGAACATATTCTTATACGATTCAACATTCACCCTCCTCAGTATTTACCCAAAGGACTTGAAAACTTATGTCCACACAAAAACCTACACTTAGAAGTTTGCAGCAGCTTTATCAAAATTACTAAATTTAGAAGCAAACAAGATGTCCTTTATTGTTGTTGTTGTTTTTATAGAGGCATGTTTTTTATTTATTTGTTTGTTTGTTTTGTTTATACATGCACTGGGTACAGTCAGAAGCACCAGAGGGTAAGAGAATTCACCAGAGCCAGAACGGGGAGCAGAGCAGGCAGAAAGACCGAAGTACACTGCTGAGGGGAGCAGCGGGCGGCAGGAGAGGTCTGCGCACGCATGTGGGACCCTCCTCTGGTGGCTGGGGAGCAGCCGGCTATCGAACCGGCGCCGCAGAGGATGCAGGCAGCTTCACAACCCAGCGCTCAACCACTGCGCCACTGGGGAGGCCCAAGATGTCCTTTAGAACAGGAGTAGGTATGCTGTAATACATCCAGGCAATGAAATATTATTTAGCACTTTAAAAAAAAAAAGCTATCTGGTTCCTCCCTGGTGGCACAAGGGTCTAAGCACAGCACTATGAAGCTATCCTCAGCCACTGTGGCACAAGTTCGATCCCTGGCCAGAGAGGTGACCCACATGGCACAGCACACCTTTCTTGCCTTGCCTGCTGCTCCCCTCAGCAGTGTATTTCAGTAAATCTGCCTGTTCTGCTCCCCACTCTGTCTCTGGTGAATCTCACCCCCCACACCTCTGGTCTGAACCCCAGCTCTTGTATGCATAAATAAATAAATCTTTTTTAAAAAAAAAAAAAGCTATCAAGCCACAAAAGACACGGAGGAAGCGTAAACGTATATTACTAAGTAAAAGAAGTCAGTCTGAGAAGGCTACATACTGTATGATTCCAACTATATAAAATTCTGGAAAATACAAAACTATAGAGACAGTAAAAAGTGGTTGCCAGGAGTTAGAAGGGAGAGAAGGATGTGACTGGGTAGGACACAGGATTTCAGAGTAGATATGATATTATAGTGATGGTTTCGTGTCATTTTACATTTGTAAAAACCCAGAGGCAGTATAGCACTAATCCAGTAGTAGCCTTTCTTATTTGGGGTCTTTTAATGCTCTCTATCAGAATCATCATGAGGGCCTCCCCTGGTGGCGCAGCGGTTGAGTGCTGGGCTGCGAGGCTGCCCGCAGCATCTGCAGCTCCGGTTCTTTCCCCGGTCGCTGGTGAGGGTCCCACAAAAAAAAAAAAAAAAAAAGGCAGAATCATCATGAAGTGACATACACAGAGAAAGAAATGGTGACCTATGAAGGCAGGAGAGAGGGACTATATTTCTAAAATAACATACATATATCTACAATCATGAAAGTGAACATACCCCCCCCCCGTGTTTCCTTGCCCCTTTGTAACCCCTTCCTGCCCCACCTCCACCTCAGAGCAATCACTAATCTGTTTTCTATCACTATAGTTTGCATTTTCTAGAGTTTTCTATACATGCATCATTGACACAGTGTCTGACATACTATTTGCAATTATTTGGCTCTTCTTCATATTTTTTGATTAGGTTATCTGCTTTGTTGTTTAGATGAGTTCTTTGTATATTTGGGATGTTAGCCCCTTGTCAGATATATGATGTACAAATATTTTCTCCCACTCAGTAGAGTGTTTTTCTGTTTTAATCATAGTCTCTTTGCTTGTACATGGCCCCAGCGTCACCTAGAGTTGAGAGCCAAGGGCCTTCTCAGTTCTTTCTTGGGCATGCCTAGAGCCCTGCTCATGCGCAGGCACGTGGCCTTCCAGAGAAAATATGTCAGAGCTTTCAGAGTCCACTGTCAACATTTCATTCCTCAGATTTTTCTTGCACATTTTTTGGCCAACTTCTTGTTTGTGCAAACTGTTATCACCACCTCAGGTGGCTGTGATGTTTACTAGTTGCCACCCAGATGGTTTTTGAAGACTATTTGAGCTGATAGCACTCTGAATCAGGTCAAATAAAGACAAGCCCTGCAAGTAGGGGTGTGCAGGGAGTTGCCATATAGATCAATACTAACACTTTTCTGAGTCTCATACCCATTAAGATGACTCCCATAAAAAAGGAAGGGGCCCAGTCTCCCTGATGGCGCAGGGGTTAAAGACACAGCACTATGAAGCAATCTGCAGCCGCTGCAGCACAAGTTCCATCCCCAGCAGGCCAGGGAGCTACACATGGCGCTGCAGACCTCTCCTGTCTCGCCCGCTGCTCCCCTCAGCAGTGTATTTCAGTAGATCCTGTTCTTCTCCCCACTCTGTCTCTGGTGAATCTTCTCACCCCCCACACCTCTGGCTTACCGCAGTTCTTGTATGTATAAATTAATAAATCTTTACCAAAAAAAGAAGGGGCCTCCCTGGTGGCCTAGAGGTTAAGTCTCAGCACTATCACCACTACAGCCTGAGTTAGATCCCCAGCCAGGGACCGAACCAAATATGCTGCAGCAGACCTCTCCTCTCACCTGCTGCTCCTCTCAGCAGTATATTTCAGTCAGTCCACCTGTTCTGCTCCCCACTCTGTCTCTGGTGGATTCTCTCACCACCACCCCACCTGGAACCTCTGGCCTACACCCCAGTTCTTCTATGCAAAATTTAAAAAAAAAAAAAAAAAACAGGAAGACTGGGCCTCCCTGGTGGAGCAAGGGATTAAGCACAGCGTTGTGAAGCTGTCCGCAGTCTCCACAGCACGAGTTCAATCCCAGCTGGCCAGGGAGCTATCCACATGGTGCAGCAGACCTTTCCTGTCTCATGCGCTGCTCCCCTCAGCAGTGTATTTCAGTCAGTCTGCCTGTTTTGTTCCCCACTCTGTCTCTGGTGAATCCTCTCACCCCCCCCCACCTCTGGCCTGTACCTCAGTTCTTGTATGCATTAATAAATAAATCTTAAAAAAAAAAAGGAAGACTATGGGAGCCTAGGTGGTGGGTATGGTGTGGTAACATACACATGAAGGGCTGATCCTATACCTCTAAACCGTATACAGTGTTGTATATTATTTAAAAACAGGTAAAAAATAACAAGTGCTAATGAGGATGTGGGGAAATTTGAGCCCTGTGCGCTATTGATAGGAACATAAAATGGTGCAGCTGCTGATAGGAACATAAAATGGTGCAGCTGCTGTGGAAAGCAGTAAGGCATTCTTCCAAGAATAACAGAATTGCCAGATGATCTAAGAAGTTAGGGGGCCTCTCTGGTGGTGCAGGGATTAAAGACACAGTGCTGTCAAGCTGTTGCCAGCCACTACAGCATGATTTCAATCCCCAGTCCAGAGGTGTGGGGTGTGAGAGGATTTACCAGAGACAGAGTAGGGAACAGAACAGGCAGACTGACTGAAATACACTACTGAGGGGAGCAGCGGGTGAGACAGGAGAGGTCTGCTGTGCCATGTGAGTAGCTACCTCACTGGCCATGGATCCAACTTGTGCTGCAGATGCTGCAGATAGCTTCACAGTGCTGTCCTTAACCCCTTGTGCCACCACGGAGGCCCTGTTACATGTTTTTTTTAAAGATGTATTTATGCATACAAGAACTGGGGTACAGGCCAGAGGTGTGGGGGGTGAGAGGATTCACCGGAGACAGAGTGGGGAACAGAACAGGCAGACTGACTGAAATACACTGCTGAGGGGAGCAGTGGGCAAGTCAGGAGAGGTCTGCTGTGCCATGTGGGCAGCTCTCTGGCCAGGGATCAAACTCGTGCTACAGTGGCTGCGGATAGCTTCATAAGGTTGCGTCTTACCCACTTGTGCCACCAGGGAGGCCCTGTTATGTGTTTTTTAACACAATAAACTGACAAGAAAAGTTAAGGTAATTAATGTTTTATGTATTTCACTACAATTGTACTATGACCCAAAAGTTGTACCTGCGCCCCTGCTTTCCCTCCCCCACGATACCCTGGGCTCCTTTCCCATCCGGGCTGGCAGAATGCCTCCTGCAAAGAAGAGTGGTAAAAGGGCCATTCTGCCATCAGCGAGGTAGTAACTGGAGAATCCACCGTCAACATTCACAAGCACATCCACGGAGTGGGCTTCAAGAAGTGTGCCCCTTGGGCAAACAGTCCAGAAATTTGCCATGAAGGAATTGGGCGCTCCATATGTGCTCAGTGACACCAGGCTCAACAAAGCTGTCTGGGCCAAAGGAATAAGGAATGTCCCTCCCCATGCCCCTGTGCAGTTGTCCCCAGAACGTAATGAAGATGAAGATTCAGCAAAATATATAAAGTATATATTGGATACCTATGTACTTCTCACCACTTTCAAAAATCTAGTCATTTTGGATGAGAACTAAGCACTGATTGTCAAAGTTATGAAACTGCCCACAAAAAAGTACATGAATCCTACAACACGCCTGACATTCCAGTTCATCTTTGTATGCCCAACGCCTGCAGCTAGCGGGCACTCACCTTTCCTCCTCAGCACCATTTGGCAGCTGATGACTCCTTTCTCTTTTTTTTAAATTAATGATAAATTTTATTTTTATATTCCCCATACAATTTCAACCCCCCCATTCTGACCCCAGTCCCTCCCCTCCTGCCCCCCACCCCCCAAAAAGTGTCTCTGGTTCATAGTTTTTTGTTGATTTTGATTTTCACTTTCTTACAGTTATTCATTTTCCTGGTCCCTTATTTAAGTTTTCTAGATTCCTGCTATGAGTGAGACCATCCGGTATTTTTCTTTTTCTTTTTGGCTTATTTCGCTGAGCATGATCCCTTCCAGCGCCATCCATGTTGCTGCAAATTGCATGTGTTTATCTTTTTTGAATGCTGAGTAATATTCCATGGTATATATGTACCACATCTTCTTGATCCAGTCATCTATTTTGGGGCATTTGGGATGTTTCCAAAGCTTAGCTATTGTAAACAGTGCTGCTATAAACATAGGGGTGCAGGTGCTCTTTGGAATTGATGTTTCTGTGTCCTTTGGGTAAATACCTAGGAGTGGAATTGCTGGATCATATGGAAGCTCTATGTTTAGTAGGTCCAGAAATCTCCACACAGCTCTCCATAGTGGTTGGACCAGTTTGCACTCCCACCAACAGTGCAGGAGAGCTCCTTTTTCTCCACACCCTCGCCAGCATTTGTTGTTGCTAGTTTTTTTAATATGTGCCATTCTCACTGGTGTAAGATGGTATCTCATGGTAGTTTTGATTTGCATTTCCCTGATGACAAGTGATGTTGAACATTTTTTCATATGCCTGTTGGCCATTTGCATTTCCTCTTCAGAGAAGTTTCTTTTTAGCTCTTCTGCCCATTTTTTGACTGGATTATTTTCTTTGTTGTTGTTGAGTCAGGATTCTTTGCTTCTGTTCTTGCCTCTTTGGCTGCTTCTAATCAGTCTTTTGCTCATTGCTCCCTCTTCCCCTCACCTCTGCACCTTGGGAATCTCCTGCACTTAGGCCACTGATGTCATCTGTATTCACTTCTTAGGTGATCTCCTTTAGTCTCATGGCTTTAGATAATATTGTTTATTATGATGACTCCAAAAATGATCACTTTATCAGAAAAGAAAAAGAAACTAGCAGGCAACTATAAATCAGAGACATTCAGCAGGGGAGGGGAGGGAGAAGGATCAAAATGGGAGGGAAGAGCACAAGAGACTGTGGTGACTGTCACAGGTGTCTTGGTGGTGGGAATTTTATGGGGATTACACCTGAGTGTAGGAATCAAACATTGTAAAAATATGAACAATGATGTAAAAAATATATAATTTTAAAAATTTTTTAAAAGTAAAAATAAATAGGGCCTCCCTGGTGGCCTAGGGCTTAAGTCTCAGTGCTATCCCCTCTACAGCTTGAGTTCAATTGATCTGCCACCAGGGAGCTAGCCCACATGGCACAGTACACCTAAATAAAATCTTTAAAAAAATAAAGATAGGGGCCTCCCTGGTGGCGCAAGGGGTTAAGACGCAACCTATGAAGCTATCAGCAGCCACTGCAGCACGAGTGCCAGCCCTGGCCACGGAGCTACCCACATGGCACAGCAGACCTCTCCTGTCTCGCCCGCTGCTCCCCTCAGCAGTGTATTTCAGTCAGTCTGCCTGTTCTGGTCTCCATTCTGTCTCTGGTGAGTCCTCTCACCCCTCGCACCTCTGGCCTATACCCCAGTTCTTGTATATATAAATAAATAAATCTTAAAAAATAAAAGCAAATAAAAGTAGATATTTATCCAGGAAAAAATATCACTCCAGCTAGTACCTCCCCCTGATCTTAAGTCATATTCAACCACCTATTCAATATCTCATAAGCATTTCAGACTTGACAATAACAGAACCAGCCCCCCAACTTCCCCTCTCAAATCTCCTCCAGTGGACTCTCAGCTTAATTAAAGCCTTTTTTAAAGATTTATTTACTTATGCATACAACAACTCGGGTATAGGCCAGAGGTGTTGGGGGGGAGGGGTGAGAGGATTCACAGAGACAGAGTGGGGAACAGAACAGGCAGAGTGATGAAATATACTGCTGAGGGCAGCAGTGGGTGAGAAAGGAGAGGTCTGCCTCACCATATGGGTTTCTCCCTGGCTGGCCCGGGATCGAACTCATGCTGCAGAGGCTGTGGACTGCTTCACAGTGTGGTGCTCAACCCCTTGCGCCACCCGGAGGCCCGTGTCTTTTCTTTTTTCAGAGAGTGAATTCGTGTTGACAAGCTTTTGAACTATTCTTGCTTGGCTACACATAATTGGTTACTGATTCCATCCTCAGGCCAAAAGTCTATAATCATAAGTCCTTATGATCCTGATGATTGCTCAAGCAATTACTTGATGGTTTCTTAAAACAAATGCTTTTAGAATCTAAAGATGGCACCAGCAATGAGGGGAGCTATGGCACTGTACTGCTTGTGAATATCAGACCAGGGCAGGCTGCTTTTGTTGGAAAAGTTCCCTTGAGTGAACTGAGGCCTTGAGTGTGGCCTTGAGTGAACTGAGAAGTCACTCTGTACACTTCGCCCACGTACAAACGCACACTGTATCTTTTGACAGAGAATTGCGTTCACAGAGATATGGGCTGGGTTTTGTTTTCTTTAGAAGACCTCCATAATGCACTACAACAGGAAACTCATGTTGTTTATGGATTAAAGCTCATTCAAGCTCAAAGACCAAAAGTTTTCCAAGCAAATCAAACATCTGATGAAGACAGAGATTTCTGGGACTATCACTGTCTATTGAAGTAAACAAAACAGGTGGGAAAATGCTTTGGGCCCAATCCAAAGGTCTTTGTTTTAGTTCGTACCAGACAAATAAGACAGGTAGTGCAGTTTCTCTGTCATGGCTGCCTAGTTCTATTGTTAAAATGGCTCCATTTATGTCAACTTTTCTTTTTTTATTTTAAGATATATGTTTATTTTATGTATACAAGAATTGGGATACAGGCCAGAGGTGTGGAGGGTGAGAGGATTCACCAGAGACAGAGTGGGGAGCAGAAAGGCAGACTGACTGAAATACACTGCTGAGGGGAGCAGTGGGTGAGTCAGGAGAGGTCTGCTGCACCATGTGGGTAGTTCCCTGGCTGGGGATGGAACTTGTGCTGCAGTGGCTGCTGAGAGCTTCATAGGTTGCTTCTTAACCCCTTGTGCCACTAGAGTGGCCCCAACTTATATATATATATATATATATATATATATATATATATATATATATATATATCACCATTCTTCTCCAAGGCTAAGATATTGTTCTGAATACTGTTCTATTCCCAACACTTAGCATAGTGTGCCTGGTTGGTTATAGGAATTCAATAAATTTGAATAAATATATGAATAAATGCTCAATGATTAGTCATTAAAGGAAGGCATGTGGAAATTGGGATGCTACTTTTCAGAAACATCAGAGTGAGGGCCTCCCTGGTGGCTCAAGGGGTTAAGATGCAACCTGTGAAGCTGTCTGCAGCCACTGCAGCATGAATTTGATCCCTGGCCAGGGAGCTACCCACATGGCGCAGCAGATCTCTCCTGTCTCACCTGCTGCTCCCCTCAGCAGTGTATTTCAGTAGATCTGCCTGTTCTGTTCCCCACTCTGTCTCTGGTGGATCCTTTTACCCCCCCCCCCCACCTCTGGCCTATATACCCCAGTTCTTGTATACATAAATAAATAAATATTTTTTTAAATCAGTAAAATTTAAACAATTTCTCATTCCATGAACAAATCCATTTTCCAGCCTGCATTGGAGAAACCAGACTAGTTCAGTGAGTAATATGCACACAAGAAAGTGAAAATGTTCCAAGGAGGGAGACTAACATGAAAGTGTCCAAGCAGCATCATGCTCAGCTTTAACATTTATTTTTTGAGAAAGAGATTCAGATACCTACAACTCATACAACTGGAATGCTTAAATGTTTGTCCGAGTTTGGATCTCTTCACTGGGTTTCTCCGTCTTTGGAACTTGGTCTTTTTTCCCCCAGTGTGTTTTGATCTAATGGCACCTGCGCTGGGACCACATCATAATGTGCTCCTCATGCTCTGATCTCACCTGAGGGCTTTGAAGAGATGCTAATTGGACTTTTTTTTTTTTTTTGTCCTTGGCCTTACTCTGTGGAAAGCTATTTTTGCCATCTCACGGGTTCAGCATGACCATCACGCCACGGCTTTGTGAGTCACATAAGTCAGGAGGAGGAATACCAGGAATCCATTCGTCATTCAGCTGTTAACTCAAATACATCTGCTGAACACCTAGCTAAGGGTACCCACCATTCTGTTAAGCGCTGTGAATACCAAAAGGAATAAGACTATTTCTAGGGGGTTACAGACCACAGGGGAAATAAACAAAATGCTGTGGAGTATAGGTGGAGGGCAATTCGTTTTTCAGAGAAGGATTGTTATGGAGGTGACATTTGTTCTGAGTCCTGAGGGATCCAGCAGTTCCTAGTGCACAAAGGCAAGATGGAAATGTTCTAGAGAAGTGAGTGTAGCCTATGTGCCCCACATACAGTATCTTCAGGATGCTGTCACAAAGTATCTCCCACTTGGTAACTTATAATCAAAATGTATCACAGTTCTGGAGGAGGGAATTCTGAGACCAAAGTATCAGATTGATTGGGCCTCCCTGGTGTCACAAGGGGTTGACATGCAGCCTATGGGGCTGTCCGCAGCCTCTGCAGCACGAGTTGGATCCCTGGCCGGCCAGGGAGATTCCCACATGGCAAAGCAACCTCTCCTGTCTCCTCCGCTGCTCCCCTCAGCAGTGTATTTAAGTCAATCTGCCTGTTCTCTTTCCCACTCTGTCTCTGGTGAATCCTCTCACCCTCCACCTCTGGCCTGTACCCCAGTTCTTGTATGCATAAATAAACCTTAAAAAAAAAACAACAAAGTATCAGATTGGTTCCTTCAGAAGCCTGAGAGAGAATCTGTTCCATGCTCTCACTAGTTTCTATTCTATATGGTGATTTGCTGAAATCTTTGTTCTATCTTATAGTTGAATCACCCCAACCTCTGCCTACATCTTCACATGGTATACATGTGTACATGTCTGTGTCCAAATTCCCCTTTTCATAAGGACACCTGAGTCACGATAAGAGTTAGGGCCCCACCCTTTCCAGCATATAACATATCTTTTTCTCTCTGGCTCCTTTTAAGATTTTCTCTGTGTGAATGGCACATATTAAAAAAACTAGCAACAACAAATGCTGGCGAGGGTGTGGAGAAAAAGGAACTCTTCTGCACTGTTGGTGGGAGTGCAAACTGGTCCAACCACTGTGGAGAGCTGTGTGGAGATTTCTGGACCTACTAAACATAGAGCTTCCATATGATCCAGCAATTCCACTCCTAGGTATTTACCCAAAGGACACAGAAACATCAATTCCAAAGAACACCTGCACCCCTATGTTTATAGCAGCACTGTTTACAATAGCGAAGCTTTGGAAACAACCCAAATGCCCAAAAATAGATGACTGGATCAAGAAGATGTGGTACATATATACCATGGAATATTACTCAGCATTCAAAAAAGATAAACACATGCAATTTGCAGCAACATGGATGGCGCTGGAAGGGATCATGCTCAGCGAAATAAGCCAAAAAGAAAAAGAAAAATACCGGATGGTCTCACTCATAGCAGGAATCTAGAAAACTTAAATAAGGGACCAGGAAAATGAACAACTATAAGAAAGTGAAAATCAAAATCAACAAAAAACTATGAACCAGAGAAACTTTTAGGGGGGCGGGGGCGGGAGGGGAGGGATTGGGGTCAGAATGGGGGGGCTGCAATTGTATGGGGAATATAACAATAAAATTTATAAAAAAAAAAAAAAGAAACATAAAATAAAAAAAAAAAAGATTTTCTCTGTGTAACTGGTATGGAGCAATTTTATTACAATATACCTTCATGTAGTATTTCCCCTATTTCTTGTGCTAGGGTTCATTGAACTTCTTGGATTTGTGAGTTTGTACTTAACATTGATTTTGGAAAGTTGTAGGACTTTATATCCTCACATATTCTCCCCACCTTCTGTTTGGACATTCTATTTCTTACATATTAGACCACTTAAAATTGTCCCATAGCTCATTTATGCTCTTTTTATTTTTCAAAGTTCTTTGACCCTCTGCTTCATTTTAGTTTTTACTGATAGGACTTCAAATTAGCAAACTTTTTCTTTTGTGCTATCTAGTCATTAATCCCATCTGATATATTTTTTCATCTCAGACACTGCATTTTTAATCTTTAGAAAATCGAGGGTATTTTTATATCTTCCATGTCTCTGCTTAACTTTTTTTTTAATATGAAGTACAGTTTTAATAACTTTTATCATCATTCTTGCCTAATTCTAACATCTGTGCCATTCTGGGTCAAGTTTCCATTGATTGATCACTATGGATTGTGTTTTCCTAATTCTTTTTTTTTTTCATCATAGGGTCTGCCTTGGACCACTCAGCTGTCAGGCACTGGGGACAAGCCCTTCATCCTGCCCGGCCCTTGGGAACTCTCCACCCTTACTTGATTTTTTTTTTCTAAATAACAGCTTTATTGAGATACAATTCACATACCACACCATTTAAAGTGTACCATTAGGCCTACCCAGTGGCACAGCAGGTTGAGGACAGCGCTGTGAAGCTGTACACAGACTCTGCAGCGTGGGTTCAATTCCCAGCTGGCCAGGGAGATAACCACATGGCACGGCAGACCTCTCCTGTAGCGCCCGCTGATCCCCTCAGCAGTGCTTTTGGTCTGTCTGCCTGTTCTGCTCCCCACTCTGTCTCTGGTGAATCCTCTCACCCTCCCGCGCCTCTGGCCTGTACCCCAGCTGTTGTATAAATAAAAAATAAATCTTTAAAAAAAAATAAAATAAAGTGTATCATTAAATGTTTGGGGGTTTTTTGGTATACTTAGAGTTGTATAACTATCACCATGATTTTAGAACATTTTCAGCAGACCCCCAAAAAATTTCATAACTTTTGGCAGTCATTGCCCTATTCCCCTCAATCACCCTCCCAACCCAGTCCTAGGCAACCACCCACCAATCAATCTTCTGTCTCTATGAACTTTCCTATCTTGGGCATCTCATGTAAATGGGATGATACACCATGTGGTCCTTTGTGACAGGCTTATTTCACTTAGCATAATATTTTCAAGGTTCTTCCATGCTGTAGTATATATTGCCTGCTTTTTTTATGCCTGACCATCTTTGTTTGGGTAACTGATATTGTAAATTTTACCTTTTTAGATTTGAGGTTTTTCTTAAATTATTATTGTTATTCCTATAAATCTTCCTGACCTTGCTATGGTGGTAGGAGGACTACGGGGACTACACCCAAAGAGAAAAATCAAAAACTGTACAAAAATAACAAAGATGGGGCCTCCCTCATGGCCTAAGGGCTAAGTCTCAGCGTTATCACCGCTACAGCCTGAGTTCGATCCCTGGGCAGGGAGTTTACCCACATGGTGCAGCAGACCTCTCCTGTCTCGCCTGATGCTCCCCTCAGCAGTGTATTTGTCAGTCTGCCTATTCTGCTCCCCACTCTGTCTCTGGTGAATCTTCTCACCCCCCCACACACACCTCTGGTCTACACCCCAGTTCTTCTATGCAAAAATTAAATAAAATTTAAAAGTCCATTAATCTGGACCCATTAAAAAAAGATGTAAATAAATAAATTTAATTATAAAAATAAACTTCCTGATCTTTGTACTGAGATTGTCAAATTACTTAGAAACAGTTCGATCTCTCAGGGTCTTTCATAATTTCTTCAGTGGGTCTAGAGGAGTCCTAAGTTTAAGCCTAATTATTGCCCACAGCTAAGGCAAGACCTTCCTATGTACTCTGTCCTGAGAATGATGGGTTTTTCCAGTCTATCTGGTGGAGGCAGGTACTATGCTCTGCGGGTGTGAGAGCCAGGCCCTGTTAGCTTTAATCCATTTGGATGGTTCTTTTCCTTGGTCTTGGGTAGTTGCCGCCCACGCGTGTTCAAATGAGTACCCTGATGCATCGTCAATGGGCACACTCTGCGAATATCTGTTGTTCTCTCTCTGTGCTGTTCTCTACTGATGCTCTTTGAAGGCCAGCTGCCCTTGTTTCTCTGGATTATCTCAGCACAGAGAGGCCACCAGGGCAGTCTCAGTCTCCTCTTTTTGTACCATAGCATGAAAAGTCTCCAAGGGGTATCCTGGGGCAATGGGAGGGCTCATCTTGTTTCTCATTTCTCAGAGATCACTGATCTTCATGACCTGATGCCTATGTCTTGAAAACTAGTTTCATGGTTTTTTCTCTGGGTATTTTAATTTTTCTGGGTATTTTAATTCTCTGGGTTTTTTCTCCGGGTATTTTAATTTTTTTTTTTTTGGAAGGGTGGGGAGGAGGTTGGTTGTTGCATGTGAGAGGGTAAATGTGGTCCCTGTTACTTCATCTTGACTGAAACTGCATGAATAAGTGGTTATATTTGTTACACTTTTTTTTTAAAGATTTATTTATACAAGCACTGGGTACAGTCAGAAGCGCGGGAGGGTGAGAGAATTCACCAGAGCCAGAGCAGGAACAGAACAGGCAGACTGATGAAGTACACTGCTGAGAGGAGCAGCGAGCAGCAGGAGAGGTCTGCGCGCCATGTGGGACTCTCGCCTGGCGGCCATGGATCAAACTGGCGCTGCAGAGGCTGTGGGCAGCTTCACAACCCAGCCTCAACCACTGTGCCGCCAGGGAGGCCCCATATTTGTTACAGCTTTTAACAGTGGAAACAGAATTTACCAATAACAGAAGAATCAAATAGGAAATGCCTGCTCTTTGAGTCACAAACTGGGTGTTGTAGTGCCATTTGTTGAGATGATGGAGACAGAAGAGTGTTTGAGCAAGGAGAATTCAAGTGGCCTGTCTGGATAGGTTGCCATGCCTTATGAGACATCCACAAGAACATGTCCATAGCAAGTAGGCTATGGCATACATGAGGTATATGTACCAGGCTAGAGGTCTAAATTAATGGGTATTCCAAATATTTACAATAATTAATGCTAAGACACAAGATGAAATCACCAGGTAAGAGAATACTTGCTACAAAAGGGAGCACGGATCATACCCTAGGAGACTTCAACATTTGGAAATTGGATGTAGGCAGTCAGACTTGTAAGAGAAAAACCAAGAGAGCAAGAGCAAAACACTGTGGATTGCACTGGCCTTAGAGGGGAGGGTAGAACGTGATTGCTGGTTGACTAGGTGATTATCCATATATGATCTGGTTTAGAGCAGTCTCAGAGATAGGGGAGTGACAGAAGCCAAACTGAATTAAGTTAAATATGGTCTGAGATATGAGGAAATAGAGACTGAAGAAAGCTTGACTCTGCTGAGAAGCAAAACAATGGAGTCACACCTAGGAGACTATATGGGGCCAGAGTTCACTGGTAAACATGTCCATGGATGATGACAACACAGTACAGAAACAAGTCGGGTGGTCGTCAGTAGGGGAATAGGTGAACAATGCTACGTTTATACCACACACGGAATACCATGAATCAGTTGAAAAGCATGAATTAACACATGGTCATTAAATATTAAGTTTTTTTTAAGGATGAAAAAGGTACTTGACAGAAGTGAAGGATGGGTGGACTATCCTTTACAGCACATTAACTCTGAGGGACTCAAAAGTGCATGGGATTTCTCTGTCCTGCTCAAAACCACGTGTGAATGGACAACTTTCTCAAAAATTAAAAGCTGGATTTTAAAATATTTCCAGTATGTACCTGATTGGGGTATTTTTTCCCCAGTAGGCATTCATACCTCCAACCATTAAAATATTTTTTTTTCTTTTTGTAACCAAATCAAAGCGGGAAAATGGGCGGGGGGGGGATAGAAAATTCATTGCTGGCTTCCCCTAGCTCCGGGGACACAGCATTCAAGGTCTCTAGGTCCATCCCAGCCCCAAGCCTCTGCTATCGCCCCTCTAGGCGCCTGGAGGCTTACACCTCGCTGCCGAGAGGCGGGGGGCGGTCACTCTAGTCCACCTAGGAGGTCCTAGTCTTGCTAGCCGAGGTGGATGCGTCTGGCTCGGGCAGTCGGACCGAATTGGGAGATATTGGGCCCTTTTCAGCTCCGGGAAGGGCAGACTCTCTCGCCCACCGCTCCCCAGGGCTTCTGCCAGTCATGCCCTGGTGGAACCCACTCCGCTCCCCGCACCCTCCAAGGAGGAAGCGGCAATCGCTCGCGGAGCGCCAAATACCCAAAAGCTGGGCGAGCAGGGTAGCGGCGGCGTTTTCCGGCCAGGGTGAGTCATTTCCGGTCACAGGCTCCCTCCCCCGGAAGTGAGACCTGATGTAAACACTGAAGCCGGGCGTCTGGGCCCGGGAGGTCAGAGAGCCGGGCCGCGGGCGGCACCGATAGCTGGGACTGGGATCGGGGACGCACAGAGGTCAGGTCAGTGCAGGTGACGTGGAGATGGGACATGATCTTAAAATTCATTGGGGTCTGGGGTTGGCTTGGGGTCCTTGAGCAAAGGTCTTGGTGGATGGGGGTGGGGGGTGTCCTGGAACAGGGACATTGAGTGGGTGCTGGTGTTAGCAGGCGTATGAGGGCTGTCCTGAACCTGAGGAAGCTGGATGGGGGAGGGTCTGTGAGGCATCCCGGGGCAGGGTTTTTGGGTGACGAGGATCTTTGGAATGGGAATCCAAATAAGGGATTTGGGGAGGTGGAGCTGTCCAATGAGGCAATGCCAGTGGAGGTGGCACGGGAGTGGGGGGAGGTAGGAATCTTGGGCACGTGGAGGATGGGAAGGTTGTGTGTGGGGGCAAAGGTCTTGGGGAGATGGGGGTTTTCAGGGAGTATGGGGGCTCTGGGGCAGGAATCTGTGGGAGTTCCAGGGCAGGTGTCTTGGGGAGGGGGATATGACTTGTCCCTGGTAGAGATTTTGGGAGGTGTGTGTCCTGGGCAAGGGTCTTAAAAGGGTAGGGGTCTTGGCTAGAGCATAGAGGGTCTGGAGGAGGACACTTAGGGGTATGTCCCAGGGGTGGAGGATTTAGAGTGATAGGGGAATCCTGGGGCAGGGTCTTGAGGGCATAAGGGGATCTGGGGGAACATCTGGGTTGTCCCTGGTTGGGCAAAAGTTAGCATGGCATGATAAGAGGCTGTCCCAAGATAGACATGGGATCCTAAAGGGGTTTGAGGAAGCCTGTGTCATGGGAAGGTGTGAGCTGTCTCTGGGTTGCTGGGAGGGTCAGATGGGCATGATTAGGGTAGTTCCTATCAGTGGTGGACCAACCATAGCAGGTCTTGGGGCCAGATCAGGACAAAATACAGGAAGAGGTGTATGTCCTTTCCCCTATTTATTGACAGGTGGATTTGGTGTCCAGGTGTGAAGATGAGAAGTGGGTGGGAGTGGATCGAGGCCATGCTGGGCATCAGGCCCAGGACTGGCTAGGAGCGGGAAGGAGCTATCACTGGGGCACCTCCAACCCCATTACTTCCTGACAAGCCATGAGGGCCAGCAAGTAAGGAGGAAGTAGAGGGTCCAAGTCAGGGTAGGCCTGGAGCTAGTCATCCAAGTGTGGGAAGATTGGGGGGGGGGGTTCTGGCCATGTTGCTTGGGATCCGGGAGACCCAGTATTCTTCCCCTCTTTTTGTCTTCTTTGCAGTCTTGCTGGGGTTAGTAGATGGCAGAGAGGAAGAAGAAGAAATCTATTAGGGACAGAATTTCTAGGACTCAGAGGGTAGACCTCAGGACTCTTCCCAATCCTACCCCCATTTGTGTCCAGGGAAGCAATCCTGGACCATGACTCAGCAGCCACTTCGAGGAGTAACCAGCCTACGTTTCAACCAAGACCAAAGTGAGAGAGGTTTAATGTGGGAAGGAGGGAGGGAGAGACCAAAGGTGGGTGATGAGCCCCAAGCTTCCCACCTGGGCATTCTCTGAGACAGCCTGAATTCCTCTCATCCCCCAGGCTGCTTTTGCTGCGCCATGGAGACTGGTGTGCGCATCTACAATGTGGAGCCATTGATGGAGAAAGGACATCTGGGTGAGCGGTATTGGGGGCTTGGGGGGTGGGAGTGGGCAGAAGGGCAGGGCTGGGCATTATCTCCCACCCACACTGACACCCATCCTTGTCCAGACCATGAACAGGTGGGCAGCATGGGCCTGGTGGAGATGCTGCACCGCTCCAACCTCTTGGCTCTGGTGGGTGGTGGTAGCAGCCCCAAGTTCTCAGAGATCTCAGGTAAGTCCCTCATTCTGCCCTTAGCCCAGATTCCCTGGAGCTCTGGCCTCCCCCAGGCACCCCAGGGCACTGGCAGATTAAGTCAGAGTGCCTCAAAGTCACACAATGAGGCCTACAGCTTGGAAGTCATGGATCTTATAGCTTGACAAGCTTGGTGTTTTGTCTTCATTTAACAAACACATAATGCCTCTGTTATGCCATGTTCTTGCTTACAGAGCACTTACTATGGGCCTGGTACTGTGATAAGCACTTTATGTGCATTAACTCATTTAATCTTCATAGTAATTCTATGTGATAGGAAATACCATCATCTCAATTTTCACAGATAGGCCTAGAGAGGGTAAGTGATTTATCCAAAGTCACACAAACAATAGGGTCAAAATCTTGTGGAGCCTCTCCCTGCCACCCTCTTGCCTTGAGCCTTAAACCCATTATGTTTTAAAGGTTTTTGTTGATCCCACTGGGACATGGCCAGAGATGCCCTAGGCGAGGCACAGAGCCCTAGGATTCCTCACAGAAATCTCTTGGTTATGGGTTGGGTCAGAGCCTCGAGGCAGAAATAGTTACAGGCTTGGCTATCAGTCCCTATTTAGTTGCCCATGGGCTTAGTTGTTCTTGGTCAGAGACCCTCTGAGCTTCAGTTCCCTCATCTGTAAGTGGGTATAACAGTTCTAGAACGTGTTCTCTTAGGAATCTTAGACACAACTTCCCATGATGCCTGAAGTTCACCCTTGGGTGTTAGCAAAAGGTAAAGCAAGTAGGTTGAGGTACCATGGGGAATAGGGGTGGGTCTTGTGTCACCAGAGCTACCTCTCACCCTAAACCTTGGCCTCCACAATGCACCCACCTGCCCAGCAGTGCTGATCTGGGATGATGCCCGGGAGGGCAAGGACTCCAAGGAGAAGCTGGTGTTGGAGTTCACCTTCACCAAGCCAGTGCTGGCTGTGCGCATGCGCCATGACAAGTGAGCCTGAGGAGGACCTGTGGGAGAGGGGAGAGGGAGGAGGTCCCCAAAGCAGACAAGACGGTTAGTCCTACCTGGGCATCCTGTCCTCTGCTCATGGCCACCCTGTGTTGTGTGATGCCCACAGAATTGTCATCGTGCTGAGGAACCGCATCTATGTGTACTCCTTCCCTGACAATCCCCGAAAGCTGTTTGAGTTTGATACCCGGGACAACCCCAAAGGTGAGGAGACTTGGGTGTAAGAGCAGAAGGAAGTAGACAGGGCCCAGATGCTCACGCTTCCAATCTCTCCAGCTTTCATTTTTTTTAAAGATTTATTTATTTATTTATACAAGCACTGGGTACAGTCAGACATGTGGAAGGGTGAGAGAATTCACCAGAGCCAGAGGGGAGAGCAGAGCAGGCAGACTGATGAAGTACACTGCTGAGGGGAGCAGCGGGCAGCAGGAGAGGTCTGCGCGCCATGTGGGACCCTCGTTGGCGGCCGGGGATCGAACCGGTGCTGCAGAGGCTGCGGGCAGCTTCGCAGCCCAGCGCTCAACCACTGCGCCACCAGGGGAGGCCCTCTCCAGCTTTCTGTCCCTTAACCAGTTCCCTATTCCCACCCTCTGCCCTGCCCCACCCCTGGGTACCCCAGATAATAGCAAAAACACCTAGTAAGGATGTGTGTGGGTGTGTTGGGTCCTCTTGTGGCCATCACTGCTACAGAGGGAGGAAGGGAATCTGCCTTGCTGGTCAGGCACACTGCTGAGGCAAGCCCCTTAGGATTCTGTGGGTAGCATGTATCTGGAAGGTGCAAGTCTAGGCCTTATCCAGCTGTGTCCATTCTGAGACCCTCTCTCTCCTTCACCATCCCACCCACTTCATCCCCACACCTAGGGCTCTGTGACCTCTGCCCCAGCCTAGAGAAGCAGTTGCTGGTGTTCCCTGGACACAAGTGCGGGAGTCTGCAACTTGTGGTGAGCTGCCCAGCGAGCAAGGGCGGGTTGGTGGGTGGGCTGGCTCTCCGTGTGAACTCTTGGCCCCCCTGTTGCCTACTACCCCAAGCCCAAACGACTCCTTCCACTGTAGGACCTGGCGAGCACAAAGCCTGGCACGTCATCTGCTCCATTTACCATTAACGCACATCAGAGTGACGTGGCCTGTGTGTCCCTGAACCAGCCAGGCACTGTAGTGGCCTCAGCTTCCCAGAAAGGCACCCTTATTCGTCTCTTCGACACCCAGTCCAAGGAGAAACTGGTGGAGCTGCGTCGAGGCACTGACCCCGCCACCCTCTACTGGTGAGCACAGGGTCTTGTGGTGGGCTGGTGACCCTGTGCCACATGGCATGTGAGCAACACTGCTGGTCTGTATTCCAGCATCAACTTCAGCCATGACTCCTCCTTCCTGTGTGCTTCCAGTGATAAGGGCACAGTCCATATCTTTGCTCTCAAAGATACCCGCCTCAACCGCCGCTCTGCGTGAGTACTCATACCCTGCCCTGCCTCTTCTCCATCCCCCTGCCCGTGTACCACACCTGGGCTTACCCAGTGCTACCTGCAGGCTGGCTCGCGTGGGCAAAGTGGGGCCTATGATCGGGCAGTATGTGGACTCTCAGTGGAGCCTGGCAAGCTTTACCGTGCCTGCTGAGTCAGCCTGCATCTGTGCCTTCGGTCGCAATACTTCCAAGAATGTCAACTCTGTCATTGGTGAGTGGATAGCCCTTGGTTGAGGGGTACTACATGGCAAAGACCTACAAATTGGACCTGAAATAATTTTAGGGCATGGGAAGCCTGAGGGCGCTAGAATGGATAAAGAGGGATGATATACAGGCAAAAGCCTAGGGGTAGACCCCGGGCCACGGGGCATCTGAGGATTGGAGTGTGTGGCTTCAGCAGCCTCTAATCTTTTACTGATCCTCCCCTCCTCCAGCCATCTGTGTAGATGGGACCTTCCACAAATACGTCTTCACTCCTGATGGAAACTGCAACAGAGAGGCTTTCGATGTGTACCTCGACATCTGTGATGATGATGACTTTTAAGGACCCTGGGGTTTGTGCTAGGAACTTGCAACGGCAAATCACAAAGCCTTTGAGGGAGGGTTGGAGTGCTGTGGAAGTCGCCGGCCAGCAAGTGTTAATGCAGCAGGTGTCCGCCTTCCACTCAGCAGAGCAATGTCTAAACAGATCATGTCCACTAAGAACTTTATGATGACCGTGTGTCCTCCTGTGTGCCCACAGTGCCATCCAGGAACCCAGGGAGGCAGCTGACCCCCCCCCTGCCCCTGGGGCTCCCAGCCTGGAGAAGACTGCCAGGGACCCAGCGGGAGTGCCCTAATCCAACCTGTAGGGATTTTAAAAACTTGTCAGAGATGTCTGATGTGAGGAAAATGAATAAAAGACCCTTAATAGTATTTATGGCTAAATCGAGGGGGGGGAGTGGCCTAGATAAGATAAAGCTGAAAAGGCCCTGCAGGAGTTTCCAGGAAAGATGTGGTGGCCGTCTTGGACCTTGACAGGGAGGAAGTGGGAGTTTTGCTGTTAATCTCTGCGAGTACTCTGAAATCTGGCAATTGGCTACAGTGTGCTTGAGCTGCTGGCTGGGCCTAGCACCGCTGCCCCGCCCCCAACATCCCCCTCCCGTAGCGCCCCCGCCCGGGGGCGAATAAAAACGCTATGCCCTGCGGAGGCGGAGACTTGATTTCCCACCAACCCCTGCTGCTTTACAGTTCCGGTGTGTTGCTTGCGTGTTCGGTCACGTGCCCTGCTGCGTCTGTGCAGTTTGCTTTGGTGGCGAGGGGTGCATCGCTAAGCCCGAACTCCATTTCCCGGTGCTCCCCGCGGCGGCGCAGGGTGTAACGGGTGTTGTAGTCGGGCCGCACTTCTAGTTGGTCCAGCTACATCCACTGGCAGGATGTCGGAGGTGCGGCTGCCACCGCTGCGCGCCTTGGACGACTTCGTTCTGGGGTCGGCGCGTCTGGCGGCCCCAGATCCGTGCGACCCGCAGCGGTGGTGCCACCGCGTCATCAACAACCTCCTCTACTACCAAACCAACTATCTTCTGTGCTTCGGCTTCGGTCTCGCTCTGGCCGGGTGAGGGAGGAAGGGAGTCGCCTGCAGGGCACGGAGGGTGGGCCCGCTGGTTTTTGAGGCCCGGGCAGGGTAACCTTGGGGAGGGGCGTTGTAAGACCAGGAATAGCGCGTTGAATAGAGATGGAAAGCCTAAGGGGCATAAAAGGGGAAGGGGGCTTGAAGAAGTGGGACCTGGTTGTGAGGAGGGCCTGGGGTAGGATAGAGCCTGACTGAGGGGACCTGAGAAGGACCGAGAAAGTTGGAACTCAAGGGGAAAGTGGGGGTTGGAGAGGGGCCTTGTAGAGGAGGGGAGCCTGAAAGTGGCCCGTGAGTGTGCCTGGGGTATGGTGGGTGACGTGAGTGACCTCGGAGATCATAGGGCAGAGACCAAGACAGGGATGTCGTCAAGTTGAAGCATGTGGAGGGTGGACTTGTGTGAGCTCTGGCCTTGAAGAGGAGATATGAGGGGAACATCCCTCGGAGAGGTACCTGTTGGGGAGCTCGAGGCAAGAGGGAGGACCCAGGGATGGACGGGCTGAGACGGGAGAGAGGCAGAGCCTGGAGGAGGAGCTTGGCAGGGCGGGGATTAAGAGCGGGTCTGAGAACCTCTCGGCTGGCCAGGCCTGTAACACTGGGTGGAATCTACAGGGAAGTGGGAACCTGGATGGAGGGGGGCGTCGGTCTGTCAGGAGAGGAAGCCTGGAAGGGGTGCGCTGTAAGCACCCTGGGGCTGGGGAGAGGGAAACTTGGAGACAGACGCCCTGGAAGAGGAACTTATAAGGACTGGATGGGTTTGGGTAGGTTGAGGTGGAGGAACTGGAGAGCGGTCCTGCGGGACTAGAATTAGAAGGAAAGAACAGGAAAGGGCCAGAAGCCTGTGGACCTAGAGGGATGGGAGGACCTGAACTGGGACATCTAAGGAAGTTGGGGCTGTAGGGTTGATGGGTAAGAAATGAGAGTACACCCGGGAGCCTGGGAGTTGGAAGCTCTGGAGACTAGACCAGTTGGAGACAGGGCTGACAGGAGTATTTTCTGGGCTGCAGGGTCCACAGAGGTGGGACCAAAGCACTTGGGGCCAGATCAGGTGAACAGTGATCCAGAGGACTCTGAGGCCTGCCGGCCCTCCCAGCATGCCGGGCTGGCTAACTTAGTTCCATTGTCCTTGCAGGTACATGCGCCCACTTCACACCCTCCTAAGCGCGCTGGTGGTAATGGTGGCCCTTGGCGTGCTGGTGTGGGCCGCTGAGACCCAAGCAGCCGTGCGCAGATGCCGCCGCAGCCACCCTGCCGCCTGCCTGGCCATAGTGCTCACAGTCAGCTTTCTCATCCTCTGGGCGGTGAGCGGCGCTTGCACCTTCCTGCTCAGCATTGCCGGGCCTGTGCTTCGTGAGTCCCTCCACTACCCTTCTATAGCCTGTAGCAGGGAAAATGGCCAGCCCTACCCGGGTTCCTGGGCTGAGAGGGGGCTGGGACACTTGGCTGGCAAGGCCACACCCCTTTCATGGGGCGCCTTCCCTGGCTTCCCTTCCGGGAACACCCTTCTTACTGCCACCTGGGCCTCACGGCTGGTGTTAAGTACCCTTCCCTGGCTAGGTCCCCATCCACAGGTCCCCATCCACAGGGAACAGTCAGGGCAGAGACTGGCACCAAAGGCTGGGCCATCGCGCCCTGTGGGCAGAGGCAGCGGGCACAGACAGGCAGACAGGGACCAGGGCTCCTTTAGGCACCCCTTGGGGGAAGATGAACCCAACAGCCCTTGACCACGCCCCTTTTGCAGAGTGTTCTACTTTGCCACACTTAATGCATCAGAGGCGCCCTGGCCACTGCCTACTTTGGCCTGCCTGTGCCCCAATTACCCTCTGTGGGCCCCATTTGGCTAAAGGCTAATTAATGTCCCATCTCACCGACCCCATTTTCCTCCTGTTGCCCACAGTGATCCTGGTGCACGCCTCACTGCGTCTGCGCAACCTCAAGAACAAAATTGAGAACAAAATCGAAAGCATTGGACTCAAGCGGACACCAATGGGGCTGCTGCTGGAAGCATTGGGACAAGAGCAGGAGGCCGGATCCTAGGGCCCTGGGATATGTACCCAAGTACTGCAGAATACTACCCCCTGCATACCCATACTGGGAACCCAGAGCCCTTTCCCAGC
Source organism: Talpa europaea (assembly GCF_964194135.1). Lineage (NCBI taxonomy): Eukaryota > Metazoa > Chordata > Mammalia > Eulipotyphla > Talpidae > Talpa > Talpa europaea. The sequence continues at coordinate 32,262,251 of NC_140081.1, read as the reverse complement.
CTTTAAAGAGGCGCCCCCTACCCAGTTCAAAAAGCAGGGTATCTGCAACCCTCTCTCCAAATCCAAAACTGGCATAATATTGCCTCATACCCACTCATTGCCTAGGGAACCCATCATCCCCAGCCCTGAGCTTGCGACCCAGAGCCAGTCCAAAACCAGGATTTGGAGACCAGAGCATCCATGGCCCACCTCAAAATTGACCCAGAGACACTCCTCCCAACTCCAATTTGAGACCCACCCATCTCCCATGCTCAGCGCCAAAGCTGGGATCTGGGACCAAGGGAGCCTCAAATCTTGAACCCTGAACCAAGACTTTTCTAGACCCTACCCCAGCTTTGAACCTAGGTCAAGGCATTGCCAAATTCTTGCACCCCAGACCCAAGTGTTCCCAGCCCTTATCTTGGGGGAAGATTTAAATATTCTGACCCTGTTGGAACACTTGGGCCCAGATGACCCTCACACCAGCCCCACTAGCCTCCCTCCAGCTCTGCGTAGGGATTCTGCCCCCCTCCCCCAAGTTCCTCAGTGCTGAGGACCAAGAGGTGAGTGGCAGTAAGGTGGAGTGGCAGTAAGCCAAGAGGTGGGGCATATTTATCAGTGTTCCCGCAACAATAAAGGCTTTTGGCATTGTTCAAGCCAGTCTGGGCCTCCTGAGTACTCCGTGTGTTCAAAGGCTAGAAGTGGCAGTCTGCCTTTCACTTCTGGGTGGGCCTCTCACAGCCTGGGGCCCTGTCAGACACGTGGGCTCAGTCCATTCCTAGAACCTCTTACCTCTGGAGCAGTGTTAATGTGCGAGGTAATTAAGAACAAGGAGCGTTTCTTATCACCCGTATCACTAAGGGCTCTTGTTCAAGACCGGCTAGGGATCTGAGCGCACATAGGCAAAGAAGTTGCCTCACATCATAAAGCAAGTAAAGCCAAAACGGATGACATTATCACAGGCTGTTTCCATGGTGCTCTATTTTTTTTTCCCTGTACAAATACATTATCTGATCTTAGCTAAAGGTGTGGCCCCTGAGGTGAGGCAGTTAAGAGGAACAACATATGGGTTCAGTTTACACATTTATTATAGAAATCCCCTTCCAGTGTGGGTAGTGTACTGGGCCCAGGTCCATTGGTACAAAAAGAAAAGTTTAACACCAGGTAAAGGGGGTAGGGGGACCCCCAGCTCCAGAAAGTCACAGATAGGTATCATAGAAAACACAGCTTGTGTGGATTTGTTTAAAAAGTGGTGGATGGAAGGAAAGCCAAGGAAGACGTGACGTAGCCTGTGGCCAGATGTCACCTGAGGATTTTACTGGCATCTAATAGATGCCAGGTTCCACCACCACAGCAGCCCAGGATGCAACACACCCAACAGCTCTGCCCTTTGGTCCTCCTGCGGGGCTCTAATTGGGAACAGTCAGGGCAGAAAGTGCCACCAAAGGCTGGGCCATCGTGCCCTTTGGGCAGAGGCAGCGGGCACAGACAGACAGGGACCAGGGCTCCTTTAGGTACCCCTTGGGGGAAGATGAACCCAAGCACCCCACCCAGCCTTGGGTCCTTCCAAATGTGGGCAGTAGGCCCACCTTCCTAAGAACTGCCCCAATACAGGATGGCAGGGAGTACTGTTCACACCAGGGTCCCCCCGGCTGCCCCAGTCAGGGCCCTAAGACCCTATATGGTCCATTTTATGGAAGGGGCTCCTGAATGGAGTAGGCTGGGCATGGGAACAGGAATGAACCCAACCAGGAAGAGATCACAGTTTCCCTTTTACAAAACGTCTAGTGTTGGGGCAAGACAGTGAAGACCTAAATCACAACTGTAAACAGAAATGGAGGAAGGGGCTTGGAGTCCCCATGACATCATCCCCCCTCTTGTAAGCTGGCCGAGGGCCCCCAGTCCCAGCACAGTGTGAGAAGAGAAGTGGGGCATCAGACAGCGTTGTGGGCCCACGTTGAGCCAGAGGCTTGGGAAGATCAGGTTGGTGCCCCGAGGACTGAGAGCAACCACACCCCCGGGCTCAGCGCAGTTGGCTGTGTGCTCCTCAGACTGGACACTTGCCCAGGCCAGCGAGGAGCGTATCAGAAGGGGTCAGACCAGTGTCCCCGGGGTCTGGGGGTCAGAAGTGGAGGACTGCTCCCCCTCTAGCGTCAGGTCACTTAAACGAGCGCTCAGCTCCGGGGGGTACAGGAAGTCCGCGTAGTATCTTTAGAAGGGGTAGCAGGAATCCGGAGGACAGGATGGGAAGACAGAAGAGAAGAAAAGACGGACAAGACACAAAGAGAGAGAGGAAAAGAGGCTCGTTAAAGAGGTGGAGGCAGGCAAAGGACAGCTGCTGTAGGCTCTCAAGTGTGGGGCACAGCGAGAGGAAGAAGAGAAAGGCGAGGGGTACAGCTGGCCCTTCCTCTCAGCACCTGGTTTCAAGGCTCCCTTTCAGCTGACATGCATTACAGCTCTTCCCTAGCTTGGGAGTGGATGCTGCCAGCGGGCCCGAGACCCCTCCACTGCGAGCCCCTGGACTAATGTGGGTCGGGCAAGGCCTGCTGACCCTGTGCCAAGCCCGCAGCGAGTTCTCCCCTGCTCCAAGTCATCAGCTATCACTACTAGCTGCTCTCTGGCCTGGATACTTTCACCATGTGCCTCAAGAGACCCCAACCCATCAGTAAAAGCAACCCCCATACCTGCCAGAGACAGGGGGCGCCGTGAAACTCCTTGAGTGCGGGAGCGGTGCCTGGCTGGGGGCCCCATACAGCGCCTGGCCCACTTCATAGCAGCGGGCATGGAGGAAAGGTGGGTGTTGCGGGCCCATGTGGGGGAGCACAGGCCGGCGCTGGGGCCCCGAAGCCAGTCCCGAGTTCCGGATGTACCAGTCCCGCAGCCCCTCCAGGGCAAGGTTCTTGTGGCCGCTGCGCTCACCAGCCGGGGGCACGCGGGCATGTGAGGGCATCCACAGCAGAGAGTTTGGATGCACCTCCAGACCCTCGGCAGCCTCCAGAGGCAGGCCACAGGGTTTGGGGCGGGTGGCACGGGTGTGGGGGTCCTTGCTGCGGAGGAGGGGGCTGCTGCTGTCAGCTGCATACACTGGTGGTGGGCCTGGGAGCATAGCAAGGAACCCATCCCGGCGGGAGAGGGGTCCTGGGGCCTCAGCTGCAGGTAGCAACTCCCCCCAGGCTGCCCCACCGCTACCTCGGGGCAGGCCCCGGTCCAGGGAATAGTCCAAGAGAAAGTCCCCACACATAGGTGGGAGCCGGGGGGGCCCGCGGGAGGCAGGGGCAGCTGAGCTAGGCCGGGCAGCCCGGGGTGGGTCTGGGGGGCCAGCTGTGCGGGAGGAGAAGGCAGGGGTTGGCTGGGGGCGCTCATACAGCACCTCACTGCTCTTGCAGACCGGGGGGCCAGTGGCAGGGGGAACCAGAGGTGCAGGTGGGGAGCCAGCTCCCCCACCAGCTGCTCGGTCCAACAGCAGGGCCTCGGAGCTGTTGCTACGACGGGTGCGAGCAGCAAAGAGGGAGGCGCGGTCGGAAGCAGGATCAGCCCGGGGGAAGCCCATCTGGGAGTCCTGGCTGCCGGACCATTGGCGAGAATGGAGGCCTTCGGGTCTGGGGGCAGAGGAGGAGGTTGATGGAAGTAGGGTCAGAAAGACCAGACAGACAACGTGAGTGTCCTCCCTTCCCAACCTCTTTCAGAGCCTTCACTTTCACATCTCCAAAATGGGCCCAGGATTAGAAATCGTGTGTCTGAATGAAGGTGATAGATACGAAGCAGGTGTGAGCCTGTTCCCTAAATCTTGTGCAGTGTTGTAAACCCATGTTACCTCAATTAAAAAAAAATAGTATTCGCCTTAGCACAGGATCAGGACATAAACAAAAGCAGAGATGTGCTCATACTTTGACCATTATTGTCCCAGAATTATTTTTCTTGCTTCAAGAATAAAGTAGGAGAAATATATATATAATAGTGGTAGGTCACAGCCTGCAAAGGGCTGTGGTACAGAGAGCTGAAAATGTATGGGGGCAACTGGGACAGTTAGCTCTGAGGGAGATGTAAGTACATGCAGGGCTGGGGAGTGAGGACTCTTTCTAACTTATCTCGTCCCTTGTCCCCTGCTCAGACCCTTTTCCCAGCTCCCCAATTTGTCCACCACAAAATCCTACTCCCTAGGCCTGGAATTCAAGACCTTTTTGAACTTTTTGTCCTACTACATGTAGGGACCACCAAAAGCTATCACCAAGTGCCACAAGGATGGGGATTTGGTTTTGTTCCCAGCCTGGAAGCAATAGGCACTCCAGCATTTTTCTTCAACAAACAGTAAGGAATAATAGTTAAAAACACAGAATCCAGAGTCAAACTTGCCTGGGTTCCAATACCAGGTGTTCAGCTTACTAACAAGTTATTTCACCTCTCTATGCCTCATTTTCTTCATCTATAAAGTGACAACCACCACAGCACATACCTCATAGGGATCTTGTGACATTTAAATGAGCTGACACCAGACAGCACTGATTCCTACCATGCAGGAAGTGCTCGGTACATGTTAACTAGAACTTGGCCTACAATGTCTTCCCAAGGCAGATACACTTCACAGTGAGGAGCAGAGATTCAAAAAGGGAAATGCACAGAAGAGCCCATACTCAAACTCTGGTGTTTCTGTCCTTCAGTCCCCTCCCCCTTCTTTTCGATCAACTAACTCTTAGTCACCTTTCAAAGCCCAGTCTCTCATGCCCCACACTCTCTGATAATACTCTTCCTAAAAGCCTCAATTAAAACCAACATTTCCCCCTCTGGTGCTCAAATCCACCCTGAGCCTCCTTACTTGCAGAGCTGGGGACCAGTACCCCGGGTGAGGACAGGGGTGGCAGGTACACTTCGCCCCTCAAAACTGGAGGCACTCCTGGGCAGCGAGCGTGTGGGGCTAGACAGAAATAAGAAGGCCAGGTTAAAGACTGTACCGATCAGCATGCCTTCCTGCCAGGCCAGACTCAGGGTCCCACTCCCTGCATCTGGGGAAGAGAGGAAACGGGTTCACCCTTACCTGGTGGGGCTGGCCACAGAGTTCCGCCGGCTCTTCAGGTCCCCATAGAGATCTGACGGGGGTGGTTTCCATGGAGTTCGCCGCTCAGGGCTGCCCCCAGATACTGCCCGCAGCTGGTCCCAGGCCTTGGGTGGCGAGGGACGCTCCGCCAAAGGGAAGCAGCTACGGGGATCCTCTGGGAGGAAAGGAGAAAACAGGGGAGGAGTCAATGAGAGGGGACCCCCACAGGTAGCGGGTAAAGCAAAGGGCAGGGGCTAGCGAGGCAGAGGGCTGAAGAGGAGCCAAGGGATGAGACGGGCACTGGGGCTGAAGAGGACAGGCAGGTGGGGGAAGCCAAGCAGAGGGGGGCCCCACAGGACAGGACCGTGGAGCTAAGGAGGGGCTGAAGAGGGAAGGGAGGGCTGACCATCAAAGGATGGACGGGCTTGGGGAATAGAAGCCTCACCATTGTCATGGCTGGCCCCAGACTCTGACAGGGAGCTGCTCTCTGAGTGCAGAACTACATCTTCTACAGGAGAGAAGGGAGAGACCAGGCACGTCAATGCGAGGCCTAGTGCCATCCCCTCACACCAACGTCCGAGCTCCTCCACACCATATCCCTCCCAAGAACAGACCTTTTCCTGAGTCCAAGATCACCAGTGGCTTGGTTCTACACTTTCTGGTGCCTATCAATCAGTTCCCAAAGGCCCCACTTTCCCCAGGAGCCAGTTTACAACTCTTCTTAGTAGTTGGTCCTTCAGGTTCTGCCTACATCCCTCTCTCCCACTTTCACCAGTGCAATGATGAGCCAAGTCTCACCTTGGCTGAGCTGAGCGAGGCGTGTGCCCAGGCAGACACCCTGGGCAGCAATGACAGTGCCTGTGGACAGTGGCTGGGGTGACGGGAGCACAGGGAGGCCGAGGCGAGCACGGAAGTCCCTGAGTTGCTCCTCCAGCTCGTGCAGCCTCCGCAGTGCATCGGCCTGGACCTGGCGCCGCCGGCGGCGCTGTTCGGCACTCAGCTCAGGGGCCAAGGCCAGGCGGCGGGCAGCTGCTGCGATCTGCTGCTGCACAGACACCTCACGTTCCAGGGCCTCCAGAGCCAGCTCCTGTGGGACCCACCCAAGAGGATGGGATGGGATGAAGTATTGGAAATCCAGGGCAGAGCCCACCTATTCTGCAGGGACTGTCTACACTGCAGGCAGGGCCTGCTCTTCCTAGGGATGGTCTATTCCCCTGGCGGGGGGAGCTTATTCCCTCTGGGAATAGAAACAGTTTTGTTTAGGGGTGAGAGGTCTATTCTGACAGCATCCTCAAGAAGGTCCCTTCTCACCTTCTCTCTCCTTCCCTGGGGCCAACCCCCTACTCTGGCCTCTGGGTTTTCTCTAGGCTCCTCCTCCTCCATACTGGTCCCATCCCCTCTTATTCTCCATGCCCATCTCCTCACCTCAGCAGGGCACAAGGAGTGGTGTGCTGGGTTGGGGTGCGGTGGAGGGTAGGTTCGGGCGGGAGGGGGCCGCCGGCGGACTAACTGGGGCCGTTCACCAGGCCGCTCACCAGGCTCGAGCGGGCACTCAGGGGGCAGCTGGCCAGTCAGCTCCTGGAGGCAGGCAGGGGTCAGAGGCTACCAGGGTTAGTTGCGGGGATGAAGCAAAGCAGCAATGATTCCAGAAGCTATGGAAGTCCTATAGGGAGCCCAGCCCTGCTGAGTGCCCCAAGCCCATCATGTCTCTTCCTCCTCCCACAATCTCCACCAGGTAGGTGTGCAATGTAGACTCACCCCCTCAATGGCCCAAATCTCTGGGGCGGCAGGCAAGGAACACAGAGAGACCCGCTTTCGAGTCCAGAATTTCCTTGCTTTTATAAAGACGACATAGTCCACATGTATATATTATATAACACTTCCTTTAGAGTGCAGGGCTGCGTGCTCTGAAGCACATTATTATTTCTGGCAAGCTGCATGGACATTCACACTAAGAGGGGTAAATCGAAACTATAAATCACCCAGTGTCAGTTCAGGTCAGATTTTGCTGCCAAATTTTGGAAACAGCTTTTGTTTTTTGAGGTTTTTTTGGAATTCCAATTGTTGATACAGGACTGTGGGCTTATGTTATAATATTTTATTGTTTCTGAGACATCTGAGCTGAGCTTTGAGGAGCTGGAGGATAATAGGGTATCTACAGCTCAGCCAAGTACCTCAGTAACTACCACCACCTGCCTACCTAGAGGCTCCAGCTCCTCACATCCCACCCACCAACACCCTTAGAGTCAGGCCCTCACCGCCTCCTGGAGACACACTTTGCGTAGCTCTTGAAGTTTCAGGCTCAGGGCCTCCTGCAGGGCCCGCTGCCGGTCCAGCAGCCCCCGCAGACGCTCTGACTTTACCTGGGGGGTGGCCTCTCCAAACAGGGCAGCTGGACAGAGAGGGAGCCAAGATTAATGGGGAAGCAGGGCAACCTGGGGCAGCTGTGGGGCCAGAGGTCAACCCTACCCAAGTGGGCAGTGGTGACTCAGAGGAGGAAATGAGGTAGCAGGAGAGGAAGCAGTCACGGACCTGGAGCATTGAAGGTGGGAGAGCTGATCAGCTGACCTTTGACTTCCATCCTGGTGCTACTGAGAGGCCGGGGCTGATGGCTGGACAAGGCCTGGCAGTGAGGCACAGGAGCCACTGAGGATCGCATTCGTGATTCCCCCAAACCCTGCCCCTACCCAGCTTCCCACACCCCAGCTGGGAAGAAGGGGTTCCCTGATCCCACCCACCTGCTTGAACTGCCCTCTTGAAATCTGTGTATGTCTGGACCCACCAAGCCCTGGTACCTTGGTTCCCTTCCCATTGAGTGGGAGCACAGCAAGTGGGGAGCTGGGTGGACTTACAACGCCTCCTCAGAGGCCCATAGGCCACAGTCAGGAGTCTCACCTGGGGAGGGAGAATTAACGGTACAGATTCAACTAACTATAGCAGCGGGCATTTACTAAGCACCTGGGTGCCAGAAACAGTAACCATCCGCACCACGGTTAACCTTCATAACACCCCTGTGACGGAAGTTCTGTGACGATTATCACTCCCGTGTTAGATTGAGGAAAGGAAGGCATAGAGGTAAAATAAGTCGCCCATGGCTAAGCTGTAGCCCAGGCCCACCCACCCCTACCCACAATCCCTCATGGAGCTGCTCCAATCCCACCAACTCCTCCTAAGTTCCCCAGTCAGCCAGGCCTCCTTCTCTGCCCCCAGACACCCTTGCTGATCAGAAGCCTGGCCTGGCTGGCTGCCAGCCCTGCCTTCATGCCCTCCTCTAGAGTCTGTTCCCTCCCTCCCATATCCTGCTCAGTCCCCAGCTGGGAAGCCAGGTGATATCACCTCCTACCACTTGGCCTGACCTCAGAGGCAGGTGACAGGGAGGGCCTCACAAGGCCACCAAGGTCTCATCCCCACCTACTTTGAAATCCACAGCCGAGATGATGGCCAGGTATGCGGAAGACCCAGGCAACAGAGGAGGCGTGGGCTGAAGCCCTTTCCTTCCCTGTCTATACACTGTGGGATATAGCTAAGCTACTAACATGGTGTCACCAATTTCTTGGCAGTCCTCTGAACTGCCCCTTACGGTTGGTATCTCTCCCTCCACATCAGGGGCAGGGTCAGCCCCTATAGCCTTTTTGTAGATCCAGCAGCAGCCATGCCTTACAGAGGCACTCACATGCCCACCCTCCAAGGCCTGGCATTGCCTGGAATAACAGGATTTCCTTGAGGTCCCAGCTCAGCCTCCTCTGCCCCTTGGATCCTGGGGCTCCTTCCCCTGGCCTCATTTGGGTTTGAGGAATTCTCTAAACCTTCCTCCACCCCACCAGGAACCTCAACTCCTCTCCCATGGGCCGATGCACCAGGACTGTTCCCACATCTCAAGCCAGGCTGCCCCGAGCCTTCCTTCCCTGGGAGCTCGTGGCCTCCTGGGAAGTCAACAAAGAGTCCAGACAGGAGCTCTGACTCCACTCTCTCAGTCTGACCTTGGGGACATAACTCAGGCCTGAGTCATGGGGTCACTAGGCAGGCTAGACTCAGGGTCAACGCCCCACTCCCCCACACCTAGCTCCCAAGCCTCAGCTTCCACTCTTTCTGTTTGCCTGCCCTATGCACATTTGCCTTGGGGCCAGGGTGACCCTTCTCCCCCCCAGAGAGGGCAAGAAGGAGGATCCCAGCAGCCCTCTCCCCAACACCCCCTCCAGACCCCTGCCCAGCAAACCAGGCCCTGGGTCTCCCCACTGGACAGAAGCCATGTCCTGTCCCAGAATGGACTGTAGCAAGAGAGCTGCAGAAGCACCCCCCCCACACCCAGAGGCGGGCCCAGCAGGTTTTTCAGGTCTGCCCTTCTGACACCACAGCGGAGAAAGAAATTCCTGGCTGTAATGACTGTTTACAACTAAGATACCTCACCTGGGTGGCACCCCAACACCCTCAGTAGGACCCCATTTCTACATCCTGCCACCGTCAGAGCAAATACATATTCCAGGTGTCTGGGACTACTCTCCGCACCGCCCAAGGGGTCCCCCTGTCCCAGCTCTTGGGGAACAGATGGGGGCCAGGCAGGCAGGTGCCAGGAAGCAGTTACTCAATAGCCTGGTCTGGGCTTTCCTGGGGGCCTGGGCCCAGAGTAGGAGGTCAGAGGCTGCTCCTTCAGGTGAGGAAGGGGGAAAGGAAGTAGGGGAGTGGAGAAGAGAGACTCTGGCTTCTTTTCTCCCCCATCTCTTCCCCTCATCTATTTCAGGCAAGGAATCGGCTTCAGGTCAGGAAAAGAACTTGGACATTTGGGGCTTCAACCCTCTACTCAGGCCCACCCTCCCTCACCGAACAGGCACAGACCTGGTTCTCCCTCCCACCTTCACCCCCACAGGGAAGTTAGTATACCCCGTACCCCCTCACCCCACCCTTGGCCCATTGTTCCCAGGTGCTCACCAGTGCCAGAGAGGTGTTGGCGGGCGGCTTCGGGGACCACCAAAAAACAGCTGTCTCAACCAGCCACGGCTCCAGCTGGTAGTGGCAGTGAGCTAAGTGTGCAAAGGCTGAGGACGCCTCCCACTAGGCAATGGCCCAGCCTACCTGGCCAGGGCTGGGCGGCCCCGTACCTTTTAACCCTTGCTTGCCTGCCACCAGGGCTCAAGCCACCCATAAGGGCAGTCTTGGGGCCACGTCCTCTCAGGGTATTCGGCATGGCCCAGAAGACAGCCTGGACACCCCTCCCCAAATCCATACACCTAGCAGAGAACTGAAAAAGTAGGACTAAGGGTCGTGGGAGTGGCAACTACCTCTCCAGTTGCCCAAGTTCCCAGGTCAGACCCTGCCCGCCCAGCCCGTCCATAGGTCTTACCTGGGAGCTAGGGGTGGAGATCTGGGAGCTGCTAAGCACATGGGAGGCCTCCTGGGTCTCTTGGCAGCAGGTATCACATTCCTGAGGCCCTTACCCTTTCCTTCCAGGGCAAGGCAGGGATAGGAGAAGGTCTTAAAGCAACTCCCACCCACACAGGGGTAAAGGTTTCCCAGGCTGGGGACAGAGGGAGTAGACTTTTCTGAGGAGAAACCAGCCACCTTAAGCAGCTCCAGAAGCAATCATCCCATCAAACTGACAAAGTACGCATGTGTTTAACCCCTCCGGACCCTTACAAACCTGGGAGGATGGTGTAGACCCAGCTCCTCATAGCCAGCTAGTAGATGCAGAAGCTGGGGCTCAGAGAAGTGAAGAAGCCGGTTCAGCTCACAGAGGCATAACAGCAGGTAGAATCCAGACTTGAGGGTGGGGGTGTAGGTCCTGGGTCGGTGGCAGACAGAGGTGACTCCTGCAAGGGAGGAGGAGTGGGAAAGGAGACTCATACTGCTTCCCGTCTAAGCTGGTCTCCCCCATTCCTCCCTCCTTGGGCCATTTTTTGGTCAGGAGTGGCTTCGTGCCAGCCAAAAATGAAGGGCTCTGAGTCCCTGTGACATACTGCTTCCCTGCAACACCAGCTGGGCCTGCCCCGGCACACACCACACACATCCTGCGCTCCATTTGGAACCATCTGCTCTGTGACCTCAGAGCCCAGGCCCAAGCCAGGCCCCTGCAGCAGCCTGTGCCATGATGTAAAAGGGCAGAGTGAGGATAGGCTCCTCCCCATTTGGCAGGTGGGCCAAGACTGGAGAGGATTCCCTCTGTGTCGACGGTGCCCCACATACATGTTATTGAGGCCTCCACCATCCTGCCCACCTTTCTTCCTGGGTGTGAGATTTCCGGCATGAGACACAAAGGCCCCTTTCATCATCCCCTCTCCCTGCCCGGGGCTGGTGGAGGTGGTAGCCACAAGGTGGGCAGCTAGGTGTTGGCGAAGCCTGTCTTCTATTCAGCACAGACCCTCCTGCCTCACGTGGGACACCAAGGATGTTAGGAAAAGGGATAGTTATAAAATCAGAGTCCAGAGGGACAAGGGAATCTGGCAACGCAGACTGAGTCTCAAGGTTCCTCATCTGTAAAACAGTAACCACTCGTTACAGAGCCAAGAGAGGCCAAAGTAACTTCAAAAGGTGTATCAAGAAACTCATACCACATCATTAATGACTGTCAATAACAACAATAAACTCACTCACAGGTAGACGGCTGTGGAGGGGAAGAGTGGAGAGCAGGTAACGGAGTCACCTACATACATCATCACTCTGGTCCATGGCTTTTAACAGCCTAGCAGATGGCCAGCCTCTAGGAGCCACCCCAGTTGGGGCCTGAGCCTTGCAGAGCGCTGGCAAGTGCTAGGTCTGGAATCCAACCTAGCTCTGCCACTGACTGGTTGCATGACTGCTTGAAAAAGTCATTTAACCTCTCTGTGCCTCAATGTCTTCATCTATAAAATGGGAATGATGATAACAGTATGTACCTCACAGGGTGGTGTGAGCATGACATGAGTTAACACGTTTAGAGTTTGCATAGGGCAGTGCCTGGCAGTCACAATTACAAGTATTCCACCCAATCCAAACTCACGACTCAAATAGCACAGCTTTTTGAGACAGGGCTGGCATCCTTCAGCCTCACCTGAAACATCTGAAATGGAGCTAGTTTTCCCTTGAATAACTTATCCAAAGCTCCACTATCTAAAATCAGAAATTAAATGTATTCAGATGCCTTTTTGAGACAGAGGTGATATTCCCCAGCCTCCAAACCCTCCCTACTTGCTACCCAGACACACAACCCTCCCTACTTGCCAAACCAAACATCTCTGAAACAGAACCATCCCCCCTCATTCAAGCTCTCCCTACTCAGCATCAAAACCCTCAGGAACCAAATATATTCAGATACACTGTCTGAAATCACACTACCCAAATACAGCAACTGAATGCATTTGGATACATCCTTGTGATAGAAATTTGTGCCCTCCCCTTCTTTATGTCTTCTTTATTCACAAGGCAAAATGTGGAAACCAAATACATTTTACACAACACTGTACCCTTACTACCCCAACCCTTGCCAGCACAGTTCTGGAAAACGAATAGATTTGAATACAGGTTTGAGTTAGAGACCTAGCCCTCATTATCTGAATTCTCACTACTCACTCTGTAAAATGCAAACACAAAATACCTTCGCATAAACTCGGTATCTTGCCCAGTCTGAACTATCTGAATTCTCCCTCTCAGAACTCAGCTACCAAATAGACTGGGAGTGAGAGATGCTTGTGTTGTCATTAAAAGGTTTGGATAGGGCCTCCCCGGTGGCGCAGCGGTTGGGCGCTGGGTTGCAAAGCTGCCCGCAGCCTCTGCAGCGCTGGTTCCATCCCCGGCTGCTCCCCGGCCACCTGAGGAGGGTCCCACATGGCGCCCAGACCTCTCCTGCCGCCCGCTGCTCCCCTCAGCAGTGCACTTCTGTCCTTCTGCCTGTTCTGCTCCCCGCTCTGGCTCGGGTGAATTCTCTCACCCTCCCGCGCTTCTGACTATGCCCAGTGCTTGCATAAATAAATAAATCTTAAAAAAAAAAAAAAGGTTTGGATAAATGTTTGAGATAAATGAGATGGGTCTGGTATCTCATTACTCAAACTCTCATTAGTCTCTATGAGAAATGCAGGCACATAACATAATGGAATAACACATTTACCTCTATGCTACTGAAAATTCTCGTCTGTCCACAAAATCAAGGCGATTCAGACAGAGAGGGAACCTCATGGTATAAACATTGTTGTTACCATCAGATGGGCCTGATTCTAATTAGCACCAAGATTTGTACTGCTTACTGTTGAGAGAAGGGGAAGGAATCCCTGCCCCCATTCCACCCCTACCAAGCCCTAAAGTCTCTGGCCTAGAATGATCTTTATCTCAGAGTAGGAAAGCAGGGGATGAAGACCAGGAGATGGGGGGTAACACAACTTAGAAGATTCACACATACCCGAATCCCCTGAGTCCCCTGCCTTCCCCCACATGGGGCAGCCCCCTACCTAGCAAGGCTGGGAACATGATCCAGACCTCACAGACTCCCAGAGAGCCACTGAATAATTTAGGGTGTTCTTTCACACATGGGGAGGGTAGGGGGCACAGGAACAGTTCTATGGCCTCCTGGGGCAGGGAAAGAAATGCAAGCTCTGTGTGAGATCAACGAGTGGGGGTGGGGGAAAATCACATACAAAAACCCCATCAGCTACACAGGGCCCACGAGGTTATGTGCTCTGGCTCATGCTAAGAGAAGCATTTGTGATGAACTTCAGAGGTAATAGGAACAGCAGAACCTCCAAATCCAGGGGCAAGGGATAATGGGACCACTGTCCTGGGCTCAGAGTGAGGGTGTTAGGGAGGAGGGAGATCTGAACAGGTTAGAGGGTCATGGAAAAGAGTCAAATGGGGGCCTGCGGCTGGCAAGGAATTAAGGGAACAGGAAAGAGTATAGGAGACAAAGCAAACCACATTGTTGTAGGATGATGGTCAGGAGACAGGATAGAGAATGAGCCAGGATATTTGATGGTGTGGAGTCAGGTGCAGGACATGAGTCAGAGAAAAATCAGGGACAGCAGGGGATGAAAGAGCAGAGCAGGGGTCATCATCAGTATAGAAGGAGTCAAAAGACATGACTGGGGACAGGCCAAGACAGCAGTCAAAGGAAGGAATTGGAGAAAGGGCAGGGTCAAAATGGAGGTAAGGAGCAGGAAAAGACAAGGACAGAATGAGGATCGGAATGAGGTCTGTCTTGGCACATGAGAAGATGGGAAAACTATGGGGCTGGGGGTGGGTCTAAAGGTGGTGAGCCAGATAGGATCAGATGGATAGTACAGGGTGGGGACAAAGTAGGTAAGTTAAAGGTCAGGAATTTGTTCAGACCTAGATCAGATTGGTGTTAGGGAGACAGGACATGACTGGAAGGGTTCAGAGTGGACAAGAGTTTAAGAAACAGACGGTCAAGCATCAGGACAGAAACTAGGGTGATCGGGACAAGGCAAGAAGAGCTTCAAAGATAGAACAGCCAGGCAAGGATCTGGGGTGAAGCCAAGGAACCCAAGAACAGAACTAGATGGGGTCTGGGATCAGGAGTAGGTTTAGGGGAACAAAAAAGGGGTTGAGGATCACACCAAGCCGGAACATGGTTAGGTCAGCGATCAGATTGGATGCCCTGAGGCCAAGACTGCCCGGGGTTCACGGTTTAAAAAAGGTCGTCAGGTCCGGCAGTGGTCCAGCCCGAGGCCACGGGGTCAGAGGTCGTAGTGCGCGCGCAGGTCCATCCCCCCTCCGAGTTTCCGGGCCCTCACCCCGCCCTATCTCCTCCCTTCCTCCCCAAGCGGGCGTTACTCACCGAGGGTCCTCGCCCCGCGGTGTAGGCGGGGTCGGTAGGCCCGGGGGGCGGCAGGTGGGCGCGCCCCTCCTTCGCGAACCTCCCCACCTCGTCCCTGGACTCGTGCCTATTCCCCTTTCCTGCTGTGGGCCACGTTCAGCCGCGCGACTGTTAGCCGAAGGGGCCAGACTTAGCCGAGGGGGCCAGACGGGGGTGGGGGGTGGACGCAAGAAGGGGTGGAGAGGAGCCCCGGCTTGGTGGACCTGGGCCCCCGCCTTGAACTCCAATCTATTCCCTCCCCGCGGCACCACCACCTCGGCCGCGGAGAGCAAGCCTGGGGGTGGGGGGGCGGGGCGCGAGACCACAGCAGCGGCGGAGACGAAATGCGCAGGCGCAAGCTCCAGTCTTTGCTTTTCCTGCCTTGCGAGCGCTGGGAGCGAACAAGCCGGGAGCGCGTGCGCACATGCTATCGCTAGGCCCGCGGAGCTCGCCCCTTCTGAGGCCACGCCCCCTCAATGATCATCCCGACGCCCCTCACCCAAAGTCACCCGCCTATCAGTATCCCATGCTACTCTATAAGTCGCCACACCTGTAAAGTTCCCCAACCACCCTTCGTGCTACCCTCCCATTGCACCTCAAACCACACTCCATCATACCCCAAATTGTATTCCCAAACTATTGTCCATTGATTCCAGGCAGAGCCTCCAACCCAAGGCAATGGATACCGAAGCTGGACCAATAAACCACCCTCATTGCCTCCAAGCTGTGCCCAAATCACTATATTGACCCCAATCCTAAATTATCTCCCATAACCATCAAAATTGCACCCAAAATGACCACAGAATCACCAAGATACCACCAAACAACACTCCATCACCCCCCAAATCATTCTCCATTTTCGTTGAATTTCGACTTCCAAACCACCTATCTCCCAAACCTCATCATCTCCCAAACTGTATCCCCGAATTATTGATCCCAAATGGTACCTCCAATCTGCCTTCCATGGAAACCCAAACTACTAATAAAATACCATCCACTACCCTCAAGTCGTTCCCCAAAACTATCTGCAGTCATGTCTGAAAGCATTTACCTCCAAAGAGCACTTCCAAAGCACCCTCTAGCTACCCCAATATGTACTCAAAACATACTCCATTTACCCTAAACTACTCTCCATGTGCCATCTTAATAATAATCTATTGCTCCCCAAATGGTTCTCCAAGGACCTCCAACAACACCCCAAACATTCTCAAGTACCTTTAGTATGGACCCCGCCTGCACCCCAAATCAAGTCCAACAGTCACCTCTGAACCATGCTCCATGAACCCATCCACTAAATTGCCTTTCATTGGCTCCCTCCCTCCTGCAAAACTACCTTCCAACAGCCCTTATCACTGTCCCTTATACTTCCAACTACTCTTACTACTATTTATTTTTATTTATCTATGCATTCAAGAACTGGGTGTAGGCCAGAGGTGCAGGGGAGGAGGGTGAGAAAATTCACCAGAGATAGAGTGGGGTGCAGAACAGGCAGATCTACTGAAATACACTGCTGAGGGGAGCAGTGGGCCAGGCGAGACAGGAGAGGTCTGCTGTGCCATGTGGGTTAGCTCTCTGGCTGGGATCAAGCTCATGCCCTCATGCCTCTGTGGCTGGCAATAGCTTGATAGCACTGAGACTTTAACCCCTGCACCACCAGGGAGGCCCCTAGCATAATGTTTTTGAGGCTCATCCATGTTGTATCATATATCAGTGATTTGTTCCTTTTATTGCTGAATAGTATTGCCAATGATCTCCAACTGCTCCCCAAATCACGCACTAATAGTTCCCCAACTATAACTCATAATAGCCTTCTGACATCCAGACCTAAAGACAGGCCCCCAAACTGCATCCCAACTCTCACTCCAAACTACTCTCCAGCAATTACAAACCTCACTCCTAAAACTCCCCATCCAATAACCCCCAACTCTGTCTCTAAATACTCCTTAACTATCTTCCCTTGTTCCCAAAGCTGCAGCCCCAAACCAGACCTTCAAATCACTTTTCAATTACCACCATGCCCACACTGTCTTGAATTACATGCAACTATTCTCACAAAATGTCTTCCAACTTTTCCCAACCACACACCCTAAAACTACACTCTCAGAATTCCCAACTACACCCTAAGCTGTCCTAAAATAGTCTCCAATATTATCTGTAAATATCCCCATTTATCTCCCAAATACACCTCCAAACCACCATCCAGTGACCCCCAATCCCAACTCAATCTTCCCTTTGATGGCTCCAACTGCACACCAGCACTTTCCAATAGTCACCAATGATATCCTCAAAATGCCTTGATAACCGCCAAGCATGTTATCTTAAGTCAAGTTAACTTAAGTCCCTCCAACAACCCCCAAATCTACCTTCAAGCCATTTATATTAGCTCCCTGTGACTGTTGTAACTAATGATCACTAATCAGTACTTTAAAAATAAGAAATGTAGTCTCTCACAGTTCTGGGGGCCAGAAAGCCAAAATCAAGGTGTCAGTAGGGCCATTCTCCCTGCAGAGATTTTAGAGGCGAAACTGTTGCCTCTTTCATCTTTTGGTGACTGCAAATATTCCTGGGCTTGTGGCTACATCACTCCAATCTCCACTCCCTGGTCACATTCCCTTACGTTTTCTGTGTCAAATGTAACTGCTGTATCCCACTTATATGGACACTTTTGACTATAATTAGGGTCCCCTGGGTAATCCAAAATAATCTCCCCTTCTCAAAGTCCTTACTTTGAGAACACCTGCAAAATCCTTTTTTTCCCTTTTGCTTTGTTTTGTTGCCATCTAGGGTATATCCACAGATTCTGAGAATGAGGACATGTGTATCATTTGAGGGAAGGCATTATTTAGCCTACAACAGTACACAGCCTTCGATGCCCAAAGATTCACATCCACCCCAAGTGCAAAACACATATACCTCCTCCCAATACTCCCCAAAGTTTTAACTCATTGCAGTATCGACTCAAGTTCAAAACTCTTACTTTAGGGGCCTCCCTGGTGCAAGGGGTTAAGATGCAGCACTATGAAGCTATCTGCAGCCACTGCAGCACAAGTGGGATCCCCAGCTAGGAGCTACCCACATGGCGCAGCAGACCTCTCCTGTCTTGCCCGCTGCTCCCCTCAGCAGTGTATTTCAGTGGATCTGCCTGTTCTGTTCCCCACTCTGTCGCTGCTGAATCCTCTCACACACACACACCCCGCCCCCGCATCTCTGGGCTGCACCCCAGCTCTTGTATGCATAAATAAATAAATCTTGAAAAAAAAAAAAACCTTGGGCCTCCCCGGTGGCGCAGCGGTTGAGCGCTGGGTTGCGAAGCTGCCCGCGGCCTCTGGGGCGTCGGTTCAATCCCCGGCTGCTCTCCAGCCACCAGAGGAGGGTCCCACATGGCGCGCAGACCTCTCCTGCCGCCCGCTGCTCCCCTCAGCAGTGTACTTCGGTCCTTCTGCCTGCTCTGCTCCCTGCTCTGGCTCTGGTGAATTCTCTCACCCTCCCGTGCTTCTGACTGTACCCAGTGCATGTATAAACAAAACAAACAAACAAACAAACAAATAAATAAATAAATAAATAAATAAATAAAACATGCCTCTATTTAAAAAAAATGTTGTTATAAAAAAATAAAACCTTACTTTAATATCAGTTCAAAAGTTCCAAATCCTCATCTAAATCAGGTATGAAACATTTGGTATGATCGACCCTGGTGCAAAGTTCCTCTCCTTCTCTGGACCCATGAAACTAGAAAACAAGTTATCTATTCCCCAAATTCAATAGTAGGACAGGCGTAGGATAAGACTTACAGATATTCCCATCCCAAAAGGGAGAAAATGGAAGAGACAAAAGGTGTCACTGGTTCCCTGGAATTTTGAAATCCAGCAGGACAAGTACCATTGTTGGAAGGTCTGGGATTATCCACTGTGGCATGAGGCTCCACCTCTGGGACCACAGCTCTTCCCTTGGGGTGATTCTTCCTCTCTCTGGAAGGGTAGCACCTATTTGCAGCTGATTAGTTTTAGTCTGTATCCTTCCGCTAGGATTTTGGGAGCCTAACAGCTTTCCTTCATTTCATTCATTCTCTGTTTCTTACAAGTCAATCAGATAGCACTTCTGGTGGCACATAACATTCTCAAAAAACTTTGTCTCCCGTGAAAGTTACAGGAATTCATACCATTAGACAAACTTTTTGTGAATTATCTCCTCTCTACTCCTGGCTTCTGCTGAGATGGTTGAGAGGATCCAAGAATCTCACATCCTGTCTTTTTAATTCCTAACAAAAGTTGTTCAGTCAGTCACCCCTTGGCTTTTTGTCCATAGTTTCCTGACAGTGAATCTCCTAATTTTTGTGTCTTTTGCAACCTGGACAGCCTGGAAATTTCCCAAATCTTGGATTCATTTTGCTTAAAAGATCTTCCCTAGTTTCTCTCTCTCTCTCTCTCTCTCTCTCTCTATCTTATTTTTTTTTTTGCTTTCTAACAAAAGATTTATTTTTGTTGTTGTTTTTCTTTTTATTTATTAATTTTTTGCATCATTGTTCATTTTTAAACAATGTTTGCTTCCCCCCCTCAGGTGTAGTCCCCATAGAGTTTCCTTCCCCAATGCACCCGTGCACCATCACCTCAGTCCCCTGTGCTCCTCCCTCCCTCCCTCTGATCCCTCTCCCTCCTCCTCCCCTGCAGGATGTCTCTGGTTTATAATTGTCTGGTTTTGTTTTATTGTGTTTTGTGTTTTTATTATTTTTTTACACTGATGTCTTATTTGGTTCCGCTATATTCCTGCTATAAGTGAAACCATCCGACATTTTTCTTTTTCCTTCTGGCTTATTTCACTGAGCATAATTCCTTCTAGCTCCATCCACGTTGCTGCAAATGGCAGTTTATCTTGTTCATTTCACATTTTACTATAAGTGGCAAGTAGAAACCAGGTTGTACCTTCAAGATTTTGCTTGGAAATCTTCTCAGCTAAATATCCGGGGGAGGGTCCCACATGGCGCGCAGACCTCTCCTGCCGCCCGCTGCTCCCCTCAGCAGTGTACTTCGGTCCTTCTGCCTGCTCTGCTCCCCGCTCTGGCTCTGGTGGATTCTCTCACCCTCCCGCGCTTCTGACTGTACCCAGTGCATCTATAAATAAATAAATCTTTAAAAAAAAAAAAAAAAAGAATATCACTTTAAAAAAAAATATATCCAAGTCCATCACTTACAAGCTCTGCTTTCCACACAACTTTAGGAAGCAATTCAACTAAATTTTCTGTTTCTATGTAATAAGGATTTTTTCCCTTCAGTTTCCAACATGTTCCTCATTTCCTTCTGAGCTCTCACCAGTAGCACCTTTAATGTTCATATTTCTACCAACATTCTATTCAAGATGATATATGTATCCTCTAAGATAATGTAGGCTTTCTCTACTCATTTCTTCTTGAGTTCTCACCAGCAGTGTTTTTAACATTTATATTGCTACATTCAGATCAAGGAAATCCAGACTTTTCCTATCATGTGCCTCAATATTTCTGGCGTCAGGCCTCCCTGGTGGCACAAGGAGTTAAGACACAACCTGTAGGGCCTCCCCTGGTGGCGAAGCAGTTGAGCGCTGGGCTGCGAAGCTGCCCGCAGCCTCTGCAGCACCAGTTCAATCCTCGATCCCCAGCCCCCAGCGAGGGTCCCACATGGGCACGACACACCTCTCCTGCGGCGCCCGCTGCTCCCCTCAGCAGTGTACTTCATCAGCAGTGTACTTCCTCAGTCTGTTCCCCGCTCTGGCTCTGGTGAATTCTCTCACCCTCCCGCACCTCTGACTGTACCGACTGCTTGTATAAATAAATAATAGATAAATATTTTTTTAAAGATTTATTCATTTATTTATACAAGCACTGGGTACAGTCAGAAGCGCGGGAGGGTGAGAGAATTCACCAGAGACAGAGCTGGAGAGCAGAACAGGCAGACTAACGAAGTACACTGCTGAGGGGAGCAGCAGGCGGCAGGAGAGGTCTGCGCGCCATGTGGGACACTCGCTAGGCAGCAGGGGATCGAACCGGTGCTATAGAGACTGCAGGCAGCCTTGCAACCCAGTGCTCAACTGCTGCACCACCGGGGAGGCCTAAATAAATAAATCTTAAAAAAAAAAAAAAAGATGCAACCTATAAAGCTATCCGCAGCCACTGCAGCACGAGTTCGATCCCCGGCCAGGGGGATACCCACATGGCGCAGCAGACCTCTCCTGTCTCGCCTGCTGCTTCCCTCAGCAGTGTATTTCAGTCAATCTGCCTGTTCTGTTCCCCACTCCGTCTCTGGTGACTCCTCTCACCCCCCCCACACCGCTGGCCTGTACCGCAGTTCTTGTACACATAAATAAATAAATCTTTAAAAAAAAAAAAAAAAACTTCAGCGTCTACCCAAAATTCAATTCCAAAGCTACTTCAAGATTTTTAGGTACTTGTTATAACATGCAATGGACTGAACAAATTCATGTTGAAGTCCTAATCCCCAGTGTGACTGTATTTGGAAACAGGGCCTTTAAGGAGGTAATTAATTGTTAACAAGGTCATAAGGGTGGGGTCCTAATCCAATGGGACCTGTGGCTTAATAAGAAAAGCAAGAGACACCAGGAGTGTATATGCTCAAAAGGAAGGCCATGTGAGGACAAAGCAACAGCAGCCACTTGCAAGTCAGGAAGACAGCTCTCATTCGAAACCAGCCTACATTGCACCTTGATCTTAGACAGCTAGACTCCAGTATTGTGAGAAATAAATTTCTCTTTTTAAATATGCCCAGTCTATGGTATTCTGTCATGGAAGTTCAAGCCAACAAAGACATAGTAACATCCCACACCCAGGTATCAAATCTATAATACTTTTCTTGCCGCTGATGTAACTAATGACCACAAAATTGGTGGTTTAAAACATAAGAAATCAGGGTCTCCCAGTGGCGCAAGGGGCTAAGATGCAGCCTATGAAGCTACCCGCAGCCACTGCAGCACGAGTTCGATCCCTAGCCAGGGAGGTGACCCACATGGCGTAGCAGACCTCTCCTGTCTTATCCGCTGCTTCCCTCAGCAGAGTATTTCAGTCCATCTGCCTGATCTGTTCCCCACTCTGTCTCTTGTGAATCCTCTCACCCCCCACACCTCTGGCCTGAACCCCAGTTCTTGTATGCATAAATAAAATAAAATAAAACAAAACATAAGAAATCAATTTTCTCACAGTTCTGGGAACCAAAAGTTCAAAATCAGTTTCACTGGGCCAAAATCAAGGTGTCGGTAGGACTGTACTCTCTCTGAAGGCTGTAGGGGAGAATTTGTTTATTGCCTCTTTCAGTTTTAGGTGACTTTCAGCATTCCTTGACTTGTAGCCAGACAACTATCACTCCAATTTCTGTCTCTGTGGTCACATTGCCTTCTTTTTTGTTCAAATCTGCCTCTTCCTCCTCCTTACAAATATATTTGTGGTTATAACTAGGGTCCAGTCAAATCATTCAGGATAATCTCCCATCTTAAAATCCTTAATTTAATCACATCTGCAATTTTTACCACATATGGTGACATTCACAGTTTCTAGAGATTAGGACATGGGCATCCTTTGGGGGGCCATCCTATCTTAGTTGGTCTACCACAACATCTTATCTATGATTGTTACCAGCTCTCCTCCTAAAGCTACCTATAGAAGATCAAATTCTGTCTCTAAACACTCACTATCTTCCTACAGTATCTCCAACTATGGGGGTGAACTCTAGTCTACCTCAAGCCATCCTCTAGCCCCTCAACTATTCAATATATTCCCAATCTACACTCCAATAGCCCCCATCTATAAACTGTTCTCTAGCATCTCCCTTCCTCCTGAAGAATTTGATGTTGGGCCTCCCTGGTGGCACAAGGAGTTAAGACACAACCTATGAAGCTTGCTGAAGCCACTGTAGCACGAGTTCTATCCCCGGCCAGGGAGCTACCCACATGGCGCAGCAGACCTCTCTCATGTCTTGCCCACTGCTCCCCTCAGCGGTGTATTTCAGTCAGTCTGCCTGTTCTGTTCTCCACTCTGTCTCTGGTGAATCTTCTCACCCCCCACACCTCTGGCCTATACCCCAGTTCTTGTATGCATAAATAAATAATCTCTAAAAAAAAGAATTCAGGGCCTCCCCGGTGGCGCAGCGGTTGAGCGCTGGGTTGCGAAGCTGCCCGCAGCCTCTGCAGCGCCGGTTCGATTCCCGGCTGCTCCCCGGCCACCAGAGGAGGGTCCCACATGGCGCGCAGACCTCTCCTGCCGCCCGCTGCTCCCCTCAGCAGTGTACTTCGGTCCTTCTGCCTGCTCTGCTCCCCGCTCTGGCTCTGGTGAATTCTCTCACCCTCCCGCACTTCTGACTGTACCCAGTGCATGTATAAACAAAAAAAACAAACGAACAAACAAAATAAATAAATAAATAAAACATGCCTCTATTAAAAAAAAAAAAAAAAAGAATTTGATGTTATTCTTTGGTTGCCTGCAAACTATCCTGTGCTAGACCCCAACCTCACTCCAAGCCACTCTGGACCACCACTCATATCCATTCCTAAACATCCCCAAATTCACCATCCAATTTTCTTCTCTCATTTTACCCTTCACCCCACCCCACAACATCCTATCGATGATAGTTACCAGCTCTCCTCCTAAACCTACCTATAGAAGATGAAATTTGCCTCACTAGCTGCGTGTGAGAATGACAGAAAGACAGAGGAACAGAGATAGACAGGACAGTGTTGGGAAAGTTGTGAAGCTGTGAGCAAGAGATGAAGAGAAAGAGACTGGGGGACACGTAGGATATGTGATGGAGAAGCACTTGCCATGGAGATATTTGTGATGTGGGTATGAACTGGTGTGTGTAAGACTGGGGTATGTTAACAGATAATCTGTGGGTTGGATGCTGTGAACTTTTCTCCCAGTCTGTCACGAGTCTTTTAACTTTGTTTGCAGTATCTTTCATCAGATTGTAGCTTTATATTTTGATGGAGTCAAACTGGAGAGATGGTGGATCTTAGTAGTGAAGAGTGTCTGTGTTCCCATCCCAGGTTTTATAAACTGGGGTGACCTAGGGCAAATGGCTTAAACTTGCTATACCTTGGTTTCCTGATCAATAGGTAGGGATAATAAATGAATTCTCCTCAGAGGTCTCTTGTGAAAATTAAAATAAATTAACACAGATAAAGAACCAAGAATGAGGGCCTCCCTGGTGGTGCAAGGGGTTAAGACACAGCACTATGAAGCTTTCAGCAGCCACTGCAGCACGAGTTAGATCCCCGACTAGGGAGCTACCCACATGGCACAGCAGACCTCTTCTGTCTCGTCTGCTGCTCCCCTTAGCAGTGTATCTCAGTAGATTCACCTGCTCTGTTCCCCATTATGTTTCTGGTGAATCCTCCCACCCCCCACCCCACACCTCTGGCCTGTACTTCAGTTCTTATATGCATAAATAAATCTTTTTAAAAAAAGCCAAGAATGACCAATAAATGTTGCTTATTGTTGCTTTTCTTTTCTTTTTTTTTTTTTAAAGATTTATTTATTTATTTATACAAGCACTGGGTACAGTCAGAAGCGCGGAAGGGTGAGAGAATTCACCAGAGCCAGAGCGGGGAGCAGGGCAGGCAGAAGGACCGAAGGACACTGCTGAGGGGAGCAGCGGGCGGCAGGAGGGGTCTGCGCGCCATGCGGGACCCTCCTCCGGTGGCCGGGGAGCAGCCGGGGATCGAACCGGCACTGCAGAGGCTGCGGGCAGCTTCGCAACCCAGCGCTCCACCGCTGCACCGCCGGGGAGGCCCTTATTGTTGCTTTTTTTATACTTTTATTTTTAATTTTTATATATTAAAGATTTATTTATTAATGCATACAAGAACTGGGGTACAGGCCAGAGATGTGGCGGGTGAGAGGACTCACCAATGACAGAGAGAGGAGCAGAACAGGCAGATTGACTGAAATACACTGCTGAGGGGAGCAGCCAGCGAGTCAGGAGAGGTCTGCTGCGCCATGTGGGTCACCTCCCTGGCCGGGGATTGAACTTGTGCTGTGGTGGCTGTGGATAGCTTCATAGTGCTGACGCTTAACCCCTTATGCCACCAGGGAGGCCCCAACTTTTCTTATACCTTTAGTATTTTATTTAAGAAGACCTTTTTTTTGCCAAAGTCTTCAATATCCCAAAATATCTTGTTCTGACCTTTTCTATAGTTTTTTTTTTAAATTTAGGTTTTTAGCCAATTTGGAATTTTTCTTAATTATATAAATGGGAAAACTAGCCTCTTCCCACAAAAGATAGTTGTTTCTCCACAAATCATCTTAATAAACAATCTATCTCAGGGCCTCCTGGTGGCGCAAGGGGTTAAGTTTCAGCACTATGAAGTTATCCCCAGCCACTGTAGCAGAAGTTCAATCTCAGGCCAGGGTGCTGACCCACATGGCACAGCAGACCTCTCCTGTCTCACCTGCTGCTCCCCTCAGTCAATCAGTCTGTTCTTTTTTAAAATATTTATTTATGCATAAAAGAACTGGGGTACAGGCCAGAGGTGTGGAGAGTGAGAGGATTCACCAGAGATAGAGTGGGGAGCAGAACAGGTGGACTGACTGAAGTACACTGCTGAGGGGAGCAGCAGGCGAGTCAGGAGAGGTCTGCTGTGCCATGTGGGTTGCTCATGCTGCAGTGGCTGCAGCTAGCCTCATAGGTTGCGTCTTAACCCCTTGTGCCACCAGGGAGGCCCCAATCAGCCTGTTCTGCGCCCCACTCTGTCTCTGGTGAATCCTCTCACTCCTGCCTCCGCACTCTGGCCTAAAACCCAGCTCTTGTCTGCATAAATAAATAAAATACTTTAAAAAAAAAAAAACAACCTGCCTCCCTCCCAGTGACTTGAAATATAATTTTTATCATACAATAATTCCCACAAATACCCAAGTCAATTTTTGTATTCTTTTCCCTATGTCATTGATATAGTTTTCTTTTCCTAGTCCCATATCACAATGTATTAATTATTCTCGCTTTATAATATATTTTGAATTTGATAAGATGGTGACTTTCTCTTTCTTTTTTTAATGACTTTTATTTATTTATGCATACAAGATCTGGGGTGTAGGCCAGAGGTGCTGGGTGGGGGGGTGAGAGGATTCACCAGAGACAGAGTGGGGAGCAGAACAGGCAGATTGAGACACACTGCTGAGGGGAGCAGCTGGGGAGACAGGAGAAATCTGCTGTGCCATGTGGATCAGTTCCCTGGCTTGCTGGGGATGGAACTTGTGCTGCAGAGGCTGGTGATAGCTTCATAGCGCTGAGACTTAACCCTTTGTGTCACCAGAGAGGCCAATAAAATTAGATATTCTTACAAATTAAGGCACTATAGGAATTTTAACGTCAGATCTACTAGTTCCATTTTTGATTTTTTTTATCTGTAATGTAGTGATTGTTTAAAGATTAATTTGGGGAAGAACTGTCATCTTCATTATGTGGATAATGGTTATATGTGAGGTGTAGGGATATTCATATTTACCAAGCCAACTTGGGAAATAAGGGTGCGGCAACACAGGAAGGGGTGAGGCAAAAGGGAACTTAGTGAAGTGTCCGGGAGAGACTCCTCTGAAGTCTCTGAGGAGCAGGGTTTGGGGATGTTGGGAAGGAGGAAGGGAAGGCTATAGGCTCAGGTGTGTTGTGAGCTGACTGTGCATTTGAAGGAACAGGTGAGAGCCTCCACTGCCTGCCAGCCAGCTTGCATCAGGCACACAGAAGTGCTCAATAGGGCCTCCCCAGTGGCTCAGCAGTTGAGCGCTGGGTTGCGAAGCTGCCCGCAACCTCTGCAGTGCCAGTTCGATCCCCGGCTGCTCCCCGGCCACCAGAGGAGGGTCCCACATGGCACGCAGACCTCTCCTGCCGCCCGCTGCTCCCCTCAGCAGTGTACTTGGGTCCTTCTGCCTGCTCTGCTCCCCGCTCTGGCTCTGGTGAATTCTCTCATCCTCCCACGCTTCTGACTGTACCCAGTGCTTGTCTAAATAAATAAATAAATCTTTAAAAAAAAAAAAAAAAAGAAGTGCTCAATAAATGTTAAATCAATGCATAAATGAGCCCATCAATTAATTTTTGGAAAGTTTATTGTACGCCTAACAGCCTACTAGTACTTGTCATGAATTACCTATAACCCTCATAACAACCCTGGCAGACAGGTATGATGACGCCCATTTGACAGGCCAGAAAAGCTGAGGCTCAGAGAGGGGATGTCCTTTGCCCACGTCCGAAGCAGAATCTTTATGATTCCAGAAGTCATTCATCCAAGGGACCAGATCTAATACCCATCGGTGTACTCATTCATCCATCAAGGATATATTAAGTACCTACTAACTACCACAACGACCTAGAACAACAACTACTTCGGATGACAGTCAGCGAGGCGTTCCCAAGAAGACAAGCTAGGCAGCTGTATTATGGGTACCAAAAGGGTGGAGTTTCTGGTGCCCACTTCCAGAGATAGTACCTGCCTAGGCCTCAGAGTTAAGGCTTTGGCTGGCGAGATGCGTTTAATTGTGGTTGGAGCGAGGTCTAGAGCGCAGATATTATAAGTCCTAGCCGAAAGGTGGCGTGGTTCCACAGCTTGAAGTGTGGCCTGGAGTTCCTAGGGGCTCCGACTGGCCATTAGCGCGCAGGCGCTGAAAGCCCAAGGAGCGGCTTAATATCTTGCGGAGAAATAATTTGAGGAGAGAGGGCGTGGATCAATCAAATTACCTCTCGTTGATTTGCTCTAGTCTCTGAAGGCGTGGCCTAGGTGCCCCCTCCTCAGAGAGAGGCCGACCGAATTCAGGCTTCCCCTCAGCGTAAGAGGCGTGGCTTAGAGCTGGGCCTCAAACCACCTCTCGACCATTGGTCGCTTCACTAGGAGGGCGTGGCCTGGGGAGCCGTCCCTCCTCCGTGCGGTCACTTCCTGTGGAGTTTCCCCAGCCCAGGGAGGAGGGGAAAGAGGACTAGGCGGGGGGAGGGTGGGGAGGGCGGTCGTCCGGGGTTAGGTTGGGGGTGTTGTTGGTCCGTTCAGGGCGGGGGATGACTCACGGCCCATCCCATCTCCCCGACGCCTCCCGCCCGCGCAGAGCTCGCTCCATGGCTTAGCGGAGGAGGAGGCGGTGGTGAGCGGGGTGGGGGGGGGAGGGGGACTCTTATTTTGTTAGGGGGATCGGGCCGAGGCCCGACCGGCCTGGCAGGGCTCGCCCGGGGCCGGGCGTCATGTCTCATGCAGCCGAGCCAGCTCAGGACGGCGTAGAGGCCAGCGCAGAGGGCCCTCGAGCCGTGTTCGTGCTGTTGGAGGAGCGCAGTCCGGCCGACTCGGCCCAGCTGCTCAGGTGCGGGGCCGCCTGGGGCCGGTAGCGCTGACTGGGACTCCCGGGAGCCTGATCTGGGGGCAGCGGGGTTCCGCGACTGGGATTGGAGGTGCTTGGCCTAGGCTTGGAGGACGTTGGGTTGCCCGTCTTGGGGGGGCGCCCAAGGAATCCGGCGGTGGCCTGCTTGGACTGAGGCTTAAAGGAGTCTTGAAAGTGCATTAAGGGAGGCCTAGTTCATATTGGAGGGGGCCTTGACTGGATCTAGAGGGACAGATTCTGTTGTTTCTAGAAAGTGGTCTAAGGTACCTGAGCTTGAGGACTAGGACTCTAACTAGAGACTGAATTTAGGGTCTGTGACTCAGGCATAAGGGGGATGAATTGGGGGGCGCTGTGGTGTAGGTGAGGCACTGATTTTAAAGGAATCCTGGACTTTTTACCTCACTGTCAAAGAAGGGTGCTGTCTTGGGAGATTGGTGACTCCCAGTGGCTGGTTGCTGAAAGCTGTTTGGGGCTAACATTGTATCTGGAGGGATTTTGAGGGTATCTTAGATATGCTGCGTGGGACTAGCCTTATGCGTGTGAGTAAACAAGAGAAGCAACATTCATCAAAACTTGACCAGAATGATCACGTCACCCCTGCCCACCCACCTGGCTATGTCAGATCCCAGGAATAGTGGAAAAATCTCTCCACACGCGCAAAAGGGCTTGAATGGCAGGCAGGCAGGCAGGCAGGCAGGCAGGCAGGCAGGCAGTGGGGCTGGCACTACCTCTCAGCTCAGAGAAGGCCTCAGACCTTATTTGGGAACACAGAAGAGGGTCTTATTCCTGCTGCCACCTGCCCTAGCCTCTCAGTCAGCCCTGCCAACCCCCTACACACACAGACAGGCACACACATGTACATGGCTCTCCTAGTTTGTCTCTCAGGCTCTGGAGATAATCTTGAATCTTTCCCTAGAGATGCAATAAGCGCCAGTTACACCAACCCTGCCTGGGTGGGTCTTCTCTGGCCTGTCATCCTCACTTCCACCAGGGAGTTCTTTGGAAGTCCCAGCCCTCCCTGTCCACATCCTTCCCACCTCGGCACCTGTCTCTTCCAACTTCTGTGCAGTGGGTGTGTGTCCCGCAAGGGGGCTTTGCCCGCTTTTTGCCTGGGATTGTGCTGAGCTCAGTGGCTCCCTGAGCTTCCTCTTCCTGACTTCCTGGGTGGTTTTAGGGCCCCATCTGAGGGTGAGAAAAGGAAGGAAGACAGATCCTTGGGGAAGGGAGAGAAGTCTCAACAAGTGAAGTCACCCATAACCTCTCAGGATTCTAAATCTTTGAATTCGAGGATGCATATGTGTCTGCCTGCGTCCCCTACTCACAAGGATCTTGCACCCAGCATGGGAGGGCAGAGCAGGATCCTTTCTGAATATCGATTCACCATCTTCTAGTGTCTTTATAACAACCGAGATCGTTATGGAAGTGGGAATAATTGAAAGGGAGGGGTGCACATGGCTTTTTATTTTGTGTGTCAGTGGGTGTTGGAGGTAGGGGTGTGTGTGTGTGTGTGTGTGTGTGTGTGCGCGCGCGCGCGCGCGCTCGCGTGCACGCACATGTGTTTTGAGCTATCAAAAACAAAAACCAGAGCTCTGGGCAGGCTCCTCTGGCTAAGTATAAAGTGATGAGAGTTTCGCTCACCCAAACTCTCCCCCTGTTAATCCATATTACCGTTAATATTTCCATATTATATTGGGTTGTGTGTTAGCATCCCAAGAACTCTGGGTGTGGAGAGGAACTCATCTGCAAAGTGGTGAATCCCTCTGAAAAGTGAATCATCGACCCCAGTTCTCTTTGTGATGCATTCAATTTGTGTTACAATGGGCTGTTTTGCTGAGGGTTGCCCCTACCATGCTGTTCTGTATGGACAAAGGTGGGCTCACATTCAGCTGCCAGGAAAACTGTAGGGGGTGTGGGGGCTGGGAGAACTCTGAATGCAAAGTCAGGAATCCTGCAAAGTGAATCTTCATTCCTAAATTCTTCATTTCTCTTTCTTTCAAATCCAGGTTGTTACCCTTAAGTGATAGAGTGAGGAGTTGGGATACAGGCACTCTTTTTATTTTGAAACTTAAGGGACTAAGAGTAACACAACAAGAGAGGGGAGAGAGGTGTGGGAATAGGAGAAGACAAGGGAATTTATGGTGGCATCCCCCGCAGAGTGGCAGATTAGGAGGGATATACTCAGTTCCTGTTATCCTTTTTCCTGGTGTCCTCCCCCTCTCCCCGCCCCCTTGAATGAGGTCTCCATTCAATCACTGACCACCACCCCGACCTCCCCCAACCCTCAGCCTAAGCTCTCTACTTCCGGAATCTGGCATTGTTGCGGACATCGAATTAGAAAACGTCCTTGATCCAGACAGCTTCTACGAGCTCAAAAGTCAACCCCTACCACTCCGCTCCAGGTAGGTCTCCTCTGTCCTACACCCCTCCCAATTCCTCAGGTCCCTCCAGCCCCTGGTTTTAGGCAGTGGCCTTCAGTACCAGCCCAACCCATTCTCTCACTGACCTGCATTTTCCAGATAAAAATTAGGGGCCCGAAAAAAGCATTTCAAACAGGAGAGCAGGTGGCCAAACTAGGGTACCAGTACCTCAGAGGTACTGAGGTACCAGTACCCCCCCACCTCCCCTTGCACACCTATTCATATATCAATATTGCTGCATGCCTGGAGTGCCCAGGGATGGGGTGTGACCTGCCGGAGCTGCCACCCCCAGGTGGGGTGGAGTTCCCACAACCCCTGCTCACACCCTCCCTCAGCAAACTCTCCCACCTCCAGCCCTTGCTGGTTGCCTCTCTCCCTGTGCTCATTAGTCCAAATGTGCTGAGTCATCGGCCTGGGCTCTAGGAAGAGGGGAGGGGACCTGGAAGAGGGGCAGGAAGGGAGGATTGTGAAATCTCCGAGATTTTCAAGACTGACTAGCTCCTGGAACCAGAGGCCCAGGCAGGGGAGGAAGAAGGGCCTGAGGTTGCCCACATGGCCTGATGTATACCCCCAGGAGCTCAGGGAGCATCTCTAACCCTAGCTGACCTTAAGAACCCTTTATCTGAATCTATTGCCCAGCTTCCATTTCACTTCCTTCCTCTCTCCTTTAATTAGGATAAATTTGCCCTCCCACAGCTGAACAATGGCATTTCTGCTCAAGACAGGAACTAGCCCAAATCTAAGCTTTCCCTTAAGGACTGATGTCTGAGTCCAGATTGGGTTCCAGTATCTTCCCCCATCTGACCTTGACTCCTGAGGGCTAGGACCAGCCAGGCCTGTTTCCTGTGTCTCTCCCATTAGACTCTGGTCTCTGAATGCAGAGACCAGGCCTGGTCCCATTGTCTCCCCCACCAGAATGTGACCCCTAAGGGCTGGGACAGGATTTGGTTCCAGTGTCTTCTCCATCAGACTATGACCCTGAGGGATGGGGTCAGGCCTGATTCCAGTGTCTACCCCATCAGACCTTGACCCCAGAGGGCAGAGACCAGGCCTGGTCCTTGTACAGTCTCCTGCATTAGACTCTGACCCTGAGGGCTGCCAGCAGCCAAGCCAGGTTCCTGTGTCTCTCCTATCAGACTGTGGCCTCTGAAGGCAGAGGATAGGCCTGGTTCATATGTCTACTCCATCAATCATACTGTGACCCCTTAGGCTTGGGATGAAACTTTTAGCTTACCTGTGGCCCCATATTTCCCATTCCACAGCCTCCCAATATCACTCCAGGCCACACCAGCCACCCCAGCTACACTCTCTGCATCTTCTGCAGGGGGCTCCAGGACCCCTGCCATGTCATCATCATCTTCATCACGGGTCTTGCTGCGGCAGCAGCTAATGCGGGCCCAGGCCCAGGAGCAGGAGAGGCGTGAGCGTCGGGAACAGGCTGCAGCCTCTCCCTTTCCCAGCCCTGCACCTGCCTCTCCTGCCATCTCTGTGGTCGGCGTCTCTGCTGGGGGCCACACATTGGGCCGTCCTCCCCCTGCTCAAGTGCCCAGGGAGGTACTCAAGGTAAGGTAACCTTTGGAAGCCTTGGGACAGGGCTCCTGGTAGCCTTTGAGCCAGGTCCTGAGGGGCACTGAGGAAGGTCCCAGGTATGATTACAATGGGCTGTGCTAGTGTTCTGTTGTGTTTAGGATTTTTCAGGTGTTCTTGTGTAGTTGTAAGGGGTTCTTTTTTTTTTTTTTTTTTTTTTTTTTGCGAGTCAGGGTCTCGCTATGTTGCCCAGGCTGGAGTGCAGTGGCTATTCACAGGCGCGATCCCACTACTGATCAGCACAGGAGTTTTGACCTGCTCCGTTTCCGACCTGGGCCGGTTCACCCCTCCTTAGGCAACCTGGTGGTCCCCCGCTCCCGGGAGGTCACCATATTGATGCTGAACTTAGTGCGGACACCCTATCGGCATAGCGCACTGCAGCCCAGAACTCCTGGACTCAAGCGATCCTCCTGCCTCTGCCTCCCGAGTAGCTGGGACTACAGGCGCGCGCCACTACGCCCGGCTGTAAGGGGTTCTTAAGAGGCTGTAGGATGTTTTAATATACCAGGGAGGTTCGTGAGTGCCCTCGGTGGGCCTCAGACTCTGTGAAGTAACTTTGTTGGAAGAATGCTAAGGACGTGCAACACACTTGGAGTTCTTTGGCCATTGAGGTGTCTTGGGAAGCACGTGTAGCCCCAGGTCTGTTAACTGGTGTCAGAGACCAGGGGCATCTCTTAGGGATTGTAACAGGGTGTTCCAGAAACTGAGGGATTCTACCGGCCATGGGTGGATCTTGGGGGTTATGAGATATTTCTGGGAAAGAGACGTTGGGTCCTGGGGGAGACTTCCCAGTATCTTGGGGTAGAGGGATTCTCAGATTCTGGGCCCAGTTTGCTGAGTCTAGGAGCAGATGACTTCTTAGGGTCAGGCTGGGCTGAGTCATCCCCAGAGCTTTGTTCTACCTTGTCTCCTCCTTTCGCTCATATGATAGGTACAGACCCATCTGGAGAACCCAACACGCTACCACCTCCAGCAGGCGCGCCGGCAGCAGGTGAAACAGTACCTGTCTACCACACTTGGGCCCAAGCTGGCTTCCCAGGCCCTCACCCCACCACCAGGGGCTGCTAGTGCCCAGCCACTTCCCGCCCCTGAGGCTGCCCATGCCACTGGCCCCACAGGCAGCGCTCCCAACAGCCCCATGGCACTGCTCACCATTGGGTCCAGCTCAGAGAAGGAGGTGAGTGGCTGCAGATGACCATCTGATGTTCTCTGTGTCCAGCTTCTACCCCTCTCCCACACTTTCTTCTTCCCTCAGATTGATGATGTCATTGATGAGATCATCAGCCTGGAGTCCAGTTACAATGATGAGATGCTCAGCTATCTGCCTGGAGGTACCACAGGGCTGCAGCTGCCCAGCACGGTGAGGCCCTGAGTTAAGGGGTGGTCTGACAATTAGGATACCCCTCAATCACTGAGGCTACACCCGGGCTGGCTGTGTGTATAAGAACCCCTCACCTTGGGTAGAGAGGGAGGTCATCTGATAAGAATGGGGCATAACTAATGTCTTGGGGCCTTATGCTGGACTACGTGGAACATGTAGATTTTACACATACTGGGTGGGGATTTCATAGAGCTTTTCAGACATACCAAGGCTCTGTGGGAGGAGGGACCAAGAAGAGGATCCCTGTAGCAATTTGAATGTGTCAAGAGATTCAGGTCATTGAAACATAACCAGATCATGAAGTGATTAAAACATCAAGTCTCAAAACATGGTGTGGGGACTCCCTGGTGGCGGAAGGGGTTAAGACGCAGTACTGTGAAGCTATCCACAGCCACTGCAGGATGAGTTTGATCCCCGGCCAGGGAGGTGACCCGCATGGCACAGCAGACCTCTCCTGTCTCTCCTGCTGCTTCTCTCGGCAGTGTATTTCAGTGCATTTGCCTGTTCTGCTCCCCACTCTGTGCCTAGTGAATCCTCTCACCACTGCATCTCTGGTCTGCACCCAGCTCTTGTATGCATAAATAATCAAATCTTTAAAAAAATAAAATAAAATAAAAAACAAAAACATGGTGTGGTTGCACTTTGAGGTGATGGAAGTGTATCCTGTCAAGTGCAGTGAATCATGCCTAAAGGCTATAGAAAGTGGATAAAACTTTCTAGAGTATAGGATAAACCAATAAATTGGCACATTCTGGTTCTGGAACATGCTAGGAGGTTCATAACTTGCTTGAGGATATACCAAATGGCTATAGCTTTGCTTTTTTTCAACTTAAGAGGGTAGAAGCATGTATAAAATCGTCTATCAGAACTCCTTTAAAGATTTATTTTTATTTTTGTATTCATACAAGAGCTGGGGTACAGGCCAGAGGTGTGGGGGTAGGTGCGCGAGAGGATTCACCAGAGACAGAGTAGGGAGCAGAACAGACAGATTGACTGAGACACACTGCTGAGGGGAGCATCAGGTGAGACAGGAGAGGTCTGCTGTGCATGTGGGCCAGCTCCCTGGCCAGGGATCGAACTTGTGCTGCAGTGGCTACAAATAGCTTCTTAGTGCTGAGAGTTAACCCCTTGCACCACCAGGGAGGCCCCCATTTATCAGAACTTTTTATTTATTTAGACATGACTAGATATTGGAACATTGTGTGAAAAGGATCCATCAGACTGACAGGGGTTTCAAGAAAGGGAAACTCTTGAAGAGATGGGACTGATTATTATGAATAAGTGTGCTGCCCTAGAGTATGCCCAGGAAAGGAAGAAGTCTAGGCTGATATAAAAACAAGGGTTACTGGGTAGCTGAATAACAAATCGTAAGAGATCAAATGTGCAGGAAGACTCTAGTGTCAGGACCTTGCTGCATGGCAGCTGGAGACCGTAAGATGGTGCCAGGCAATTATAGCAAAAGCCTAGAGAATGGGCTAGAACTCTCGAGAAGGCTGGCCTTTGGATGGAATGTTGCTATGACAATTTCCTGAGGTGTGAGAAGAATGGGTTGGTGTGCTCCAAGAATGTTGAGTTGGAATGCCATGCTAAGGGTGCTGAGGGACCACGGTGTCGCAGTAGAGCTGACCAGGACCTGAGAAGGGTGCTTTTCCAGCATTTCTTCTCAGTCAGCACTGGGTTTGAGAAGAGGGTCTTCAGAGGCTCCTGAGAGTTTTGAGGAGCAGTCGGGGTATGATGAACAGGCCCAGCAGTCTCCAGTCCCCAGCAGAGCAGCATAGGTTTATGTGGCCCTGTCCTCCCTGTTGGGTCACCATGTAAAACCCTCTCGAAGGAGAGGGAAGGGTTCCCATGCTGAGTCAGCTGAGAGTACGTAGAGGGTGGGGAGCCTGATGCTGAGAAGTGGCGGGGCCTGGGGTCTACTCCCAGCAGTTGATTTCCTGCCTTTCTGCCTCAGCTGCCTGTGTCTGGGAGTCTGCTCGATGTATACAGCAGTCAGGGTGTGACCACGCCAGCCATCACCGTCAGCAACTCCTGCCCTGCTGAGCTGCCCAACATCAAACGGGAGATCTCTGGTAAGGACCAGAATTTTGCTTAACTTTTTTTCAAGATTTATTTATTTTTGCATAGAAGAACTGGGGTAGGGCTTCTCTGGTGGCGCAGCAGTTGAGCGCTGGGTTATGAGGCTGCCCGCAGCCTCTGCAGCGCTGGTTCGATCCCCGGCTGCTCCCCGGCCACCGGAGGAGGGTCCCAAATGGCGCGCAGACCTCTCCTGCCACCCTCTGCTCCCCGCTCTGGCTCTGGTGAATTCTCTCACCCTCCTGGGCTTCTGACTGTGCCCAGTGCTTATATAAATAAACAAATAAATAAATCTTAAAAAAAAAAAGAAGAAGAAGAAGAACTGGGGTATAGGCCAGATGTGGGGGCAGGGTGAGAGGATTCCCCAGAGTGGGGAGCAGAACAGGCACATCTACTGAAATACACTGCTGAGGGGAGCAGTGGGCGAGACGGGAGAGATCTGCTGGGCCATATGTGGGTTGGTTCCCTGGCCAGGGATCAAACTCAGGCTGTAGAGGTGATAGCATTGAGACTTAACCCCTAGGCCACCGTGGATGCCCAGGGCCAGTCTTAGCCCTGTGTGCCCATCCTGTCCCCCTGGGTGAGCCTGGTTCTGGGGTCGGGGTATAAGCCAACAGAAACTGTTGGCCTTCCTGTTGCATGTGGTCCACCCTGCTTTTATCCCACTTTCTCCCATCTTTGCTTTAACAAATGGCCTGTTACAGTGGCTTAGAAATGGTAAAAAAAGAGTGGCACTTTTTTAAAGTCACCTCCTTTGCCTACACCCCCAAAGCCTACCTCAGCAGCTTCACAGGGAGTACTGTGTGGAGGCCCTGACCACTCTCACTTTCTTCCAGAGACTGAGGCCAAGGCCCTACTGAAGGAACGGCAGAAGAAGGACAATCACAACCTGAGTGAGTGAGCCTTGAGTGCCCTTGTCAACAAGCCTTGCAGCCCTGCTTCGACCTGGGCCCTGGCCTTCCTTGGGAGGCTTCTTCCAACAGGATCCCAACCCCCTGGCTTTTTTTCTTCCCTCCTTGACCCCTTGATAACCATTTCTCCCTCTTTCTCTCTCCCATCTCCAAAGTTGAGCGTCGCAGGCGATTCAACATTAACGACAGGATCAAGGAGCTGGGTACTCTCATTCCCAAGTCCAGTGACCCGTGAGTGGGCCCCAGACCAGTGGAAAGTGGGGGGGCAGGGGACCCTATTCCCATCTAAAGTTGTTTCTGGGTGGGAACCGCCTAGGCAGCTGCTCCCCCAGCCCTGTCCCACACCCAGCTTGCCTCACCCAAACAGAGTTGCGGCTCTCTACCATATCCCCACCTCAAATTTGAGGTGCATGACATTGTGGCCTGTGCACATCCTCTGCTCCTTGTATGTCACAGGCAGTCTATTTTCTGTTCACTTGGTACTGCCTTGATTGATTGATTCAAGAAATGTATGGGCTGGCGCTGTGTGCCAGGTACCATGCTAGACCCTGTGGATACCAGAGGGAAGGAAGGAAACAGCTAAGATTCCTTAAGCTCGTTCATGACACTGATGTTTTAGTGCACCAGACAGTGGACAAATAAGTAAAATCCTCATGATTAGGAGTGTTACAGAGAAGAAAGAACTCAACAGATGATGGGAGTGTGTAGGGAAGCGTTAGGATTTGGAGGAAGGAAGGTAGGTGTGGGACAAGCCTCAACTGACCGGGGAACACTTGAAGTGCCTAAGGAGGTGGGGCAGGAGCCATCTGGGTGTCCGTAGGGAAGTGTGTTCAGGCACGGGCACAGCCAGGCCACAGGCTTTGAGGTAGCAGTGGTTTTCCATGTTCTGGGAATGTTGAGAAGCTAGTGTGGCTGTAGCGAAATGAAGCAGGGGAAGTAAGGGATCAGGTCAAAGAGGGCTTCCTGTGCTCAGGTGTGATGGGGCACCACTTGAAGGTTTTAGGCAAGGGGGTAGGGGTGGTCCATCTGAGCTTTCCATCCCCTTGATGACCCCCCACCTCAATTTCTAGCCATGTGGTGGGGTGCTTCATCCACCTGGTGCACCTCTCCCTCTGCTCCTGAGAGATTCCATAAGCAGCA
The DNA here is from genome assembly GCF_964194135.1 of Talpa europaea. Taxonomy (NCBI): domain Eukaryota; kingdom Metazoa; phylum Chordata; class Mammalia; order Eulipotyphla; family Talpidae; genus Talpa; species Talpa europaea. Next base: position 32,224,629 of record NC_140081.1, on the reverse strand, counting down.
CTCCCTCCTTTCCTCCCCTCGGCCCCACAGGGAGATGCGCTGGAACAAGGGCACCATACTGAAGGCTTCTGTGGATTACATCCGCAAGTTGCAGAAGGAGCAACAGCGTTCCAAAGACCTGGAGAGCCGGCAGAGATCCCTGGAGCAAGCCAACCGCAGCCTGCAGCTCCGAATTCAGGTCTGAAAGGAGGAGGTGATGGCAGGGGGTGAGGGGGGCTTCCTGGAGGCAGAGGCAGAGGAAGGACAGGCCAGAATTTCCCCTCCTGGCATATTTGGGGGATCTCCAGGCTTCCTGACTCACGGTGATGGTTATGTTGATGATGAATAGTAATCATAACATTGAAAAGAGTAATGACAAATATTGGCTAATGTACATAGTGTTTATCTTTTGCCATGCCCTGTGACAAGAGCTTTATCTCTGTGTACTAAGTGACAACAGCCCATTAGAGACAGGGAGCATTATCGTACCCATTTCACAGATTGAAACTCTGAGGCACAGAGACGGTAAGCGATTTGTTTAGTGACGCAACTAGGGAGTGTCAGAGGCTGAATTTGAACCCAGGCATCCTGCCTGCCTACCCTTTTAACTGTTTTACTCCTCTGCCTCTGAGGAACTCTGAACCCCATCTTATCCCACCCTCACCCCCTACTTTGCAGGAGCTAGAACTGCAGGCCCAGATCCATGGTCTGCCGGTTCCTCCCACCCCAGGGCTGCTCTCCCTGGCCACGACTTCGGCCTCTGACAACCTCAAGCCAGAGCAGCTGGACGTTGAGGAGGAGGGCAGGCCAGGTGCAGCAACGTTTCATGCAGGGGGGGGACCTGCCCAGAGTGCTCCCCATCAGCAGCCCCCAGCACCACCCTCAGATGCCCTTCTGGACCTGCACTTTCCCAGCGACCACCTGGGGGAGCTGGGGGACCCCTTCCACCTGGGGCTGGAGGACATTCTGATGGAGGAGGAGGAAGGGATGGTGGGGGGACTGTCGGGGGGCGCTCTGTCCCCTCTCCGTGCTGCCTCCGACCCCCTTCTCTCTTCGGTGTCCCCCGCTGTCTCCAAGGCCAGCAGCCGCCGCAGCAGCTTCAGCATGGAGGAGGAGTCCTGATCAGGCCTCACCCCTCCCCTGGGACTTCCCCACCCAGGAAAGGAGGCTACACCAGGATGAGGTCCCGCCTTTTCCCCCACCCTCTCACGAGACTGCCCTGCCCAGGTGTTCTGGGGGGAAGAAATGTAATGAGGTCCCACCCCTGTTAACTGTTGAGGAGGAGTCAGATGAGGCCCCGCCCTTCCACCCCCTCAAGAACAGCCATGCTCAACTCTTTTCAGGCTAGGGTAAGATAGTGAGATCTGAGCCCAGTCTCTGGAGATCACAGTCTCACCCCCTGCCCTGTGGGACCTGCCTTTGCCCAGGTGAGGGAAGGAGACAGGGTGAGGCAAGCCCCTATCCCTTCGGGACTATCCATTGCTAGGTCTCCCGGGATAAAGAGGTATCAGGGCTCTGCTGCTCCATCCCCTCCTGGAACTGCCAGTCTGTCCGTCATGGCCAGGAAGAGGAATCAAGATGATAGAGGTCCCGGCCTAGGGGATTAAGCCCTGTGCCTTCCCCATGAACCCTGCCCAGCCCAGGCAAGGAACAGAAGTGAGGGTGAGAGCCAACCCCTTCATCTAAGAACTCAGTCCTGGCCTTCTTGCAATGGAGGAGTCAGGCCCTCCCCCTTCCCTATAGGAGCAGCCCTACACAGGTATTTCAGGCTTGGAGGAATCCGTAAGTTCAGGCCGCCAAGTGGAGATCACAGCCCTGTCCCCTAGCAGCATCCCATTCAAGCATTCCACACTGCAGGGAGGAGAGGTACTTGTGCTCCCCTGCCTTAACCTGGGACCAACTTGACCTAACCTAGGGGCTTCTGAGCCGACCTTGCCCTTGGAGAAGGGGGCAGATTTTGAAATCTTGTGGGTTGACATTCCAGACCTACATCAGGCATGTGAATTAGACCCCCCACTCTTAGGCTCCTTCCCTGAAGGAGTTTGGGGGAGATGATGGGGATCAAGGAGTGCTGTGTGTAGGCTCCCCCAGAATAGTACCCCAGTACTCTTTTAACATGTAGGAGAATAGGAGGAAGGAAGGGGCCTTTCTGGGGATTTCCTCAGCCCAGGATAAAATGGAAGCCTGCCCTACCAAGGTGGAGGCTTGGAGGGAGGTTTGTAAAGACATTTGTACCCTCTCTTTTGTTTATCTGATTTTTTTATTGGCCCTCTACCCAGAAGCTAGGTCACCTCCAACCTCCACCCAGTTCTCCATTTGGAGGAATCCTCTCCATTTCAGAGTTACCAAGAGACACTCCCTACCTATCCCTAACCCCTCCTACCACATATACCCAAAGTTGTCAGCCTTGGATCATTGGGGCTAAGCCCCAAGGAGGGTGTGCTAAGGGGACTGTAGGTTTGTGATTAAAATAAATGCTAGGCGTGTTTGATGCGCTTTTAACTTTGGCAAAGAGTCTCCTGTCCTTGCTTTTGACTGCAGTGAGCATGGCCAATGAGACCAGGAGGGAGAAAGGTTCTTAGAAGAAACAGATTTAAGAGGGACAGATAAAATAATTTAGATGGAAGAGAAGGTTGAAGAAAAACAACCTGTAAACCAAAACAGTCAGTTCTTAACCACCTCCCAGGCACCATCCTAATTGCTGTGTTTTACCCAATTTATTATTCTAAGGAATATTTAAGAAAGTGCTGATTCTTATTCCTATTTTATATTTGAAGAAAACAAGGAATAGAAAATTTAAGTAACTATGTTAAGTTATACAGCTGGTAAAATGATGAAGAGATAAATGATAACATTAGATGAGTGACAGCTCTGGTTTGGAAAATGTCACAGAGGGCAGAGGGGGCAAAAGTGATTTTCTAGCCGGTTCATTTTTGAAACTGATCAGGAAATACAATTGACCCTTAACTAATGCATGGGTTAGGGGCATCAGTCCCCTAGCTGTTAAAATGCCCAATAACTTAGTCAGCCCTCTGTATCCACCATGGATTCTGGGTCCTGGGATTTAACCAACTGACATCCATGTTTGGTTGAATCCATGAATGGGGAGACCTCATACAGGAAAGGAAAAAAAAAAAAAACATGTGTAAGAGAATGCTGCAGTGCAAACCCATGTTGTTCAAGGGTCAAATGTATATGAGGGTAGCTCCTAGCAGCCAGTAGAGATCTTCCAGAAGGTGGAAAAGGCCAAAGACAAACCATGAAGGTAGAGGAATAGGTAAGCATCTCAGTTTGGAACAGATGTTGACATTTGCAGGGAATTGAAGTGGAGATGAACAAATATGAGTATCATCTTGAAGGTTGGCGGGCGGAAATATAATTCCTGGAATCCTTAACCACACTCTGACTCCTAGGAGCGTCTCCCCCAGCAGACTGGCCACCACATCTGCTACCCCCTTTCTATTACATTGTGACCGCTAAGGTCTGGTTGTTGAGTCTCTACCACCAGACTGGTGGCTCCCTATAACCCTTTTCCCTCCTCAAATTTGCTATAGTCTTTATAAAGTGATGCTCTGAAGTGGTTTTTTAAAGTCTATTCTGACATAATCACAGACTTACAGAAGAGTGGCAAAAACATTAGCATTCTCATACCCATCACCCAGGTCCCCCTGATGTTAATGTCTTACATGACCATAACATTAATCAAATACTAAGAAAATAACATTGACACAATACCAGGAACTCAACCTCAGACTTCATTTGTATTTCACTGTTTTCTCCCATGAATATCTTTTTGTGTTATAGGATATGGGAATACTGTATTTGCTATCTCTTTCTGAGTTACAAGTTACCACAAACTTAGTGGCTAGAAACAGCACACATTCATTAAATCTGAGCTTTTGAGAATCAGGAATTCAGGCTGATGTAGCTGGGGCCTCCACACTAGTGGCTCTCATGAAGGTGCTATCTGGAAAGTGTCAGGAGGGATTGAGGACCCATTTGGAAACAGGACTGAGAAGGGGTACTCTGAGCTACCACTGTTTTTGGTAGGATCCAGTCCTTGCTCTGTATGTCTTCCCATGAGGCAGCTTACTGCATGGTAGTTTGCTTCATCAAAGCCAACAAGAGTTTGCTAGCAAAATGGAAATTGCAGTCTTTTATAATCCAATGGAAGTGAGATCCCCTCCATGTCAAGGCATTTTGCCAGAATCAAATGACTCTGGGGGGAAGAACTACACAAGACCGTGAATGTCACTAAACTAGGGACCCATGTGGGGGGCCATCTTTGAAGTTACCTACCACAGATCCCACTACGTTGCATTTAGCTGTCATATATATTTCTTGGTCTCCTGATAGTTTCTCAGTCTGTCCACTGAGAAGGCCTCGATGTGCTATTCTAGAAGCAATGAACACATGTAGTACCCAGATCTCGTTTTCTAAGTGCCATTCTCCAATGAAAGCTGCCAGAATTCCTTGGAGAAATGGCTAGTTTTAAAGACCAGGGTAGGGAAATACAAAATGAGCCTGTAGCATCACCAAGTGCCAGAAAGTAAGGAAGTACTAGAATAAAAAATAAGATGGGAACATCTCAAGGATATGAGAGTCAACCCAAAAGAGCCAAAGTTGAAAATTTTGAGCAAAAAAAGATGATAGCATTGGACTACAATCCAAAAATGAAAATAAATATCCAATACTCTATACTTACATGAAATATGTGATATGATTGAACAAATAAATGCTGGAGAGCAAACAATTTTTCCTTATGTAACAACTCTAAATAATATAGAAGGAATGAGTGAAATAGAAAATTACCATTAGAAAGCCACAATAATAACTAATGATCCACTAAATGCCAAAATAAGTGAGTAAAACTTTAAGGTGAATATAGTAGCTGCACAGCCTAAAGTGTCACCTCCAAAATATTTATTAAATATGTGACTCTCCTCCTAAGAGTTGGAACTTAATTCCTCTCCTCCTTCTCTAGGCTATGAGCTGGATTTGGTGACTTCATCATAAGAGTAATGAAAGTGAAAAATAGTAACTTTGCAGTGGAAAAACCTAACAGACACCTCCTTAATCAAGAGAGAAACATTAACATCACCAGTAATAAAACATATAACCATCATGGACCCCTAATGTGATGCAATGAGAAGAGCATTTCACTTCCATAACATTGTTCCCTCCAAAGCTATAAGCTCAGTGTAATCACGAGAAAATAGCAGAGAAATCCGAATTGAGAGGCATCCTGCAACATATTTAACCAATATTCTTCAAGTGTCAAGATTACAAAAGACAAAGATTGGCTGTATAGTCAAGCAAACAGTCATTTTTGTCTCCATCTGTCCATTCTGGCTTTCTCTTTTGGCCGTGAGATTATGGGAGAATGTCATCATTCTATAGGTACTTTTACTAAGGCTACCTGGGGTCCTCTACACTCTGCTGGATGGAGTGTGATGGTTGAGAGAATGGAAGCTCACAGGGAGTTTGGATTTTGCCTTCTCTCAGTCTGGGTCAGTTTCAGGACCTTCCTATAGCGAATTTGCAGCCTAGGAAGAAAATAGCAGTTAGAGCTGAGCTGGGGAAGGAAAGGTCAGATTTCCAGGCTGCCGGGACTTTAGTCTAGTAGGCATGACACTGGAGAAGGAATTTTGTAGAGGCACACTTCTAGAAATCACCATAGGAATTGTATTTAGGTCTTTGGTTAAATAATAAGCTGTGCAGGGTTAGAGCAGGACACTGCAAGGCCAAGTAGAGCTCAGTCCCAGGCTTACCGAACTAAATGGATCCTTGAACAGTAGTGGAGACATGGGTATTTTGGCCAGCCTGAGTGGAGAGTCCTTCTCCAATATCCCACTGAAAAATAGACACCCCAGAAAGGCCATGCCTTAAAGAGTAAGGTCACTTCAACCTTACAGTAAGGGTTACTACGGATCCCAGCTAAACTATCCTAAAAACATGCCTCAAAAGGATCAAAAGCTGAATTCTAGGATTTAGAATGCATAGATATACATTTACATTAACACAAAGGACAGCATTTGGGAAACAAAACTACTTTGCAAGGTTTTCCATATTATGTGAAGTGGCACTATATTAACTTAAAATTGACTGTGATCAATTAAGGATGTATTTTGTAGCCACCAGGGCAACCTCTAAAGAAAACACATCTGGTTACCTTGAAAGTAAGGTGGGAAGGGAGGAATAGAGGATCAAAAACCAGAAGAAACAAATAGAAAACATATAAGAAAGTGATAGAGCTAATCTGACCATCTCAGATTCCATAATAATTCCAAATTCCAATACCATAAAATGTAAATGAATAAAAGCTCTCATTAAAGGCAAGGATTTTAAAACCAGAAAAGTGAAAAACAAGACCCAACCAGAGCTGAGATTAGGGCAAGGCACTTGCCTTGGGTGCAAAATTTAAAGGGATACCCAATAATCAGGAGAAATAATATTTTAATGTAATAATGAAAAAATAAAAATCAATGCAATGCAATCCATGATGCACAAAGGATTGGAATTTTTACATAATGACAGGATTCCACCCTGCATTTGCACTACTCTGGGGCTCCTGAAAGTTGGGGGCAAGGGCAGGCTCAAAGACATAAAAAAAACCTCTCACTTGCAATTTCTTTTGAAGGTCATTGTTCCATGCTGAGGGAAGTTGACAAGTTTTTCCCATTGTTTATAGCTGCATTCTATAGTACTGCAGAGTAAAGGGGAAAGTTTTCATTTTATTATAAATACATGTTTGTGTAATTTTTAAAATATTAAGAGCACTTAGGTAACTACTACAAATTTTATTTATTCATATATTTGACTTTGCACAAATGAAATCTCACCAAATAGCAAACATTTTACAAACAAATTTATTTTTACCGAGAAAATAAAAAGCTTACCAGGAAACATTTATGCGTTATTCACTTAAGTCACCAATAAATAGCTTGCTATTATTAAATTGTTTTTATAAAAAGTTGTTTTTCACCAATTTATCTGGAAATCTGGTGCCTAGTCTTCTGTTTATAATTATTGATTTTTGTATTTTTGATACAAATTGTTATGTATACCTATTGTTAAATATAATTTATATGAATCTTAATATAAATTAAGTACATATTATGTATATTTATTCTAATTATTGTATTAATTTAAAATAAATATATTTTTAATTTATGCTAAAAATTTTAAACATGGCATCTAAAAAGTCAAGTGGTACAATGTTTGGGGAAAAGAGAAAAATATGTGCAGACATTAATCAAAATGATAGGAGCAGTTAAAATTGTTGCTATAAAACCCCAGCATTTTAGGGTCTGATAATGAAAATCTCTTACTCTCTCTTTTTTTTTTAAAGCAAAAGTCTTTCTGTCATTTGTTTTCCTGATTTTAAGCAGTGTAAGTGCAGAGACTGTAACTTAATCATCTTTATATCCCCAGTGCCTAGCATTGGAAATATGCTTTTTGGACAAAATTGTCACATATTTTTATTTTGTCAAATTGAAAATTCACCAAATAGACATATTTAGGGGCATCAGATACTTGTGGTAAAATGTAAAATCCACCATATTAAATTTTATGGTTTCAAGTGAATTAATTTGATTAAAGTTACTTTTTTTAAAAAATCATTGATATGGGTCATTAAGAGAATGAATTTGGAAGGATAAAACTGCAGACTAGTTAAAGAATTCAATCTTGAATCTTAGTGTTAGAATTTCCAAGATAGAATTCTGGCTCTGCTGTGCCTAAACTGGGGGATCTTGGTAAATTATCTAGGCTCTCTAAGCCTGTTTCCTTACCTGTAAACTGAGAATTGTTTTTATGTATCTCATTGTGCTGTTTCTTTATGTGAATATATAGTTTAATCTGCATGTTCATCTGGTCAAATTTTATTCAATGAAAAAGAAAGGAAAATAATGATTTAAAGAAAGTGTTAATGAAGATTATAAGCAACTTTTATAAGTAGGATTAATGTTAGTATCACCTGGAAGTTTTCTTATTGGGTTGTAATTGACATGTAACATTATATTAATTTCAGGTATACAACATAATGATTTGATGTTTGTATATATTGTAAAATGATCACCACAGTAAGTCATGACCACATATAATTACAGTGTTATTTTCTTGTGATAAGAATCTTTAAGATCTACTCTTAGCAACTATCAAATATATAATGCCATATTGTTACTGTCTCCATCTGCTGTACATTAGATTCCCTGAAACTTAATCATCTTATAACTGAAAGTTTGTGTCCTTTGACCAATATCACCCATTTCCCCAGTTCTCTGCTTTGGCATCCACCACGTTACTATTTCTTTTTTCTCTTCTTTTTTTTTTAAATTTCATAAATGTTTCTTTGGCTTTTTTTTTTTTGAAATAACATAAGTTTACAATGCTGTATAAGTTCCAAGATTATATTTTCTTACCACACCTGATAATCCTAACCCTTGCCCCCTTTCTGGTAACCACAGTTCTGTTGTCAGAGTCTAAAGGTTTTTGTTTTTATATTCCACAAATGAGTGAAATAATACAGTGCTTGTCTTTCTCCTAACTTATTTCACTTAGCATAATCCCCTCAAGGTCCATACATGTCACAAATGGCAAGATTTCATCTTTTTTTTTAATAACTGAGTAGTATTTCATTGTGTGTGTGTGTGTGTTTATCACGTCTTCTTTATTCATCCTCTGCTGTTGAACACAGGCTGTTTCCTTATCTTGGCTATTGTGAATAGTGCTGTAATGAACATACTCTGATCCTGCTTAAAGGATACCTTAAAGGATACCAAACAACAACCAGATGGAGATGCACAGTGCAAGGTATAGGGGAAAGGCTCAGAGTTTCCATGCCTTCTCGGGCAGGCCTTTCTCCCCAAGTTGCCATGTATTCACCAGCTTCTACTCTGTTTCTATGAGTTTGGCTTTTTTAGATTCCACATATAAGTGAGACCATGCAGTATTTGTCTTTCTCTATATGACTTATTTCACTTAGCATGATGCCCACAAGGCTCATCCATGTTATCGTAAATGGCAAGATGGCCTTTTTATGGCTGAAAAATATTCCATTGTTTATATTGTCTTTATTCATTCATCCATCCATGGACACTTAGATTGTTTCCATGTCTCAATTGTTGGAAATCATGCTGCAAGAAAATGATCAAGTTTCTAACACTGGCATTAGAACAGAATTACTGTCAAATTCAGAGTATACTACAGAATCTTTGAATTATAGAGGAAGATGAAGAAAGATAAATGTTTGAAATTTCAATAACTAGTAACTTGAGTGTGAGCCAAGAGATTAAGATGATGCTTTTTGACACCAATTTTAATCATCCTTGATTTCATTGTCAGTTTCAAATAAAAGAAAAATGACTTTCAGAAAACAAGAATTTGACCAAGAATGAGATGAAGATATTATAGAATCTGTTTCACATGATGGCTTGAGATTTTCAAAAGATCAACTTAAAAAAATGCTGATTCAATAACAAGTTGATTCATCAGAGCTCTCTCATTTATTCCAAAGAATCCTTGTCTTTATTTTGTTTTCTATGCCTTCTTTTCAGCAGAAACAAATATTTCCAACTTAATTCCATTTTAAACCATGATGCTTTCCGAGAATGGAAATTTTTAACTGACATTTTAACAGCTGATGCTTTGTAGAAGACAATAAAATCAGAGAGATAAAAATGGTGGATTATTTTGAGTGATTTTAGATGTTGTTAGGTCTTGCTCAAAAAGAACAATGTACCTCCTAGAGGATCACCAAAAAAACATTGGAAGTTCCAATGTGGGAATGCTTCTAAACTTATTTCAGCTTACAGGTTATTGTAATGTTGATATAGTTAATCACATAGCTAATCATCAAAAGGAATCTGTGTCTTATTTGTCTAATAAAATTAAAAGTGAATTTATAGTGCTACTGGAAAATCATGTTAAAGCTGAAATACAATTGAGAGTAAAAGAAGCAAAATATCTTTCCTTATTTTCTGACTGTACAACAGATGTAGCCCATCATGAACAAATGTGTCAGATTATTATGTATGTTCACATTATGAATAATGTGGAATAATGGAAGAAAGCTTTATTATCTTTAGTGAAATGAGAAAAAGCTGGATATACAGTAGTTTATGGAATTATTAATAAATTGTAAAAATGATATTGACTTAAAAATGTTTGTGGCCAGGGATGTGACAATGGAGGGATGTGATAATGGCAGGTGTATACAAGCTTTAAAAAAAGAAAATCGCATTGTATATATATATTATATATATATAAAGTACACATATTAGTACACAGTTTCCTTCTGTGTTAGGTCCCATATGGCTGGACATGGCACTGTACTGAGCTATATACTATCTAGAGGAGAAACACATTAGATAAAAAAGAAACAGAGAGTTTGAAAGTTAAAGCCCAAACACTGAACTTAAGAAAGCTGTAATGGCTATATTAACAACAGACAAAATATACTTACACAAGGCAGAAAATATGTCATTGCCCAAAGCCAGAAAGGAAAAACTTCAAAATTCATGGATCATTAGGTATCAAGAAGGGTTTTGCCTTGGAGTTTGAGAAAATTAACCCTAGACTGGGCGCTGATGTGGTCCTGCCGAGAAAGCTTAAAAGCAGTACCTGACAGGGGCCTCCATGGTGGTGCAGGGATTAAAATCTCAGCACTGGGCCTCCCAGGTGGTGCAGCGGTTGAGCGCTGGGTTGCAAAGCTGCCCGCAGCCTCTGCAGCACCAGTTCCATCCCCAGCTGCTCCCCGGCCACCTGAGGAGGGTCCCACATGGCGCGCAGACCTCTCCTGCCGCCTGCTGCTCCCCTCAGCAGTGTACTTTGGTCCTTCTGCCTGCTCTGCTCCCCGCTCTGGCTCTGGTGAATTCTCTCACCCTCCCGCACTTCTGACTGTACCCAGTGCTTGTTCAAGTTTCAGCACAGTTTCAAGTTCAATCCCCGGCTAAGCCAGGGAGCTAACCCACTTACGGTGAAGCAGACCTTTCCTGTCTTGCCCACTGCTCACCTCAGCAGTGTGTTTCAGTAGATCTGACTGTTCTGCTCCCCACTGTGTCTCTGGTGAATCCTCTCACCCCCGGCCCTTCTGGCCTGCACCCCAGCTCTTGTATGCATAAATAAATATAATAAATCTTTTTAAAAAAGTACACTGGATGGAATTAAAGGCAGATTAGACATTCTGAAAGAGGGGATTAGTGAATTTGAAGATGAAATGACATAAACTAAACAGAAGGAAACACATAGAAGAAAAATACTTTCAAAATGATGGGTTATAGTAGCCCCCAAATAGAAACAATCCAAATGTCCATCATTTGATAAATAGATACATCAAATGTGGTGCTCCATACAATGAAATTTTATTCAACAATAAAAAGGGGTGAAGTACTCATACATGCTACAACATAAATATGTGATGCCAAGTGAATGATGTTGGTCACAAACAACCACATCTTGAGTAATTCCATTTATATAACATATCCAGGATAGTCATATCTATAGAAACAGAAAGTAGATTGCTTGGTTTTCTAGAGGTGGAGGGGAATGGGAAGTGATTGCTAATGGATACTTTCCTTTTGGGGTGATGAAAGTGTTCCACAATTGTGGTGATGGTCACACAACTCTGTGAATATACTAAAAGAACATCGAATCACACATTGTATTTTTTCAAGATTTATTTTTATTTATTTATGCATACAAGAACTGGGGTGTGGGCCAGAGGTACAGGGGGTAAGAAGATTCACCAGAGACAGAGTGGGGAGCAGAACAGGTAGACTAACTGAAATACACTGCTGAGGGGAGCAAAGGGTGAGACAGGAGAGGTCTTCTGGGCTGTGTGGGTTAGCTCCTTGGCCTGGATCGAACTCATGCTGTAGTGGCTGGCAGTAGCTTGATAGCACTGAGATTTTAACCCCTGTGCCACCAGGGAGACCCCTGAATCACACATTTTAAATAGGTGAATTTTATCTCAATAAAGCTGTAACATTTTGTAAATTTAAAAATGAAAACAATTTAGGGGCCTCCCTAGTGGTGCAAGGGGTTAGGCACAGCACTGTGAAACTGTCCGCAGCCTCTGCAGCACGAGTTCAATCCCCAGATGGCCAGGGAGCTACCCACATGGCACAGCAGACCTCTCCTGTCTTGCCTGCTGCTCCCCTCAGCAGTGTATTTCAATCTGCCTGTTCTGCTCCCCACTCTGTCTCTGGTGAATCCTCTCACCCCCCACACCTCTGGCCTGTACCCCAGTTCTTGTATGCATAAATAAATCTTTAAAAACAGTTCAAAATAGAAAGGACATAAAATATGGATGAAAACCATAAAAAGCTGAAGGAATGCACCACTAGCGGACGTACAGTACAAGAAATGTTACAAGAAGTCTTGGGCCCTCCCTGGTGGCGCAAGGGTTTAAGACTCAGCACTATGAGGCTACCCACAGCCACTGTGGCACGGGCACGAGTTTGATCCCTGGCCAGGGAGGTGACACACACGGCTCAGCAAACCTCTCCTGTCTCTGGTGAAACCTCTCACCCCCTACAACTCTGGCATATACCCCAGTTCTTGTATGCATCAATAAATAAATCTTAAAAAAAAAAAGAAGTCTTTCAAGTAGCAGGAAAATGGTAGCAGATGGAAACCTAGACCTACACAAAGTAATGGTAATTACTTGCAGAAACATAAAGACTTTTTTTCTTATTATTTAAAAAAGAACATACTGGGCCTCCCCGGTGGCGCAGCGGTTGAGCACTAAGTTGTGAAGCTGCCCGTGGCCTCTGCAGCACCAGTTTGATCCCCGGCTGCTCCCCGGCCACCGGAGGAGGGTCCCACATGGCGCGCAGACCTCTCCTGCCACCCGTTGCTCCCCTCAGCAGTGTACTTCGGCCCTTCTGCCTGCTCTGCTCCCCGCTCTGGCTCTGGTGAATTCTCTCACCCTCCTGCGCTTCTGACTGTACCCAGTGCTTGTATAAGTAAATAAATAAATCTTCAAAAATTAAAAATAAATAAATAAATAAAAAGGAACATACTGTTTAAAGCAAGGGGGATGGAGAACACATTATAGTGAGGTTTAAAACACATGTAGGAAAAAGGAATATGGCCAACAACAGTACAAATATTTGGAAGGGAGAATTGGAAATATACTGTATAAGGTTCTTATACTATACATAAAATAATGCACTGTCATTGGATGGCAGACTGTAATAAGTTAAAGATTAACAGCAAGTTAAAATTAAACCCTAAAGCAACCATGAAAGTCAGACAACAAAGAGTTATACCTAATAAATCAACAAAGGAGATAAAATGGCATCATAAAAAATACTCAATAAATTCAAGAGAAGACCAAAAAAAAGAGAAAGAGGAAACAAGGAAAGAATAGTAAGCACAAGATAGTGCAAGTAGTAAGATGTTAGATTTTAACCCAACTATGTCAATAATCTAATAACAGAGCTTCAAAATAAATGAAGCAAGAACTGATAGGGCTTCACTTAGTAGTTGACATTCTTCTGTCAGGAAGTGTTCCCTTGTCCTCTATTTATTTATGCAGATCAGTTTGGACTCATGGATTCTTTATTTTTAATGATTAATAGAAGATGTACTTAAACAATAATACATATAGTCATTATTGTCAGACTTAATATGAGAAGCTAAATGTTCAATTTTCCTTCCTGCATAAGTATTTCTCTCCTATGTCGATCAATTTTGAAGACATGGGGCCTCCCTGGTGGCACAAGGGGTTAAGACGCAGCATTATGAAGCTGTCTGCAGCCACTGCAGCTCAAGTTCAATTCCCAGCCAGGGAGGTGACCCACATGGTGCAGCAGACCTCTCTTGCCTCACCTGTTGCTCCCCTCAGCAGTGTATTTTAGTCAATCCACCTGTTCTGCTCCCCACTCTGGTGTATCCTTTCACACACCCCCCACCTCTGGCCTGTACCCCAGTTCTTGTATGCATAAATAAATAAATCTTAAAAAAAAAGAAAAAGAAAAGAAAACATAACATCAGAAGAACAGGAATCCAATTCCAAACTGAGCTCCTGAGAGGAGAACTTGGGTCTGAAATTGGGATAGACATTTGTTGATCTTGTCCAAGTCCAATGAAACAAGGCAGAAGCTCCCATGAGTCCTTGGTGGCAAGAGTCATTATATTGAATGAAGCCCAGGACTCCAGTTTAAGCAGAAATCTTATAATCAACCACTCATCTTGCTCCTGTCAGGTTTCTGAAGATATTTTACAATAGGCAGGGTTGAGGATAGTGGGCTGGGGGGATGGTGCAAGGGTTTGTAGCTGGGAGAACAACTTTTTGACCCATAGATTTTTAAAAAATTCAAATTCGTTCAGTGAATGGTAAAACAAGATCTTCTAAGCTAATCTTGTACTTTCCCTGCCCCAGCCCTGGACTTTCACAAGAAGGAGCCCTGGTTCCTGTTAGTGTTAAGTGGTTATTAGACAATAGAAATCAATTAGAGGCACATGCATTGGAAGAGAAGAAACAAAGATATCTCCCTTTTCAGGTGATACGATTTTGTAAGTGGCAAACCCTAGAGAATCAATGACAAAACTAACATACACATTCAGCAAAATGAAAGGATACAAAATTAACAGAGAATTCAATGGCCTCATAAATACAAAAACCAATTAGAAGATATAATGTAACCATCTCCATTTACAATAGCAACAAAGAAGATTATATACTTTAAGAAGGAATCCAGGGGCCTCCCTAGTGGCCAAGAGGTTAAGTCGCAGCACTATGAAGCTATCAGCAGCCACTACAGCACCAGTTCCATCCCCAGCCAGGGAGATGAGACACATGGCTCAGCAGACCTCTCCTGTCTCGCCTGCTGATCTGCCTGTTCTGCTCCTCACTCTGTCTCTGATGAATCCTCTCACTGCCCCCTACCTCTGGCCTGCACCCCAGTTCTTGTATGCATAAATAAATAAAATAAATCTTAAAAAAAAGAAGTGTGTGTGGGAAAATCTATGAGAGGAAAAATTTTAAATGCATTTGGTCAAAACCTACTGATCATGGGCCTCCCTGGTGGTGCAAGGGGTTAAGCACCACACTATGAAGAAATTTGCAGCCTCTGCAGCACGAGTTCGATCCCTTCCGGCAAAGGGAAAAACCCACACGGCACAGCAGACCTCTCATGTCTCGCTCACTTTTCTCCCTTCAGCTCACTTTTCTCCCCTCAGCAGTGTATTTCAGTCTGCGCGTTCTGTTCCCCACTCTGTCTCTGGTGAGTCCTCTCACCCCCCGCTCCTCTGGCCTGTGCCCCAGCTCTTGTATGCATAAATAAATAGGTCTTAAAAAAAAACATATTGATCTTTACAGTGCAAAAAAAAAACATATTGATCTTTACAGTGCAAAAAAAAAATGCATCCTAATGTATGAAACGTTGAAATAAATCAGCCAAGATGTTAGGGAATCCCACTATGGGAATTTTTCCTAAAGATACTTCTCAGGGCCTCCCCGGTGGTGCAGCGGTGGTGATACCCACATGGCAAGGCAGACCTCTCCTGTCTCGCCTGCTGCTCCCCTCAGCAGTGTGTTTCGTCAGTCTGCCTGTTCTGTTCCCTGCTCTGTCTCTGGTGAATCCTCTCACCCTCCTGCACATCTGGCCTATGCCCTGGTTCTTGTATAAAATAAATAAATAAATCTTTAAAAACAATAAAGTTTGTTTCTTTTCCTTTTTAAAAAAAGATTTATTTATTATTTATGCATACAACAGCTTGATACAGGTCAGACATGATACGGGGGGGGTGAGAGGATTCACAGAGACAGAGTGGGGAACAGAACAGGCAGACTGACTGAAATACACTGCTGAGGGGAGCAGTGGGCGAGACAGGAGAGGTCTGCTGTGCCATGTGGGTTGCTGGTGCTACAGAGGCTGCGGATTGCTTCATAGTGTAGTGCGTAACCCCTTGCACCACCAGGGAGGCCTGAAATTGAAGGTATTTGTTATGAATTTGTGTTTTTAAAATATATATATATATACTTATAGCGAAATACACAAATATCGATATGTTTGTAGATGGATGGGAATATTCATATATTTCCTAGCTCTATACACTGAGAGGGACTAGACAATAACTACATGCTGGTAGCAATGAACATTTTTTCAACTGGGGCTGAAAAAGAAAGTGGTGCTTTAAAAAAAAAATAAGGGGATGGGGGCAAGTCAAAGGGACATGCAAATCAATCTTAAAGCAACTCTTACTGGCTAAATCTGAGACCACCTACCTGTCAAAGGCAATGCTAGTGATTTATTTTATTTTTTAACGTTTTTATTTGATTAAGAAGTAAGATTTTCATAACTCCCTAGCCAGCTATCTGATCTTTTTTGTTTTGCTCTTGAAAGGATAAATTCATTTCCCCCATGATTGGTTTAATTTATAGAATTAAATAAGAACATGTGCATGTACTGATACATGGCCTGTACCCCAGCTCTTGTATTCATAAATAAATAAATCTTTAAAAAAATTAAGTTACCGGGCCTCCCCGGTGGCGCAGCGGTTGCGCGCTGAGTTGCGAAGCTGCCCGCGGCCTCTGCGGCGCAGGTTCGATCCCCGGCTGCTCCCCGGCCACCGGAGGAGGGTCCCACATGGCGCGCAGACCTCTCCTGCCGCCCGCTGCTCCCCTCAGCAGTGTACTTCGGTCCTTCTGCCTGCTCTGCTCCCCGCTCTGGCTCTGGTGAATTCTCTCACCCTCCCGCGCTTCTGACTGTACCCAGTGCTTGTATAAATAAATAAATCTTTTTTTAAAATAGATAAATAAATAAATAAATAAAAATAAAAAATAAAAGTAATAAAAAAAATTAAGTTACCGCCCACCCACCCACTCCCCAAAACCAAAGAAAACAGGAAGTATTCTCGTACTGGTATGTCGTCGCTAATCACACTTTCTATTTTTTCCTTTCCCCAAATAAAAACTGCTTGGGTGGGGAGGTTTGCAAACGGGGTCAGAAAGAGAGGCTTATTATTTTAATTTTTAATACTTATTTGAATGTTCCTCGGATTTCACTATCCTGTATATGTTCTGCTCTTTTTAGATGAAGCCTTTTCGTTTGATTCACTGCCATTCTTTCCTATCAGGCTAGCCCCTTTACCTAACCAGATGCGCAACACCGCGTTAATAAAATCAACATCAAATCTTCAAAAAAAAAAAAAAAGGCTTTACGGGAGGCGGGATTCCCCTTTGGTCAGCCGGGGAGGGCGGGAACAAGACCAGCGCCAAGCTTCCGCTTTCATTCCTGCGGTTAAGTCAACCTTTCTCATTAAAGGAGCACCACGGAAGGGTGATTTTCTGTCGGCGGACACTTCCCTTGCGACGAGTCCACCCATGACAGGGATACCATAGTGTCGCATCAGAATAGGTGGTCTATGACAGCTCAAAAGCCACATCAGGTGACCTCGATTCTGGCAAAGCACTAAACTGCAATTCACTTGACTTGTCAGTTTGATTCTCCTCTTTCTGTCTCCAAAATGCTGAACTTCCAGAGTGGACTTCTACCCCTTCATTCGAGACCAGTGGTTTGGTCCGACTCTCAGCCTGACAGGAGAGACGAGCTGCGTCTGCGCCGCAAGCTTTCGGGGGGTGGGGGGGAGGAACATGGCGCAAGCTCTGTCTGAGGAGGAGTTTCAGCGGATGCAGGTGCCGCTCGCCAGGGAAAAGACCACCGGGCTAGCGACTGGGGGTGCGGGGTAGATAGAGGTCCTGCTACCGGCTCGGAGAATCGATTAGCTGGGTTGGACGTGCAATCTAAGGGGTTGATCTGGGGGAGGGAAACTGAGGCACTGAGTGGTGAGACTACTGGATTTAGAGATACTCGGGTTCTCAGGTTTGGATTCTGATAGTCTTGTGGGTGGAGGAGAGATCCTGGAGTGGGTGATACTTTGCTCCAACCTGGAGGGGATGAGACTTTGGACCCGTGCAGGGGACACCTTGGATGGGTGATAATAGCGTTGAGATGGGAGGGAAGGAGATCCTGAGAGGGCGAAACCATTTTGTCTGGAGAGGAAGGAAGCCGATGTAGGATCGTTTGCGTCACGGTGCGGTGAGCCCTTGAGAAGGCAATACCATTACCCTGTGCGAGGTGAAAATTTTTGTGGGAGATACCACTATGCCAGGGAGTTGGGGAAAGACCCCACATGTTGTCATTGTTCCTGGAAGTTGGAGATCCTGTGCGTGCAATGGTAGTGGGTCCTAGGAAGGGGCGGTGCATTGCATGATTAGGGGTGGTTCCATTAGACCTGGGGTAAAGAAAGCCCTGAATGAGTAATAATCTGGGTAATACCATTCATCCCTGTATAAGAGAGAGCTTAAAGAGGTGAAAGAGTGACATCTTGGGCAGCATGGAGGGGAGGTCACTGGGCTTTGGGGGCTACCTTGACTGGATACAATGTCGACTTGATCCTTTGGAGGGTTACTCTGAGATGGGGTAAAGAACAGCGTTGCATCATGAATGAACCCTTGCAGAGACAGTTCCTTGGGCTTAATGTGTGGAAGTATTTGGGGGATGATCTTTTGGTTTTGTGTGTGGAGAGACTCTAAAAGGGGGGCCCTCTTGCATAGGGTCCTGTAGAGGGGGAGAAGGAATTCCAAGTAAGAACAGGTAATCCATTGGTCTTTGACTGAGGGAAACCAGTTGTCCCCGTGTGAGGGTTGCTTTGGTGGAAGGGTGAGATCCTTGGGCCATGAAAGGGGAAGACTCCTATAAACTGCAGGGGATTCTAAGCAAGTAAGAGCAATCCAACTGGCCCACCCAAGGATTTGTGGAGCAGATACACTGAAGGGTGTAGGTCTATCCCATTGGTGCATAACTGGGGAGATCTTGAGGGATGTCAGGGATCCTTGAGTGAGGAAGATTGACTCCATTTGGCTGCCAGTGAGGGAAAAACCATTGGGCTCTAATAGATAGGGAATCTAAGTGGGTGCCAAGGGTATTCCTATTGGCTCACCCTTGGAGAGAACATTAGGTCCTGGAGAGGACAGGGCTAGGGAAGATTCTGTAGAGGCTAAGCCCTCTGACATTTAGTAGACCACCAGTGAGTGAAGGCTGATGCCATGGTAAGGAGGGAAAGATCCTGGTGGATAAGGGCCAGTGGGTCTGGGAAGAACTGACCTCAGTGCCTTACAGTGCTGGTAGGTAAGGGTATGCTGTTTGGAATAGCCCCAATTTCACTTTTCTTTAATTCTCAAAAGGGGCCTGGACATATTTGGAGAGCCTTGGGAGTGGGGACTCCAGAAAACCCCTACTCTATGAAAATTGGGTAGAATACCAGCTCCTTTTCCCTTGGGAAAGCAGGAGTAAAGGAGGCTCATCTCCCACCCTTACTTAGGGGCTTCCAGATCTGGCCAAGAAGATAGACAACACTCACTCTTGACAGAAGGACAGTCAGAACAGTGTTTATAGTGTGTGATGAGGTCAGCCAAGACAAGGAGGAGAAACTTTATCTTGTGGGTGTGGAGAACCATGGAACAGAGCAAGAGCTTGGCTGGGACAGGGTGCTGTCATGGCCTGAGTTCAGAGTGCATTGGAAGAGAAATGAAGGCAGCAGGGAGATGGAGGGGTGAGGCTGGATGTGGTTATAAACAGAGCTGAATGAGGAGGGACAGGGCCTGACGGGCTAGAAGCTCATTAAGGTTGCAGCAAGCACAGGCCTTAGGGAGTCACTAAAGAGGCACGCATGGAGGGCAGCAGGGTTTGTGGGGCTCAGGGGGTTGTCTCCCTCATAGTTATGGTAGGTGCATATTCCCAACCAAATCATTTTCCTTTCCTGCTTCCCCATAAGGCTCAGCTCCTGGAACTCCGGACAAATAACTACCAGCTTTCAGATGAACTACGCAAAAATGGTGTTGGTAAGTTAAGAGGGTCTTATTAAGTGGGGATGTCTTTGGGGGACAGAGGCTGAGGGCAAAAAATCTCAGAGACCTGGCAGAAAGATCTTTCAGCTCCCTGCCACTGACTGAGGCTGAAACTCCCTGCTTTCCCTATTCCCTACACCAGAGCTCACCAGTCTTCGACAGAAGGTTGCCTACCTGGATAAGGAGTTCAGCAAAGCTCAGAAGGTACCTTCTTCCCATTCACCCATCCATGCTTTCCTGTAGCTATCTTACTATGCATCTATCCCATGAACATCTACAGTGAACCAGAGCTAACGTTACATGCTGCCATTAGTCATTCAAAAAGTTCTCATGGAGATCCTTTAATCTGCTAATTTTATCTCATCTGGCTTGATTTGTTGACACATTTTAATTTACTCTTAATTCATTTTTATTTTCAGTTACTTATGTATTCTCATTCACCAATTTATAATTAAATAGTCAAATCTATGGGCAAATCTGCCTCAAATCTGCCTCCTGTCCTCTACTTACACTGCTGCCTTGTGCTCTTACTTCCCATTCCTGTCCTGGTCCTACTGGTCAAATGAGACTAAGCCTAATTCTGGGATCCTCTCGAAATGAGATAACACATAACCTGTTATGGCCCCTCAAGGCACTCACAGCTGTCCTTTGTTTCTTTCTTCCCTGCTTTGTTCCCACGCAGAACACAATGTTATACATAGTATATTTTCCATAGATAATTTGTTACATGAAGGAATCTGGAATGCAGTTTGGCAGTCAGGAAGCAGCTTCTCTTTGTTAGGGTGCTGATTTCCTCAACCTGGCAATGCCCTTGGGTGTCCTGCAGAGGAGTGGCAGTTTCCACAGACAAGTTTGGAAAGATGTAGCACAGAAACCACAATTTCTGAGTCCAGATACCCAGCCCATGAAGGGTTAAATAGTAAGATTCATGAGCAATTTTAAGGAGCTTAGAGAAAAGTATGACTTCTGTGCTGAGGCACCAAAGCAGGATCCCCTCATTCATTTGTCATGCAAATTCTATGGTTGAGACATTCCCATTCCCCAACCTCTGTCACTGTTGTCTCCCCCACCCCCATACACTTGCCACATAGTCTCCATACCTCAGTGAGGGAGTCTGTCTCTGTTCACCTTATCTCTTTTCCCACTCCTTTCACCTCTAGGCACTGAGCAAGAGCAAGAAAGCTCAGGTAAGGGGTCCCATGGTGGGCAAATGTATTTGGGGAACTGGCTTAGCTGAAATCTCCTTGTACTGGCCTTTTTTCCCCTGTGTGTGCTCATCTGTTACTGTCTCGCTGCCAAGTGTTTCTGTGTCTGTCTTTGTTTTCCTGTGGTTGTCTTTCACTCTGTGCCTCTCTTTGTGTCTTTCCTTTTCCCTTTCTCTGTCCTTCTCTCTGAATCTCTCTCTGTCTTTCTGTTTTTTGCTCTCTGATTCTTATCTCTCCCCCCAACCTTCTTGTCTCTTTCCCACCTGTTTGTACCACTGTGATCATTTCTCTCTTCTCTTTCTTTCTCTGCATTCCTCTATCTTCCTGGCTCATTTTTTCCCTGTCCGCCTCTCTCTCCTTTTTCTGTCCTGTTTTCTTCCTGTTGATCTGTTCCTGTCATTCTGTCTTCCTGCTTTTTCTCTTTCCTCTTATTCCCCATCTCTCTTCCTTCCCAGTCCATCCCCCTCTCCCATCTCTCCTTTCTCTTTCCTCTATTTCTACCTACCCCTCTCCTTCCTACCACTCTCCCTCCATGTTTCCCTTCTTTCTACCCTTGTGTGTCTCTCTGTCTCCCTTTTTATCTCTCTCTGTATGTCCTGATTTCACCTGTCTCATTCTCCATACCTTATGTTCTTCCCCCTACCATATAATTTTCTCCCTCTCTCTGTTTCTTTGCTATATCACCCCATCCTTTCTGTCCTTGTTGGAGACCTTGTCCATGTTTACCACTGCAGGAAGTGGAGGGGCTGCTGAGTGAAAATGAGATGCTGCAAGCAAAGCTGCACAGCCAGGAGGAGGATTTTCGTTTGCAGAACAGCACGCTTATGGCCGAGTTCAGCAAGGTGCTGGTGCCCTGGATAGCCGAGGGGGACCTGAGGGGGAACCTAGTGGTATATGAGGGCTGGAGGTCCTGTGGGCTGAAGCCCTGAGGCAGTAGTGGGTGGCTGAAAGGAGGCGGGCTATGGATCACTGTCCATGGTGCTGAAGCAGGTCCTGGCTTGCTGCTGGGGGGCAGTGGTTTGACAAGATGGGCTACCCAATATGCTGGGATTAGATGGCTGCAAGCTCTGGGGTCAGCTCATTTCTGGCCAAGACACTCCTTTGAGCTTTAAGTTCCCTTGTGTATATTTTGGAGTTGATGCTATGGAACCCTAGGTAGTTGTGTGGGTGTAGGGGGTTCTTAGGTAAAGCTCTTATGCTTAATATGGGGTAGAAAGATGTTTGAAATTCTTTCCTTTTCTCTTCCTTGCTTTTGTCTGACCTGAGCCTGGGGTTCTAGTTCTTCTAGATAGTTCATCCCCGATTGGTAATTCTGTCTTCTCATTGATTTTAGCATCCTGGCTGCTTTTAAGTGTACTGGGAAGTTGGAGACATTTTTTTTGTCCTTTCATCTATCTTCTGGTATCCATGGTCATTTTTTTTTTTGCTTTTATTTTTTAAGATTTATTTTTATTTATTTATACAAGCACTGGGTACAGTCAGAAGCGCGGGAGGGTGAGAGAATTCACCAGAGCCAGAGCAGGGAGCAGAGCAGGCAGAAGGACCGAAGTACACTGCTGAGGGGAGCAGCGGGCGGCAGGAGAGGTCGGCGCGCCATGTGGGACCCTCCTCTGGTGGCCGGGGAGCAGCCGGGGATCGAACAGGCACTGCAGAGGCTGTGGGCAGCTTCGCAACCCAGCGCTCAACCGCTGTGCCACCGGGGAGGCCCAGTTTTTAGTATGTTTTAATAAAAAAAAATCTTTTGGCAACAAAAATTGTATTTCCAAGGTTCCACCTAAAAATACAGTACACAAGACCTTAAGAAACAAAACAACCTTTAAACTTGTACAATATCAGGAGAGATGATTTAGCAAATAGCAGTCAATACCTAAAAAAAGAATCCTAGATCTTGACCTTATCTTTTACTAACTGTAACCTTGAGCAAGTCACTTAACTTGCTCATTTCCTGGTTCTGAAATGTTTAAAATGAAAATGATAATAATAACAACACCTACCTTATAGGGCTTTTGTGAGGACTGAGTGGTTAATGTCTGTAAACCACTTACAACATAGCCTTGCAGCAGTATAAGCTATGTAAATGTTAACTACCAATGGTATCCTTTTATGAATTCATTTTCCTCCAAAATGTGTCTTATCTAAAAGGTTTACATCCACCCTGTAGTCCTGCTCTGCCTCTAACCATACCACCTCTCACCTGCTATTCCCACAGACTCCTTACTGAACCGTCTAGCTTCTTTTTCTAGTCTAAGCCATACAAGTTGCACTGGCCTAAGGTCTTACCACTTCAGCCCTTTAGACAACATCTTTCAGTGGGTCTTTACCCCTGAGAGTTCAGAGCCCCTAATGCTCACATAACGATTGACCTTATCACCTTACTGCTCACTGTTTCCTATCTCCAGCCTTGGTGGTATCATAGTTCTTATGGGATAAGTCAAGGACAGTCATTCTTCCATAATCTAGCTCGTTTTCTGGAACCAGCCTTAGGCTAGGCACTGGGTCAGGTGTAGAGACCTCCTTCACATTCCTACTCCTCCAGGAACTGAAAGTACTCAGAGAGACCTGGGCTCAAGGCCTACTTCCACTACGTATTTGCCAAGACATTTCATCTAATTGTTCCTTTAGCAGATAGTTCTTGAGCACTCACTATGTGAGCTGTGTTCTGGAAAGCAGTTGTGAGTAGCACAGAATAGTACCCACTCTTGGGCAGCTTGCATTCTGAGGATTGGATAGGGAAAAAGAAGATAACATAGTAAACAAATAATAAATGAACTGATAATTCAGAGTTACACAGGGTTTACTGCTTGCCAGGTCCTGTTTACAATAGTTGATGGATTTAATCCTTGCAATAAGCCTGTAAGATATTATTCATATTTCTATTTAACAGATAAAGGAAACAGCCCCAAAGAGATGAAGTAATTTATCCTGAGGTCACACTACTAGTAAATGACAGAGTAAAAATTCACATCCAAGCAATCTGGTTTCAGAATCTGATTGTGAGCCTATGTTACAAAATAAAAGTGAATTACCAATTATAATATATGATCCAAAAATTTTCAGAGATTTAAGAAATTAAAAACAATTTAGGGCCTCCCCGGTGGCGCAGCGGTTGAGCGCTGGGTTGCAAAGCTGCCCGCGGCCTCTGCGGCGCCGGTTCGATCCCCGGCTGCTCCCCGGCCACCGGAGGAGGGTCCCACATGGTGCGCAGACCTCTCCTGCCGCCCGCTGCTCCCCTCAGCAGTGTACTTCGGTCCTTCTGCCTGCTCTGCTCCCCGCTCTGGCTCTGGTGAATTCTCTCACCCTCCCGTGCTTCTGACTGTACCCAGTGCATGTATAAACAAAACAAACAAACAAACAAACAAATAAATAAATAAATAAAACATGCCTCTATAAAAAATTAGGTAAATTTTTTAATTTATTTTAAAGATTTTTAAAAAAGATTTATTTATTTATGCATAGAAGAGCTGGGTACAGACCAGAGATGCAGGCAGGTGAGAGGATTCACCAGAGACAGAGTGAGGTGGAGAATAGGCAGATCTACTGAAATACACTGCTGAGGGGAGCAGCGGGCGAGACAGGAGAGGTCTGCTTCACCATGTGGGTTGCTCCCTGGCCGGCCAGGGATCAAACTTGTGCTGCAGAGGCTGTGGATTGCTTCATAGTGCAGTGCTCAACCCCTTGTGCCACCAGAGAGGCCCTATTTTAAATTTTTTTATTTATGCATGCAAGAACTGGGGTATAGGCCAGAGGTGCAGGGGTGAGATGATTCACCAGAGACAGAGTGGGAAACAGAACAGGCAGATTGACTGAAATACACTGCTGAGGGGAGCAACAGACAAGACTGGAGAGGTCTGCTGTGCCATGTGGGTAGCTCCCTGGATGGCTGAGGAATGAACTCATGCTGCAGTGGCTGTGGATAGCTTCATAGTTCTGTGCTTCACCCCTTGTGCCATGAGGGTGGCCCCAATTTAGGTAAATTTAATTGTGAATAGTGCTATATAAGAAAGATATGAACAGAATACTGTGCTAGAGAGTATTGGGATTTCTGTTTTGGGGGATATTACTTGTAAGGTGACATTTGAGCAGAGCAATGAAGAATGCAAAGAAACCAATAGTGTGAAGAACTGAATGATAGCAGGAATCTAGAAAACTTAAAATAAGAGACCAGGAAAAAGAATAACTATAAGAAAGAAAAAATAAAAAAAAAACCAAAATCAACAAACAATAATGAACCAGAGACACTCTATGGGGGGTGCGGGGCAGGGAAAGGAGGGATTGGGGTCAAAATAAGGGGGTTGCAATTGTATGGGGAATATAAAAATAAAATTAAAAAAAAGAACTGAATGAAAGGAATAGTGTTCTGGGTAGAAAATATCCCAGGCAAGAAGACAAAAATTCTCTGTGGACCTCAGTATTCTCATCTGAAAATGGTGACAAAAACTGCTGTGAGAACTATATTTTAGCCAGGAGTTGAGCAAGGGTCTGGCTTAGTTTATTTGTATTATACACCTCTCCAAGGCCAAGGGCTGACCTTAGGGGCTGTGGGCGGTGCTGGCCCTAGAAGTGCTCTCAATGCTGTCTGTAGTGCCTAGGCTCCCAGACACATACGAATCCACAGAAGAGGGCTGGTGAATGGGCTATCCATGGTGCTGACATCTTGGACCAACAACTTCCAGAGAAACCTGAGGTCTCAGATTGCAACTGCGAGGTTGGGAGTGGACAAAGGGAAAATTGTTCTCAATATTCTCAATCCTCTGTGACTCTGCCACTTAACAGATGTGTGAATTTGAAGTTGTTTAACATCTGTGCCTCAGTGTCCTTATCTGTGAAGTGGGAATACTGAGTAAGGAGAGCATCTACATCACAGGGGCATTATGGGAATTAAGTGAACTGTAGCATGCATGTATGAACCAAATATTATGCATATTTCAGTGAATATTGTTCTGATTCTATGCTTTTCTGCTGCCTCCCCTGCTCAGCTCTGCAGCCAGATGGAACAACTGGAGCAGGAGAACCAGCAACTGAAAGAGGGGGCTGCCAGAGCAGGGGCTGCTCAAGCTGGGAGTGTGGTGGATGGGGAGCTGCTGAGACTGCAAGCAGAAAACACAGCCTTACAGAAGAATGTGGCAGGTGCTTGGAGGCTCTCTTGGGGATGTATGAACCTCAGGATTTGAGTAGGGTATTGTCCTCCTGGGGGAAAGGGAAAGGCTTCTGAGTCAGCCTTGGCCCTGCCATGAGCAAGTGTATGACTTTTGAACAAGCCATTGTACCTCTCTGAGCCAAATCTTCCTAATATACAAAGTCTATTCACTTGGAAGTTCATAGTAGAGATGAGGTAATAGCTTTCTGAGTTTGCTTCAGCACTTGGTACCTAGCAAATATTAGAGATTAACAGATTGAACATCAAAATGGAGATGTTTACTAAATGGAACAAGTGAATGAAGGTATATTGGGAAGATTCAGGTTGTCAGTGGGATCTGGGATGAAGTCTGAAAAAAAGCTTGGTAGAGTGTGGAGGGGTCCACCTGGTATGTGGGCTTTTGGTCAGCAGCTGGGGCTTGTGGGGTGGTAGCTCAGTGAGTAGAAGGGAGGCTTGGTATAATGTGGCTGGGGATCAGGAGGTTATAGTTAGGATTCAGCTCCATATAGGGTGTGGTAGATGGAGGGCATGGCCTTGGGAGGCTTGATGATAGAGGGTAGAAACCAGCCTGGGCCAATTGGATG
Source organism: Talpa europaea (assembly GCF_964194135.1). NCBI lineage: Eukaryota > Metazoa > Chordata > Mammalia > Eulipotyphla > Talpidae > Talpa > Talpa europaea. The sequence goes on along the minus strand of NC_140081.1, from coordinate 32,197,863 downwards.
ATAGATAGGTTTTCAGTGGTTGGTGGGGTTTAAAAGATTTGTGAGAAGCACGGATGGGGTTGAAACTTTGTTTTATAAACTTGTGGTCATTTGGGGCAATGTCTCTGCTGCCTGAGTCAAATGTCCCTCTATTTGAGGCACGATAAGAGTCTTCAGAGATCGTTGCATCCATCATATATATCTGTTCTACCCACCAGCCTTGCAGGAGCGCTATGGGAAAGAGTCTGGGAAGCCTGTAATTGCCAGCGAAGGCCAAGGGGACACCCCAGGGAGCCTGGCCCATAGTGTTCTGCCCCCCATGCCACTGGCAGAGGTGGAACTGAAATGGGAAATGGAAAAAGAGGAAAAGAGATTGCTTTGGGAGCAACTGCAAGGCTTGGAGGTAAAGTGGGTCTGTTGTGGCTGGGGCATGAGGAATTAGGAAGATATCCTAACTCTGCCTATGGTCCCATGGAGATGTCTGTGACATCATCATCTCTTGTGCTGATAGATTAGAGGTGCAGGATGGCAGGGAGAGGTACAGGCCTTGCCCTCCCCTGCTGATAACCACCCTTATCCTTCCTTGCAGAGCTTGAAGCAGGCCGAAACGTCCAGGCTACAGGAAGAACTTGCTAAGGTGGGACTGCTAAGCTTTCCCTGGGCTTTGCACCACCCCACTCCCCACCTGCCATGCCTCCCCTGGCAGGGCAAAAAGCCTCAGTTCATCATCTTTGAAATGGACTAACACTTGTATCTCAGGGTTGCTTTTAATATGAAATGGGCTGAAGAGGTCCTGCTCTATCATATACTGGTCAAGCCCCATCCCTTGCGTCTCCTCCCAGCTCTGCTTTTTCATTTTTCCATCTATTCATCCATTCAGCCCTCCATTCATCTAAGCATTTATAGACTTTTCATAGGGACCGGAGACCCAGTTGTGAGGAAGACAATCATGATCCTGCTTTCTAGGCCTCCCACCAGAGCCATACTAGGACGTGGTCATCTGTCAATACACTGTCAGCATAAATGTTAGGCCTTGGAGCCTGAGGGAGCTGGGTGGAGATCATGTTGTTGCTGCTGACCATCCAGGCAACCAAATCACTTTACTCTTCTGAGACTCAGTTTCCCCGTTTGTATAACCAGGAGTATGCACATCTCAGGACCGTTTTGAAGATCCAGTGAGATAGCATAAGTAAATTCTGGTTTCCAGAAAGACTTAATAAGAAGCATCTATAAATTAAGTTTTTTTCTTTATTAATATTATTCTAATTGTTATCACTTATCTGCACCCCACAGCTCTCAGAGAAACTGAAAAAGAAACAAGAAAGGTAATTTTTTTCCAGAGGTGGGAGAGGGTTTTGTGGGCCTGGGGGAGACTGACTTGTGGAACTGACCCATCTGTCTTTCTCTGCCTAGTTTTTGCCGTCTACAGACAGAAAAGGAAACACTCTTCAATGACAGCCGGTAACTACAGGGTGTAGGTGGGCAATGGGGAAGGTTCCTGACAGTTAACTGAGGACCACAAGGGCTGAGCTTGGAGACTGGGCTTTAGACCATGACCATTGTACCCCCACATTGCCCCTAGGAACAAGATTGAGGAGTTACAACAGCGGAAAGAAGCGGATCTCAAAGCCCAGTTGGCTCGAACTCAGAAGCTGCAGCAGGAACTTGAAGCTGCCAATCAGGTGAGGGGCTGGTATCTGAGTTTGCTGGGACAGGGACCAGGGCTCGGAGTTCAGGGAGCTCTGCAGTCTATGGAGACTTGTTGGGGAATCTAAGATCTCTTCTGTTGGAAATATTGGGACGGCACTGGTGCTAGGCACCTCTCCCTGCCTAGGAACTGGGAAAATAGGAACTAGTGTTCCCATGGCGAGGAGTCTGCATGATTTGAAGATACCTTGAGGACTAAGGACTAAGGGGCTGTATGCTGCAAGTTTGGATGAATCTGAAACTGCAGGGGATGGGAGACAGTGTCCTGGAGAAATCTGGTCCCTGGGGACTAGGGCTGGGAGTTGGAGTGAGTCTGAACTCCCTGGAGGTTGGTGACCAAGAACTTTAGGGGCTGAGGACATGGCTGGGTGGGTGCTCCCCACCCAGAGGTGGGAAAGGGTTTTGTGGGACTGGGGGAGACTGACTTGTGGAACCCCTGGGGGCTGTGAACAAAACACTGGTGAGTTAGACATTGAGGGACTAAAGACTAAAGCAATAGTCTAGGTGGGTCTGAGACTCCTGATGGTTGGGGGCTATGGGACTCTGAAGCCTGAAGGCTTTCCTATAGAGGGTGCGAGTCTGAGGCCCCTTGGAGTGGTGGCTTGTGGGTCTACGGCCCTTAAGAGCTGGGGACAGAAGTCTGAGTAAAGGTATTACTCCCAGGAGCTGGGTCTTTAATTCACAGAGTCTAAAGATCCCTGGAGACTGGGAACAAAAGTAGCAGGCCTGGGGTTGGTCTTAGACTTAACCAGGAACTAGAAACTAAACGATTTTATGAATTTTAGGCCTATAGAATCTGAGACTCTTGGGAGCTAGGGACATAGGAGTTGAGGTTGCCTGGAACCCATGGGGGTTGGGGTCAGGAGTCTGGGTGAAACTGCAGTCCTTGGCTGTCCTGGATTACCTAGATTCCAATTTGGAGACCTCTTTTAGGTGGGGGGCTAAGTGAGTTTGAAATCCTCAGGTGCTTGGGCCAGGAGCCTAGGTGTGTCTGAGATGCTTGGAGCTGAGGTTGAGGCTATGTGAGGCCACTAAGGCTGATGACCTAGAGTCTGGGTGAATCAGATCTCTGATGGCTGGGTAGTCTGAGATACTAGAATGAGAATGTTAGAAATGTACTTACTGTTGGATGGTCAGAGAGGAAATTGGTATGGTTATATGCACTCCAGGGGAGGCTGAGGTCTGGAATGGGCTCCTCTGATCTGTCCCCCATAGAGCTTGGCAGAACTAAGAGATCAACGGCAGGGGGAACGCCTGGAGCATGCGGCAGCTCTGCGGGCCCTACAAGATCAGGTACATTGGACTGGATGGGCTCAGGGAGGTGGGGGGGCGAGGGTTGAGGCAGCCTCAGTGGGTGTTATACAGGCAGGCAAAGTCCCAGTAGTCCTGCGTCCTGTGATCCTGGTTTCTGTGTGTGTGCATGTGTGCAAGCGTGTGTGCATGCGTGTGTGCATACATGTGTTCTTTTTTTCTTGGCCGTGGGAGGTCTTATCCCCTTGTTCTAGATGCACTCTCACCTTTTGTGGGGGTGGGACCAGGTGTCCATCCAGAATGCAGATGCACAGGAACAAGTGGAAGGACTTCTGGCTGAGAACAATGCCTTGAGGACTAGCCTGGCTGCCCTGGAGCAGGTATAGTACCCCTGGGAGTCCTCACTGATCCCTCGCCAGTTGCCCATTCCCTTTGCAGGTGTCAGGGCCTGGTGGTCTGGACCCCAAGCTGTTCTGTTTCATTCTCAGCTTCTCTTTTCTTTTGGTGCCCACCCCTCTTCTCTCTGGCATCCATTCTTACTTTTCTTGCATTCTAGTTCTTTCAGTAAAGTGCATGAGGTGTACTGATCTTAAGTATACACTCAGTGAATCATTTATCTATCTCCATATAGCTACCACATAGATCAAGTTGTAGAACATCTAGATGCCCTAGAAGGTCCTTTTTACCCATTCTTTTTTTTTAAGATTTATTTTTTTAGGCATACAAGAACTGGGATACAGGCCAGAGGTGCAGGGGGGAGGGGGATTAGAGGATTCACCAGAGACAGAGTGGGGAGCAGAACAGGCAGACTGACTGAAATACACTGCTGAGGGGAGCAGCAGGCAAGACTGGAGTGGTCTGCTGCGCCATGTGGGTAGCTCCCTGGCTGGCCGGGGATCAAACTCATGCTGCAGAGGCTGAGGATAACTTCATAGTGCTGTGCTTAACTGCTTGCGCCACCAGGGAGGCCCCTACCCGTTCTTTATTTTTTTTAAAGATTTATTTATTTATGCATACAAGAACTGGGGTATAGGCCAGAGGTTCCGGGGGTGGGGGTGAGAAGATTCACCAGTGACAGAGGGGGGAACAGAACAGGCGGATTGACTGAAATACACTGCTGAGGGGAGCAGCAGGCGAGACAGGAGAGGTCTGCTTTGCCATGTGGGTACCTCCCTGGCTGGGGATCGAACTTGTGCTGCAGTGGCTGCCAATAGCTTCATCATGCTGACACTTAACCCCTTGCACCACCAGGGAGGCCCCTTTACCCATTCCTAATCAATACGTCCCCAGAAATAACTGCCTCCAGTAACATAGATTAGTTTTTCTGGTTCTTTAAATTCACATAAATGTACCAGGCTTCTTTCCTGTAACATTATATCTATAAGGTTTATCCATATGTAGCACTGTTCTGTTCTTTTGTTTCTATGAAGTGTTCATAATAAGAATATACCACATTTGGGCCTCCCCTGGTGGCGCAGCGGTTGAGCGCTGGGCTGCGAAGCTGCCCGTAGCCTCTGCAGCACCGGTTCGATCCCCGGCCGCCGCCGAGGGTCCCACATGGTGCGACAGACCTCTCCTTCCATGCCCACTGCTCCCCTCAGCAGTGTATTTTGTCCATCTGCCTGTTCTGCTCCCCGCTCTGGCTCTGGTGAATTCTCTCACCCTCCCGCACTTCTGACTGTACCCAGTGCTTGTATAAATAAATAAATAAATCTTAAAAAAAAAATCTTAAAATTTCTGGTTGAAATTCTCTCTCTCTCCCCTCCTGGCTCTTTCTACCTCTCTCCACCTCTCTCCCTGTCTCCCTGGAACTGGGAGGCTCACACTCTGTGACTGGCCCCTGGGACCTTCCACTCAACTTCCCCTCACCTCTAGATCCAAACAGCCAAGACCCAGGAACTGAATACGCTCCGGGAACAGACTACTGGGCTCACAGCCGAGTTGCAGCAGCGGCAGACTGAGTATGAGGACCTCATGGGACAGAAAGATGACCTTAACTCCCAGCTCCAGGTGACGCCTCTGGCTCAGAGCAGTCTCCCCCTGGTTCCCTGTGCTGGCTCAGTGGGAAGATGATGGAGTCAGGAGAACCTGGATTCCAGTCAACCCCCTAACTTATTAGCATCCTTGTGTCCTAGACCCAGTCATGTCACTTCTCTGAGACTAAGCCTTTTTGGTTAGTTATAAAACCAGAACAATAGTGGATTAAGTGAGATGGAAGTTCTGGCCTCTAGCGTAAGAGTCTGGGTGGATGTCAGGGATAGAATATCAGTTACCAGTGCCCCGGCTTCCTTCTGCATTACTGCTCTGCCACCTCCACACAAGACTTCTCTCCTGGCATCCAAGATGCTTGTTCAAGCTTCCCTACTATCATGCTTGTATTCCATCTGGAAGGAAGGAGGAGAGGGCAAGGGACCAGCCTGCCCCTTTCTTTTATGAGCATAACCTAAATGACACTCACCACTTCTGCTTACAGCAGTTAATCCCATGGCCACACCTAACTGCACACAAAGGGAAACCTCAGCAAGATGACCATGTGCCTGACTGCATAGTCTATTGCTTGGGAAGCAGGAGAGAGAATACTGGGGAGCAGCTAGCAGTCTCTGCCTTGTTTCTTACCTGGAAATGGAGAGAACAATACCCATTTTATAAGGGCTAGGGTAGGATGGTCCACCGGTAGGGTCCTGGGTGACTGGCACCTCTTGGAGGTTCTTTATCCAACTTTCCCCCTTCATCCCCACATCAGGAGTCACTACGGGCCAATAGTCGACTGCTGGAACAACTTCAAGAAATGGGGCAGGAGAAGGAGCAACTGACCCAGGAACTCCAAGAGGCCCGGAAGGTAGGGACCACCGGGCAGGCAGGAAGGTTGTGTGGGGAGCCATGGACCCAGTACCCTGGGATGGGGCAGGTGGTGTCAGAAGCCCACAGGAATGGGAGTGGATGGAAAGTGACCAGCTCCATGAGGATGGGTGCCTTAGCCCACTCTGTGGGGATGGGGAAGAGGTGGAGTTTGGCTCCTTCCTTGGATGTGGCATTGGGGAAGGAGGTTGACTGATGTCCTCCTACCTCGCCCTCCTGGCCCCCAGAGTGCTGAAAAGCGGAAGGCCATGCTGGATGAGCTAGCAATGGAGACTCTGCAGGAGAAGTCCCAGCACAAGGAAGAGTTGGGAGCGGTCCGGCTACGACATGAGAAGGAGGTGCTGGGTGTGCGGGCCCGCTATGAGCGTGAGCTCCGAGAGCTCCATGAAGATAAGAAGCGGCAGGAGGAGGAGCTCCGTGGGCAGATCCGCGAGGAGAAGGTGGGTGGGTAGGGGATGACATGCCTCTGCCTCTAAGACCTGGGGGCCGCCACATTGCTGATGGGCCAAGGAGATGGCACAATGAGGTGCCCGCTCTTCCACCTGCCTGGCCCATGATGATCTGCCCTCTCCCAGGCCCGAACACGGGACATGGAGACTCTCCAGCAGACAGTGGAAGAACTTCAAGCTCAGGTACACTCCATGGATGGAGCCAAGGGCTGGTTTGAACGGCGCTTGAAAGAGGCTGAGGTGAGTTGCCGCCTGGCGAGACTCAGAGACTGAGTCGGGAGGCATCCATGGACCAGGGGACCAGGAGTGGTCAGGCCCCAGAACATTCTAAGATGCTCTTGACTTGGGGATGTCCCCCTGAACCCCTGGCTCAACAGCAGCCCTCTAGAAGGGGATGCAGGGGATGGCCATGAGCTAGGCAGATGGTCAGATGTGTCCACTTGAAGAGGTACCTCTTCCTTCTGAAACTGTACTCCTATCAGGAAATTATTGTAATATATTGATTTTGTTCGAACAAGAGCTTTAACTGCCATTTTCTAGAAAACTCAATATAATGCATAAGGGGAAGTGTCACGGAGCAGAGAAGAGCATAGATGCTAGACCCAGTTGATACCTGAGATGGAATCCTGGCCTGGCCAATTTCCTTAAGCAAGTTCTCTAACCTCTCTGTGGGCTATTTATCATTAGCAGCAAAAAAAGAGATTATTGGTATAATACTGACTGTCTAAGTATTATTGAAGAATTGTATACCATAAGTCAATATATGTAAAATCCCTACAATATTCCTGGCATGCACTATGTGCTGTTATGTTTTGCTAGATAAAATAAAATATAAATGCAGGGCCCCCCCTGGTGGCTCAGGAACTAAAGTCTCAGCACTATCAATCTATCATCAGCCACTACAGAATGAGTTGGATCCCTGAAAAGGGAGCTGACCCACACACCTCTTTTGTCTCGCCTGCTGCTCCCCTCAGCAGTGTATTTCAGTAGATCTGCCTGTTTTGCTCCCCACTCTGTCTCCTGTTTATCCTCTCACCCCTTGCACCTCTGACCTAGACCCAGTTCTTGTATGCATAAATAAATAAAAATAAATCTTAAGAAAATATATAAATGCAAGTGTCAGTCTACAATGCAAAGGGCACAGTCCTAGATGTGACTGCTGTCTACTGCTGGAGTGTCACTTCTGTAAGTCACTTCTGCCCTACTGTGGTCCCTCACACCCCTCGCTGACTGGGCATAGTGTCCTCTGGGAATTGTGGCCAGACCTGAGACTTGTCTTGTAGGAATCTCTGCAGCAGCAGCAGCAAGAACAAGAGGAAGCCCTCAAGCAGTGTCATGAGCAGCACACAGGCGAGCTGAAGGTGCCTCTTGCCTTCCTCTTCCCAGGGGGGGATGGGCACCTGTGGGATGACTGCTTTCCAAGTGGAGGCCTGAACTGACCTCTGTTTTGCAGAGCAAGGAAGAGGAGCTACAAGGTGTGCGGGATGAGCTCCAGCAGGCCCAAGAGGAGCGGGACTGCCACCTGAAGACCATCAGCAACCTGAAGCAGGTCACTGACACCAGGCACCCCAAGCCTTAGCGCACAGTAGTGGGGCAGGGAGGGCATTGCATGTGGCCCTGGCAGTACCCAGCAGCCCTGCTTTCTCTGTCCACAGGAGGTGAAGGACACAGTGGATGGGCAGCGTATCCTGGAGAAGAAGGGCAGTGCTGCGGTACGATTGGGGTGTCCAAGCACGGCTCCCCACCCAGGGGCCCACTAGACCTCAGCCCCATCATCCTCCTCTCCCCCCCCCCCAACCAGCTCAAGGACCTCAAGCGGCAGCTGCACCTGGAGCGGAAACGGGCTGATAAGCTGCAGGAGCGGCTGCAGGACATCCTCACCAACAGCAAGGGCCGCTCTGGTGAGCAACTGGAAAGCGGTGGGGCGACTGGGCTGGGCCTGCTTCCCTCCCCTCACTGTGCTAGGCTCCTGCGTCTTCTGTCCCTCTTGAACTTGGTCTGTCCTTTACCTTCTCTCTGTTTCTCTGTTGTTGCTCTCTCTCTGTATGATCTCGTTCTGTCTCCTTTTTGCTCTGTCTCTTTGATTCTGGCTCTCTCTGTCTCTGCTTTTCTCTCCCCACTTTGTCTTTTTCTCCCACATTTTTCTTCTCTCAGTTTCATCTCTTCCTGTCTTTGTGTTTCCTCTCTCTGTCTCTTGCTCTCCACTACCCCCTCACATGCTCCTACACTTCCCCCAAGTGTCTCTGAATCTTTTGTACCTATTATCTCATTCGATAAATTTAGACTGAAGCCCAGAATCACATCCAGCATCCCTGATAGGAAACCCACCAAGTCTCTGTTTCCAGAAGCTCCCAGTTGAGCTAGGCAGACACAATTAGGCAGCAACACGGTGGTGTTATCATCATGCAGCTAAAATCCATGTTACTTCTGCTACTTAAAGCAGAAGACACAACCAAAAAACTTGAGTTGCTTCAGATTTTTTTTGTTGCAGAAATTGGCCTATAAATACATTTAAGTAAACACAGCAAATGCAGTGATGGCTCTGGTGCATCTCCCATCTTGCAGGCTCAGAGGAAACTTGCTCCCTTGCCCTCCACAGCCATTCAGCCCCCACTTGAAATCCTTGGAGTGTAGTGTCAGCCCTCTCCCTAGGAGAGGACTGCAAAAGCACAGGCCCAAGCTCATTGGCAGAGTGGATAGATCTCACCAAATCACTGTCTCCTGGAGTTGCCTCTCTTTGTAAAGGAGTTTTGTTTCCATTTGGGTACAGATTTTTTGTTGTTGTTATTTATTTGGTTACGGATCCTTGTACGAGCCATCCAGCAGATGTGATTTGCATGCCTTACATCCCCCTCATCCATTAGATGAATTACGATTTTGATATATGGCTGTAAGAGTCTGTATCTAACTCTTTTCTCTCTGTCTCTATTCTGACTTGTGTCTTTCTTCAGCATCTCTGTTTGTCATCTATTCTGGCTTGCTGTTGCTGGTGTTTTTGTCTCTGTGGGGGCAGGGGATGCCCCTATACCCGCTCCAGTCATCTGTCTTCCTACCCCGAGTCTGAGTGCATCCACCACTTTTTTTTTTTTTAGATTTATTTATTTATGTATGTAAGCATTGGGTACAGTCAGAGATGCGGCAGGGTGAGAGAATTCACCAGAGCCAGAGTGGAGAGTAGAACAGGCAGACTGATGAAGTACACTGCTGAGGGGAGCAGCGGGCGGCAGGAGAGGTCTGCGCACCATGTGGGACCCTCGCCCGGCGGCCGGGGATCGAACTGGCGCTGCAGAGACTGCAGGCAGCTTCGCAGCCCAGCTCTCAACCGCTGCACCACCGGGGAGGCCCCACCACTTTATTTTTTTAAAGATTTATTTATGCATACAAGAACTGGGGTACAGGCCGGGGGTGGGGGTGAGAGGATTCACTAGAGACAGAGAGGGCAGCAGAACAGGCAGATCTACTGAAATACACTGCTGAGGGGAGCAGTGGGCGAGTCAGGAGAGGTCTGCTGCGCCATGTGGGTCACCTCTTTGGCTGGCGATCAAACTCATGCTGCAGAGGCTGCGGATAGCTTCATAGGTTGCGTCTTAACCCCTTGCACCACCAGGGAGGCTCCCTTAAAGATTTATTTTTATTTATTTATGAATACAAGAACTGAAGTGTAGGCCAGAAGTGCGGGGGGTGAGAGGATTCACCAAAGACAGAGTGGGGAGCAGAACAGCTGCATCTACTGAAATACACTGCTAAGGGGAGCAGCGGGCGAGACAGGAGAGGTCTGCTGCACCATGTGGGTCAGCTCCCTGGTCAGGGATCGAACTCATGCTGCGATGGCTGGAGATAGCTTGATAGCTAAGACTTTAGCCCCTGCACCACCAGGGAGGCCCACATCTACACTTTAAGCCCATGTGGTGTCCACGCCGCCATCTTTCCCCCAATTACTTCACATTTGTTTCTCTTCTGTTGCATGTGTTCACTTGGAGATACAGATCCTTTTTCTGTTTCTGTCTCTCCTTACCCTGTTGTCTGCTTCTGCTTTTCCCCATGCCCAAGTATCTCTTTGCCTCTTGATAGCTTCCTCCAATCTATTTCTGCCTCTTTTGCCAGTCTCTACCCTGGGAGCCTGGGAGACTAGGGGTCAGATTTCTCTTCCCACTCTGTCCAGGCCTTGAGGAGCTAGTTCTCTCAGAGATGAACTCACCAAGCCGGACCCAGACAGGGGACAGCAGTAGTGTGTCCTCCTTCAGCTACCGGGAGATCTTGCGAGAGAAGGAGAGCTCGGCCGTTCCAGCCAGGGTAAGGGGCAGGGAAGTGCCTATGGGCCCCAGCTTCTCCTACCAAAATCCTGGGACATTTTTCCTCCCTGGAACCATCTCCCACTCTGGGCGCAGTACCTATCTTTTCCTGTCAACTCCCCAAGCTCACCAACTTGGATTCAGATTGCTAAATGGGGAGTGGGTCAGTGGTTGTTTCTGACCCTCTATTTTATCATCTGTGGCCATAATGTACATGGCTGCTAGTAGGTGCCTCATCCCTGCAGGAAGTCCCCTTTTCCAACTTATAGGTTTTTTCCCCTTTTCCAGCTTATAGTTATCACTTGTTATTGTCATCTATCACGTTATTGTCATCTGCCAGCTACTTTGATTTGGAAATAACTTTTTATTATTCCAGAAGTAGTCTATGTGCATTGTAGAAAAATTTTAAAAAACATAAAGTGTTTTTTTTTTTAAAGATTTATTTATTTATTTATATAAGCACTGGGTACAGTCAGAAGCGCGGGAGGGTGAGAGAATTCACCAGAGCCAGAGGGGAGAGCAGAGCAGGCAGACTGACGAAGTACACTGCTGAGGGGAGCAGCGGACACGGCAGGAGAGGTCTCCGTGCCATGTGGGACCCTTGCCCGGCGGCTGGGGATCGAACCTGGTGCTGAAGAGGCTGCAGGCAGCTTCGCAGCCCAGCGCTCAACTGCTGCGCCACCAGGGGAGGCTCTAAATTGTTTTTTTTAAAAAAAAAAAGCTGTTTCACCATGCGGAGATCACCATTCTAAAACCTTAGTCCACAACCTTCCAGACTGGTCTCTCTTTTTTAAACCTCAGTGAGATCCTAATTAACCCATTTTTGCTCAGCTCACTTCTGCCCTCACAATGTGGTAAGTTTTTGTTTCATCTAATACTATGACCTTAACCAGATTTCTCTACTTGGCCCCAAAATGTCATTTTTCTCCTGGTCTGATGAAAACCAGCATTAAGTTTCAGCACACAGGTTACATCTCATGGCTTTGTGTCCCTTACAGGGCTAGAATCTAGTGTGGTCCTTGTTTTCTTTTTTTTTTTTTTTAAGATTTATTTATTACAGATACAAGAATTGGGGTACAGGCCAGAGGTGTGGGTGGTGAGAGGATTTACCAGAAACAGAGTGACGAACAGAACAGGCAGACTGACTGAAATATACTGCTGAGGGGAGCAGCGGGTGAGTCAGGAGAGGTCTGCTGCGCCATGTGGGTAGCTTCCTGGCCGGGAATTGAACTCGTGCTGCAGTGGCTGTGGATAGCTTTGTAGGTTGCATCTTAACGCCTTGTACCACCAGAGAGGCCCAATTCTTGTTTTCCTGACCCCAGAGCTGCAGAAGAGACCAGCCCAGTGGACCTGCAGAAAACGTCTCACCCTTCACATTTTCCCGCTGGCTCCCTAGTGCTCTCACTGAGCTGGTTCCCTTCTCCCTTAGTTTTCCTGTTTACTACAGGTTGGAGCCCTCCTCATTATTGTTCTTTTTCATTTTATTTACTTTTGTTTCTTTGTTGTCTTTTTTATTATTTGGAAGTTAGATGTTGCCGGCTCCTCCCTTTATCCTCTCAGTAAACTGTGGTGTGGTGGTGAATGTCCTCCTCCTTTAGGTAAAGGGAGGTCCAGAATTGCCCATAGGCCCAGTTGCAGGCCCACCCTCTCACCCCCATCCTGGTTCTTCTCAGACCCTGACTCCAACCTAGGGCAAGGGCGCTGAGCAGTGCTGGTCTCTCTTCCCTGCAGTCCTTATCCAGCAGTCCTCAGGCCCAGCCCCCTAGGCCCGCGGAGCTGTCAGATGAGGAAGTGGCCGAGCTCTTTCAGCGCCTAGCAGAGACGCAGCAGGAGAAATGGATGCTGGAGGAGAAGGTGCTGTCTGCCTGCTCATCCCCATTTGGCATGTCCTTGAGGGGGTGGTGGGGTGTGCAGGTGGGTCTGCCCGACCACCCCTCATGTGTGAACATGCGCAGTTGAGGGTCTGAGGTGGGCTGGGCCACCCTGCAGGTGAAGCACCTGGAGGTGAGCAGTGCCTCCATGGCAGAGGACCTGTGCCGAAAGAGTGCCATCATCGAGACCTACGTCATGGACAGCCGGATTGGTCAGTGCCCCTTCCCCCCACTGTCCTGTGCTTCTCTTCTTTGCTCAGAACTCAGCCAAGTTACTGACAAGACCACACTTGGTGGAGGGGAGAGCGGGGCCAGCCTGTGCGCCTTTCTGTTCTGTCTCTTATTTCCTCCCCGCTCTGTGTCCCTGTCATCTCTCCACGCCCCTGCCCGTAACGTGTCCCTCTGCCCTTCTCTTTCTCCTTTCTCCTCCCGTGTCTCTTCTTTCTGCCCCACCCCCTCACCTCGTCTCACTGTTCCCATTGAGCGTCTATATTGTTCCTTCCCTGGAAATTTCCCTTCTCTGCATATCTGCCCTTTCTGGGATCCTTATATCTCTCTCTCCCTTGCTCTGGCCCCCTCCCCTCTCCCGCCTCTCTCCTCTTTCTCCCCCTCCCTGTTTTTTGTGCTTTCGTTCTTTCCAAACCTTCTCCTCTCCCTATTTTCTCATATCCATGAGAATGATACTGACTGGCAAGTGCTGAGAGCTGACTGTGTGCTGCGTGCTCCACATACAGTCATATACCTTTCTCCAGCTCCATCAGTTATTTTCCCCACTTCAAAGCTAGCAACTGACAGCCAGGTTTCCCACGGCAAAGCCTCTGCCCCTCCATTTCCTGGCTTCTCCCTCCACTCCTCTCCCCTGCTCTTTGTTCCCTTCCTTTCTTCTCTGTCCATCTCTCCTGGCTCTGCCGAGGAGGTGGCTCTCAAGACTGGGCCCTTGCAGATGTGTCTGTGGCAGCAGGCCACACAGACCGCAGCGGACTGGGCAGCGTCCTGAGAGACCTAGTGAAGCCAGGTGATGAGAACCTTCGGGAGATGAACAAGAAGCTGCAGAACATGCTGGAGGAGCAGCTCACCAAGAATATGCACTTGCACAAGGTGCGTGTGGTCTACCAGCCTTCCCGTCCATCCATTGAGCCACCTGCCTACCCACCCCACTCGCCAACCACTCCTCATCCTCTCAGCTTCCCACCCTTCAGTCAACACGCAGACTATTGGTTTAGACTCTCACTCTTCCCTCTGTCCCTGCATCCGCCCACTCGTCTATTTATACACATTCACCCAGCTCTCCCATCAACCTACCCTACTATTTGCCCATCTGCCACCTTCCCATCCGGTCATCTGTCCTATGTCTTTCCACCCATTTCCTGACGGGGACTGCTCTCTCCTACCTACTCATCCATCATCTCTCTCACTCACCCGCCCAGTGACCTGCTGCTTCTCTTGTCCTCCATCTGCCCTCTAAGCAGTTCACTCATCTACTTGTTTACCTACCATGGATCCTGCATGCATCCATCCACACGTCCATCCGCTCATCCTGCCACCCCAATATCGCCACTGAGTGGGAAAGAAGGGCAAGGGTGGGGGTTAGATCCTCTGGCCACACTGTGCACAGCAGGTGGTCCACGCCCATCTTCACAGCTCTCTCTCCAGAGTCTCCTGCCCCTATGACACCACCTTTTCTTCACTCAGCCTGGTGCCGGGGGCTCTGTGAGCTTCTCCAACTATCTCTGTGGCCCAGGCTGGACATAGCTGGGCATTGATTAATGGGGTGAAAATGATAATACCCCTGATTTGGTGAGGGGGCTTCCCCTGTCCCTTCTCTGGCCCCTGATGGCTCCTTTGTTTCTTAGGACATGGAAGTTCTATCCCAGGAAATTGTGCGGCTCAGCAAGGAATGTGTGGGGTCCCCTGACTCAGATCTAGAACCCGGAGAAGCCAGCTAAAGACCTACGGGCTGCACCCATCCCCACCCCTCCCCACCCCCCAGGACACCATTCCTTTGGGCTGTGGTGGGAAAATAGGGGCCAGCGCCAAAATCAAATAAGGTGGGAGACTGGACATTAAAGGGTCGGAGGCCTGATGACTGATGTTAGTGACCCCATCTTAGGGCAGAGGGCCCTGGGGGGTGAGGATCCTGAGGGGAGGGGCCGGCAGGGATGTGTCCTCCTTCTTGGTTCTGGCTCCCAGGGGCCTTTGTCTTCATCTCTGCATGAGCTCTTCCTCTCTCCCAGAGACCAACTCTTTTAGTTTTACTTTATTTTTAATTTATGTCTGGAAGCCTGGCTACTCTGCATTTGGGACTGGGGATGTTGGGTGGGGCGTGGTCCATGTTCAGCGTTCTAGCAACATGTGTGTATGTAAAGGCCGGGTAGCCAAAATACCATCTGGCCAGACGGGCCCACCCACTGACTGTCTGCTCTCATTCTTGTCAACCAGTAGGGATGTGCTGGGGGGTGGTGAGATCTCTGGCATGAAGAGGGTGGTCTCTGGATGCAACTTTATTCTCTCCCCACCCTCACCTAGCTTGTCTCCAGTGGCTGCTCACCGGCCCCTCAAACTCAGTGGAGCAGATATAGCTGCAGATAGTGTATGTAGGTGGATAGGGTGTGGGTGTGCATGAGTGTGAGTGGACAGATGGAAGGATGGATAAGTGGTTGTATGGACTGATGGATAAATAAGTGGAATGTTGCGTGGATACCTATGATGGATAGGTTGGGAAATGGACAGATGGATGAACTGGTGATTTGATGACTAAGTGGATAGATGGATTGGTAAGCGGATAAGTAGAGAATGACCAGGTGGGAATGTTAAGTGGATGGATGGAGAGGGGACTGTGTGGATGGATGAGTGGGTAGACGGATGGATCAGCTCAAGAATGGGAAGTGTATGGTGTAAGTGAATAAATCATGAGCAGGGCTGTGGATGGATAGATGGGTGGACGGGGGATACATCTGTATGGATTGCTGAACAGTTAGGTGGGATCGGGTGAATATATGATGGATGAGTGAGTGGAAGGGTGGAATAATGACTAAATGGACTGTACAGGTGGGAAGAGCAAATGGTTGTGTGGGTGGGAGAATGGATGGATAAGTGGGTGGTGGGTGGGTGGAGCGGAGGAAAAAGGGATAAATCAGGAGTGTGATGAGTGGGCAAATGGAAGATTACATGGAGTGGGCAAATAGATGGGAAGGCTAAAACTGGCCTGCATCACGGCTTCCCCGTTGTCCCCAGCTTTAACTACCAAAGATGAGGCCTCCTGTGTGTGTCGTGCCCCATGCCTTCCCCTTCTGCATCAGCCCATTTAATGCTCCCAGTGACACTATGGAGTTGGGGTAACTCATCACCTAATGCTGGAGGAAACAATGCAAGTCACCTGCACAAGGACACCACAAGTCAAGTGACAAAGCTGGGGTTTGAACCCATCCCCAAGGGGGGGGGGCGGAGGGGAGGGACACTCCATACCTAGTGTTGACTACTGCGACCTGGAGCAGAGCCCTCTGGGGGAGGAGGTGTGACTGGGGACTACCTGCTGTGCACAGATGAGGGAGGCTGCCTCTGAGCCAGCCTGCCTGGCCTGGGCTTGGGACTTGGATTGTCCCCATTTGGACACCCCTAACACCACCCCCCATCTCACATCTGAAAACAAGAGAAAGGTGCTCCAGTCCCACAGTAAAGGTGCTCCAGTCCTTCCTTAGAGCTGGACTAGCCCCCTCCGGGTGAGGGCAGCTTTGGGGGTCTGGCCATCTAAAGAAACACCCCCCCATATCTCCCCTGTTCCTCACCCCCCCACACACTTCTCCAGTCCTTCTACAGCCTTGGGGGGCAGGGAGGGGACACAGCAGCTGCATCATTCTCCATGGCACTCTGTTCTGGGGCCATTACTGGGGCCATTAACAGCCGCCTCCCCATCGATCGGCTCTGCTAAGTGCTGCTGATTCAGACGGGTGGGGGTGGGGGCCTCTAGGGGCAGAGGGGTAGGAGCTGGGCAGGAAGAGGGGGGAGTCCAGGAAGGAGGTGGGGAGAACTGGCAAAGATCCCTGCCACCCCCATTTTCCAGATGACGCGACTGAGGCCCAACCAGCTTCGTAGGAGGCGGAGTCTCCCCAGGGTCCCTCTCTGGCTGTCCTAGGGGAGGGGGCTCTGGGAGCCACGAGGCCCCTCCCTGCCTCTCTCTCCATCTCGCGGCACGCTCAGAGGGGCGGGGAGAGAGAGCCAGAGGAGGAGAACTCAGGCAGCTCTGCAGAGGGGGGCAGGAGCTCCGGTGTTTGGTACCCCCCAGCCCCACCGCTGTTTGCCGCTGCTGCGGCGGGGACACAGGTGAGGACGGCCCCATGGGGAGGGGGAGGGGGCCACCAGCAGCGCTGTCCGTATCCTTCTCTGGTCCAGCCCCCGCGCCCTAGCCCATCCTGGGACAGTCCCCAGGGGTCCCGCGGGACCTTGTCCTTCCAGGGACCCAGCCCCCGCCCCCTGCCTGTACTGTCTTCTCTCCCGGGCCTGGCTGTGGCTGCTTCTCCTCTTCCTCCTGCTGCCGCTGCTGCTACTGCCACTGCCGCTGCCCAGCACACACCGCCAGCCCCTCGGGGTGTGGTTTCCCCAGACCAGCCCCCAACAGAGGGACGCAGCCTTATCCTAGCCTCCCCAACCTGCCTCTTGCTAGGCCCAGTAGCCCCCCTCTCCGGAGACACACCCAACTCCCTTTCGGCACCCCACCCCCCTCTCCAACCCATTTTGGGGAGGACCCCCTTCTCTTATCTTAGTATTTTTAGACCCTCTGGGTGCTCTGGGTCTGTGCCCAACTTCCCTCCAATTGAACCCCAGTCCTGAGAGAGTCCCCAGGTCCCTTTCTTCCCCCTGCCCCCAGAACTCTTGAGAGTGTGGACCAGGCTCTTTCAGCCAACCCCCCCACCACCACCACCAATTCCTCACTCCCCTAGACACCTCTCAGCCTCTGAAAAATAACCCAGCACCTGATCTACCCCTTTAGATACCCCACTCCCTTCTCCCACCCCACTAGGGGGCCCCAGCTTGCCTGCCTTCCCCAGAACTCCTTCGAGTGTAGACACCACCCCCCCAGGCTATTCTTGGCAGCTCAAGGCCTCCCAAGACACCTCTCAGCCTCTTTACAACATCCTGGCTCCATAGCCACCCCTCTGGATGCACCAACCCCTTTCCTGGATCCACGAGGGGGCTCCAACCCCCTAATATTTCCCCCAGAAGTCTTGAGGGTGTGAACAACCCTTCTCACCTTGCTCAGTCTCCCCCCACCCCCTCCAGATACTCTTAACCTCTTTCAAAGACCTCAGGTCCCATTTCCACTGCTCTGGATGCCGCCAGTCCCCTCTCCAGCCCAATTAAGGGGTTCTAGTCCCTTCTTCCTTCCCTCAGAACTCTTGAGAGTGTGGACAAATACCTACTGCTTCCTGCCCCCTCTAGGAGCCCCCAGACATCTCTCATACATACTGGCCACTCTGGAATCATCTCAGTCTCTCAAAACACTCCCTGAGCCTTCTTGGCATCTGTAGGTACCCCTTTTCTGCTCCTCTCCACATCCCCTAGCCCCTTCTTGGTCCCTTAAGACACCTCCCAGGTCCCTCCTAGACCCTTTAAATGCCCCCCAAGTCCCTGCCCATCTCTCTAGTTCCTCCTCCTGGTTGCTCTTGGCCTCTCTAGACACCCTCAGTTTCCTGGTAGGAGTGGCCCAGGGCCTCTCCAAGCCCCCCACCACCCTGGAGACAGCCACATTCTCCTAAAGGCTAACCCCCAAGTCTCTGTGGGCCTGGGGCGCGGCAGGATGGCGGCAGGTGTGGCCACATGGCTGCCTTTTGCGCGGGCAGCCGCTGTGGGCTGGCTGCCCCTGGCCCAGCAGCCCCTGCCTCCGGCGCCAGGGGTGAAGGCTTCCAGAGGGGATGAGGTTCTGGTGGTGAACGTGAGCGGAAGGCGCTTTGAGACCTGGAAGAACACTCTGGATCGCTACCCCGACACCCTGTTGGGCAGTTCAGAGAAGGAATTTTTCTATGACGCGGATTCGGGTGAATACTTCTTCGATCGTGACCCGGACATGTTCCGGCACGTGCTGAACTTCTACCGCACCGGCCGACTGCACTGCCCGCGGCAGGAGTGCATCCAGGCCTTCGACGAAGAGCTGGCTTTCTACGGCCTGGTACCTGAGCTCATCGGGGACTGCTGCCTCGAGGAGTACCGGGATCGCAAGAAGGAGAACGCTGAGCGCCTGGCGGAGGATGAGGAAGCCGAGCAGGCCGGGGACGGCCCAGCCCTGCCCGCGGGCAGCTCCCTGCGGCAGCGGCTCTGGCGGGCCTTCGAGAACCCGCACACCAGCACCGCGGCCCTCGTTTTCTACTACGTGACGGGCTTCTTCATCGCTGTGTCAGTCATCGCCAACGTGGTGGAGACCATCCCGTGCCGTGGCCCTGCGCGGCAACTCCCTGGGGAGCAGCCCTGCGGAGATCGCTTCCCACTGGCCTTTTTCTGCATGGACACGGCCTGTGTGCTCATATTCACCGGCGAATACCTCCTGCGGCTCTTTGCTGCCCCCAGCCGTTGCCGCTTTCTGCGGAGTGTCATGAGCCTCATTGACGTGGTGGCCATCCTGCCTTACTACATTGGGCTTTTCGTGCCCAAGAAAGAGGACGTCTCGGGTGCCTTTGTCACCCTGCGTGTGTTCCGGGTGTTTCGCATCTTCAAGTTCTCCAGGCACTCCCAGGGCTTGAGGATTCTGGGCTACACACTCAAGAGCTGTGCCTCTGAACTGGGCTTTCTCCTCTTTTCCCTTACCATGGCCATCATCATCTTCGCCACTGTCATGTTTTATGCAGAAAAGGGCACAAACAAGACCAACTTCACTAGCATCCCCGCGGCCTTCTGGTATACCATAGTCACCATGACCACACTTGGGTGAGTGCAGACCCTGTGCTGGGAGCTGCCCAATCAGTCAATTACACTCACCCTTTCATAAAATTATGAAGGTCAGATAAATGATCTCTGGCAATTTGAACTTCAGTTTGCTCATTTGTAAAAACCCGGAGAGTTGGACAATTCCCCAGATCCCTCCCAGCTCTGACAATGCCTTGATTCTCCAGGTCAGCAGACTTGGGTTCAAAGATTGTCTTAGCTGCCCTTTCTGTTGACCTTGTTATCTCCAGGCCTGTTTTCCACTCTGTAAAATGAGAAATGATGATCTCTTCGTCATCTAGAGGGCTTTCAATGATAGCACGGTGGTAAAAATTCTCTGAATGTTTCTGGTGCAGGATAAATAGGTATTGGCTATCACCCCATTTCCATCTTGATGACCCATGCCTCCCAATCCTCTAGAATCATCTGCTGTGTGGGACACTACCTCTGTGGATTTGTGATTCCCTGATGTTTCCCAGAACAAGATATTTTCAGCATGCCAGTTCTCAAGAGGAAACGATTGAGATAAAAGTATCCAATGGAATCACTAACCCCCTGTTGTTCTTAAAGACATTGTTGAGAGCACCGTGATCCTTTTCTAAATTTCCATCCCTGGTATTAGATATGCAGTTGCTGCTCAGTGTCTGTTAAATTGGGCTTACTCAGTGCCTTAATAGAGGTACTGAAAGATTGACTTGAGGTTTTTATGGAATAGACATTAATTTGGGTTGAAGGTTTAGGGTTGGATTGACAAATCCTGAGCCCTGAGAAGGGGTCAGAACTGGATATGTTGATGCCTTCTTACCCTATTCAGTCCTCACAACAACCCTGGAAGGGTGGGTGGCTGCCCACGTTTCAGAGTTGAGGACATTATCTGAGATGACACATCACAGAGCTGGAAATGACCAAGCTGGAAAGACTTTAAATGAGTCAAAATAAAGAAATAGGGAAAAGTCATCTTGAGGGTGAGCAGGGCACAGCCTGAGCAAAGGTCTAGAAGCTGAAGACAGCGGAGGCTGTGTTTCCGTGGAGGGAATCTGATTTGTCCTGTGGCTAGATCAAAAGAATTCTGTGTGATCTTAGGCAAGTCAGTTATGGAACCTCTCTGAGCTGCTTAACAAGTTGGTAAGATTGTCTCAGTTCATTCTCCATGGAAGGGGGTGGCACGGAGATAGGAAGAGGGAGTTTCAAGGCTCTCCCTTATTTTTTCATATGATAGTTTCAAGGCTTCTCTTGGAGGACTAACAAGGGGTTCTACTAGAAAAAGTAAGATTGACACAAGCAAAAGCAGCAGAGCACTATTCCTGGGACTCAGAGTCCTTTGGCTGGCCTGTGGTGATGGGACTGTCTCCCCAGGAGGCTATATTTACTGCCTGTGACTTCCTCCTTCTCCCCTATGCTTGGTATTAATAGATTTCCAGCTGACTCAGATGCCCGATGTGCAGCTTGGATGGGGGCAGCAGATGGTAGGGACTGAGGGACAAACCCATTTCTAATTTGACCCCCACTGGTGGCCAGAGAGGTCATGCTTCCATTTTGCAGAGCAAGAAACAGAGACTCAGAGAGTCCAGTGCCTGGCCAGGGTGGCAGAGTGAATTGGGGTTGGATGGGATGGAGTGGGGGACTAAGCGGTGGTGGGCACTTTTCTTGACCTTGGCCTACCTCCCCCTACCCCAGCTATGGAGACATGGTGCCCAGCACCATTGCTGGCAAGATTTTTGGATCCATCTGCTCACTCAGTGGTGTATTGGTCATTGCCCTGCCTGTGCCAGTCATTGTGTCCAACTTTAGCCGCATCTACCACCAGAACCAGCGTGCCGACAAGCGCCGAGCACAGCAGGTAAACACACCTTCAGCCAGAGTACACCTCCTGTTCCCTTATCCCAAATCAGTCTATTCTTGGTTTACCCACCTGACCCTCTATTTCCTCCTCTCTCTCTGTAGAAGGTGCGCTTGGCAAGGATCCGGTTGGCAAAGAGTGGCACCACCAATGCCTTCCTGCAGTACAAGCTGAATGGGGGCCTTGAGGTGGGTAGGGGCCCAGGTTGGGGCTGGAGGTGACAGTGATGGGAGGAGGAAGGTGCTGACCTCATTCCTTTGCTCCATCCCCTCCAGGACAGTGGCAGTGGGGAAGAACAGGCACTGTGTATCAGGAACCGTTCTGCTTTTGAGCAGCAACATCACCACTTGCTACATTGTCTAGAGAAGACAACGGTGAGACCTGAGGCGAGGTGGTGAGGCAGAATGGAGTCCCTCTGTTGCCAAACCTGTTCCCTCCCTGGGGTGGGAAGCACACTACTCATCATGCAAATCACCAAGGGCTTCCTGGAAGGGGCCCCAATGGTTCTGAGCCTTGAAGGGTGGGTAAGGGAAAGGAAGAGAGAGAACTTCCAGGGAGGAAGGAACAGCCTGTGCAAAAGTCCAGGGCAGGAGCAGCTCCGTGTGGTGCCTGTGACCATGCCTCCCTTCTGCCTACAGTGCCATGAGTTCACAGACGAGCTAACCTTCAGCGAGGCCCTGGGCACTGTCTCACTGGGTGGCCGCACCAGCCGCAGCACCTCTGTGTCCTCCCAGCCAGTGGGGCCTGGCAACCTGCTGTCCTCTTGCTGCCCCCGTAGAGCCAAGCGCCGTGCCATCCGCCTTGCCAATTCCACTGCCTCGGTCAGCCGTGGTAGCATGCAGGAGCTGGACACATTGGCAGGATTGCGGAGGAGTCCTGCCCCTCAGAGGTGAGCATCCCTACCCCCACCTGCTGGCCACACCTGAGGAAGCTCAGAGCTTGAACCAGGGAGCCTGAGGTTTTAAGACTCCAGGCCTAGAAAGTCAAGCTTAGACCCAAACTCCTCCGTGCTGGGAGCTTGGGCTTATCTAGTCTGTAACTCCTCATTCTTTGTTTATTCTTTCTTTTTTTCTTTTTTTTAAAGATTTATTTATTTTTATGCATACAAGAGCTAGGGTACAGGCCAGAGATGCAGGAGGTGAGAGGATTCACCAGAGACAGAGTGGGGAACAGAACAGGCAGACTGACTGAAATACACTGCTGAGGGGAGCAGCAGGCAAGACTGGAGAGGTCTGCTGCGCCATGTGGGTTTCTCTCTCGCCAGCTGGAGATCGAACTTGTGCTGCAGAGGCTGCAGATTACTTCATAGTGTGGTGCTTAACCCCTTGCACCACCAGGGTGGCCTTCATTCATTCTTTCAACAAACATTTACTGAACACCTACTATATGCCAGGCACACTTGTAGGTACTTTGGATATAGCAGTGAATAGAGTAGACAGAAAACCCCAACCTTCTGGAGCTTACATTCTAGTGGGGTGACACAGATGACACAGTGTGTCAAATGCACAGATGACATAGTGTGTCAAATGCCAAGAAGAAAAATTAATCAGGGAAGGGGAAAAAGTGAAGTATGGGGTGCGACTTAGTTTTAATAGTGTGATCAGGGAAGGCTTTGCTGAGGTGACATCTGAGCTGAGACATTAAGGAGACGAGGGAATAAGCCATGGCGAAATCTAAAGGAAGAACTTTCCAGGCAGAAAAAAACAGCACGAAGGCCGTAAGGCAAGAGTGGGTCTGCCTTGTTAGAGACACTTCCAGGAAGCTACTGTGTGAGTGGAGTGGAGGGAGCGAGGGCAAGAATGGTAGGAGATAAAATTGGAAAGTGATGGGAACCAGACTGTGTAGATCTCACACGACTGTGTGGACTTTGGCATTATAAAGAGTAACCGTAGTTAATAAAATTGATTTGTGAATGTTGTTCTGTTCTAGATACTCTGTATCATTTATTGCCTTCTTTAGTCTCCTCAACACCCCTACAAGGTAGGAAATGGTGTTATTACTGTGCTACAGATGAGATAAAAGACAGGTTTAGAGTGAGATCCAGATTCGAACCCAGCAATCTCTGACTCCAGAGCCCTCATTGGGCGCCATAGTTGAGGGTGCAGGGGAAGCATGTGGCACAGTGCCAGGCACCCAATAGATGATAAGTAAAAGCCATGATTGCTGTCACAGGTATTCAGATGACTTTTTAAAAACGTTCCCTCTTCCCACCCTGATCCACAGCCGCTCAAGCCTCAATGCCAAGCCCCATGACAGCCTTGAACTGAACTGCGACAGCCGGGACTTCGTGGCTGCCATCATCAGTATCCCTACCCCTCCTGCCAACACCCCCGATGAGAGCCAGTCTTCCTCCCCTGGCGCCGGCGGGGCCAGCAGCACCCTCAGGAACTCCAGCCTGGGCACCCCTTGCCTCCTCCCTGAGACTGTCAAGATCTCTTCTCTGTGAGGGGTGGGCCCCCCCACCCAGAGGGCCCTCTCCATTCTTGGGGATTCCTTTCTGAAGCCATATTTTGGGGACGCAGAGAGGGGTAGGCCTGGGGACCCCTTTTGTCTCCCACTAAGAACTATGCAATGAATTTCATGGAATGGCCCACCAGGTGGGGAAGTAGCAATGGAAACTTCCCCCACCCCAGACAATTTTCCTGGTGGGAGCTGAAGCAGCGGGCTTTCTTAGGCCTTTGGCCTCCTTGCCCCAGCACACTGGGACCAGCCTTCTCTCCTGACTGGCGCTCCTGCATGCTCCTCCCCTCAGGCCCTCGGGCACTCAACTGACATCTGAGCTCTGGCCTGAGGAGAGGTGAGACATCCTCTTTGCTCTGGCCGGGCTATAGAGGTTTGGGGTTCAGAGAAGAGAACCCTCACCTCTGACCTGGCTTCTCGGGAAGGTCCTCACCCTCCACCAGGCCCAACAACTCCCAGATTCTGAAGCTTGGAATGTGATGTGTGGCCTCAGAGATGACCTGCCACCCCAGGCCTGGGCTGAGGGTTCAGGTTGCCTTTCCCAAATGGACAGACAGCACACACACTACCCTCCCCCTTCCCTGGCTGCTGGAAATGGGTCCCTGCAACCCCGTCCTCTGCTCAGCCCCCAGAAAACTAGCAATAGCAGTTGCTGCTGTGACATTATGCAAAGCCTCTGCCCACTTTGCTGCAGCATTTACATCTGCCCTAATCAAACCGGCCACCTCTAACTACTCCTCCTTCTAACTTCTCTGGTTTGCTTCTTTCCTGGGTTGGGCTGGAGTCTGGGCTCGCTGAGATAAGACCCTGGAAGCCAGCAGGAGCTGGGCTGTGTTTGGAGATCATGGGCGGATTCCACGTTCTTGGGCAGGAGTTCAGAAGTGTCAGGGGCTGAGGCCTTGGTTGTTCCTGGACTCTGGGAGTTGTAGGAGGCAGGAGGAAGTCCTCAATCATCTCCTCTTCCTTCCAAACTCCTTTTCACATATTCCTCTCTTCTCCCTCTTGGGTCACCTTCTATAACCGTGTGTCTGCTCTCAGGCTGAAATCTAGCATCATCTCAGGTTCCCTGTCCCCAGAACTGTCCTCTTGGAGCTGGTGGCCGACAAAGATGTAGTTTCCATCAGTCAATAAAACCTGAGTGGAGATATGAGAATGAGCACCTCTTCACTGTGTGGGGCTGGGGGTTGGAGGCGGGGGGCTGGGTTGGGCTAGTGCTTGAAAATACACTGGTTTCAATTACAAGTTGTGGAAGGGCTGATGTGGGTGAAGGTATGGGAGGATGGTTGGTAGTGTGTTCTGGAACATGGGGACCTAGGAAGACTCAAAGAGAATGATTTAAAGAGCTGAATCTACAGCCAATGAGGCAGTCCCCTGGACATCATCTGCTTCAGCTCTCTCGCTCAGGTGAGGACACAGACCCAGCGCAGCACATGCTTGGTTAGAGGGGGCTCCAACCAGGCTTCCCGACAGCAAACAGCTCTGAAATGAACACTGATGAAGAGCATATTTCAGTCTGATGAAGTCCCTTTCCTTGCTGTGTCCCCTAAGTTCTCTCTTCTGGGCTACTGGGCATACCAGGCTAGCGTGTGATTGAGCTCTGTGAAGTACTGAGAAGACGGCCCCTGGATTCAGGTCAATCTAGGTTCCAACCCCTGGGCGAAAGGGTCACTTGCCTTCGTTCTCCTCAGGTTGCTCATCGGTGAACTAGAGATAACCACTCATTTATTCACCAAATATTTATTAACTGCATGTCATGTGCTAGCCCTAAGGACACAAACATGGGTAAAGTCGACATCATCTCTATCTACAGACTTAAGCAATTACAAAAACTGTATTGTCGTATAACTAAAATCAATGGATTAGAATAGGAGGCAGATGGCAGGAGAACCTATTGGTCAAAACACAACGCATGAACTGGAGTTAGCCAATTCAAAGACAAAAGGATGAAAATGTTTTACACAGAGGGAACAGCACTGCAGTGATCTGGAGGTTAGAGAGCGAGCTCAGAGCCTTTGGGGAACTGAAAGTAGTTCAATGCAGCTGGGGAGGAGAGTGTGAGGCTGTAAAGAGTGGGAAGATATAGAGGTAGGACAGACCACAAATGGCCTTTGAAGTTATGATGCAGATTTTGGACTTCATCCTAAAGATAATGGGGGCCTCAAAGGCTATATAAACAGGAAATTCATCAACATGGCGTTTGTGTTTCAGAAGGATCATTCTGGCTGTGGAGAGTGGATTATAGAGATACAGTACTGGAGGGAGGGCAAGCAGTGCAGAGGCTTTTGCAGTAGTCCAGCTGGTCGGTGCTGGTGGTTTGGACCTGGTTTGGACCTGGTGGTATAAGAATTGGACAGTCAAGAGACTTGCAAGGTAGAACTGGCAGGACTTGGGATGGAGAGGCACACAGGAGTTGAGGAAGAGGGAGCAAACAAGGTTTAGTCCCAGGCTTCTTGTTTGGGCAAAAGCTGTCAAAGGGGACATCAAAGCTGTTAGCACACAGTGCCAGGCACATGGTAGGTACTTGGTGAAGGTTAACTGTTGTTAGATTAAGTTCAGTTTTAGATGTGTAGTGCTGGACAAACACCCAGTAAGGGTTATATGGTTGAGCGAGACAGTCGTGAGACAAACCACTGTGATAAAGTACATAGGCATTAGCCACAGTGCTCTGAAGATAATAGACCCAGTCAACATGAGTCCACTCTTCCCATTATGTCTCATCAGCAGAAACCACCACCAAAGTCCCAATGATACCCCTCAGGGAAGAACTTCATCTAGGGTTGGCCTTGGAAGGGAGAAGGTTAGAGGGCACTCAGAAGACTTTCCTGGTATCTTTCAGTCAACCTATTGCATGGCTTGGCTCCTAAGACTGGCAGGTTACTTACCTCTCACAAGACCTTCCTGGTTCATGAGCTCATCCCACATCATAACTACTTCCTGTGTGGGCAGGCATTGCCATTCCTGATTTACATATGGGTAACCTCAGATTTGAGACACAATGACGTGCTCCAGGTCATACAGTTGGTCAATTCATGCCTGAAACTGAAGTCTTCCTGACTCTAAAGCCTGGGGTCCTTCCCATTGCACCACCAAGCAGACTATTTTATTGAACACTTACTAAGCATCAGGCACAGTCCCAGGCACTTTATAAGCATTCATCTCTGATCCTTATATTCGAATTATCATTGCCATTAGACAGAGAAGTAGACCTTGAGGATGGGTGGGTGTTCAATGACTTGGCAGTGACCCCTGAGACAGCCTGCAAGAGGCTTGTCCACTGTCCTCGGAGGCTCTTGTTTGGGTTTTGCTGCTGTGAGGGGGGCAGGCCAGGCCAGTACTCAACACCGTGCCCAGTCTTCACTTCCCCCCATAATGCTGCACCCTCCCTCCACCCCCTAAGTATAGACTTTGCCCCCGCTGTGTGCCCCCCAAATGCCAGCAGCTGTTGTTGTCCCAGGTGCTGAAGTCCAGTCAGGCACCCAGCAGGTAAAGATCCCCACCTCCTGACTTCTCCAAAGAAACGGAAGCCAAGGGTAGACCAAATTAGCTGATAAGCACTGGAAAGAAAACCCAAAGCAGAGCAGGCCAAGAGTTTCCGGAAAGTGGTCAAATTAGTCAAATTAGAGCAGAGCTGAGGGAGCCTCCCGGCCTGAGCGAAAAGGGCATCCAGGTCCATTGGACTCAACTCGCCCCTGAACTCATCCGAGGTGGGAGGTCGGAGAGGGAGTCTATTTAAAGACCCAGAAGCCCTGGGGGCTGTGAGGGCGGAGAGCTAGCCTTGACCAAGGAACCAGCACGCAGGGCGCAGACACTGGGGGCCGGCAGGGCTGATCCAGGTGGCTGGGAGCGGCACCGGGGCAGCGTAGAGCCAGGATTCGCTTGTGGCTCTCCAGTCACTCAACAGCAGGGATTTTACCAATCCCATTTGCAGATGCTGTTTGGTGATAGTTGGTTCATAAACTTTTGCTCGAGCCAGGTAAACAAAATTACCCCCTCCCCCCCAAAAAAAAAAGAGGCTGCGCCGGGCCTGCGCACTAGCCATAGGGGCGGGGAGGTCAATGCGAGGGCGAGAGTGCGGTGGTGCCAAAGAAGGCGTATCTGTTTCCCAAACACCCACCGTCCCCACGGTACAAGTCAGTCGGACGTGAGTGACGGGGTCTCCTATCCAATCTCCGCAGGAGTCAGCCTGTTGCCAGGGTGAAGCGGCGCCCGCCTCTCCGCAGGATGTAGATGTGCAGGTGGGTGGACCCGGAACTGACGTTTTTGGGGAATTGCTATGCTCTGTGAGTGTTGATATTTTCGTGTCAGTGCTGCTGACTGCAGCCAAGTTGGGAGCCTGGGAGGGAAGCGCTTCTACTGTCGTGTGTGGGGCAGGCCACGCTGTCCGTCGCAGCACCCACGCCTGCGAGTCAGAGCCTCAGAGAGAGAAGAGCAGAGCAGGACCCGGCCGACAAGAAAAAAAAGGCAAGGAACCCAGGTGCAGACTTTGAAACCCGAGACGGAGGGCACGGGAGGGAGATCGCTCGCCTCTGATTGGCCCGTGGGCGACATCGAGAACCCACGGAGTGGCTTCGATTGGCTGGGGCCCGCAATTGTTGTGGCGGCGGCGGCGATTTTGCCCACGTACTTCCGAGCAAGAGGCGGGGCTGTGCCCTGGCGCGCGTGCGCAGCGCCCCGGGGCCCCACCCGGTAGTTCGAGAACCTGTGAAGGGGCGGGGCGAAGAGGTGCTTGTTTTGGTTCTGTTTCCTTTGAAGCAGAAGGCCGGAACGAGCGCAGCCTTAAACTTGCTGGACTTGGGGAGAAGGCTACGACAAACTCGCCGCGGTGTCTTCATCTTGGACCTCACATCCGGGTTCTCCAGCCTCGTGACCTGCGTGCAGCCGACAGTTCTCGAACCGGTGCCTTCTCAATTTCTTTATCCGGGCCTCGCCGATCCCGTCGTGCTTCGCGCACCACCGTAGCCCCCTCATCCGGGTTCTATCCCGGCGTGCCTCGCGCCGGGTTTGCTGGGGGGTACTCGGCGGTGCCACCATGACTATTCTCCCCAAAAAGAAGCCGCCGCCTCCCGACGCCGACTCCGCCAACGAGCCGCCGCCGCCCGGGCCGCTGCCCCCGGCGCCGCGCCGCGGCGGGGGTGTGGGCGTGGGCGGCGGAGGCACGGGCGTGGGTGGCGGCGACCGTGACCGTGACACAGGGGTTGTGGGGGCCCGTCCTCGAGCCTCGCCCCCGCCTCCGGGCCCGCTACCGGGGCCACCGGGAGCGCTTCACCGCTGGGCGCTGGCTGTGCCGCCCGGTGCTGTGGCTGGCCCCCGGCCCCAGCAGGCCTCTCCTCCACCGTGCGGGGGTCCTGGCGGTCCCGGAGGCGGTCCCGGCGACGCGTTGGGCGCTGCAGCGGCGGGTGTGGGCGCGGCGGGCGTGGTGGTGGGCGTGGGCGGTGCTGTGGGTGTGGGCAGTTGCTGCTCCGGGCCGGGCCACAGCAAGCGACGGCGTCAGGCCCCCGGGGTTGGTGCGGTTGGTGGGGGCAGTCCGGAGCGTGAGGAGGTCGGCGCAGGTTACAACAGTGAGGACGAGTACGAAGCGGCTGCAGCACGCATCGAGGCCATGGACCCTGCCACCGTGGAGCAGGTACGGGCTTGGGGGTGACAGATGAGTGGGTGTAATGGATAAGATCCCCAGACTGGATAGGGACCCAAGGTGGTCACTTGAGATTGCCTTAAGAGGCCTGTCTTTTCTCGAACCCTGGCACTCTTCTCTGGTGGTAAAGGCATGAGACACCCACTTCTCCCCCCCCCCCCCAGAACTTGGAGTTAGAATCTTCAGATAAGATGGAGATACAGGGTCTCTTCTCGGACCCACAGTTGTCATTCTGATCCCTAGGACTTCATTATGTAGGTGCAATAGGTGGGAACTCCCCTGGAGACGCAGGCGGGATGGAATGCCTTCTGAGCAAGAAGTCTCCAATTCCATAAGGGACTTTG
The DNA here is from genome assembly GCF_964194135.1 of Talpa europaea. Taxonomy (NCBI): domain Eukaryota; kingdom Metazoa; phylum Chordata; class Mammalia; order Eulipotyphla; family Talpidae; genus Talpa; species Talpa europaea. The sequence goes on along the minus strand of NC_140081.1, from coordinate 32,168,267 downwards.
GTCTCTGTTCAGTGACTTGAGATTTCTTTTTCTCCAGGATAGGAGTCTAAGACTCCCCCTCCAGGGAACCAAATAAGGTGGAGACTTAAGAAATGAGATATGAGTATCCCCAAGATACCACCTCACTTCTCCGCATCTTTCACAGGGAACTCAGCACAGGACCACTCTGCAGTAGGGTCTGAGATTTCCTCAAAGGTCTTAAGCATGTCTTCAGGGGCCTAGGATTCCCTCTCCTAGGATCAAGGAACACACACACACACACACACACACACACACACACATCCTTTAGAGAGAGCGATCTTCTGAGCTTTCCTTGAGGAGTTTGACTTCTCTGGGGGAGATAAGATTCCCTACCCCTTGGGAACAAGGGCCAAAACCAACACTCAGGAACCAGAAACTATTAGGGTACGTGAGATTTGTCTTCTTTCTAAGTAATGGGTCTGTGCTTCCTCTAAGTGGTCCAAGACCTCCTTGGGCATGAGTCTGAATCCCTCTCCAGGAGCCTAAGCAACAGAACTTCTGTTCCGCCTCCAGGCCTGAGCCTTTTATGGAGAAAATGAGACTCAGTTTTGGAAGCCTGAGACCCCCCCCTCTTATGGACTGGGGTTTTCAGTGAATGGGTTTGAAGCCTCTTCTGGAGATTGATAGCCCCTTACAGTGTACCAGGCAAGGTGAGGTCTTTAGGAGACCTTTCTCCTCAGGGACTGGTGACACAGTGTTTTCCTTGGGGGTCTGGGACTCCCATACACAGGGATATGAGATATACCCCAATTATGAAGGATCGGAACACACTTTAGGGACGTAACAGCCCTCTAACCTTGGTAACAGGTCTGAGCTACTTCTTTTCCCAAGGGCCCAAGCTTTTGTCAGGGACATAAGACCTTTGCCTTTGGAACTCAAGTCTGAGACCATTCTTCAGGGGACATGGGCAGCATGGAATCCTAGAGGTGGAGTCTGAGACCTTCCTTCAAGGACCTGAGACCCACTGTGCTAAGGACACTTGAGCTTTTTCTCAGGGGAAGGAGACCTGTAAATACTCTTATCTAGCAACTGGTGTGTCTTTAGAAATAAGGTCTGAGTTTCCCCCTCAAGGACCATAGGTTAGCCTTCAAGAGGTACCCTAAAGTATCTAAGGGAGGGAGAGCTCTTCCTACCAGAATTGAGCCCCAAGGCTCTTCCTTTGTGACATGGGTACAGGGCCCCTGGGCAATGGGTCCTAAAGCTCTCCCTCTCCCCTCAAGAATTTGAACTTCCTCTCAGGTACATGAGACATCTCCCACACCTTAGGACCTGAGCCTTCCCTGAGAATACTGACCTCACTCTGACAGCATGTGTATGACCAGTCATAGGGCCTATTTTAGGGACATATTTTTTGTTTTGGGGATTTGGGCTTAAGAGCACTCCACTTGTGAACTAAGTCTTGAGAACTGTCGAGTTCTTTTGGAATCATGGATAGGGTGGGATTCTGAAGAAAAGAGTATGAGCCTCCCAGAGCTCTCTTGGGAGGCTCTCCCTCCTCCCGCAACCAGGCAGTCCTTTCTCACTAGGGAAAGGGACATAAGGTCCTCTCCATTTGGGGCCTGAGGCCTCCTCCATTGGATAGAAGGACTTGGGTACTCTTCACAGTCTTAAAATCCCCTTATCTGAGGCCCCCTGAGGCCAGGAAGGTCCCTCTGCTTTCTATGAGTATTGGGGACATGGAGACTGAGATCTCCTATAACTAGGAGATAGTCTGAGTTCTCTGACCCAGCTTTGCTTGTTTCTCATTTTCAGGAACAGGGTTTCCTGAATTGTTTTCAGCAAGTTTTTTTTGTTCCCATAGACAGGGAAGAAGTTCAGGACATCCCCCCTCCCGGGAAATTCTCTACCCATATCCCTCCCCCGTTGGCTCAGATAAACAAACCGTTCTATACTTCATAGAGTCCAGGGCCTTGCCCTAATCCCCCTGTCCTTGTTCCCGTCCCCTCCTGGCAGTATAAATCATCTGGACCTCCAGGGTCGGGAACAGGATTTTTTCTTCTCTTGTTGGTTGGAGTGAAGTCTGCTTCTCTTCCTCCACAGAAATGGGGAGTGATACATCCTACATCCCTGGTCCCAGGGACTGAGAGGAAGAAAGTCCTGTACTGCCTTTGTGACTAGAAAAACACCTCCTTACACTCTTTGCATCTCCTGGTCTAGGAGTCTCCCTGATACACCATAAGAACATGGAAGCAAAGCTCTGGGGCACATGTTCTCTTCCTTTTCACAGGCAGTGGAGAGGTTTCCCATCCTTGGGACAAAAGGAGGAAGATGATGTTTCTCCCCACCTCACCTGGTCCAACCTGAGAAGAGGGGAGATTCTTCCCGCCACCCCCATCTTGGTTCTGAAGTGTCACTGGAGGCATTTGTAGCCTGCAGGTCAATTAGGTCACTTGGAAAAGAGGGGAGTTGTTGAGAGGGACCCCAGATGATGAATCTGGTCCTTGTTCTGACTACTCAAACTTGCTGTTTGTCCTGATGCTATGATTATACCTCTGCTGCATTTAGGCGTCTTTTTGGCACCCCAGGGTCTCAGTGCTGGGGAGGTGGCCATGTCAGGGGATTCCTTCCCCAGGCATGGACATCTTGTTGCGTGTCTATCCCGTGAAAAGAATGTCGTGAAGGTGTCTTGAGCTTGAGGACCTCACAGAGCATTCGGAGAGGGTGGCATGCATGCTAAGGTGGTGGGAGAAGCTGGACCTGACATCCTATAGACAGGATGCTTGGGTCCCCACTCTGGTTCTGCCATGGCTTTGCTGGATAGGTCAGAAAAGTTGTCTGTGTTCTTTGGGCCTCAGTTTCCTCACTGGTCATATAAGGTTGTTTAGCTTTAGAATTTTAAGGAGCTCACTCCAAGGCCCTCTGTACCTAGAAGTGACAGAATGGTGGGGTGTCTTTTTGAGAAAGAATTGGGTTTTTCCCCTGTCCCCTTCCAGCCATCCATACTTGGTGGTAAACAAATAACCTGTTCTGTGTGAGGCTCAGGGTTAGCAGATAGTGATTTCTGTGGCAAGTTGTACTATGATGAATAAGCTCAGGGTTGACTTTCAGGGCGCCTGTGGGATGATGTGGAGGCAGGGTTGTGTGTGAAAGGAGTTGGGGCTTAGGAGCTGGCCAGGCCTGAGTTCAAACCCTGGGGGCTCCGGCTTGGCTTTGTGGCTTAAACTCTCAGATGCTCTTCTTTTCTTTTTTTTGCAAAAGTCTGTGCCTGGGCTTGAGTATGTGAATACCTGATGTGGCCGCCTACTTTGACTGATTTGATTCTTTTCTTGAAGTTTCCCCAGGGTTTTCTGGACTCTTCCCGGGAGCCTTTGTCCACCGCTGGTAACAACTGATCTTTGTTAGCAAAGACCCTTCGTATGAGATCTAGGAACCTGCTGATTCTTCTGGCGGGGAGGCACATTGGTATAGCTGGAAGTAGTCCCTGCCTTGGTGGTCTGGGTTGAGTTCTGTATCTTAGGGCAGGTCCCTTTTCTGGGCCTTGGTTTTGGTTTCTCCATCCATAAAACAGCTATAAAAATGAGTAGCAGTGAGCAGGAAGATTGGACTCTCTGCTCTGAAGTGAGTTATAATCTCTTCTTTTAATTCTTTGCTCCCCGCTCCTCTACCCATTGTGAAAGTTTTGAGTGCGGTGCTTTGGCTTTTGAGGCCGTGCTATGACGTTTCAAACAATGTAAGGCTTCCCTCTCCCTGCCCAGTGCTATAGACCCTTGGGTTGTGTTTTCATTTTTAATTTAACAGATATTCATATACCATAAAATTAACCGGTTTAAAGTGTACAATTCAGTGGCTTTTAGTGTATTCACAGAGATGTGCATCTATCACCATGATCAGTTGATTTTAGACCATTTTTGTCATTCCCCCAAAGGAACCCTGCGTCATCATCCCTCAGTCCACAGCTAGACACTGGCAACCACTAATCTACTTTTTGTTTTGATTTGTCTATTTCATATGGATTGAATCATACAACATGCAGTCCTTTGTGACTTCTTTAAACTTAGCATAATGTTTTTGAGACGCACCCGTGTTGAAGTCATCAGTAAGTACTTCATTTCTTTTTGTTGCGGAATAATGAAATCTTGGTTTTCAATTTCCACCCCACCCCTGCCAGTGGCCTTACTCTTGCTCCTTTCCCATTCCTGTGCCCTGGAGAGCTGTGTTAGTCCTCAGAGAGTGTGTCTGTGTTGGTTATTGGATGGGTTGCCTGTGTTTTGCCCGTGGAGCTGAGCCAGTGTTCCTGGGTGTTTTGGGGGAAAGAGGGGGTAGTCTTGGCACTAGGCTTGCTGGGACAGAACTGTTAAGCCCAGAATACTAAACATCTCTTGGCCATGGGCTCTAGGAAGACATCTGTCCACAAGCTGCCACTCCTGCTACTGCGCTCCTGTCCCTTCCCCCTTCTGTGGCAGCCCATTCATCCCTAGGCAGGGTCATCAGCTTTCCAGGCTGGGAGGCCCCTGCTGCCTTAATTCTAGCCGTTGGAGGTTGGGGGTCGGTGCTAGAGAGGTGGATCATGTAGGATGGGAACCATGCCATGTTGCCTTAACAGTTCACACCAGGAATGCTGTAAAGGGATTGTATTAGATTCCGGTGGCTGCTGTGACAAATTACCACAAACTGGGTGGTTTAGAACAACGGGAGTTTATCCATTCAGTTCTACAGACCAGAAGTTCAAAATCAGTTTCGCTGGGCCAGAATCAAGGTATTGGCAGGGCTATACTCCCTTCAGAGGTCCTAGAGGAGAATCTCATTCTTTTGCAGCTTCCAGGGGCTGCCAGCATTCCTTGCTTTGTGACCTCATCACTTGGATCTCTGCCTCTGTCTTTCCATCACTTTCTCTTCTCTGAATGTGTGGTCTCTTCTCTTGGTATCCAGTTTTTCTCTGCTGTCTTTTTTTTTTTTTAAGATTTATTTATTTATACAAGCACAGGGTATAGTCAGAAGCGCGGGAGGGTGAGAGAATTCACCAGAGCCAGGGCGGGGAACAGAACAGGCAGAAGGACCCAAGTATACTGCTGAGGGGAGCAGCAGGCAGCAGGAGAGGTCTGCGCGCCATGCGGGACCCTCCTCCAGTCGCCGGGGAACAGCTGGGGATCAAACTGGTGCTGCAGAGGCTGCGGGCAGCTTCGCAACCCAGCGCTCAACTGCTGCGCCACTGGGGAGGCCCTCTCTGCTGTCTTTTTAATAAGGATTCATGATTACGTATAGGTCCCACCTGGATACTCCCAGGATCATTTCCCCATCTCAAGAGCCTTAATATCACACCTACAAAGACTTTGAAATAACATTTACAGGTGCCAGAGCCTGATGTTTTTGCGGTCATTATTCAGTCTATTATAGGGATGTTCTAGTTGCCCTTCCATGGAAGGGAGAGGAGCTTGGTAAATGCTTTCCTACAGGACAAAGTCTTGTAATATTTGAGTTTGCCCAGTATCCCTGTTATTGGGAGGCTGGTCATCATCATCTCACAGATTAGAAAACCATGCTCAGAGCAGTTCATTGCATGGCTAATAGCTGGTGGATCTAGATTGGACTCTGAGTTGATTGGGTCCCACAGCATGCTTTGACTTCTCTTGTGCCTTTGAACTAGTAGGTTGCAGAATCTTATACCTGAGGCTCAGAGATGTGGAGGGACTCCACACGGATGTGGAGGCCCAGCAGTGGACTTGCAGGATTCAGGGTCTGCACTTGACTTTTTTAGGTTAGAGCATTGATGTAGCTTAAATTTATGTATGTCTAGGCCAGCCCTCACTCCCAGCCTGTTTTTCCTGGGCCATTTTCCTAAACTATTCCTTAGCTGGCACCTTTCTTGGAGACTCCTGTCCAGCTTGGGGAAGGGGGACCTCCTGGGACTCCCTAATCTTTCTTGAGCCCAGGATTATGATCCCCCGTTTTCTCTCCCCAAAGGGAGAGAGCTCAAACTCTTAAGACTGCTGGCCAAAGCCAGTGGGTAGCTAGGGGTCTGGCCTCCAGATCCAGGCCTAGATACCAATCTTGTTGCCCCGGGCCCAAAGCCTTGCTTGTGCAAGGAGTATGCTCAGATCTCTTTCATTAAAAAAAAATTAAAGATTTATTTATGCATGTAAGAACTGGGGTGTAGGCCACAGGTGTGGGGAGTGAGAGGATTCACGAGAGACAGAGTGGGGAGCAGAACAGATGGATTTACTGAAATACACTGCGGAGGGGGAGCAGTGGGCGAGATAGGAGAGGTCTGCTGGGCCATGTGGGTAGCTCCCTGGCTGGGGATTGAACTCATGCTACAGTGGCTGGCAATAGCTTGATGGCGCTAAGACTTTAACCTCTGCGCCACCAGGGAGGCCCCAGGTCTCTTTTCATTTTTAGGGACAAACCATGTTGGGCTGCCAGGTATGCCTCCATGCTGTGATGCCTGAGGTCTCCGCTGTTGCCTCTATACTAGGCTTTACTCTTTTTAAAAAAAAAGATTTATTTATTTATGCATACAAGAACTGGGGTACAGGCCAGAAGTGTCGGGGGTGGGGATGAGAGGATTCACCAGAGATAGAGTGGGGAACAGAACAGGCAGATCTACTGAAATACACTGCTGAGGGGAGCAGCGGCGAGTCAGGAGAGGTCTGCTGCTCCATGTGTGTCACTCCCTGGCTGGGGATCGAACTCATGCTGCAGTGGCTATGGATAGCTTCATAGGTTGCATCTTAACCCCTTGCACCACCAGGGAGGCCCACTAGTAAAGCCCACTAGGCTTTACTCTTGCCCTAACCCCAGCTCCTTTCTGCCTTTGTAAAATGAAGATAGTGCTTCCTGCCACCTGGGCTGCAGTAAGGACAATTAAATGAGGTCACCTTTTGCATCTGGCATCTGGTATGGGCAGGTGTCCAGCTAATAGGAGTTTATCTTTCTTCTTGGCCCTGCCCTGCTTACCTGCCTAGTCCTACCCAGAACTTAAGCTCATTGCTGGAAAACCTCTGGCATTCCTGGTGCTTTGTGGCAGAAGTGATTTCTTATCCAGTTAATGTGCATCTCTGGAGGTCTTGGTGTTTAATCCTTTGCTTGGATGGCGCTTTCTCTCAGATGCCAGCTTTAATGACTGTTTGAGTCCCTAGTTCTGTTTCACAGCACTCCCTGTTAACCTCTCTCACAGCCCTACTCAAATGTGTGTGGCCATTCCTTATTTCCCTCCCCCTCCCCTAGCAGTTTATGAGATTTCTTGCCAGTAGAGACCTGGTCTGGTTCATTTTTCTGTTCTTAATAGCCCAGCTCAGGGTCTGACTTAATAGTGGCCTGGTAATGTTAGGTGAATAAGTAGGAGCCCCTCTTGTCCTTCTTGATCCCCTTTTTCCTCTTGGTACCCCCTCTTCCTGCATGCTTGAGGGGCAGGACATTCTAGTGTGCTCTTTTTTAGAACTCTATATTCTGTCTATTCCAGGCCTGTGGTAATAGTTGCAGCTTCCTTGCTGGATCCTTCTGACTGGGGCACGTGCCATGGTGCTAGAAGATGGCTGACCCTGTGGGGCAGGGTGGACTTGGGGGAACTGGCTGCAATGTGCTAGCCCACATCCTCTGGGACAGGAGGAGCACCTGCACTGCTGGAATGTTGTGCACAAACAAGAGTCTTTGTGCTGCTCATGGAAGCCCATTAAGGGCTTCCAGATGCCTGTGTCATCTCTAGAAAGGTAGCCACACCTTCCTGGGGTGTGGGCCCTGGGGTGTGGGGTGCTGGGTATTCGCCTGTCACCCCTTCTTTATCCCCTCTTGCCCAGCCATTCACCTGGGACTTTCTGAGGGCATCTCAGTTGTACATCTGTGCCTGTGCTGGTTTGCCCCTTTTTCTGTATTGGTGAGTGTCATCAGTGTATGCTACGTTGTTGACAAAGCCTTTTCAGGTCCTTAAGCTCCTCTGAACCTCTTCATATCTCTGTCAGGTAGATCACATATCCCCTGAAAGCTGAGGCCTGGTGATTTCTGGCAGCTTACCTGAAATCATGCAGCGAGTGATTCACTGAACTGGGTTTAGAATCCATAGATAGTTTCTGGCCTCCACATTTTGTGCTTCTACTTTTTAAGGAATTTATGTCACCTGAACTGGGGGAAAAGACCTGCATAGAGGTGATTCCCTCTGTCTGGTTGGCATTAACTCAGGTCCTGTAAGTCCTGGGGCAGAGTGGTGTCTCTAGCCTTGATGCTGAATTAGGCCGATGTCTCGTGGCCAGCAGAGGGCGCCAGTGAACAGGGAAAGGTTTGCTGCTTCTGTTTTTGTTTTGAAACGGAACATGTTTTAAGTGACACATGGATATTATTCTTTTCAAATAAACTTTATTTTTTTGAATAGTTTTAGGTTCACAGAAAAACTGAACCAAAGGTACAGGGAATTTCCATACACCTTCTACCCCCACACATGCATAGCTCAATTATCAGTGTTCCCCAACAGGGTGATAAATTTGTTGCAGTTGATGAGCCCGCATGGACACATTGTTATTACCCAGAGTCCATGGTTTACATTAAAGTTCACTCTGGTGTTGCACTTTCTGTGGGTTTGGACAAGTGTTTATTGACATGGAACCACCATTATAGTATGCAAAATAGTTTCACTGCTCTAAAAATCTTTGTTCTGGCTATTCATTCTCTCCGTTATTTTTTTTTAAAACTGGAAAATATGTGTGTGTACAGGCTCACTTAATCCAGACCTTTGGGACCAGATGTGCTTGGGAATTTAGAAAAATTTCAGAACGTAGCAAAGTCACCTGGTGTGTCCACAGTAGTCCCTCCATAACCAAGGTTTTGCTTTCTGCAGTTTCGATTACCAGCAGTCAATCCTGGTCTGAAAATACTACGTACAGTAAGATATTTTTGAGAGAGATCCCATAACTTTTGTTACAGTATATTGCTTTTAATTGTTTTATTAATTTATTGTTAACTTTGCTGTGCCTAGTTTATAAAATTAAATTCTAGGACAAAACATAGTACATACAGGGTCTGGTACTATGTGTGCTTTCGGACATCCGCTGGGGAGTCTTGGAACATATCCCCTTTGCTTAGTGGGAGATGGCTGAACTATGTATTAGTAACACCTCCTGTGAGGTCTATGGTAGTACCGCATAATTAAACACCTGATCTTTCTGTTGTGTGGAAATGTTTGAATATTCACCCCCAAGTTGGGTAAAGCTCAGATCAGTTTATGATGCAAATGGGTTAAAGACTTTTGGTTTTCAAAGCTTTTTTAGTTTTTGAAATTTGGACAAACAGTTGTATACCTTGTTTAAGGAAGGAAGTGAAGTAAAAATCACTTGTAATCCCAACACTTAGGTATAATATTTTGTTGCATAGCCTTCCCAACTTTGTGTGTATGAGTATTTGTATACATATGTTAAATGTGTTCCATCACAAATGAGATAATATCTCAAGTACATTTTGCCTTATGCAAACATATCTTCAATATAGCTTGAATTCCCTAGTTATATGTGGGACTCTCAGAACTCTTGCTAGTCACTCCCTTCTCAACATCTCCCCTACTCTCAGTGGCTAGAGGGACCTAGGGTGAAACTCCTTGAGGTAGAATCAGGTTTTTCCCCCCAGGAACTTGCAGGTCTTGGCCTGGGGGGAAGGCCTAGCGTGGATTCCCAGCATGGTCCATAGGAGTCAGAATGCAGGTAGGGCGCCTCTGGGAGCAAGTGTTCTGCTCAAACCTTGACTGGTTCCCTAAAAAAAAAAATCAGTCATGTGTGCAGAGTGGTCAAGCAGGGCTGAGAATTCGACCCTGCCCACTCTCCTCTTGGCCTATCAGTTGAGCTTCTTAGAAAGCTCAAGAGCAGGGCCCTGGGGCGGGGGTACAGGCTTTTCCTGTTGCTGACCCCCACCTCTTCCCTACAGCAGGAGCACTGGTTTGAAAAGGCCCTGAGAGACAAGAAGGGCTTCATCATCAAGCAGATGAAGGAGGACGGCGCCTGTCTCTTCCGGGCTGTAGGTGAGTCTCTGCCTCAGCCCTCAAGGGCCTAGGGCTGCCCCTAAGCTGTGTCCAAGTTATTAGGCGTAACCCCTGAGGGAGTTGGGGCAGAGTTAGCTGGTCTTTTAGGGACTCCAGACCCCAGCTTCAAGAGTGTCTTACCTCTAACCCTTGGTCATGAGGCTTTGTGGTGGTGTCAGAGTAATAATAGCAGTAATAACTGCAGTGCTAGTGGCAAAGAAACTAGTATTACTTAGGGACAGATTGCTCTGTCAGGACTGCAGGAAGTCCTTTCAGTTCTCCCCCAACTAGGGAAGTGTAGGCACTATTGTTGCTTCTGTTTGGCAGGTAAGAAAAGTGGCTCAGAGGTGGGAGTAGTGGCTTGCCCAGGGGCAGCCTAGTCCATGATTGAGTCAGGGCTCGGGGTCTATACTCCTAGCCACACCACACTGCTAGCACCTGGGAATAATAGAAAAAAATTTTGACTTACATAAAAGTGAAGAGAATAGTGAACTCCCGTGTAGTCATCATCCATCTTCAAAATAGTCATCAACACACTGCCATCCTTGTGTCATCACTACCCCATCCACTCTTTCACTCACCCGAAACAAGAATATTTTTAAAGCAAAACCCCAGCATTGGATCATTTCACTCATAATTGTGTTTTTCTGACAGATGAGGATTCTCTCTCTTTAAACATAACCAAAATTAATAATTATAAATAATAATTCCTTAATACTATCTACTAACCAGTCTGAGCTAGATCTTTGGGGCCCCTCTGGCTCTGAATCTGTGACCCAACAAGTAGTCATGAGGTGCTGTGCTGATGTCCAGGGGAAACTGGCAGTATGACCTGATCCTCCCTTTGGGGCTCTGATACCTACCAAAGAAAAGTGCCCTCTGATAGGCACTTTGAGCTGGGGGGTCAGAAGCCCCGTATTCTGGTTCTGGCCCTTATAGCTGCTATATGATCCTTGCTTCTGTTTTCCCATCTATGTCATGTTGAGCATTCTGAAGGGCTCCTTGAACCCTTCTAAAGGTCCGCTTTTCTCTCAGTCTGTGGGTAATCCCCCATGTCTACTGGTGGACTGGACTGACTCAGACTCCACTTCTAGCTGTGCCCCTGGCTCTCTGAGTGACCTTGGACAAGTAGTTGTTTTATACTGTCTGTTTCCCTCTCCGTAAAATTAAACTAAAAGACCTGGTATTGTAATGATTAAATGAGATTACTTCAGTAGTGCCTGACACATAGTAGGTGGTTCTCCTTTTTTTTTTTAAAGATTTATTTATTTTATGCATACAAGAACTGGGGTATAGGCCAGAGGTGTACGGGGTGAGAGGATTCACCAGAGACAGAGTGGGGAGCAGAACAGGCAGAGCGACTGAAATACACTGCTGAGGGGAGCAGCGGGTGAGTCAGGAGAGGTCTGCTGCGCCATGTAGGTTGCTCCCTGGCCGGGGATTGAACTCGTGCTGCAGTGGCTGTGGACAGCTTCATAGTTTGCATCTTAACAACTTACGCCACCAGGGAGGCCCCATAGTAGGTTCTTGTGGCACAGTGGCATTGGTAAAATCTGAAAATTGTCCTCAGTGGTGCTTCGCAGCTACAATTGTTTGTTGAATGGGTGAAAGAAAATTTGGGGGCATGAGCAGTTGCCTCTCCATTCTGCCAAGCAGAAGAGGGTCAGGCAATGAAAATTCCCAACCCTCCTACCCCTATGGCTCAAGTCCATGTTTCCCTGGAATGTTTCCTGGAAAAAAAAAAAAAACTTTTTGGGGGCATCTTGGGCCAGAGAAAATCAAAGAAAGAATAAATGGGGCCCTGTTAGGTGCTAGACCCTGTGCTGAGACCCCAGACTGAAAGTATATAAGTGGGGCTGCTGGTGCAGTTAGGGTCGGAGAATACAGCTAGGCATTTGGGTCTTGGGCCATCTTTAAAAAGGCAGATCTTGGAGCCAGTGAGGACCTAGCTTATGCAGTAACCCATATCAAGAGCAGTATTTGCATGTGTGTCAATGTAGGTGTTCTCCTCAAACACCCTCTGACCCTTCCTGCCCATTGGGGCTTTCAGGGGCCTGAGCTTCCTGGAAGAGCTGACCACAGCCGATTGAAGACCTTTCTCTATCATCACTAGTGCTACACATTTCCCCTGACTGGGCTGCCCGTGTCTTTATGCCATAAAACTTCAGAAGCTCCATGGCTTCTCCCCAGAAAATACATGACCCCTGGGTCTCTAGGGCTCATCTGGATGTTTCCCTAGGGCAGAATGTACAAGATATTTCCTTGGGAAAGGGACTTTGCCCTCGGGCTTTCTGTTACCCTTCTGCTTCTAGCTGAGCCTGGACAGATAACAGATGGTAGTTGTCCTAGCTCTGCTGAGAAGGCCTATAGGATCTGACTTGCTGTCATGCTGTGAGTAGTGGAAGGAGCACATAACCAAGAACTGGAGTTGGATGGGGGTGATTGCATACATAAAGGGCATTCTGTTGTTCCCTTGGCCCCTGCTGTTTACGGGAAATTCAAATGGGGCTGCAGATTCATCTGCAAAATGGGGTCATTATTCCATGAGATAGGTGAGATTGAAGCTCAGAAAAGGGAAATGACACGCTCAGGGTCATTACTGGCAGAGCTGGCACAGGGACCTAGAGTTTTCCAAAGACTACATTCTTCCTGTGTCCCTAGGAAAGACTTAGCTTCTTGGGTGTCAACTGACTAGGTGGCCTCGCCTGTGTTCTTGACATTTGTGGGCCTGTCTTCCTCCATCTGGGAGTCCATGGCCCTCTACTATTGGGAATCCCAGAACAGGTGGCTTTCCATGCTCTGTTTGCCTCTTGAGGTCTAGGTGTCCCCAGTGTGGACCAATATCCATTGCTTATGCCCAGTTCTCTCTCACCCTCTGTGGGGACCTGCGAGCACCATCAGAGACTTGGGTGGAGTGGAAGCGGGAGCCTGAGCCCCAGAGGTGTTCTGTGGTTCGCCCTGCCCCTGCTGTGTGCAGATAGCCTCCTCCTGGAAACGTGAGTCTGCATCTCTCCCTCCCTCTACCCATGTGGCTTTGACTCAGCAAAATCCTCTGGCCCTGGTGCTGTAGGCAGAGTGTAGGCTGCATGTGTGTGTATCTTCATAGCCCTGGAAAGCAACTGGGGTTGTGCATGTTAAAAGGGTGGGACTCAGAAATATGAGCCAGACTCACTCCTCTGGGCCTTTTGGTCTTAGAATATGGACCATCAGCACTGGGAGAAATGGATCTTATGTAGTTTTTTGACTATTTTTATTGGATTATTTTGACAATTTTATAAACTGAGCCTCAAGAGAAAGCCAGGACTTGATTATCTAGGTATAATATCAGTGTTTGAGGGTGAACCAGACTAGGAGGAGGTGACTCCTGTGGACCACAGTGTACCGATTTACTTTGGCCTCTCTCTGCCCTGCTCCTTCAGTTTTCTCATTTTTGCCAGAAAATCCTTGAGTAGAGGGGTAGGCATCTCAGAAACCAAGCTATCAGGGGGGTTGAGTTCTGCTATCTTCCCACTGAGTATATGCCAGTTGGGGGCCAAAGGCCAGGTCACATTATAGCTGCTTGACAGGGAGTTGAGACCTTTTTCCTGGTTTATCTCCTCAGCGGGGTCTAGGTTCCCACTGGATCTGGAGGGAAGTGGGGAGCAGACCAGGTCCCTGTCTCCCCCTGCTGCTGTGTGCATATACATTTGTGTGATTTGTTTTTAGAATTCCTATAGACACCAAGCTTCCTTTTCTGTCCTCAGCAGAACTTGCTGTGACTCTTCTAGCAGGCAGCAGTGGTGAAGGGATAGTTCCCAGGTGCCTCTAAAATGAATGATAAGGCCCTGTACTTAAACTCCTCTGGGCAGTCCAGGCTCTCCTATCTTCCTTTTTCACATAACTGCTTGGCAAATAATGAGTACATTTTAGGGAACTTGAGGAAGGGTTACAAAGGTTTGGGGGCCTTCTCCCAGGAGCAGGGGAGGGAGGTTGAGGCAAGTTTGTTATTAGAGCTGTTAGCTCTCTCCCCTCTCATCAACCCTGGTCAAAGACTAGGAAGGAGCTAAGGCCTTAGTTTGTACAGCCCTTCATCCTGTCCAGCCTTCAGTCTCCTAGTTGGCGGCAAGGGTATCTGCTCCTTGAATGGCCTAGTTCTCTGTTATTTCGAGGGCTGTTCTGTGTATAATTGGCCTCAGAGAAGATCTTTGACAAGACCTGCTGGTTGGGTGTGTATGTACATTTCTTTTTTTTTTTTTATAGAGGCATGCTTTTTTATTTATTTGTTTGCTGGTTTGTTTGTTTTGTTTATACATGCACTGGGTACAGTCAGAAGCGCGGGAGGGTGAGAGAATTCACCAGAGCCAGAGCGGGGAGCAGAGCAGGCAGAAGGACCGAAGTACACTGCTGAGGGGAGCAGCGGGCGGCAGGAGAGGTCTGCACGCCATGTGGGACCCTCCTCTGGTGGCCGGGGAGCAGCCGGGGATCGAACCGGCGCCGCAGAGGCCGCGCGCAGTTTCGCAACCCAGCGCTCAACCGCTGCGCCATCGGGGAGGCCCTGTATGTACATTTCTATGTTGGTATGTCTATGCTCAGAGAAAGCGCAGAAGTGGGATATAAGGCAGTTCATGTTGACTTCTGTGGCCCTAGCAAGGAATACAGAGCCTGATATCTGTAATCTTCTATCCCTAGGCCTTTCCTGGGTTTCAGCTGATTCCTGCTTGTGTGTTGGGGAAACTGAGGCAGACAGGATCAGGCTTGACTGTGAAGGGAGTCAGGTAGCTAAGATCATAGCTGGATGGGCGTAGCAGTGCTTGAAGTCACTAGTTACTCCTTGAGACACTGGCCTCACCATTACACTCCCAAATGTGTGACCTCAGGGCAGCTGTCCACGTTTCTCAGATCCTCCTGTGTAGAGGTTTCTTCTTCTTTTTTGGGGGGGGGTGTGAAGATGGAATGAGTTAGAATGTGAAAAGATGTTGATGGAATGTCCAGACTTACAGTATTGTCCTGAGGATTTCTGAGCCCCATTTGGCTTGGGGACAAAGATAAAGGCAGTGGGGGACCCCCTTCCAGCTGGACTATGGGAGGGGAGAGCAGGTGCAAATTACCCACAAGTGCAGCGTCAGCACGAGGAGGAGTTTCAGTTTCTATCAAAACAACTTCTCTGAATTCCCCTACCTTTAGCTGGTCCATTGGGCCCTTTTCCCCACCTCGGCCCCCACAGAGAAGTCCGGCCTGGCCCCTAGTCTCATGTGCCAACCCTCCAGGAGGAGGAGGATAGAAACAGGGTTGGCAAAGTCAGACAAGTGCCACCTTCCTGAGGACTTCTTGTGGTCTTCACCCTGCACTGGATGTTTTCTCCACCTCCTATCAGTCTCCTGTGTTGGGGAGACATGGCTGCTCTGTTTCCTTCATTCAAAGATGCACATTTTCTTCACATTAATAATCGCCAAAGAGGGTGCATCTTATAATCAGTGAGGTAGGTCTCTGTAAGAGCTGTGATTAAATACATGTTGTATCATACATTCATTCAGTACATCTTAGAATTGATGAGAGAAATTGACACTTTACATTTTGAAGTAGAGAAGGTCATACTGTGTCCACTGCTACACTTATGAGCCCTGTTTTGGGAAGCCTGTGTGATGAGTTTGATGTTCATTGGGCTGCTGAAGACTGGAACTACAGGCCCAGAAGGCAGGCCTTTGGATTCAGTGAAGGCAGAATGGCAATCCTGCTTACATGCAGAGGGACAGGTTCGACTCTGTATTTGGGGCTTTCCGCTGGCTGAGGAAGTGCAACACAAATGAGAAAGGACTTGATGAGAGGTTCCAGTGACTTTTCCGGCTGGCTTGTCGGTGCCTGCTCTCTGAAGGAGTTGTCATCATCCTCACGACATCCTCCTCCTCCTCCTCCTCCTCCTCCTCCTCCTCCTCCTCCTCCTTGATCACCTTAATGTGCCTCAGGCTTTCTATAAGCCTTCTGTAGTCTTGACAGCGCTCTGTGAAAGGAGGAAGTGTTACTGTCCCTACTTTACGGGTGAGGACTCTGAGGCCCAGGGGCGTTACATTGCCTTGTCCTGTGCTACACAGCTAGGAGGGAATAGGACCTTTCTGCCAGGTAAAGGGATCCATGGCAGGGCATGGGACCCTCAAGGGGTTCTCCCACAGCTCCCTTCCTGTCCCACAGTCTCCCCTTCTTCCCTCAGCTTCTTGCATCAAGGCAGATGGGTCTTAGGCAGGTCTGGCTCCCAGGCCTGGAAATCTCTTCGGCGACCCCTGTTTAACCCCTTCACTCCCATCTCAGTTCCTGTTTACTGTGGCTGCACAGCGCAGACTTCTCCTTGGCACCCCAAGCTCATGCTACAGAAATAGCTCCTCCAGCAGCTCTTGCAGCCACAGCGGGCTCTGTGGTCCCGGTTTCTAAGAAATGCAGCAGCAGGGGGCCCCAGCCTGTGTGCAGGACACGTGACTTGCTGGAAGTGCCGCTGGGGGCAGGGGGGGGGTTAGTGTGGCCACAGAACCCACATCCTTGTTTACATCGGTGAAGGGGCTACCCCTTCCCGCCTTCACAACCCCCACTCCTTCTCACCCTCAGGTCCCTGCACCTTCAAGAGGACTTGAGACATGGGGCATGGACCCTGTTTTCTATCTCAGAGCAGCCTCTTTCTCCTTATAGCACAAGACCCTCTGGGGTGGGAAGGGGAGGGTGGTGATGGCATTCTTCTGGTGATTCTCCATGGAATGTCATGGAAGAACTTTGCAGTGTTCCCTTCAGGACCTACCTACCTCTGCCCCAGTGCCCCAGGGAGACCCCATCAGAGCAACAGTCCTCTGGGGAGACAAAAGGGAATTCTCTCTCTTTTTTAAGATTTATTTATTTATTTATACAAGCACTGGGTACAGTCAGAAGCGCGGGAGGGTGAGAAGATTCACCAGAGCCAGAGCAGGGAACAGAACAGGCAGACTGACGGAATACACAGCTGAGGGGAGCAGCGGGCCAGCAAGAGAGGTCTGTCGCGCTATGTGGGACCCTCGCCGGTGGCCGGGGATTGAACCGGCACTGCAGATGCTGCGGGCAGCTTCGCAGCCCAGCGCTCAACCGCTGCGCCACCATGTAATTCCCGGGAATTCACTCTTTATTTAGCCAGTGGACATCAGGTGTGCCTCATCTGAAAGCCCACTTTAATTTACCAGGGAGAAGGCTCCCTGGCTCCCCAAACCTGTCCTTCCACTTAGCACTGTTCCAAGTTCCTACAGTGCATCAGGTCCTGAGCTGGATGTGAACTGCTTTCTGCCCTCATTGGGAGCCAGTGCACTCAAGCAAGTAGAGAAGTCTGTGCACCTTTGATGAATCTGGTGATAGCCATACCCCCGGGGGGCATGGGCAGGAATCGTATTAAGAAGCGCATTGGTATTTGACAAGTAGGCAGCATGGAAAGAACAGCCTGAAAAGAAGGGAACGACCTATGTGAAGAGCCCCAAGCCCCAGGCGGAGGGATCCTGGTTCTTATTTTGACCAAACCCCGTGATACCTGCGCTGTTTGGGCTGCAGGCTGCCCTGAGTTAAGCTTAAGTTAGGTGCATATGTGTCGTTCCTCTTTTACTGGACTGGGTGCTTCTTGCAGGCAGGACTTCACTCACTCCTGTCACCATTGCGGTGCCCCACATTCAGGCCTTATTATAGGGAAGGGTCTCTGATTTACTAAGTGACTATTTTCCAAGCCCAGCACTGGTTACTTTATACTCATTATCGTATTCATCCCACAAGAGAGTTATCCAGCATGTTCCATTTTACATGTGAGGTATATGAGGCTCAGAACACTTGAATGAATTGTCTCTGGTCATTTTGTTTTCATTTAAAAAAGTTTTATTTATTTTTGTTTGTTTGCTTTTTCTTTTGCCTGTGGTCATTTCGCTCACTAGCAGAACTGGGCTTAGTGCCCATTTATTTTTTTTTTTTCTTTCTAACCTACAAAGGCATGCTAACTCCTGGGCATCAAGAAAACTGAATTCTAGAGTTGACTTTGTCATATTAACTTTCTATGTGACCTTGATTGAGGCACAGATTCTCCCATGAGCCTCAGTGTCTTCATGTGAAGGGTAAGGGGTGTGTATGGAATCAATGGTGTTAGAGGCCACTTAGTCAGATACTTGGTGATTTGTATGCGTGGTGAGACAGGCCCTAGACAAAGACAGAGTCATCTGCCTGCAAGACCTGTGCTTGTGTCCCTCTCACCTGTCCTGTCCTCTTCTAAAAGAGTAACCTTGCTTGTCTCTTTCCATGCCTCCACTCTAGCTCACAGGGTGAAGAACTTGCCCCATCTTGGAGTAGGAAAGGGAGTTTCCTTGACCCTTAGCCCCTAGCCCCAAGGATGTTTCGTGACTCAGAACTCTCCTCTTGTGGCAGCTTTTACTTGTCTCTCCTTTTTTCTGTCCCTACAGCTGACCAGGTGTATGGAGACCAGGACATGCATGAGGTTGTGCGAAAGCACTGCATGGACTATTTGGTGAGACCTTTCAGAGACCTTGGGGTTGGGGCAGGCCTAGAGGATCTCCTCTCCATATAGACCTTGACCCTTCCATCTGTTCTACAGATGAAGAATGCCGACTACTTCTCCAACTATGTCACAGAGGACTTTACCACCTACATCAACCGGAAGCGGAAAAACAACTGCCATGGCAACCACATTGAGATGCAGGCCATGGCAGAGATGTACAACCGGCCTGTGGAGGTGTACCAGTACAGCACAGGTACTTCTGTGGTGGGTAGGTGAGCAACTGATGATGTGTGGTCTGAGTTTGCCCTACCCAGCCCACTGTGGATGGTCCCTCCTTCTCTCTCTCTGCAGAACCCATCAACACATTCCATGGGATCCATCAAAACGAGGATGAACCCATCCGTGTCAGCTACCATCGGAATATCCACTACAATTCAGTGGTGAATCCCAACAAGGCCACCATTGGTGTAGGGCTGGGCTTGCCGTCTTTCAAACCAGGGGTAAGTGTGTCCCCATGTCCAGGGTGACTGCTGGATATAGAGGCTAGAAACTTCTGTTGGGGTCTCAGTTCTGCCACTAGCCCACAAAGATGTCCAGTACCCCCTGAATCTCCCCTAAGGTCTCACCTATATAAAATCAGGGAGTTGCCTAAGGTGATCTCTCAGGGCTCATTCTGTGGTCTCATTTTGCCTTTCTGAGCTGGCTCACTCATCTTATGTGCCTGTTGAGAGTTGGCAGTTTGGGATATGGAGTACATTTGGCAGCTGTGAACCAGGGTTTCATCTGGGTATCTTGGCACCTACATGACTTCCTCCCAAACTCAACAGTTACAGACAGCTGTGGTCACAGAGACTGGGAGTGCAGGCCTGGCTCCACCACACTGGCTGTGGGATCTGGGGCAAAATGTACAAGTAATCTGGGCTGTCAGCTTGGCCGATACAGAAAGTGCCTAACACTGGGCCTAGTGCCTAATAGCTGCTCAGAAGGTGGCAGTACATTTTCCCAGCACACTTTGATAGATTCTCATTCTCTCTCTCATAGTCGTCTGCTGGAGATTTTGGTATCTTTTATTCAGGTTTCACTTCCTACAAACAGAAAGTGCTCTTGCCTCATTTTAGGAAATGCACACCCCAACACACCCTCCAATGGCGGGGGCGGGGGTGTGCGCTTCATTTTTTAAATACACTTTCAATTTTAGCATATTTTTAGATTTACAGAATTACTGCAATTAGAGAATTTTCATATACCCCACTATGATTAATGTGTTGGCATAGTACATTTGTCACACTTAATGAATCATATCAATATATTAACTAAGATCATGCTTTATTCAAATTACCTCAGTTTTTCCCTGATGATCTCTGTTCCAGGTGTCCATCCAGGATACCATACTACATTTAGTTATCATCTTTTCTTTGACTCTTTTTGACTGTGACAGTTTCTCTGATTTTCCTTGTTTTCGTTTTTGATCTATTTACAGGCTCTTTAGTTTTACCTTTTCTAGAATGTCTTATAATTGGAATAATACAGTATAGTTTTCTCAGAGTAGGTTCTTTCAGGTAACCCTATACATTTAAGAGTCATCCATAATTTCTTGTAGTTTGATCACTTGTTTCTTTTCTTCTTACTTTTTTTAAAAAATGAATGTCTTGTTATTTTTATTTATAGACTTCATTTTTTAAACAGTTTTAGATTGACAGAAAAATTGAGACACAGTACAAAGTTTTCATGTGTCCTTCTCACTGCAGTTTGACTGTTAACATCTCAGATGACTGTGACACATTTGTTACAACATGTGAATCAGTATTGCTATATTATCATTAACTAAAGTTATGTTTCTTTAGGCTCCCTTGTCTGGTTTCTCACACTTTCATGTTTTTGATGACCTTGACAGTTTTGAGAAGTTCTGGTCAGGTATATGGTAGGATGTTTCTCTTTTGGAATTTTTCTCATGATTGGACTGGGGTTAGGGGTTTTAAGGAAAGAAGGTCACAGTGGTAAAGTAGAGTTCTCATCACATTGTACTAACAGTGTACACTACAAACAGGATTTATGACTACTGATGTTGACTTTCATCACCTGACAGAAGTAGTGTTTGTCAGATTTTCTCTGTTTTAAAATTCTTTTTTCTAAAAAGATTGATTTTTTTGTGCCTAGAAGAACTGGTGTGTAGGCCAGAGATGTGGGGAGGTGGGGTGAGAGGATTCACCAGAGACAGAGTGGGGAACAGAACAGGCAGATTGACTGAAATAACTGCTGAGGGGAACAGCAGGCGAGACAGGAGAGGTCTGCTGCGCCATGTGGGTAGCTCCCTGGCTGGGGATCGAACTTGTGCTGCAGTGGCTGCGGCTAACTTCACAGGTTGCATCTTAACCCCTTGTGCTACCAGGGAGGCCCCTGTTTAGGGCCCATTTTTTAATTGTTTTTGTTCTAACATAGAGTTTTATATACCTTTTAGACTATTATCCATGGGTTAAAATTACATTTTACATAATTACTTAGTGATGTACACATTTATGTATAGTATGTATATGTGCATTAAAATAACATTCATTTCTGGGCCTCCCCTGGTGGCGCAGCGGTTGAGCGCTGGGCTGCGAGGCTGCTTGCAGCCCTGCAGTGCCGGTTCATTCCCCGGCCCCTGGCGAGGGTCCCACAATTAATTAATTAAATAAATAAATAACATTCATTTCTATTTTTTAAAGATTTATTTATGCATAAAAGTACTGGGGTATAGGTCAGAAGTCTGGGGGGGAGGGGTGAGAGGATTCACCAGAGACAGAGTGGGGAGCAGAACAGGCAGACCAACTGAAATACACTGCTGAGGGGAGCAGCAGGTGAGACAGGAGAGGTCTGCTGCGCCATGTTGGGTAGCTCCCTGCCAGGGATTGAACTCGTGTTGCAGAGGCTGCGGATAGCTTCACAGCACTGTGCTTAACCCCTTATGCCACCAAAGAGGCCCCAAAATAATGTTCATTTCACTGAATTCAAATACTGACACGTATTTCCTAGGATAGGCTCTGCTTTTTTTTTAAATACTGTTGTATCCGGAACATGACAAATAGCACTCTTACACAGTGTCCCACAACTTACAGCACCCCAAACTAAACTGATAGTGCTCCATGTTGTTCCCTTAAATGCCTGAGTACTCACTTTCCTCTCTGCACACATAACTAATTTCTCAGGTGATCTTTTCTCTTTGTCCCACCTGGGTGTATATGTGGGGAAGGCCTCTCAGCATTATGAAACTGAGTCATCGCTGGTGAGGCTTTTTAAAATTCTGGCTGAGACTGGAGGACACCTGACTGCCCCAGACTTAGTATCTAAGTTGAAGTGTCTTGGGGTTGAGAGCAATGGGGCTTCTGAATGCAGGAGTTTGTGGTACCGTAAGTCGAACAACCCAAGCCTACCTTGCCCCAGTCCCTGGTGAGTAGGTAGCCTGCCTTGGAGGGTGCTTAGTAAGAGTACCTGCCTTCATGTCTCTTCTGGGCCTGTAGACCCACTCCCTAAGGCAGTTAGGACTCTTGGCCAGAGTTCCAAGTGTCACCCCCACATTCCTGTTCACTCCTGTCCCTGCCCGTTGTAGTTTGCAGAGCAGTCCCTGATGAAGAATGCCATAAAAACATCAGAGGAGTCATGGATTGAACAGCAGATGCTGGAAGACAAGAAGAGGGCCACAGACTGGGAGGCCACGAATGAGGCCATTGAGGAGCAGGTGGCTCGGGAATCCTACCTGCAGTGGCTGAGGGATCAGGAGAAACAGGCCCGCCAGGTCCGCGGTCCCAGCCAGGTGGGTCTTGGGCTGTTAACTGATGTAGCCAAGAACCACTACTTGTCGTGCTCATCCCCCAAACAGGTAGAAAAAAATTCAGTGATTTTGACATTTGGAAGAGAAGATGGCTCCCAGCCCTATTTATTCATTTATTATTTTTAAAGGTTTATTTTTATTTATTTATGCGTACAAGAACTGGGGTGTAGGCCAGAGGTGCAGGGGGTGAGAGGATTCATCAGAGACGGTGGGGAGCAGAACAGGCAGATCTACTGAAATACACTGCTGAGGGGAGCAGTGGGTGAGACAGGCAAGGCCTAATGCGCCATGTGGGTCAGCTCCCTGGCCAGAGATCGAACTAGTGCTGCAGTGGCTGGTGATAGCTTCATAGTGCTGAGACTGTAACCCCTTTGCCACCAGGGAGACCCCCACCTAGCCCTTTTTATACCTCACCTTGGACTTAGCCTTGACCTTGTGCCTTAGAAAGCTCAACACCTGTGCAGAACAAGCTTCTTAAGGAGTGGGGGTGGGGAGGGCAGCCACGGGTGGTGACATGTTGGGTTAATGGAGAGTTTCAGAAAGACAGGCTTTTGTTAATGCCCATGTGTGCCAGGCTCTGTGCTAAGGATGTAAAATCAGGTCAGGCCCTCTCATTTTGACAGTCACATCAGTGGGGCCCTTGAGCCTGGCTGTGGATGAGCAGAGATGGGGGCTCTGGTCAGTCTTCATAGAAGAAGGCTGAGTTTTGAGGGCAAGGAGGGAGCGGGGCAGAAAGGCATTTGAGGAATCAAAAGGAGTTTAGTGTGATTGTAGATGGTGGCAAGAGCTAATTCATTCACAAATATTCACTGCAGGTCTATGCCATGCACTGTTCTCAGTGTTTGAAGGTACACTGGTGAGCCAGCCAGGTCCAGATCCCTGTCCTTGTGATTTTTTTGCAGAGTCGAACAAAATGATCAAGAAACATGATGAATAAATTTGTTAAGAGGCGGTATGGATGAAAAATGTGAAACAGGGTAAAGGGAATGAATAGATCTAAGTGGTGGGGTGTATTCAGGTAGGCCTCAGAGCAGCTCAGATTTGAGCAAAAGCTTGCGTAAGGTGTGGGAGTTAAGTGCATGTGCCAGGCAAGGCAGAGCGCCAGCCAGCGCAAAGGCCCTCAGGCAATGCACATGTGGTGTGATGCAGTAGCACCCAGGCCAACGTGACTAACAATGTAGTAGAAGATGAAGTCAAAGAGGCGGTGGGGCCAGACTGAGGAGGGGCTTGTGGACCTTGGGGAGGTCTTTGGCTTTTACTCTGCGTGAGAAAAAGCCATGGTAGGGTGGTAAGCAGAGGAAGAATGGGATCTGACTTAGGATTTTAACAGGAGGCCCCTGACTGAGGGCAGAACAGCGTCTAGGGGACAAGGATGAAAGCAGAGGACCAGCAAGAAGGAGGCCACTGCAGTAGTCCTGATGTCAGTGGTGGCAGGAGAGGAGAGAGGAGGGGACTGATTCTGGATCTGTTTTGAAGGTAGAGGTAACAGGCTTCTAGTCAGATTGATTTGACAGGGTGTGAGGTGTCTAAAGGAGCTTACCTGTGTCCTGTGATCTGTTGTGTGACTGGAAATGATGGGAGCCTGTGTAGAAGGTGTACAATAGTCAGGATTTCCAGGAGGGAGCGAGCTTGGAGATGGGACAAAGGAGGATCGTAGCTGGTGTTTGTCCTTATCTCCTTTCCCACCACAGCCCCGGAAAGCTAGCGCTACATGCAGTTCTGCCACAGCAGCCGCCTCCAGTGGCCTGGAGGAGTGGACCAGCCGGTCCCCACGGCAGCGGAGTTCAGCCTCTTCACCAGAGCATCCTGAGCTGCATGCTGAGCTGGGCATCAAGCCTCCTTCCCCAAGCACTGTTTTAGCTCTTGCCAAACCTCCTTCACCCTGTGCACCAGGTCAGTGATTTGCTGATGGGGAGCAAGCCAGGGTTAGGAGGTACTACCTAGGTCCTGGACCCTGCCTCTGACTCTCTGTCTGCCTCTGACTCTCTATCTGCCTCAGGTACGAGCAGCCAGTTCTCGGCAGGGGCCGACCGGGCTACTTCTCCGCTCGTGTCCCTCTACCCTGCTCTGGAGTGCCGGGCCCTCATTCAGCAGATGTCCCCATCCGCCTTTGGTAAGCTGCCTCTGTCCAGGGGCCTGGGAGGCGTGGCTGGGAACTGGGGAAAGATGAAAGCAGCAGTCTGAGAGGGGGCTTCTGGAGCTTCTGGCCACCTCTTCAAGAAAGAGGAGTTTTTCAGACCCAAGAGATCCGCCCCAGAGGGGGTCTGAGTGAGGTCTTGTAGTCCTGAAGGCGGTTTGGCAAGAGCCCAGAGAGGACTGGGATGGGCCTATCATCTCGGGGCCAGTGAACGGGAGGAGAAGGCTCCTGGAGAGTGTTTCTTCACTCCTTTTCCCTTCTTCCTGCCCAGCAGGTCTGAACGACTGGGATGATGATGAGATCCTAGCTTCGGTGCTGGCAGTGTCCCAACAGGAATACCTAGACAGTATGAAGAAAAACAAAGTGCACAGAGACCCACCCCCAGACAAGAGTTGATGGAGACCCAGAGACTGGAGACCATCTCCCAACCCCTACCACTCCTGCCCTCTGGGGCCGCCCCCCCCCCTTCTTTGGCTTTCTTCCTTCTTGCCTTCCTCCTTCTCCCCCCCTTCCCACATCCCTCTGGCTGGCCCACCCCCAAGCTCCCTCTCATCGCTGCCACCACCACCATCACCTGTCTCTTCGCCAGCTGACGTGCCCTGTTGCCCCCCGCACAGCACCATCCCTGCATTCCACAGGGGACTCGGGCAAGGGTGCCGAAGGTAGGCAAGAGGCACATAGACAAACCAGCTGGCAGCCAGGCAGCCCCTGAGGAGAGACATTCAGTCAGAGGAAAGTCTCCCTGTCCCCCTCCTTTCCAAGACCAGAAAAACTTGTTACCCCACCTTCACACTGATGCCAGGGAGGTGGGAGGAAGAAGTGGGAAACCCCCCTTCCTAGTACCCCAAGAATGTTTGAGCCTTCAATGTTGAATTTTTTCTTTATTAAAATATACTTTTATCTTATAAAATCAACCTATCAAAAATCATGTAGACAACAGCATTGACTCTATGAAGGCGGCATCTCTTTGGTTCAGGAGTAGGCAGTCCATGGGGCACAGGGGCACAAAGATATGGTTGCTGTTTCCAGCCTCCAGCTCTGTGGAGGGGGGCAGGGGTGGCAAGTATCATGTGGGCTTTGGACAATGAGACTCTGACCTCTCTGCATTCCTTTGCTTCCACCACCACCACCAGTCTCTTTGGAATCTTGGGGTGGGGGGATCATGGCCGCCACCCAGGATTTGAGTGTGGGGAGTGGGAGCAGCCTCGGCAGGTAGGGCACCCGTGCCCTGCAGGTGTTGACAAGATCCACCATTTGTAATGTCCTTGGCACAATAAAACCAAATGTCAGTTTCCCCTGAGCGCCTCTGTTCTGTGTGGGGCATGGGGTGGGTGGGCCTCTGGGTAGAGGTGGTGATGGTATAGGCCTTGGTGTGACCTGCCAGGACCACATGCTCTCCAGTAAGGTTTCTGTCTGGGGACCCAGAATTTGTTCAGTTTTGATTTACTGCTTATTAAATCTCCTCCAGGACCCATTACCCAAGAAAACTTGTCTACCTGCTGCTGCCCTTGTTCAATACTAGATTTAGCCTGCCTACCCTGGGATGTGTTGGGAGGCGAGGGCTGTGAGCTTGATAGCAGAGACTGAACTTATAACTTCAATGCCTGCCTCTCACCCCATAAACATTTGCTCTTCCCTTGTGATGATTGATGAGGAAATGCTTTGGAAAGGCACAATGACCGCTTTATCGCAGCATGAGTTTAGTGGAAGTGACTAGAGGGGCCTTCCCCCTGGGGTTTAGAGGCTGAAGAATAGCTAAACAGTTTTTTCGTTGTTCATGTCCTCTAGTCTTCTTGACACCTCTATCCCTGCCCTTTCTACCAAGGAAGCTAAGGAAGAGAAGGATGGCTGACCCCCAGGTTTTGGCAAATCTCTCTCTCTCCTCTCTCTCTCTCTCTCTCTCTCTCTCTCTCTCTCTTTTTCTCTCTTGCCTGTGCCTCAACAGTGGGGTCTCTGGAAGGATATTTATGTCTGGCTTTACAGCTGAGGGCATGGTTGTCTGTGGGGTGTCTCTGGAATCGCTTGGTCAAGCACATGTATCTTGGAGAGTTGGCTTGAACCTGTCCTCTGCTTCTTGTTGTGGCCTTGGTCAAATCACAGGCTGAGTTTCAAGTAGCCTATGTGTACAACAGGGTGATTAATGTCTACTACTTCATGCTCTGGTTGTGAGCGCCAGAGAATAGAATGCTTGAAGTCAACATATGTATGATAGCACAGCGCCTGGCAAAGTCTGAGAGCGCAGATGCTGGAAGATATTATTACCCTAATGTTGAAGTTTCTGCACCATTTGGCCCCTCCCTACGTCTTCTTGCCACTCAGTCCATTTTCTTTGCATCTGCCTGGAATTTGCCCTTCCCCTGTCCTGAGCCACCACTCTTGTCTTTCAAGATTGGTAGAGGGTCACCTGAGAAAGCCCTATGACCCCATCCATTTTCATTTCTATCTACAGACATGTCTTTCATTCCTTCCTCAGTAACTGCACTGTTAACTTCCTGGGCAAGGGCTGTGATGCCTGACTTACCTGTGCAGCTCTAATATCTGCATCCCTACCAGGGCCTGGCAAGCTTACAGCAGATCCCTAACGTTGGATGATTTAAAGGAGAGTACTGTGTGTGTTTGCTTTTTGGGTGTTGACTATGTTTGTGACTGGTGAGTCCAAGTTTTCATGTGTATCTCACTTGTGTGTGACGAGGGCTTGTTTCCAGGTGTGTCAGATGGTGACTGAGTGTGGGACTCTAGCTCTGACAGTTTGTGTCTGTTTCTGAGACAAGTGCATGTCTGCGTGGGTCTGTCTGTGACAGTGCATCTGTGGTTTGTTTCTGATGGTATGCATGTCCGTTTGTATTCCTGTGACAGATTCTGGGTAGCTATTTCTGGACAGTTTCAGTGACAGTGTTGCATGTCTACTGGTTGTGTGTGTGTGTGAGAGAGAGAGAGAGAGACAGACCTGGTCTATTTGAGTCTGTGACACTGTCGAGGTGCCTCTATCACCTAAGTGTATGCCTGCCTTTGGAGCAATGCGTGTGTGTCCATGGAGCATCTGTGTGCCTTCCTGCAGTGGATTTTGGATCTCTCCTTTTGTGGACAGTACAAGCCTTTCTGAGACAGTGCATTTCTGATGGTGCCAGTGTCTTTGTGACAAATTCTGGCCGTGTAGCAGAGGACATTTCTGGTCATGGTCACATGACAGTGTAAATCTATGTGAGTCGAGTGCCTGACCTTCTGTAGTGATAGGTCTCCCAGTGTCATTTTGGGACTTAACTTTTTCTGGCACCATGCCAGAAGATGGCGGGTGTCTGCATGTCTGTCTTATGTGTGAATGTATCTGACATGACTCGTTTGTATATATCTCACATGGTACAGTAGTTTCCCCTTTGGGGGTTACATTCCAAGACCCCCAGTAAATGCTTGAAATCACAGATAGTACCAAACTATGCTGTTTTTTCCTATTCATACATGCCTATGATAAAATTTATTTTAAAAATTGGTACAGTAAGAGATTAACAATAAGCAGTAATAAAATAGAACAATTATAAATGTACTGTAATAAAAGTTATATGAATGTGTTCCCTCTTTCAAAACACTGTTTTCAGACCTCAGTTGACCAGGATAAAGAATAAGGGGTATGGGGACTACTGTATTTCTTTGTGTTTTTGGAGTACACGTCTACCTTCCTGGGACGTGAGGACTCTATTTTTTCCAAATTTGTACTCTTATAACCTTTCTAGCAGTCCCTGTTCTAGCTCTCTCAGTCCCTGTCCCTCTCATCTAGAAGGACACCTCAGGCCGCCAGCACTCTGGTTTGCTTCCACCCCCGCCATTCCAGATTCTGGACCTACTGACTGGGCTCTGGGCCAGGTCTAGCCAGGTCTAAGGTTAAGAACTGCAAAAACACCCCAGGAGCTGCTGCCTCTGTGCTTGGGAACGCTGCTTTTAACCAATGTGTCCTCCGCGGGGTGGCGGGGTGGGGGGGGGGAGGGTGTTATCCCTCCCTGGAAGCTGGATTGGTTCTTCCAGGATCCTTGGCTTCAGCTTTGGGGCAGAGACCGTCGGTCACCTGGAGGGCCCTGGTGCTGAGATCTTGTGGTCTTGGAGATGGTCACAGGCTTGGATTCTTAGAAACTGGGCCTGCTATCTCCGCGCTAATCTCGAGGCAGCGGCGGCAAACCAACTTCCTAGGAAAGGAGGCGGTGCAGTCTTTTTTTAAGTTTATATCTATATATACACATACACACATATATTTTAAAAAAAAAAAAAAAAACCTCTGCGCAACAACCAAAACAAATGCGGTTGCTGCAAAGGGATTCCCAGAACCAGTTTCCTCTTCGCGCGCACCCCCTTCATTTGCATCCAGGCCCCGCCCGCCCGGAAGATCCGGGCATGTATTTGCATAAGGGGGTACTTGAAACGTTGAGGGTGGTATGCAAATAAGGATTGGCTCTGATTGGCTGGGGTACAGCAGGTGCCGCGTCCGGATTGATCAAAGCCAAGTGGGCGGGGCCGTCGCTGGGGCGACTCTCGGGAGGCGCGTGCCCCGGCTCAGTAGCGTTGGGGCTGGCGCACGCGGCGAATCTAAGTCTTGCGCCGCTTGCAGGCGCTTCTGGGCCACCAATTTCTTTTCCTTCCACCCTGGCGCCCCCCAGTCCTGGCTCTCCGACCTCGCTGCCCCGGGCATCCACGCCCTGCGGGCTCAGCGGGCTCAATTTGCGGAGCTCCTCCTCCATGTTGACCAAACCTGTGCAGGGGCTCCCCGCGACCCCCACGCTGCCGCCAGGTGAGAGATGCTCCCCTATTGCAAGCAGGCCAGGCGGGCTGAAGTGGCGGGAGGAGAGGGGGGAGGGGCGCGCGGTAGGGGGTCACTGCCCGGCTTAGCACGCCGCCCCCCTGACTTCCTCGCCTCCCCTTGCGTAGGAGGCAAGGATCGGGAAGCGTTCGAAGCTGAGTACCGACTCGGCCCTGTCCTGGGTAAGGGGGGCTTTGGCACCGTCTTCGCAGGACACCGCGTTACGGACCGTCTTCAGGTACCCACCACGAGGGTCTTGGGGGAGGGTCAGGTGGGTGGTGTGGCGGGAGCGGAAGTCCCGGGTTGAGATGCTAATTGACCGGGGAGCGAGCCTGCAATGTGTTTGTAGTAGGGTCATGAGGGCCACGCTTCGGGTTGCTGTGTGCGCGCACGTGCGCGCGCGCGCTGGTCTAATTAAATTTGTGAAGAATAACGGGGGGTTTCTGGAAGTCCAGGGAAGTGAGACTGGGGAGTGGGGGTCATGAGGATTCTAGACCCTGAGATCGGGGGATGTTGCATGTGTAAAAAGGTGGGGCCCAGAGCTGAGATTTGAGAGGTTTTGGACTCAGGTATCCTGTGTGGAGGAGGCGTGAGGACCAGGACCCCAGAACGGAGTTGGGGTTTCCTAGTTGAGAAGATCGAGAGCTTGAGGTGTGAGGATATTAAGAACTCTGGGCTGAGGGTTCCCGAAGCTTCATAAGGGAGAGCCCAGGGCTAAGGATGGTTGGTGGGAGAGGTGAACTTGATTCTCAGAATTGGAGGGCAGAGGAGCCCCAGCTCATTATGGGTGGCGGTATGGTGGAAACCAAAAGGACTAGGTCGAGGGTCAAGACTGGTAGGGATCAGAGGGTCCTCTACTAGACCCCTCATCTCAGCCCTCTTCTCCAGGTGGCCATCAAAGTGATCCCCCGGAACCGTGTGCTGGGCTGGTCCCCCCTGGTGAGTATCTTTGGAGTCCCTCCTGACCTGGCGACGCCATTTCTGACGACAGACGCCCCCCATCCCTTTAAATGGCTTGTGTGACTCTCTGGGCCCGGTAACGGTGAGGAGAGCACTCCTACCAACCCTTGTTTACTCCCCTGTGGTAGCATCCACACCTCCATACGCTTCTGACTCACATCAGTTTCCCTAGAGCCCTGGATCCTCCCCCTCCAAGCCTCCTTTCTCTTCCTCCCTCGAAACACTGCCTCAGGGGCTGCCCGCAGGGCATGCTGGTGGGGAAAGAAGGGCAGAGGTCATTGGTTGCCATAGTGACGGTGGCTGCTTCTCTACTGCCATTAAGAGCGCCAACGGACAACAGGGCGGGTCTGGGCAAGCCGGGGGTGCAGGAGCGCCCCCTGGCGGTGTTTGAGGAGACTGCTCTGGCCTTGGAGACCTGAGGGAGAAGGCGCGCGCCTGCTCAGTAGCGAGATCTTCACCGTGAGAAAACCCGTCTGCGGCTGTGTAGCTACATGTACTGGCCGGTAGAGGGCCTCACCTCGGGCAGGAGCCGGCTTCTGGCAATCCATGTTCCCGCGCAGGGCTTCTACAGCCGGTGGGCTTTTGTGGCCCATAGCATTTATGCTCCTTACTGATTGTCAGTTATATGCCTCAGACTTTGCTTCATCACAAAAGTGTGCCGTGTTCCAACTCCCACTAAGTAATTTCAACACAGTTCTAGGTGCTTGGTGACAGTGATAAAATACCATATGGTAACAGTTCTTTGTGCCAATTCCTTCATCTCTTTAACAAATGTGTAGAGAGAGCTTGTTTCCTGCTAAGTCGTTTCCTACTAATTCCTTTCACCTATTTAACAAGAATGCATTGCGCCCTCCCCTGTTACCAGGCACTATTACACTATTTAGCTATGTCACCGAACTGAACAAACCACTGCACAGTTGTGGTGTTTCTTTATTTTTTTTTAAGATTTATTTATTTATGCATAAAAGAACTGGGGTACAGGCCAGAGATGCGGGGCGGTGGGGCGGAGGGAATTCGTGAGAGGATTCACCAGAGACAGTGGGGAAGAACAGAACAGGCAGACTGACTGAAATACACTGCTGCGGGGAGCAGCGGGCAAGACAAGAGAGGTTTACTTCACCATGGGGGTTGCCCCCTGGCCGGCCGGGGATCAAACTTCTGCAGATTGCTTCATAGTGCGGTGCTTAACCCCTTGTGCCACCAGGGAGGCCCCTGTAGTGTTTCTTTTTTTAAAAAAAAAAAAAGATTTATTTATTTATGCATACGAGAACTAGCATACAGATCAGAGGGGCCGGGGGTGAGAGGATTCACCAGACACAGTGGGGAACAGAATAGACGGGTTGACTGAAATACACTGTTGAGGGGAGCGGCAGGTGAGACAGGGGAGGTCTGTTGCGCCATGTAGGTCAGCTCCCTGGCCAGCCAGGTTCGAAATCGTGCCATACTACAGTGGCTGCAGATGGCTTCATAGTGCTGCGACTTAACCCCTTGGTGCCACCAGGGAGGCCCCCTATAGTATTTCTTTATTGAGTGTTCTCACCTGTATCCTATGCTATAAAGTGCTTTCATCTGTTTGACGTTTACTGTGTACCTACTATGTGTTGTGCTTTTCTCTAGAATCTTTAAAAATGCCAGTGGACCAAACAGATAAAATGTTACATAATTGTATTCACCAGTTGCTACTTCTGCAAGAGGCCTTTTGTTAAAATCCTCTTTGATATATTCAAATATTTACTGAGCTGCAAATACATGCCTAATAGGTGAAGGCTTTTGGCTCCATTCACCTTTCCGGTGGCAGTATGAGTTTCGGCCCTTAAGATGAGGAAACTGAGTCCAAGGGGAAGAAGTGGGTTGCTCAAGGCCACATACTCTGAAAGCTAAGGGACTATGATTTAAGGTCAGGTGCGAAGTCAGCATCAGAAGTACTGATCCTCATAGCTGTTCTCTTTTCTCCCTGCTTCCCCCAACAGTCAGACTCGGTCACATGTCCACTGGAAGTCGCACTGCTGTGGAAGGTGGGTGCAGGTGGTGGACATCCTGGTGTGATCCGGCTGCTTGACTGGTTTGAGACACCAGAAGGCTTCATGCTGGTCCTTGAGCGGCCTTTGCCTGCCCAGGATCTCTTTGACTACATCACAGAACAGGGCCCTTTGGGTGAAGACCGAAGCCGCTGCCTCTTTGGTCAGGTAGTGGCAGCCGTTCGGCACTGCCATGCCCGTGGAGTTGTCCATCGTGACATCAAGGATGAGAATATTCTAATGGATCTCCGCCGGGGCTGTGCCAAACTAATTGATTTTGGTTCTGGCGCCCTGCTTCATGATGAACCCTATACTGACTTTGATGGTAAGGCTTCCCTAAATTTCAGTGGGGGGATTTTTTTCACCTTTTATCTTTATGACCTCTTGACCTTTAGGCACTTGATCTATATTGTGCCTTTAGACTGTAATTAATTTCTAATATTGGGGACTCTCAAACCTTGCCCTCTGATTAAGTCCAGTTTCTGACCTTGTTTTGGGGCTCTTATTCTGGTGTGGGGATACTGTTATCTTGAGTGTTCTCTTTTATGTTTTGATGCAGTCGAGGGGACTGTAATCTTAAGGCCTCTGTTTCTGCTTTTAAAGAGTTCCTGTTATGATGAGGGGGACCATACTTCCTGGTAGGAGGACATTATCAGAGAGTAGTCTAACCTCTGGCTTGCATGCAGGGACAAGGGTGTACAGCCCCCCAGAGTGGATCTCCCGTCACCAGTACCATGCGCTCCCGGCCACTGTTTGGTCACTGGGTATCCTCCTCTATGACATGGTTTGTGGGGACATTCCCTTCGAGAAGGACCAGGAGATCCTTGAGGCTGAGCTCCACTTCCCGGCCCATGTCTCCCCAGGTGAGGACCAATACAAGCCCAGATGTCATCCTTTCAGGGACTGGTACCCCCAACTGACTGCTAACCTCTTATATGCTTCTGATCTACAGACTGCTGTGCCCTAATCCGCCGGTGCCTGGCCCCCAAGCCCTCAGGCCGACCCTCACTGGAGGAGATCCTGTTGGACCCCTGGATGCAGGCACCAGCTGAGGAGGCTTCCCTCAATGCCTCCAAAGGGGGTTCCACCCCTTTAGCCTGGTCCTTGCTGCCCTAGTCCTGGCCAGGCCCCCACTAGTTGGAATAGCCATCCCAAGCTCATGCCACAGGGATAGGTGGACATGTGTTGATCTGGTTTTACAGGTCATTAAAAATCCAGTGTTATTAGGGTCAGATTGGGGATCAGGGGTCAGAAGACATAAGCCAAGTCTGCCCAGTCCCTATCCCAATCCTTCTAAGGAATCTTCCTCCCAGAATGTGTGGTCTCTTATTCTGGGGGGGGGGGACTTCCTTACTTATTTTGCTAGGGATGTTTATTTTGTTGAAGTTATTTTCCATTCTGAGCCCCAAGACTTATTCTGTTGTAGCCCCTTAGATTTGCACCTCCTGCTACTACCACACAGACTTAGTTAAAATGCTGACTTGGGCAAGGGTGCTTTCCTTTCAATATCCCAGCAGCGCTCTTTCTCTCTCTCTCTCTTTAAGTATAAAGCAAAGGGACCCTTTCTCTTAGCTTAAGGACACATTCAGTCAAGCTGCTTGCCTACCTCAACCCAGGGTGGTTTATCTGGGAGAGGTAATGCCCTATTGTTAACCCAGGGCTTTTTTTGTGTGTGAGGGGACCCTACTCTGTTATCCCAAGTGCTCTTATTCTGGTGAGGAAAACCCTACTTCCATGGTGAGGGAAGGAATGGGAGATGGACACCGCCAGAGTCCACTAGGATGGGGTGGATGGTTTTTTGGGGGAATGGGGTGGGGGAAATAAGTTTTATTGTTTGTTCTGGGCCCTCCCCCCTCCACCTTTTTCAGATACTTGCTGCCGCCTTCTGAGCCAGGATTGTCCAGTTGCTGAAATGTAAATACTTATGTATTGGGGATGGGAGCTCCAACTGTGTCCTCTCCCTTTTCCCCCTACCTGGATTATTTAAAGCCATGTGTGGAAACTCACTATTTAATAAATGTAATAGAATCAGAAGTGACTGGCCATTTGTAGATGCAGCAAGACATTTGTGGAGCATCTACAAATCTCGGCTGTTGCTGAGCCAAGCGGGAGATGAATGGACTGGATTTCTCCTTTTCCCTCCGGAAGCCCCAGTTTTATGGTGTCGTTCTAAAGATCTTTTAGGGGTTCAAGCAGAACCACAAAACAGATTTCCTTCCCAGCTCTTATGGTAGTGCCCAGTATGTGCAGAGGGCTCTCTGTTAGACTGTGGACATGGAAGATGGGACACAGCCCCAAATGAAAACTTGCAGCCCAGAGGCAGAAGAAAGTCTTTTCTCCCAATTCCAGGGGAAGCAATCACAAATCCCTTCAGGGAACTGGAGCTGGTAGGGGGAGGGTTAAGTGCTGACAGGCATCTGCCCAGCCCTTGTTTTCTAAGGTCCAGGGTGTAGTTGCCCATTTTGCCTTAAACTTCTAACCTCTTCATCTCGCCAACTCTTGACTCCCCTGCCCTAGTCTATTTTACTTGTCCCAACCTTGACTGTACCATCTTGCACTGTCTATAAAAGCTAACCTGTAATCCTTTCACCTGCAGGCCTTCCTGTTCCCTTCTCACTTCTGCATCATGAGAGCCAATGCCTTTGCATTTGTTTATTCTGAACTCTGCTTTTACACACTAGCTTAGCTTGCTGCTTCTTCCACTACCCCCTTTACTTTCCCCCACTCCCTCCCGGTTTCATTTGCCTCCCAGATGCCCGCGGATTTATGGCAGGGGGCGAGGAGTAAAGAAAGGGACTTATGTCCAACTTGGAAAGACCTAAGAGTTTAGATGCAGAAAGGGCATCTGAAGAAAATGCCAATAAAGAAACCAGAAAGTAGAAGGACCGCTGAACCAGTGAGATGAGAGGATGGGCGGGTGATGGGGGGGTTGTGGGATCAATGAAGACGAGGGCGCGTCTGGTGACGGAAATGGGCCATTGAGGCTGCTGGATTTCCCGGTCCGACGTGAATTTGACTAACCTGAGGCCTCGGGCTTAGACTGCCCTGCTAAGCAAAGGAGGGAGGCCTCTGCTTGGCCAGCCCCGCCTCCCGCCCTGCCCCCACCCGGAGGCACGGAAGCGGAAGTGACGGGCGCGGAAGTGGACTGTTGCCGAGGGGACGGGCCAGGCAGATGCCAACATGGCAGCGGTTGGGTCTGGTGGTTCCACGGCGGCGCCTGGGGCGGGGGCGGTTTCTGCGGGGGCGTTGCAACTTGGGACCGCCAGTGTCGGTGAGAATGGCTGGGATGGTGGGGCGAGGGGTCGCGAGAGCTGCGCGGGCAGGGAGATTCCTCACCAGCGAGTGGGAGCCTCCGGTATGGACCGATGAATGTGTTTGTGTGTATGCGTGTGTGGCAGGCGTGAGATCGGATAGGGAAGACGAAACGGAGCATGATGTGTTGGGGGCGGGGAAGAAACCATTCGGAGGGCATGGGGGGGTCACTTCTCCATATGGAGAGTAGAGACCGTTCTAAGTCTGATGGCGCGTATTTCCTTTTGGGGAGGCTACGACCATTCTGAGTGTGTTTGGGGTCCGTCCTTACAGCACGGAGAGGCTATTCTGAGGGTGGGAGAGTTCGTCCTTTACCGTAGGGAGAGGTATTCTGGAGATGGTTCCTTATAAAGGGGACTGTCAGCAATTGTGAGTTAGGGTGGGGCGGGCCATTCCTTATCTGCTAACGTGTCCATTTTGAGGATGGGGATGTCTTTCCTCATATGGGGAGCTCATTCTGGGGGTCCCTTCGTAATGGAGATAGAGTTCATTGTATGTTGGAATATAAGGGTCCTTCCCTCCTTATATGGCAGATAAAGGACGTCGGGTGGGGGGAGTTCCTTAAAGTGGGAAGGAATTGTGAATGTCAGTAAAACAAAATAATAACTCCTTGACTGGAGATGGGGGTGCCGTGGTGAGAGGATGACTGGACCATATGGAGTATAGGGAAATACTTGTTTACTTGGTTGAGGCACCCAGAATGGTGGAGTAACCATTCATTATTTAGGGTTCAATTCTCTGAAAACTGGGGAATTTTTTGTTCTATTTGCTAGACCATTCTGGGTCAAGAGGAATCTATCTTCATAGGAGAGAGGGGTTGGAGAGAGAATATGAGGAAATGGAATAATTTCTTAGGTGGGAAAAAAAAAGTGTTCCTTAGGGGTTTGGGCATGCCTTATACAGTGGTCTCATTCCGTCTACTGGGATATCATTTTTACATGGGACAGTCCCTCATTAAATTAGAAGTATCATTTCATATAAATCTGAGGTTTGCTCATCCATAAAATGGGAATCTTTATAGTTACTTAAAAGATTGGAGCAATATATGGTCTGTTGAGGTAATCCATAAAGATCCCTTAGCTCAGTGATAGGCACACAGTCAGCACTCAGTGAATATTGAGAATGTGCTTGGTATTCTGTATGAGGGAGAGTTCTTGCTAGGGAGGAAGCAAGAGGGCTGGGGTGGGTTCCAGGGCCCGCCCCAGCCATTTCTTAACACCTCTGCAAAGATTCCAGGTATGGGCTGGTCAGGGTGGGGCCCACTTATCTCTTCCTGGCTGCCTGTGGTGGAGGCTGTGGAAGCAGGCCAGGGTCAGGCCCTCTTTGGTCAGGATAGGCAGGCAGAAGGAGGAAGAGGCATTGTCTAAGAGGATATAGGTTGAGAAAGGTGAGGGGAGGATGATGGTGTGTCTGTGCCCCAGCAGCTTCTGACCCCTGTTCCCCCTTGCTCCTTCCATTCCCTACAGCTCACCGACGCCTCAAATACATATCCCTAGCCGTGCTGGTGGTCCAGAATGCCTCCCTCATCCTCAGCATCCGCTACGCCCGCACGCTGCCTGGGGACCGCTTCTTTGCCACCACAGCTGTGGTCATGGCTGAAGTGCTCAAAGGTCTCACCTGCCTGCTGCTGCTCTTTGCACAGAAGAGGGGTATGAGCCAGGGAGGGGCGCTGCACTGGGGTCGGTGGGTGGGACTCTGTGTGTGTACTCAAGCCCACATGGAGGGCTTGCTGCAGAGGTATCTCTGCGTCTGTAGCTGCATCCAGACTTTTATACCCCTAGCCCCCCTGGAGCTGGCCTGTGTGGACTGTAGGAGAGAGGTAGTCTGTGCCCATGAGGTAACGGGTGACTCTAACTTGGGGATTGTTTATTTCTCTTTAATTTTTCATTATGGAGAACTTCAACCATAAAATCAGAGAGGGTATTAAAATAGTAAAATATGCATGGGCCCATCACCCGGATTCAACAATTATTAACTCGTGGCCATTTGCCGTTAAACAGCATCAGTGATTTCTCTATTCATTGCCAATCTCGCTGTTTGCCTCCCTCCCTTCCCCGGGCCTTATGTTGCCTGCCTTATATGTTCCACATGAAGTAAGGATTACTTTGAAGTAAATCCCCCCTTATTAAGTAAATATTTTGGCACACTTTCAAAAATGCCTAGTATCTAAAAGAGCATACATCAAAATTAGAAATGTTGGAATTAATAATTCTAAAACTTAATAAAATAATCAAATAGCCAGTCATTGTTCAAACTTGTGACTTCCAAAATGTCCATTTTTTAATTTTATTTTTATATAATTTATTTGTATATGTTTTACATCATTGTTCATTTTTGTACATTTGATTTCTCCTCTCAGGGGTAGTCCCCATAGAATTCCCACCACCCATTCATCCGCTCACCATCTCCATAGTCCCTTGTGCTCTTCCCACTCCTCAGAGAGTTTTTAAAGTTAGTTGGGCTCAGCTTTGTAGAAGGTTGTGTTTTGTAATTGCTTGATGTTTTCTAAGTCTGCTAACCTCTGGGTTCCCCTCCAGCTGTTTTTTTTTTTTTTTCTTTCTACAGTGAATTTGTTGGAGAAATCACATCACTTGTCTTACAGACTTTGGGTAGTCTGGATTTTGCTCACTGCCTCCCTCTGGTATCATTTAACATTATCTGTCCTCGAGTGTTCCTATAAGTTGGATTTATCTACTAATTTAAATACCTCCCCGAAGGCTGCCTTCTTTAAAACGTTCCCCAGTCATTTCTCTGTAAAAGCCTCAGAGTTATAAAGAATAGACATGCATCACTGGGCTCTGCCCTCTGTTTACTTTTCAGAAAGCATCCTCACCCACTCATGAGTTCCGGGGCCCTGGGAGGCAGCAGTTCAGGAGCCACCTGCTCTGTCCCTGCTTGGTTCTGAGAGTAAACACGGCTGTGGACGCACTAGCAGTGCACAGAGCACACCTTGCCCTCAGGGCTGGTAGTTTAGATGGGGCGAAACAAATGACTAGAGACCTTGATCACCGGCCTTCACCTCTTATCTGCAACGTCAAACCCCCACCCCAATTTTTTTTTCCTGAACTACTTTGGTGGTAAAACTTGACCTGACTTGATTTAGGGCCATTTGTATATTTGTGCTTTTTATTTTTTCCATTCAGTGTGAATAATTACACAGATCACTGCAGAAATACACACACATGTGCTCGGTAATGGCATGAGCCTCACATACGTGGGGTGTGTTAGGTGAAATATATGGTGTATATACCACCTTTCTGACACCTGGAAAATTTTGAGCACCAAAACTTCTGGGCCCAGGCAAATTAGTTAGTGGGCTGAAAACCAGTAATTACTCCTGGGTTAATGCCGTCAAGGGCAAGGACAGGGTTTTGTGAGTGAGGATCAGCAGTTCTGCCATAACCCTGTGCAGTGGCTGTGGGGTTTTCTCTGAGAGGTGACATTCAGCTGAGACTTAAAAGATGAACTGCAAGGAAGTGAGGTGCATGTTACAAAGGCTTTATAATTTAGGAAACCATTCCCATGTGTTGATTGGAGCAGGTCCCAGCTAAACTTTTTCCCCCAAATATTTGTAAAAGGACAAGTTTATTAGGAAAGGGAGAAAGGAGGGCAAAGAGCTGCCACTTTAGAGAGGAAAAGGTCTGTGAAAATTATGAAAGGAAATGCCTGCGTAGACACAGGTGGACAGTCTTGGGATGAGAGCTGTCCCCATCCAGCTAGATATTCTACTTAATGGTCATCACACCTGCATTCTTCCATGCAGCAGGGGCAGCGCCTTCGTGGATGTTGGAAAGGTGTGGCTGAGTGGGAGATGGCCCCACCTCAGGCAGCTTGCAGACCAGGAAGGAGCTGGGCTGGACTCCACCTAGAAGTCTAGTCAAAAAGTTTTGCTGTTTGGTAAACAGCCTTCCCATTACACTTGTAGGGCTTCTACTCTGTGAGCTCCTAGTTAGTGCTGGTTACGTCATGATATAAACACGTATTGCATGCATGCCCTGAACGCGCCTCTGCCGGGGAGGTACGTGAGGAGTGGAATATGGCTGTGACTATCAGGCACTGTTAAGGATGATTCTTTCGTGTCCGTTAAACTGAGTGTCCGCAGAGCCTCCTGAAGACAGGGTTGTACTGTAGGGAAGCTGAGAGCACAGGCCTTGTTCAAGAGCATGGTGGGGAGAGACAGAACCAGGCGTGGTGGGACTTCGGGCCTTCCATCTTAGTTGGTGCTGCAGAGGACTCTGGTAGGGGGCAGTCTTCAAGTTGCTCAAGTGTGAGACCTCCCCTTTGTGCTTCCCCGCCTAGGTAACGTGAAGCACCTGTTTCTTTTCCTCCATGAGGCTGTCCTGGTGCAATATGTGGACACACTCAAGCTTGCAGTGCCCTCTCTCATCTACACCTTACAGAATAATCTCCAGTATGTTGCCATCTCCAACTTGCCAGCTGCCACTTTCCAGGTGAGCCTCATGCCTGGCATAGTCCCCGAGGAACTGACTGGGCCCGGGGACACAGGATATTAGAGGGAGGGGTTCTTCAGGGAGCAGGGGCTGTATCACATTTGGGATATACTTGGACCCCCCTCCACCTCAGTCTCATCTGTGAGAGAAGCGGGAATGGAAATACCTACCCACTGGGTAGCTGGGATGATTAATTGAAATAAGGAGCCCTGGGCTAGTGATAGATAAGCTCTTGGCTATTTGCAGGCAGTTTTGTAAAATGGCTAAAGAGCCTGGATTCTGGGGCCAGGCTACCTGGGTTCAAATCACATCTCTGCTTACTTCGCAGCTGTGCGATGTTGGGCAAGTCATTTAATTTCTCTATACCTTCGTTTTCTCATCTTTAAATGGGACATTTCAATAGTGCCCCCTTTATACGTGAGTATTAAACTAACAACTTCATGTGAAGTGCTTAGACCCACACCCGGCAGAACAGTAAGGGCCATAGAAATGTTTGCTGGCAGGGTTGTGGCTGATTCATGCTTACCAAGACCTCCCTCAGCACAGCCTACCGTTCATACACTATGTGCTGTGTGAGGCGTTCCACGTGCGTCAGCCATATTGTACAGGTGATGCCATCCGGGCTCAGACAAGTTCTTTGTCCCCCACTGCACAGCCAGGAGACAGGGTTGGGGTGTGGACTTGGGTGTGACCTGCGACTTCCTCATACAGCCATCCTCCTGTGTATTTTCCGGGAGGTACCTCAGAGCCATTTAACAACCACACCTCGGTCAGTGGCCAGCAGATGGCTGTTTTTGCTGTTTTGCTTACCATCCACCCCACTCTGTCCCTCCCTTAAGCCTGGGGGCCCATGGTGGGTGTTGCCTCCCCTGTGTACATGTCGGGGCCAGGGACAGCCTTCAGTGTCTTCCACATGCCACTCACAGGTGACATACCAGCTGAAGATCCTGACCACGGCACTGTTCTCCGTGCTCATGCTGAACCGCAGCCTTTCCCGGCTGCAGTGGGCTTCGCTGCTGCTCCTCTTCACTGGAGTCGCCATTGTCCAGGCCCAGCAAGCTGGTGGCGGAGGCCCACGGCCACTGGATCAGAACCCTGGGGCAGGCCTGGCAGCTGTTGTGGCCTCTTGTCTCTCCTCGGGCTTCGCAGGTGTCTACTTTGAGAAGATCCTCAAAGGCAGCTCGGGCTCAGTGTGGCTGCGCAACCTGCAGCTGGGCCTCTTTGGCACGGCGCTGGGCCTGGTGGGGCTCTGGTGGGCTGAGGGCACTGCCGTGGCCCACCGTGGCTTCTTTTTTGGCTACACTCCTGCTGTCTGGGGTGTGGTACTCAACCAGGCCTTTGGTGGGCTACTGGTGGCTGTTGTCGTCAAGTATGCTGACAACATCCTCAAGGGCTTCGCCACCTCCTTGTCCATTGTGCTGTCCACTGTTGCCTCCGTCCGCCTCTTTGGCTTCCACGTGGACCCATTGTTTGCCCTTGGCGCTGGGCTTGTCATCGGTGCAGTCTACCTCTATAGCCTTCCCCGAGGTGCAGCCAAAGCCATAGCTTCTGCTTCTGCCTCCACCTCCACCTCCGCCTCTGGGCCCTGCACTCACCAGCAGCCTCCAGGGCAGCCGCCGCCACCACAGCTGTCTTCCCACCGTGGAGACCTCAGCATGGAGCCCTTTCTGCCAAAGTCAGTGCTGGTGAAGTGAGGGCTGGCGGCAGTGGGGGGACGACAGGGAGGGGGACTGGGTGGAGGGTGCGGGTCTCTGCTGGACCCAGGTGGGCACTGGGGCCCAGCTCCTCCGGGGTTGGAAGTCTTCTCCAAGGTTATAGAGACTTCATTATGGCAGGGTATCAAGTGAACCCTTCCTTATAGGCCGGTCTCCCTGCCCCGAGGGGTTTCTAGAGCTGCCGCCTCTGCCTCATTCAAATCTGTCTTGGGACAGGGTTGGGGGTAGTGTCAATCAAGGCCTTTTTTTGTCTGCCCCCTGTGCCAGAGGTGTCCTCTCTCATGCTGGGAGCGTCCTGGCCAGCCCTCCACCTTTGTAAGGATAAGTTGGACAAAAACCCTACAGCTTTTTAGTTATGACTGATGCCTACCTGTGGGGCTGTTTCCCATAACTGGCGGCCTCCCTCCCAACCACACTGGATCACGTGAGCAGCTTGGTCTTTCTGTGGCCTTGGGGCAGCTAACCTGACACAGAGACCCTTGGACATGGGCCTCTTGTGAGTGAGTGCCCAAGGAGAGTGGAAGGGGCAGGGGCAAGAGCTGGGATTTTTGTATCAGCCTGTTCAGGGGAGGGTGCAGCAGGGGCCATTTGTTTTTGTGTGTGTGTGTGTATGTGGTTTGGGGATTTGTGGTGTAATCAGATGATGATCCAGGGTGTGGGAAAAGCAAGGAGGAGAAATCCTTGAAGTGGCTGAATCTCAATGAATC
Organism: Talpa europaea; assembly: GCF_964194135.1. Lineage (NCBI taxonomy): Eukaryota > Metazoa > Chordata > Mammalia > Eulipotyphla > Talpidae > Talpa > Talpa europaea. The sequence continues at coordinate 32,125,945 of NC_140081.1, read as the reverse complement.
TAAGCTAGGACAGTCAGTTGCAGAGTGCAGGGTTCTCTGCACCATCCTGAGAGGACAGGGAAGCTGCCAACCACACTTGATACCCCACTGGCCTTTTGAGGCACCCTTACTTCCTGGGAGGGCGTGTCTTAAAGTTGCTGAAATGTGGAACCTACCCCTTGCACTTCCCAAAGCTTATTAACCCCTTAACTGTCCCCCAGGAGTGTATGTGAGCGCGTGTGTGTGCATGGGCGATGCCTGGGCTGTCACTGCTCAATGTAAATAGGGCCGTTGGATCTTTATTTTTGATTAATTTGTTCTGATTTTTTTTTTGGTTTTCTAAGGAACTGTAATGAACAAGTATCAGGATACCCAATGCCAAATAAAGATATTGTATTTATTTAGTCCACGTGTAGCTTTCTGACCCAGGGACCTGCTCTCCGCGTGGGCTGTTACTAACCCCAGGACTACCAGCCTCATTGCTGTTGCCCTCGCTTGCTCAGGACGCCGCCTGCCAGCCCACCCCAGCTTTCTGTTTTTCTTTCCTCCCCACCCCCACCACAGGTTGCTCACCAAGGTGAAGGGTTCATAGCCGCTGGGATTGAAGACGCTGGCCTGGCCTCGTTCTCCCTTCTTGCCCTGGCCCAGCCGGGACCAAACACTCTGATCAGTATTAGGGGTGGGAGGAGGTAGACACTGAACCCCCTGTTCCCACCACCCCCTCCCCCACCCACCAAGGGCTGATGTGACTAAACTCTGGTAATGAGGGCATGGACAGAACCCACTTCAGCCTCCAGCCCCTGCTACCCCACACCATTTCGTAGGTGAGTTTTTGTAAATAAAGTGTGTTTTGCATCTTGCTGGCTTGGGTTGGGGACCCTCAAAAATGCAAGGAAAAGAAGTGCTCAGGACTCAGTAGGCATTAATTCCCCGACAAAGTTTTTATTGAAAACTTCAAGGCCAGGGAAGGGGTGACGTGTGAAGGTTCAGTCCTGCTGCTTGGTTCTGGAGGCCTCAGCATTGGCCCGGAGCACAGCCCCTGGGGATGGGTAGGGGCGCTGCTGGAAGAGGGGCCCTGCTGCTGTAGTGTCTGCACCCGTCTTGGCTTCATTCCGCTTGGGGAGTCCTGTTGACCATGTGCCCCTGGGGGTGACAGGGTTGGGGGTGGGAATGTGGGATGTGGTAGGCAACCCTCCTCTGCTGGTGAATGGAGGGAGGATAAAGGAAGAAAGGGATGGGTGAGTCATGAGGAAATGGGTTGGTAAGGAGCTGTCACTTACCGGGGTGCATCCGAGTACGAGCTGGGGTCCATGGGGTCTAGCTCATCATCCTTCCGGCTTGCTGCTATAGAAGTAGTTGATATGGTCTCTGAGCTCCCCCACCCCAGGAAGACATGTTGCTGTGCTCACAGGAAGTAAAGTGAGGGCTCCCTTCCCTGCATGTCCCGGCACCTTGCTCACCTCCCCCTAGTCCTAGACCTGTTCCACTTACCCTTCTTGCTCTTGGGGTAGGGGGCGAGCTCCTCCCGGCGATGGTGGCGCCGTTCCTTGCTTTCTTCCCGATCTGCCTTGTCATATCCCCGGTCCCGGTCCCGGTCCCGGTCCCGGTCCCGGTCCCTCTCTCTGTCCACTTTATCATAGCCACGCTCTCGGTCTCTGTCAGACTTCTCGTGGCCCCGGTCCGACTTCTCGTGGCCCCGGTCCGACTTCTCGTGGCCACGGTCCGACTTCTCGTGGCCCCGGTCCGACTTCTCGTGGCCCCGGTCTGACTTCTCATGGCTCCTGTCTGACTTCTCCTCAGCATCTGGGAACACAAAGCCTCAAGGTGACCTATACCCTCTCCCATCAGGACCCAGGAGCATGTCATGAACGGCTTCCCTGGCGGGGGCCGGGGCTGCCTATCTCACCTGCCCCTCCCTGACACACTAGCATTTACCTGACCCATCTCTGAGACCTGCCAGAAGCACTCGAGGCACCCTTGGATCTGCCAACTCACCTGTGTTATTGCTCCTGAGCTTCTTGGCAGATTTGGTAACGACGGAGTTGGGGTCATGTGGGGAGAGCCAGGACACGAGGTCTGTGTCCACATTCCAGTAGTAAGGGAGCCCGCTGTGGGGCGGCGGGAGGGAGGGAAGGAGTGTCAGCACACGTGTCCCCTCGCAGCCTCAGCTCCTGCCTCCCCAGCCTCTGCCTCTAACTGGCCCATGTCACAACCCCACAGGGAGGACCCTCAGGATCTCTTCCCCTGTGTCCCCATGTTCCCAGGCTCACCAGGAAGGGTCGAACACCTTGTACCAGCTCGGTGGCAGGCCCTCCAACCGGGTAGCCTCATAGTCTACGGGATCATCATCATAGTCCTCAGCAATGATCTCTTCCTCTGGCTCTGGCAGGACGAGGGAAGAGGAGACTAGCGAGCATTCTACTGGGGAGGGACACGCACGCAGGGACCACGTGGGGCTGGAGGAAGTGTGCATACATGCAACCGAGTTCATCAGCCATGGCGGATACTGCTCACCTTCCAAATCCCAGCATCAAAATATTGGGATTTACCCCAAATTTTACCTATATCTTTTCTGTTTTGGAGTTCAGAGAAGATGATATACCCAAACCTATCTGGTTTCAGAGTTTCAACAGGGATTCATCACGGATCGTATCCGCATTTACTCAGTTCCTGAGTTCAGGTAGTATATGACACCAGGCTATCCAAATCTATTTGGGCAAGAGTTTTTTCAACAGCAAGGGGTTTATTTGAAAATAGGTCCAAATCCTAAGCTCCCAATCTTGGGAAACTAGGGGGTTTCTGACCCCTGTATATTGAGGAGCAAGAATTTGGTGAGCAAGGAATTTACCCAACACTGCTCTGACTAAATCAGCTCCTGAAGCCTACAATATTTGTCAGTTAATATCAGTAGAATATAATCAAAGGTGTATATTATCAGTGCAGTATCTGGCCCTCAGTAAACCTATCACAGATTTCATCTATGAAATGCATCTGTTAGCAGCACAGTGCCAGTCACAAGGTAGGCCCCAAAGAGATGTCAGCTATAATTAGCGTTGTTAATAAGAAATACCATCAGCACAGGGCCTCATCTTCCACAGGTTTAAAATATAAGTGATCATCAATATTATTAACCATAAGATCTAGGCTTGGCATGCAACAGGCTTGTCATAGATCAATAAGGTGAAAATAAGACATATTTTGCAGTGTTTGGCACACCGTGGCCCAAAAGATTCACCAGATTCTACCATACAATAACTTCTAAGTGCACAGGCGCACAGTAATACTAAGGGTCTGGTAGAGCTGGTGAACAATCGGGAAAGTATCACCAGCATAGAACCTGACTCCATCTAAAATAATGGTATTTCTGTAGTGAACAACAAAGTATCAACCTCCTGTCGTTATTTGGCACACCGGGAATTGCAGATGTCGGGGGCCTTTACTGTTAGATACTTTGTAATCCCACGGATTGATGGATGAATTGAACCTGGCAAACGGGAGGCCCCAAATAGGATCCACTGTCACTATTAAGGATGAAATTGCTCTCTCCCTTATGCCCCCCAAACCAGTGCTTGCCACGCGGTAGGAGTGCGTGTCCGGGATCCATCAGGTTAACAACTAAATGCCTGCCACCCTACTGCTTGGTGCGCAGTAGGCGGTGCTAGCTATCAAGTGGCTGTACCAACAACGAAGTGCCTGTCAAGTCTGGCACATGGTGGGCCCATCTGCTCTTGGCTTTCTCACCGGGCTCCAGATGTTTGAGGATGCCTCTTTTGGCTAAGCGGGTCTGCAGTGCAACGGGCAGCGGCATGGCGGGTAGTAGACAGACCTAGGTAAGGACGCACGCACTAAAAACCAGCTCACGAGAGAATTCAAGTCCGGATCATGTAACCCAGGACTTCCTCCCAGCATGTACTCCACTAGACCCTCACCTATACCGGCCCCCTCCCCCCACACACAAGCAACTGGGCAGAGGGAACCAGCGTGCTAAAAAGTGGTAATATAACCGAAACCTCACCAACCTTCCTCCCGAGGATCCAGGACCCGGTTCTCTCCCACAGGCAGACTCCGCCCACCGCCGGAGGGCTCCCCCGCGCCCCAGGAATAGGTTCACCCAACGTCCCCCACGGACTGCCGGGTGGGAGGAACCAATGTGCTAGGATGGGGGAGGAGAGCGTAGCCCCCCCCCAGCTCCAATGGGAGCGCCCACCCCAACATTACCAATACAGTCACGCGCGTAGTGGAAGGCTTTCAGACCGGCCACCTCGCTCTTGTATCTGCTACAGACACCAGGACACACGACTCTCCTCTCGCAAAGCAGGGAAAGAGGTGTCTCTACCCGAGCCTTGCGGTAACTGGGCGACACTCTGGCTGCAGGGAACAGATGCCGCAAGCCGGAGCGGCCAATGAGAGTGCGCCCCCGGCCTGACGTGCGGTGCAGTGACCAATCATAGTCCGGAGATAGGTGGAAGGCTGAGCGTCTGTGTACGTTTCAGTAGGGGCGTGGCCGGCGGGGCTCAGCCTGACTGCGCGGCCGGACGCCGGCGCCATGGAGGAGTACGCTCGGGAGCCTTGGTACGGCGATGGGCACAGGCATCGGGACTGTGGCCGCGGCACCACGGCCGGCTGTGGGGGGCGGGCGGGGGTGGCACCGGCCACACAGCGCCACGTCGCAGACGGAGGAGACGCTTAGAAAGTGGTCTCCCGTTCCCCTCCACTGCGTCCCTTCCACCCAGGCTCCGTTAAGAAGGGCCACAATGTGTGTGTGGAGAAGGTGCGGTGCAGAGCGAAGCACTCCACGTCCCCCCTAACTCGGTGTCTGCAGTCCTTTGTTAATGAAGACGCACGCTGGTCGAGTCCATTCCAGCGCGGGGGGGGCGCTGTTGAGCGGAAATCCCCAGGTGGTTTTTCCCAGGTCCCTTTAGCGAGTGCAGGCGGGGCCTGGGCCGCTGGATTTGGGCCGCATCCTCCCCACGGTCCGTTCATGGTCTCTCCCAGTTGTGCCCCGTCAAAACCCGGGCAGGAAGGCGGGGCTTGGTTGGACGTGCTCACTGTCGGAGAAGCGGAGGGGGCTGGTTTGCGGCCCGTCCCGCTTTAATAAACTAAGGTAGTAACACTCAGACGTGTCAGCACTCTGCGCGTGTGAATTCATTTCATGTTCGATAGTAGTAAAGCAGTCGACTGATTCCTTGGTTGACTGCGAAGTGGAACGGCGGCCAGGACAGACGACCATTCCCCCCTCCCCTTTGCACTATTTCTTTTTTAATTGAAGGGGAAAATAACGGGGCTATTTCGTTATTTTATGAGGTGAATTGGAGTCTCCCAGTTGGAAAGAGTCCATGTGACGGGGGCTGGGGCTGGGGGCCGACAGGGGGGTGGGGTGGGGGCTCACGTTAACCCTCTTTCCCCCTTAATGCTTGCAGCCCATGGCGAATTGTGGATGATTGTGGTGGAGCCTTCACTATGGGCGTCATCGGCGGAGGAGTCTTCCAGGCCATCAAAGGCTTCCGCAACGCCCCTGTTGTGAGTCCCGCCTTCCCTGGGTGGCCCGGGGGTCCTGCCTTGCGAGCACAGGATATGTATGCTCTGAAAACTGCTCTGAAAACTGCTCCGGGGGCTGCCAACCACATGCACTTACCCAGCCCCTGCATCTGGGGTTTGGGACACACTGCAAACGTGGCCTCTGCCCCACTCCCAACGGAACTGGTGTGTCTCTAGAAATGTTGTGCTGCCCAGTCATCACCAAATCCTAAATGTGTGAGCAAAGCCAGACAGATCTTATCTAAAGACAGATTCTGAGTCCGAAACCTGGCTAGAAAGAAGTGACAGGAGTTTAATTTGACAGCCTTCCATAAAGTTGAGAAAATGCTTTTAAATTTACATAGTCAATTCTGTCTCTTTCTCTGCAAGCCCCTTCCCATATCATCAAAAGCCATGGTTTTAAGTGCCATTTATTTGCCAAGGTCTCCGTAACTGATATATCTAGGCCTGTTCCTCCCTTCAACTCCTGTAACTCTTTCCTGGATCTTTGCCCAGGTTTCTTCCAACTGCTCCCTCTCCTCTTCTTCCAACTCCAAGTCTCAGCACCAGTGCCCCTTCCTTAGAGACCTTTCCTGACCCTTCAGCTACTGTTGTATCTCTTCACCCCATTTCCTCAGCGGTGTGTGTTGCTGTGTGAAGCCTTCTTGTGTAGCTGTGTCCTTGCTCAGGGCCTGGTCTCTATAATGTGAGCTCTGAGAGGGCAGCGACCAGGTTGGCCTTGTTTACTGCTGTAGCCCAACATGGTGCCTGGCACATAGGTGCTCAGTAGTCATGAATGTATGAATGAGAACCCAGCCTGGGTCTAAGAACACCATGCTGAGGTGCTCACCAGCCCCCGGTTCCTGGCTGCTTCTCCACATGTCTGCCCTGATCCCCCTAACAGGTCTCCCTCCCCTGTCTCTCTCTTAAAAGCTAGAAACTAGGGCCTCCCTGGTGGCGCAAGGGGTTGAGACGCTACCTATGAAGCTCTCCACAGCCACTGCAGCACGAGTTCGATCCCTGGCCAGGGAGCTACCCACATGGCACAGCAGACTTCTCCTGTCTCGCCCACTGCTCCCCTCAGCAGTGTATTTCAGTCAGTCTGCCTGTTCTGTTCCCCACTCTGTCTCTGGTGAATCCTCTCACCCCCCACACCTCTGGCCTATACCCCAATTCTCATATGCATAAATAAATATTTTTTTAAAAGCTAGAAACCCTGTCTGCCAGTGGCCTGAACCCTGCTGACTTCTCTTCACTTCCCGCAGGGAATTCGACACCGATTGAGAGGTAGTGTCAATGCTGTGAGGATCCGAGCCCCCCAAATTGGAGGTGAGAGGCTTGGGGTGGGGAATATAGGAGATGTGATGGCAACATTGGGGGTGGTTGTTCCCTTGGGTCTAGATTGCAAGTCGAGGCTCCAGATTCCAACCCCAGCTCTGCTTGGGACTTCCTGGGGCAATGACATTTTCCGACAATTTAATAGGATTTCTGTAGCTTAACCCCAGGTCCTGGCACTTCCCGGATGTGTGGCCTTGGGCTAGTGGTCTAATGTCTGTGAATCTCATCTGTAATACGGGGATGCCAGTACGGTAACTACCTCCGTCATTTTGTGATTTGCACAGTACTTCCTAAGTGCTCCACTAGGCACTTTCATAATACTAACTCATTCAACATTTCAGAAGGCAGATAACACAGCCCCTAGAGCAGGTCCTGGCACACAGTAAGGCCCCAGTAAACATTCTAACAGTCGTATTGTTAACTCGCTTGCCTAACCCATTTTCTTCTCCCTGAAACTAAAATCAGAATTTCAGTTCTCTGTGGTGGCCATGGAGATTGAAGTTGCTCTGTTAAAGACATGTAAAAGACAACTCTGCTTGTAAACGCCCGCCAACTACCCAGGGAGCAGATGGGCGGTATCCCCAGGAGTCTCTGCTCTCTGCCTCGGTGTCTGGGCTTCCCCCCCATTCCGGCCAGAGCATCCAGGCCTTGGAGGTCTCCAGACCCAAAGCGGTGGCTTCTCAGAATTTCCTAGGAACACTAATTAGGTCTCGGTCCCCCTACAGGTAGCTTTGCAGTGTGGGGGGGCCTGTTCTCCACCATCGACTGTGGCCTGGTGCGGTTGCGGGGCAAGGAAGACCCCTGGAACTCCATCACCAGCGGAGCCTTGACTGGGGCTGTGCTGGCTGCCCGCAGTGAGTGCCCTGACTCTCAGCCCCCACCTCTTCCAGCCTGTTCTGCCTGCCCTGACCTCTCTCTCCCTGGGTCCTCACTTCCCCAGGTGGCCCACTGGCCATGGTAGGCTCGGCAATGATGGGGGGCATTCTGTTGGCCCTCATCGAGGGTGTCGGCATCCTCCTCACTCGCTATACTGCCCAGCAGTTCCGCAACGGTGAGTACCTGGTGGAGACTGGTCGGGGAGAGGCGGGAGACGCTGTGCCTTCCCTCCGCCCTTCACCCTCACCTGATTCTCCCCATCTCTAGCACCCCCGTTCCTGGAGGACCCCAGCCAGCTTCCCCCTAAGGAGGGGGCCCCAGCCTCGGGCTACCCCAGCTATCAGCAGTACCACTGAAGAAGTGATGCCTGTGACCCCCTCCGTGGGAGCTCCTCCCCATGATCTACCTCCAAGGGAGGGCTGGCTCCTGGTTGGCACTGGGATCTTGCAGAGAGCACCTCTGCTCTGCCCCTTTGTCCCGGGGTGGGGGTGGGGCGCCCCAGCTGCCCAACGGATGGCTTTCCTTCTCTCTCAGGGCACCCCAGCCCCACACTCACATGTACCAAGCTCTGCCCCAGCCCCTTGGAGCGGCGCCCTGATGAGTATTTAAAGCCAATTTTGAAATGCCTGTGTATGTACTCCTTGAGCCGTCCGCCCCAGAGGCCCTCCTTCGGAAGAAGGGCAGCGCCCTCTCCAGAGAACCAGAGGCCCTGGGGTTGGGAGTCCCCCAGAGTGTGGACTTGAGTAAATGTTCACAGGATGAGTGAGCAGGTGGGGAGAATGGAGCCGGTTGTGAATAGTACGTGAATAAGGGTGGGGGTGTCGAGGGATGAGTCACGAGTGAGGGACAGGTTTGGGAAAGAAGTAAGCTAACAAGGATTGCTGGAGTGGAGGACGTGATTCTGCAGTAGGACCACGGACCCCCCACACTTGCGCACGCCAGCACCCCGGACTGACCCCGTTGACAAGGTGTGGAAATCTGACCTCTCACTGAAGTCTTTCTGGACACCGTGTGTGAAGGCCCGCCTCTCCACGGGACCTCGTCATGGGCCTGGGATGGGAGTGGGGGCCGGGGGGCCTGGCCTCCGCAAAGAGGCCCTGTCTCCTTGCCGCAGATACAGTTCTGCATGGCGGGGTGGGTTTTTTTGTTTTTTTAAAGGGCAACCACAAAATAACCACAAATGAGTTTTCATTTTGGGTTGGGGGCATCAGGAGGAAGGTTTTTCTGGATGGGCTTGGGCTCTGAACATCCTGCGGTTTTCTTCCTGCAAACCCCCACGTGGGTAGGACAAACGTTTTCTCCACTAACGGTGCAGATGTCAAAGGGCAGCACAAATAACTCCTGAGGAGTCAATCCTTTCCTCTGCACAAAATTTTCCAGAGCAGATGGTCTCATGGGAGGAAAAAAAAAAGCTGCCCCCTTTGTGCAAGTCATGGCAAACAGGTGGAATGCCCTTTTCTGCGAAATCACTCCTCGGCAGCAAGTGCGGTCCCTGGGCCTGCAGGGGCCCCAACGCCTTCTGTGGTAGCAGAGCTGCAGCACCGCCAGTTAAGCCTCTTGGTGCTGGGCAGTGCTAGCATGAGGTTGTGGCCCCTGGGCAGGCAGAGAGTGCTAAGCTCCATCAGGGCCCTGGCCCCACCGGCACTTCTCTAGGGCCTGGCTGCTAGTCCCACTCCTGCATCCCTGCCACCTCCTTTGTTCCTGCCCTCTGTGCAACTCACCTCCACCCTCCCTCACCTGTCGGCCCCATCCTGGCCTTTCCATCCTGACTCAGCGCTGGTCAAACAGCGCTGCTCCACTAGCTCCTCTGGCCTTTCCCTTCCAGGAGTGTGCAGGCTCCACCCCGCCAGGTCCGGTGGACCCCACCCCATTCAGTCCTGCCTGCTAAGGCTCCTGCAGGCACTACCTCCATTCGACTAGGCTCTCAGAGGCCCCATCCCTGCTGCATCTCCCAGGTCTGTTTGGAACAGGCCTCCAAACAGGCTTGGCCCCAGCAGATCCCTGGATCTGCAGGTCTCCTGCCCTCCGCCCCTCCCAGACCCTGCCCCCTCGGGTGCTGCCCACTCCCAGGCACGGCCCTCTCCTGTTGGGAACCGGTTCACAGCTCAGGCTCTCTAGGAGGTGGCTAGTGGGGCTTTGGAGCAGGACAGGGCGACCTCCAGGGCTTCTCGGAAGGGGTGAAATGCAGGCTGGAGGGGTGGGCGAGTACCAGGTTTAGTAGCTGAGGCTGGAGTTTGTGGGGAGAGCTGGGGCGGCCGCGGGCATGGTGGGCTGGCATCCATGGCGCTGGGAGTCGGGTGCACAGGAGCCCTCAGGCTGGCCCTTGCTTCTCTTGCCAACAGAAGGCGATAGGGGGTCAGAGCCTGCTGGTCTACGTGGAGGGATTAGAGAAACGGGAAGGTGAGCCTAAGACAGGGAGAGAAATTAAATAGAACTGGAGGCACACAGTGTGAGATGTGGTGCTGATGGAGGCGTGGAAAGACAGACGGAGGCAGAGAGACATACAGAAAATAAGGAGAAAACAGCCAAGGAGAAAGAGCAGAGACAGTAAGAGAAACACCTGGAAGCTGTGTATGGGTCAGAACTGTGGGCCTCTCTGGTGGCACAAGGGGTTCAGTCTCAACACTATCAAGCTATCACCAGTCACTGCACCATGAGTTCATGAGCTTGATCCCTGGCCAGGGAGCTACCCACATGGCCAGCAGACCTCTCCTGTCTCGCCCCCTGCTCCCTTCAGCAGTGTGTTTCAGTCAGTCTGCCTGTTCTGTTCCCCGCTCTGTCTTCCTCTCACCCCCCAAACCTCTGGCCTGTACCTCAGCTCTTGTATGCATAAATAAATAAATGAATAAATCTTTAAAAAAATAAAAAGGAATGTAGGCAAGGAAGACTCAGCTTTTGGGGCCTCCCCGGTGGCGCAGCGGTTGAGCTCTGGGTTGCGAGGCTGCCCGCAGCCTCTGCAGCGCCGGTTCGATCCCCGGCTGCTCCCCGGCCACCGGAGGAGGGTCCCACATGGCGCGCAGACCTCTCCTGCCGCCCGCTGCTCCCCTCAGCAGTGTGCCTCGGTCCTTCTGCCTGCTCCGCTCCCCGCTCTGGCTCTGGTGAATTCGGTCACCCTCCCGCGCTTCTGACTGTACCCAGTGCTTGTATAAACAAGAACAAACAAACAAACAAATAAATAAACATGCCTCTATTAAAAAAAAAAAAGACTCAGCTTCTGATGGAGGCATACGCAGGGCAAAAACAGCGGTGCAGAGTTAGCAGCTGGGTGGAGGGGCTGGGCCAGCCCGGAGCTGCTCAGGCTGCCTGTCCCCTTTCCCTCCAGCGGAGGAGCCCCGGAATGGCAGAGACAGGCCGGACCACAAGCTTTCTCTGGCAGTCTAGCTCTCTCATCCCATCTGCAGGCGTCTCAATTCCCTCAGGGCCTTCTCTTCATCCCCAATTCCCCCCCACCTTAATCCCCTCGCCCCCTCTTCCTCGGTCTGTGGTCTGTCTCGCAGCCTCTTCCATTCCCCTGTCTGGTGGCGCTTTTTGTGGCCTCTGGGTTTGCCATCCGTGTGTCCTCATGGAAATGGAAAATATTTGAGGGGTGAAGAGGATTAGAGAGGTCGACACAGTCAGAGAAGAACAAGAAGGCAGCGGAGAGGGGGTTGCCCTGTCTACTCCCTCGGGCAGAGACCTTGGGGACATGAAATACAGGCAGAGGGAGCGGAGGAAGGAAGGAGAGGAGAGACAGGAAGGAGGGAGGGAGGGAGGGAAAGAAAGGAGACAGAACAGGTAAGAGAGGGAGAGGGACCTGGGTGCCCAGAGAAAGATGCCAGAGTTTACAGACATCAAAGGAGAGCAGAGATGCAGAAAAAGATACCAAGAAAGGAAGAGCAGTACAAGAAAAAAGAATGACAGTGAGGCTGTAACAGTGGTGTTGGGAGGGAGAATCAGAGAGGCAGACTGGTGGCACAGAAAGAGAAAAGTGAGGGCCAGTGATGGAGACAGAGTAAGAGGAAGATTTGTCAGAGCAGCGAGAGGGAGAGCGAGAGGAGAGAGCAAGGGTTGGATGCACACAAGCTCACCTGGAGTCCCGGCTTTCTGCTCTGCGTGTTCTTCATCTGTTCTCACTGGCATTTGGAGAACTGGGCAGGACAGCTCTGACATCCCCACCTTCCACCTCCCCGGGCCATTGAGACACTGGGCGGGCCACCTCCCCTAGCAACACACCTTTAGAGACTGAGTTTGGATGTTCTGAAGTGGGCACCAGCTTAAGGAGCCCTTCAAGCTGCAGACCCTGGTGCAGACCAGCGGGGGTTGTCTCTGTCATCAGTTACCTGCAAGCATGTGGGAGGATGTGCCAGTGATCACTTCCCAGGTGACAGAGCCTTTCCTTTTTTACCCCCATTATACATCATATGAGGAAACTGCATGCACAAAGAGGAAGAGGAACTTACTTCTGTAACCAGGCTTATCCTGCCCCAAAGCGGCAAGGCCGCAGAAGGAGCGCGCACTCTGCAAACACCATCAACGTGCAGTTCTTTGTGTTGGTTTCAGAGGCTGAGCCCTACTAGGTTGGCTTCTCTTCCTCCTGTGAATGATACCGGGACTGTCTTTTAGGCAGGCGAAATTGGGCTCTCTGGGAGCCTTCCTGGGGTGGGCACTCCTGTAGAAGTGACCTTGGTTTCCGTGGGAGATCCTGCCCAACCTCTTGCTCTGAGCAAACTACTTCTCATCACCACATTGTTTTTACATTGTGTCCATCAGGATAGCAGAGGCCCGGATTGTCTATATCTAGAACGTTCCATCCAGGAGTTCACCATGGTCTTTGGCAGTGGATTTTGATACAGGTTTGGTCCAGATTAGAATTAAGCTTTGTTTTTCCTTCCCATAGCTTAGTAACATAGAAAATAATGATTCAAGATAAGAGATGCCTTGGGCCTGAATTGCTCTGTTTGTCAGAGTACAGAATTTTCATAGTTTCAGACCTTCTATAGATCTTAAAGATCAATCATGAAACATGATCCTTTTTTTTTTATTTTTTTATTTTTTTATTTATTATTATTTTTTTTAATAGAGGCATGCTTTATTTATTTGTTTTGCTGGTTTGTTTGTTTTGTTTATACATGCACTGGGTACAGTCAGAAGTGCGGGAGGGAGGGTGAGAGAATTCACCAGAGCCAGAGCGGGGAGCAGAGCAGGCAGAAGGACCGAAGTACACTGCTGAGGGGAGCAGCGGGCGGCAGGAGAGGTCTGCACGCCATGTGGGACCCTCCTCTGGTGGCCGGGGAGCAGCCGGGGATCGAACCGGCGCCGCAGAGGCCGCACGCAGTTTCGCAACCCAGCGCTCAACCGCTGCGCCACCGGGGAGGCCCCGAAACATGATCCTTTTTAAAACATCCATTTTATATCATTGCCTTATCCTGCTAAGGTAACTGTGTTCATCCGTGTTATTTTTGCAATATATGTCAGTAATGGCAAATAAACAAATAAATAATAAATAAATAAATAAATATAGCAAAGCTGGGTTTAGAGCCTTATTTATAGTGCTTGGAGGTTAAGGGGTGTCATTTGCAACACAATTTCGAAGACAAGATGTGATTGATCATAATTACAGGTGTTACCTGATGGTTTCCATGGGACACAGTAACCATTTCTGAGACAGTTCTGTTACAATAATTTTTTTTAAGATTTTTTTTTAATAGAGGCATGTTTTTCTTAATTTATTTGTTTGCTTGTTTGTTTGTTTTGTTTATACAAGCACTGGGTACAGTCAGAAGCGCGGGAGGGCGAGAGAATTCACCAGAGCCAGAGCAGGGAGCAGAGCAGGCAGAAGGACCAAAGTACACTGCTGAGGGGAGCAGCGGGAGGCAGGAGAGGTCTGCGCGCCATGTGGGACCCTCCTCCGGTGGCCGGGGAGCAGGCGGGGATTGAACCGGTGCCGCAGAGGCCGCGGGAAGCTTCGCAACCCAGTGCTCTACCGCTGCACCACCGGGGAGGCCCTGTTACAATAATAATTTTAAGGACAGACTTTCTTGGGAAATCAAATTGGCAACTTTGTATTCCTACAGAAACTCAAGGCAAAGTTTCTCAATGGAAGCCCTCACCAAATCACATGGTGTCAAGTAGCTTTATTATGATACAAAACAGAATCTCTCCCTCCACAGCCAAAAGGAACATCTCCTTCTTAGGATCTTTAGTTAATTATAAAGACAATTATAAGACTGGGCTCTGGAATTTTATTTAGTGAGCATTAGAAAGAGAAAACATGTTGTGTTTTCCTCCTGTGAAAGAAAATCAATCCCTTTAGGATCTGCCCCATGGAACCTTTTTCCTTAGTCACTTCAATTCATACAGGTTCTCTGCACGCCCCTTATTTTCCCCAGACTGGAGCCTAACTTCTGGGGACTTTAGCTATGGGGAGAGTGGATTCTCCTTGGAGGGCATTTCTTCACAGGCATCTTCTGAGATGTACCAGAGCCTGTGTGGTCCTCAGGTGTTGTTGACCCATGCCTGATGATCCTGCTTTTCCCCTCAAACTAGCTATAGAGTACCTCCAGGTCTGACTCTCTTGGTTAAATCTGTGTCCCCAAGGGCTATAGGAAATATTTCCTTGCTCTCTCCAGCCATAATGGGAGCTTGATGGTTTTGTGAGGCTCATCTGCCCAAACCAACATACAGACATGTCTATCCCAAAAGACAAGGTTTCATAACGCATACTTGACAAAGAAAAAAATAGCAACAATATATAAAGAGTTTCTACAGGGCCTCCCCTGGTGGCGCAGTGGTTAAGCGCTGGGCTGCGAGGCTGCCGCAGCCTCTGCAGCGCCGGTTCGATCCCTGGCCGCTGGATGAGGGTCCCACATGGCGCACAGACCTCTCCTGCCGCCCGCTGCTCCCCTCAGCAGTGTACTTCAGTCCTTCTGCCTGCTCTGCTCCCCGCTCTGGCTCTGGTGAATCCTCTAACCCTCCCGCAATTCTGACTGTACCCAGTGCTCGTGTCAATAAATAAATAAATAAATAGATAAATAAATAAATAGAGTTTCTTTTTTTTGTTTGTTTGTTTGTTTTTAATAGAGGCATGCTTTATTTATTTGTTTGTTTGTTTGTTTGTTTTGTTTATACATGCACTGGGTACAGTCAGAAGTGTGGGAGGGTGAGAGAATTCACCAGAGCCAGAGCGGGGAGCAGAGCAGGCAGAAGGACCAAAGTACACTGCTGAGGGGAGCAGCGGGCGGCAGGAGAGGTCTGCGCGCCATGTGGGACCCTCCTCTGGTGGCCGGGGAGCAGCCGGGGATCGAACCAGCGCCGCAGAGGCTGCGGGCAGCCTCGCAACCCAGCGCTCAACCGCTGCGCCACCGGGGAGGCCCCAATAAATAGAGTTTCTACAAAACAGTAAGAAAAAGATATGGAAAAACATTTCCCAAACACAGATGGCCATTGTAAATCACAAAGCTGTGTATTAAGACAACTAATACTATTTCATATTAATCAGATGGGTAAATTTTTTAAAATCATGTAATACCAAGTGTTGCTAAGGATTTCTAGAAACATGGTGTCTCATTCACAGCTAATGGGAGTATAACAGAGAAAACAATCATTTCAGAAAACTGTCAGTATCTACTATAGCAGCACATGTATGTACCCATCATCCAGTAATGCCACTGCTAGGCATATAGCTAACAAATATGTACAAAAGTTAACCAAAGACATGTACAAGGATGTTTAAAGCAGCTTTATTCATAATAACCCCCAACTGAAAATTACCCAAATGCATATCAACGAAAGCATGCATCAATGAACTGTTCAGCAGGGCCCTTGAATAATGTCATTTTGTTCACACAATAGAATACTTTAGAGCAATGTGTTGGAGGCAAGTCTCGGTGGATGTTTTCTATGGTCCAGGCCTTTTAAGCAAAGACTGAACAGTGGTTTTGGAAATTAGAGGTAGTGTCTCCCTTTGGAGAGATTTAGAGACAATTCAGAGTACTAACCCTAGAAACAACCCTCCCACTCCCCAGTGAGGAGATTGCTCACATCCCAGGTAATGAGTAACCAGTGTCCGTGGAGGGGAGGGCAGGCAGCTGTGTCAGCACCTTCCTCAAAGCCCAGCATCTCCTCACTTCAGGCTCTCCTGTGGTGCCACCCACTGCATGTGAGGGAAATGGCTGATCTCAAGCAAATTAGGGTGCAAGGAACCAATGTGCGGTTCAGCAGTTCCCTTGAATGATGTCATTTTGTTCAACATTATGTTGTTATAATACTGATGAGGGGAAAAAATGATTCCCATCCAAAGACACTGTCTGTGTGGAGTCTACATGTTCCTCCTGGGTCTGTAAGTTTTCTCCGGGTGCTCTGGTTTCCTTCCACACCCCAAAGATGTGCACTTTGGGTTCACTGGTGTATCTAAGTTGTCCCAGCATGTGTGAGTGTGTGTGAGTGTGTGTGTGTACACACACATGCCTCCTGTGAGGTCCAGGTTTTATTTTTTCGAGAAAAAGAGCTGGGGTACAGGCTAGAGATGTGGGGGGTGAGAGGATTCACCAGAGACAGAGTGGGGAACAGAACAGGCAGACTGACTGAAATACACTGCTGAGGGGAGTAGCGGGCAGGACAGGAGAGGTCCGCTGCACCATGTGGTAGCTCCCTGGCCTGGATCAAACTCAGGCCATAACAGTGATAGCACTGAGAATTAATCCCTGTACCACCAGGGAGGCCCCCAGAGCTGGTTCTACCTTGTGTCCTGAGCTGCTGGGATAGGCTGCCACTACCTGTGACCCTGAACTGGAATAAGTGAATTGTTGAATATTTAAAATGTCTTGGGTCTTTTTTAGAAGTTTAGAGATGTTTTTGTAAGCAGAAATAGACTGTAGAAACCTAATTCTTAGATATATCAATTAGTCTAGGGTAAAATTTGGTTTTCTCTCTGGCAACCCAGATGTGGCATTGTAGACATTGGTGACATCATTAGTTTGCCTCCTCGAGGAAGGCACCCCCACTTTTTCTGGGTCCCCAAGGTGAGTGGCAAAATGACTTGGAGCTTATTGACTTCCTGTTTCTCTTCCTTTTCTATCGTGAATGTGAGTTTTCCAATTTCTTAATCAACTAGCAGTAACTGGAAGCAGGGACCCCATGCTGTATATAACTGCCTCCTCACAGGGATTCATCAACCCAGGAGCTTTCCCTGGGCCAGAAACTGGAAAGTCTGAGGACTTGGGGATCGAGTCCAATCTGCATGCTCCGGGATGTCATCTGGGGCCCAGGAGATGGGTCCACTATAGGTTGAGTCTGAAGGTTCAGGTCGGTACTATACACCCTTCTAACTTCTATACACCCTTCTATACAACCTCTGTGCTCCTATTTTAGCCGATGGTCTTTTTCTGCCAGTCACCTTGCTCCTATTAACAGCTGTGTTTCTAAAAATGCCTCTTGGAAGATGTTGGATGGTTTCTCTTATAGGAGGAATATAGGGAAACTGAAAGGGCCAGAAAAAAAGACAAAACTTGCAGGCAACTATAGATCTGAGGCTTAAAGCAGGAGAGGGAGAGGGAAAGGGATCAAAACAAGGGAGGGGGCTCTCCCTGGTGGCGCAAGGGGTTAAGCACAGCACTATGAAGCTATCCACAGCCTCTGCAGCATGAGTTCGATCCCCAGCCAAGGAGCTACCCACATGGCACAGCAGACCTCTCCAGTCTCGCCCGCTGCTCCCCTCAGCAGTATGTATCAACCAGTCTGCCTGTTCTGCTCCCCACTCTGTCTCTCCTGAATCCTCTCACCACCCCCACCCCCGCACCTCTGGCCTGCACCCAAGTTCTTGTATGCATAAATAAATAAATCTTTTTAAAAAACAACAAAAAAAAGGGGAGGGAAGAGCACAAACGACTATGGAGATGGTTCACAGGTGATGTGATGGTGGGTGATTTATGGGGGCTACACCCAAGGGGAGAAATCAAATATTGTATAAAAATGAACAACAATGTAAGAAAATTTAAAAAGTTTAATTAAAAAAGTAAAATAAAAATGCCACTTGGAATTCTGGGAACCTGCCAGGTGCTACCCCTGCGTCTTGTCCGGGCTCTGAGTCTTTCCTGGCCTCCTGCAAGCTGGTGCCATGTCTGCAGCTGGAATCGACCCATCTGCTGTGGGAAGAGTCTCTGAAATCACGTGCTTTCTGTGCCTCTGCGGTGTAGAAGGCCCTACCACTCTCCTCTCTCAGCGTTGGCGCCTAGCTTTGGCCAACCACACCCCAGGGCAGGCCAGACATCCTCCAAGCTTTGGGCTGTCGGGGCGCTGGTTGTCCAGGAATCAGTCCCTCCCTTGGAAGACTGATAACTAGCGACTAAATTGGCCCATTAGATCTAAAACTATTTTACATTTCAATTTGTTATGTAAACAAATATATATGCTTTGAAACTCTTAGGAAAGCTTGCATTTTTCCCTCCTCTGTTTTTAAAGTTGTGACTCTACTCAGTTATTGAAATGTAGCTCTTCTAAGAGGAAAAAAAAAATCCCGGGGACTGAAGGGGAAAAAAAGTCAAAATGGAGTCTTTTAAAATTCAAACTTCAAACTGCTGGGACTTTCTTGACTTTTTGGCTTTTGTCAGAGTTAAAGATTCTAAAGGATGGTGGAAAAATTTTAAATATATGTGGAAAAATAGGTAAAGAGACCAAAACAAAAAATAAAATTTGCAAGGAAGGATAAAAGAACATGGATTTTATTTTGGTGGAAAAAAGAAAAAAATATAGAAAAACTGAATGGGTGGAAGTTCTGTGGAAATTAACAAAGGTTTGTGATGTGAGTGAGGTTAAGATAAAAGAAAGAGGGGGTCTCCCTGGTGGCACAAGGGGTTCAATCTCAGCACTATCACAGCAACCAACAGCCTGAGTTCTATCCCAGGCCAGGGAGCTGACCCACATGGCGCAGCAGACCTCTCCTGACTTGCTCACTGTTCCCCTCACCAGTGTATTATTTCAGTTTATCTGCCTTTTCTGTTCTCTACTCTGACTCTCGTGTATCCTCTCACCCACCCACCCCCACACCTCTGGCTTACACCCTAGTTCTTGCATGCATAAATAAATAAAATAAATCTTAAAAAAAAAGATTTCCAATAATTATGATTTGTTGATGTCAGGTTGACTGATTTGCAGTTCCATCCTAGGGAAAGCTAAATCTACAACTTTTCAGGTATTGAGTCTTGATAGGTAATGTATGCAAGAGCTGGGGTACAGGCCAAAGATGTGATGGGTGAGAGGATTCACCAGAATCGGAGTGGGGAGCAGAAAAGGCAGATGTACTGAAATATACTGCTGAGGGGAGCAGTGGGCAAAACAGGAGAGGTCTGCTGCACCATGTGGGTAGCTCCCTGGCTGGCCAGGTATCCAACTCGTGCTGCAGAGGCTGCGGATTGCTTCATAGTGCTGTGCTTAACCCCTTACACCAGGGAGGCCCTGCAGGAAAGAACTTTTACTTTCCTGAATTCAGGTTTGTCATAGAGCTGAGAATAAAAATATACAAAAAATTTTTAAAAACTGGTGTCATAATAGTTGCTAACAAGAAGTTAAGACCAAGACAGGTCTAAATAAACTGAAAATTTGATATAATTTTAATGCCAATGCTAGATTTAAAAAAAAAAAACACTTTTTTCTTATTTTTTAAAAAAGATTTTTATTTATTCAGGTGCACAAGAACCAGGGTACAGGCCAGATGTGCAGGAGGGTGAGAGGATTCACCAGAGACAGAGTGGGGAACAGAACAGGCAGACCGACTGAAATACACTGCTGAGGGGAGCAGCAGGCACGACAGGAGAGGTCTGCCGCACCATTTGGGTATCTCCCCAGTCGGCTGGGATCGAACCCATGCTGCAGAGGCTACAGACAGCTTCACAATGCTGTGCTCAACCACCTGAGCCACCAGAGAGGCCCTTTTTCCTTATTTTATTTATTTATTTATTTTTTAAAGACCTCAACAGATTCCTTTTTTTTTTTTAAGATTTATTAATTTATTTATACAAGCACTGGGTACAGTCAGAAGCGCAGGAGGGTGAGAGAATTCACCAGAGCCAGAGCGGGGAGCAGAGCAGGCAGAAGGACCAAAGTACACTGCTGAGGGGAGCAGCGGGCGGCAGGAGAGGTCTGCGCGCCATGTGGGACCCTCCTCTGGTGGCCGGGGAGCAGCCGGGGATCGAACCGGCACTGCAGAGGCTGCCGGCAGCTTCGCAACCCAGCGCTCAACCGCTGCGCCACCAGGGAGGCCCTCTTATTTTAAGATATGGCCTGCAGCCATGGTGAATTACGTTTGTGTAAATGGAACTGAGGCTTTGCTTTTCTCTCCCTGAGATCTTAATATTTTTACTAAGTATTCTGATTTCTCATGGCAATGTGTTTGTTTCCATAAATCCAATAAGACACTGTTTTTTCCCTCTCTATAATAGACCATTGGAAACGTGGTATGCTGCCAAAACTCCATCTGGAATGTTAGGTTTTCAGGAGCCAGATTCATCTCAGAGCCAACAAGAAAACAGCCTGGCACCTCACTCAAGGGGTACAACTGGTCTAAAAAATGTCACCATTGGCAGGCACAGAAACACCAGGACATCTTGGGACTTTCCAGAGGAGAGATATTTACCCCAAGATACAAGTTCTGCAGGCTAAGTCTTAGGGTGAGACTTGACATGGTCTTGAGCCCTGACAGACTGACTGTTTAAGAACTCTGGATCTGGGCCTCCCTGGTGACCCAAGGGGTTAAGCATAGCACTGAAGATATCCACAGCCACTGCAGCACAAGTTCAATCCCTGGGCAGGGAGCTACCCACATGGCGCAGCAGACCTCTTCTCTCTTGCTTGCTGCTCCCCTCAGCAGTGTGTTTCAATATAGCCACCTGTTCTGCTCCCCACTCTGCTTCTGGTGAATCCGCTCACCCCCCACACCTCTGGCCTACACCCCAGTTCTTATATGCATCAATAAATAAATATGAATCTTAAAAAAAAATCTCTAAGTGGGGAGTGGGACGAAGGGTCCCAGGACAGGACTTAAGGAGAAAATTTTGTTGTTCCCACAGGCTGGTAAACAAGGGGTTAAAAAACCTTGTGACTCTTGCTCTGGCACCTGCTGCAGTAAATTCCCTTGGCACATTGTTTTAATTACTAATTTTCCCCCAGCCTGGGCATTCCTGAGTTCTCTCTTCACAGCTTATCAAACTGGCTGCTAGGGAAGAAGAGAACTGCAGACCTTGGGACCAGTTGGGTTCCCACTGCGGGAGTACAAGCCCCATGAGACGTTCACCCTGGACATGGCCATGAGCCCTGCAGGACCACCAAGTTACAGCTGATCGGTGCCCACAATTAGCAACAATAAGTGGGCCACACTCACATGAGCAAATGGACTTTAGCCAAGCCCGCTCTCCCTGCTGTCTCAGGCAATAATATTTAGTCCCTTTGTTCTCAAGCCCATCCTAAAACCTATATAGATCCCCAGCCCTGGCACTTTGGGAGTCTCTCTCATGCCCAGAGAGGTCTCCCTGGAGGGCTATTTCCTTGTTCTTTTGCTAATCAATAAGCACTGACTCCTTGCCTGCGCTCATGTGTCTGTGGAGGCCTCTTTTCAATCTGACCAGAGGGTTTCAAGAGCCCCTTTCCAAGGCTTGGGAACGGGACCCCTCGGACCATCCCTCCGATTCCCAGCAGGTGGAGCAGTGGACGGGATAGTGGTTGGTACATTGCAAACTTACCGGCCTGTGTTATTGGCGGGTGGGATCAGACTGAGGGGCCCCCAGATCCTCTCCCTTGTCCAGTGACATTTTCATTATATATCAATTTGCTAAAAGTCACAGTTTCTAAGAAACTATTGACAACTTTAAACGAGAACTTAATTGTATTGTTCAGGATGTGTGTGTGTATAAAACTGATTGGTTAACATGTTAATTGGAGGATAGGATAAAAACATTGGAACCTTCACAGTTCTTTTTTTAAAAGATTTATTTATTTATGCGTACAAGAACTGGGGTACAGGCCAGAGGTACGGGGGGTGAGAGGATTCACCAGAGGCAGAGTGGGGAACAGAATAGCAGATTGACTGAAACACACTGCTGAGGGGAGCAGTGGGCAAGTCAGGAGAGGTCTGCTGTGCCATGTGGGTAGCTCCCTGGCTGGGGATTGAACTCGTGCTGCAGTGGCTGCGGATAGCTTCATTGGTTGCGTCTTAACCCCTTGTGCTACCGGGGAGGCCCACCTTCATAGTTCTGACTTAACAAAATGAGAATGAACAAGTAAAATTTTATTTACATAATATGGTAACGTGTATCAACTTGAATCTCACACTGTTGGACAAAAGAAGCTATTAGACATAAAAGAATGCATACCATATTATTCACTTGAAACAAACTTAAAAATCAGGCTGGATTAACCAATCCTGTCTTAACTCAGAATGGTGATGGGGCGTAGTAATCAGAAGGAGACACAATGGAGGTACTGAATTCAGAGAGGAGCTGGTCATGTTCTGTTTCTTGTCACAGGTGCATTCATTTTACAAACTTTTATCAGATTGTACCCTTATATCATGTACTTTTATGTGTATACATTGTACTTCATTAAAGAGTTAAATATGTACTCCAGATACATGTATCAACTTGATTCTCAAATCTACAATGTTGAAACAGAAGGAAAGTTGAAGATGTCTATGTGAAGTACAATCTTTATTTTAAACAAATTAAAAAACATGCAAACAATTACACATTTATTTACTAGTTATATGGTAAAAGAATAAAACCATGAAAGGAAATGATGGATACTAAATTCAGGATTGCAGTTGCCTCAGAGGAGAGAGCAAGGATGGAATTGGATGAGGGAATCTAATAGATTTCAGTTGAAACTGAAATATTTTGTGTCTTGAGAGTTGTTGGGAGAAGAGTTCACTAGTATTCATTACATGATTCTCTTCCACTGACTATTGTGCACGGAAAGATTTCACAATTCAGGAGATTAAAAGAATCCTACTCTAGGGCCTCCCCGGTGGCGCAGCGGTTGAGCGCTGGGTTGCGGGGCTGCCCGCGGCCTCTGCGGCGCCGGTTCGATCCCCGGCTGCTCCCCGGCCACCAGAGGAGGGTCCCACATGGCGTGCAGACCTCTCCTGCCGCCCGCTGCTCCCCTCAGCAGTGTACTTCGGTCCTTCTGCCTGCTCTGCTCCCCGCTCCGGCTCTGGTGAATTCTCTCACCCTCCCGCGCTTCTGACTGTACCCAGTGCATGTACAAACAAAAACGAACAAACGAATAAATAAATAAAAAAAACATGCCTCTATAAAAAAAAAAAAAAGAATCCTACTCTATTAAATGGAATGTATAGATTAGTTTGGGGACACATTTGTCCAATGCAGATTCCTCATGCCTGGAACATGATACGTATCTTCATTTATTCAGGTCACTTTTTCTTTTCTCCTCTAAAAATTTGTAGAGGCTATACTTTTTTTGTTATTTATGTATACAAAATCTGGGGTGTAGACCAGAGGTGTGGGGGGTGAGAGGATTCAGGAGAGACATCGTGGGGAGCAGAACAGGCACTGACTGAAATACACTACTGAGGGGAGCAGTGGGCGTGACAGGAGAGGTCTGCTGTGCCACGTGGGTTAGCTCCCTGGTCGGGGATTGAACTCTCACTGCAGTGGCTGCCGATAGCTTCAAGCTCCTAGAGGTTATAGTTTTCTTGCTCAGTGTATTCACAGGAAGTTGATGGGTTATGTTGCCATGATGAACAACACCCTTTTCTATTACATTTTCAATTTTAAGGGTCTGTAAAGAGAGTTTCCAATTTATATTCGGTCTTGTTTCTGATCACCTTACATGCTTCTCTTATTAGTTCTAAAAGTCTTTTAGATTATTCTCTTAGGTTTATTTTCTAAGTAAATAATAATGCACCTCAGCCAAAGACCACTAGGAATGCGCCAGGGGAGCTCAAGCAATGTAAGCATGTTGACTATAGTTAACAATACTGTACTGCACATTTGAAAGGTGCTAAAAGAGTAGACCTTAAAAGTGCTCATTACAATCAAAGTGTTTGAAGCTATAGAAGGCGATGGGTGTTAACTGGACTTACTGTGGTGATGAATTCCCAATGCCTAAGAGTCCAGCCTCGAAAAGCACAGGCAGATAAGCTGGGAGAGAACCAGCCCCTGTCCACTGCGCCACCTGCTGGGAGTTGGAGGTATCGACTGAGGGGCCCGTTCCCAAGCCAGGAGAGGGCTCTTGGGACCCTCTGATCAAGACTGAAAAGAGGCCTCCACAGACACGTGGAGCAGGCAAGGAGTCAGCGCTTATTGATCAGCAAAAGCCCAAGGAAAGAGCGTTCCAGGGAGACCTCGCTGGCATGCGAAACTCCCCAAAGTGCCAGGGCTGGGGGTCTATATAGGTTTTAGGATGAGATTTGAGAACAAAGGAATTAAGCTTTATTGCCTGAGAAAGCAGGGAGAGTGGACTTGGCTAAAGTCCATTTATTGTTGCTCTCTGTGGGCACCCATCGGCTGTAGCTTGGGGGTAGTGGGGGTATCCTGATCATCTCAAGGAGAAATCTGGAACATCTCCTTGAGCCTGTGAGTCCGCAGCTCCAGTCTGAGCCGGCCTGGCCTGACTCCCTTTTCTTCTGGATCTGCAACTCCCTTTTCTTTCCATGCAGCCAACTTGATAAGGCGTGGAGACAAAGCTCAGGAAAGGGAAAAGGAAACAAGTCGAGGACATTTATGGCAGCAGGTGTCTGGGCCTAGAGTCACCAGGTTATTATAAATACTTCTTCACTAGCCGGTGGGAACAGCAAAATTTTGTCCATGAGTCCTGTCCTGGACGCTTCCTGTCTCAAAACCAATTTAATGCTTTGGGCCTCCCCGGTGGCGCAGCGGTTGAGCGCTGGGTTGCGAGGCTGCCCGCGGCCTCCGCGGCGCTGGTTTGATCCCCGGCTGCTCCCCGGCCACCGGAGGAGGGTCCCACATGGCGCGCAGACCTCTCCTGCCGCCCGCTGCTCCCCTCAGCAGTGTACTTTGGTCCTTCTGCCTGCTCTGCTCCCCGCTCTGGCTCTGGTGAATTCTCTCACCCTCCCGCGCTTCTGACTGTACCCAGTGCTTGTATAAATAATAAATAAATAAATCCTTAAAAAAAAACAAAAACAAATAAAAAAAAACAATTTAATGCTTTATGTGAATTTTGCCTTGATCTAAAGAAAAGTGGCAGCAGCAGTAATAAATGAACCCCCAAACTTCATAACACAACAAATCTTTTTTTTATTTATTTATTTACTTTGTTTGTTTGTTTGTTTGTTTTTTGTTTATACAAGCACTGGGTAGAGTCAGAAGCGCGGGAGGGCGAGAGAATTCACCAGAGCCAGAGCGGGGAGCAGAGCAGGCAGAAGGACCAAAGTACACTGCTGAGGGGAGCAGCGGGCGGCAGGAGAGGTCTGCGCGCCATGTGGGACCCTCCTCTGGTGGCCGGGGAGCAGCCGGGGATGGAACCGGCACTACAGAGGCTGCGTGCAGCTTCGCAACCCAGCGCTCAACCGCTGCGCCACCGGGGAGGCCCCACAACAAATCTTAACAAAACAAGGCAAAACCAAAAAAGAAAATCACACTTGTAGTTAAACAAAACTGGGTTTGTTAGCTCATTGCAAGGAGAGAGGATGCACATTGTGGAGAAGCACAGTGTGTGGCAGGTAAAGGGTTTACAGAAAACATTGCAGGAATGGGTTTGTGTTAGATGATCTCAGGGATGGTTAAAGAAGCAATATTTTGGCCTGCATTGGATGCTGTCAGGAAGCAGGGGTAAGTCTACAGTGGAAGATCCAAATAACCCACCTCTAGAAGGGATGAGGAATGAAACAGGATGCAGTGAAGAAACAACAGTCATTCATCAGGCAGGAATGAGGGAGGTTTGGCAAATTTGTGGACAATGTTCATGGTTTTTTTTAAAGATTTATTTATTTATGCATGCAAGAGCTGAGATACAGGCCAGAGGTTCAGAAGGTGAGAGGATTCACCAGAGACAGAGTGGGGAGCAGAACAGACAGATTGACTGAAATACACTGCTGAGGGGAGCAGCAGGCGAGTCAGGAGAGGTCTGCTGCACCATGTGGGTAGCTCCCTGGCCAGGGATTGAACTCATGCTGCAGAGGCTGCGGACAGCTTCATAGGTTGCTTCTTAACCCCTTGCGCCACCAGGGAGGCCCTGGAGTCACTCTTTCATGATGGGATAAGGCGAAGCCACAGGACACACACTCCTGATTCTCTGGTCTTCACCACTGCTGGGATTCCGCTGATCTGGAGGGGCTCAGAGAAAGCTGACTGTGGTGGGACCAGGCCTGGTCTCTCCTGCTTCTTTTGCTGCAGGATGAGTTGCTGAATCCCCCATGTGACGAGGGCCGCGCGATGGCATTTGAGACTCTAGACAGGATGCATCAGCCAGACGTACCAGGATTCCCAGGCACAAGAGGACAATCAGTCCTTATAACAGACCCCAAGATGACCAAGTCAGGTCCTGGAAACATGTCCCGGAGTCCAGCTGGGACTGAGAGCCCAGTGGCTTTTTCTTTTAGCCTCTTCAGAATGTTCTATTTGACCTGTGGTGTCTATGTAAGTGCAGCAAGAAGTGTTTGCCAAAGCCTACACCCCCACTGGGCTACCAAGGGAAATGAGGGCTCTGAGATTGGTCTTGACAGTTCTGGCTAATGAATTTAAACTTATTTTTTGGGCTTCCAGAGTAGAATATGAGTCTTTTGTGACATCTGCTAAGGTCAGAGACAAGTTTGGTACCACCTTTCCCAATATAGAAACTGTAGCTCCATGAAGAGGAAATCTGCTCTCCCTACTGGGAGTTCTGAGTTGCCTACGCTCACCTCGTTTTTGATCTCTGAGTATCTTCATGGAAACAGCCCACAGGAAGATGACAGTCTAAAATATCTGAATGGCGGGCCTCCCTGGTGGTGCAAGGGGTTAAGACGCAACTTATGAAGCAATCTGCAGCCTCTGAAGCACGAGTTCGATCCCCAGGCAGCCAAGGAGAAACCTACATGGCGCAGCAGACCTCTCCTGACTCGCCCACTGCTCCCCTCAGCAGTGTATTTCAGTCACTCTGCCTGTGCTGTTCCCCACTCTGTCTCTGGTGACTCCTCTCACCCCCTACACCTCTGGTCTGTACCCCAGTTCTTGTACTCATAAATAAATAAATCTTAAAAAATATCTGAATGGGGCCTCCCTGGTGGCGCAAGGGGTTAAGCACCACATTATGAAGCAATCCACAGCCTCTGCAGCAAGAGTTCGATCCCCAGCAGGCCAAGGAGCAACCCACATGGCGCAGCAGACCTCTCCTGTCTCGCCTACTGCTCCCCTCAGCAGTGTATTTCAGTCAGTCTGCCTGCTCTGTTCCCCACTCTGTCTCTGGTGGATCCTCTCACCCCCCGCATCTCTGGCCTGTACCACACCTCTTGTATGCATAAATAAATAAATATTTTTTAAAAATCTGATTGTCCAGAACAATTACCCTGAATAAAGAGGGCAAGTTTATGCACACTCAGCAGGTGTTAGCCCCATGTCAACATAAGTAGCGGATAAGTATCCCAGCGGGGCACAGACTCTATCGGGAGTACATGTGTCATTTGTTGCCACAGGAAGAAAGCAATTTGTATCCCTCAGGAGGGACAGATTTCTTCAGTGGAGTAGCAGGAAAACAGGCTGGAATATCTCTGAAGAAAGCAAACTGCTCCAACACTATTTCCTGTTCCTGACAGCTGAGGGTTGTAATGAGCTGTAACAGTCAAAATTAATAGTGGAGGGACCTGCCTGGTGGTGCAAGGGGTTAAGTTGCAGCACTATGAAACTATCCGCAGCCACTGCAGCACTAGTTGATCCCTGGCCGGCCAGGTAGCTACCCACATGGCACAGCAGACTTCTCCTGTCTCACCCGCTGCTCCCCTCAGTAGTGTATTTCAGTCAGTCTGCCTGTTCTGTTCCCCACTCTGTCTCTGGTGAATCCTCTCACCAACCCCTGGTGCCTCTGGCCTGCACCCCAGCTCTTGTATGCATAAATAAACAAATAAAATTAATAGTGGAGTGAAAAGGGGGAAAAAAACAGATGCTGATCAATCAGATAAATCATTCAAGTTGTGAGGTGAATCAAAATTATATCATTCTGGGGCCTCCATGGTGGCGTAGGGGGTTGAGACGCAACCTATGGTGCAGTCCGCAGCCACTGCATCACAAGTTCGATCCCCAGCCAGGGAGGTGACCCACATGGCGCAGCCGACTTCTCCTGACTGGTCCACTGCTCCCCTCAGCAGTGTATTTCAGTAGATCTGCCTGTTCTGTTCCCCACTCTGTCTCTGGTGAATCCTCTCACCCCCCACATCTCTGGCCTGTGCCCTAGCTCTTGTATGAATAAATGGATAAATCTTTTTAAAAAATTATATCATCTTGTCAGTATTCATATTGGCATCTTTTACCTTTTGAAGTGGACAGATCTGGCCAAGGAAATTAACCAAGCCATCTAAACTGATGTAATTTCTAGGAAAAGCTTCTTTTTGTTTGTTTATGTATTGTTATCACCTTTTATTTGTTAGTATTTTACTTTTGCCAAACAGCTGATTCAAAGAATTTTGGCATTTTTTCTTGGGGGGCGATGGTCAGGAAGTTGGTGGACATTCAGACTGAATGTGCCTAACAGAAGCAGCCAACTTTTGAAATAAGAGGGTCCTGCTCAGAGAAACTGGTGAGAAGCTCCCTAGATACTACAACATACACCTGGGCTTCAAGATGCCCCAGGAGTCCACCGAGGCACCTATGTCAATAAGAATTGCCCCCTTTCCTGTAATGTCTCCCTCCAAGGGCAGGTCCTGTCCTGTACAGTGAACAAGATGAACATGGAGAGAACCCAAGTACAACCCCTTCAAGAAGTACCGCAAGAACATGTCGTTGCATCTGTCGCCTTGCTTTCAGGGGTGTCTAGATGGGGATATGTCACAATGAGTGAGATCTGACCCCTGAGCAAAACCCTGTGCTTCAGCTCAAGATGATCAAAGCCACCAGCACCAAGAAGCAGTTCCAGAAAATCTGAGGCTGGTCACCTGCCCACTCATTCACCTAAACAAAAGGTCTTTTCTTTTCTTTTCTTTTTTTTAAGATTTATTTATTTATGCATACAAGAATTGGGGTGTAAGCCAGAGGTGTGGGGGAGTGAGAGGATTCACCAGAGAGAGTGGGGAGCAGAACAGGCAGATCTACTGAAATACACTGCTGAGGGGAGCAGCAGGCAAGTCAGGAGAGGTCTGCTGCGCCATGTGGGTAGCTCGCTGGCCAGCCGGGGATCGAACTCGTGCTGCAGAGGCTGCTGATAGCTTCATAGTGCTGCATCTTAACCCCTTGGACCACCAGAGAGGCCCCACTGATGTTTTTTAAATGATGGTAAGATATATCTTATCCATCTTAAGCATACAGTCCGGTGGTATTAAATACATTCATGAGGTCTTACCGTCACCTCCATCCACCCACAGAACATTTATTTATCTCGCAACACTGAAACTCTGTACTTATTCAATGATAACTCTCTATTCCCTGAAGATACAGGTAAAGAGGTAAGGAGAGGATGGAAAGGAGCATTTAGTGAGCTCCTATTGAAAGTCTTTTTTAAAAAGATTTATTTATTTATGCATACAAGAACTGGGGTACAGACCAGAGGTGCGGGGGGGTGAGAGGATGCACCAGAGACAGAGTGGGGAGCAGAACAGGCAGACTGACTGAAATACGCTGCTGAGGGGAGCAGGGGGCAAGTCAGGAGAGCTCTGCTGCGCCATGTGGGTTTCTCCCTGGCTGGGGATTGAACGCTGCAGTGGCTGGGCATAGCTTCATAGGTTGTGTCTTAACTCCTTGCGCCACCAGGGAGGCCCCCCTACTGACTGTCTTTTTAAACCCTGGAAGCCTCTCTGAACCGGCTGTTACCAGTAACCTCTGCAGGCAGGGGAGGGACTGAGCCTTAGAATGGTGAACAGATCTGTCCGTGGTCATATCACAGGCTAGCTATCTTGTGTACCAACCAGCAAAGAAATATACCTCCTCCCCAAGGAGTGAGAGGTAGGGACCATTCCACTCCACTGCAACCGTTTCTCGTTGTCTGCCAAGGCGACAGCAAGGTCTGTTGCCCCAGCAACTCCCCTTTGATTGCCATGGCAACCGCCTTTGCAGGCTGCGGCTCGCCACCTCACCCCTTGGGCATCTCCATGGCGACGGGCGGGATGGAGGGGCTTCCAGAGCCCCAAGGCTGCGCCTGCGTAGAGTGGCAGGAGGGGGTGGGCAGGGTTCCCAGGCGTGCGCAGCCGCAGAGCCCCGCAGCCTGGCCCGCTAGCCCGGGTGCTGCGCATTTGCCAGCCAGTCCGCCCGACCGGAGCCCGGCTCGCTGGGGCAGCATGGCGGGGTCGCCGCTGCTCCGCGGGCCGCGGGCCGGGGGCGTCGGCCTTTTGGTGGTGCTGCTATTGGGCTTTCTTCGGGGGCCTCCCGCGCTCTGCGCACGGCCGGTAAAGGTGCGACACCAGTCTAGCGCGGGGGGTGGAGAGGATGCCGTGGGCGAGGGTCGGTGCCCAGCTGCTGGCCCCTCACCCTCGCCAGTCCCAGCTCCGGGACGTGCAGAGATGACCCGGGGTGAGCCGGGGTCCCGCTGCCCGTCGGCGCCCAGGCAGTGCCAGCGTACCCGGGACCAGACTCGGTCTCTGGCTGTTCGGGCGGCGGGGTCCAGGGCTTGGGTGGCAGCTAGTCCTGGCTGTCTGCAGGACTAGCGCGCGGTTTGGAAGGGGGTGCGCACCTCGATATGTGTGAGCATGATGTGATGACCGCGGCGTGAGGGTGTGGTGTCCTTGTGTGTGTCCTCTGATGCGAGCGCTTCCAAGCGCCGTTACAACGACGATGCCGTTGTGGGTCCGGGTGTGCAGTGGGAGTGCGACGCTGGGCGCTTCTGTGTATAACTTTTGTCAGCGATGTCGTGTTTGTGTGTTTGAATCCTTACGGTGATGGCACGACCTATGGGAGTGTCTTCCATGGCGTGTGCCTGATTTTGTGTGTGTTTGGGAGGGAGTGGTCTTTGCATCCCTGCGTGCGCACCCATCCCATTTTGGTTCCGTTGAACTGAGTGACGGGAATTTTGTTTGTTCCTGAGGCTGTTTCCCTCTGGGTTTTTTTGTTTTGTTTTGTTAGTTTTGGGTTTGTTTGTTTTTTTTTTGGTTTGGGTTTTGTTTTTGTTTTTTTTTTGGTGGAGCTGTGTCATTGTGGGGGAGGGGAGCCATGAAGTCGCTGCTGCATTGTGTCTTTACGGGCGATGCACGTCCTTGCGTCTAGGTAGCCTGGCAGCTGTAATCAGCCCTGTATGTGAACACGCAGTGCCCTGCGTGTAGATGTCTCAGAATTATTGGGCTGCATATGTGACTTCTCAAGGCCTGTCAGTTCTTGTGAGTGTGTGTGAGCCCTGGTTGTGGGTGCGTGTGTCATGGGAGGGGCTGAGGGGTGATGAGCGCCTAGGGCACTTGGAGCAAGGGCTTCCTGCAGCTTTTCGGGGCTGTCTGCTTCGAGGGTGGGGATTTTAAAAATTATTAAAATATTTTTTACATGACAGTCTATTTAGCATGTGTTCAGTGTAAACAACAATGACAAAATAACCCCGTGTGTATCCCCCACCCAGTTTAAAAAGCATGACCAAGACTTAAAAGACCCTGGGTGCCGCTCCCCACAGCAGCCCATCATCATCCTGTATTTTCTGTTTATTGAGCCTTTACTTTTGTTTGTAGCTTACCACATACACATGTGTCTCTAAACAATATATTGTTTAGTTTCCCCCACGGATATGCTCACTAGGGGTCACTAGGAAGCCCCTAGGGTGTCAGGTAGTTTCAGGCCATCTGCAGTGGGATGGTCCAACCTGCTTTTTTCCTCTTCATTAATTTTGTGATTCAGCCACATGAAAGCTTGTGGCTATAATTCAGTCATCTTTATCGTTGCATACTGTTTTTTTTTAAAGGATTTATTTTATTTATGCATACAAGAACTGGGGTGCAGGCCAGAGGTGTGGGGGGGGTGTGAGAGAGCATTCACCAGAGAGAGTAGGGAGCAGAACCGGCAGATCTACTGAAATGCACTGCTGAGGGGAGCAGCGAGCAAGTCAGGAGAGGTCTGCTGTGCCATGTGGGTAGCTCTCTGGCCGTCAGGGGATCAAACTGGTGCTGCAGTGTCAGGCAATTGCTTGACAGTGCTGTCTTTAACCCCTGCGCCACCAGGGGAGGCCCTTGTTGCATACTATTTTATCCCACAAGTGCATCATGAGTATATGCATATATTGTGGTTTACAGATGCATTATCATTTGGATATTTGTATTGTGTGTAACTTTTCTCAGCGATGTCGTGTTTGTGTGTTTGACTTTTCTCTCTCTTTTTTTTTCTCCCTCCACTTTTATGCTATTATGAACAGTGCTGCTGGGATTTTTCATGAACTTGGTGTTTGTGCCAAAGCTACTCAAGATGATAACATCCTAGGAGAAGATCACAGGATATGCACATCTTTTTAGACTTTGCCAAATTGTTCTTCAAAGTTATTTGCCAGTTGAATTCCTGAGCAATGTAGGAGAGTTTCCATTTTTCCACATTCATGCCAACATTGGATATTATCAGATTTAATGATTTTTGGCAATCTTTTGGCTGTATTATGCATGCTGTCTTACTGGCATTTTAATTTGCATCTCTCACATTACTAGTGAGGGTCACTGCCTTCCCTATTGTTTAGTAACTGTTTTTGTTTCCCTTTTTAAAAAAGATTTATTTATTTATGCATACAAGAACTGGAGTACAGGCCAGAGGTGTGGGGTGTGTGTGAGAGGATTCAGCAGAGACAGAGTGGGCAGCAGAACAGGCAGACTGACTGAAATACACTGCTGAGGGGAGCAGTGGGTGAGACAGGAGAGGTCTGCTGTGCAATGTGAGTCACCTCCCTGGCTTGGGATCGAACTCGTGCTGTGGTGGCTGCGGATAGCCTCATAGGTTACGTCTTAACCCCTTGTGCCACCCGCGAGGCGCTGGTTTGGTTTTAAATTGCACTTAAAATATATTTCTAGATGTTCTGCATGTTTCTTTTCCTAAGATTCATGGTCATTTTTAATGGCCTTTGTTCCTTGCTCATACTTTCAATACCCTCTTTATTTCTTTTCTTTTTTAAAAGATTTATTTATTTACTCATACTAGAACTTGGATACAGGTCAGATGTGCGGGAGGGTGAGAGGACTCACCAGAGACAGAGTGAGGAGCAGAACAGGCAGACTGACTGAAATACACTGCTGAGGGGAGCAGTGGGTGAGTCTGGAGAGGTCTGCTGCGCCATGTGGGTATCTCGCTGGCCGGTATCGAACCCGCGCTGCAGAAGCCGCGGACAGCTTCACAGCGCTGCGCTCAACCGCCTGCGCCACCAGAGAGGCCCCTCCATTTCTTTAAGCTTATGGAAATTGTTTCAAAATGGCTGCATTTGAAAATTAGTCATTGGAGTAATTTATTGTGCAGATAGATTTGCACACGTGCTATATCATATATGAACAAGGTTATTCACTTCAGAATGAGTTACGAGAATAGGAAAAAATTCGAAATGCCATGGATGGGAGGAGGCTGGTTAATACGCTATGAAAGAGAGCGAGCGCGCACGTGTGCAAGAGAGCGAGCTCTCAGTGTATCGATCTGTTGATACATCGAGATTAAAAAACAACATGGTTTGGTAGCGACTGCTACCTTTTGGTTGAAACGAGTAGACAACAGAAACCTATAAAATGCAAAAATAGGTTCCTATGGATCTTTGTTGGTCTTCAGTGTAGCTGGAGATATTTGGAGTCTCCAGTGGCCTTATGGGTGTCTGAATATATTTGAGGGGCCGTGGTGCCTTTGGTAGCATCTAGGGGTGTTTGCGGTCCATGGGATGGATCCCGGGGTTTGGGGTTCCTGGCCTGAGGGACATTGACGACATCTTCCCCCCCACCTCATCTTTCCGCAGGAACCCCGCACCCTGGGCGCAGCCTCGGCGCCCATGGCTGAGGCTGGCACTCCCCGCCGTTTCCGGCGGGCAGTGCCCCGGGGAGAGGCGGTCGGGGCAGTGCAGGAGCTGGCGCGGGCGCTGGCGCACCTGCTGGAGGCAGAAAGGCAGGAACGAGCGCGGGCGGAGGCGCAGGAGGCTGAGGACCAGCAGGCGCGCGTCCTGGCGCAGCTGCTACGAGTGTGGGGCGCGCCCCGCACCACCGACGCGGCTCTGGGTTTGGAGGACGACCCGGACGCGCCGGCCGCTCAGCTCGCCCGCGCCCTGCTCCGCGCCCGCCTAGACCCCGCCGCGCTCGCGGCCCAGCTGGTCCCCGCCCCTGCCCCCGCAGCTGCGCTCAGACCCCGGCCCCCGGTGTACGACGACGTCCCCACGAGCCCCGATCCTGAGGACGCGGGCGACGAGATGCCCGATGTGGACCCTGAGCTGCTGAGGTACCTTGGCAAGCAGCGGGCAGGGGCAGGCTCCTACCTGTGGGCACGATCACTTAGGTACTGGGGCCATAGCAGCCAGACTGACTGGGTCAGTCCTAGACCCAGTGATTGAGGGGGGCGCAGTGGATTCCGGCCCCGCAAAATGGGCTCCGAGGCTGGTCCTCAGGGGTTTCGGGGGGAAGGGAGAGGAAGGAGGCGAGGGGAGACTAGGGCGGGGACGTTGTTTCCTAATCGCTGCGAGCTGGGGGCGCCTGGGTGGGGAGGAGGCTGGAGTTCCCAGCAAGTAGGGGGTTGCTGGGCCGTCCGGGTCCCGGAGTCCAGGCGACGACACGAGAACGCGTCCTCACTGCGTTTCCTCTCGGCTTCCCTGCAGGTACTTGTTGGGGCGCATCCTCTCCGGAGGCGCGGACTCGGACTCCGTGACTGCCCCGCGCCGCCTCCGCCGCGCGACTGACCAGGATCTGGGGCCCGAGGTGCCCCCGGAGGGCGTGCTGGGGGCCCTGCTGCGCGTGAAACGCCTGGAGACCCCGGTGCCCCAGGCGCCGGGGCGCCGCCTCTTGCCTCCCTGAGCACCGCCTGCATCCAGAGCCGGCTCGGGCCCAGGCCCGCACCCCGCCTCCGCACCCCTCCCCACCCCTGCACTCGGCCAGAGCGCACCTAGCCCCGCCGGCCGCCGCGCTCTCCGGCAGCCCCTCCGCTGGCCCCACAATAAATGAGGCAGCCCCTCCGCTGGCCCCACAATAAATGAGATCTGAAGCAGCTCTGTGTTCTTGCGTGAGTGGCGATTTCTGGGGGACTGGTGCCGGGCGGTGATGGCCTTCTTAGAAGAGGCAGAGGGCCCCCCCCCCCCCGCCTAGATCCAGCACTTCAGAACCCCCCCACCTCAGTCCAAGCCTCTTCACACCGGGGAGGCATGCACATGGACAGTGACCTGTGCCCCACTTGCAGGCCTCATTTGGGTCAGGGCCTGCAGCAGCATTTTCTGGGGTCTGACCTAAGCACCAAGGGGAGGCTGTTTGCGAGGCAGAGGAGAGTTCTGGCCTGAGCAGCGCTGGCTAGCTGTGCACATGCAGGAACTCTTCCCATAGCCTGGGTGGGGGGTGCAGGGAGAGCAAGGTAGGGGGCCTCAGACCAGGACTCAGCCCTCCCAACCCATCACCACCTGGCCTGGGACTCTGAGAAGGGGGTTGGGAATTAGAGCCAGGCCTCTAGGTCATTAGTAAAGTGTTTGTCAGATAGGAGAGGATATATATTTTGTTTAGGCTTGTGGGTCGGCTAGTAACATTTATTTAGTTTTAAGAGTTTAGAGGCAACTCCACCTGTACCCTTAGCCGGGGTCCTGAGGTTAGTGGGAGCTGGTGTGGTGCTGTTTGTGGCTATGGCTTTTGCACTGGCTATTCCCACTGCCCCTAGTTCCTCACAAACTTTTGCTCGAATGCCCCCTACGCAGTAAGGCTTTCCTTGACCTCCCCGTCACTAGTGGTCCCTTCACCCGCTGTAGTGCTGTCCAAACCCTGAGGTCCTATCTACGAGGGCAGGGATTTTAAGTGTCTTGTCTGCCTTCACAGCCTTCCCACTCTGAGTGGGGTGGGCTGCCCGATATTTTTCAAATGAAAGAATTCTCACAATTCAAGTCATATTCTACCCAGCCTCATGCCCACCCATATAACACTTGGCTTGGAGGCATCTTTGAAACCTGAGAACATCATGTATTTAATTATGCACAAAATCTCTCTACTTGACAGAACAGTGCCCCACATTATCAAAAAACCCATCACCCATTGAAAACTGCCCCAAGCAAGGGGCCCATCTATCCCCAGTACACCCAGTGTCCTACACAGCTAGTTGCTCTGGGAGGCTCTTGTGGAAAGGAGCCATCACCCTTGGCTTGGTGCTTTTCTCTGACGGAGACCTTCAGGCCACGATGCAGCCACAGTGGCACATGTTCTTGTGTCGGGATTTATGGCTGCCGCGCCCTTTCGCTGCCTCCTTTGCCATGGCTTCCCGGACCCTTCGGATCTCCTGGATGAGCAGGGAAAAGGCTTCCTCTACACCCTGTCGTGTCTTGGCCGAGGTCTCCACGAAGGGGGCCCCCCAGCTCTTCGCCAGGGCTGCAGCAGCAGCATGAGCATCTCCAGTGGAGGTCACCAGGTCACACTTGTTGCCCACGAGGACGAGAGGCTGGGTGTGGCGAGGCCCCCAGGTGGCCCGCATCTGCTGCAGCTGGGCTAGAGATGAGGGGTCATCCAGGGCGAAGACACCCAGCACGCCATCCCCAATCGCCAAGCACTGGTCACGCAGGGCCTTATGGGTGGCCTGCCCTGCCGTGTCCAGCACATTCAGAATGTAGCCTTCGTGATCCAGAGCCATCTCCTTCCAGTAGGAATCCTGGATGGTGGGGTCGTGGTCCTCCACAAAGCACTGATGGTTCAGCTGGATGGTCAGTGCGCTCTTGCCCACGCCGCTGGCACCCACCACCACCGCCTTGTACTCTGGCAGCCGCTTGCTGGAGGTGTCCTGAGCCCTGGAGTTTTCCTCCGGGGAGCTCGAGTTCCACGTCCCCAGGCCCAGGTCAAGCACGCTGGGCATTTTTGGCAGTGGCATGCTTCTCGTGGGCAACTCGGGGAAGAAATGTGCTCAACTGGCCCTGCAAAAAGAGAAGAAAGTGGAGGGCAGATTAGGTGAGGGACCACTGCTGGCAAAAAGGACGCTGGGTGTCATACCAGCATTGACAGCGTGTATGCCTATCACCTCATAGGCTACATCCATCATCCTCGCGTTCCTCTCTACGGCAAAAACTCTGAAGGTGGGGACTTTTAAACCACTTTCACAGAGATGAAATTTTGAGGCCAGAAAGATATAGTTAAAGTGAACAATTCAATGGATTTTCGTCTGTTTATAGTGATGCAGCCATCACTTGAATTGTAGAGTATCTCACCACCCGGAAAAGAAGCCCCCCGCCCATTAGCAGCACCTCCCCATTCCTCATGGAGGCGGGGGTCCGGTTGATTTTGCTTTTGGGTCGCATCCCAGGGGAAGCCCAGCTGCCAGGAACAGCTTACACCGCAAGCGCAGAGCAACATTCCCACCCCAGGGAATTTGTGTTCTAAAAGGTGGAGACAACAAACCAAATAAATAAGCAAATTATGCAGTCAGCTCACCATTATCATTAGAATTTAGTCTTTATTACTTATTCACGTGTGGTTATTGAGACTCTGGTGTGTGGCAAAGACTTAGAGGTGGGGGGAGAAATAGAAAACAAGCCCCGGACCAGGTGAAAGGGACCTTCCCGTCAGGAAGTCGGACAACAAGGACAAATTAGTAAAATGTTTTACAACAATAGGTGAGAAGCACGCAGAAGGTGTTTGGTCAATGTTAGGCATTTTTATTGTAATTTAATTTTCATGCATTGACTCAGGAATTTGCCGGCTGCAGGCATTGTGCTGGGGGTGGGGTGGGGGGGTGGGGAAGAGGGAATGTGGCAGTGAACAAAATAGACTAAAGTCCCTGCCCTTGTGGGGGATTAGATTTTGGAGGTGAGAAAGAGACAACAAACAAGCTAAGCAAGTAAATTACCATGCAGTTAGGAGAGGATGGGCACACAGCAGGTGCTCAATTAGGGTTAGCTATTAATAGCAAAACACTCTTCACTCATTCAGTATACATCCTGGTTTTAGTTTAGTGTGTGGCCTCAGGAAGTGCATCAT
The DNA here is from genome assembly GCF_964194135.1 of Talpa europaea. Lineage (NCBI taxonomy): Eukaryota > Metazoa > Chordata > Mammalia > Eulipotyphla > Talpidae > Talpa > Talpa europaea. Next base: position 32,088,048 of record NC_140081.1, on the reverse strand, counting down.
AATGGATGCAACAAGTCTCCCGGAAAGCCTAGAGCAGAGGCTATTTGGGGACTGATGGGGGGGTTGAAGGTCTCCATGGGGGTTCTGTTGAGTTTGGAATCTGGAGGTCCCGGGAGGCGGGCAAGGTCCCAGATGGGGAATCCAGGTGTGGGGTCCACAGCCCGGAGAGAGTGCTGAAAAGTTATTAGATATGCGCACCCAGAAAGGGGCCATGATGAGAGAAGAAATTAGAGAACAGAACTGGGGGTCCCCAAATATTTGGGGGACAGAAAGGGGAGAAGACCTAGCTGTGAGAAAAGGCTACGGGGAGGGAGGAGGGTGGAAGCAGCGAGGGAGGCACAGCAGCAGGCCAGCAATGGCGGTGCACTTTGAGAGGGCAGATTCTGGGGTATTCTGAAGGTAGAGCTGACAGGACTTGCTGAGAAATTCAAAGGGGGGATGAGGTTAAGGATGACTCCCAAATTTTGAGCCACTGGAAACCTGAGGTAGGGGACTGGTGAAAGGGCTCTTCCCTCTTGGTGAAGATATCTTAAAAGCTGTAGTCCATAGGGAGGACTTGCTACGTGCCAGGTATGGGGCCTGGGGAGCCCGCGCTCGCTCTTCCCGAAACCAGTGAAGCGTTATCATCGCCACGGCCCCTTGAGCAATGAGGGTCAGTGAATTCAGAGAAGTGAGGTGAAGGCAGCGGGCCCGAGGTCACGCCACCCAGAAGGGATGGACAGCAGCGAGGTCTTGTTATGGGGCAACCCCGACCAAGTAAACAGAGCCACCCCGCGCGGCAAGCGCCGTTGGAGCATCCCCATCGGGTCCTTCAGTCCCTGGAAATCCCCACCTCCACCCCACTTTAAGCGGCCCGGACCTCCTAGTCTGCATTCAACTAACTGGCCTGGGGGGTAGGTTTAGGGGGCGCAGATGGTGGAGAGTGGAGGGACAGGGTAGACCCCCCCAAGCATGAGCCCTTCCAGCTCCGCTCCTTCCCGGGCCGGGCAGCACGACTTCACCAGGTCTCACACTTCCCTTAACTCAGCCATGTGAGGTGCAAAGCTCTGGGCGGGGAGGGGTGAGTCCTAGTTTCACCCTAAAAATGACCCTGCACTCAGGCTCACTCAGTTCTTTCTGGTGGTCTAGGGTGCAGGAAGGGACCACCCCAGTCCCGAGTCTTGGCCCTGCAGCCCTGCTTCCTACTGGCCCCAACACTCACACCCAGCTCTGGCTGCGCAAAGCCGGCCGCAGGAGGGGCTGGGAGGCGGCGGCTGGCCCCTGAGAATGGGAGGAGGTAGGGGAAGGGGATCATGCAGCTCCAACTCAGTCACACCCCAACTCTACGAGGAAAGACCTCCTAGGCCAGGGCGGCGGCTGGGATGGGGGCCCCGCGGCCCGGCTTACCTGTGTCCTGGGAAGGGAGGCTGCGCTCGGACCGGACCCGCTGCGGCTCTGACAGGACTGACACTGGAGTAGAAGCTCCCACCCCGCCCCGATTGGGATGGGGAGCAAGCACGCATGCGCAGAGACCCTCCCTCAGGTCCCCCGCCCTGAGGTGAGGGCAGGGTCATGTCCCCACCCCCAAGTGTGCATGAAGAAGGTCCTCTTGGGGGTGTGCTGCAAGCTCCTGACCTCCCTGTGTGCTCCTTGCATCCTGCTGCCGCTCTCCCTTACTACCTTGCACTCATCTGGGATGTGATTTCGTGTTTTCAGTGAGTGTGGGTTGTCACTTTTGACCCTTGAGTGGCCAGACTTTGAGATATGTTTTATGAGGGTCTGTCTGAGGCCATGGAACACGTCCTGCCTCAAGCAGACTTTTTGATAGCTTGCAGAAGGTTGTGTTCGTCAGTTTTTGGACAGAGTTGCAAGGGAAGGTCACTGTGTCAGGGATGAAAGAACCTGAGTTGAAGTGGACGTGTGTCAAATTAAAACATTCCCTAGACTCCCTTGCAGCTATGGCAGTCATATGACACAGTTCTGCCCAATGACATGTAAGCATGGGTTGTAGGGTGGAGTATATGAGAATGTCCCTAAAAGGAAGCAGGGGTGGGGGGTGACTGAGATAGTTGCAGTCCCCTTCCCTTTCTTGTCTGGATGGGGCACCTGTGGCCATGTTGGGGGCCATAAGGGGGCCCATGAAGAAAAAGTTCAGGAAACCTCAGCTTGGGGTCCTTTGAGTTGCCAAAGCAATTCTCTTTTTGTGGGAGCGAGAAAACCCCCAAACTGCCCAAATCCCCCACCCTCAGACAATGGTAAGCATTCCTTTTTCCAAGAAGCAACCCAGGACCACAAATCCAGCTGATAAACCTATGCCCTGTCCCCGCGAGTCAGCACAAGGATACTTCCTGATAGTTTTCTTGTCTCTCAGTTTAGAGCGTAACTGGGGCTGGCTTTGAGTCTGTTTCTAATGTAGGTATTCATTTCTTCAGGGATTCTATTTAATTTTTAGAGGAGCCAGTCAACTTGCTTGCTCTATTATTTCCAGTTAGTATTTTTTTTTGGGGGGGTGCACTGGATGGGCAGGGAGTAGCCCTGATAAAGCCTTATGGCCCTCATTAGCCATATTGGCCAGGAGTGTGGGGTTTTCCACCCATTCAAGGTTAAAAGGCTTTCTCAAGTTTTGTAACAGCTTGTACTTTATTATATATGCAACCTTACACATCTGCCATTTCTTGCCCCCCTCCAATGTCCTTGTCTTTGTGATATCAGGTTCTTTTTGGGCCACTGAGCTGCTTCCTCTATTCTTCTGGGGCAGAGGAGATGGAGTCCCTCAGGCAGGTGTGGACAGGTGATCTACAACTGATCATCACAGTCTTCTTACAAATATTTATACTTCAATCAGCACCTTTGGGGTATTATAACTCTTGGGGAGTTCAGGATGGGATGGAGTGAGGCTGCCCCTCATCCGCGGTACAGGTTGGAATTAACTAAGGATGGTCTACTTTGCTTCTCAGTAGGTGAACAGGAGTGCATCCTGGGACTTAGTGTGCATGGGGCATATCCTCCCCAAACTTGTTCTGGTGGGCGATGTTCTTTGACTCTAGCAGAGCCTGAGGAGGAGGCAAGAAACAGTAGGTCAGAGAGACGGCAGACCCCTTTACCTCCGCCAGGAGGCTGCCCCCACTCTAGTCCTCAATCACCCTGTCTCCTGAACTACCTCACTGCCCCCACACCACACAAAATAATCAAGAGGTAGTCATACAGAAGGGTCTCCATTCTCCCCTTTCCCAACCACAGCAGGTATTTGTGTAGTGGGGGTGAATGAGTTAGGGGGTCTTCCCGGGGCATACCTGGTTGTGGACATAGGCTTCACAGTAGTAACACCAGGCAGACAGGTCAACATAGCTGAGTACCAGAGGATGTCCTGAGGCTTCGTGGTGTTGGAGCATATGCGCGTTGATGAAACGACCGCAGTAGACCTGAGATTGGGGAGTGTTGGGTGGGAATTAGCACCCACTTGTGTTTTGCTCGTGGGTCAACTTCCACCTCAACCCCTTCCTCTGCTACATACCTGATAGCAAGACAAACACACCCAATTCTCCTGGTGCATTCCACAGTCCTGACAAGGTTGGGTCACGTCTAGGCCTGCCGCAGGTACAGGGCATATGAACTCCAAATGGGGACACCAGGACAGTGGTGTCACAGCATAAAATGTGGGCTGCAGTGGGTGAAAATAAGTTAGCTATGGTCTCCATCTCCCCATCACAAGTCCCTACTTGGAGGTACAGCTAGGCAAGAGAAGGACGTCATAGTCACAGTCTATGGCTGAGCTCACCTGGTCAGTATCAGCATGGCTCCCAAAGGCCTGCATTAGCACGGAATCATTCATGTCCTGACCTCCAGTCACGCCTCCTGGTAGACTCTCCTCTTCTGGGTTCTGGGACTCTGGGACTTCCTGGATACGCAGAGATAAGAGAGATATCTGAGGGCCTCTCTAATGGCACAAGGGGTTAAGTCTCAGCACTATGAAGCTCTCAGCAGCCACTGCAGCACGAGTTTGATCCCCGGCCAGGGAACTAACCACATGGCACAGCAGACCTCTCCTGTCTTTCCAGCTGCTCTCCTCAGCAGTGTATCTCAGTCAATCCACCTGTTCTGTTCCCCACTCTGTCTCTGGTGCATCCTCTCACCTCCCTCCTGCCCCCGCACCTCTGGGCTATACCCCAGCTCTTGTATGCATAAATAAATAAAATAAATCTTTAAAAAAAAAAGAAAAGAATGAGATATATCTGAGAGGCCCAATTCTTGCCCCTGCTTCAGTTTACCCGGGTGTAGTGGACCTTACCTGAGTTTTCTTGCCTAGTTCCAAAGCCCTGAGGTTCCCAATCAGCTCACTGGGGGATAACAGGGGTGTGGCTCCTTGCACCGGTGAAGTTGGGGGAGTCTCGTTGTTAGTATACAAGGCTGGAGCGGTCTGGCCAAGCATGGTTTCCCCCATGGCTGTCTCTGAGGGGGTCTGGTCCAGTGTGGCTTCCCCCGTGGCTGTCTCCAAGGACTGGTCCTGAGTGAGCTGCACCACAGCTGTCTCTGACTTAGTCTGACCTGCAGTGGACTCTTCCACAGATGATGTTGAAGTGGTCTTCCCCATGCCTGTTTCCAGAATGTCCCCTCCTCTTGGCACGGTCACCCCCTCATGTGAGTCAGGTTCAGCAGGTTGGGATGTATTCTTGGTGATTAACATGTAAGTGGAGGGAACCTCTTTGTCATCTGTCTCTGGAACCATGGGAGGGAGATTCTTGAGTATGGGTGCTATTCCTCTGCTTCTAATCCCTGCCCTCCTGGGCTCCCAAATGCCCCCAATTCCCCAGGCCAACTCACTCATAACCCGTAAGCTGCACCAGTATCTGCGATGGATGTGGATGGTCTCAGAGATCGAAGTCAGGGTCCCTGATAGTGGGGGCCGTGGCAGGGTCAGTAGGGGCAGTGGGTCCCCTAGGAGGGTGCGGGTGCAGGCAGCCATCGACTCTGAGATGGAGGTCAGGTTATAGCCACCCTTTGTCAAGGAAAAAGAGTGAAAAGTATATGGGGGGTTATGATTCTTCCAGGGAATTTGGGAGGCAAGATGCCGGGCCTCCCAATATCCCCTTAGGGCCCTACAATTTCTGGAGGGTAGGAGTTAGGAACAAGTGAGTAGAACCTACATCTATAAGCTGGGAAGCACCCACAGTGTGAAGTAGTTGAGGAGGGAAAATTGTGCAATAAAGCACAAGGTCACAGCAACTACAGTAACAATACTGATGGTAACATTAGTAATAGCTGACATTTTTTAAGTGCTTGCTGTGTGCCAGACCTATTCTAAGCACTTTATGCATATTACTTCACTTAATCCCCACAACCATGTATGCTCAATTTGTACAGGAACCTGAAGTCACGGTATCTGGAGCCCTGGCTACACCCACATAGAAGCCGCTGCTCTAATCTAGTACAGAAATACTGGTCTTTCTACATGAACCCCTTTTCTCATTCTCCATAGAAGCCCCAGTGAACTCTTTACAGGTAAAGAAACGAAGGCTAACAGTGGTTGGATGACTCGCTGGAGGTGACAATAACTGGGAAGAGGCATCAGGAGGGCTGGAGCCTGGGCTACCTAAGGATGGAGTTGTTCTTAACTGCCATCCCTGGGGCTTATTCCAGCCAATTCATTTCTCTTTGAGCTATTATCCTCATCTGTGTGGGAGTGAGAAGGACAGCCCTGCAGGGTGCTGAGGGGGCTAAGCAAATGCATGAACAATGCATAATCAGAAGCTACAGCACCTATGCAGTGCTTGCAATATACCATGCACTCTGCCGTTATTAGCCGCGCACATCTTACAGATGAGGAAACTGAGGCATAGGGGGTGGAATCACTGAGTAATTTACAAAAGGTCTGAATTTACTTTGTCTCAGGACCTTGCTAGAGGCAGTTCAAGCAATGGTAAAAAGTAGACCCTGGAGCCAGGCTGCCTGGATTCAAGCCCAGGCTCTGCCATTGATAAAAATGTGACCTCGAGCTAGTTTCCCTTATCTTGAGAGGAAAACACTAAAGACAATAGACCCTCCCTCATAAGGCTTCTTTGTCAAGGAAATGAATGAATACTACCACAAAGTGCCAAGAAGAGTGTTTTTCACATAAGAACATTCAAAGTTGTTAATGTTAGTGTCATTGGTGCCCAGTATGTGCCAACAGTGGGGGGGGGGGAACGACACTCAAAGGAGATTTTAGGAAACTGTCCTGAGCATCACAGCTAGCTACTAGAAAGGGCAGGACTTCAAGCCTTCCAACCCGCGCCCCCCGCCCCCACACCCCGCCACTGTGAGAAGAAGGACTGAGCGAGAGTTACCTCTAGGACTAGGATAATCCGGCCACCGGCCAAGCCCATCAGCAGGTGGGTCAGGTGGGCATAGCCCTCGGGTGACACCTGGCAGCCTCCCAAAGGATCCCCCCGTGCAGCGTCAAAGCCAGCTGAGACTAGCACCAGCTCTGGATTAAACTGAGGCAGGGAGAGAAGAGACACATGGGCATGAGGGTGGGGGCCTGGGTAGGCAGTAAGGTGAGGAGGACCCAAAGACATAGAGACAAGGACAAATGAAGACAGAGAGACGGTGACACAGACCTAGAAACACATGACCAGAAGCCTGAGAACAGAAAGGGGAGGATGTGGAGACACAAGACAGAGAGAATCAGAGACACAGAGACATGGAGTCAGATGGACAAAGACACTGGCACATCAGACACAGAGACAGGAGACACAGAGACATGAAGACACTAGAAATGGATGGATGATGACATAAGGTAGAGTCATAAGACAGAGATACAAGACACAGAGACCAATAAAAAATTTTAAAAAAGGGCCTCCCTGGTGGCACAAGGGTTTAATTCTCAGCACTGTGAAGCTCTCTGCAGCCACTGCAGCACGAGTTCCATCCCCAGCCAGGGAGCTAACACACATGGTGCAGCAGACCTCTCCTGTCTCACCCGCTGCTCCCCTCAGCAGTGTATTTCAGTCACTCTGCTTGTTCTGCTCCCCACTCTGACGAATCCTCTCACCACCCCCCATACCTCTGGCCTGTACCCCAGTTCTTGTATGCATAAATAAACAAATCTTTAAAAAAATTACTGTTTTTTTTTTTTTTTTAAAAAGGCACAGAGACATGAGATGTGGAGATTCAGAAATTAAGGAATGAATTCCTAAGGTTGGAACCAAGAGGCACCCATTCTTGCTTCCCGGGTAAGCGATGGAACACATGTGTATTGACACAGGGTTGTATACATCCAGTGCTAGACGATGGCAGTGCAAGTGACGCACAGAAAATGGTCACACACAACAATCACACATAACACACACCATCAGCCCCCCCACCCCATAGTTTCTCACAGAGGGGATTAGTCATCCACAGCCACCCCTGCAAAGACACAATCATACACATACCATCCCCACAGTCCTAACAGTCATACATGCTCACTACTGTGCCCACACAGGAGGTGATTGCTTAGTTAGTCACACACACAGAAGATAGTCACAGCCATTGCACACAGACTAATACACCTACACATCTGAACATGCACTTCCCCACAGAAGTGAGAGATGGCGCTCACTCCCTCAGTCTCTCTCTCTCTCTTTCTCTCTCTCTCTCTCTCTCTCACACACACACACACACACACACACACACACACACACACACACACACACACACACAGAAGATAGTTACCTAAAGCCATGCATGCAGTCAGGCAAATTTATACAAGTCACCTCCAGGGAGAGAGAGACACAGACAGACAGTGATGACTGCCATACATAGCCTCCCACATGCAGAAAGTCACACACCAGCTGTGACAAAAAACAAGCAGTCACATACACTATCACACCCATTACACAGGAAAATCAGTGTGACAAATAGCCACCTGTGCAGTCTCATACATACTCAGTCACAGGGGGCCACCATCACATACAAATAGGCACTAATGATGGTGTACACGGCCGCCACATAGTCACAAACACCCCCCGCCACAGCTGTCATTGCAGCCACCTCACAGGCTGCCTCACAGGATCAGGGGCCTGGAACTCTTGCACACCTGTTGCCACCCACACGGTGGCGTCACACATATCCCGAACTGTACCTCATAGGAAATGGGGAGCACTAGACGATGCCAGGCAGTTAAGTAGTCAGCGTCACCCACGCGGGGCCCATTCCAGGCCACATTGACAGTGAAGCCTGTGCCAGCAGCCCTGCCCATCTGGCTGCTGGAACCTTCATCTCCCATGGGAAAGAAGGTGCCATGATCATAGCGGTGCAGGGAGATGTACAGCACGCTGCCGGGGACAGGGCGGGAAGAGGGAACCACGGCTGGTTAGTAGCTGCCTTACTCCTGTGGAGTCCTCACCCCCGAGGCAAGCCTGCCCACCTTCCTGACACATCTGCCCCCCGCCGCAGTCCCTCACCTGGAGTCGTCCTCAAATATACGCTGAGTTCCATTACCATGGTGGATGTCCCAGTCCACTATCAGAATCCTGGAAAAAGTACAGCTCTTAAGTTACCCAAGACACTTACCCCTTGGGAGAGGGTAGGGGCTTGATCCCTGGGTTCTGTCTATAGGAGCATTTATTGTGGATGGCAGGACCTCAGGTCCCTGGGGAAAACATACACACACTGTCAGGCTTGGGAGTTCTAGCCAAGTAAGGAGGAAGCAGAGCCTGGCTCCTGAGGGTTTCATGGTGGGTTAGAGTAAAGTACTCAGAGCTGGTCCCTGGGCTCCTCTGGGAAATGACCAGGGAAATACAGCCTGGGCTTCTGTGGTGTTGGGAACTGGATCTTGGGTCTTTAGAAATAAGCTCAGGGACCTAGACCCAGGTTCTGTCAGATAGTTGTCAGGGACCAGATATGCTGAAGCGGGCCCCTGGAGCCTGTTTTATGAGCACTTTTGTGCCAAAATCTGGGGGTCCTATCTGGGCAAGCACAGAGAGGCTAGGTCCTGGGCCCTTTCCTAGAGAAGTACTAGGTGACAGAAACCTTGATTGTGCCTGGCTAGGTCCCAAGGGTGGTATAACAGGACGTGCTGAGAAAGCACAAGACAGGAGGCCCACCTCTGGCCCTCACCTCAGAGCACGCCCACTGATAGTCTGGGCATGGCGAGCAGCCACAGCCACAGAGTTGAAAAAGCAGAAACCACAAGCGGCATCTGGCTCTGCATGGTGTCCTGGGGGGCGCACCACAGCAACCCCATTCAAAACCTGGGGGAAGAGCAGGGAACAAAGGTTGGACCATCTACCTCACTGCTTCCCTCCTGTTCTTTTCCCTCTCCCCTCCCTTTCACTACTCCACCAGCTGCTAGGGGACTCCAGCCTCCATTTCCCTGGATGAATGCATCTCCCAGTGAGCAAGGCCTCTGGTAAGCTGGAAGCTTCTTTCCTCGGCCCAACTTTCTCAGTGCCCCTCACTCCGTCCTGCTTTCCTCTTCCAGCCTCAAGCCTCACCTTTCCTGACAGCACTGCTTCCACCAGCTCGCAGGCAGAGCCAGCAGCCAGTTGTGCGCAGGCAAAGGTGCCAGGACAGATGTAGATGGAGTCAAAGTTGGCGCCCTCACGATGCAGCTCCCGGGCTTTCATCTTTTCCGTGGAGCGTAAACGATCCACATACTCCATACTGGAAAACCGGGCCGGGGGTGGGGGTGGGGGACAGTCAGGTGATTCTTTACCCTCTACGGCCCCTCCCCTCCGGTGTCCTACCCACAGCTCCTCATAAGTGGGAGGATGTGTACTGTGACAGAACCCCACCTCAGGCATGGGGTCTGACCTGTGGCAGGTGAGCAGTTCGGCATCGGTGGCTGGACGAGCAGGCAGAGTGAGGCAGCGCCCAACAAGGCCCAGCTCCTCCAGACGACACATGATACGTGAAACACGCTGGGGCATCTCTGGGTGATGGCTGGTGAGGGGGGTCACCAGAGCCAAGAGCTTAGTGCTTGAGGAGGGAGAAGGGAACGCCCCTGCCCACACATCCTGGTCCTCCAGCTACATACCTGTCCCACAAGTTGTAGTGGTCCATCATTCGGTGGTCATAGACCAGCCCTGTGCGAGGCTGCAGCACTGGCCACTTCAGGACTGGGAGCTCAGGGGGATGCCATGGTCCCGCCGCCTTCTTCTTCTCCATGTAGATCCCCTCTATGTTGACCTCCTCCAGGGTCTCAACTACATGGGAGGCCACGTTTACCCTACTCTCCCACCCTGGATCCCTGTAATACTCTGGAGCTTAGTTCCAGAATCCCAAAATAAAGAGATAGAAGACTTGAAACCAGGGCCCAGTAAGAGAGAGCCTGACCTTCCCCAATCAAAGTGGCTCAGGAAAGTCAGAGAGGGGTCGGAAGAGTGTCCCCCCAGGGCTTATTGAAGGTCACCCCATCACCAAGCCCATCCCTGCCCCCTACCTGGTCTTACAAGGACCTCCCAGAAGGGTTCCAGGGCATCCAGAGTATAGGAGATCGATGTCTGGGCACTGCAGTGCAGGGGAAGGGACATGTGACTGATTAGCCCCTGGGTAGATAGCGAGGGTCCCCCGCTCCCCTTTTCCACCTAGGCTCACCTTGGGCAAGCAGCGCCAGGGGACTCCAGCATGGGGCAAGGGTCTCCCAGAAGTATGTGGAGGGAGGCACTGACACCCTCAGCCAGAGAGCAGAGGTTGTAGCCACCCTGGGAGGAGTGTGGGGGTTTCAGGAAAAAAAAAACAGACCTTACCAGTGATGAGTAGTAGTAATGATAGTGCCAGGGCACATGCCAAGCACAAGGAATTTAGAAGGTGGCTTCATTTTGTTCACTGAATAGTGAAGTGTAATGACTATTACTGTTATGCCCATTTGACATAGGAACAGCAGAGGCACCGGGAAGTTCAGTGGCTTAGATGAGAGTGGGCAACTAGTCAGTAGAAATGCTGGGAAAGAACTCCTGCCAGACTTGGAAGCTTTGTTCTTAGCCCTCTAGGATCCATGGGCCAAATGACCAAGGGGAGTGGGTCACTCACCTCCAGAGACAGGATCAGCCTGCCTCCTGCCAGGCCCATGAGCAAGTGGGTTAGCTGGGCAAAGCCTGCTGGAGTGGCGGCCATCTCCCCCTGGGGGAATGTGGAGGGTCAGTTTGGCTCTGTGTAGCTTTCTTCTGCCCACCTGTATCCCAGGGAGCCTGCCTTACCTTGGGGTCCCCTTGAAGTGCATCAAATCCAGCAGCTACCAAGACCAGCTGGGGCTGAAACTGAGTGGGGGAAATGATCACATGAGGCTACCTGCCCTCATAGCCCATCCCTCAACATTGCCCTGCCCAACACACCCCAGACCCCCAGGACCTCAAGGGCCACTGGCAGCAGAATGTGCAGGAAAGCAGCGATGTAGTCAGCATCTCGCATCCCCACCTGCACACAGAGAGGCACAATGGGGACATTCTGCCACTTGCCCTAAGCTGGCAGAAGAGCAGGGTGGGGCCTCACTTGGGTGACAAAGGGTGGGCAGACACTGACCTGGTTCCAAGGCACATTGATAGTATATCCCTGACCTTGACCAAAACCTGTGGTGGACCAGTTAGAGGCCTTAAGGTGGGGCCAGAACCGACCATGTTCATAGCGGTGGACTGAGAAATACAGGACACTAGAAGCAGAGAAAAAAGTGGGATGAGGCAACAAAAATGAACCTCTCAGTCACCCAGCCATCCGTCTACCCCTTGCTTTGCTCTAGATAGGATTTAAGGCAGTATTTTTTCCCTTTTCTTTTTTTAAGGGAAATATAAGAAATAGTGGTAAGAATCTGTTAGACAAACTTCACAGCTACATTTTAATAAATGTTGATACTATAGCTGTGACACTGAATGCAACAGATATAAAAGGATTCTTAAACTGAAGTAAAATATCTTGGAATTGGGGAATGAAACCCACGTGAAAAGTTCTGCTCTTAAGTAGGGGCATGATTGTTTTATTTTGAACTCAGATAAATGTAACTTCTAAATGTTTTAAAGTAAATTAACTATTAGTTGGGGGGCGGGAGGGGAGGGATTGGGGTCAGAATGGGGGGGTTGCAATTGTATGGGGAATATAAAAATAAAATTTATTATTTAAAAAAATAAAATAAAATGCAGAGAAAAAAATAAAAAAAGAAAAAAAGAAAAAGAAAAAAAGAAGTTCTAAATATACATGTATCAAAATAAAGAAAAATTATTCTCTTTTAAAAAAAAGTAAATTAACTATTAGAGAAAGAGAAATATACAGTAGCATATAAAAAGTATCATCAATAGGAAGAAAAGAGTAGACTTGAAAAAGTCAACTTCATGAGACAGAGTCAACAAAGAGAGACTTAACACTAAGCAAACTAAGTTTATAAAGTAAATAGGAGGAGACTTTGTAATAAGTTTGACTGATTTCCAGTGAAAGGATAGTGGACTCTAATAGCACAGGTTTACCTCCTTGCTCTCCTATGATTGATCCCAGTCAAAAAATAGTAAAGGAATTCTAAATAAGTATCAACCCACAAAGAAAGAGAATGGGAGAAAGGATTCAAGGCAATAAGGAATTTCAACAAATCCCTGGAAAACTCTCTTAAAGTTCCAGGTTGGGGAGTAGGCAACCACGATGATATGAGTTTTCCCTTCTGGAGAAATAAAATACAGATCCAGGTCACTGCACACAAAGTCAATGCTGAATAGTCAATCTTCTGAATGACCAATTCATCAAATTTACTTATTTCTTTTATGATTTTTAAATTTTTTGAAGATTTATTTATTTATGCATACAGAGATGGGGTGTAGACCAGAGGTATGGGGGGGTGGTGAGAGGATTCACCAGAGACAGAGTGGGGAGCAGAACAGGTGGATTGACTGAAATACACTGCTGAGGGGAGCAGTTGGCGAGACACACGAGGTCTACTGTGCCATGTGGGTAGCTCCCTGGCTAACCTACACATGAATTTGTACTGTAGTGGCTGCGGCTAGCTTTATAGGTTGCGTCTTAACCTCTTGTGCCACCAGAGAGGCCCTGTTTATTTTTTTAACTACTTAGTTTAGTTTACTTATTTTCCTTACCTTTATAATATAGTATTATTTTAATAGTATTTTAAAGACTGTCTAGTAGTATTTTAAGGATCCCAGGCCCCTACTGATGGAGTTAACAGATTGAAAGATAGGGAGCTAGGAGACTGAGGGGCATGGATCATTTTTTTTCCATTTATACATTCTTATTCTTGAGGAAGAATGCATTGAATATATTTATAATGCTTTATATCTATGCACAGACTCAATAAGACTTCCACAAGAAGCTGCTCATACATTTATCTTGACAAAAAGAATGATTAATGAGGGCACAAGGGGTTAAGATGCAACCTATGAAGCTCTCTGCAGCCACTGCAGCATGAGTTCGATCCCCAGTCAGGGAGCTACCCACATGGCACAGCAGACCTCTCCTGACTCACCCGCTGTTCCCCTTAGAAGTGTATTTCAGTCAATCCACCTGTTCTGCTTCCCACTCCGCCTCTGGTGACTCCTCTCACCCCCTACACCTCTGGCCTGTATCCCGGTTCTTGTATGCATAAATAAATACATTAAAAAATGCCAATGGGCCTCCCTGGTGGAGCAGGCAGTTGAGCGCAGTGCTGTGAAGCTGTCTGCAGCCTTTGCAGCGCAGGTTTGATCCCGGCTGGCCAGCGAGATACCACATGGTGTGGCAGACCTCTTCTGTCTCACCCGCTGCTCCCCTCAGCAGTGTATTTCAGTCAGTCTGCCTATTCTGTTCCCAGCTCTGTTTCTGGTGAATCCTCTCACTCTCCCACACATCTGGCCTGTACCCTGGTTCTTGTATAAATAAACAAATCTTAAAAAAACCTGCCAATATTAAAAAAATGATTAATAATATCAAGGGATTCTTGTTAATTTGTTTAGGCATGATACCATGGTAATGCTTTAAAAAAGGTCCTATGTTTCAATGATATATTCTGGAATATTTACAGAAGAAATGATATGGTATCTGGGACTAACTTCAAAATAATACAGGAGGATAGCAGTAAGGGGAGGTATAGATAAACCATGATTGGCCAATAAATTCATAAATACTGAAGCATTCAATTAAAGCCAGAAATGAACAAAATAAAAAACACAACATAAATTAATAAAGATTAATATTAATACTAACGATGACCCAAAAAGCCTAAGGCTATATTTGAAAAAATAAATACACAAACTTTTGGCAAGGCTAAGGGTAAAACAAGATGTGCAACCCCAAGAAGAGACTCCCTTTTTTCTGGCAGTTGGTAGGATCCCATCTAATATCCAGCTCCTTACCCTCATCCCCTAACGTTGAACCTGTCAGTGGACATTTTCTGCCCTTGTCCCCGGGAAATAATGCCTTTCAGGAAACAGACCCACATACACCACAGCAGAACAGCCTCAAGACAGACATCTACAACAGTCCTTCATTCTTAGGTACAATGGTCAAATAAAGATCACTCCATAGTTGAAGAAAACCACCAGCATAAAAGGACCAATGAAAAACAATTCAACAAACTCCAGAACAAACAAACAATTCAGAGAACAGAAGAAAATGCAAAACATTTCTAATCAGTACTATAAATAAAGAAGATTAGAAATGACAGGTAATAGAAACGAGTGCTTTGGAGATTAAAAGAAGATCTAACTACATAATTCATCAGAACTTGAAGATAAAGTTGAGAACATCTCCCAGGACATAAAGCAATAGAAAATATGAGGTAAAAACTAAGAGATATAGAGGATCAACCCAACAGGTCTAACACATGACTAACAGGAAGAGACTAGAGGGCACACAGTAGAACTCATCAAAGCTCTAATAGAAGAAAATTTCCAAGGATTTTAAAAAGGAAGTCTATCTACTTCTAAACAGAATGAGGAGGCTGGTGTAAAGGTTCAGAACACCAGGGAAAAAGAGAAGAACCTAAAACCTTCAAAGAGAAAAATAATAGATCATTCAGAAATGAATGAAAATCTGATTGACATCAGACATCTGTCAGCAATACTGAATATTGGAAAATAATAAAGCAACGTTTAGAGAACAACCAACCTAGATTAGATAATAGGCCATGGGCTCTATGAATCTATGTGGTCCTTTGATAGAAGGCTGGATAAAACAATAACTGCTTAGAAGAGTTTCCTACTGACGAGCATGCGTTTAATTACTTTCTACAGTAAGGGTGAACGGCTGTCCTTTCTGGAGAGAAATCTGGCCATAGATCCCTGAATTTATTTATTTTTTAAACATTTTTTAAAATTTACTTTTATTTATTTATGCATACAAGAACTGGGGTGTAGAGTCTCCCTGGTGGCACAGGGGTTAAAGTCTCAGTGCTATCAAGCTATCACCAGCCACTGCGGCATGAGTTCAGTCCTGTCAGGGAGCTAACCCACATGGCACAGCAGACCTCTCCTGTCTCGCCCGCTGCTCCCCTCAGCAGTGTATTTCAGTAGATCTGCCTGTTCTGTCTCTGCCAGATCTGCCAGTTCTTGTATGTATAAATAAATAAATCTTAAAAAAAAAAGAGCTGGGGTATAGACCAGTGGTATGGGGGGTGAGAGGATTCACTAGAGACAGAATGGAGACCAGAACAGGCAGACTGACTGAAATACACTGCTGAGGGGAGCAGCAGGCGAGACAGGAGAGGTCCGCTGTGCCATGTGGGTTAGCTCCCTGGCAGGGGATCGAACTCATGTTGCAGTGGCTGGTGATAGCTTCATAGTGCTATGCCACCAGGGAGGCCCCAGATCCCTGACTTTAAACCTTATCAAGTCTCTGACCAGCAATCCACTATTGGCAATTCATCCTAAGACATATTCAGAAAAGTGTAAAATTATATATTTACTAGGCTATTCACTGTAGCAAAAACTAGGATGCATTATCAATGTCCCAGGGTTAAATGACCAGAGGCACAGCCATACAATAGAACATTGTACAGCCCTTAAAGAGAATGAGGTGCTTTTAAGAGGCACTACATGGGGACATGTCAATGGAATGCTGTTAAAGGCAAAAAGCAAGTTGCTGAAGAACATATAGAGAGTACTGTTTCATTAGGCAGTGCATTAAAAATAATTATCATAATGAATACTCATATATTTACAGGAAAAATTTTGAGGTGATGGGAATTACAGGAAGCTCACTACTTTAGACATTTCTGTATTAATTTTTTTTAAATAAATATGTAGTCTACTATGATAATCAGCAAAAACATAGTAGTAATTTAAGGTTCACTCCAGTTCCAGGGTAAATTAGTGTGGGCAAGATCTCCAAATACTTATGGGCACAAATCTTGTCTCTTCCATTTCTTCTCTGTGTTTTCTCCTAAACCTGTAAGCCTCAGTTCCCCCAGCTATAAAATAGGGAACCTAACAGTTCATTCCTCAGAGTGAAATGAAAAGAACAGATCCACAGAGAGCAGCCAGAGCCTGGTGCTAGAATGAGTCCAAGAAATAGGACTGTCTTCCCTCCCTTCCTGGGCTCCTTCTGGCTAGACATGAAGGGTGGGTGGTTGCTCAGAGTCTATCATCTAGGGTGGCACTTGGGGCATACCTGGGATCCTTGTCAAAGGCAAACTGTGTCCCCTGACCATGGTGCACATCCCAATCCACGATAAGGACCCTGTGAGCGAGAGAAGGGGGCACTATGTAAAAGGATCAATGTGCATCTCAGGGAAGAGTCCAGACCAGATACGCCTGTGCCACCTCCATCACACCCACTGTGCTGCTTGCTACTGACCTCTTTATGCCATGCTTCTGTTGGGCATAGCGGGCAGCCACAGCCACATGGTTGAACATGCAATACCCATCCATGAGACTGTGCTGGGCATGGTGTCCAGGAGGCCTGGGCAGGACAAGGAAGACCACAGATTGTGGGAGGGATCTTTCTCTGTAGAGACAAGCTCTCCCCTTTTCTCGTGGACCACCAACTCCCCCAGTGCCAATGCCTACAAATCTTCCATGAACTGAGGAACTGGGGACCTTGGACCCACGATCCTAGTCTACAGCTCTCTCCAAAGGAAATTTCATAATAATTAAAAGTATCAATGCATATACTCAAACACCCAGTAATTTGGGGTCATTCCTGGGGACTCAGCCTAGAACCTATATAACAAAAAGGGAGAAATAACATGTTTATAAATGGACAACAATATAGACTACGGCAGTTCTTGGAAAAAGCAACTGATTGGGTGGGGGAACTAAAACAGCCATGGGCAGGCAACTGGTTAACTTCCTGTGCATTTACAAAATGACCTTCTACACAGGTCTAAGTTCCATACTGTCAGAGTAGATGTGTAAGTAAAAAATGCATGGTATGGAAGTGAGAGTGTCACGTGCGACCATGATTTGTGGCTAAAAACAGGGGTGGAAGGGAAAGGCTATATCTTTTGTATTTCATCAGTTCTGGGATGCCAATGATAAGATGTACTGTGATTTTATGTGCCAACAACAAAGCAGAAGATGCCAACCGAATTCTAAGAAGCCACTGTTTGTACAACGTATCTGAGATCAAGATATTACAAAAAAACAAGTCCCTTAGAATCAACAAAACATGGTATTTTATTCTATGAATAAGCAGACTATTTCTGGAAGGACACATGAGTCATTAGTTGCAATGATTACCTCCCAGGAAAGAAAGCTGGTGTCTGGGGGTGGGGGCGGCAGTAGGGAGACTTTTTTGTAGCCTCTTTTGTACCATTTTTTACTCCTGAACCACATGAATACACGACCTATACCATTACATTTTACATTTGAAGAATGGATTTTTTTTAACGTAAAAAGGAAAATGCTGGTGGGTCCTACCTGACGATGGCCATGGCGTTCCGGATCTCAGCCCCCAGAACTGCATCTACCAGCCTGAGGACGGAGCCTGAGGCCAAGCAGGCACAGGTGTATGAGTTCTGCAGAGATAGTGAGGAGCCAGAGAGGGAGCAAGGGAGAGAGCAGCCCTGTCCACTCAGTTGTTCCCCCCAGGGTGGGGTGGGTGTGGGGATGAGGGACCCCAGGATTGCCACCACCCCCTGACTTCACAGTTCTCATCCATACCGGATGTAGATAAACTGAGTCATAGGTGTCTGCTAGAATGCGGAGTTCCCCCTCATTCATGTACTGAGTTGTCTCCATCAGATCAATGTATTCCAGGCTACAGACACAGATAGGGGATGAGAGTCAGAGGCCCACCTTCCTCCTTGTCCCATGTTACAGGCAGTACCACTGAGGTACAGGGAGACTTGCCCAAGGTCTCAGAGCCCATGAGATTCCTCCCCAAAGCATCTGCCTGCCCTGGTTCACTCGGGCAGTTCTTTCCCATCCCTACAAGGCTCCCCAGTCTTCACCTGTGAACCAACATCAGTTCTTCCTTCTCAGCAAACCGGGCCTGGAGAGACATGTAGATTAAAGGGCTAAGGTACTGGCTATGCCCAGCTCCGGCCCTCCACCCAGGGTGTGGGCTATGGACTCACCTGAAAGGACACACAACGGTTGAGGAGGCCCTCCTGGATGAGCTGCTCTTTGATGGCATGGAGCCGCTCAGGGCATTCAGGGAAGCTGGATTCACAGAGATACAGCAACACACACAAAGATATGTATGGGGACACTGGCGAACACCACATCCTTTCCTGCCACATCTCCCCCAACCACTGTGGTTGCTCATGCCAGAAAATTTGGAGTCATTGTTGGTGACTGTTGGCTCCATTCTCACAATATAACCAAAGTCTGTCCCCTTCTCATTGCCTCCATTACCTGTGCTCCTCACTGGCCTCACTGCTTTTACCCTCCCACATCAGTTCTTTCTCCTCATTGTAACTACTGGTCAAAACCCCAAACAGTTCATATGTCTCCTCCACTCAAAACCTTTTCATGACTCCCATCTCATCCAGAGCAAAAGCCAAAGTCCTCCCAATGCCACACATAATCTTCCCCCTGTATTCAATAAATGAAATCTTTTGCCATCATGAGTCCTATGTGGGGACGAGGAGGTACTAAACTGGTAAACATGTTAGTATAATAATTAAAAAAAATGACATGGGCTAGGAAAATCTGGAAGAAGATAGGTGTGGAGGAAGAGAAGTGACCAGGTAAAGCACTCTCTGAGAAAGTCCCTTTGAGATGTGAATATTAAGTGGGAAAGGAGAAGGTAGAAATGAATCTTTGGGAAAGGTATCAGTCAGGGTAAAGAGCTGAGACAAGAGAGTACCTGGCATGTTGGAAGAACAGTGTGAGTGAAGTAAAGGTAAGAGAAGCAAATGAGCCAGAGGACTGGCTGAAGAGGTCACCAAGGTGGTGTGGAAGCAGGTCATGTGGAACCTTAGAGTCCAGCATGAAGAATCTGAACTTTGCCTGGAGGGCAAAAGCTTGCCCTTGAAGGACTGTAAGAAAGAGAACATCATCTTGTACATATTTTTTTTTTACTACAGTGTGGAGAACAGAATAGGGTTGAGGGTAGAAGCAGGGGACTGGTGAGTAGGCCTCTGCAAGTCTAGGTGAATGATTGTGGTGGTGGTAGTAGAAGTGGTGAAGAGAGGTGAGATATTGAATAAATTTCAAACAACCAAAAGAATTTGCTGATGGATTACAAGTGTGAAAACTACAGTGAGTGGGAGGCATAATTCTTCAATTTCAATACAAAAACCCCTTTCTCAAGGAAGCCTTCTGGAAACCCTGGCTGTTAGTGGAGGACTCTCTAGTAAACACTCTGGAATCCCCTGGTCTTAAGTCCTCATTCATTGAACACATCACACTGCTGTTGGCTGTTTAATGATCTACTCTCCACTTACCCACCAGCGTCTTGAGAAGGGACCCTCTCTGTCTTGCCTAACATGTCTGTATCACCAGCTCCTGGCACACAACAGGCACTCAACAAATGTTTGTTGGCGGAATGAAAAGAACCCATTCAAGCTGGTACTCCACCTTCCTAAATCATCTGCTTCTGGTCTCTAGGGTAGTATAAGAAAGTACTGGTTTTTGCTAATGGGCTCTAAGTGTGTGTAATTGTGTGGGTTGGGGACAACCTGGAGGAGTCAGCCTCACCTGTCATCCCAGAGGCAGTAGAATTCATTTAGCTGTTCATCAAACACCAAGCCAGTGCCAGACAGTATCTTGGCCTCAAGGTTCAGATCCTGCAGGGAAAAATAGGAGAGACATATTCATTAAGGACCTGAGTCAGAAGGAGTAAACTACACTGTCCAGGATGGAGAACCTCAGGGTTTTAGTTGTGACAGGAAGGTACACTGGGGCCAGGCCCCGCTCACCAGTCCTTGCAGCCCCACGACTAGGTCTTGCTCGGTCGCTTGGCTGAGCTTCTTCATTCTGCCTTTCTTCTTTACCTCTGCTAGATTGGGGCTGGAGTGGAGTGCAGCACCCTTTTTAATACCTCGCTTCTGCCAAACAGAGAGAAGGGTCAGAGTCCAGTGAACGGCCCGCTGCTCCCCCTCCCCCTCATCTGCAGGTCTGGGGCCTCACCGAGGTGATGCTGGAGTCCTGAGGGGGAGAATGGGGGTTGTGCCTACTCCTTCGCTGCCTGATGGTGGTGGAATCCTGACCGTGGGAGGTCATGGTCGGGGAGACTTCACCCCTGCCGCGGTTCTGGGGGTGGGGTGGATGTGACTGTGAAAGGGCTGGACATCCCAATCCCTGGGGACCCCACATCCCAGCTCCTTCCCAGGCCCCGCCCCCTACTCTAGTCGCCATCCCTTCTGCCAACCTATTCCCCACCGCCTCCTAAGCCCCGCCTCCCTCCAAGCCCCCTCCGTTTACTAGGGTGTTCATTCCACCTGGTCCCGCCCATTCAGTGAGGCTCCACCCGCTTCCACCATTCTTTCCCTTTGAAAATCTCGCCCCTTCACTGAGTAATTAGCCCAGAGGTTTTAGGGCCCGCCCTTTGCGGCTAATCACCGCCCCTTCCGCTTTTCCGAACCGCCTCCCTCCCATTCCCAGACCTTTCCAATCCTCTCAGGCTCTTCCAGACCCCACCCGCTCGCAAGCCAACTCTTTCCAGTCAATCGCCCGGGATAGCCACCCAGCTTTTCCCTCAGACCCAGCCCTGGCCCTGACTCCACCCCTAGCGAGCCATTAACTCCACCCCTTATCGGGAGACCCGCACCTTCCACCGGGTCAGGTCCCGCCCCTACGGTCTCCACAAGCCCGGCTCCTCGGGGGTCTTCCCCTTTCCTCCCACCAGACCCCACCCCCTGCTCAGACCCTACCCCCAAGGCTTCACCGAGCCTTTTCAGTCGCTTCGGAGCCGCCCCCCGCCAGTCCCCATCCGGCCTGCCCCCCGTCGTCGACACCGCCCAATCCTGTCAGCCTCACTCACAGTGCCCTGCCCCTTTCTCAAACTCCGCCCAGGACTCGCGCAAAGAGATTCCCGGCGACCTGGGGGGCCGAGGGGGCCTGAGCTCCTCTTTTCCATTGGACCGAATCTCTCCACAGCCCGCCCAGGTCCCGCCCACCCACACTAGCGATCCAGTGGTAACGCTGCCGCTCAACGGCCGACACCGTTGGTGCCCCGCCTACCGCGCGAGTTCTTTAACAGACTTGTGCGTCCGCGCGCCACACGAGCGGTATTGCGCCTGCGTCAGGCGCGGGTTTTCGGGTGACGCGCGGGCTCGCGCCCTCCCCTCCCCCCATGGCCGCCGCCTTCGCCGCCCTGGTTAAGGTGGCCCCCGCGCCGCCGTCCCTGCCCAGTCACCTTAGGAACCCTCGGGACTTGTGCCAACAGTGCCGTGCGCTGACTCGAGAGCAAGCCAGCAAGCGAGAGAGTTAGGAAGGGTCGTCTTGGCTCCTACCAGCGGCTTCCCGCGCGGCGCGCCTTGATGACGTGCGCGGACGGGGCGGCTGGGCAGGGAGCGCGGTGGAAACTACTTGTGTGGCGGCCAGGGTGGGAGTGGTGATGAGAAGTGTGGTGGGGCTGCTCTGAAAGATCACTGAGGTGGCACCCAGGAAGCACTTTCCAAGTGCCAACTATTAATAGAATGCCCGGGAAATGGCTGCGAGGCGCGAGGAGTCGGAGGAGGGGCGAGTGTTTTTGTGGGACAGGCATTGTAAACCGCAGTTCTAGGAGGTAGTTCCCATTATTAAGGCTGCTAGGCAGATAAGGAAACTGAGGTTACGAGAGTCTCAGCCATGTGACCTGGGGCAAGTTGCCGAATGTCTCTGTGTTTCAGTTTCCTCATCTGGAGAATTGTGATAATAGTTCCCCGAGGCCAGAATGGACTTGGCGAAGGGGAGCTTTTCTTGGGCGGCAAATCCCCCCGCCCCCAACGTCAGACCCCCTCCACTGGATAACTTTGTTCCCGAGCTGTAATGGAAAGTGTATGGAGGCTAGAGGGAGTTGCCCTAGGTGCCCCTCCCAACTCTCCGCCTCCGTGTCTAAATGTCTAAATTGCAGCCCCACGGAGGCCGGTTTGTCCTCCTAATCTCCCGCTCTCATTCTTTGCCATTTCCTACCGGGCTGTAGGCTGGGGCCAGAGAGATAAGCGGTCTGGGCTTCAGCATCGCTGACTAACAAACAGATTGACAGCCCCGCAGCCCAGTAGGCGTTGGGCCTTCTGAACCTCGAAAACCCCAGTTCCAGCCTGCTCTTCCCTTCCACTCTTCCTGCATGAACGTGTCTTTTGTCCCAGTGGAAGAGGGTCATGGATCTAAGACCTTTAAACCACACACATTAAAGAAAACAGAGTGATAGACACGAGGAACATTCTGGGGTTGTGATGCCTGCAAAATGATAGAACAGGGAATCTTGAAAGGGCCAAGATCCATTTTCTGGATAGTGAAAATAGAAGTTCCTATAGAGTAGAGGTCAGCAAACTTTCTATAAAGGGCCAGATAGTAAATATTTTAGGTTTTGCAGGCCACATACCACCTCTGTGGCTTATCTATCCCTCCCGTCCTTCTCTCCTTTCTTTCCCATAAAAAAATGTGAAAACGGACTGCAATTTCTCCTTGCCCAGGAGGCCATAGTTTGCTGATCCCTCTTGCAGAATGTCAGTCTTTGGTCTCTTTTATCTGGCTGGGATTCCTTTACAGGATGAGTGCAAAGTTTCCATGATTGCTGAGGAGAGGTCTTCCCTTTTATGCACTATGTGAGGACAGGGATTAATGAACAGGGTCAGGTCATTTCTGCTATAGGTCAAGCATATGTTCCTGGATAGAGTGAGGACAGGGATTCCTACAGTTTCTATAGTGTTCTTCTACTGAGCCATGGGCGGTTTCTATAGAGTTTTCAAGACAGGTGTTTCTAGAGACTGCAGGCTAGGGATTCCTGTACAAGTTCAGGATGGGGCTCCTTAGTCTGTATTATGACATGTTCCCATGAAGAGATCAGGTGGTACAGTTCAGGTACGGGTACAGGTACAATTTAGGTGGCACAGGTGTTTCTGCACAGGTTCAGAGTTGTGTTCATATAGACGGGATCAAGTGTTTTGTCCAGATCCAGTTAAGAAATTGTTATTGATTGGACTAAATTATGCTAGTTGCTATAACCAACCAACTCAGAGTCTCAGGCTTAACACCTTAATGTTTTATTTCTTGCTCATACAAAATGCAATGTCAATATTTACTACTGGGCATTCATGAACCCAGAACAACTTCCATTTTGTGACTCGGCTCTCCTGTGAGTCTTTGGAGTTGTCACAATTTAGTTGACAGTTGGGGAAGAGAGGCTTCTGTGAGAAGCTGTTACAATCTGGTCTTGGAAGTGGTGTCTACCACTGTCTATATTCCTTTGGTCAGAACCCTGTCACATTTCCACATCTAACCGTAAGGGAGGTTGGGAAAGTGAGTGAGCTCAGGAAGAAAGGGAACAAGGTTGAAGAGCCTATAGCAGTGACTGCTGTAGGATTCTGTAGACTCCATAAGTGCTGTGCTGTCCAGTGTGGTAGCCACTAGCCACGTATGGTTACAGAGCCTTTGAAATGTTGCTTATCTTGTAGATTTAAAGGAATTGGTATGAATATCCCAATAACTTTTATACTGACTGTGAAAATGAAATATTTTAATATATTGGGGAAAGTAAAATGTGTTATGAAATTAATTTCAATTCTTTTTAATGCATCCATGTGAAAATTTAGAATTACACATGTGACTCATATTTCTTTTTTTTTTCAGATTTATTTTATTTATTTAAATTTGTGTTTAGTTTTGTAGAAGACACAGAATCCTTGTTCTTTTCTTTTTTTTAAAGATTTATTTATTTATACAAGCACTGGGTACAATCAGAAGCGCGGGAGGGTGAGAGAATTCACCAGAGGCAGAGCAGGCAGAAGGACCAAAGTACACTGCTGAGGGGAGCAGCAGGCGGCAGGAGAGGTCTGCGCAGCATGCGGGACCCTCCTACGTGGCCAGGGAGCAGCCGGGGATTGAACCAGCGCTGCAGAGGCTGCGGGCAGCTTTGCAACCCAGTGCTCAACCGCTGTGCCACCGGGGAGGCCCAAGATTTATTTTATTTATTTATGCATACAAGAACTGGGGTGTAGGCCATAGGTATGGGGGTGAGAGGTTTCACCAGAGACAGAGGAGGGAGCAGAACAGGTGGATCTACTGAAACACACTGCTGAGGGGAGCAGCGAGAGAGACAGGAGAGGTCTGCTGTGCCATGTGGGTTAGCTCCCTAGCCAGGGATCGAACATGTGCTACAGAGGCTGCAGATTGCTTCATAATGCTGACACTTAACTCCACGTGCCATCAGGGAGACCCCCATATTATATTTCTATCGGACAGTGTTGTCATAGAGGATTCTCTTTAAAGTTCTTGTGTGGGGGTAGGCATGTCTATAGAGTCAAGTTAGTGTTTTCTGTCAGGGGTCAAGAGAAAGAATCTGTTGATAAGGCAGGTTTGTAGGAAAAGATGAGGAGTGGAGACACTGTAGAGTGAGAGGGAAGGGTGTGAAGGCATTTTTTTTTTCCTGTGAAGGTTAAGATTAGGTATTCCTTTAGCAGCCAGAAAAACAGTTTTCTGTAGAGAGTCATACTCAAGCCCGGGATTTCTTCTTTTTTTTTTTTTTTAAACTTTTTTGGGGGGATTTATTTATTTATTTATACAAGCACTGGGTACAGTCAGAAGCACGGGAGGGTGAGAGAATTCACCAGAGCCAGAGCGGGGAGCAGAGCAGGCAGACTGACGAAGTACACTGCTGAGGGGAGCAGCGGGTGGCAGGAGAGGTCTGCGTGCCATGTGGGACCCTCCCCTGGCGGTGGGGATCAAACTGGTACTGCAGAGGCTGCGGGCAGCTTCGCAACCCAGCGCTCAACCGCTGTACCACTGGGGAGGCCCGGAGGCCCGGGATTTCTGATTGGGATTAGAGCTAAATTCCTGGAGACGACAGATCAAGTGAGGTTTGGGACAGGTGGTCATGTTGATTCGGGCTATGGGTTACTTAACAAGGGTAAGACAGAGGTTCCTATGCAGTGCAGATGTTTTTATACTGGTTCACTTCTTGGAAACCTCTCAAGAGCCAAAGGTTCCTATTGAGTATTAAGAGCAGGGTTTTCTATACCAGCTCAGGTCAGAACTTCCTGCTGGGGGGCCTCCCTGGTGGCTCAAGGGCTTAAATCTCAGCACTGTGAATCTATTCACAGCCACTATAGCACGAGTTCCATGCCCGGTCAGGGAGCTGACCCACATGGTGCAGCAGACCTCTCCTGTCTTGCCTACTGCTCCCCTCAGCAGTGTATTTCAGTCAGTCTGCCTGTTCTGCTACTCACTCTGTCTCTGGTGAATCCTCTCACCCCCCCTACCACCTCTGGCCTACACCCCAGCTCTTTTATGCATAAATAAATAATTAAAAAAAAAACAGAACAACTTCCAGCTGGGACTCAGAATGTGATCCCAAGCAGGATCAGGACATACTGAGGAAGGACACTTTCCTGCAGAAGTTCAGGTTAGTGTTTCTTCTGTTGGATCAGGACAGTGGCTCTTCTGTACTTCTGGGACAAGACCAGGGCAAGGATGTCATAGAGAGTCACATCAGGGCTTCCCATGCAGCATAAGGAGAGCTTTTTGAGAGCAAATTTAGGTCAGCGTCCTGTAAATGCATCAAGTTAATTTCTGTTGAGTCAGGAAAAGGCTTTCTGCAGAGAGTACAGTCAGTTTCTAGTACAGTCGTAGGCCGGGCTTCCTGTAGAGGGTCAGGGCAGTGGAGCTAACAAAGCATGAGGATGGGGAGTCCTGTACAATGCTGGGCTTTCCTGCCACAGGGTCAGACAAGGGTTTTCTGTGTATGTTCAAGACTGAGGTTCCTATAGAGAGTTGGCTCCTGGGGAGAGATCAGGTGTTATGCAGAGGGATGTCAGAGGTCATTGTAAACAAAGAAGGCCAGGGCTTCTCCACTTAATCTGGGTTCCAGGAGAGGCTGAAGATGGGGATTTCTGGAGCGAGAGAGCCAAGTCCCTGGATCAGAACTAGCTGTTACTGGGAGTGAAGTGTTCCTAATGTGCTCCCTGGGGGGCAGGGCTGCAGAACAATGTGAAGACAGAGGTAACCTGTCCAAGGTCAAGACATGATTCCTCCAGGGCCTCCCCGGTGGCACAGCGGTTGAGCACTGGGTTGCAAAACTGCCCGCAGCCTCTGCAGCGCCGGTTCAATCCCCGGCTGCTCCCCGGCCACCAGAGGAGGGTCCTGCATGGCGCGCAGACCTCTCCTGCCACCCGCTGCTCCCCTCAGCAGTGTACTTCGGTCCTTCTGCCTGCTCTGCTCCCCGCTCTGGCTCTGGTGAATTCTCTCACCCTCCAGCACTTCTGACTGTACCCAGTGCATGTATAAACAAACAAAAACAAACAAATAAATCATAAATAAAAAAAAAGAAAAAGACATGATTCCTCCAGAGACAGGGTCAGGACAGGTGTTCTGTAAGGGGGAGTGCAGGGGCTTCCTTACAGTGTAAGTTCAGAGTAAGTTCAGAGATTCCTAAGCGGGGGTAAAGGGGTAGTGGCTGTGCCCTAAGAGGCAGGGCTTCCTCCCATGCAAGCTGAGGGCTGGCATTCCCGTCCAGGGTCAGGGCACCTTTCCTGCTAATCAGAGAAAGTCTCCTCTTCAAATGAAGGTGAGGGCAGCTGTTCTTACACAGGGTGAAGACTGGGGTTCCTGAACTAGGCAGGGCCAGGTGCGTTCCCAGCACCTGGCTCTGAGAGGCTTCCAGTTGAAGACAAGGACAGGGGTTCAGGACCAAGGCAGTTCTGGAGAGCCCTGTGGTGAGAGATTTCTGTGACTCTGCAGTGGGCTAGCAGGGCAGCCAGCTGGCAGGCTGCTGTTCTTTTGAGGACAGCTGCTTCTCCACGCTGTGTTCAGAATGTGTGGCGGGCCTGAAGGAGGGGAGAAGCCATAAAGAGAAAAGCAGCCCATTTGTGAGCGAGACTCACTTGGGGGGGGCACCCCATCCACAGTCCACTCCTTAAACTCAGTGTGGTCAGGACAAGTTCATCAGTCCTGAGTTACACTTTTCCTGAGCGAAGTGTGTAGTTAGGAGTATACAGCCATGTGTCGCTTAACGATGTTTCAGTTGATGACACAGATGGCAGTGGGCCCAATGGGCTGTACCTTACAGCCTAGGTGTGTGGTAGGCTACACTAGCTAGGTTTGTGTAATCACATTCTATGATGTTTGCTCAATGAGGAAGTCACCCAAAGCTGCATTTCTCACCCTTGTTCATTAAGGGACATATGACTGTCCTTCCTCGTATTTTCCTTCAGGTGTTGATGAACTAAAGCAACTGAGGCCTCCCAGCTGCTGATGACCCACAGTGAACACTTAGTAAATGGTGCTGCTGACTGTAGAAGCTGCTGGGTATTATGGCAGCTAAGTCACAGAGCCTGGCACGCCTGTGTCACCAGCTGTGTGGCCCCAGGTAAGCCACTTCACCTGTGTGGCCCAGGATATCACGTGACTCAGCACACGCTCTTGGGTAAGGGTTTGTTAATGGAAGAATAGATCCCCCTTCAGTGGGGAGCAGTTTGCCCAGGTGAGTGAGTAGTTGTGTTGGGAAGGGAATTAACACTGTGGGGAGCCGCATCTACCAGATCTAAATATCACCCCTAGAGTCTATTTTGTCCTAATCTCCTCCCCTCCTTCTCTACCATTTCCCACAGGGTTGCAGGCCGAGCTGGGCTGAGAGAGATAAGAGATGAGTGACAGGAAGGCCCATGGGCAACCCCACAGTGCCACAATGGCCTTCTGACCTTCTTGACAGCCACCATGCCAGCCCCTTTCTCCCTTTCCTACCCTGAACATGTTTTTATGCCTTGGGAGGGGTCTCTAACATACGCTGACTGAAACTATGCATGTTGTTACCTCCACAAACAAGTATACACAGAGTGACGCACATTGTCAGCCACTCAGAGACACTGTGATGTGGCACTGTCTGTGTGATCCACTCACATGAACCCCGAATTGCACAGAAACGCTGCCATTACCAGACCCACAGGCACCCTGACACACCGCTGACCCACTGTCACGCCTCCACACACAGCACACACGGTCCTTGCTTACCATTCCACAAATGTTTATTGCCCAGTACACATGTCCCACTGTCTCAGATCACCCTCAGTGGCACATAAACACAACCCCTTGTGTTTCTTTGACACACTGTGGCACACATTTCCACCTCCTCTCATACAAGCACCCATGCCCTGTCACTTACAGTCACCTGTGTCACTCAGGCGCTCTCACCCAGCCTGACTCTGAGCGTCACAGAGGTGCAGCACACACATTGGCACCAACAGTCACACAGCATGGAGTCACATGCCATCTCATACAACCTGGACGCTGTCACACACAGTTTCATGTATGCTGTTACAGTCACACACCATGCCGGCCAGCAGAGCGGTGCAGCGGAAGCGTACTGGGCCCGCGATCACATACTGGAACGGTCACGAAGCGTCACGTGGGCTCTCACAGTGCTGTAAGCTTTCATGAAAGAGCCACGGACATGGATCCACACCCCACCTACCGCTGCTCTTTATTTAGTCCCACACAAACTCACACCTCCAATTTCAGGACTCTGATGGTTTTATTTTACAAAAACTTAAGACAGCCCAGGCCAGGGAGTGTCTGGGGCCCAGAGGGTCGGGTTGCACAGACTGATGACTAGAGGGGAGGTGCGGCTCCCCATCTGCCCCTGAGACCATGCTCTGTGCCCTCAGGAGCTGAGTGGAGCCACCACGGTGGTGGTGGTGGTGGTGGTGGTGGGAGGCACAGGGCCTGTGGGGAAGGAGGCCGAGGGGGAGCCCAACAGGGGTCCTGGGAAAGGCATGAGATGGCTGACAGGCCCCGACAGCACCACAGGACCCAGGCCTTGGTAGAGATGGGCAGTACCGGATGGGCCCAGTGTCAAACCTGAGGCCACCTCCCCACAATTCCCACTATTACTACCCCCAGCCACCACCATGAAGCCGCCAGCTGATCCTTCTGCTGGTCCTGTACTTCCCAGGCTTGACCCCCGTTTCTTTTTCCCTTTTCCAGATGCCTTGCGGTTTCGAGTCTGAATACCATCCTTTCGCATGGTCAGTGGCCGGTTTACCTGCCAAAAAGGAGGCCATAGGCGTTTCGCAACTCCATTCCCTTGCCTCTATGACTAGCCCGGGACCGGGATGCCCTCTCCATCCCACTTTCTAAGAATAAGGAATTGTTCAAGGGCTCGGATCGGGTGGGTGGGGGGAAGCGGGGGCAAGCAGCCAGTATGGAGCTCCGAGGTCCTACGCCTGCCCTGGGAAGGTCTCTGAAGCTAATAGGAGCTGCCCCAGGTCTAAGGCAGGGGAGTAGAAGTTAACTGATGACTGGAGGGAGGCAGGAGGAGATTGGAGATGGAGGAGGGCGGAGGGAGAAGGGAGCATAAGGGGGGAATGAGAAAGGAGAGAGTGGCAGGGAGAGAGGAGGGTGAAGGAGGACTGCAGAAGGGAGGAGGGAGGAGAATGACAGGGGGAGGAGGAAAGGAAGGTGAAGGAAGGGAAGTGGGAGGAGCAGGCAGAGAAGGAAGATGGGAGAAGAGGAAGGAGAAGAGAGGGAGGGTGGAGCGGGAGCTGGGGAGGAGGGCGACTCAGTGGTCCCGGGAGAGGAGGGAGACTACAAGGGGCAGGGCAGCACCTGGTGTAGTTTGTAGTAGAGGCCGCAGGCATTGCACACAGGATCCCCGCTGGCGTTTCTCCGCCACAGCGTTGTGGTGGTTGTCTGGCAGTTGGTGCATTGGGTACCTGCCCTTTTGCTGACAATCTGGGGGGAGAGAGAATGTGAGGATCAGCACACTGGGGGTGGAGGACACAGAGGTGAAGGTCAGATTGAAGGTGGGACTTCCTGGACAGGGCAAGGACAGGGTCTCTAGTCTGGGGTGGGGGTTTGGAGCATTGTGTGGGGGATGACATCTGTGGTTTTCAACTTTGACCAAACGTTGGAATCACTTGGGGAGTTAAAAAAAATGATGTCCAGCCTGCACCCTAGGCCAGTTAAACCAACACATGTAGGAGAGGGCCCCAGGTCCCAGTGGTTTCCAAGTGCCCAAAGGCGATCCTGGAGTGAGTGGAGCTGAGGCCCGAAACACTGCTGTGCTGGGAGAGACAGCTTGCAGCTTACGGAAAGGCGGTCCGTACATAGCCGGGTTCTGATATGGACAGGGAGGAGGAGGGGGTTCCCGTAGCCCATGAGGACAGGGCTCCCTGCACGGATGAGAACAGCAGTTCCTAGGGAAGAAAAGGCAGGCCTGTGCTCTTACCAGGCGCTTCTTGGGCCGGATGAGGGGCCTGTTCTGCCCATTCATCTTGTGATAGAGGCCACAGGCATTGCACAGGTAGTGGCCCGTCCTGTCCCTCCGCCACAGCGGCGTGGCTGTTGCTCCACAGTTCACACACTCCCTGGCCTCTGGTGGGGTGGACAGAGGGGAGTGGAGAGCCAGGCTTAGCTCAGCTTTGCCTTGGAGTCATCCCCACCCCCACCTCTCTTTTTTGGGGAACCTCACCAAAGGACGTCAGGGGCAGGGTTCCACGAAGCTTGGGGGAAGAATAGGTTGCTGGATTGAGTGGGCTCCCAGTGGGAGAAAAGAAGGTACTGGAAAATTCGGGGCTCCCATAGGCACTGCTCGGGACAGGGATTGATGACGGCAGTGCAGGCCCCAATGTCAAGAGGTCTGGACTCAGCCGCTCTGTCTTTAAGGTTTCCAGAAAGCTGCTGCTGCCTTTCCCGTCAGGATCTTCTGGAGCCTGGGGAGGGGAGTCCTCGCGGGTGGGGCACACAGTTGAGGCAGGGTAGAGCCCAGTCTTGCCGTAGGCCCAGCTGGCATATGGTGAGCCCCCTGAGATCCCTTCCATACAGTTGAGCAGTGGGTACACCTGGAAGACTATGGGGGTGGTATGGGAAGGAAGGAAGAAAGGAGAGGAAATAACAGTCTAAAGCCATCCTGCTTGCAGGGTGCAGTGGCGCCCAACAGTCCCAGCATGGTGGCCAGGTTTCCAATCTTTCTATGTGTCTGGAGCAGCTGCTGCTGGTCACTGGGGGACTCTCTTGGACCCTGAACCCCACTCTGACAGCTGCAGTGACCTCCAACCATTTCCAAATGGACTTGGAGGATGACTGTTGGGATATGAAGCCCCATGGATCACTTGACAACTAGGGCCACCACCACCTACTTCCAGTATGGCTGTTTTAATGTGGCAGGTTGGAGAGCATTGGCGTTCCCAGGTCTGGACTTCACAGGGAAAGTGGTCAGCACAGACATGTGAAGGCTTCCAGCCATTTTCACTGGGAATCTGCCTTAGCTAAGGGTCACCACGACATTCCCAACAGCATGGAGTCGGTGCCAAGACAGACACCCAAAGGGGTTACCTGGGGAGTGTCTGTAGGCCTCAGCATCCCTGTAGTAGGCCAGTGCAGCCGCTGCAGCAGTGGCCGTGCTCGGGGCAGTGGAGGAGGCGGCTGCATCCAAGCCCTCAGGCCCAGAGGGGAAGAAGACCCCAGACTCTGGTGGTGAGGGCACCAGGGCAGGATCCACAAACTGGGGCAGGGACTCAGAGGTCCCCATGGCCCCCAGGCCAGGGAATTCCATGGGGCCTCTGGAGTTTGATCTGTGAGGACAGGAGGGATCCTTAGTCATGGACAACACCGTCCCCCTCCCCTCTACCCCATTTCTTCCCCCTTTCTCCCTCCTGCCACCCCAGCCTTCCCTTTCTACATCCCTTCTTTCCACACTCCAAGCGCCTCCTGCTCCTCATCCTCCCTCACTTCCCATTCCTCCCTCACCTCCCCCTTATCTGCTTCTCCATGCGCTACTCCCGTCCTGCCCTCCTTGCCCCAGTCTGTCATGTCTGTCTACCTCTCCACTTCCGCTGCCTTCCATTCCCTCTCCTCTTCCCTTCTTCTCCTCCTGCCTCTTCTTTTCACTCCGCCCACTCCACTTCCCTTCCTTCTTCTCCTCTTCCCCCTCTTCCTCTGCTTCCTTTTCCTTCTCCTTTTCCTTCATTCTCTGCTCCCCTTTTCTGCTCATCTCCCTCCATCTCCTCATTTTTGCGTCCCTCTCCCAGATCTTCCCCACCCTTCCTTTTCCTTCTGGAAGTCTGGGTGGGGTGGGCTGGGGTGAAGAACCAGAATCCCTGAACCCCTTGGTCCGTCCCCTGGACATTGGGGTTCACCTTCCTGTGCTCCCCAACTTCATCCCTATCTGTCTATCTTCCCTTCTCACTTTCTCAGAAACCCCATGGTTTCCGGCTTGACCCTCCTCCCCCACCTCCGTTGGGTCTACAGACACAGAGCCCTCTTAGTTCCTCCCTGCTCCATGGAGGGGGGTCAGTACCCCCCACTGCTTATCTTTGCCATCCCCGCCCAACTTTTGAAATCACCCCAAGGCCACTGGCTTCCTCTGAGGAGGGGGACAGGTGGGAGGTGTTCCCTCTCCCCCGGAGGTCTGCTAGAGTTCTGCTTTCGGGTTCTTTCAGTCCCCACCATCCCCTGGAGCCTCAGTTTCTCCATCTGCCAGATAGGGTGGAAACAGGGCCAAGCTAAGACCCATGAGATGGTGGCACCGCCTCTGTCATTTTGCCTCTGCCCTTCCCTTCGCGACTTTCTGTCTCTGACACATCCTGACACCATTTTTCCTTGAGCGTGGTTCTGGTGCTCTCCTGGCTTTCTGCGTCGTCGCAGCACGTCTTACCTTCCCTCTCTTCCTCTGCTTCATGAATGTCTAGTTATCTCCCCCCTTCTTTGTTTCCCCATGTCTCTCTTCACCTTTAGTTCTCTTCTATTTTTCGTCTCTCTCTCTTAGCTTTCTCTGTATCTACTTCTGTTTCCCGTCTCCCTTTCCACGCACAGCTCTCTGAATCTCTACATCTCTCCTGCTCGTCTCTTCCCTCTACCTCTCGGCCTTCTGCCCGGATTTCCATGGCCGCCTGTTCCCACATCCCTGACCGCACCCCACTGCACACAGCCTCAGGGGTCCCCGGAAGCCTGCCGCTGCCCCAGCTTCCCTGTTGGCAGGATGGAGTGATGGAGAAAGAGTAGAAGGGCCACCTTCAGAACCCCCGCCTAGGTGACCCGTTGTGTGGACAGGCTAAGGACTGGGCCTGGGCTTGGGGCTGGTGCTGGGGAGGAGGTGGGCCTGTGTACGTGCCCGCCACCTAGTGCTCTGGGCCCAGGGTCCCCCGCTCTCTCTCCTCGTGAGGGGGTCTCGCCTCCATCTCTTTTCCCTGGTCTCCCCACATCCTGGGAATCTCTGCCTTCCTGTCTCCCTCTTCTGCTCCTGGGTCTCCCTCTCTTGCTGTCTCTTATTCTTTCTTTGAGTTTTTTTCTGCTT
This sequence comes from Talpa europaea, assembly GCF_964194135.1. Taxonomy (NCBI): domain Eukaryota; kingdom Metazoa; phylum Chordata; class Mammalia; order Eulipotyphla; family Talpidae; genus Talpa; species Talpa europaea. The sequence goes on along the minus strand of NC_140081.1, from coordinate 32,054,325 downwards.
TTCCTTTCTCTCCCCTGTCGCTGTTGCTTGCTGTTTGTGTTTCTACTCATCGGTTTCTCCCTCCCTTCCTCTGTCTCTGTGTGTCTCTTGCTCTTTTCATCTCTATCTATTCCCTTGTCTCTTCATCCGCACCCCACTCTCCATAATCTTCCTCAGGCCCTACTGCTCCCCATTCTTCACCTGACACCTTAGCGGGTCCAGGGCTGCCCACCCTTCCCATGGCAGGGGCCCAGCCCCCCTCCCCCCCAGTTATCACTCTCCGGACAGAGATAAAGTTTATCTCGAGGCTGGGGGATATGAAGGCTCCTTATCAGCTGCCCCACTAGAGTAAGTGCTGCCCCAATGGTGGCAGGCAGCTGGCCGGCACCCTCCACTCTCCCTGGGCCCAGCCCCTCACCCCAGGTAATGTCCAGGTCCCAGCCCTCAAGGGAGGGTCCCTGGGGACTGAAGGTAGCAGAGTTGGGGTCTGGGAGCATATGAGTCTTGGGAGGGTTTGAGAGTCAGATATGGGCTTGAGGACTCAGGGGCAGATTTGGGGTACAGCTATGAGCGTGAAGAAAGCATGTATAGTTTCATGAGCAGAAACAATCTTGAAAGATCGCATTTGGGGAACAGAAATGGGATGGGAAAGCAGAGACAATGTTGGAGATCAGAAGTGAACTTTGAGAGTAAGAGGTGAAGTTGAAAAGTTGGAAAGTGGTTTGGGGGTGACAGATGGATTCTGAGGCTCATGGAAAAGTTTGGGGGGCAAAGGTTCTGCTGAGGTGGAACTGGAGTTAGGGGTCAGAGGTGGGTTCGGACAGGCAGAAATGTTTCTGATGATTTGAGATGGGTTCACACAGGAGGCATTTGAGGACCAAGATGGAACTGGAATAGAGAAAGTTTGGGGGGCAGAGAGATCTATGGAGACAGAGACATTTGGGGGTTGAGATGAGGTTTAGGGAAGGCAGACACAAGAATTCATGTGGCAGAACAGATTTTGGTGTTCTGAGTGACAAAGATACTTTAGTGTGCGGGCAAGGGGCTGGGGGAGAGGTGTTTTGGGAAATGAGAGAAAAGGCAGAGGAAACAAATAGCAGGGTTTAATATGGGGGAGGATGGAGCTAGAGTGTGGTAGCCCAGAGACAGATTAGGGGTCAAAGAGAGAATTTGGGACAGAAACAAGGATATTGTAGGGCAGACAAGGGGTTAGGAAGCAGAAATAGGCATAGGGGAGCAAAAGTGAACTTTTGGGGAGAACTCAAAGACAACTTTGGGTAACTAAAATCAGATTGGGGCAGAAGCAGGATTTGGGAGGATGAAGACATGGTTTAGGGGGCCGAGTTGGGATATGGAACAGTATTTAGGGATCAGTGGAACAGCGATTTCTTGGGAGGAATGGATAGGAATCAGGGCAGAGAGGTGGATTTGAGGGGTAGATTTAGAGTAGAGATGAAGGTTGGAAAGTCAGAGGTGATCTGGAGGAGCTGTGAAGGAATTCGGGGTGGTAGACACTTTGGGGGCCAGTGGTGGATTGCGGCAGTAGCCTTGGGTAAGGGGTAGCAGGCCCAGAGTTTGCCTTGTTGGGGGCTTTTGAGGGGAGGGCTGAGACTGACCTGAGCTGGTTGGTGCAGATGGTTCAGCCGCTTTGGGGATGTGGCGAGCTCAGTGTGATCCCAGGGGGTGTCCTGGCTGGCCTTGGCCTTTGAGGCTCCCTTCCTCCTTCTCTCCCTCCCCTCTCCCTCCTCCCTCCTCCCCAGGGAGTGGCTGATGCCCCAGTGGGTGGGGCGGGCTAGGGGAGGGGGCAGGCCCCCTGCTGGTGGGGCACCCTTCGGGCATTGGGGGCCTTCCTCCACCCCACTTGCCCTCCCCCACAGGTTCTTGGACCCTGTTAGACTTGGACTTCAGTGTCCAGCCAAGCAAAATGGACTGAAGCCAAGATGAAATGAAAACAGCAGATTCAGTTTCTTGACTCCGCAGAGCTTAGAGTGTGTGAGTGTGAAGCCCCCTGTGTGCTGGGCCAGGTGCCCACTGGGCCCTTATGTATATGAGGGCCCTGGCTGCGGGAGGAGGAGGGATGTGACTTGCACCATCTTGCAGGCAGAAGAATGAGGTTCCCAGGGGCCTAATTCAGTGGTCTGTGAGCCAGAGCCTATGGGACATCTTGCCGACCCAGGCCCAACCTGGGGGCCAGGCCAGGACTGGCGGGAGGCAGGGGCACACTCACTCAGCGCCCCACTGGGGCTTACGCCAGCTCCGGCCTGCCCTGGGGCAGCAGATAAGTCTTATCAGATGGAGGCCACCGTGGCTGTTAGCTCCGCGGTAACAGGCTGTCTTGGGATGGGGGGCGGGGCTTGGGGGGCACCCAGGGACAGCGACCTCAACTTCTTGCCCGCCATGCTGCTTTGGAGGCGGGAAACAGGTGGAACCAAGGCTTGGTTCCTCTTCGGGTCCTGGAGGAGTGGGATAGGGTGGGAGAAGGGAAGCAGGACTGAAAGGATAGAGAAGGGAGAAGGGAAGGGAGACAGAAACAGAGACAGAAATGGAAATGGGGAAAAACAGTGAGTGACAGAGGTGGAGAAAAAGACAGAGAGCTGGCTGAGGCGCCGGTTCGATCCCCGGCTGCTCCCCGGCCACCAGAGGAGGGTCCCACATGGCGCGCAGACCTCTCCTGCCGCCCGCTGCTCCCCTCAGCAGTGTACTTCGGTCCTTCTGCCTGCTCTGCTCCCCGCTCTGGCTCTGGTGAATTCTCTCACCCTCCTGCACTTCTGACTGTACCCAGTGCATGTATAAACAAAACAAACGAATAAATAAATAAAAACACATGCCTCTTTATAAAAAAAAAAAACAAAAAAAAACAAAAAAGACAGAGAGCTGGGCAGATGCAGAGAGAGAGCACAGAAAGAAAGGAGAGTCAGAGGGGGAGAGACACAGAGAGAACCAGAGACAGGCAAAGACAGACAGGCAAAGAGAGACTAAGAGGCAGGTGGAGACACAGCCAAAGATAAATCCTGAAAGTGCCAGAGACCAAGGACACGGGTGAGGGACTGAGAAGGGAGACAAAGACAATGTTGTAGAGGAGGGAGAGAGACAGAGAGCTATTGAGACCCAGTCTGAGGGAGAGTCCCTGAGACCCCAGGGGGCAGCCTGGGTAAGCCCCAGCAGGTGGCAGGTAGAATGGGGAATGTGGCTCTGCCCTCAACCCTCTGAGAGGAACCCCCAGAGTCACTGGGCCTCGGCACCTCAGTCCCCACCTTCCTGCCCTGTCCTACCTCCCCCTCAAAATACTAACAACACTGACAGCAACCAGTGTCTCACACTGACATGGATCTGTGCTCGGCCTGTTCTGAGCACTTTCTCCATGTAAAATCAGACACACGTACACACGGTATGTGCCCAACTTGGGCCTCCACGGATCAGGGGGTGAGGCTGCCCAGTCATAGGACATTCCACAGAACAGGGCACTCTGAGCCACCCACTGAGACCTACTGAGGCAGAGGGCAAGGATGAAGCCCTGGGTCAATGGGTTCTGCTCACTGGCCGCCCCAGAGGAAATTTACCATCCTCACTTCCCCTCTGGGCCTCAGTGTTCTCATATGCAAAATTGGGGGTTTGAGGAGGAAAGAGCAAGCCCTTGCTTTCTAGTTTACTGAGCTCTCGCTGTCTGCTGCACCCTCTGAGCCCTCATCAACAAAACCCAGGACAAAGCCCACTGGGACTTAAGTGGGAGGGGGGGGGTGTTTCAGGAATCCACTTGGGAGCTCACCCACCCTCACAGACTTCCCTAGCCACTGAATGACCGTGTGTCCTTGGGCCACTATCTGTCCCCTCTGGACCACAGTCCCCCAACTGTAAAGACAGGCTAGTAATAGTGCCTACTCCATAGGGTGGTTGGGGCCACTAAATGAAATTTAATCTGTGAGATGGTTTGAACTCACTTGAGTCTGAAATCCCAATAAATTTAAGTAATCTTATTTATGTACTGAGTACCTACTGCATGCGGGGGATAGCTGTCGGAACTTTCTTACTACAATTCTAATTGTAGTAGCACTAATTCTAGTACTAATGCTATACTAATGTGCTGACACCAAAACTAATACTAACTCTAATATTAATTTTAATAGTGATAGTAGTACTAATTCTAATCTAATGCTAATATTACCACTATTTCTAAACCTACTAATTATTCATTCTATCAACATTAAGGAGAATAACACTAATTCTGATACTAGTACATTTCATAGCACTGATATACTAAGGACAACAGCAGCACTGTTTGCCCAGCGCCCCCAGGCACTATGCTAAGGGCTGACCACACATAACCTTCGCTGGGTCCTTGTGTAAGTGTGTGTCCTCCAGAGAAATCAAGATGTTCACCTAAGGTCCTGGGTTCTTTTCTCAGGTCTGACATTGATTTACTGTGTGATTCCTGAGCCTCAGTTTCTTTGTCTGGAAAATGGGTACAATTGTTAGAAAGTACATTGAATGTAACCACTCAACATAGGGCCTGCCTGACACACCATAAATGGTGAGCTCTGTAATAGTAGCTTCCTAGTTATTACCGTTAGAACAGCAGCCTCAATGCTGTGGGTGAGGTAGAGAAATCTGCCCTCTCTGGGAAGGGCAGGCTGGAGGCCTGGCTCAGACAAGGGTTTGAATACTGGACTCAGTCAATTTCTTCCTAACTGGAGCAGAGAAGGGGCTCAGGAAGGGAAGTAAAGGGTGGAGAGTGGGGGCCTCACAGTCCTGCCTCCATCAAGAGCCAGAAACCCTGAGGCTTTGAAGCCAGGCCTCACCCTATTCCCTCCCCCATCCCAGTGGAGGGGGCACAGGTCCAGAAGTCTGTGGGGACAGTTCAGCCAGCAGGGAGGCAGCTGGGAGTGGGCAGATAAGGGAATCAGAGGGGCCAGGCCAGGCTTTGGGGGGGGACTCAAGGAGGGCGGGGGTGGAGAATGGGTGGGGGCAGGGTTTCCAGGCCAAGTGTCCTGTCAAGTCTCCGTTTGAGACTCCATCCCAATGTCCTCTCTCTCTGGAAGCTTTCTATGACTGGATCCCTTCCTCCTGGCGTCTTCTGGGGTTCTAGAGCTTGGTCCAGATGCATGGCATTCAGATAAATCATGCTTTTTCCAGACTGTGGAATGCCCCTGTGCAGGATGGAGCTTCCCCTCCATGACAACAGCACTGAGGGATCGTCAGCCAAACACTGCTAAGGACTCATACATTTACCTCAGAACCAAAGTATTTTTTTTTTTTTTAGGGGAAGTGGTTGGAGTAAGAAGAGGGGAGAGCACCAGGGACTATGGTGGAGGACTAAAAGTGTTTTGGCAGTGGGGGAGTCTCAGTAACCACACCTGAAGGGACAAAATACTAACAAGGATATAAAAAGATGGTTAAACATAAATAAATAGGGAGGGGCCTTTCTGGTGCCACAGGGGTTAATGACAGGGCTATCCACATGGTGCTGCAGACCTCTCCTGTCTCGCTCTCTGCTCCTCTCAGCAGTGTATTTCAGTTGATCCACCTGTTCTGCTCCCCTCTCTCTCTGGTGAATCTTCTCGCCCCCCCCCATATCTCTGGCCTGTACCCTAGTTCTTATATGCATAAATAAAATAAATCTTTAAAAACAAACAAACAAATAAATAAATAAATAGGGCTTCCCTGGTGGCACAGGGGTTAAAGGCATGGCGCTATCAAGCTATTGCCAGCCACCACAGCAAGAGTTCTAGTACAAGCCAGTGAGCTGACCCACAAGGTGCAGCAGACCTTTCCTGTATCACCCACTGCTCCCCTCAGCAGTGGATTTCAGGAGATCTGCCTGTTCTGTTCCCCACTGTCTCTGGTGAATCCTCTCACCCTCCAGCACCTCTGGCCTACACCCCAGTTCTTGTATGCATAAATAAATCTTAAAAAATAAAAATAAATGAATGAATAAATACAGTTTCTAGTCCTAGAAAAAAAGTATTTTGTTTTTTTAAAGAAAGAAGTGTAAAGAGTACTATAACAAGCATTCACCTTTGTCAAATGTTACTATTTTGCTTTTATATCCTTTTTTAAAAGAAATGTGATGTTACAGATAGAGTTGAAGTCCTTGCACCAATTTCATTTCCCTTTCTCCTTCCACTACCTTGAGTTTGGTGTTTATCTTCCACAGGAGGATTTTTTTTACATTACTATGTATGTGCCCACATATGTATGTGCCCATAAATAACATACAATACTAGGGTTTTGAGCCTGTTTGTGTGTGTGAACTTCATATAAATGGAGGTATGTACTGCTTCTGTTTAACATATGTCTGTGACATCCGCTCAGGTTGTTCATTAGTTCATTAATTCATTCTTTTTTTTTAAGATTTATTTTATTTATTTATGCATACAAGAGCTGGGGTGCAGGCCAGAGGTGGTGGTGGTGGTGAGAGGATTCACCAGAGACAGAGCGGGGAACAGAACAGGCAGACTGACTGAAATACACTGCTGAGGGGAGCAGTGGGTGAGACAGGAGAGGTCTGCTGTGCCATGTGGGTAGCTCCCAGGCCTGTGATCCAACTCAGGCCTTGCAACCCTCATGGTGGAATTAACCCTTTTTAAGGGTACTTTTCAGTGTTTAGTATAGTTGCAAGGTTGTACAACCATCACCACTTTCATCACCCCCCAAAAAGAAACCTTGTACCCATTATTAGTCATTTCCCATTCCATTTGCCCCTATCACTCAGTCCCTGGCAACCACTAATCTACTTTTTGTCTCTATAGATTTGCTTATTCTGGACATTCCATCTAAGTGGAATCATACAATGTGTGGCCTGTTGTGATTGGTCAATTTCTTTTTTTTTTTTTTTAAAGATTTATTTATTTATTTAGACAAGCACTGGGTACAGCCAGAAGCGCGGGAGGGTGAGAGAATTCACCAGAGCCAGAGTGGGGAGCAGAGCAGGCAGAAGGACCGAAGTACACTGCTGAGGGGAGCAGCGGGCGGCAGGAGAGGTCTGCGCGCCATGTGGGACCCTCCTCCGGTGGCCAGGGAGCAGCCGGGGATCGAACCGGCGCTGCAGAGGCTGCAGGCAGCTTTACAACCCAGCGCTCAACCGCTGTGCCACCGGGGAGGCCCGTGATTGGTCTCTTTCACTTCAAGTTTTCAAGGTTCATGTTGTAACATGTATCAATACTTCATTCCTTTTTAAAGGCTGAATAATATCCCAGTGTATGAAAATTCTATGCCACGCTTATCCATTCATCTGATTAATGAACATTTTTGCAATCACATATATTACTGCTATGAACATTCATGAAAAATTTTTTATGTGACATAAGTTTTCAATAGTCTTGGGTATATATCTAGGGAAGGAATTGCAGCAGCCTATGGTAATTTTGTGTTTAACTTTTTAAAAAAAGATTTATTTATTTATGCATAGAAGAACTGGGGTACAGGCCAGAGGTGTGGGGGATGAGAGGACCCACCAGAGACAGAGCGGGGAACAGAACAGGTAGAGTGACTGAAATACACTGCTGAGGGCAGCAGTGGGCTAGTCAGGAGAGGTCTGCTGCACCATGTGGGTCACCTCCCTGGCCCTGGATAGCTTCATAGTGCTGCGTCTTAACCCCTCGCGCCACCAGGGAGCCCTTGTGTTTAACTTTTTCAGGAACTGTGAAAGTATTCTCTATAGCAGCTGCATGAGGATTCTAATTTATCTATATTCTTTCCAACATTTGATATTGTCCCACATTTTTTGATTCTCATCATCCTAGTGGGTGTGATGTGGTATCTCATTGTGATTTTGATTTGCATTTCCCTAATGACTAAGATGGTGAGCATGTTTTCATGTACTTGTTGATCATTGTGTATCTTCTTTAGAGAAATATCTATTCCAATCCTTTGCCCATTTTTAATTGGGTTATTATCTCTTTATTGTCGAGTAGTAAGAATTCCTTATGTATTCTGGATACTAGACCCTTATAGATGTGTGATTTGCAAATATTCCCCCCATTTGAGGGTTATCTTCACCTTTTTTTAAAAAGAAAGATTTATTTTTATTTATGCATACAAGAACTGGGTGCAGGCCAGAGGTGCAGGGGGTGAGAGGATTCACCAGAGACAGAGTGGGGAGCAGAACAGGCGGATACACTGAAATACACTGCTGAGGGGAACAGCGAGCTAGACAGGAGAGCTCCACTATTCCATGTGGGTCACCTCCCTGGCCAGGAACAAACGCCTGGGTATCTCACACTTGCTGAAGTGGCTGCCAATAGCTTGGCAGTGCTGAGACTTAACGCTTCGTGCCACTAGGGAGGCCCTGTCTTCACTTTAAGGGGTTTTTTTTATAGCATAAACACTTTTAGTTTTAAAGTCCAATTTATTTTTCCATGGGTTGCTTATGCTTCAGGTGTCTAGTAATCTAAAAATTACTGCCTAACCCAAGGTCATTAAGATATATGACTATGTTTTCTTCTAAAAGTTTTACAGTTTTAGGGCCTCCCTGGTGGCGCAGCGGTTGAGCGCTGGGTTGCAAAGCTGCCCGCTGCCTCTGCAGCGCCAGTTCGTTCCCTGGCTGCCGGCGAGGGTCCCACATGGCGCGCAGACCTCTCCTGCCGCCCGCTGCTCCCCTCAGCAGTGTACTTCGTCACTCTGCCTGCTCTGCTCCCTGCTCTGGTGAATTCTCTGACCCTCCCGTGCCTCTGCCTGTACCCAGTGCTTGCATAAATAAATAAATAAATAAATATTTTTTAAAAATAAAAGTTTTACAGTTTTAGCTCTTACATTTAAACCTTTTATTCATGTTGAGTTAATTTTTGTATATGGTATGAAGTCAGGGTCCAGTTTCATTCTTTTGCTTGCGGGTATCAGCTGTCCCAGTGCCATTTGTTGAAGACTGTTCTTTCCCCATTGAGTTGTCTTGGCACATGTGTCAAAAATCAATTGCCGGGCCTCCCCGGTGGCTCAGCGGTTGAGCGCTGGGTTGCGAAGCTGCCCGCAGCCTCTGCGGCCCCAGTTTGATCCCCGGCTGCTCCCCGGCCACCGGAGGAGGGTCCCACATGGCGCGCAGACCTCTCCTGCCGCCCGCTGCTCCCCTCAGCAGTGTACTTCGGTCCTTCTGCCTGCTCTGCTCCCCGCTCTGGCTCTGGTGAATTCTCTCACCCTCCCATGCTTCTGACTGTACCCAGTGCTTGTATAAATAAACAAACAAACAAATAAATAAATCTGTAAAGAAAAAAAAGAAAAAAGTAATGATCTATAAAAAAAAATCAATTGCCTATTATGTATGCTCTTACTTCTGGACTCCCACGTCTATTGTATTGATTTATACATTATCTATTTTTATGGACGTACCACACAGTTTTGATTACTGTAATTGTGTAGTGTGCTTTTAAATTGGGAAGTGTTGGTCCTCCAACTGTGTTTTTCTTTCTTTCTTTCTTACTTTCTTATTTTTTTTGTAACCATTCTGGGAGTCTGGCATTCCATATGAACTTTAGGATCAGTTTTTCCGTTTCTGTAAAGAAGTAAGTTGAGATTCTGATAGGGATTTTATTAAATCTGTACATCAATTTAATAAAGCTGCAGATCAAAAAATGCTGCCATCCTTTATTTATTTATTCATTTATTCATTTATTTAGATTTATTTATTTATGCATAGAAGAACTGGGGTACAGGCCAGAGGTGTGGGGGTGAGAGGATTCACCAGAGACAGAGTGGGGAACAGAACAGGCAGACTGCCTGAAATACACTGCTGAGGGGAGATAGGAAAGGTCTGCTGAGCCATGTGGTTAGCTCCCTGGCCGGGGATTGAACTCGTGCTACAGAGGCTGTGAATAGCTTCACAGTGCTGTGCTTAACCCCTTGAGCCACAAGGGAGGCCCCCTATTTTTTTTTTAAAGATTTATTTCTTTATGCGTACAAGAGCTGGGGTGTAAGCCAGAGGTGTCAGGGGTGAGAGGTTTCACCAGAGACAGAGGGGGGAGCAGAACAAACTGACTGACTGAAATATACTGCTGAGGGGAGCAGCAGGCCAGACAGGAGAGGTCTGCTCTGCCATATGGGTCAACTGGCCAGGGATCAAACACAAGCTGCAGTGGCTGCTGATAGCTTCATAGTTCTGAGACTTAACCCTTTGTGTCACCAGGGAAGCCCGAGTGCTGCCATCTTAACACTATAAAGTCTTCATGAATATGTATTGTCTTTCCATTTATTAAAGTCTTCTTTAATTAGTTTCAACAATGTTTTATAGATTGCATTGTATAATTCTTACACATCTTTTATTAAATTTACTACTAAATATTTTATTCTTTTTGATGCTATTGTAAATGAAATTGTCTTAATTTCATTTTGGGACTGTGTCTTGCAACTTTGCTACAACTTTCTTGTAGGTTCCTTAAGATTTTCTATGTAAATATAATCTCATCTGCAAACAGAGCTAGCTTTAGTATTTTTCCCCAAGTATGTATGTCTTTTATTTCTTTTTCTTGTCTGAATACTCTGAATAGGACCTCCAATACAATGTTGAATAGACGTGAGAGGGAACAAACTTGTCTTATTCCTGATCTTTGAGAGAAAGTTTTTAGTCTTTCTCCGTTAAGTCCCAAGCTAGCTGCAGGTTTGTTTGTTTTCTTTTTTTTAAAGATTTATTTATTTATTTTATACAAGAACCGGGGCACTGGGCCTCCCCTGGTGGCGCAGCGGTTGAGCGCTGGGCTGCGAAGCTGCCCACAGCCTCTGCAGCACCGGTTCGGCCGGCGAGGGTCCCACATGGCGCGCAGACCTCTCCTGCCACCCGCTGCTCCCCTCAGCAGTGTATTCCGTCAGTCTGCCTGTTCTGTTTCCCGCTCTGGCTCTGGTGAATTCTCTCACCCTCCCACGCTTCCGACTGTACCCAGTGCTTGTATAAATGAATAAATAAATCTTAAAAAAAAAGATTAGTCTTTAAAAAAAAAAACAAGAACCAGGGTACAGGTCAGATGTGCAGGAGGGTGAGAGGATTCACCAGAGACAGAGCAGGGAACAGAACTGGCAGACTGACGAAATACACTGCTGAGGGGAGCAGCGGGCAAGGCAGGAGAGGTCTGCTGCACCATGTGGGTTAGCTCCCTGGACAGCCGGGGATCAAACTCATGGTGCAGTGGCTGGCCATCCTCTCCGGCCAGCAGGGATCAAACCGGCGCTGCAGACACTGCGGACAGCTTCACAGCGCCGGCTCTCAACCTCCTGCGCCACCAGGGGACCCCAGTTCTCTTATTTTTAAAGATTTATTTATTTATGCATACAAGAACTGGGGTACAGGCCAGAGGTGTGGGGGGTAAGAGGATTCACCAGAGAAAGAGTGGGGAACAGAACAGGTGGATTGACTGAAATACACTGCTGAGGGGAGTCAGGAGAGGTCTGCTGCACCATGTGGGTCACCTCCCTGGCAGGGCCGAACTCCTGTTGTAGAGGCTGTAGAGGCTGTAGAGGACAGCTTCATAGTGCTGTGTCTTAACCCCTTGTGCCACTAGGGAGGCCCACTATAAGTTTCTTATAGATGCTCTTTATCAGGTTAAAGATATTCTCTTCCAATGCAAATGGCCAGCAGGCATATGAAAAATGTTCAACATACCTGATAATCAGGGAAATGCAAATTAAAACCACATTGAGATACCACCTTACACCAGTAAGAATGGCACATATCAAAAAAACAAACAACAACAAATGTTGGCGAGGATGTGGTGAAAAAGGAACTCTCCTGCGCTGCTGATGGGAGTGCAAGCTGGTCCAACCACTATGGAAAGCTGTGTGGAGTTTCTTCAACCTGCTAAAAATGGAGCTACCATATGACCCAGCAATTCCACGACTAGGGATCTACCCAAAGGACACAAAAACATTGATTCAAAAGAAGACCTGTATACCTATGTTTATTGCAGCACTATTTACAATAGGCAAATCCTGGAAACAACCCAAATACCCAAAAATAGATGACTGGATCAAGAAGATGTGGTACAAATACACAATGGAATATTACTCAGCAAACAAAAAAGATAAACTCATGCCATTCGCAACAACGTGGATGGAACTAGAAGGAATTATGCTCAGTGAAATAAGCCAGAAGGAAAAAGAAAAATGTTGGATGGTTTCACTTATAGCAGGAATATAGGGGAACCCAATAAGACATCAGTGTTAAAAAAAAAATAAGAACAGTACAAAACACAACAAAGCAAAAACAAACAATTATAAATCGGAGACATCCTGCAGGGGAGGAGGAGGGAGAGGGATCAGAGGGAGGGAGGAAAGAGCACAGGAGACTGAGGTGATGGTGCACGGGTGCATCAGGGAAGGAAACTCTATATGGACTATGCTTGAAGGGGTGGGGGGAAGCAAATATTGTTTAAAAATGAACAATGATGTAAAAAATAAAAAAAAAATAAAAAAGTAAAAAGTAAAAGATCAAAAAATTTTAAAAAAGTAATTCTCTTCCATTTCTCATTTGTTTAGGTGTTTTTCTTTTCTTTTCTTTTTTTTTAAAGATTTATTTATTTATTTATACATGCACTGGGTACAGTCAGAAGCGCGGGAGGGTGAGAGAATTCACCAGAGCCAGAGCGGGGAGCAGAGCAGGCAGAAGGACCGAAGTACATGCTGAGGGGAGCAGCGGGCGGCAGGAGAGGTCTGCGCGCCATGTGGGACCCTCCTCCGGTGGCCGGGGAGCAGCCGGGGATTGAACCAGCGCTGCAGAGACTGCGGGCAGCTTTGCAACCCAGCGCTCAACCGCTGTGCCACCGAGGAGGCCCATAGGTCTTTTTTTTTTCTTACTCACTAACGGATGTTGAATCTTCTCAAATATTTTTCCTGCATCTATTAAAAAGATCATGTGTTTTTGTCCTTTTTTTAATTAATATAATGTACTACATTGAATGATTTTTGCATGTTGAACCAATCTTGCATTCCTGGGATCAATTATAGTCATGGTTGAATAATCCTTTTATATGTTGTTGAATTCTGTTAAGTAGTATTTTGTTGAAGATTTTTGCATCACTAAGAGATATTGGCCTGTAGCTTTCTTATCTTGCTATGTCTTTAGTTTTGGTATCCAGTTAATGCTAGCCTCATAAATTTGTTCTGTTCTCTTGCTGAGCAACATTTCATGGAATGGACATAGCATAGGCTAACCATTCATCTGTTGATTGACATTTTAGTTGTTTTCAATTTTTTCCCCCTATTGTAGCAAGACTGCAATTTACAAACTTATATTTTTCTTTCTGTGCACACACATGTGAGAGAGTTTCTCCAGAGACAGGGTTATCAGCCCCACTGCCCATCTACACACACCCCCACCCATTCATTCATCAACCCATCTGCTACCCTCCCTCCCTCCGTCCCTCCCTCCCTCCCTTCCTTCCTTCTTTCCACAAACGTCTGTCTCCTGGAATATAATATCTGGGTCCAAAGCAACCTGTCTTTTAAAAACAGGTAATAAACCTGCTATGGTTTTTAGTAAAGTGTTTCACATGCTGAAACTCACATTCTCATACTTCTCTTCCCAGCATTCTGGGGCTCCCTGGGGGTTCATTCATAGGGCCTGGCTGAATTACTATCTGGGAACTGTTTAAAGACCACAGCCCACAAGACTAGGGGTTCCCTTACCTCAAGAGCCTCTCACACATGCTCTTTCATCCATCACTCATTCACTCAGGAAGCCATACTCTTCCTTTCTTCTTTGACTGACTCAGTTGCTGCTTCCTCCTCTGCACCAGAACTCTAACTGTCCATGGGCCTCTTCTCCAGTTCACATTTTCTTCTTTCTTTTTTTTTTTAAGATTTACTTTATTATGCATATAAGAACTGGGATACAGGTCAGAGGTGTGTACCTCTGGGGTGACAGGGTGAGAGGATTCACCAGAGACAGAGTGGGAAACAGAACAGGTTGATCTACTGAAATACACCGATGAGGGGAGCAGCAGGCGAGTTAGGAGAGATCTGCTGTGCCATGTGTGTAGCTCCCTGGTCGGGGATTGAACTCATGCTGCAGTGGCTGCGGACAGCTTCATAGGCTGTGTCTTAATCCCTTGTGCCACAAGGGAGGCCTGACATTTTCTTTCTTGGTGAACTCATGCAGTCTCTATCTTCAAAATATCTGCAGAATCAAACCACTTTTTACCCCCTGCCCTGCGAGCACAGCACCTGCTCACCAGGACCACTGCAGTAGCCTCCAGCTCATTGTACCCCACTACTGCACTCACCTCAGTTTATTCCCCTCACAGCAGCTGGAGGGAGACCATTAAATCCTAAGTCAGTTCAAAGCTCTCCTCTGCTCATGACCCTCCCTCCGGTCACTTCCCTGACACTCAGGGTAAAAGCAGGAGACCTCCCCACTGCCCACGAGGCCCTCCACATTCTGTCTCTGCCACCTCTGCCACCTCACTCCTGCTGCTTCCCCCTCGCTCACTGCTCCAGCCACTGATCTCCTCACTCTTCCTTGCAAATACCAGCCACACTGGTGCTTCAGAACTTTTTTTTTTTAAGATTTATGTATTTATGCATACAAGAACTGGGGTATAGGCCAGAGGTGTGGGGATGGTGGTGGGAGGAATCACCAGAGACAGAGTGGGGAGCAGAACAAGCGGATCTACTGAAATACACTGCTGAGGGGAGCGGGGGAGTCAGGAGAGGTCTGCTGTGCCATGTGGGCAGCTCCCTGGCTGCCAGGCTGGTGTTCGAACTCCTGCTGCAGAGGCTGCAGATAGCTTCATAGTGCTGTGCTTAACCCCTTGTGCCACCAGGGAGGCCCTGGAGCTTCAGGACTGTTGCAATAGCTGTTATCTCTGCTGGGTATATGCCACCAGCTACTGGTGTAAGTCTCAAGTCTGTGCTCAGTGTCTTCAGTGAGACCCCCCTGAGTGTCCCACTATACACTGGAAACTACTGCAGTGATTTTTATCTGTGTTCCCTCTTTTCCATGTTTTCTATTTCTCCAAAACATTTATCATCATCTAACATATTTCATATGTTCCTTACTTAATTTTATTTTCTATTGCTCCCACAAGAATGGACGTTTCGCAAACATAGGTATGCTGATCTCTTCAACACTGTCTCTCCACTGCCCAGAACAGGGCCAAACACACAATAGGTGCGCAATATATGTTTATTAGTTGACTGAGTAAATGGTGTGGTGATGGTAGGAGGATAGAAACAGAGGAAATTGGTCTTTGCCCTGTCTACTCTGCCAGGAGTGTAAGACAACCTACCAAATGCAAAGATTGAAAGTGCCACGTCTCCCTGGTGGCGCAAGGGGTTAAGACACAGCACTATGAAGCTATCCACAGCCACTGCAGCACGAGTTCAATCCCCTGCCAGGGAGCTGACCCACATGGCACAGCAGACCTCTCCTGTCTTGTATGCATAAATAAAAAAATCTTTAAAAAAAAAGATTGAAATGCCACATACCCTGGGGGGGGGTGCGACTAGATAAGGTGCTCCAGGGGGAGGTAGTGTTAGCAAAGATCTCCTTGAAGCTTCCATGGGAATCAGGGAGATTTTTAGGCCCAGTGAGGCCTATGGTATACAGGATGCAGCAGGCTGTACCTGGAAGGAATGAAGCAAGTTCTAAAAGGATGATAAAGGGGTCTCCTGGGTGGCACAAGGGGTTAAGTCTCACACTATGAAGCTATCTGCAGCCACTGCAGCACAAGTTCGATCCCCAGCCACAAAGGTAACCCACATGGCGCAGCAGACCTCTCCTGTCTGCTCCCCTCAGCAGTGTATTTCTTTTTTTTTTTTTAAAGATTTATTTATTTATTTATACAAGCACTGAGTACAGTCAGAAGCACGGGAGGGTGAGAAAATTCACCAGAGCCAGAGTGGGGAACAGAACAGACAGTCTGACGAAATACACGGCTGAGGGGAGCAGCGGGCGTAGCAGGAGAGGTCTGCGCGCCATGTGGGACCCTCACTGTCCGCCGGGGATCGAACCAGCGCTGCAGAGGCTGTGAGCAGCTTCGCAGCCCAGCGCTCAACTGCTGCGCCACCAGGGGAGACCCTCAGCAGTGTATTTCAGTAGATCTGCCTGTTCTGCTCCCCACTCTGTCTCTGGTGAATCCTCTCACCCTCCTGCACCTCTGGCCTATACCCCAGATCCTGTATGCATAAGTAAATAAGAAAAAGAAAATAAAAGAATAAGGACAGTCTCACTGACAAGGGAAAAATCTGTCAGGGGCTTTGAATCCCAAGAAAATGACCCTGGAGGAGTTAAGCCTTAGAAATGTCATATCTTGATCACTGACCCCCCAAACAGCTCAGAGACCCCATGCCTCAGGCAAACCCATACATAATTCCAAGGCAATAATAATGAAGAGCTCATAGTAACTAAGATGTAAGCGTTTATTGGGGCAGCTTGGATGGAGAACACTCAGTCATATGGAACATTACACCCAACTCAGGCCCCCCCAACAGGATGTGTGAAGTGCCTAAGATCGCAGTGCTCGGAGTCTAAGACCTGGATGAGGGTTTGCAGAGAGAAAGGTAGAGGGTGACAGGGAGCAGAATAGAGAAGGGCCAGCCTCAATCAGGAGGAAATATAGTTGGATACCTCAATCAGGTTTCTGTCGGGGTCTCGGAAATAGATGGACATAATGGGCCCTTTTGCCCCCGTTCTGGGGACTGGACCCTCCTCAATGGGGATGTCACAATCCTGGAGTGAGAGGAGAAGAAAAAAGTCATTCATACCGGTCCATGTGTGACAGCAAAATTTAATTCCCTTAAAGTGAGCTGGAAGATGACTATGTCTCTGACCATATCTTCCATTCTCCCTCTGTCACTCTTCTCCACACCCGTAACAGCTGTATGGCCTTGGACTGAGCAACTCACTGCCCTATCGCTCAGTTTCCTCATATGTAAAATGGGAATGATAATGGTACCTAGCATCATCAACTAAGTGGCAAAGCCAGAATTCAAGTTTAGTCAGTGTGGGCCAACCCATATTCTTGACCTCTATTCTTTACCTGCTGGAAATATATTCAAGACCTTAGTCTTAGACTTTTCATGATACCGCCTTGACATGAAGTCACTTTAAATGTTATAGCACCATCAAAATTAAGTGACAGGGGGGCCTCCCTTGTGGCACAGGGGTTAAGTCTCAGCGCTATCAAGTCATCTACAGCCACTGCAGCATGAGTTGGATCCCCGGCCAGGGAGGTGACCCACATGGCACAGCAGACCTCTCCTGTCTTATCCTGCTCCCCTCAGCAGTGTATTTCAGTAGATCTGCCTGTTCTACTCCCCACTTTCTCTGGTGAATCCTCACACACCCCTACCCCTGAACTCCTGGCCCACACCCCAGTTCTTGTATGCATAAATAAATAAAAATATATCTTAAAGAAGAATGGAGGGCCTTCCCAGTTGAGCACTGTGCTGTGAAGTTGTCCACAGCCTCTGCAGTGCGGGTTCGATTCCCAGGCAGCCAGGGAGAACCCACATGGTGCGGCAGACCTCTCCTGTCTCGCCTGCTGCTCCCTTCAGCAGTGTCTTCAGTACATCTGCCTGTTCTGCTCCCTGCTCTACCTGTAGTGAATTCTCTCACCCTCCCGCGCCTCTGACTATACCCGTTCTTGTATAAATACATAATAAATCTTAAAAAAAAAAAAAAGGAAATCCAACTCACCTTGAGGCGCTGGACCATTTCCTCCAGGGGCACCTCTGTGATCAGACAGATGTCCAGAGAGCCAGGAATTGGGTGAGCAGCTTTGGGCTCAAATTCCTTTCCCACCTCGTGGAGGTTAAATTTCTGGTCTCCAAAACATAATGCTTTCCGGTCTCCCTATTTGGGGAGAGAAAAGCACCTAGAATGAAACCTCCAGGATGAATGTGAGACAAAGTTCCTCCCCACTACCGCCAGCTACCCCAATAAGGTGAAAAATAAGATTGGGGGGCCTCCCTGGTGGCACAAGTGGTTAAGCACAGCACTATGAAGCTATCTACAGCCTCTGCAGCACGAGTTTGATCCCCAGTCAGGGAGCTACCCACATGGCACAGCAGACCTCTCCTGTCACACCCGCTGCTCCCCTCAGCAGTGTATTTCAGTCAATCTGCCTGTTCTGTTCCCCACTCTGTCTCTGGTGAATCCTCTCACCCCCCCACCTCTAGCCTGTACCCCAGTTCTTGTATGCATAAATAATAAATCTTAAAAACAAACAAAAAAATAATAATGAAGAGCCATTGTTTTACATCCTTGTTCATTCTGTGACAGTATAAGATTTCTCCATTTAAGTGTGGTCACTGGTAGCTCTCCCACCACCAAGCCACCCATAATCCTCCATCATAGTCCATTGTGCTCTCCCTGCTCCTACATTCTCATCACTCCTCTCCTCCTGGATGACTCAGATCTTTTATCAGCATTCAGGGATTGGTTTTAAAGTTTGTCTTTGTCTTCGTTTAGCAACTTTAAACATTTTCTATCACCTTCCTGCTATGATAAAAGAAATCTACATTACTACCTCTCCCAAAAGAATTCCATCAAAATTTTTAGTACCTCTTTTGGTTCCTTTACAATATTTAAATAACCCACTTGTACCTTTATGTTTTGATAGATCAACTACAGTTAGTATTTCATTGGCGCTACCATCCCTCTTTTCCCATAGCTTCCCTCCCTTGTACTTTTATTCTGCCCATTCCTTAATAATTTTTATATTTCTTTCCTTTATATCACCTGATTGATACCAATCCATTTTATCAGAAGACGACTTTATGCCACTTGAATGATAGTTCAGCTGAGCATAGAATTCAAGTTTGCAGGGGCCTACCACGTGGCCTAGGGGTTAAGTCTCAGCTCTGTAACATCTAAGATCTGAGTTCAATCCCAGTCAGAGAGCTAACCCACATATGCGCAGCAAAACTGCTCCTGTCACTCTCCCAGATTTCAAACTATTTCAAACTATACTACAAAGCCATAATCATCAAAAATGCATGGTATTGGAACCAGGACAGACACACAGACCAATGGAGCCAAATAGAAAACCCAAAAATAAACCCACAGATTTATGGTCAACTAATCTTTGACAAAGGAGCAAAGAATATGCACTGGAGCAAAGAAAGCTTGTTCGATAAATGGTGCTGGGAAAACTGGGTCGCTACATGCAAAACAATGAAACTTGACTACTACCTAACACCATACACAAAAACCAACTCCAAATGGATTAAAGAACTAGATATAAGACCTGAAACCATAAATTATATAGAAGGAAATATAGGTGAAACACTACATGACAAGCACCTCAAAGACATCTTTACAGACACATCACCCAAAGCAGTGAGAGTGAAGGCAAAGATAAACAGCTGGGACTACATTAAATTAAAGAGCTTCTGCACAGCAAAAGAGACAATAATCAAAACAAAGAGAAACCCCACTGACTGGGAGAAAATTTTTGCACCCAACACTAATGATAAAAAGAAACTTCTCTGAAGAGAAAATACAAATGGCCAACAGGCATATGAAAAAATGTTCAACATCACTTGTAATCAGGGAAATGCAAATCAAAACTACAATGAGATACCATCTCACACCAGTGAGAATGGCACATATTAAAAAAACTAGCAACAACAAATGCTGGCGAGGATGTGGAGAAAAAGGAACTCTCCTTTATTGCTGGTGGGAGTGCAAACTGGTCCAATCACTATGGAGAGCTGTGTGGAGATTCCTCAACCTACTAAAGGTAGAGGTCCCATATGATCCAGCAATTCCACTCCTAGGTATTTACCCAAAGGACACAGAAACATGAATTCCAAAGAGTACCTGCACCCCTATGTTTATAGCAGCACTGTTTACAATAGCTAAGCTTTGGAAACAACCCAAATGCCCAAAAATAGATGACTGGATCAAGAAGATGTGGTACATACACACCACCATGGAATATTACTCAGCATTCAAAAAAGATAAACACATGCAATTTGCAGCAACATGGATGGCACTGGAAGGGATCATGCTCAGCAAAATAAGCCTGAAAGAAAAAGAAAAATACTGGATGGTCTCACTCATAGCAGGAATCTAGAAAACCTAAATAAGGGACCAGGAAAAAGAATAACTATAAGAAAGAAAAAATCAAAATCAACAAACAACTATGAGCCAGAGACACACTATGGGGGTGGGGGGGCTGGGAAAGGAGGGGTTGGGGTCAAAATAAGGGGGTTGCAATTGTATGGGGAATATAAAAAGAAAATTAAAAAAACCAAAAAGACAAATGCCAACAATTTTCAAAGTACTGAATAAAAATATTTTCAAAGTACTGAATAAAAATTAATAAATCTCCAAAACAAACAAACAAAACAAAACAAAAAAAACTCTCCTGTTTCTCCCGCTGCTCCTCTTAGCATTGCATTTCAGTAAATCTGCCTGTTGAGTTCCCCACTCTCTCTCTGGTGAATCCTCTCAGCCCCCACACCTCTGGCCTACACCCCAGTTCTCCTACATGAAAATAAATAAAATTAAAAAAAAGAATTTAAGGTTGCAGGTGATGTTCCCAAAGTCATTTAAGCAAGTTAATTCATTGTCTTCCTGAATCTGGTGTTATTGATAAGAATAATGATATTGGGGATTCCTGGGGTGGCACAAGGGGTTGGGTCTCAGCACTATGAAGCTATCAGCAGTCACTGCAGCACAAGTTCAATCCCAGGCCCCGGAGCTGACCCACATGGCACAACAGACCTCTCCTGTCTCGCCCGCCGCTCCCCTCAGCAGTGTATTTCAGTCAGTTTGCCTGCTCTGCTCCCCACTCTGTCTCTGGTGAATCCTCTCATCTCCCCCCACACCTCTGGCCTGCACCCCAGCTCTTGTATGCATGAATAAATAAAATAATTTTTTTTAAAAAAAGAGTCCTGATATTAATCTGATTTTCATTCTTTTACTATGACACAGCTATCCTCTACTCCTGCTGCCTTTAGGGCTTTTCTTTATCCAAGATGTACTGAAATTTTATTTCACTGTGTCCAAGTACGGGGAGTTCATTTATTATATGCCTCATTACCATCGTTGCCCCATGCAAAGGCCCTCTCTAGTTTTATTTGTGCATTTATTTTTTCTATCACCATTCTCCATCCCTGTCTCCACTGCAGGTGATCATCATAATGTGTTTTATGTGTGTCCTTTGGTTTTTGTGAATTATTGTAAAACATGTATTATAGTTTTATGTGTGTATGTTATAAATGGTACCAGGCTGAAGACCTGATTCTGTTTCTTCATTTTTCACTCAGCATGATCTTTTAAACACCCGTCCATTTGCTGTGTATGTAACAGTCTGATTTTCCATAATTCTATTTTTGTGCCTAGTGTTCCATGTATTTTTTTTACAATTTTTACCCTTTTTTTTTACAATTCCACGGGATCTTTCAATTTAAGACATATCATATGTCTTTGCAGTTCCCACTTTTTCAGTTGTCTTGAATTCTCAAGGATGATATTTGATCTCTGGAACCCTTCTCTTTTCCTTAGATCTTTCTTGGTGCCTTTCTTTCGCCTGTTCTGAACTGGCTTGATCATTCTCTAGGTCTCTTGCTGGAATTTTCTTGAGAACCAGTGTGTCCTGACCTTGATGTCGTCCTTATTCTTGGCTTAATCACTCATTTTGATGTAGCATACTTCCAACTTCCTTTATTGTCATCTGGTCTCTGATGTGACTCTTGGGAAATCTGGTATCTGTGTATTTCTTTTCCCTTTGTCGAACTACTTTTTAACCTCTCTGAAAGCACTGAAGAGCCTCATTTTCACTTTGATGTTCTATAATTTCATCAAAACATATATGTGTCATGTGCTGAATACTCAGTTAACCCTTCCAATGTGAAGATTGGAAAGTTCTCTTCCATTACTTATATGGTAATTTCCTTCCTGCCTTTTCCTCCATCCCCTTTCTGGAAGTTCCACTCTCAGATCAGAGTTTGGAATCTTCTCCATTGATCTTTTAAAATTCTCTCATTAGGTTTTTATTTTGTTGTTGTTGGTATTTGTTTGGAGCTAGGTTATTATACTCTAGTTTTACTTCACCTGCAGTTTGGGATTTGGGGAAGTGATTACCTTGAAAGTTATGACCTCCATACCCAGGATCTTGGAATAAAACATGGTTGTGTCTTTGATGCTCTTTACTGTCATCACAATGTGGTCAAGTCTACGGATGAGACATGGGGTAGGGGTCTGACTGCTGTCCCCCCGTAACTAAAAAATAAAAGAAAAGAAAAAGATCAGAAGAGACTACACGTGTTTCATGTGCAAGTTTCCTTGTCACCTTCCCAATGACTAAGCTTATTCCTTACTCTCATTTCCTGGAAAGAAACTTCACTGGCATCTTATGGTCCATGTGTGGATTCACAAAAGTCCATGTGTCTGCTATGACACTGTTTACTTGTTCTCTTTCTCTTTCCAGAGGGATGGAAGTAAACATAAGGGGAGTGGAGACCAAGACCTACCCTTTCTCCTTCCACAAGGAGTTCTTATTTTCTCCAAGCTGGATTCATCTCTTTCTTTAAAAAAAAAAAAAAAAGATTCATTTTATTTGTTCATGCATACAAGAGCTGGGGTGTAAGTCAGAGTAGTGGGGACGTGAGAGGATTCACCAGAGACAGAGCGGGGACCAGAACAGGCAGACTGACTGAAATACACTGCTGAGGGGAGCAGCAGGTGAGACAGGAGAGGTCTGCTGTGCCATGTGGGTCACCTCCCTGATCAGGGATCGAACTTGTGCGGCAATGGCTGTCCATAGCTTTGTAGTGCTGAGACTAAACCCCTTGCACCACCAGGGAAGCCCTGGATTCATCTCTTTCATAATAAATGACAAGACAAGACAGGGAGGAGGTCCAACCCTGTAAGTACAGCCTTGCATTGGCCAATTTAATCCAGTCCCCTCCACTCCCACTCTTCAGCTATGATCACAGAGGATAGGAGAAGACGGGAGGATCTCAAAGCTTCTGTGCATGTGTGTTTAGCGATCCAGCCTGACACCCAATGAGAGGATATGTCCCCCTCCCTTACTTCTCACCCCTGGCACACTTCCCATCAGATCTTTCTCTCGACTTGTGTTCTTTAGTACTTTATATATTTATGTTACATCTGCTATAGGACTATCAGGTGCCTGTAGTCTGGCACTAGAGTTTGCAGAGTATAGAGGTTAGAGAAACAAAGTTAGGGGCCTCCCTGGTGGCACAAGTGGTTAAGTCTCAGCACTATGAAGCTATCCTGGGCCAGGGAGCTACCCATGTGGCGCAGCAGGATTCTTCTGGCTCCCCGCTGCTCCCCTCAACAGTGTATTTCAGTCAATCTGCCTGTTCTGTTCCCCACTCTGTCTCTGGTGAATCCTCTCACCCCCGTACCTCTGGCCTGTACCCCAGTTCTCATATGCATAAATAAATAAACAAATCTTTTTTAAAAATCAAAACAAAGTCAGTCTGAAGTCAGACTGACATTTAATTTATCTGCCTTGATTTCTCCTGCTGTAAAATGAATATGATACAGTATAAGACTATTATTAACATTTTAATAAAAGAGTTGTATTTTTCAGGACTTAGAACAATGCCTGACATATAACAAGTGCTATGAAGGAGTTTATGATAATAATGATGATGTTGGCATTCCAGATTCCCTATCCTGACTCCCAGTCTCTACAGACTTATTCATTGCACTTGCACTCCAAGTCACATTGTCCTTTCGACTGTTCCTCATAAAGTCCATCTTTGTACCTTTAGCTTTAGAGCCTTTTGCACATGCCAATATCTGTGTCCCTGACTTTTTTGGAGTAGAGATTTCTCTTTGTTTTGTTCCCCACAATATCCTGAATGACTAGCAGATGTTCAATAATATTTGTTCGATTAATATATATCTATTACAGCAATTAGGTCCAGGGTCTGGCATTAAGACTGATTTTTATTTGTTCTATTCTGTTCTATTCTATTCTATTCTATTCTATTCTATTCTATTCTATTCTATTCTATTCTATTCTATTCTATTCTATTTGATTCGATTCAATTCTGCTCTACATAAATCCATTCAATTCTACCCTATGCTATTTTATTCTGTTCCACTCCCTTGTGTTCAATTCCATTGAAACCACTACATTTTATACAATTGATTTCACTGAACTCCAGCTTAAAAAATACAGTGATGGACCTCCCCTGGTGGCGCAGGTGGTTGAGCGCCGCGCTGTGAAGCTGTCCACAGCCTCTGCAGCGCCGGTTCGATTCCAGCCGGCTGGAGAGTGTCCCACATGGCACGGCAGACCTCTCCTGTCACGCCTGCTGCTCCCCTCAGAAGTGTATTTCGTCAGTCTGCCTATTCTGTTCCCTGCTCTGTCTCTGGTGAATCCTATCATCCTCCTGTGCATCTGGCCTGCACCCCGGTTTTTGTATAAATAAATAAAATAAATATTTTTTAAAAAGAAAAAAATACAGTGATATCTTATTTTCATGAGCATAGGCAAAATTTCTGAGTTTTGCTGTCTTCATAGATCTAGAGAATCTATAGAGACACAGTAGCAATAGGATGGGAAAATGACTGACATTTGGCCTCCATTGAAATAAAGTTGTATGGGCCTTCCTGGTGGTGCAAGGGGGTAAGCATCAGCACTATGAAGCTATCCACAGCCACCGCAGCATGAGTTCAATCCCCGGCCAGCCAGGGAGCTACCCACATGGCGCAGCAGACCTTTCCTGACTCGCCCGCTGCTCCACTCAGCAGTGTATTTCAGTCAGTCTGCCTGTTCTGTTCCCCACTCTGTCTCTAGTGAATCCTCTCATTCACCCCACACACCTCTGGCCTGTACCTTAGTTTTTGTATGCATAAATAAATATACCTTTTTTTTTAAAAAAGAAAGTTGTATGTTAAAAAAAATCTTACTCACCTTTTAATATCTGTAGGATCTATAATAGCACCCCATTTCAATCCTGGTATTAGTAATTTATATTTCTTTCTCTTATTTTCTTGAGAAAAACAGAAAGCACTAATATTTTATTAATCTGTTCAAAGGACAACTTTGGACATTGTGGATTTTCTCTGTCATAGAGTTTGCTTTCTCCTTTACCAGCTTCTGCTGTTATCTTTATAAATTCCTGGGCCTCCCAGGTGGTGCAGAGGTTGAGCACTGGGCTGCGAAGCTGCCCGCTGCCTCTGCAGCACCGGTTCCATCCCTGGCTGCTCCCGGCCACAGGAGGAGGGTCCCACATGGCTGCTCCCGGCCACCGGAGGAGGGTCCCACATGGCGTGCAGACCTCTCCTGCCGCCCGCTGCTCCTGCTGCTCCCCTCAGCAGTGTACTTCGGTCCTTCTGCCTGCTCTGCTCCCCGCTCTGGCTCTGGTGAATTCTCTCACCCTCCGGAGCTTCTGACTGTACCCAGTGCTTGTATAAATAAATCAATCAATCTTTAAAAAAACAAACAAACAAAAAAAAACACTGAGCATTTAAAAAAAAAAAAAACGATTTATTCCCTTTGCTCATGCTCAGTGAAATAAGCCAGAAAGAAAAAAAATAAAATAAAAAATAAATTCCTTCCTCCTGCTTCTTAGGGTTCAATTTGCTGTTCCTTTTCATAATATGGAAGTTTCATAATATGGAAGCTCAGGACACTGATTTTCAGGTTTTTTAATTTACACATTTACAACTTTAAGTTTCCTCTAGGCATGCTTTGACTGCATCCCCCAATTTTGATAGTCTATCAGAAATCAACTCAAATTCTTCTTATTATTATTCAATAACCTGTCAGCTGTGATTCATACCCCAAATTCCATTTTTTGGATGGGGAGCTTCATCCTTAAAAATTCAAAAATGAGCAGGGCTGTCTTTCTTAAGGAAGGGGAAGATCAGTGTGGTTTGGAATCCAAGAGTTAGTGAAGCATAAGCAGGAAGGGAAGGCAAGGCTCAGATCACACAGGGTTGTTTAGGCAAGGTTAGGGAGGCTGGTTTATAAAAAATGATCAAGACATAGTAATCATATAAAACTTACTGTGTGCCAAGCCTTGTGTTAAGCACCATATGAAATATAGTCCATTTTCTCTCTCTCTCCAACCTTCCTCCCCTCCCCCAAGTGTTTGAGCAGGGCCTTTTGTGTCCCTCTGCTGCCCTCTGCTTGTCTTTAAAAAGAGGAAGAAAGAGTGGAGGGCAGAAAAATGGAAGTCAGCACACCAGGAGAGCCCGCGGAGAAGGGAATCTGGTTACAGGTCCAGACTGGGGTATCCCCAGTCTTGGTTTCAACACCCATGTCCCACGTTCCTGGGACTACCTCATTCACCTGCTTCTCTGAAGTCCTGCTCCACATCCTGGCTGGCAGCCTGAGGGCAGACGGCGTAACATGGAAGGCTAGGTGTCCTTGGCCTACACCTCCAGACAAGCCTCTGGCTCAGCGCCTGGAGGTCAAGGATCAGGAATGGGAGGGACATGGGCTGTGATCTGCTGGGTGTGACAGAAGTAGTACAAGTACAAGGACTCTGGCACAAAACTCAGGGCCTCTAAAGTAAAGGTTTAAGGAGTGTCTCAGCCAACCTGGGCTGCCATAGCAAAGTATCATGAACTAGAGGACTTAAACAACAGTAGTTCATTTCTCACAATTCTGGAAGCTGGAAGATCAGTACAGTTGGGTTCTAATGGTGGCTCTTTTCTTGGCTTGCAGGCGGCCGCCTTCTTGCTGTGTCCTCACATAATGGAGAGAAAGTGCAAGTTCTCCATTCTCTTCCTACCGGAGACCCCACTCTCATGATCTCATCTAACCCTAGTCACTTCCCAAAGACCCCATCTTCTAATACCATCCCCTTGGGGGTTAAGGCTTTACCATATGGATTGGGGCGGGGAGACACAAACATTCAATCTATAGCAGGGTGTACGTATATATGTAAGCGATTTCTTGGTAATAACAGGAAAAAAACACCCATCCCAAAGTTTTTGGGGAACCTTTATTCTAGAGTATGAGGTCCCTGGTCTATTTCGGAGTGTGTCTCCAGAGTGTGAGATCTCTGATCTATTTGGGAGTCTGAGTGACGTTAGGAGCTGTCAGAATTAGGGTATGACCAGTTGGGGGATGGCCACTCTGACTTATTATGAGTCTGTTTCCAATCAAGATATCTAAGCTCATGGGTGTTCTTTGTCCCAAGGTACAATGCTTCCCAGTTCTTCTGGGACGTGAACTCCCCCGTTTTCCCCACTCCCACTCATCCCTCACCCCACCCCTGCCCTCAGCTGCTGAGAGTCAGGGAACATCCTTCAGCCCCACTGCTGTTCCTCTTATCCTGAAGTAAACCCCCTCTCTCTTGAGGGTTATGGTCTAGCCCCTGGGGCATGTGATATTGTGATTCTTGTTCCTAGATACACCCCACATAAGCCCCCCACATACAGACACACAAATGGCTCTGCCCCCCCCACCACCACCGTCGTGTTGTTTCTGGCATAGACTTTCTTTATAAAGAGTTCCTGGATGGGGAGCCAGTAATAAGGGAGCTGGGAGGGTGCTGTGAGAGGCAGCAGGGGACTATAGGGGCTGACATGGGGGTAGGTAATCTAGATAATGTGGGGATCCACTTGGAACCCCAAAGTTGACATAAGGATAATTTATTTATTTATTTTTTTAAAAGATTGATTTATGCACACAAGAACTAGGGTGTAGACCAGAGATGCTGGGGGTGAGAGGATTCACCAGAGACAGAGTGGGGAACAGAACAGGCAGATTGAATGAAGTACACTGCTGAGGGGAGCAGCGGGCGAGTCAGGAGAGGTCTGCTGCACCATGTGGGTTGCTCCCTGATAGTGCTGTGTCTTTAAGCCTGCGCCACCAGGGAGGCCCCATAAGGATAATTTTAAACTGAAGACATTTGAGATTCAATAGAAGCAGAAAAAAGGGCCTTTTCAAAGGTTCCCTTATCTGTCTAGAAGCAGCAACTTCTGGGAAATGAGGGTACCATAAATCTCCTTTACGGCCCTTAAGAAGACAGAAAGATCACTCACACTTATATAAATAAACATTGTCACAAATTTTCTAATCTCTAATCCCTTCACCTAAAAAGCCATTTATCTTTTCTCCCACTGCCCCTTTCCCTAAATTTTAAATGTTTCCCCAAGATTAAATGTCTTTAATTTCAGCATTTAACGAGCCACCTACTTCTCCTGTAGGCTCCATAGGCATATGAAATGAAACTTTTTCTCTTGTTAATCAGGCTTTTGTCAGTTTAATTTGCAGGCCTCAAGAGGGTAGAGGAAAAGATTTCTTTTCCTCCCGTACCATTATGACCAAATCCAGAATGTCCTACTATAACCCTTCAGGTTAAAGATCCATGATAAATATGAAGCTGGGATCAGAAGGAGCCCGAAAGGTGCATAGACACTGCACTTGTGATTAGCCAAGGAGTTGCCCTTACTCCACACTCACAACACTGCTTGCTTCCTCCAGGATGCCCACTGCTGGGTTTCATAACTTTGGCCTGGCTGGTAGAGTCACATCCGAATAATACCCCAAAGCCTGCTGTGCTCTGAGATGTTGGAAGAAATCTGCTCACTGAGGGTACTCTCTTTCACTGTCTCCCACAATTGCTCTCCAGCCACCCCCAACTTGGCTCGCTGGACTCCAGCCACAATGACACCGGCGGTTCCCAGCTCACACCAAGCATAGGCCCAACTCAGAACAGCAGCGGATGCCCGGAGTTCCCTCTGTCCTGTACACTGTTCTCTTAGGTTTCCCATGGCTTATTTTGAATCCTTTACGTCTCTGTAGAAATAGCCCATGAAGCTCTCCCCTGTCTACGCGACCTGAATGAGAGAATATACAAATGTACGCATTTCACCAAGACAGTGGTTCATTTGAACTGTACCTTGAAGAGGGTTTTTAAAGAAGATAAAAAATCCCATGTTTCAACTAAATAAGGCTGGGACTCCTTAAATTCAGTTTCAGCATTCACTTTCTAGTTGGGGCTCAAGAATGCTTTTGAAATGGATGATGCCTGGAGATTAGATTGCCCCCTCCCTTCCTGCAAAACTTGTATTCATGAAGTCAGAAGCGAGCTGGAGAAGCATTTGCTCTGATGGTGAAAACGTTATAGGGACATCCTTTTCCCCCTAACAAAAACACACACACACACACAGAGGAGAAAGTGAAGATCAAATAAGATAAGATTTCCCTAACTATAACTTCTTAGTATAAAAAATATCAGTTCTTTTCTAAAATTTAATTTGCTTTTTCCTGCTTGCAGGTGTCCCCAGAGGTTTCCATACTTTTGGAGATTATCAGTGGATTTCAGCTCACACAATAGTGGGGACAAGAATAGAAGCTGGAAACCTTATTAGCATTTTGCTGTCTCCCTAAGAGAATTCCCTCAAGCAGCAAAAGCTATCGGGTCAGCACAAAGGGTTCTTAGTAGCCCAGTGGGGGGCAAGGGCTGAGGCATTCAACCATTTAAAGAGGAGGTGTGGTGTTTGCTTCGAGCTTTCCTAAATTTTTCCCTAAAACTTTACTTCCTACCCTTGTGAGAGGGGGAGAGGAGCTTAGGGCTAAGGTCAGGCTCCACAAACCTAAATTTGCATTCACTTCTGCTTCCATCCAATGGTTTATCCATTCATTTCTTTACTCCACAGATGTTTTGATTATCTACTTAGAGGAAGACATGGAACTAAATGCTGAGAAGAGCTCCAAGCATTATATCAATATGTAGATTGGGAGGTGGTTCCCCAAATGTTTAATGATCAGAGGGAACAGGGTGGAGGGGGGAGGGGCTGTGGGAGAGAGGCACAGGAGGTATTAGCACTATTGGCACGGGTGGTTTGGTGGAGGGTGAGTGGAACATGTGCACATATGGAAGAGCAAAATGTAACCCCAAAATTAAAATTAAAAAATCCAAATCAAATAAAAACAGAGTTTTAAAGCTAAATGATATACAAATACAGTTTTGCAGGAAAGCTTCCAACAACACATCAATACATGGACTCCACAGTCATCCCCATCTGCATGCTCCGAAAGTGATCAGTTTCTGGTCACTTTTGGGGTCAGTTTCTGATGATTCCATGCACACACACACACACACACACACACACACGGTCACCATAACCAACTCCACCTGCTTTTGCCTGTCAACTGCCGTGCTGTGAATGACACCCCAATCCTACAGGTATGCACAGGTCCCACTCATTCTCTCATGTCCTTTGGGTGCTCTGTGAACCCCCACATTCACTTCTCTCTGCAGCCCCCCTTGGCTATAAATGGGTATTAAAAAGGTTTCCCTGGTTGTTTGCTCCAGTGTCAGAATTTGAATTGGAATCATGGGGTCAAAGGGTTCATTCATTCCATGAACTCCTCCTAATTGAGCATGTACTGTAAACCGAGTGATGGGGTTGTGAGGAGGTGAGAAGTTGGGGTTCGGTGATGGGGTCCTTGGGTTACCTCTGAGAAAAGTTTTGGCTCTAGCTGTGAGATCTTGAGCAAGTCACAGGTATGAAGCTGAAAGGCCCAACATTCAGAGGTGTAGTGTCCCCAGGGAAGACGAACTCAAGTGTAGCAGGAGCCTGGGGTCCTCAGTCATCATGGGGAAATCTACCTGTGAACCAGCAACACCCACATTAGTCTGTGATAAGAGCAAGAAATAAACTTCAATTTTGGTGCAAAACCACTAACATGGCGGAGTTGGATTGTTACTGAAGGTCAATTCATTCCTGAATACACTGTCACTGTGTGGATTGACTCTTGCGTGGATGTGGGTTCTGCCGGCTGAGAAGCTCATGTACAGAGGTGCCTTCTTCCTGGAAGGCCTCCTGGCTTTTAGGGGCTGCTCAAGCTTCCTTAACAGCAGACAAGGTTCAGGCCAGGGTGAGGGGCTGGGTGGGAGCTGGACACTGGCTCCACTGTGGGATGGACAGAGGCTGGGTTTGGTACCCCGTTCTTTAGAGACTCAGGGGTGAGTGAGGCTCTATCTTCCCTGCAGTGTAGCTTGGCTTTAATGACCAACTTTAGGGTACATTAAAGTTGGCAGGGTTCAGTCCCTGCTTTGCACAGATGGATTAAAGATAGCTTTGATTTCACTAAATGTTTCCAACAGATTTCTTTATTCCTTTAGAGTGAGGCAATTTCTGCTGAGTAATTGAGTCCCACCCTGCTCCCTCCTGTCCACCTTTGGCCCAAACCCTTCTCCTGGGACCAAGTCCCCGAAGAACCCACCGGTTAGCAACCAGGACTTCCCATACCATGGCTACTTCCAAGGCCTTTGGGTGTTCCTACAAACTCGCCCACATAACATGCTGAGACAGTGCTTGTTTAGAGAGTATATTTCTTTCTTTCTTTCTTTTTTTAAGATTTATTTTTATTTATTTATGCATACAAGAACTGGGGTGTAGGCCAGAGGTGTGGGGGAGTATGAGAGGATTCACCAGACACAGAGTGAGGAGCAGAACAGGCAGATCTACTGAAATACACTGCTGAGGGGAGCAGCGGGAGAGGTAGGAGAGGTCTGCTGTGCCATGTGAGTCACCTCTCTGGCTGGGGAACTAACTCAGGCTGTGGCACTGACAGCACTGAGACTTAACCCCTAGGCCACCGGGGAGGCCCAGGCTCATTAATCTTGCAAACAGGGTCAAAGTTTCCTTCTGCCTTGCATCTTGACCATCTTTTTTTAAGATTTATTTTTTATTTATTTATACATACAAGAACTTGGGTGTAGGCCAGAGTTGGGGGGGTTTAAGAGCCTGGGTTCTTGAGTTGGGTGACCTCAGCTGGAATCACATCCCACCACTCACTGGTGAGGTGATCCTCCCTGGGCAAGTCACTTAGCCTTTCTGGAGCACCTCTCTCCATTTCCTCCCCTGGAGGTACAGATATGCTTTGCAAATGTTAGTTATTACAAGCACCAAGAAGTCCTGCCAGCCTGGGGGTATTGCAGAGAAGAGAGCTAGGAAGAATCTGGGGCTATTGGGACTGAGCTGAGCCAGCCTGAAGCCAGCTCCTCTTCTGAGAACTCTTCTCTTACTGGTCAAGCTAGTTCAAGTTGGTTTCTGTTACTTGCAGACAAAAGCCTCTTATCTGATCAAGGGTTTTCATAATCTCTATGTTTTGCTTAGAGAATTATGAAACATTTTAACATAGAGAATGTTGTGATGAAAAATTTAGCTGAGGGTCATGGATTTTACATTTTTTAAAGGTTTATTTATTTTTACATACAAGAACTAGGGTACAGGCCAGAGGTGCAGAGGGTGAGAGGATTCACCAGAGACTGAGTGGGGAGCAGAACAGGCAGACTGACTGAAATACACTGCTGAGGGGAGCAGCAGGTGAGACAGGAGAGGTCTACTGTGCCTTGTGGGTAGCTCTCTGGCAGGCCGGGATCCAACTGCTACAGTGGCTGGTAATAGCTTGATAGCACTGTCTTTAACCCCTGTGCCACCAGGGAGGTCTGGTTTTTATATTTTGCATGATGGTTTTACATTAATGCCTCTCCACAAAGATGTCCGCATTCTACTCTGCAGAGCCTGTGAACATGTTCCCTTACTGGGCAAAAGAGCATTAAGGTTGCAGATGGAATTAAGTTTGCTAATCAGCTGATTTTTAAGATTGGGAGATTAGTTAGATTATCTGGGTGAACTCATGTAATCCCAGTGGTCCTTAAAATGGAAGATGAAGGAAGAAGTGATGTCACATGAGAAGAAATGAACTGAAGTTGCTAAATTTGAAAACAGAAGAGATGGCCGTGAGCCAAGGAATGCCCGGGCCTCTCAATGCTGGAAAAAACAATAAAACAGTCTCCCCCAGGCTGTCTAGAAAGGAACTTGGACCTGCTGGCTTCTTGTTTAGAGCCCACTGAGACTAGTGTCAGAACTCTGACCTCCAGACCTGTAAGATAGTGAACTTGTGTTGTTTTGAGCCACTAGGCTTGTGGTAATTTGTTACAGTGGCAACAGGAAACTAATACAACATCCTTTTTTATCTGTGGGTTTTTTTTTTTTTTTTGAGAAATGGAAGTCAGACTTCGGTATTTTCCAGTTAGCATGGAATGAGTATTACTACAGGAGCCTGATAGGGCTATTGTATTTGTAGCCTTTAAATTAAACTTGGTACATTTTTCTAAATGTATAGTGGTTACAGTGTTCCTTTTTCCTATGATGCCTGGGTGTCTACTATGTGAGAACAGCCCTAATTTAAGAGATACAAGAGAGTATACCTGTCTTTCATCAGGTCAGCCTCCTGCCCTAGTGCATGTATTGCATAATTCAATACTATACACATTATATTAATGACCCATAAATAAGATCTGAGAGGAAACTTGCAGTTAGAATCAGTTAGAATCAATTTGGCAGTCAGGCCTAGAAAACAATTCATAAGCATTTTTGCCTTTGTCTTTTGTGACCCCAGAAGTTTTCTCCAGACTTAAATTGGAGTAATACAAAGGATGAATTCAAATGAGCCTGGAAGAATTTTCAAATCACTGTCCAGAATGAGTTCATGTCAGGGGTCTAATAGTAAGAGCACCCGTGGAAAAATCTTTAGGGCTTGATGTGTGCTTTTTAATTTGCTCAGAGTGCACATTACAATTTAAAAAAAAAATCCAGCAAGCTGAGTGGTGGTCACCAAGAAAACCTCACCTTTCCCTCACCTTTTCCTATGTGACCACCTACCCCATCTTGGGCTCCCTAGATGGTGCTTGCACAAGGGACTGAGCGCTGGGATGGGGGTGGAGCTTTCAGGAGGGGCCTGAGTGGATGCATTAGGGAACCGAAATTGTCTGAAGACACAGGAAAAATGGTGGAAAACTCAGTATCACCATTGCCAGAAAGCGATAGATGGCTTTTTTTACTTAAGCTCCCAATTTGGCTTTATACTGTAGCTTATGTGAGTTTTTATTTTATTTTATTTTTTTAAAGATTTATTTATTTATGCATACAAGAACTGGGGTACAGGCCAGAGGTGTGGGCTGTGAGAGGACTCACCAGAGACAGAGTGGGGAGCAGAACAGGCAGAGCTACTGAAATACACTGCTGAGGGGAGCAGCAGACGAGACAGGAGAGGTCTGCTGCGCCATGTGGGTAGCTCCCGGGCTGGCTGGGGATGGAACTCGTGCTGCAAAGGCTGCAGATAGCTTCACAGTGCAGTGCTTAGCCCCTTGTGCCACCAGGGAGGCCCCCCAAATTGAAATTTAAAAGTGAATAGATAATCAGCATCTAACAGTTTGGAAGAAACCAGTACATACTCTTCACAAACATGTTTTCACTAAGCCAATATGGTACTAGCCATTAACCCAGTACACCAAGTTAAGTGTTCTGAAGTAGAAAAGGTGAACAAGAACATCAGCTACATTAGAGAGTCTTCAACACTTTAGAAAAACAGTATAACACTTTGTCTTGCCCCTTTAGCCCCTACAACAGCATCATACAGTCTGAATCTACCTATACAGTCCTTCCTCAGCTACTAAGATATCTGTCAGGTAGGCAAAAAAAAAAAAAAAAAAAAAAGGTGACACTTTAGGCATTTAGGACAGGGAGGGGGAGAAAGTCAGTTCTCAGAACAAATCAGTCAGCTTCAGTCTCCTTAGCAGGATCTTTGGAGTCTTTGTTCTTTGGTTCTTTTGTCCTTCTCTCACCAGTGCTCCGTTTGTAGCCCTTTTGTGTTCTCAGTTCTCTTTGTTGGTTTCCATTTTGTGGGTCAATTTCTCTCCCGCCATTTTACTGAAGTTGTTCTTTTCTGTTGCTTTCAGGAGCACTTCTTTCTGGCGCTCTTGTTTTCCAGTCATCTATTTCAAGACCTCAGCTTCATGGAACCTGTGTCCTTCTGCAGCTTCTAATTTTGTCTGCATTTCCTCCAGGGAAAGATCCATTTTCTTTGGAGGGGAAAGGGGGAGTTCTAGGACAGATTCTTTTGAAGGAGGGTGGAGAATCAGCTCAAAAGCTTGGCCTGAGGCGCCCTTTTCCAGTTCTTTCCCCTGGATATCAGAAGGCGTCATGGTGAACAGAGCACAAGAGACAGGCAGTGTACTCTGCATAGTCCACTGGAAAGGAAAGTCCTGCTCTCTCTGAGCTGCCTGGCCACACTCTGAGCACCAGCAGACCCCTGATTGACACATATTTGATAGGTCCTACTTGCGTTCCTTTTAAGACCTTACAACCCATTCCACAAAACCTATCAGTTTCCCCTATAGTATATCACTCTTGGCCCTCTCCTTCCTATAATTGATCAGCTGGAACTATATAGGTCACTGCTTAGCTCTCATATTTTTACATACAGTAGTAATTATTATTATTAATTATAACTCTCCAATTAGTGATGAGTAAGTTTCACTAAAATTGCAACCAAAAAATAGAATAAATTAGACAAGAGGAAAAAGAAAATCATATAAAACTGGCATTAGCACCTTAAATATGTACCAGAAGTTCTTTCCACTTAATAAATAAAGGTGGGTCACAAATTTTCCTCTGAGGTTCCTAGTGACCCAAGTAAACAGGCATATACACCTTGATCTTGGATTTCCAGCCTCCAGAACTGTGAGAATATACATTTCTGATGTTTAAGCCACCCAGTCTGTGGTATTCTTTTATGATAATCTTAGCATACTAATACACTTGCAGCCAGTAGACAAGTGGGCAAAAGATTTGAACTGGCACACTACGGAAGAGGAGGCCCCAAATATCCAACAAACATGTGAAGGATGTTCAACCTCATTATTCATCGGGGAAAAGTAAATTAAAAAGAACATTACACAAAATCCGGTTGTAAATTTTTTTTAGCGGTAATTCTTTATACACTGCTGGTGGGAGTGTAAAATGACCCAACTACTTTGGAAAAACATTTGGAATTATTTAAGAACGTTTAAAGCTGTGCATCTTCTGTGACCCAGAAATTATCCTTCTCCATGCACGCTAAGAGAATGGATCAACAAATTACGGACTACAGCCAATTATCACTGTGTGATAAAAGCCACCTCCTAAAATCCAGTCAATCAGTGACAAACCCTCCTGAAAGTCAGACAATCAGTGACAACCCAGATTTCTAGACAACAACCACTCAGCAAGCACTGGCTCTAGCCTCTCATTATGAATGTCCCTGGGCCACTGCAGCCTTACTCCAGCAAGTGCAGGAACTCAGTGGAACTCCTCAGTGTCTACAAACTTTCACTGCTCTATGTCCACCCATCTCTGAAGTCTCGATTCCCCAAAGCCTTCACAAAGCTCTGGCTTCATTCTGGAAAACTGAACCTTACAAATACAGTTCACCCTCACAAGACGCATGAAGCTCACTTTATCTGCATCAGATATTGGATGCAAAGTCTCTGGGATAGATGTGCCTCACAGTGTGAGGTTTCTGAGCTCTTTGGGGATCTCCTTGGGCAGGGTGGGGGGTGAGATGTCTAAACTGTGGAGTTCTGTGTGCAGGGTTGCTGTCTCAGTGAATGCGATCTGGAAGGGTTTGTGGTCTCATTTCCAGGTTGGAGTCTGAGCTTTGCAGAGTGCACATACCAGGCACTGAAAGCATGGAACACTTCTCAGCTTTGTACCTCATGGGGCATGGTGTCTGAGCTCTTCCAAAGTGTCCACCATAGATCTTGGAATTTATATGCATTTTTTTTTCCTTAAGAGTTTGAGCTCTTTGGGCCTCCCCGGTGGTGCAAGGGGTTAAGACGCAACCTATGAAGCTATCTGCAGCCTCTGCAGCACAGAGTTTGATCCCTGGCCAGGGAGGTGACCCACATGGCGCAGCAGACCTCTCCTGCCTCGCCCGCTGCTCCCCTAAGCAGTGTATTTCAGTCAGTCTGCCTGTTCTTTTCCCCACTCTGTCTCTGGGGAATCCTCTCACCCTCCACACCTCTGGCCTGTACCCCAGTTCTTGTATGCATAAATAAATAAATCTTTCAAAAAAAAGTTTGAGGTCTTTGAAGTGTGTGTAGAATTTTGTCCCAGAGTATGCCAGTGTTGTTTTTAGTAATGTGTCAAAACATACGGCCTCTCTATTCTCTTGGCAGATCTGTATCCCAGAGTGTGTGATCTTTTTCTTCTAAGATTTATTTATTTATGCATAGAAGAGCTGGGGTGCAGGCCAGAGATGCGGGGGTGGTGGTGAGAGGATTCACCAGAGAAAGAATGGGGAGCAGAACAGGCGGATCTACTGAAATACACTACTGAGGGGAGCAGCAGGCGAGACAGGAGAGGTCTGCTGCGCCATGTGGGTCACCTCCCCGGCTGGGGATTGAACTCATGCTGCAGTGGCGGGTGATAGCTTGATAGTGCTGAGACTAACTCCTGTGCCACCAGGGAGGCCCTGGCAAACTTTCTTTTTAAGGGTTCTCTCTTTTATTTGAATTTACCATAATTTATTTAACATGTTCCCTCTTGGTAGACATTTGGCTTACTTCCAACTTTTTGGCCATTAAACAATGCATTCTACATGTGTATATATACATAGATGTAATTATATATATAATTTTAAATTTTGGTACTTATTGACCAAATTGTGTGTTACTGCTAATAAAAGCAGAGGTTTATGCTTCTAATATTGTGTATTTATACTTCTGCCAATTTTACAGAGTTTTTAAAGATTTATTTATTTATGCTTAAAGAACTGGGGTATAGGCCAGAGGTGTGGGGGGGTGGTGAGAGGATTCACCAGAGACAGAGTGGGGAACAGAACAGATTGACTGAAATACACTGCTGAGGGGAGCAGCGGGGGAGTCAGGAGAGGTCTGCTGCATCATGTGGGTAGCTCCCTGGCTGGGGATCCAACTCGTGCTGCAGTGGCTGCTGATAGTTTGATAGTGCTGTCTTTAAGCCCTGCACCACCTCGGAGGCCCCTCATTTTATTTTTAAAATGTATTTATTGTTATTGAAGTACATTGTTTTGTATCCTTGCTAGTGTTTTGACAGTATAGGATGTCCCTCCTCAGGTGTAGTCCCCGTAGCTCTCCTATCATCCCCACCCACCATGGGAAGCACCCATAATCCTCCATTTAAGTTCACTGTGCTCTTCTCCTACTCCCCTCATCCTCACCTCTCCCCTCCCCTCTGAAAGCTGCAGATCTATAGTCAGCTTTCAAGGGTTGGTTTTGAAGTTTGTCTTTGAACCTTTATTTGGGTTCTTGATATTTCACCTATAAGTGACACCATCCAGTATTTATCTTTCTCCTTCTGGCTTATTTCACTGAGCTAATCCCTTCCAGCTCCATTCAGATTGTTGCAAATGGCATGAGTTTATCTTTTTTGATTGAACAGCATGCCCTTTAGACAGTCCTTCCAGCTAGTATAGGTGTGTCTCCCTCATTCTCTTTGTGCCCAGGACTCTGAATTGTTTTGTGGTAATGTCAATAGTGTGAGATCGATCTTTGCCTAGATTTTTATGTATATCCCAGGTGGTAAGGTCTGAGCTGTTTGGGGCCACATAATGAGGTACATGAAATGTTTGGGGTTTGTGTCCCTGTGTGGAAGGGAGGTCCCTGAGGTGTTGTGGTGTCTCAGGGTGTGAGGTCTCCGAGATGCTCCAAAGAGTCTGTGACCCGAGGGTGAGAGCTATGACATCGCCAGTGTCCACGTCCTATTGTTATAGGACAGGGAGAGGGGCAGCCCAAACCCCGCAAACCTGTCTATCACAGGAGTTCTTTGAGCTGTTTGCTTCCGGTCAGAGTGTGAGGCTTCTAGGCTGTTTTGCTTTGTGTCCAGTGTGAGAGCCCTCTACTCTTATGGACTCTGTCCTATGGTGTGCTGTCTCTGAGTTCTTTTGTGCTCTGGCCAATGATGTGAAGCTCCTGGGTCACCTGGGGGATGTTTCCAGCAGTGAGGTCTCATTCTGTCTCACAACCAGCCGGGTACTCCATGGTATAACCTGTTACCTTCATTCATTTACCCTTTTCTCCCTTGAGTTGTTTGCTCTTTCCGTTCTTGTGCACGCAGACATGTGCAGGTGTTCCTTAGATGACACATTTAAAAGTTGATCTGCCAGGTCAAAGGAGACATGCCTTCAACAACTCCTCTCCCTGCATTTGAACATCTGCTGTGTGCTGGGCAGTTGTAGGTGCAGTGGAGACACAGGGCGACAGGAAATACACACTGACATTCTAGTGGTATTGACATTCTAGTGGGGAGGGGTGTCAGTTTTATTTTTGACAGATGCTGCCACAAAATACAGTTCCAGTTCCATCAGTGGCATCAGGGGGGTGAATGTTCTTTTTAAAAATATATTTATTTATTTATGCATACAAGAACTGGAGTGAAGGCCAGAGGTGTGGGGAGTGAGAAGAGTCACCAGAGACAGAGTGGGGAGCAGAACAGGCGGATCCACTGAAACACAATGCTGAGGGGAGCAGCAGGTGAGACAGGAGAGGTCTGCTGCGCCCTTTGGGTTAGCTCCCTACTTGGGTATCGAACTCAGGCCATAGTGGCTGACGATAGTGATAGCTCGATAGTGCTGAGACTTTAACCCCTGCATCACCAGGGAAAGCCGGGGTGAATGTTCTTTATGGGCCAGGGCTCTACAGCAGGGAACTGCATGCCTCCCCACTGTCCTCAAGGAGCTCACCAGGTTTGGGGTTGGGACAGTCCACTGGGGGCCGTGTGAGGGGGAGACGGGGATGGAACTTGGGCAGGGGAAGCCTCGAGACTGTTTAGCCGTGGTGGAGCGAAGCGAAGATTGAACGATTCCTGGGGCACTAACAGGAAACAGCCCTTTCTAGGGGGCACATGCAAGGCGAGCGTGAGAAGTGAGAGTTAACGGTGAGACAGTGCAGCGAGCAGACACTCATTGTGGCGCACCGCGGAGATGGAACAGTCGGCTCCGGGCAGTACCAAGGGGGCTGGGAGGGGGGAGGCGGTATATGGAAGAAACCACTGTCTGTGGGGGACACGGAAGGTCTCCTCATCCCGCGCGTGGATTGGTCCCCACTGCAGATGAGGGAGAGAATGGCGACCCCATCCTCCGCCTCAAACCTCCACTATCTGGAAGCCGCCATTGCCATGGTCTTTTTTTTCCTTTTCTTTCTCTCTCTCTTCTTTCTGAGGTCTTTTGTCAGATCCCACCTGAGTTTCGCTCAGAGATGCAAAGCGACAGCTGGCGGCGCGGGGAACGCTGCAGAGCGGTGATTGGCTATGGGATGAGAAGGGTGGGATCAAATCCTTTCCTGAGCTCCGATTTGTCACCGCGAGGTTGCCTGGCCAAACTCTTCCGGGTACTGCGGTTTCCTGGACTCACTTACAGGCTACCAGTCGACCCTGCTCGGGGCTGCGATTGGCTGCTAAGTCTGAGCAAGCGCCCTGGTTCCTGGGTTGGCGCTCGGGGTTGCAGAGGCAGGGCTTTGGCTACAGGAGACCGTAGGTTCGAATCCCACCTGCAACTTCAGTTTCCGCATCTGTAAAAGAAGCTGGCTTTATTGGCTAGCGCAGAATGTGTCGGGTAATTGTTTCTGTTCTCTTCTACCTGTTGTTTCTCTTGCAGCAGTGCTTATTGCATCCATTTTATTGATTCCAGGACCCATTTACCGTTTATAACAGAACTGAGAAAAAAATCTCAGGGTTCCTGACATCAGTATTTCAGGTTACTTGTAGGTCTGAATCCTACAGAGATGGTTTAGGGCGATCATCTGCTCCTTTTCTGGATAGGATGATTTGGAGTATTCCTGCCCTCTCTGGACTAAGCCTGTGTGGAGGGGTGTGTGTGTGTGTGTGTGTGTGTGTGTGTGTGCGATAAATGACTAAAGAGAGAAGAGATGTATGATGTAATGCTCTGGGATGGAGGAATATGTAGCAATTAGAAGACTGGTAAGGGGGCAAGAACTCAAAGGGATAAACTTTTTTAAAAAATATTTTATTTATTTATGCATACAACAACTGGGGTACAGGCCAGAGATGTTGGGGGTGAGAGGATTCACCAGAGACAGAGTGGGGAGCAGAACAGGCAGACTGACTGAAATACACTGCTGAGGGGAGCAGCAGGTGAGACAGGAGAGGTCTGCCTCACCATGTGGGTAGCTCCCTGGCTGGGGATCATACTCGTGCTGCAGTGGCTGTAGTGCATAGGCTATAGATTGCATCTTAACCCCTTGTGGCACCAGGGAGGTCCAAAGGGGTAAACTTTTTAATGATGGGATTTTAAGCATCAGGCAGGGTAGGTGTTTGACTGAGTGTACATAAGTAGGTGGAAAGTGGATCTCCAATGGATGGCTATGATGATCTCATCATAAAGTAGTTGTTATGGCTGTGTGCAGTTTGGATGACAGTGTCCAGGATGTGAAGTCTTGGGCTTGTTTTTATTTTTTTTTTAAATTTTTATTTTTTTTATTTTTTTAATAGAGGCATGTTTTTATTTATTTGTTTGTTTGTTTGTTTGTTTGTTTTGTTTATACATGCACTCGGTACAGTCAGAAGCGCGGGAGGGTGAGAGAATTCACCAGAGCCAGAGCAGGGAGCAGAACAGGCAGAAGGACCGAAGTACACTGCTGAGGGGAGCAGCGGGCGGCAGAAGAGGTCTGCGCGCCATGTGGGACGGTGGCCCGGGAGCAGCCGGGGATCGAACCGGTGCCGCAGAGGCTGCGGGCAGCTTCGCAACCCAGCGCTCAACCGCTGCGCCACCGGGGAGGCCCTTGGGCTTGTTTTAGACTCTGAGTTCAGTGTATGACATCTGTGAACAGACTGAATTCTATCAGCTGTTTTCTTTTAGGGGGTGTCTTTGTTCTTGGACATGCATGTATTTTTTGTTCTTAAAATTGAATATCATTTTGTTTTATTGGCATTTCTCACTTGATCTTAGCCAAAAGGCCGAGAAGCGATATTTTTCTTTTATTGGCATTTCTCTACAAGAGGGACTTAATAATTTTTTTTTAATTTGTTGCCCGATGTACTTAAGTTTTATAAATTCCCTTTTATGTCCTTTGATCTTTTCTCCCTTGACTTTTTCAATTTTTAAAGATTTATTTATTATTTATACAAGCACTGGGGTACAGTCCAGAGGCGTGGGAGAGTGAGAGGATTCACCCAAGACAGAGCAGGGAGCAGGACAGGCAAAAGGACCGAAATACACTGCTGAGGGGAGCAGCGGTCGCTACAGGAGAAGTCTGCCACGTGATGTGGGAATCTCCCTGGCTGGCCGGGAATCGAAC
This sequence comes from Talpa europaea, assembly GCF_964194135.1. Lineage (NCBI taxonomy): Eukaryota > Metazoa > Chordata > Mammalia > Eulipotyphla > Talpidae > Talpa > Talpa europaea. The sequence goes on along the minus strand of NC_140081.1, from coordinate 32,012,349 downwards.
CGGTGCTGCAGAGGCAGTGGACAGCTTCACAGCACTGCACTCAACCCGCTGCACCACCGGGGAGGCCCCGACTTTTTCAAATTTTAAGTCATTTTGGACAGCAAAAATTTTCAAAAAAAAAAAAAATAGTGCAGAATTCATATATACCTCTGGCCCATCTTCTCCTAATGTAAAGAACTTACATAAACTGTAGCACAGTTTTAAACCAGGAAATGAGTACTATGAATGAATATATGAGCTGTAGTTCACCTGTTTGGTGTCTGTCCAAGGTGTGAAATATCCACGCTCTTTATTTATTTTTTTTTTAAAGATTTATCTATTTATTTGTACAAGCACTGGGTACAGTCAGAAGCTCGGGAGGGTGAGAGAATTCACCAGAGCGGGGAACAGAACAGGCAGACTGATGAAATACACTGCTGAGGGGAGCAGCGGGCGTGGCCGGGGATCGAATCGGTGCTGCAGAGGCCGCAGGCAGCTTCGCAGCCCAGCGCTCAACCGCTGCGCCACCAGGGGAGGCCCTATCCATGCTCTTTAGACCCAGAGTTCTCTTATGGTTCTGTATCACATGCTGTGATGTCACTGAGCATTTGGTGTATGTTTCTAGATTCTAGTTCTTTCATCTTGGTGGGTTTTGTCCCAGAGAATGATGACTTTCACCTATGAGAGCTTGTCTTTGAGCTATTCGGGCTTCTGTGTTCAGGGGTAAGGTCTAAGCACTTTGGAGGTCTGAGTTCCAAGCTGTGTGTACCCTCAGTTAGTTTTTATTGTCAGAGATTATGAAGTTAATAAATACTTTCAGGTTCTGTACCTAGCACAGGATTTCTCAACCTCAGCATTTTTGATGATCTGGACTGGAAAATTCTCTGTTACTGTGGGCATTGTAGGGTGTTGTAGAAGTTTCCTAGGGGGCCTCCCCTGGTGGCACAGCGGTTGAGCGCTGGGCTGTGAAGCTGCCGCAGCCTCTGTGCTGCGGCTCCATCCCCGGCTGCCAGCGGGTCCCACATGGCCCGCAGACCTCTCCTGCTGCCCGCTGCTCCCCTCAGTAGTGTATTTCGCCAGTCTGCCTGTTCTGTACCCTGCTCTGGCTCTGGTGAATTCTCTCACCGTCCTGTGCTTCAGACTGTATCCAGTGCTTGTATAAATAAATAATCTTTTTTTCTTTTTAAAGGAAGTTTCCTAGGGCTGCTGTTAAAAAAAAAAAAAAAAAGAAAGAAAGAAAGACATGTACTGTCTCCCAGATCCAGTGGCCTTACGTCCAAGATCAAGGAGTTGGCAGGGTTGGTTCCCTCTGAGAGCTGAGGGACAATCTGTTCATGTGTCTCTCCTAGCTTCTGGGGCTTGCTGGCAGTCTTTGATGTTCCTTGGCTTTTGCTGTGTCATCCAGATCTCAGCCCTCATCTTCACATGGTGTTCTCTCTGTGCAGTTGTGTCAATGTCCTCATTTTATAAAGACACCATCATAATCAATTAGAGCCCCGCCCTGCACCAACAGGACTGCATTTTATGTCCAAATGACCCTGTTTCCAAATAAGGACACATTTTGAGCTCCTAGGGGTTAGGAATTCAACATGTGAATTCGGAGTTCAACATTTGAATGTGCCCTAGTGGGGAAACAGGGAGGGAACAGTCCCAGCGTTCCCAAACTAAGCCAGGTCACGTTCCTATTAGGTGCAAACAACTTCACAGAATCATAATATCTAAGCACAAAACCAAATCACGGTGTCTCCTACAAGATACCAAACACCCCTCATCTCTTGGTTAAAATGAGTAGCTGCTGCCTTTTACCAATTACATGCTCACCATCATGCTAGTCTCTCCTCCCTAGAGATAAGACTCACTGAAATATCTGATCATAAAATTGCCCTCTTTCTGACAGTCCAATCTTGCATGAGCCCCTGTTTCCTTAGACCCTTCCCCAAATTACTCATCTAAGGCCCAGGTGCTGTATGTCTCAGGGAATGAGGGCTCTGATCTGTTTTGTTGAGGGTGGGGGAGGGTTCACATAATGTGAGTTCTCAGGTATGTGTTTGGCTGTATGCCCTAGGATATAGGTCCCTGATCTCCTTGGGAATTTATGTCCCATGGTGTGAAGTCTCTGAGCGCTTAGTTGGTATAGATCTCAAGGTGTGAGTTCTCTTATCTTTTGTATGGTACCATTCCAAGGAAACTGGGGTTGCCCTATAACAACGAGGTCTCGGTCCTCTGGTTGCTGTTTACTGGTATATGTGTCTGTCTTCACTGGTGTGTGTCAAGATCTGTTCGTGCATGTTTTTCCCAGGGTGTGAGGTCTGATCTGTTTCTGGTTGTACATCCCAGAATAAGAAGTCTCATTAAAATCCACTTCTCTTCATAAGTCTCTGTAAGGAAGGTCTCTGATGTTTTTATAGTTGTATGGAGAGTGTGAGGTCTTTTGCCTCTTCATGGCTGTAATACTGTGTTTGAAATAATAACAAAAAAAAAATACTAAAAAAAATACTGTGTTTGTGAGTGTATGCCCTAGAATTTTAGGTATATGGGTTGTTTCTGCAAGTGAGTCCCAGTTGTGAGGTCTCTGGTCTGTTGGTGGTTATATGTCCCAGAATGTGGGGTCACTGATCTGTTTGTGCATGGGTCCTGGGACTTGGGACTTGAGGTCCTGGGACTTGAGGTCTGCAATCTGTTTGATTAATAGTATGTGAGGTACCTTGCATGGGGGTATGCCAAAAATGTGGTTTTCTGATATGGTTCTGGTTATGTGAACCTGGGTGTGAGGTCTCTTATTTGTTTGTAGGTGTGTATCTCAGTGTGTGAGGTCTTTTTAGGTGTGTATCTGCTGGTGTGAGGTCTCTGGCCTGTGGGCGGGTGTGCTGGCAGGGTTGGTACCTTCTGAGAGCTGAGGGACAATCTGTTTATGCGTCTCTCCTAGCTTCTGGGGCTTGCTGGCAAATCAAAATGTGTCTCTGAGCTGTTTGTTGCTGTACATCTCAGAATACGTGGTCTCTGAGCTGTTTGTGTCTGTGCGTCCTAGGATGTAAGTCTCTGAACTGATTTGGGGTGTACATCCACTATGTGAGGTCTTTAAGATGCTTGTGAGTTGCTTTCCAGAATGCTAGGTATTTGATGTGCTTTGGAGGTATTTCTTTTTTTTTTTTAAAGATTTATTTATTTATGCATACAAGAACTGGGGTATAGGCCAGATGTGTGGGAGGGTGAGAGGATTCACCAGAGACAGGCTGGGAAACAGAACAGGCAGACTGACTGAAATACACTGCTGAGGGGAGCAGCGGGCAAACACGAGAGATCTGCTGCGCCATGTGGGTAGCTTCCTGGCCGGCTGGGGATCAAACTCGTGTTGCAGAGGCTGCAGATAACTTCATAGTGCTGTGCTTAACCCCTTGCACCGCCAGGGAGGCCTGCTTTGGAGGTATTTCTGATGATAATGAGTGTTCTGCTTGCTTTGCTGGTATATATCCCAGGATGTGAGGTCTCTAACCTGTTTAGTTATGAATATCCAGGGTGTGAGGTTTAAAAAATCTTGTTGTGACTATATGTCCTTTGGCCCAAATCCTCTGATCTCTTTGTGAGTACATGTCCCTGGATCTGAGTTCTCTGATCTCTGTGTGTGTGTATGTGTGTGTGCGTGTGTGTGTATTAGATCTGTGATCTGTTCTTGACCTTTTACATAGCAGGTCTGGCCTCTGATGTGCTTGTGAGTGTGTGTGGTGAAATTCGGGTTCTCTGATCTATTTGTAGGTATCTGGTTGTCTTTGGTCTCTGATATGTTTTGGAATGCATCCTGTGAGTGAGCTCACCCCATCTATTTGTGGGTGTGAGGTCTCTGATTTTTTTGTGGGTATCTATTACAGGTTTTGAGGTCCATGGTCCCTTTGTGGTTACATATCCATGTTGTGAGGTCTCTAATCTCTGTGGAGGTCTATCTCTGATCATTTTTGTTTGTTTTGTTTTGCTTTGGTGTGGCTATATGTCTCATGGTATGAAGATCCTGATCTCTTTTCTGGGAAGTGAACCAGGTTGAAAGGACTCTGACATGTGTGAGGGTATTTTCCCAGAATGAGAGTTCTCTGATCTGTTTCCGAATACATCCTAGGATGTGCAGTCTCAGCTATTTGTGGATCTACAACCCGGGTTTGGGTTCCCTGAGCTGTCTGAGGGCCTACATCTCAGGTTGTTAGATCTCTGATGCTTTTGGCATTATTCAAAAGCATATAAGATTTCCGGGGGCCTCCCTGGTGGCTTAGGGGTTAAGTCTCAGTGCTGTCACCGCAACCAATGGCCTGAGTTTGCTCCCCGGCCAGGGAGCTACCCATATGGCGCAGCAGACCTCTCCTGTCTCACCCGGTGCTCCCCTCAGCAGTGTATTTCAGTTGGTCTGCCTGTTCTGCTCCCCACTCTGTCCCTGGTGAATCCTCTCACCCCCCCACCTCTGGCCTACACCCCAGTTCTTCTACACAAAAAGAAAAAAAGATTTCTGATTCATGTGCTCACATATAACAGAATGTGAGGTTTGTTATTTGTCAAAGTGTCTGTATCAGGAGGTAGGGTTTCTGAGCTCTGTGGGTATGTCTTAGGGTTGATCTCTTTGGATCTGTTTCCCGGCATATGATGCCTCAGGATTTGAGCTCTCTCTTCTCCTCCTCCGGGTGTATGCCAAAAGGCGTCAAGTATCTTTAATCATTCAGGTGAATTTTCCAGGATGTAGGACCTGGAACATGTTGTGTGTTCCTGTTGCAGGGTTTGAGCCTCTAATCCATTTGCATGTATATATCACACTATGTGAGGTTTTTTTTTTTTTTTTTTTTTTTTTTAAGGTCTGTTTGCTTGTTTGTCAAGGTTGTGAAGTCTATTCTGTTTGTGGACATGTGTCCCAATTTGTGAGGCCCTGGACCTGTTTGTGGGCATGTGTCCAAGAATGTGTCTCTCTGCTCTCATTGAATGTGTCTCTGAGGGTAGGGGGCCTCTGATCACTTTCTAGATGGATGACTGCGGATAAAGATATGAGCCATTTGTGGGGTATGTCCCAGGATTTTAGGTCTCTGAGCATTTTAGAGGTGTATGTTTTGTGATGTGAGGTGCCTAATTGTTTTTTTTTTTTTAATAGAGGCATGCTTTATTTATTCGTTTGCTGGTTTGTTTGTTTGTTTTGTTTATACATGCACTGGGTACAGTCAGAAGTGCGGGAGGGTGAGAGAATTCACCAGAGCCAGAGCGGGGAGCAGAGCAGGCAGAAGGACCGAAGTACACTGCTGAGGGGAGCAGCGGGCGGCAGGAGAGGTCTGCACGCCATGTGGGACCCTCCTCCGGTGGCCGGGGAGCAGCCGGGGATCAAACCGGCGCCGCAGAGGGCGCGCGCAGTTTCGCAACCCAGCGCTCAACCGCTGCGCCACCGGGGAGGCCCATCCTAATTGTTTTCCGTATGTCTCAGCTGTGCCATCTTAAAACCCTGTAAAGATGCCATGTCTTACTTCTTGCACTCTGTGCAGATGTGACCTTATATGCTGCAAGGCTTTTTGCAAATGTGATTAAATGAAGCATCTTGAGGGGGGGAGATGGTCTTATATTTTCTAGGTGGGTTTAGTCTCGTCACAAGGATCCTTAAACGAGGGGGGGCAGGATGGCTATTGTCTCTGAACATAAGATGACAACACAAGCCAAGTCAGATACAGTGATCTGAAGATGGAGATGTTTGTGCGTGCGTGTCCCTGCCTGTGAAACCCTGAGCCATGCGTGGGAAAATGTCCTAGGAGGTGAAATCTCTAATTGTTTACCCATGTCTTCATAATCAGCTGAATAATAGACCTCTAAAGATGTCCAATAAGGGACGAGTGGCCAGGGAGCACTAATCAGGGAAGAAGATGCCATGACAGAAACAGGTAGAGAAGGAATGTGACAGCAGAGGCAGAGATCAGATGGACCCGAAGATGCAGCGCTGCTGGTTTGGAAGGTGGAGGAAGGGGCTGGGGCCAAGAACACAGGCAGCTCTGGAAACTGGAAAAAGCCAGGAAATGGATCCTCCCTTAGAGCGTCCAGGAAGAAGACAGCTTTGTTCACACCTGCCTTTAGTACTGTAAGACCCATTTTTGGGTTTCTAACCTACACAGATGTGATATAATAAATAAATTTGTGTTTTTTTTTCATGACATTACTATTGTGCTGATTTGTTACAACAGCAATAAAAATGCAACCAGTGTCCTGGGTCACGATGTCTCCTATCTGTTGTCCGTGCACGACATAGGATGGGACCACCACACTGTGAATGTGTGTCTGAAGATGGAGGTCTCTGACCTCAGGGTGGGGGTGTAAACCAGACTGTGAGATCACTGATCTGCATGTGGGTCCTAGGATGTGAGATCTCTCAGCTGACGTGGGGGGTATGCCCAGTGTATGTTTGTGGGTTATATCTATGTTGTTAGATCTCCCATGTTTCACGGGTTATTTCTGAAACAGGAAATTTTAGATTCACTTGATGCCATATATATATATATATATATATATGTGTGTGTATGTGTATATATATATATATATATCAGGGTGAGAGGTCTGTGATTTGTTCAGGTGTGCATGTCCAGGTGTGACTTTCAAAGCACCCTGTGGGTATATTTCATATGGTTTGAGGTCTCAGATCTTTTTGTGGGTCTGTGTTCCAAGCTGTGGCTTTTCTGAACTCTTCGTGGGTGTGTCTGAAGATGTCAGGTGTATAACCAGTCTCAAGGTGTTTTTCCTAGCATATGAGGTCTCTTGTTTGATTGTGGGTGTTTGTTGCACAATTTGAGAGAACCGATCTGTTTAAGGGTATATGTCTTGGGGTGTGAGGTCTGTGAGCTCTGTGTGGGTGCACTTCTCAGATGGGGTCTCTGTTGTGTTTATGCCTTTCTGTTATGGTATTTGAATTTCTCATTTTTTTTGTGTGTGTTGGTCAAGGTGTGAGCTGTCTTCTGTTTGTGGGAATATGTGCCAACTTATGAGGTCCCTGCGCTATTTGACACAGAACCTGGCTTCACTCCTTTTTTGGACCTGTGTTCAAGGTGGGAAGCCTCTCATCTCGCTGGAGTTACATGACACAGAGTGTGAGATCTTTGAGCTGCTTACGGGTGTAGACGTCAGGACGGGATGTTTTTAATTGCTTGTGGATGTGTATCTGGGGTTGGTGGAATATAGGTCCCCAAAAGATTTCCATTTCCTAATCTCTGAAACAGGACATCTGTGACCCTACATGTTACAGTGTTCTTTGCAGATGTGATGAAGTCATCTGAGATAAGGAGGTTATTCTGGATTTTCCAAGCGACAAGGGTTCTCAGAGGAGAGAGGCAGGGCAGTTAGAGAAGCAGATGTGACATCAGAAACAAATAACAGAGAGAAATATTTGCGAATGAAATATTGCTGGTTTTGAAGATGAGGGAAGGGGCCATGAGTCAAGGAATGCAGGCAGCTCTAGAAACTGGAAAAGGCAAAGAAAGGGATTCTCCCCTAAAGCCTCCAGAAGCAACGGGGGCTCTACCAGAAACTTCATTTTAACCCTTTGAAACCTATTTTTGGCTTCTGAACTGCAAAAAGGTAAGATAATAAATTTGTGTTGTTTTATGACACGAAGATTGTGACTTGTTACAGCAGCAATAGGAAATGACTGCAGTGCCGCAGGTTGTGATGTCTCTGGTTGTCATAGCACATCCCAGGGTATATACTCCATGATCTGTTTGTGAGTGTGTGACTGATGGTGTGAGGTCTCTGATCGGTGTGCAGGTATATGAACCACATTGAGAGGGTGTGAATGTTTGAGGGTGTGTGTGTCGGAATTTGTGGTCTCTTTGCTGTTTGTGGGGATCTGTCTCAGGATGTGAGGTCTCTGATCTGTTTATGTGCACATGTCCGAGGATGTGAGGTGTCTGAGCTGATTTGGGGAGTACATTCTAGTATGTGAGGCCTCTGAGATGTTTGGACTATATTCCAGGATGTTAGGTAACTGATTTGTTTAGGGGATTATTTCTGACTATAGGAGGTTTCTGATTTGTTTGGTCATATGGATACCAGGATGTTAGATCTCTGATTTGTTTGGGTTTGTAAGTCCAGAGTGTGAGGTTTCTGAGCACTTTGTGGGTATCTTTCTCTTGACTTGAGGTCTCTGATCTGTTTGCTGGTAAACGTGAGCTAGCACATGAGCTCTCTGATCTGTTCATGCATCTCTGTTGCAAGATGTCAGGTCGATGATCTGTTTCTGGTGTTTTCCTGGTCTGTGAGGTCTCTGACTCAATTGTGGTTGTGTGTTGCAGGCTTTGAAGGTGTGTGTTTCTATGTCTCAAATGCAGATGGTCTCTGCATTGTTTATGGAGTATGTCCCAGGATGTGAACTTTCTATTTTGTTATATGCGACCCAGGGCTTGAAGTTTCTGATCTCTTGAGAGTATATATCGCAGAGTTTGAAATCTGTGATCTTGTGACTTACTGTACAGGCTGTGAGGTCTCTAATCTCTTTGTGGGTGCATATTCCAGGATTTCAGCTCCGTAATCTGTTTTGAGTGTTTAAGATGGTATGACCTATTGGTGGCATTTGAGGTCTCTGATGTGTTTTTGGTTACATGTCCAGATTGTAGGATCTGTAATCTCTTTATTGGTGTTTATCCCAGATGTGAATTCTGTGATCTGTTTGTAGATAGTGTCTGATGGTGTGAAGTAGCTGATGTGTTCCCTGGCCAGTGAACCAGAGTGTGAAGTCTCTGACCTGCGGGAGGGTGTTCTCCTAGGATCAGAGTTCTCTGATCTATTTACTTTCAGCATGCCCTCGGAAGTGTTTGGTCTCTGAACTCCTGATGGATGTACATCCTAGGGTATGAGTTCTCTGAGCTGTTGAGGTATGCGGATTCCCGGCTGTCAGACCTCTGAGGTTTCAGGAATTTGTTTCTAAGCATATGAAATTGCTGGTTTGTTTACTAATATATACATGTGTGTCTCTGTCTATGTAGCTATGTCTGTATCTATTTCTATTTATCTGATATGAAGGTGTGTGTTTCCAGGCTGTGAGGCCCTGGAGCTCTTAGTGGGTCATTTCCTTTGGTATGTCCATTTCCCTTGGGAGTGTGTACCAGAATACAAATGCTCTGGTCTCTTTATGGGTGTGTGCCATAAGCATGCAGGTCTCTGATCAGTTTCTGGCTCTGTTTCCCGGATGAGGTCTCTGATTTGATTGTAGGTGTATGTTCAGGATTTGGTGTCTCTGATTTGTTTGTAGGTCTGTCTCACATTGTGAGTTCTATGTGGATCTCAAGTCTCAAGAGGGCAAGTCTCTATACTTATTCTGGTCATATTTCCTCCCTGTAAAGTCTCTTAACTTGTTTGTAGTTTCATGTTGAGGATTCAAGGTCTGTGGTCTCTTTTTGCTTGTATTTCTCACATGAAATCTCTGATCTGCTTGTGAGAATATATCACAGGATATGAGTGTCTGATCTCAGTGTGGGCTTATCAAGGGTGTGAGGCCTATTCAATTCACTGTTGAATGTCCAGGTGTGTGAGGTACTGGACCTGTGTGTGGTTTTATGTCTAAGACTGTGTTTCTCTCTGCAATTTGTATGTATATCCCAGGTTTCGAGACTGATCTGTTTAGGGGTGTATTTCCCAGGATGTGGGGTCTCCGATCTCTTTTGGGTGTATATTCCATTGTATCATGTCCCTATTCCCTATTCTCTTTGGGTGTGTATGTTCCAGATCTTAGGTGTTAGTGAATTTAATTCCAAGTGATTTAGGATTCTGAGCATTTATTTGGTATATGTCCCAAAGGGTGTCGCTTCAGTCTTTCTGGATGTATGTTGGAAGGTGGGATGTGTGTGATGTCTTTAGAAGTGAGTGACTTAGAAGGTGCAGTCTGGGAGTTGTCTGTGCATGCATGTCTCTGGTGGCTGAACGACAGCACCCCAAAGTTGTCTACTTCCTAATCCCTGGCACCTGTGATTATGCTCATTTACATGGAAAAGGGCACTTTGCAGATATGACTAAGATAAGCATCCCACGATGAGGAAATCATCCTGGATCATCACGGTAGACCAAGGATAATCGCAAGTGTTCTTATGTAAGGCGGCCTGAAGGCCAGAATGCAATGTAGTGATTGGAGCAGAGTCAGAAAAGGTGATGTGATGATATAAGCTGAGTTCACAGAGAGGTAGAGGTAGAGCTAGACAGATACAAAGGGAGTCTGGAAGATGGAACATTCTCCTCTTGGAAGATGGAGGGAGGGGCCATGAGTTCAGGAATGCAGGCATCCTATAGAAACTAGATTATCCCCTAGGCATTCCAGAAGGAAGCCAGCTCTACCGACACTTTGACTTGACCCTATAAGACTCCTTGTCTTTATTTCTGGGCTCTCTATTCGGTTCCATTGGCCTGTGTGTCTGTTTTTGTTCCAATACCAAACTGTTTTAATTATTATGGCTTTGTAGGATAGCTTGAAGTTTGGAAGTGTGATACCTCCTTTCGCCTTTGTTTTCATCAGTAGAGCTTTGGCTATTCGTGTTTTTTTGTGGTTCCATATGAATTTCATCAGTATTTGTTCTATTTCTTTGAAGAATGTCATTGGGATTTTTATTGGAATAGCGTTGAATCTGTATATTCCTTTTGGGAGGATGGACATTCGCAGCAACATGGATTGGAGCTAGAAGGAATGATGCTCAGTGAAATAAGCCAGAAGGAAAAAGAAAAATATCAGATGGTTTCACTTATAGCAGGAATATAGGGGAACCAAATAAGGCATCAGTGTGAAAAATAATAATAATAACAGTACAAAACACAACAAAGCAAATACAAACAATTATAAACCAGAGACATCCTGCAGGGGAGGAGGAGGGAGAGGGGTGAGAGGGAGGGAGGGAGGCGCACAGGGGACTGAGGTGATGGTGCACGGGTGCCTTGGGGAAGGAGATTCTATGGGGACTACACCTGAGGGGGTGGGGGGAAGCAAATATTGTCTAAAAAATGTAAAAAATGATAAATGTTAAAATAAAAAAAATGAAAAAGAAAAAAAAAGAAACAAATGATGTTGTTCTGTGACAGTAAGATTGTGGTAACTTGTTACTGCAGCGATAGGAAACATAATGTCTCAAGTGGTGATGTTTCTATCTGGTGTGGGTGCACCTCCCAGGAAGTGACTACCATGATCTATTTGTGTGTGTCTGATGTTGGGGGCCTGGGATCTGTGTGCGGGTATATGAATCAGGCTATTGTGTCTCGGATCTCTTTGATGGTATGGGCCCTAGAATTTGGGTGTCCAGCTGTTTTGGGGTGCACTCCTAGGAGAGCAGATGTCCAATCTGATTTTGTGCACAGTTCCTAGAATATGATTTCTCTGAACTGGCAAGGGGTGTATGTCCAGGGTATAAGGATTCTGAGCTCTTTGTAGGTGTATTTCCCTTTGCTGTAAACTCCAGATCTGTTTTTGGGTTTATGTCCCAGGATGTGAGACTTCCTGATCTGTTTGTATCTGCCTCACAGAGTGAAATCTCTGGTGTGTGTGCTGGCGACTGAAGCAGGGTGCATATCCTGTGACGGGGTATCCCTCCTTTGTTTATGGGTGCTTGTCTGAGTGTGCAGTGGCTGATCTTTTCTTTGGTGAATGAACAAAGGTGTCAGATCTCTGACTTGTTTGAGAGTGTTTGTGGGGGGATGAGTTCGCTTGTCTGTCTCTCAATGCATGACCTGGGATGTGAGGTGTCTGAAGTTTCATGGTTGTGTATCCCAGGGAGTGAGGCAGCGGACATAAATGTGATGAAGTGAAATTCTTATCTGTTACGGCATACATGTGCAAGGTGTGAGATTTTGAATTTGTTCTTTGTGTGTTTCAGGATGTGAGCGAGGCCTCATCTGCCTGTGGGTGTGTTTCTCAGTGCATTTCCGTGCATGTGAGGACTCTCACTTGTTTCTGGGAGGACCTCTGTGGGTGTGTGTCCTGGATCTACGCTTGCTGATCTCCTTGAGTTCGTATCCCTCAAGATGTCCATATTTATCTGGGCACATTTACAAGCAAGCAAGGTCTGTGATCTGTGTGTCTGTTCATGTTGCAGGACTGGAGGTCTCGGGTGTGCCTTTGGTTTTGGGTCTGTTTGTGCGTGTATGTAAGTAAGTGTGTCTATTATCTTCTTGGGTGTGTTTGTGAAGGGTATGAGGGCTGTTCCGTTTGTGGTTCTGTGTTGCAGTGTGTGGGGTCCCTGATCTGTTTGTGAGTGCATTCCGAGGACGAAACCATTTCCCTCCGTGTGTGCGTGCATGTGTGTGTGCATGTGTAGGTTGCATGGTGTCCAGTCAGTTGTTGTATGTACAAGGATGTAAGGTCTATGAGATATTTGCAGGTGTATTTCCCAGCATGTGATTTTCCTGAAGGTGTATGGCCATGTGTTCCAGAATGTGTGTCTCCCCACTGTGTGTGTGTATCTTGCTGGTGCAAGGGCTCTGATCTGTTTGTGCTGTCTTCCCAAGATTTCAGGTCACCGATATGTTTCTGGCTATGTTGAAGGATCTGTGGTCTGTATTCTCTCTTTTTTGGGGTGTAGTCCCTGGATGTGAGGTCTCTTATTTATTATTGTGTGTTCCAGGATGTGTGGTTTGTGAGTGGTTTATGGACATGTTTTGCAGGATTTTTTGTCTGATCAACCTGAGGGTGTGTATCTGAGAATATGAGATTTTTTTTGTTTTATTTTATATATATATATATATATATATACACACACGCATCATTCTTCCTTTTTGTACAATGCATGTTTTCTCCTCTCAGGTGTAGTTCCCATAAAATTCCCACCACCAATTCACCCGTGCACCATCACCATAGTCCTTTGTGCTCTTCCCTCCCCTGTTTTGATCCTTCTCCCTCCCCCTCCCCTGCAGAATATCTCTGATTTAAGGTTGCCTGTTAATTTTGTTTTTTAATTAATTATAATTATTTTTTCCTGTTCCTCTACATTCCTCCTATAAGTGAAACCCTCAGATATTTTTTCTTTTTCTTTCTGGCTTATTTCACTGAGCAAAATCCCTTCCAGCTCCATCCATGTTGCTGTGAATGGCATGAGTTTATCTTTTTGATTGCTGAGTAATATTCCATTGTGTATATGTACCACATCTTCTTGATCCAGTCATCTATATTTGGGCATTTGGGATGTTTCCATAGCTTACCTGTTGTAAATAGTGTTGCAATAAACATAAGGGTGCAGGTGTCCTTTTTAATTAATGTTTTTGTATCCTTTGGGTAGATTCCTAAGAGTGGAATTGCTGGGTCATATGGAAGCTGAGATTTCTGATCTGATTCTGTGCATGTTTCCAAGCAAGTGAGGACTGTGACCATCTTGTCACTGTATGTCCCAGCGAGTGACATCACTCATCTCTTCATGTGTATGGAGACGTATTTGTTGTCTTGCTGTTTGTTCCAGGATGTCAAATCCCAGTCTGTTAATGGGTATGTGGCGTTGGGTGTGTGGTCTCTGTGATCTGACTTGGAGTGTAAATTCCAAGGTTTGGGGTCTGTAGACTCTTCGTGGATGTATTTCCCCAGGTTTTCCAGTATACTTCCTAGAATCTGCATCTGTTTATTTTCCATGTACACCCCAGGGTGGGCGTCTGTATGATCCCTGACATTTTTTTAAAAAATATTTTTTATTTATGCATACAAGAGCTGGGGTATAGGCCAGTGGTGCAGAGGGGGTAGGAAGATTCACCAGAGACAGAGTGGGGAGCAGAACAGGTGGATCTACTGAAATGCACTGCTGAGGGGAGCAGCGGGTGAGACAGGAGAGGTCTGCTGCACCATGTGGGTATCTCCCTGGCTGGGGATCGAACTCATGCTGCAGTGGCTGACAATAGCTTGATAGTACTGAGGCTTTAACCCCTGCGCCACCAGGGAGGCCCTGATCACTGATGTTTTGCGGGCGTGTCTCACCATGTGATGTCTCTGCTGTGTTGGTGGGTGTATGTCCTAACCCATGACTTCTTTGACTTCTTGAGTTCATGTGCCAGGGTGAGCCCAGTTCTGTGGCTATTTGCAGCTTGCAAGATCTACTACCTGTCGGCAGTGTGTGTTCAAGGGTGTGACGTCTCTGATCTATTTTAGGGTAGATGTCCCAAAGTGTCAGACTTGTTGTGGGTGAACATCAAGGCGTGAGATGTCTGATCCCTTTGTGTTGTCGGTCTCAGATGTGAGGGTCTGGCCTTGTTTTTTTTTTTTTAAGATTTATTTATTTATGCATACAAGAACTGGGGTACAGGCCGGAGGTGTGTGTGGGGGGGGTGAGAAGATTCACCAGAGACAGAGTGGGGAACAGAACAGGCAGATCTACTGAAACACACTGCTGAGGGGAGCAGCGGGCGAGACAGGAGAGGTCTGCTGCGCCATTGGGTAGCTCCCTGGCCGGGGATGGAACTCCTGCTGCAGTGGCTTTGGATAGCTTCATAGTGCTGCATCTTAACCCCTGCACCACCAGGGAGGCCCCCTGGCCTTGTGTTTTGATCAGTAGTGTTCATCTGAGATCTGTTTGTGGCTCTCTCTATCCCACATTGTCAGGTTTTGGCCTGTCTTTCTTTCTTCCTCCAGGTGAGGTCACTGAGGATTTATGTTCTGGGGTTTGCATCTCTAGTCTCTTTGTGAGTTTAGGCCCCAATATGCAAGGCCCTGGCCCCATTCTCCGGCTGAGTTTCCAGGACATGGGTGCTCTGATACAGCTGTGTACAGCAGCCATGTGAGGCATCTGGTGTTTTTATGTGCATATGTCACAGGGGCTGGGGGCCGTGATCTGTTTGTGTATATCTGGCCCTGGATACTATTTCTCTGAATTATTTGTATAATTCAGTCTATCTCAGCTGGTGTGGTTTTTGATCTTTTTGTGAACATGTCACAGGATGTGAGGTCTGTTCTTTTGGGGTTTGTATTTCCTAGAATCTGAATTATCTGAGCTGTTTGTGTGTGGATGTCCCAGGGTATGAGGTCCCTGATCTGTTTGGGTGTGTGTCCTCCATGACTTGAGTCTCTGAATTATTTGATATTCTGCACCCAGCTTATCAATTCTCTGAATTACATTTTGGAGTCTATACCCTAAGCCTCCAGAAGGATTTCTGAATCCTGGATTTGAAGGTTCTGAGTTTTTTCTGGCTTACATTCCAGGGGTGAGTTCACTGAGCTGTTTGGGTGGCTGTGTCCTAGAATAAGTGATCCTGAACTCTTTGGCTTCCTTGACCTATTGGGGATATATTTTCAGGTGTGTTCTGTTCCTCCTGGGAAGTCTCAGTCCCAGAGTGTGCTATATATGACTCTTTAGGGGTTTGGTCCAGGATCAGGGTCTCTGGTTTTTAATGGGGTGTGTGCACCAGCTAGTGGCTTCCGGAGCTGTTTGGGGGGATTAATTCGTGTGAAATTTCTGAACTCTATGGTGGTCTCTGCATAGTGTCTCTGAACTCCTTAGAAGTCTCTCCTTTCAGGTGGGAGGTGGTGGGGATGTTTGGGAGTCTGTGACCCTCGTTTGAGGACTGATGTGTTTGAGTATCTGTGCCCCGGGTGTCCTCTGAGACACCCTCTGAGCTGTTTTGAGCCCACATCCCAGGGAATGAATTCTCTATGCTGTCGGGATTTTGTTGTCAGGTGTGAGTTTGGAGGGAGCAGTTTCAGGATCTGATTCCAGAGCTGGAAGTCTTTCTAAAGATATTTCACACCTCCGAGGGGCTTCACCCTGTGCTCAGAGTGTGAGCGCTCTAGCTCTTTATGCCTTGGTGTTGAGGTCCCTCACTGTTGGAGTGTTTCCAAGATCGAGGTAGCTCCTGCTGGAGGAGACTCAATCCCAGGGTCTGAGTGTATGAGCTGTTTGGGGTTCTGTTACCAGTTCATGCCATCTCTTGGATGTTTGGGGGGGCTGTGTCCAGGTTGTGTCTGTGAGCTGTGTGGGGGTCTGCCCTGGGGTGTAGTTTGTCAACTTGGATCATTCTGGAGTTTCTGTCTGATATGAGGCCTCTAGTTTGTGTGCAGGTCTGCTTTCCAGATTGTGCAGTTCATGAACTCTGGCTTTCTATCCCATCATGTGAGGTGCTTGAGGTATGTGGGTATCTTAGCCAGGATGTGCCATCTTTTTTTTTTTTTTTAAGAGGTATGTATTTTTATTTATTTATGATTTATTTATTTGTTTATTTGTTTGTTTTTTGTTTATACAAGCACTGGGTACAGTCAGAAGCGCGGGAGGGTGAGAGAATTCACCAGAGCCAGAGCGGGGAGAAGGACCGAAGTATACTGCTGAGGGGAGCAGCGGGCGGCAGGAGAGGTCTGTGCGCCATGTGGGACCCTCCTCCGGTGGCCTGGGAGCAGCCGGGGATCGACCCAGTGCCGCAGAGGCCACGGGCAGCTTCGCAACCCAGCGCTCAACCGCTGCGCCACCGGGGAGGCCCAGGATGTGCCATCTTTGAGTTGTTTCGTGTCTCGCTCCCAGGGCAGTTCTCTGAGCTGTTTGGGAGCCTGCGTCCACCAAGTGAGGTCCCTAGGCTGCTGTGGGTCTGTGACCCAGTTACAAGGTCGCTCAGCTGTTTGTGGCTGCCTGCACAACGCCTGAGTTTTCTAGGCTGCCTGGGGATGTGTGTCCGTGTGTGGCGTCTGAAATCTGAGTGTAAAGCACAGGTTCCAGGACTGCCTTTTTGAGGCCTGTGTTCTGGGCATGGTATTTCCTAATCGTTTGGAGATCTGTGTTTAGAGTGAAGATTTGGAGTTGTTTGGGGGTGCAAGCCTAGGAGAGGAGGTTTCTAAGCTGTTTGGGGTGTGTGTCTAGGACATGTGATCTTAGGATGTGGGGTCGGTATCACTGGGTGTGAAGCTTTTAAGCTAGGTAGAAGGTTTGTGTCTGGATATTCAGGTCTCTGAGCGCTTTTCGTGAATCAGAGTGAGGTTTCGGGACTGTCTGGGTGTTTGAAGGCACTGAGCTATTTTGGGGAAATCTGTGTCCAGTACATGACATCTCTGAACAGGAATCTGTGGCAAGGCTGTGAGGTCTCTGAATTGAATTAGATAGGGCCTGTGCTCCAGCAAATGTGATTCAGAATTCCCTAGTGGCATGTTCAGGGTGTGAGGGGACTGAGTTCTCTGGTGGTCTGAGAAGAGGGCGTGAGGTCTCTGAGCAGGTTGTCCTTTTCATCAGTTTGTTGAGTTCTCTGAGAAGTCAGTGTGCCCTTATCACCCTGTTGTGAAGTCTCTGAGCTCTTTAAGAACACGGGTTACAAAACAGGAGGTCTCTGGAAGTGCTTGGCCTTGTCCAGGGCCAAGTTCCTCAGGGGGTAGTATCAGAAGGTATGCGGTCTGAGCTGTACACAGATGTTTGCCAGAGTTGGCATCCTCTGAATGGAGTCTGTTTGGGGGCGTGAAGCTCTTGGGGTTTGTGTCCATGACTGGAGTCTCTGAATTGCGTGTGGGAAGATGTTCTAGGGAGTGAGATCTCTAGCATGTTTAGTGCTCTACTCTGCAGGATGCCGCCAAGCAATTCGGGGTGTACATCCAGAGTCTGAGGTTTCAGGATTGTTCCACATGGAGGCTCTAAGGGGTCTGGGCAGTCTGTGTCCAGGGGTGGTATCTCAGCTGTTTGGGGATCTGTCCCAGGATGAGGTCTCTGAGCAGTTGGGGAGCAGTGTCACCCAGGTTGTGAGGTCTGTGAGATGTTTGTGCATCTCTGTCCCAAGACAATTCTGACACAATAGGGGGGTCTGAATTCCAGTGTCTCAGGCAGCATCGAAAGCGTCAAGAGCTCTTTGGGAGTGTCAGAGAAGCCTGAGTTACTTGGGGTCCCAGTGTGAGATGGCCAAGCTGCATCGAGAGGTACAGCCCAGTGTGTGAGGTCTGAGGCCTGGAGGCAGTGTCCAGGGGTACAAGGTCTCTGAGCTGAGGTCTGTGTCCTAGGGGCCATGCGGGAGGCCTATGAGCTGCTTAGGATTCTGTCACCTAGGGGTGAAGTCTTTGAGCTATTTGAGCATCTTTGCCGCAGCCTGTGAGGTCACTGAGTAAAAACAAAGGGCACTGGCCCACACTCAGGTTGACGGATGAAAATGAGTCTATTATGGAAATGTCACCTCTTGGCGTTATAACCTGGCACACAGGTGCTCAAGAAATATTTGCAGAAGCAGCTTCCCCAGCACACAAGGAACTTTTCAGACCTTGGGCTCACCGTGCGCAGAGCAGAGGGTCCAGCTGGAATTGTGTGGTAATTCTGTGCTTCCACTGTCCTGTAAGTTACTTTTGTATGGTTTGCCTGTTGAGGCAGCAATGTGTTTCGTTTGCTTTTTAAAATGCATTTGAAAATTTAAGTACAAAGCAAACTTATCTGGGGTCAAGAGAGTATGTAGGTGATGGTGCAAGTGATAGAGTGGGGAGAGCTGCAGTTAAATGGCTGAGGTTTGAGAAACATGCCCTGAGCACCCCAGCTCCCAGGCTCACCTCCCACCAACCTCCGCCCCGACGAAGTCCTCAACCCCCAAACTGTGGTTTGTTCAGTCAACAGTTCACTTTATTGATGTCCACCCCAAAGAGAGTAGGGCTGAGGGATGCACAAGAAAAGAACAGATTCAGTCCATGCCTGAAGGTCAGTCTGGGGGCAGGAGGCACAGACACATAGACACACAGACGTACACACAAACCTGGCATCTGGTGGCAGGGCAATCTCACACAGGGGCACTCTGGGCACAGGGAGTCAGGGAGGGCTTCCTAGAGAAGACCTCATGGGAAAAGCAAGGGGCAAGGCAGCCATCAGAGCCTTTGCCTTTTGTACATTGTGGGCAGGTAACTTTTTGAGATCAGTGGACCCGAGGTGCACACAAAGGGCTGGGGCCTGGGACTGGCGGGCAGTGGAGGCTTCCCTCTCACCTCACCAAACCCCAGTGGATGAGGCACCCCACTCCATTCTTGGCCTGTAATTTGCCTTCTGTCACATGGGCCCTTTCCTGGGATCCACCGCCATAATTTTCAAGGCTTCCCTGAGACGTGGACCAGGTGCTCTGCCCAGTGCCTGGCACCTCATCAGCACCTCATGAATGCACATTTTTGTCCTAAGTGCTATCTACAGCCTATCTAGGTCTTGGTTTCAGCTCTGAGTGGTCCGGGCAGCCATCACATACCGGAAGCAGAGCTCCCCAGAGCCCTGTGCGCTCCCAGAAGCAGAGCTCAGCCCTAGCCCACCTTAAGAGCTGGGAAAGTCTGGACTGCCTTCCTCTCATTGGTCAGGGGGTCATGGGTATCCACTCCCCTCCAGTGGCACGTGGACGTCCACTTCTCGGATGCACGGCCCTGAAAGAAAGACCCTTAGGCCAGCGTGTGAGCTCGAGCAGAAAGCAGCCCTGGAGACCCCCTTTTACTGGCACGTTTCTGTATAGGGAGAATAAGTGGGCTAGGAACTCTGGCTCTGATGTCAGCCTGCCCTGGGGCTGCTCCCCCACACCCTTGGGGCAGTAGGGAGGAGGCCTGCAACAGACCCCTCAAGCTCCAGGCAGAAGCAGGTGCAAAAAGAACTTTCTATTCTGGGGCTGGGCTGGGCCTCACCCCTTGGGCCTCCTGGGTAGGCCATGAATCCCAACTGCAGAAAGTCCTTGTGTTGGAAAGTAACTTCTGAAGGCGGGCTGGGTTTGTAAGTGCAACCCACACATGGGCTGGGACAGGGAGAGGGGCTCCTGGAGTCAGCCTCACTGCAGCCTCGTAGCCCCCGGCAGGGGCAAGCAGGGGCAGGTGGAGGCAGGCAGGAGGCCTGGCAGTCAATCCTCAACAGGAGGGCAGCAGTGGGGGAGGAAGCGTGGGGAGGCCCCCACAATCAGTCTGGCCTCAGACTTCAAAGGGCTAGAAGAGGTATTTGCGGCAGGATTCAGTCCCACACTTGCATTCAATACGGACCCGCTTCTTGGGGGAGCCAGGGAGCCCAGCCAGGCCAAAGTTGGAGTCCATGCGGGTGCTCTCCATGTCCACGGGATCCACTGTGGAGTCACAGCCGGGAAGGGGACTTGTTAGAAGGCTGGAGGAAGTGTCCCGACGCCCTTCTTACCAGGAGACCCAAGGGGTCTTGGGGTTGGTGGCTTGGGCCTAGGGCCAGGATTTAGCACTGGAGGGCTGTTAAAGTACTAAGAAGATGGCCAGGGGCTGGGAGTTGTTGGGGAATACAGGGGGGCTGTCAGGGAGAACCAGGAGGGTCGGGCCAGGCAGGGTCAGGAATGGAGGGTCACCTGGGCATCCAGAGGAACATCTGAACACTGCTACCTAGGTTCTCCCCAGTAGTGTCTCAGAGGTGGGTAGCTTATCAAGGGGCCGGGCTGGAAGCCACAAGGGTAGCCAGAGGCTTGGAATGAGGAAGGGGGGGAGTTGGGGGAATGAGGAAATTCAGAGAAGACTGGAGTCAGGAGAGGTGGCTTAACTCCCGAGACAAATGTCTTCCTCCAGGAAGTCTTGGGAGAAGTTGGCATGAGTGTCTCAGGGAAGGGAGAGAAGGGGACCCCCACCTCGGGGTGGGCAGAGGCCCAGAACTCTAGACTGGAAACCAAAGCCAGAAGAGCATCTTAAAGCTCTTGGGGGGGGGAGGTTCCTCATGTCCCATGTTGTGGTGTGCCCCTGCCCCTGGTCCCTTGCCCCCCCACCTTGCATGTTGTAATCAAAGGTGAGCTCCTCGCCTGCCCGGATGGTTCTTGTGGCAAAGAAAGCGATGCGGGGCAGCCGCTCATCAAGGTTGTCTATGAAGACGTTGTACACCTGGAGGTTGGGGTCACACTGGGCAGAAAAAGAACAGCGGGAGGGTGAGGTGGGGCCCAGCCTACTCCTCCAGATCCCCGCCCGCCTGCCCACCTGCCGGGTACCCACACTGTGGTTGACAAAGTGGGAGATGTTGCCATAATAGGCAGCATCCACTGTGTACACGTCCTCCACGTAGTCCAGGTCGAAGAGGTAGGTGGCGCCCTGGCGGTCGTAGATCTGGCCCCGCCGCTCCGCCTCTTCTGAGGTAATGATCTGGGGAGAGGGCCGTGGGGAGGGAAGATTGACCAAGAAGGCTCAGGAAAGCCAGCATAGCTCCTGACCCAGAGCCTGGACCCCAGCGAGGCGGCCAAGTGAGCCGAGGCACTCCTACCTCACATGGCGGGCAGGGATGGACACAAGGGGGCCAGGGGTCACAGGGTCTGTCAAGCCCTACTCAGCAGGCTGGGCCTCTGCTGCTCACCACCTGTCCCACCTCAGGCCTCTGAGGCAATGGGGAATCTCACCGGTGGGCAGAGGCTGGCCACAAGGTCCAGTGGTGAGAGAGACCACAGGGAGAGACCCACAGTGAGGCACAGTGACAAGATCCAGGTCAAGGCAAGAAAAGAAACGACCGAAGGCACAGAAGAGGGGTAAGGAAAGTGGGGGAGAAACAAGACTCACAGAGTGGTCCAGGAGAGCTCGAGGCACCTGAGGCCCAGCACAAGAGAGGGAGAACCAGTGCAGGCCAGAGAGGAGAGAAAGACCTGGGGCCGAGGGAGAAGGGAAGCGGAATGAAAGTGACTCTGACGAGAACCAGAGGCAGAGAGTCAGAAACAGACAGAACTGCAACAGGAAAGCCCCCAGTCCAGAGAAGACCAAGCGCCCTGGGAGCCTGGGATGACAAGAGAGAGAGAGAAAGAGAGCGCCCCATCTTCAGCCCAGATGCGGTACAGTGCCAACACCTGGCATTTAAGAGGGCAGCAGGCATCTCCTCCTCCCCAGCTGGGTTCCTGCCTGCGCAAATGACGCCAACGGGTTCTCCACCCCACCGCAAACATTCTCCTCTCTGTCCCTCATCGCCCTTCTTCCCCTAGGGCCAACCACAGCCTCCTGGTAATTAACGGCCAAGTGTAGCTGACCATGACCATCTCTGGATGAGGGTCCATGGCACCGAAGACTGCCCATTCTCAGCCTAGGGTGCCTCGGAAGGTCTCCTTCACTCCTGGGGTTCCTGCTGCCTCCTGCTGCCAAGTGCCAGCACAGTACACAGCACACAGTGGACACGCAATAAACACCCTCTAGTTTCATTCTGCTTTCTAGCCTGGAGACTTCCCTGCGCAGGTAACTCACTCTCCCCCCCACCTGCACCCCCCCAGACACCTGCTGGCGACATGCTCTTCCCACAGCCCGTTTCCTCTCGCCAGGATGGCCACATCAGTGTCCTCCCCATCCCCCCCCCCGCCTCTCACACCAGCACCCCAGCCTCTGCTCTGTGCCAAATGCTGATCAATGACACCTCTGGACAACCAACATTTATCCTTTGGGTAACAAGCTCACAGCCCCATTTTTCAGCTCTATTCCTGTTCCCCCAGCCACAAATTTTTGTTTGTTCATGTACTCAGTGGGTTTTTATTTGGCCTGCCCTGTGCCTGGTCCACTGCTCAGGAACTAGGGAGAGTCACAGGGGCCAGGCCCAGTCCCAGTTCTCATGGGTCACAGACTGGTGACAGAGATGGACTTAGACACTCAGGGCAAGATGCTGATCAGGGAACACAATGCTGATGAGTAGAGGGGCGACGGAGAAGAGACTCCTTCTCCAGAGCCAGCTGCGCATCATGAAAGGACGTTGACACCAGGTTGAAGAGCGGGGACTCTCCTGAGGGATCCAACGAGCCATAGGAGCCATTTGAGTTCAGTCAAGGTCACGCTCCCTCCACGCCCAGAGAACACGTGCTCTTCCTTGTGGCGTCAGCTCCAACAGATGTTACTTCTCCGTGCGGCCTTCCCAAACCTCCCAGTCCACTCCACCCCAGAAGCCACCCCCTCTGTGAAGCCCTAGGATCAAAGGGCAGCCTCTCCTGGGCTCCAGAGCATACTGGGCGTTGTCTGAGCCACCTTTTTCCTGTCAGCCCCTCCCCAACCCAAAGGGAATGCCTCGCATGCTGTCTCCGTGTTCCTGCCAGATCTGCCCCTACCTGCTCGTCTCCCCAGAATGTCTCACCAGGATGAGTCACGCTACAAGTCCTCCAGGCACAAACGGTTCCTTCTCTACCTTCTACTCAGCCCGACTCTAATGGCTGCTCTACCAGGAAAACCAATCGTTCCATCCCTCACCCTAGCAGCTCTCCAGAATGGCTGGGGGAGATAGATGGCCTTGCGCGGGCAGCTTGGAAAGGGGTGCTGATATGAATGGGAACCAGAGGATTCAGAGTTGGGTTGCTGCTCTGCCCCCTTTGAGATACGGGATCCTAAATGTTTTGTTGGCAAAAAAGCCCTCCACCAGGTTTGGCAGAGCACCAAGTTTAGACACGGGCCTCCCCCCACACCCTTTACTGGCTTGGTGACCGAGCAAGTTACTGCCTATCTCTGGGCCTCAGTTTTCTCTGTAGAGCAAGAATGACAATGATAATATTCCCACCCCGGCAGGGGATGTTGTAAAGACCCCACCAGATCAGGGAGGTGAAAGGTGTTTTTAAGTCTGGAGACTGAGCAATGTGAGGAGTGATTCTGAGTCCTGGATCTTGCGAAAACCTACATGCTCCCTTTATTTCATGTGCCCATTCCCTAGAAAGGAGAAACTGCTGCTAATTAAATGACCACACGCTATCACTTAATTAAACCAATGGAGCTGCACCTTCATTACAGAAATGGGAAAATATGAAGTAGTGCACGTGTTAGACTAGATGGACTAGGACATTCTTCTTTGTCGGGTGAGAGTGGGGGTGTCCTATAGGAACAGAGGGCAGCTCACGAGGGGGACTGTCGGTGCAGAGGTGGACAAGTAGGAAAGTGATCGGCCTGTGCAGATTGTAGGGCGGCATGGCGAACAGGGCTGGGGTGTATGCCCTTGACTTAACACCAGTAGGGGCTGGGGCAGCACATAACCAAGTTAATTAGTCTTTCTGCAGTGAGTTCTGTGAATGCTCACGCCAAGCAGGACAGACTATGTAAGTAGGCTCTTATCAGGAGAGATTGGGTTTTGGTTTTCTGAGCATTTTGGAATTTCAGAATTTGGAACTGTCATGGCTCGTATTTACTGAAGCCTTACTGTGTACGGAACACTGTTCAAGTGCTTCTTCCAGGTGCTTCCCACATAATAACGCATTTAGTTCATATAACCAAGATTAGAAGTGGGTGCTACTGTTGTTCTCATTTAACAGATTAGGAAACTGATACACCAAGAGGTTAAGTGAAGGCCAAGTTGTAGGAGCTGGGATTTGGCCTCAGGCAGTTGGACTCTGGGGCCAAGGTCTTGACCCCTTGGCCGTGCTGCCTCCTCAGAGGCAGATGCAGGAATGTGAGTTTGGTGGCCTCACAGGTCTGGGAGGGTCAGAGGAAGGCCTGAAGTCACCGAATGTGGCAGGAGAGAGGCCAAGAAATAACTGCGGAGAATGTGTGCACAGTGGCAAGAGTGAGGGTGGAGAGCAAGATCCCTGGAAACCCTGGTGTTTCAGTGTGGAGCAGTAGGGAAAGGGGGAAGAGCAGCCAGAAAGGTATCGGGACCAGGGGACATTGGGGTGCCTGTGGGGTGAGGCACCGCTTCCTCCTTGCCTGTCAGGATCCCCCATGTTGGACAGCTTTCCCTGGAGGTTGTCAGTACAGTGAGGGTGGAGACCCTCCCCGTTCTAGACTTCCTCTAGGACTGCCAGGCTCCTGTGGGGTCTGGACACCGCCTCCAGAATGTTAGGACACTGAGGGTGTGGGCGCTCCCTCCAGGTTGCCAGAGCTTTCTTAGGTGCAGACCTCATCTCCTTCAGACTGTCACGGTCCCTCTGGGGTGAGGACACTTGCCTTTCCTGACT
Source organism: Talpa europaea (assembly GCF_964194135.1). Lineage (NCBI taxonomy): Eukaryota > Metazoa > Chordata > Mammalia > Eulipotyphla > Talpidae > Talpa > Talpa europaea. The sequence goes on along the minus strand of NC_140081.1, from coordinate 31,987,644 downwards.
GGCAGGACAACGTGGGTGTGGTCACTTCCTAAGTCAAACTGCCAGAGTCCTTGGGAATGTGGAGAACTCGCTCTCTTCCTCTAGGTTACTCTGGGCAGCAGACACCTCCCTCTCCCTGCAGCTTGTCAGGATCCCCTTCCTCTAGACTGTCAGGTACCCTCTGGGGGTCCAGAGCACAGGTCCTCCAACATGTGGACGTTCCTCCACTTGACCATCATGATTATCTGGGGTGCGGATGTGTCCTCGTCACTGCTCTGCAGTATGGACTGCTGTCTTGAGACTGTCTCTTACCCTCTCCACTTTATAGTTCTCACAGCGGAACCCTGTTCTTTTCATCAGTGTCATTACTACAGTGTAGGTATCCTCAAGCCTGTGTCCCTTAGGACAATTTCAGTCACTTCCCAACCATATCGCACCCCTAAGAGTTTGGAAGTACATGGAGGCATTTGGAGTTGTCGCCATGACAGGGCACACTCATGGATTTAAATGGTCAAATTCAGGGATGTTAAGTGTCACCTGATGTAAGAGATGGTCCTAAAGAACAAATAACTACCCTAGCGTCCCACCATAGAGCAAGACACCTGCTGGTACAGATACCTGGTAGGTAGACACCCAAACCCCTTTTGTTTCCACCTCCCGAGCATGCCCCAGCCTCCCGAGGTGAGGCCGGTGTCTTGGTGCCCGCCAGTGCTGTGAGCAGCATGTCTAGACCTGGCCCATTAGAAACCTCCTTCCCTGCCCCCTTGGCCTGCTTGCCAGGCAACACTGCGCATCGGGGGCAGCTCTAAGGCATGGCAATGGCACGAGGGAAAATGCCTAGGTGCATGCTGCTGTGTGAAAGGTACCACCCAAACGCCACACTGGACTGTCATGAGAGCAAGGCCACTAAGTGTGCAAAGCCACTAAAGATCCAGGGGTTGCCTGGGACTGTGACTAATGTGCCTAACACAGCTGGCCTTTCCCCTGCGAGTTAAGAGGAGGAGGCAGCCAACCCCTGCCAGACTGTGTATGTGCTACACCAGACTGTTCCTTCTGTGAGGTCTAAAAAAGGGAGCTCCTTTCAGGCTAACTCTGCGTGGTGATAAGGGGGACCCGTGTGAAATGAGAAGAGGAAGTGCCTTTTCAGGTGACGCAATCCTGCGCAGGCCACACGGTCTGTTAAATGGGCTCTGTCTGGATTTCAGTTCCCACTCTGCTTATTTGCTAGATACCCTCGTGAAGTCAACCGACCTGGAAGTATTTCCACGTACCCCTAACTACCAGCTTAGCTGTCCTAGTGTGTGCCAACCTGGGCTACTCGGCCCTACTATGATGTGCCTATCACATTCAGGTAAACCACCTCCTCCCTGCCCCTGACCTTTCCCGGGGGGAAAGCAGGGATGCTGCAGGTACACAGTGAAGAGAGCTACAGTGGGCACATGTGGTAGGAAGAGCTGCACACACACGCGCTGTCCCATCTCCCTACCTCTCCCACGTACTCCATGACGAAGCTATTCTTGCGGATCTTCTCCAGCGTTCGGACGCCCCAACCTCGCCCATCATCTGTGCGGAAGATGCAGAGGTCGTAGCGGATACCCTTCTGTACCACTCGGTTGGGGCAGTCATAGCCACAGCGGCAGCGGGAGTTGCACTCGTAGATGGGCAGCCCAGCTCGCAGGCGCACCTGGCCCTGGTCATTGTAGGCAAATTTGTGCAGCGATGCCCCAGGGCAGCAGCCACCAGCCGGTGCCCATAGACAGTCCTGGCACTCGCAGCCCACAGCCACCTGGTTGAGGGTGATGCCCTCCCCAACACGGTACTCGTTGATGTACACGAAGGCCCGAGGGGGACCATCCAGATCCACCTCATTCTCCACGGTGATACGTCCCAGATGGCTGCGCTTGGCATTGAGCTCCTGCTCCCAGCACCGGAGTGCCCGCCTCTGCTTGGCCTTTTGCACCAGGTAGTTAGCCAAGCTTGGGTCCAGGTGCCGGGGAGGCTTTGACCGGTGGTGCCGCCGGAGCAGCTCCCTTTCCAAGTCCTTGTGGAACTGCTTGAGAATACGCACACACTTCAGATTTTGACGTGGCTCCCAGGTGCTCTCTGAGTCTGGGTATCCACGCCATTTTACCAGATAATACTCCTGTTCCTGTTGAGGAGGATGAGGACATGGGCACCGTAAGTGGTATGACCCTTGGGCCAGCCCTTGTAGGACTCCCATCCCAAAGCTGAAGAGTAACACCCAAACCCTCCCCACTTTTCTGGAATGACTCCATGCAGTGGTTAAGTAGCATGGGAATCCCTATGTTCAACTCCTGCCTCCCCCCTTTACTGTCTCAATTCTCACTTTTAATTTAATCATCCAAATTTACTCCCTCCTCTGTCTTTCCCATTATCAGTTCCCTCCTCTGAGCTGTTCAGGCCCCAACCCCTAGAATCACCTTGCCAGCCCCACCTCCAGACCACCTCCAGAATCCGAGCACTTCAAGCCATTATCACTGTTACCACTGCCGTCCTCACCCGGACCATTACAGTAGCCGCCTCAGTGATCCCCACTCCTGCCCTCACCCTTAGTCTGGTCTCCCCACAGCAGCCAGAGGAATCTTTTCTTGCTGAGTTTAACTACGGAGAGTCTATGAGTTAGATACCACAAGCAGGAATCCTGAATCTGCCACTCCCCAGTGGTGTAGCCTGAAGCAAGTTATTTAACTTTGCCTTTAGCAGGTAGTGTTTTAAGCAAATTACATGGATTTTTAACTAATTTAATCCTCACAACTTTCTATGAGGTAGCTACTAATCATCCCCATTTTACAGATGAGGAAATGAAGCACAGAGTGTTTGGGTAAGCATCCCAGAGTGAAAGATTCTGAACCCAAGCATGCTGGCTCCAACCCATTCTCTCTGCTACCCTGCCATTACTTCCTCTGGCACTGAAAACAGTTCCCATTTCACAGTAGTGTATGTGTGTGAGGGGGGGAGATAATGAATTTCTAAGAGGAAAGGAAGCACCTGGCACACCGAAAGTACTCAAAAGTCATTCACTATCATCATCCCACTCCTGGCCTCAGCATCTCCATCTTTGCAATTGGTTTGTATTCCTAGGGAGGTGGGGAAAAGACACTTATCTTGGGACTAAGAAAGTCATTTCCCCACTTGTAAAATGTGAATGCTAAAAGGGTGTACTAATCCCAGTTTTTATGATCAGAGGAGAAAATTCCTTTTGGAAATTTTGGGTAGCAGGGGGCAAGAGGGCAGGAAGCCAACCTCCTTGAGACACCCCTCCCCAGGCCACGGTCACTCCAGACTCACACGAATCTTCTTATAATCGCACAGGTACTCGACTTCAAAGTCATAGAGGTTCCTCTTGGAGACGCCCAGGGCAGGGCAGGAGAGCTTGGCCAGGCGGCACAGGTCCTGTAGCTGATTCCAAGAAGACTTGCAACACACACTGCAACCTAGAATGTGGGAGCCAGAAAGAACTTACTGGGCATCCTGGTGAGGCCAGAGATAAGAGGGGACCCCAAATCAAATCCTCCCTGGGACTTCCCAAGGACGGCTTCAGAGTCTGTGAGTTTAATCCACAGGTCTTCCCAATGCTAAAACTCTTCTCCACAAAAACGCGCCACTTCCTTCAACCCCAGTGCTCACTGTCCTCCAAGTGGGATCTGCTGTGTGGACTGTCCCAAAGGAATCTATTTCCAGAGCTTCCAACTACTATACTATTCGTAACACAGCTTAGGGTTCAGGGTCTCATCACCCTTCTCCCACTTTTGAAAAAGAACAACCTCTCCACCTCAGTAGGGTGCACTGCCCTAAAGGGATGGGATTAAAACTGCCAAGCCATCAGACACAGCTGTAACTGGAAAGACTGGTCCACAAACCCTTATCTGAAACTTCTGCAGCCAGATGTGTGTTGCAATTCAATGCTTTGGATCTTACAAGTGTAGCATTAGATATATACCATAAATTACTTAACACCTCCCAGTGTGGTCAAGGGCATCAAGCCAATCAAGTACATTAATAGCTCTGCAGCATAAGTCTGAATTTTTACATTAAGTAGGAGAAATAAAGGTGTAAGACAGCACTGAATAGTCCCACCTGTTAGGGGCCAAGTTTTCAAGACACAGATAAAAAGACTTCTGATTTGAAGCTTAATTAATGTACCTCTGATTCTTAATTAATGTACTTTGGAGGCCATTTTCATCAAATCACCTTACAAAAATACTGAATGTAGTCCGTCTTCATCCTATTTCATCCTTTTTTTTTTAAAAAAAAAAAGATTTATTTATGCATACAAGAGCTGGGGTACAGGCCAGAGATGCGAAGGGGGGGGGGCGAGAATGAGAGGATTCACCAGAGACAGAGTGGGGAACAGAACAGCCAGACTGACTGAAATATACTGCTGAGGGGAGCAATGTGTGAGACAGGAGAGGTCTGCCTCACCATATGGGTGGCTCCCTGGCCAGCCAGGGATAGAACTTGTGCTGCAGGGGCTGCAGATTGCTTCATAATGCGGTGCTTAACCCCTTGCGCCACCAGGGAGGCCCCCAATTTCATGTTTTAAAAACATATAATATTCTCTCCTTGCCATTACAGAAGCATTTAATGCAATATTCTAGATGTCAACTGAAAGATGTACAAGAGCTTCGCAAAATTATTTCAGATGTACTTCCTCTCCCTCCACTTAGGCCAGTGGGGACTCAGTCTAGCCGAGACCATGCTTTCCTCTCCCCAACGTGCCTCTCCCTTTGGAACCCCTTCACTTGTATTTGGAACCCCACTAAAGTGGTCCCAACTAACATGTCCAGCTGCTGCTGCACTGACCACAGCCGGACTCTGAATCCCTTAGAGGTCCGTCCCCCTCACACTTGGGGAACCCAGCCTCCCCGCAGCTTTTCTCACACCGAGGAGTCCCCGTCAACCCCGCCAACAGGCTATGAAAGCCTCCCCTCTTTCCCTGCACATCGGGGAGTCCAACTCTCCTCTAAGGGGTGTCCCCTTCCTCTCTCCCTAGGGGAGTCCTCTCTACCACAACCCCTTCTTCCAACACACTGAGAGCAGCTACCCTCCCCCGGTAGCATGCCCTGTCCCCCAACTCTGTAAAGGAGGCCCGTCCCCTTTCCTTCCCTCCCCTTCCGGCGTCTCGCGTGGACACCAAACGGGTAACGGTCACCGGCGGCCGATTTTCCCGCGCGCGGGCGCGGCCTCCCTGACAAGCCCCCGCGCGCGCGCGCGCGCCACCCAGTCGCAGCGGGAGGCGCGCGACCCCTCCCCATCCCCACTTAGCCCCGCACCCGCCGCTTTCTGAGGCACGAGCCCCCTCCCCTCAGCCCCGCCCAGCCCCGCGCGCCGGCCCGGCTCCCCAGCTCTATTCTTTCCGCGCTGGGCTTCCGGCTCCTGGCTCCGTGGCCTTGGACGCCGGGGCCCCGAGCCCGCGACGCCACCCCTCCAGCCCACCCGGCCCGGCCAGCAGGCCCGCCCCGCTGCCGCCACTACTTCACCTTTTAAATTTTCCGCCATCTTTCCCCACGGCTAACGACATTCGGGCCTAACCGGCCTCGCGAGAAGAGAGCTCGCGCGGGCGTGGCCGAGAACGCGCAGCCTATTGGTCGCGCCGTTCCGCGAGCAGCGCCGGCGCGGACCAACCGGCGAGCCGTGACGGGACCCTCCCCGCCACCGCGCTCGGTCCTGAAGGCGGGTGCTCGCCGGCGTTTTCCCAGAGTGCGTCTGGGCGACGGTGGCGGCGACGGCGGCGGCGGCCCTGCCCGTAGGGCGCTCTATCTGTCAGGCTGTCGGCCAATCACGTTGTCAGCCGGCCGTGTGGGGGACCTTCTGTCCTGTCAGGCCCCTCAGGGGCCCCATCAATCCGTCCGGCACCCCATTGTAACCCCAAGCTGGCCGTGGTTCCCCAGATGGACCATCGCCACATACAGCTTCTCAGTCACCCAGTTTCATTGGCCCATGGGTCAGCTCCCGCCCCTGCATTCCACTGTCAGTGGGTCTAAGGTAGCACTAGCAGCAGCATTCGGGCCCTCTCGCCAGCTGTGAATCCCTCAAGGCAGACCCCGTTAGCCAGCCAGCCATTCCCTTCCACTGACCCTTCACACTGTCATTCCAGCAGCTCGACTCTCCATCTCTCCTGGCCCAGCTCTGAATGTCGGGGGTGGGGCGGGGAAGGGGGGCTCTTCTGGACACTTCTGGACTCACTCAGTAAACCCCAGAAACCAGCCAGGTCCTTGGGCAGGCTGTCATGGAGCCTTGGGTTGCCATTCTCCACCATCACCTGGTGGCTGTGTAATTATCTCATTCACACCATGATCCCCCAGTTATGCCCTCAGTGCCAAAACCAACCTCGCAGCAACTAACTGGGAGTGGGTCTGCAGTCTGTCCTTTCTCACACCAGGTGTCCCCACCTGGTCAGCCAGTCAGTATCCCCTGACCCATTGGGGCCCCTCAGGAAGACTCTGGTTGTAATGGTGCACAGTCATCAGGTCAGGAAGCTACACAGATCTTTCTGTTGGTCGGCCCGCCTGTGACTTGTTCAGTCTGCCCCTGATCATATTGTCAATCAACCAGGTAGCTGTTCTCAGCCTCTGATTGACTGCACATGTCAAGCCTGATGTGATTTAATCAGGGCAGTCAGTGACCAGATACACTTGCCTATCAGGCAGCCACAGATTTATCCATCAGTGGCTTGAAATTCCCTCAGGGTACACCCTCCTTTACACCTTGTCAAACTGTAATATCCAGATATGATTCCTAGCAGTAGTCAGCCATTCACAACATCCCACCACCCAGTCAGGCAGCAGCACCACAGGTCATCAGCCTGCTAGCCCGTCACCCCACCAGAAGGCTGCCTGGATTCTACAACATCAGGCCAGTAGCCTCAGCCAGTCCCGGGCAGGCTATAATTCAGTTAGATGCTCAGAACCACCCTGCATCAGGAAACCGCACTGGCAGTTCCTCAAATTGCCCCTCTCCCTGTTGGTCCATGGTTATGTAGTCAACCAAATGGTTATATGGTTAACCAAATGGGTTTTCTGTCTTCCAGTCCAGCTGTGAGCTGGTTGGAGAAATAATCAATCAGTCTGAGGTTTCACCAGTTCTTGCTTGCCATGAGTGGAACAATCAACCATGTAAACCTCACTGTGCACCCCCCCCATTCCTTCTAGAACATGATCAGATGCTGATTCTCACATGCCCCTAGTCTCTCTAGGCCGGCGGCACCCTTCTAGTCTCAGGGCCCAGGAGGCCTGTCCAACCCCTTAGAGTGGTTTAATACATGACCTCTTCATGTCTGAATCTGGAGGGGTGACATAGGGGTCTGTGGGCATTGGGGTGTATTGCTTGCCATCTCCTACCCCCCACTAAACAGTACAACATCATACATGGGTTCTGAAGCCCCACTACCTGGGTTTAAATCCCAGCTCCAACATTTACAAAATTGTGTGCTTTTAGGCAGTTTCTTCATCTGTAAAACCTCAGAAGAGTGACCTTGGGGTGGGCATCTCCCACTCATCCAAAAAATGAATCTTTCTGGACTAGCTCCTTTATAGGAAAACTCCAAAGTAAGAGATCACCCTGTGATAACTGTGTCTCATTCACAGCCACTTGTCTGTTCATTCAGCATTAATTTAGTGCCGACTAGGTAGCCTGCTTTGCCCAGTGCTGGAGCCAATACAAGGTTTTATCCATTCCAAGCTGAAAAGGTTTGACCGTTTTCAATGTAAGCCTCCTATCAGAGTGTACCACACATACAGAAGAGTATGCAGGCCATGGGTGGCAGTGTAATGAGTTTTCACAAGTGGGCATACACGTGGAAACAGAATGGTTAAGGAACCACATCCCCAGCCAGGGCTCCAGAGGCATTTCCTTTTTAAAGATCTCTGAAATTGGGTTGCATCTGTCAAACACTGGTGGGTCAAAATCTAATTGGTGACACTTTTTTGTATTTCTTAGTGATACATAAGATAATGGTGCATTTTTTAATTAAGGATAACTCAGGATGGCGACAGCCTGTAGTAGCAGTAACCACAACAGCAACAGTAACTAATGTTCATAGAGACCTGCTAGGAGCCACGCACTTTGCAGACACCATCTACTTCAATTCTCAACACAGTCCCCTGAAGTAAATGTTTTTATCCTCATGTTAAAAATGGAAGAAAATAATTTTAAAAATAAAAAAAGATGGTGGAAACCGAGGTCCAGAGAGGTCAAGCAGTTTGCTCAAAGTCAATTCTTTCACTCCAAGTCTGTGCCTGCTCTACCTAAGTGTTCATGGTGATTCAGAGTTTATATGATGTAATGACTTTTCTAAGACAAAGCCTGCTGAAGGGGCCCAGAATCCTGGATTTCCTTTTTTTAAAGATTTATTTATGCATACAAGAACTGGGGTACAGGCCAGAGATGCGGGGGGGGGTGAGAGGACTCACCAGAGACAGAGTGGGGAGCAGAACAGGCAGACTGACTGAAATACACTGCTGAGGGGAGCAGCGGGCAAGTCGGGAGAGGTCTGCTGTGCCATGTGGGTAGCTCTCTGGCCGGGGATCATACTTGTGCTGCAGTGGCTATGGACAGCTTCATAGGTTGTGTCTTAACCCCTTGTGCTACCAGGGATGCCCGAATCCTGGATTTCTAAGACTTGAAGCGGGAGAGCCAGAAAGAGGGTGAGTGATATGACAGGCCCTTTCTCTACTCAGTGATTGCCCTTTGGTCTGGCTGGGGTGGGGTTTGGAGGGAAGAATAATGAAAGAATGAAAGGGAACTTACGAATCCCTCCTTATCCAGGTTCCAAGAGCTCTGGGGGAATTATTACTGGGTAAAGCCAGCTCTAAACCCCGCAACTTTACCCTCGACACTCCCACTACCCTTACCACCTGCCTTGTTTCCTCTCTCCCAAAAACCCCTAACCTGTGCCTCAATAGTTCAGAAATTCTTCCCCTGGTCTTGCAGATGGAAAGAACCTGCCCTCTCTGATTCTCCCTCTCCTTTGTTTTCCTTTTTCTCCTCCAAAGGTAGGACACCTGTGACTGAGAATCCTCCAGACTCCGGAAATGGTCAGAAGGAGGGACCTCAATTCTAGGCATTGGTGAAGGATATTCTATGGGGACTACACCTGAGGGGGTGGGGGAAAGCGAATATTGTTTAAAAATGAACAACGATGTAAAAAATAAAAAAAAAATTGAAAAATTCTAGGCTTTGATGTGAAGAATTTCTAATTACTCCCTCAAAAAGAGTTTGAAACACCAGGAACCGTTTTGCATTGCTCCTTTTCTTTTTACTTCTGGAAAGCAAGTCCCGAGGCGAAGAGGTGACCTAGTAGGATCCCAGTAGGAAATTAGTTACATACTGTTAACCCCATTATACAGATGAGGAAACTCATCAGATGTAAGGCATCTTGTACAGATTCTAGCGCAGATCTGATTATTAAGTCTTAGCCTCTTCCAGTGCAATTGGCCAGGATTTGGTTTGCCCTGGGAACTGGGCAAGACCAAACATTAAATTTAAAAGGGGGATCTTGCCGATCAGGATTTGTTAGGTGCGTGGCAGTAGGGATGTCTGACTGAGGATTCTCTTCATCTAGTGTCATGTTGGGGCCTCCCCTGTGGCGCAGCGGTTGAGCGCTTGGTTGCGAAGCTGCCCGTGGCCTCTGTGGCGCCAGTTCGATCCCTGGCTGCTCCCCGGCCACCGGAGGAGGGTCCCACATGGCACGCAGACCTCTCCTGCCGCCCGCTGCTCCCCTCAGCAGTGTACTTCGGTCCTTCTGCCTGCTCTGCTCCCCGCTCTGGCTCTGGTGAATTCTCTCACCCTCCCGCGCTTCTGACTGTACCCAGTGCTTGTATAAACAAACAAACAAACAAACAAATAAATTAAATAAAAATAAATAAATAATACATGCCTCTCAAAAAATAAAATAAAAATAGTGTCATGTTGATTGAACTTAAACAAAAATAATTCAGTAAGTGAATGAATAAACGACTCTCCTACTCATTCACCACACCCAGCCTCAGGCCAAGCCTTTCCCCATTTTGGGCCAGGGCCTTTGCATTGGCTGTTCCCTCTGCCCGGAGTACCTTCCCTCCAAACATTTTTTTTTAAAGAATTATTTATTTTTATACAAGAGCTGGAGTATAGGCCAGAGGTGTGGTAAGATGAGAGGATTCACCAGAGACAGAGTGGGGAGCAGAACAGGCAGACTGACTGAAATACACTGCTGAGGGGAGTAGCAGGCGAGACAGGAGAGGTCTGCGGCTCCAGGTGGGTAGCTCTCTGGCCGGCCGGGGATTGAACCTGTGCTGCAGAGGCTGCGGACAGCTTCACAGCACTGCGCTCAGTCAACCCGCTGCGCCACCGGGAAGGCCCTTTCCTCCAAATATTCACATGGCTGACTCCTCTCTCTTTAGGTCCAGCATAACAGGCACCTCCTTCAAAGTGAGTTTCCCTGACTGCTCCACCTGACTGTCATCTCCTTTCAGTACTTCATAGCACTTATGGTCTGTAACCATCTCTTGTTTCCATTTTATTCCTTGTTTCTCGTCCATCTCCTCCTGCAGAATGTCAGCCCCTTTCCGTCATTTTTTTTTTCCCACTGCTTTATCCCCAGCCCCTAATGTAGTGCCTGGCAACAAGTGTTTGAGGAAAAAAAGAAGTGCAGAAGGAAACAAAGAAATACAGGCTAGGGGCTCCCCGGTGGCACAGCGGTTGAGCGCTGGGTTGCGAAGCTGCCCGCAGCCTCTGCAGCGCCGGTTCAATCCCCGGCTGCTCCCCGGCCACCGGAGGAGGGTCCCACATGGCGCGCAGACCTCTCCTGCCGCCTGCTGTCCCCTCAGCAGTGTACTTCGGTCCTTCTGCCTGCTCTGCTCCCCGCTCTGGCTCTGGTGAATTCTCTCACCCCCCCGCGCTTCTGACTGTACCCAGTGCTTGTATAAACAAATAAAAATAAATCTTTAAAAAAAAAACAGGCTATGACTGAGGGGATGGATGAATGAATGAACACATGGAAGCCTAAATAAATGAAATGATGTAGATGAATAAAAGGGACTTGGGGGTATAAAGGGCCCTAAGTATCACATTTGGAACATAAACAAACTGAGATTTCAAGAAACAAAAAAGGCAATTACTTTATTTTTTTAAAAAAATTATTTATGCATACAAGAACTGCGGTACAGGGCAGAGGGGCGGGGGGTGGGGGGTTGAGAGGATTCACCAGAGACAGAGTGGGGAGCAGAGCAGGCAGACTGACTGAAATCCACTGCTGAGGGGAACAGCAGGCGAGTCAGAAGGGTCTGCTGTGCCATGTGGGTAGCTCCCTGGCTGGCCAGGGATCAAACTCGTGCTGCAGGGGCTGCGAATTGCTTCATAGTACGGTGCTTAACCCCTTGCGCCACCAGGGAGGCCCGAGGCCCTACTTTATTTTTGTTAAAAATCCTTGAGCAGTCCTAAAAATTCCTGAGAAATTTTATATAAAAAGGGCTCTAGTTGTTGCTAGGGGGAACATAGGGCCAGATAACAGCAATGGAGGGATTGGTGCTGAAGAAATGGGGCTTGAGAGCCTGGAAGTGGAGGACTTGCAGTGGCCGCCAGGGGAGTAGGTGCAGAACAAGTTGGGGGTGAGGGTTGGAGGTGACTTAGTCGTCCCATTCATCATCGTCATCATCATCTCCGGCCTGGTCCTCCCCTTCGTCTGGAGGGAGAGAAAGTGGGACTCAGGATGGGTAAGAGGGTTCAAAGACCCTAGGGGTGGGTTCCTAGGCCTGAGAGTTGAGGAGGGGACCTCAGTACTCTGAGGAACTGAGGCCTCCTGCTTGGAAATCAGATCTGGGGTCTGTGTGGTTCGATAAGGAAGGAGTCCCCTGAGAAGGGTTTCCACTGGGGCAAAATAGGGATTATAATTGGTGTCTGGGTGCTAGTTGGAGTCAGAGTTAGTATTATTGTCATAAATGTGGTTAGTTGGGATGGTATTGTCACACAGAAGGCTAACATTAATGGGTTTGTCAGTGGGAAAAATTTAAATATTAGCAAAGGTGGGGTAAATTACAATACTATTGTTTCATAGTGGGTTCATGTTACTATTGACACATAATGGGGTTAATGATAATATTGTCCAAAATCACTTTTGTTATAATATTATCATATAACAGATTCATGTTAATCTTGTTAGATGGTCTGGAGTTATATAATTGTCAAAGTTGGGGTTAATTATATTGTCACATAATAGGTCATAGTTAATATTTTCTTGATATAATTGTCATGTAACGACAACATTGTCCATACATTAATGTTAACATCATTGTAAAAAGACTGGAGTAGTTCTCTTATCACATAATGAGTCCATGTTCATCTAGAAATACATGGAGTTGAACTTAGTATTATTGTCAAAGATGGGGTTCTTTATCAGGTTATCATCACATTGTCGGCCAATGTTAGCACTACCGAACCTATGGGACCAGCGTTAATATTTGGACATCCCTTGGCATTAGTGTTAATATTGTCAAAGATAGAGATAATTCTATTTTTGTTACAGAAAGACAACAGTAATTAACATGATCAAAAAGGAGACTGATTCAGGTTCAGGATACCACTGTCATTAATAGTTGGGGCTAATGTTACTATTGATGGTGACTGGGAGTGACCCTCACTGGGGGTGACTGATTGATGCTGGGCTTGTTTTAGGGCCCACTTTAGTTCTGGAGAGATGGGCTCTGAATGGGAGGCTGGCAGGGGAGGGTGGGCTCTCACCGGAGGAGTGGATGGCTTTGCTCCTCTTCTGCATCACGTGCATCAAGGCCCCCACCAGCCCCTCGGAGCTCTGTGGTGGGGGCTGCAGCGCCGAGCTCTCTGAAGCCCCTGGGGTCTGCAGCAAGCCCAGAACAGAGGGCTCAGGGTCTGTGAGAGGAGCACTTCTCCCCACCCCTTCTCATTATTTCTCCTCCCACATACTCCAGCCCCTTTCAAGACTCCAAGCCCACCTCTTCCCCCAACCTCCCAACCAAATCACTGTATCCCAAAAGTCCGGGACCCCCCAGCAGTCTTCCCCCAGGCCTCTAATATCCTGACTTGCACAGCACACCCCAGAGTTCCAGAACCCCAATCCTCCATCCTGTCCATCCTCACCTTGTTCAGCTGAATTCCCTGTCGAATTTGGTCCAAAAGTGCCCCCCGACCCCCACCAGGGGCCACCCCCCCCACAGACCCCAGAGTAGGAGGGGGTGGGGGTGGGACTGGCCCACCCCCACAGCTGGGTGGTGGTGGTGGTGGTGGCGGCGGCGGCGGCATGGGTGGCCCCCCAGCTGCAGAGGGTGGAGGTGGCGGTGGTCCAGAACGTCCAGTGGCTGGAGGGGGTGGTGGTGGAGGCCCTCCTCGGCCCAGAGGTGGGGGTCCCCGGGGAGTTGGCGGGGGTGGGGCACCTCCCGAGGGTACAGGGGGCAGTGGACCAGAACGACCCTTGTTTGTTCCCACAGTAGGGGGGCGGGGGGGCTGGTTCCCTCCTCTGGATGGTGGTGGGGGCGGTGGAAGGGGCTCTGAGGGAGGAAAATAACACGTAGTTATTATTTTCTTCAGAGCCTCCGTTTTGCTCATTTGTAATATGGGCACCCCAACTGTCAAACTCCCAATTCAAGCTCTATGGAGATTTCCATGAGGAGTTAGTGTCTGCAGGTATCTGTTAGGTATCAGTTACCAAGGCTGGGAAGAAGGGGGTGTCCAGAAGGAAGGGCTCACCCTGGCGCCTCATTTCTTTACGCACAGCCTCCAGCCCGCCCTGGTCTTCAATGAATTCATAGATAAGTTTGGAGGTTTCAGCATCAGTGAGCTGGGCCTCACTGATCCCTGCCCTGGAGAACAGGCTCCGCAGATCCGGGTCCAGGTTGTTTACCTGTGGAGAGTTGGGGGTAGGCAGGTGTGGTGGAATAAAGTTAGGAAGGAAGGGCACAGATTATCACTGGGCTCACCCCAGAGAGGAAGGGTGGGATCCGGGGGGTAGATAGAAGGGTGGGTGGGTGGGAGTTAAGTGGAGTCCATGGGACTTTGGAATTACTCACGTCAAATCCATTCTGGGGATCCCATCCCACATGGCTGACATGTCTGGGGGAGGTGAGAATACCCAGTGAAGCCCCACTGTCCTTTGTTCCCTCCCTCCCTAGTAAAACCCTCTTGTGCTTTCCTGCCCAAGGAAACTCTGAGGGGGGCACAGTGAATGAGTCATAAGTGATTGAATGAAAGCAGGAGTTGTAGAATGAGAAGGGGTCTACAGTTTGTGGGACCCATCTGTCCACCCATCTTTTTTGCCACCATCCATCCACCCATCCACTTGTCCAGCTAGCCATTCACATTCATCTGTCTGACCACTGATCTGGTGAGCATCTGTCTCTCTATCCATCTGCGCATCCATGTTTACTCACTTGTCTACCAATCTGTCCTCATACTTCATCTGCCCATTCATCTACCCATGTACCCTCCTTTCCATCCATCCACTCATTTTTCTATCCATTCAATCATACACTTCTGTCAATTTATCCAATGAGCTGTCCATTCACCCACGCATCTTCCCCACCTATCCAGTCCCATTCACCTTGTCTGTAAACCATCAGCCTACATATCCGTCTGTCCACACACTCATCCACTCACCCACCCATCTATCCACCCACTTCCACCTATTTGCCCATCCAACTATCCATTTCTTCACCACCCATTCATTCATTCATTCACTCATTCATCCATCTACCCATCTGTCCACCCATCCACTCACCCACCAGCCCACCCAGGGTGGGACTAGTGTGAAGCAAGTAAGGTGCCTAGCATGCAAAACTGAAGGCAGTGCTCACTCTCAAAGTCATGAACTGTAGTTGCTTGACCCCGGGAGAGACGGCAGCCTTAAATTTTTCCCTCTTGGTACCTCACTTGTGTCTCTCTAATCCTGGCCCTGCAGCTACCCACCCAACTACCCATCCATCTGCCCACCCTTCCATTTACTTAGCTCTCCTCTCTACCTGTTCATCTGCCCCCCACCCCTCACAGAGATCTGTGGGCCCACTGGGGTTAGGCTCTTACTTGAATCCACTGGGTGCACCAATATCAGCCTTGCTGATCTTCTTCTTCCCTGAGCGTTTCTTATCAGTTGGGCCAGGCCCAGGTACTGGGAGCCCACGGTATCGTGAACTTGTGATGTCTGGGTTCTGGATGTCCACTGTCACCAGCCCCAGGGACAGTGGGCTGGCTGTTGGGCCTATGGGGAAAATAGGGTGACTGGATCATTGACCTACTTACCTACTACCAACCACAGCAAAGGGCAAGAGACAGGAAGACTGTTGGGGAAATCTGTGTGTGTATTGATATTCATAGAGGGATTGGGTTTATGGTAAAGTGGATTTGTCCTGCAAATCAGTCATACATTCATGGATTCATTTATTTATCCATTCACTCATGTTCTCACTTAACTATTGACTTAATACTGGCTCATTAACTCAACTTGCTCATTGACTAATTTGTTAAATTATTCATTTACTCATTTATTCAATCATTGCTTTCTTCACTGACTGAAATTTCATCACATATTCATTCATTCTCTGTTCCATTCATTTACTCACTCATTAATTCAACAATTTACTCACTCATCCATCCATCTCTTCATCATTTATCCAAGTACTCATTCAACTATACATCTATACACCCACCTATATCTCTATCATATATCTGTATTTTCATTCTCCCATTGGTTCAACCCCCTGTACAACCACCTGTCCACCACCAATCTACACACACACACACACACTCACACACACACACACATCCATCCCCCCACAAAGTTACATATCTATGCACCTGTTCATCCATCCATCCACCTACTCCCAATGCATCCATCCATCTGCTACCCTCCAAGAATCAGCACTCACCTCCTTGTTCGCCACCTGGGTGTGGGGGTAGGGGTGGGAGACCTCCTCTTCTCTCTGGGAAGATGGAGTGGGCAAATAGCTATCACAACCCTGCCACAGGCTCCTGGCTAGCCCTTTATTCCCCTGCTTGCACTGGAAGACTAACCTTCATTGGCTGGTGCTGGTGGTGGAGGTAGCTGGCGTCTGTCTGTGTAGAGACAGGTGGACAAGAAAACAGAACCACAGGAGGGATGTTTTCAGCACCCCACACTCATACTCACCTCTGCTCAAGCTTTCTCCCCCCAACACCATCTCACCTCCACTTTGCCTCTGATTCCTCTTGTGTATCTTCTCCTGCACTAGGGCCTGGAAGGCCTGGGCCTCACCCTCGTCTGCAAAGTTCAGCCCTGCTTGACAGTCCTGCACACACCTTGGGGTCAGCAGCCATCCAGACTCCCACACTTTCCCCAACTCCTCCCCACACCTCAACTGAGGCACAGGGGTTCACTTACATCTCCAGCAAAGGTGTGGAAGAAGGGGGTGGGTGTGGAGTAGACCAGCTGTGAGTACAGCTCCTGTTGCCAGAGCAAGCGGCCTGCCTGGAGAGGTAGAGGGTGGGGAACACATTAACACTGGGCGTGCCCTGGGCGACAGGCCTCTGTTATCTGGGCAGGAAGCACCATGTGCAGATTTGCAGCCCTAGGACTTGACTTGGAGATTTTCAACTCAGCATCAGAGAGTTGGGGGGTCTAGGTGGCAGATATGGAGGGCCGAGGTTCAGTATGGACATCAAACACTCTGAGAGACCTGGACTTAGGTTTTGAGGCCTTAGATGTAGGACTTGGGGGCTAAAATTTGAGGATTTTGGACTCCAGAAAATGGGACTCATTCATAAATTCCATCTTGCATCCTTTCTTTGTGGGGTTCTTCATTTGGGAAAGTTGGGTTTCAGGATAGGGAGTTGAGGTTGAGATTTGAGGTTCAGACACGGAGACTTGGAAGTTCAGGGAAGGTTTCAGCCAAGCTATGTACAATTTGAGTTTTGTGGAGCAGAGTTATGGCTTAGGAGCTTGGTCAATATCAGATGGTCCTGGGATGCTAAGTCGTTATGCTGGGTCCATCTATGTGGGTTTAGAAGGTGAATAGGGATTTATGCCTGGAGACTTCAGATTGGGGGTGTGGAACAGATTTTTAGCTTAAGAGTTACCTCAGGATTTGGGCATTCAGGAGTTTTCATATAGGAATTCTGGGGTTCATGTGAGTTTAAATGGACAGATTTGGAGTTCAAGACCAATGGCATTTTCAGGTTTAGGGTTTGTGGAACAGACATATGAGCTAGGAGCTAGAGAAATATCTGGGGTTCAGGAGTTTTGGTGGGGATATCTGGGATCAAAAATGTTGAGTTTACAACAGATTTGAGGTTCAGGTAAAAACAGTGCTCATTTGCCTGGAGTTTATCAAACAGATTAGCCTGAGGAGGTATATCAGTCTCGGGGCTTTAGATATCCTGACATGGAGATTCGAGGGTCATTCACCACAGACTTAGAAGGGCAACCCAGCATTCAACAGCTGGATGGAGTTTTTGGTTCTGGGGTCAGGGGCTCACTGATCTGTTCAGGGGCTCGGGGTTATGGACACAGGTTCAGGTTTATGGGCTGAAAACTGGTTCACGTGTCTAGTGGGGGGTCACCTGAAGGCCATAAAGGCGGATGAAGTAGGATTTCTGTGGGTTGTCCTTCACGAAGCACACGGCCCCACAGTGCTCCTTGGTCCAGTGCTCAGCTCCAGGGGGCAGCGCCAGGTACAGCTGAACAACCGCGGTGGCCAGTGTCTGGGAGGGGAGAACAGGGATCAGTGGAGTCAAGTCAGGGCCAGCCAGAGGCTTTGGGAGCCAAAGCCCGTCCTTCCGTGCTCATGGCTGTCAACAGCCCAAAGAAAACTGCAGCCCGAGGGAAAGTGAACAGGCACAGAGGTCTTCCTGGGGTGGGGGCCGGGGGCTGGTAAGTGGATTTAGAAGAGAGATGATGGAGAGGGAAAGGATGAGGGGTGGGGGGAAGAAGGAAGAGGAGAGAAGGATGGGGAAGATGAGGATAGAGGCAGGGGAGGAAAGGAGAGAGGGACAATGGGGAAGATGAGGAGAAGAAGGGGAAGCAAGAGAGGGAGATCAGGGGCCAGGAGATCTCCGGCTCACCCAACATTTTCGTCCAAGCATCTCGAAGAGTCGCTGGTTCTCATGATCCTGGAGGAGGGTAGAGGGAATGTTCTGCTGAACCCCTGGTCCTCCTCGGCCCCCAGGCCTGCCTCCCGCAGGGCCCCCACTCATGATGCCTCTGTCCTTGTTCTCTCCGGCTAGGCTCTGGGTGAGTTCTCTCTGACTAGGCTCTGGGTGCAGGGTTAAAAAAGGAACTTCCGCAGTGAGCAGGGGAACAGGAAGTACAAAAACCCACAAGGGAAACAAGTCCTCCAGGGGCCCCTAGTAGGCCTGACCTCCCCAGGATAGGCTTGGACCCTCCTCCCGCAGACTGGACCCCTCTTCATTTGACTGGTTATACCCATCTTTTAGATCAGCTCATGTCCTCCTCCTTTCTTACTCTCTGGGAGCCATCGCCCTCAGACTGGCTCTGGGCCTCCTCATTCTGATCGGCTGGTAGCAAGAGCCAGGCCACTGCAGCACTTCTTCAGAGCGCCTTGTGGTGAGAGTAGTCATGGGGCTGGGCAGCCTGCTTCCTCCCCAAAGTATCTAGTTGGCCTGGGCCTGAGGCCTGACCCTAGTCCAGTAGGATTGCTATACTAGAACTGCCAATTCCATGGTGATGCCTGGGATCCCACCCCTCTCCTGAGACCCCAACAAGGAGCACATGCACTCTGCTCACTTCCCCATATCTTACCCCTGTCTCCCTGCAGCTCATACATTGCTTTCTGTTCATCATCCCCTTTTTGTTTTTTTTTAAAGATGTATTTATTTATGCATGCAACCACTGGGGTACAGGCCAGAGGTGTGGAGGGTGAGAGGACTCACCAGAGACAGAGTGGGGAGCAGAACAGGCAGACTGACTGAAATACACTGCTGAGGGGAGCAGCGGGGGAGACAGGAGAGGTCTGCTGTGCCATGCGGGTCAACTCCCTGGCCGGGATCAAACTCTTGCTGCAGTGGCTGCAGACAGCTTCATAGTGCTGAGACTTAACCCCTTGCGCCACCAGGGAGGCCCTACTTTTCATGGCATTTGAACTTCTTAAAAGCCTGTAATCTTTAGGGCCTCCCTGGGGCACAAGGGGTTAAGACGCAACCCATAAAGCTGACCACAGCCGCTGCAGCATGAGTCCAATCCTCGACCAGGGAGCTACCCACATGGCGCAGCAGAACTCTCCCGACTCACCTGCTGCTCCCCTCAGTAGTGTATTTCAGTCAGTCTGCCTGTTCTGCTCCCCACTCTGTCTCTGGTGAATCCTCTCACATACACCCAAACATCTGGCCTGTACCCCAGTTCTTGTATGCATAAATAAATAAATCTTTATCAAAAAGCCTGTAATCTTCAGACTTGTTTTTTCCCCACTCAATGTTCTATTTTTATATAACACACACTCTTGTATAGCACTGAATGCATGTGTGCCAGGCACTACTGTGACTTCTTTGTAAATATTGACTCATAACAGCCTGCGGGATACATGCTATTCCATGCCCGCTTGACAAAGGGAACAGAGGCACAGAGTTGGTGTGTGATTTTCCCAGTAGCTTCCGGCTCACAAGTGGTAGAGCTGGGGTCACACACCAGGCAGGCTGGGTCCAGAGTGCACACTTTTCAGGGCTGTGTTCCACGCTGTCTTTCAGGTCTGTTACGAAGGGTCATATTTGTCTGGCTGTAGTTGTCTTTTCAAGCTGTATATTATTCCATTATGTGATTGTATGATTCATTGATTCCGATTCTCCTGTTAGCAGTTTTGGGGCTGTTTCTGCCTTTTGCTGTTGGGGCACACTGCTTTGTTTGTGCCTGTACACATCTCTGGTCCACATAGGCAAGCTCACTATTAGGAGGTATTGTAGGGGGTGGGTTGTAGGGTTTGCATATTGCTAACTTTCCTAGCCAATGCCAGACTATTTCCTCAAGTGAATGCTAGTTCAGTCCTCACTCCTCCCTGGATCTGTTTCCCGTTGGGGGGGCCTAAAGCTCTAAGTCACACATACAGCAGTTTGGGAAGCTGAGCAGGTCTGGGATATGACTAACATTCCTGGGTACCTGAGGGTAAATGGCATATCTCAAGGGAGGGACCCACAGTCCTGCCTGAAAACTTGCTTGGCTCCCTACAAATGTAAGCTCAAAGCTTCTGTCGTAAGCCTAGGTTCAAAGCCCCTTCTGGTGTAGCAATTCCAACCTTCCCCCATCCCTCACAACTCAGCTTATGGCGCCCCCAAATCATCAGGTGATTTCATACATCCAGGCCTGGAGTAACTTCCAGCCTGTTCATCAGGGCAAGCCCCTGCCTTTCCTTAAAAGGCCATGGCGTTCATATAATTTGAACACTGCTCATCAAGCTCTTACTGTACCGAGCAAACCGTCAGTATCAGTCTCAAACTAGACAACAAATCAATCAATCAATCAATCAATCAATAAATAAATAAATAAATCTTTTTAAAAATAAAAAATAAAAAAAATAAATGTTTGCTGAAGGAATGAAGGAGGGATTAATGTCTAATTTGATTTAGTGTTTTCTGAGCTTTCTCTAAGTGCCTTATATTTATTAAATTATTACACAGTCACTGATGGCCCCGTGAGGTAAGCACTACTGTTATCCCCATTTTACTGATGTGGAAGCTGAGGCCCAGAGCAGCTTAGCTAATTTGTCCCTGGGTCACACAGCTTGTGAGTAGTGCTGATAAGGCCAATTATATGCAAACTGGTCCCTGAACTGCTAAGTGCCACAAGGGGGAGAAGATAAAATATCGCTGCTACATCTTTTGGTCCCCACCTTCCTGCTCCTTTCTCTGCCCCTAGCTCTGTCTCCTTGAAGTCTAAATCTGGGGGCCCTAAATGTTTGCTCCAGTTGCTGGTTATTTTTAAAATTAACATTTAAAAGTTGTAGATTTCCTGTTCTTTTTAGCAGACAGGTTTAAAATTTATATTTTTTGTAAATAAAAAAACCTAAAACAGATTTTTACTTTACTTCCAAATAAAATGAGTTTCCCCACCCCAGAATACAGCAATGAATCATTTTAATATTATTTTTCATAGTGTTCCAATTATTGAATTACTTGGTTGATCTGCATTAAAAATTTAGAGCTGTCCGCAGCCACTGCAGCGTGAGTTCGATCCCTGGCCAGGGAGCTTCCCATATGGCGCAGCAGACCTCTCCTGACTTGCCCACTGCTCCCCTCATTAGTGTATTTCAGTCGGTCCGCCTGTTCTGTTCCCCACTCTGTCTCTGGTGAATCATCTCACCCTCCATACCTCTGGTCTATACCCCAGTTCTTGTATGCATAAATAAATAAATCTTTAAAAAAATTAGAGCTGGTTTATTTTAATTTTGTATTCCATCAACTTTTGTTTTTCTATCTTGGATGACAGTATTTGATGAGGTGATGACTTCAAAGGGAATTTGTTTCCTGGTCCTTCAAACTGATTTAAAAACAAAAACAAAAACTGTCACCCAGCTTTTCTGCTTGTTCTCATGGAGAACGGGTGGAATACAAGTCATTTCACCACAGCTGGGAGCAGAAGTTTTAATTTAGTTCTTAGTAATCCAGTAAATACCCAAG
This sequence comes from Talpa europaea, assembly GCF_964194135.1. Lineage (NCBI taxonomy): Eukaryota > Metazoa > Chordata > Mammalia > Eulipotyphla > Talpidae > Talpa > Talpa europaea. Next base: position 31,966,044 of record NC_140081.1, on the reverse strand, counting down.
AAACTCCCAAAGAATCAGGATCTGCCCAATAACTTACACACACCTGCTGCTCCCCTTTCTACTTCCCCCTGCAAACCCTCCCAGGGGCATCCAGATGAAGAACCATGTTCTGTTTATATCTTGTGTTTATTTTGCTTTGAGAGTATATTGACTACAAGATCCCAATCACTATGCCTCAAACTCGGAGTAGGTAGTAAGTCAGTCACTAATAAAAGATGGGGGTGTCTTCTACACTCCAGTCACCACCATGTTACTGAATCCATGGAGATGTTCACCTGGGGAGGGTCCTACTGTGATTCCCTACGACCAAACTGAGGCCAAGATGGCAAGATTTCAATTGCCAGGCCATCCCTCTCTTCCCCTTACCTTCCTGCCCTTCAGCAACTCGACTGAAGGGTACTTCCTGGGGGACAGGCCAACCTAAGTAAACAGTACTTCCCAACCCTCCAAGCCAGTGCTTCCTATTAAAAAGAAACATTTTGGGAGGCCTCCTTTGACCATCCTGGAATGACATTCTGTATAAGTCTTGGTGGTGTAGGCTGTCCTTCCCACATCCCCATCTCAGGCCTGTGCCCATTCACTGTCCAAGCACCCCTATTATGGTGAAAACCAAAGTCTGCCTACCAGGAATTCCCAAAACACACCCCCAGGGCAAGCATGTTTATTGCCATATTCCCACCACCTAGCACAAGACCCTGCATGCAGTAGAAGCTCAATGTTTGTTGAATAATTATTGTACAGTCGAGCTAGCAATGCTATGATTTACTCCCTCTTCCCGTGTGGCTCCCCCTGTCCTCTCTTCCCTACCTGCCCTGGGAGAGAGGGAAGAAAAATAATTCAGAATATAAAGAGGGCAGGGGGCCTCCCTAGTGGTGCAAGGGGTTAAGATGCAGCACTATGAAGCTATCCGCAGCCTCAGCAGCATGAGTCCGATCCCCAGCCAGGGAGCTACTACCCACATGGCGCAGCAGACCTCTCCTGCCTCACCCACTGCTCCCCTCAGCAGCGTATTTCAATCAATCTGCCTGTTCTGTTCCCCACTGTCTCTGGTAAGTCCTCTCACCTACACCTCTGGCCTGTACCCCAGTTCTTGTATGCATAGATAAATCTAAAAAAAAAAGAATATAGAGAGGACAGCTCCTCCCACATACTATTTACTGAAGCTATAGGCAAACAGGTGCTTTAGGGGCTCTCAGGAGAGCAGCTGATTATCTAGTTCTGGTGGGGGTGGAGTGAGGATAGGGTATGCACAGAAAAACAGGTCTCTGCAGAGATAAGAATGACGAGGTGGTTAGGACCATAGACTCTGGAGCTGAGCCTGGCTCTGGCATTGGTAATTATGAGGTGTTTAATGTCTGGTAACCTCCCAGTGCCTTGGTTCCTTGGTTCTCTCATCCATAAAGTGAAAATAGCACCAATTCAGGTTGTTGTGAAGACCAAATGAGATCATTCCCGTAAAGTCATTAGGACAGAGCTTGACACGTTATAATTGTGCAACATGATTGTTGTTATGAAACAGCCGAGTTACTTGGATAAATGCACTCTCATCCCTTCAACCCTAGAATTCTTCCCCTCCCCCACTTCTCACCTCACCCTCCTCCATCAGACTTTCAGGTCCCACAGTCAGAGGAACGCCTAACCCATGACCACCTTCACTGCCTTTTTTTCACTTTATGGCAAAGCCCATCTCCTACATGCATTCTGTGGGCCCAGCCAGACTCTTCTAAAGTTGTGATGTGTCCCTGGAGCTCTCCCTGCCAACTTTGGAGGTCCCACCCACCACTTGTTTCCTGCTCTGCTCCCTCCACCCGCACAGGAAACACTCAGCCCGCTCCTTTCCTTCTCGTTTGTGGCTGCTCACCTCGAACCAGCCAGAAAGTCAAAGGTCTTCTCCTAGTCCCTACACTGCCCACACTATGAAAGTCACCACCAACTCCCTAGACAGCAGGTGTCCCTACCTCCCCGCACCCCAACCTATGTGACTCCAGTGTGCATCCCCCAGTCTGTGACACCAGAAGTGTCCACACCTGAGTGGGTGTCCACTTTCCAATCTGTTTGTCCCGCGGGTTGCCCACAATCTTGACTGTGCGATTGTTAACGCGGCAACCCGGAACCGACCGCCTAGGATCATACCACTGGGGAGGGGGCGGCCATCTTGCAACATACCATTTTGTTTGAGTGGGGGAGGGATTACGATGGCTACTTCAACCTCCTAATGGAAAGGGGTATGTCGCAAACTTGCTTGTCTCAATATCCTCATCCCCTCCTCCCGATACCCACCCGACTCAGACGCGTCTGACAACACGGTCAAGCCCTCACATTCGCCACATTATCCACTTTCACCATCCCGATTCCTTCATTCCGAATCGGCTCTCAAAGCACGGAAGCCGGCAATTGGCTCAGGACTGCAGAGCGAGACTGCCGTGGGCTCTGATTGGTCGATGATGGAATTCTCGTTTTCGCTGTACTTGGAAGCTCCCAGTTCTCTGAGAATAACCTAGCCCCGCCTCAACCCTGCGCGCCGGGCTCTCATTGGTCACAAATTCAGAGCACGCGCAGTGGATGCCAGATCAGCCGCGGAAGAGCGGCTTTGGCGATTGACATGGCGAGTTCGAAGCCCGCCTTAGATTGCTCACCAGTTCAAAGGGCAGAAGAACAAGGTTGTGCTTGTTCTAGGTTGTGCTTGTGAGCGCACACACCGTACTCTGGGAAAAAACATTGTAAACTGTAACAAACCCAGTATAATTTTCATACCTGCACCTTCTGGTTCTTAAGTGCACTTATTCTCTAGTTCACTAAAAACAAAAAGCGTTCTTTGAGTTTGGGTCTTAGTAAGTCTCAAATGTTAATAAATTCTGCTGCAGTAAGACATTCACAGTGGGGTGTTCGGCTTTCCCAATACCATAAATCGCAGAGTGAACGTTTGTGGTCTTTGGATACAATATACAACTGTTGAGGATAAAAGGGGGCTCTCACACACTCCCCCAGAGGATTGCGGATGCCATCCAACAGTCCAGATGGGGCTATCACTTTGTTTCAAGAGCCAGGTAAGGTCTCGCAGGTCCGAGAAGCCTGGGAACAGTCTAAACTAATCACCCCTTATCCGCCCCCCACCCTCCACACACACACTCCAAAAGGGGGAGAGAGGGGTATTTTCAATTAGTCCCAGAATCAGGAAGAGTGATGGGATCAAAGTATGCATTGTTAAGAGGGATACCCTCCCCACCCAGAAAAGAAAAAAAAAAAAAAACTTAAAAAAGCCTATTGCTTTGCTGCTCCTGGAGGCTCTCCGGCTTTCTGAGACTGCCTGCTGTCTCGCAGTGGTCTGTCCTATCGCTTCCTAATAAACTTTGTTGCTGGCTTTATTCTGGTGCTTCGGGAAATTCTTTTCTCCAAAGACACCAAGGACCCCCGGGGTGTCGGGTCCTCAGCACTACAATTAGTATTTTACTCCTTTTGACAAAACCCGTACCTCGTTTACAGCAATTAAAATTCCTTTGACAAAGAGTGTTTAAGAGAATCAACACTTGCCCCATTTTTTTAAGTTTTTTTGTCTTTGGTGTGCAAAAGGATGTTTTGGAACTTAGGCCTGGTCAGATGGGTTAGGTCAGTTTGCATTGCAGAAGATTATTTTAATGTTAGTTGTTTTAATAGTTATTTTAATGTTTGCAATTCTTCAGTTTAGTATCTCCACTCAAAGGCTATAGTTGGTGAAGTCTGCCTTGCTTTTGTTTGGGGTCTTGCCCTAATGATAACAGTATAATGTAACCCTAAATGCAGCAAACTATATAGTCTCTTTTACAGAAATATACCCAAAGGTGATGTTATTAAAAAAGATAGAGGAGAGGGCCTCCCCTGCTGGTGCAGCAGTTGAGCGCTGGGCTGCAAGGCTGCCCGCAGCCTCTGCAGCGCCTGTTCGTTCCCCAGCCGCTGGTGAGGGTCCCACCAAAAAAAAAAAAAAAAAAAGATAGAGGGGAACAAAAGACATATTTTCGTTTTTGACTAAAAGGTGCGCTTATTTAAATAAAATAAAAATGCTTTAAAAACCTCTATTACGGGGGCCTCCCTGGTGGCGCAAGGGGTTAAGACGCAGCACTATGAAGCAATCCCCAGCCACTGCAGCACGAGTTCGATCCCCAGCCGGGGAGGTGATCCACATGGCATGGCAGACCTCTCTCAACTTGCCTGCTGCTCCCCTCAGCAGTGTATTTCAGTACATCTGCCTGTTCTGCTCATCACTTGTCTCTGGTGAATCCTCTCACCCTCACACCACTGGCCTGTACCCCAATTATTGTATGCATAAATAAATAAATCTTTAAACAAATAAAAAATAAAAGCCTCTAATATGGCCTCCCTTAAATATGCACTAAAAAAGAGTAACCAAAGCATGACTTAAGGATTGTTTATTAACTATCAAACAAACAAACTAAATAAATAAATAAAATGAAAACCTCTAATAAACATGCCTTGCATTATATGTCTGTAACTTTTTAAATTATATGAATGTCATCATGATCAGTAACCCAATTCTTGATTACAGGCAACCTGAAAGGAAAAAGAGTGGGTATTTGTTTTTTGGTTAAGTTTGGCAATTATGGAAAACACAATGTGTGTGTTTAAAATTTGCTTTTTTTGCAGTTTCTCACTAAGCTTCAATTACACCATCTCTGCCTGACACAGACATAGTTTATCACTTGACATGCAAATATTACCCCTCTTTCAGTTATTCAATATTTTGTCTTTGCAGTATTCTCTTTCACCTCTTGGGGCAGCGCTGGATGAGAGAGATAAACTCAGAGCCCTTGTGGAGCAATGAGAGGCCTAGAGGGGCTACACTGAGAAGTAATGTGCAGCCTCCATCCAAAGGCAGTCTTGTATTTATGAGCATCAAGTGCAAAGGTGGGGCAAGCACATTGGGAGTGTACATGCTGGGAGTGTACACGAGTGGGGGATGCAGTGACCAGGGGCTATTGCCTGAGGGGCTCCATTGTTCCCAAAAGTCAAAGCATATCATCTCTATTTTAATATCTGCCTGCTGTTTTCAGCAGATACTGCTTTCCCAGTATGTTCTTCATACCAGGACTTTTGCCCTTGGTGAGAAACACCCTGTCTAACTGTACATTCAGCTTGACCAGCAGGAACTCTCGGGCACCAAGACAATCCCGGATAACAAAGGAGGGCTGGGGAATCTACTTTCTGAGATTGTGATTTCTTAAAAATGAATTGAGGACCTCCCCGGTGGCGCAGCGGTTGAGCACTGGGTTGCGAAGCTGCCTGCATCCTCTGCAGTGCCGGTTCGATCCCCGGCCCCCAGCGAGGGTCCCACATGTAGCGCAGACCTCTTCTGCAGCCCGCTGCTCCCCTCAGCAGTGTGCTTTGTCAGTCTGCCTGCTCTGCTCCCCCCTCTGTCTCTGGTGAATTCTCTCATCCTCCTGCGCTTCTGACTGTACCCAGTGCTTGTATAAATAAATAAATATTTTTTAAAAAATAAAGGTGGTCCCTGGTGGCCTAGGGGTTAAGTATCAGCACTATAAACTCTATGGCCTGAGTTCGAAAGACAAAAGACAAAAGTTTTTCTTCTAAGATAATATATTACTAGATTTAGAAATTATTGTCTGGTTTCCCTGGATTGGAAATAGAAGTAATTATTTGCAGTTTATGCAATGAAATAAGATTGCACTGCTTTATACAGATGGAGAAATGCCATGAATGGAATAATTCTTTCCGGAAGAAGGTGGACTTACATGTGTATATACGTACATACTGAGTAAAGAAGAGGGAGATTTCTGGCAAGTCCTTATTTTCTTTTCTAACTCAATTCACAGACTCTAATTAAAAAGTATTCACCCAGGGACTCCCTGGTGACACAAGGGGTTAAGACACAACCTATGAAGCTCTCAGCAGCCACTGCAGCATGAGTTTGATCCCCAGCCAGGGAGCTACCCACATGGCACAGCAGACCTCTCCTGTCTCCTCCACTGCTCCCCTCAACAGTGTATCTCAGTAGATCCCCCTGTTCTGCTCCCCACTCTGTCTCTAGTGAATCCTCTCACCCTCCAAACCTCTGTCCTACATCTCAGTTCTTATATGCATAAATAAATAAAACTAAATCTTTTTTCTAAAAAAAGAAATGACCTCTGGCATCCCTGGTGGCACAGTGGTTGAGCACTGGGCTGCGAGGGTGCCCACAGCCTCTGCAGCACCGGTTCAATCCTCGGCCACTGGCGAGGGTCCCACATGGGGCGCAGACCTCTCCTGCTGCCAGCTGCTCCCCTCAGCAGTGTCCTCCTCCGTCTGTCTGCCTGTTCTGTTCCCTGCTCTGGCTCTAGTGAATTCTCTCTTTCTCCCGTGCTTCTGACTGTACCCAGTTCTTGTATAAATAAATCTTAAAAAAAAAAGATAAAGAAAGGAAAAAAAAAGAAAGAAAAAACCTCACCACCTAACTTGGGTGTGAGTTTGCATTTCTCCCCTTACCACCATCCTCTTTATGCCCTGACCTTTTCTCCTACCCCTTCATTCTTTTTTTTTTTTTTTAAGATTTATTTATTTGTTTATACAAGCACTGGGTACAGTCAGAAGCGCGGGAGGGTGAGAGAATTCACCAGAGCCAGAGCGGGGAGCAGAGCAGGCAGAAGGGCCAAAGTACACTGCTGAGGGGAGCAGCGGGTGGCAGGAGAGGTCTGTGCGCCATGCGGGACCCTCCTCTGGAGGCCAGGGAGCGGCCGGGGATGGAACCAGAGCTGCAGAGGCTGCGGGCAGCTTTGCAACCCAGCGCTCAACCGCTGCGCCACCGGGGAGGCCCTTACCCCTTCATTCTTTTTTTTTTTTTTTTTTAAGATTTATTTATTTATTTATACAAGCACTGGGCACAGTCAGAAGCATGGGAGGGTGAGAGAATTCACCAGAGCCAGAGCGGGGAGCAGAGCAGGCAGAAGGACCGAAGTACACTGCTGAGGGGAGCAGCGGGCGGCAGGAGAGGTCTGCGCGCCATGTGGGACCCTCCTCTGGTGGCCGGGGAGCAGCCGGGGATCGAACCGGCACTGCAGAGGCTGCGGGCGGCTTCGCAACCCAGCGCTCAACCGCTGCGCCACCGGGGAGGCCCACTTACCCCTTCATTCTTAACCTCAGAAACCTTACTTCTTTTATTATGTTAGTTTTTTAAAGATTTATTTTTATTTATTTATGCATACAAGAACTGGGGTGTAGGCAAGACTTGCAGGGGGTGAAAGGATTCACCATAGACAGAGTGGGGAACAGAACAGGCAGACTGACTGAAATACACTGCTGAGGGGAGCAGTGGGTGGAACAGGAGAGGTCTGCTGCGCCATGTGGGTAGCTCCCTGGCTGGGAATCAAACTTGTGCTACAGTGGTTGGCGATAGCTTGATAGTGCCAATACTTTAACCCCTGTGCCACTAGGGAGGCCCTATTAAGCTAGTTTTTATAAGCATTTTACTTTGTCGAATCATCGCAGTGTAAATGCCCAGTATTTGTCTTTGTCATTCTGACTTGCTTTACTACTCATCATTCCCTCAAACTCCTTCTATTTTGCTATAAGTGGTGGCATTTCCTTTTACCTTATGGCCGAGCAGTGTTCCTTAGTGTGAACAGACCATGTCTTTGTCTTATTTTTTTTAATTTTTTTTTTTTGCATAGAAGAACTGGGGTGTAGGCAAGAGGTGTGGGGGGTGAGAGGATTCACCAGAAACAGAGTGGGGAGCACAACAGGCATATTTACTGAAGTACACTGCTGAGGGGAGCAGTGGGCAAGACAGGAGAGGACTGCTGAGCCATATGTGGGTTAGCTTCCTGGCCAGGGATGGAACTGAGGCCATGGTGATGGCGCTGAGACTTAATCTCTAGGCTTCCAGGGAGGCCCAGACCACGTCTTCTTGAGCCAGCCTTCTATTGATGGACTTATGTATCCTAGCTATCATAAATAGTGCTACAGTAAACATTGAAGAGCATACTAACAATATTCTTCAAAGAAACTGAACAAAAAATATTGAAATGCCTATGGAACTATAAAAGACCCTAAATAGCAAAAGCAATGCTGAGAAAAAGGAGAGAAATGGAGACTTTGAGCAGCCATACCAAAAACAATATGGTATTGGCATATAAATAGACACATGGATCAATGAAACAGGATCAAAAGCCCAGAAATAAATCCACATACATAGCAATACTTAATTTGTGATAAAGCAGCCAAGACCATACATTGAGGAAAGGAAAGTCTCTAACAAATGGTGCTGGGAAAACTGGAAGGTCACATGTAAAAGAATGAAGCTGGATCACTCTCTAGCTCCATGCACAAAAGTAAATTCAAAATGGACTAAAGATTTAGGTATAAGACCTGCAGCAATAAAATATATAGCAAAAAACATTGGCAGTATGTTCCATGACATCAGTGATAGAGATGTTTTGGGAGATTCAACCCTTACAACAAGGGAAATGAAAGTAAAAATAGGGCCTCCCTGGTGGCACAAGGGGTTAAGACAAAGCGCTATGAAGCTATCAGCAGCCACTGCAACAGGAATTCCATCCTGGGCCAGGAAGATACCCATATGGCACAGCAGACCTCTCTTGTCTCGCCCACTGCTCCCCTCAGCAGTGTATTTCAGTGGATCCACCCGTTCTGCTCCCCACTCTGTCTCTGGTGAATCCTCTCACCTCCCCGCCTCTTCACCTCTGGCCTATACTCTAGCTCTCCTATGCATAAGTAAATAAAATAAATCTTTTAAAAATTTGTGTCTTGAAAGCTTTTTTGCCAATTAATTAGTAATGGTCTTATCAAAGATAGACTCCTCATATAAAATTTGAATAATTAATGAATTATAGCAATGCAGAATATTTGGCAATGAGAGAGGTTGGGTATCAGACAGATTCTCTCCTCTCTCCATGGTGCTCTATCTGCTTATGATATCTCTGAGCACCTTAGTGGTTTGGATTTCACAAATAGCAGACATGGTTACAGTACAGTTAGAGCCCATAGAGCTTCCAAGCCTAGTCCCAAAGATTTACTTTCCCAGAAGAAATCAACCATGTACTAACAATAAGTAAATGAAATTAAAAAAAATAAATGATACAAAATAGTACGTGTTTGATTTATAACTAAATGTATTTGGGTAGACTGTTTGCAAAGGCGATGTTATGAACTGAATTGTGTGCCCCTGGAGTTCATATGCTGAAGCCCTAAGCCCCAATGTGATTATATTTGGATTTAAGCCTTTAAGGAGGTCATTAAGGTTAAGTGAGATCATAAGAGTAGGTCCCTAATCCAATGAGACTGGTGTCCTTATAAGAAGGCAGCTGGCTTCATCAAAGTTAACAAGAGAGAGTGTTGAGGGGAGAGGGAGAGAGAGACAGAGACAGAGAGACCAAGAAAGAGAGCGCTAGTGAGTCAAAGTCATAGTCTTTTGGAAACTAATCATGCAAGTCACATCTGATCATTAGAAGCTGGTCATTAGGTTTAGCTCAGACTCAAGTGGAGGAAATTCTACAAGGGTATGAATATCAGAATCCAGGAATCATGGATCCTGCCTGCCATTGTCTCTTGGTTCTGAAGCTCTGTTGGGGCCTTCCTGGTGGCGCAAGGGGTTAAGCACAGCACTATGAAGCTGTCCACAGCCTCTGCAGCATGAGTTGCATCCTGGGCCAGGGAGATACACACATGGCACGCCAGACCCCTCCTGCTGAGGGGAGCAGCAGGTGAGACAGAAGAGGTCTGCTGCACCATGTGTGTCACCTCCCTGGCCGGGGATCAAACTCAGGTAGAAGGGGTGATAGCCCTGAGACTTAACCCCTAGGCCACCAGGTAGGCCCTGAAATGCAGCTCTGTCTCAGCTTCTTTTTGAACATGTTGTGTTTGAGGTGACATTTTAGGTTTAATGGGAGCCATTTTATTGGCAGAAGGTAAAGGCTATTAGGAACAGAAGAGAGAGGAAATAGCTGAGGAGAGCTCAGAGGAGGTAGGAGGCAAGGGGAGTCAGAGCCCAGGGGAAGGATTGAATGGAAGAGGAAAAGTCACCTCTACTTCTCTGATTTGAGGTGAAAAGGTGTAACTGCAGCAGTTGAGGCCAAGCCTGGAAGATGGTAGGTTGTGGTGGTGTCAGCTGGAGCTACGACAAGTCACCATGGACAGGGTGGCATGGTTAAATAGCAAGTATTTATTCCTCACTTCTGGAGGCTGAAGTCAAAGAACAGGGCACCAACAAGTCAGTACTTTGTGAAGATGTGCTTACTGGCGGACAGATGGCTGCCTTCTAGTTGCAGCCTTACAGAGAGAGACAGAGGGAGAGAGAGACAGAAAAGGAAGGCGGGAGAGAGAAGGAAGAGAAAGGGAGAGAAGGAAGTGGGTGGGGGCAGGGAGTGGGGGGAGAGTGAGATAGGGGCTCAGAAGAGAGCTCCACCCCAGGACTAAATGACCTCCCAGAGGGGTTCTCTCCAAATACCAGCACCCTGGGGGTGGAACTTCAGCATATGAATGGGAGGGCACCCCCAGTTTCCAGCAGGTGGTAAAAGCTGAAATTTGAGGAATTCCAATCTGTTGGCTTTATTTTCTCTGAGCAGCAGGAATTGAAGTTACTTGACCGGAATAAGGAGTTAAATAAGGCTCAGTGGGCCGCTAAAAGAAAGGAAATGGTTTGAGCTAGTCCTCCAGGTACTTACAAATGGAGACTGCTAGAAATCCATAAAGGAACTGCCTGCTAAGAAAGGCCAGGCGGGGCTGGCGTTTCTAGTCCAGCCTCTATCCTGGTGTCCAGCACAGGGTCAGGTGTAGTGCTGCCTCTATCTGAAACTTGAGTTGAGGCTCTTCAAATCATTATTTCCAATTAAAAACCATAATCCTGTGACAAAGTATTTTGCTCTATGAAAGACAATGTCAAGAGCATGAGAAGACAAGCCACAGACTGGGGGAACCTATTTTCAAAAGGCACATCTAGTAAAGAATGGTTGTCCTGAATATACAAAGAACTCAAAATTCAACAATGAGAAAAAGAACAATCTGATTTTAAAAGTGTCAAAGACTTGAACAGACATCTTGTTACAGGGCAGGGAGAGGGGCAGCCCAGCTCTGTAACAATCTCACCAAAGATGCTCCACGTCATATGTCATCAGGGAAACGCGAATTAAAACAAGGAGATGGCACTATACACCTGTTAGAAGGGCCACTTATAAAATAAGTGGATTCTGTCTATATAGAATCCATATAGACAGAATCCACTTATAACACCAAATGCTGATGAGGAGGTGGAGCAACTGGAAATCTCATGCTTGCTGGTGAGAATGTAAAATAGTACCGCCAATTCTGGAAGACACTTTGGCAGTTTCTCACAAAACTATACATACTCTCACCGTAAGAGCCCACAATCATACTCCTTGGTATTTTCCCAAAGGCACTGACAATTCCTGTCCACACAAAAACCTACACGTGGATGTTTCTGGCAGTTCTTTTCATCATTGCCAAAACTTAGAAGCAACCAAAATGTCCTTTGGTAGCTGAAAGGATCACTGATGGTATATCCAGAGGCTGGAATATTATTCAGCACTGAAAGGAAATGAACTATCAAGCCATGAAGACATGGAGGAAACTTAAATCCACATTACTAAGTGAAAGAAGCTGTTCTGAACTGCTACATACTGTAGCATTTTAACTACCTGACTATCTGACTTTCTGGAAAAGGCAAAACTCTATGCTTATAGAAACAGTAAAAAGATGAGTGGTTGCCAGGGGCTGGAGGGGAAAAGGAATGAATAGGTGGAACAAAAATGATTTTTAGGGCAGTGAAAACACTCGGTTTGATTCTTTAACAGTGAATACTGTCCTCACACTCTTCAAACCCAGTGAATGTACAACAGGGAGAGTGAACCCTCATGTAAGTGATGGACTGTGGGTGATAATGCCACATCAATCCCGCTCTGCTGAGGAGTGCTGGTAGTGGGTAAGGCTGTGCATCTGTGGGGACAGGGGTATATGGGAATGCAACACTTTTTCTCAGTTTTGCTAAATACCTAAAACTGCTCTGAAAAATAAAGTCTGGGGGCCCTCCCTGGTGGCTCAAGGAGTTAAGTCTCAGCATTATGAAGCTATCAGCCACTGCAGCATGAGGTAGATACCTGGCCAGGGAGCTACCCACATGGCACAGCAAACCCCTCCTGTCTTGCCCGCTGCTCCCCTCAGCAGTGTATTTCAGTCAATCTGCATGTTCTGGTTCCCACTCCGTCTCTGGTGAATCCTCTCACCCTCCGCACCTCTGGCCTGTACCCCAGTTCTTGTATGCATAAATAAATAAATCTTAAAAAAAAGTCTGTTTTTAAAATAGCTTCAATTCAAAATAACAATTTCATAGTCATTTTTTAGGCATACTGGTGTGCTGAGATTAGAAGCAAGGTTATGATTACCTGAAACCACGTGATTTGTAACAAACTGCTCCCTTATTAAAAAACAAAAAACAAAAAAAAAACCTCTGAACTATGAATTTGTGAGCCTTAATCACGTTGAATGATGATGCAGTGAAAAAATACTGTCCACCCTTCTTCCCAAACGTAGAGCAGTTAATAGCTAAGAAGTCACTACTCTTTTGTTTTCTTCATTTATTTCCAACAGACAGGAGAATTCTTAAATTGTCTTTGAAAATATTTGGTCGACACCATTCATTGTAGTCAGTCAACTTTTTTGATCTTGGCATAAGAAAGATGGGCCAATAGAGCCCAAGGCTCAGCCACCTTTGAGGAGGTTTTGGGTTCAGAAAGCGGGGTCCTCCACCTTCTGTTAACACTAGCTTTCTAATTGGGTGACAGCTGGAGAAGGGCTCCCCTACTCTGCACTGCTTTCCCCCTACTTTCCCCCTGCTCCCCTTGCTCTGCACTGCTCCCCCCACTTTCTTCCCTACTCCCCCTGCTCCTCATTGCTCACATCCAGTTTCCACCCTGCTCCGTTTCCCCCTGCTTCTCAGTACTGCCCTGCTCCCAACTGCTCCCCACAGTTTCCCCTGCTCCCCATTGTTCCTCTGCTCCTCATTACTCCACTTGCTCCCCCATTCCTCCTACTTCCCACTGCTCACACTGCTCTCCCTGCTCCCTACTGGTCCTGACCACTCCTACGGCTCCCCCCAACTCTTCATTGTTTCCCCCATTTTCCTCCCTTCTCCCCACTGATCTCCTTGCTCCTCACTACTCCCTTGCTTTTCACTGCTCAAACCCTGTGTCCCCCCCTTGCTCTCTGACATTGGTTTGATGAGGTTTTGAGTTCAAAAAGTGGGGTCCTTGGGTTACCTCTGAGAAAAGTTTCGACATAGCTCCCCTTTGAGCGACATGCGGCGAGTTTACCCAGGAGAAGCGCACGTTTGCAGACACGGACAGATGAAGGTCACATTTTAAAAGGACAGGTGTATTAGGAAAAGGGGAAAGAAAAGGAGGCAGCTGCACAGACACAGTCCGGCAGGGGAGCCGCGTCTTGCCAGTGCAGGGATTGTACAGCTGCAGTGTTCTTCTTTTGAGGAGAGCTTGTTCCTTTGTGGAACAGTTGGCTATTGTCTAATCATTTTTAGGATGTGACTAGGTTGTTCTGTAAGGACTGAGGATTCCCAATGGCCCTCAATCTCCATCTCCTCACCTCTGGTCTGAGCTTCCGGAATCTCTCCCTAGCAGTTGGCACCGAAGGATTTTTCCTTTCTGTGGCCGTTTTGACAACGATGTTAATCATTTCTCCCCCCACCTCCAGCTTCTGGTTTTGTGAGGCCTCCATCCTAATTGTCTATTCTTGGCCTCCACAGCTCGCCATGCTCCTCACTGCTCTCCCCACCTTCCTCACTACTCCCTTTTCTCCCCATTGATCCCCTCCCCACTCCTCACAGATCTCTTACTTCCCACTTCCCTCTGCTCCCCTGCTCTATTCTGCTCCCCACTGCTCCCAGCTCTCCAGCTCCATGCTGCCCCCTAGAGCCCAAGCCCACTCTTCACACCCCAATAAGAAGAAACGAGTGTATCCCAGTGGAGGCTGAGGCTCTAGCCAGAAGCCACATCTGTCTCCTCCTTTCACAGAGTGAACTAAAGGGCTCCTCAGAGCTCTTTCAGCTGGGAAGAGATTCCTGATGCCACCCTCTGGGAAAATGAATGACCGAAGTCAACCTTTGATTGGAATCAAAGGGGAAAACATACTGGGATCTTGCTGAAGATTTATCTTTTTAATGAATTCCCTGATAACCAGCTGGCAAGTGTCTGAAATCAGCAAAGCAGAGACCGCATCCATTTGGTCACACACTCAACTGTCTTCTAAAGTCCTACCGCCTTTGCTTGCCCACAGTTCTGCAGTGATTCCAAAGACATAGAAAAGGTTTCCTTTTTCACCTGATTATTTATTTATTTATTAAATATTTATTTATTTATTTTTGCATAGAAGAACTGGGGTGTAGGCCAGAGGTGCAAGGAGTGAGAAGATTCACCAGAGACAGGGTGGGGAGCAGGACAGGCAGACTGATGAAATATACTGCTGAGGGGAGCAGTGGGAGAGACAAGAGAGGTCTGTTGGGCCATGTGGGTCACTTCCCTGACCCTGGATCAAACTCAAGTCTCAGCGGCAATAATGTGGTAGCACTGAGACTTAACCCTTAGGACACCAGGGAGGCCCACACCTGATTGTTTTTTATCTTTTATTTATAAAATTGTATTTTAGTAATGTTGGTTCAAAACATTACAAAAGTTTCGGTGGGGGGGGGACCTCCCTGGTGGCACAAGGAAGCAACGCACTATGAAGCAATCCGCAGCCTCTGCAGCACGAGTTCGATTCCCAGCCAGGCAGGGAGCAACCCATATGGCTTAGAAGACCTCTCCTGACTCGCCCCGCTGCTCCCCTCAGCAGTGTATTTCAGTCCGTCTGCCTGTTCTTTTCCCTGCTCTGTCTCTGGTGAATCCTCTCACCCCCCCCCCCCCCCGCATCTCTGGCCTGTACCCCAGCTCTTGTATGCATAAATAAATAAATCTTAAACAAACAAACAAACAAAAGTTTCAGGTGGGTCTTTATATCATTGTCATGATTTATATAGCATTATCATTCAGCATCCATATCAGTACATTATGGTTGCTACCAAGACTCTAACTTCTCCCGTCACTATTAAAATTGTGACCATTTTTACCTTATTTCCCCAAATATTTACTAAATGCCTTGTACAAGGCAACGATGGGTAAGGATTGTGAAACAGGCCTGGTCTGTCCCTTCCAGAATTTTTTATTGAAGAAGTGCACAGGGGTGCGAGATATGGAGTAGAGTCGAGGTTGTTATAGGTCAGGGAGAGGGGCAGCCCAAACCCCGCAAACCTGCCTATTCTAAATGGGTTCTGCCATCCGCCGCATCAACACAAAACATATGAGACTTTAATGGGAAGGAACTTTAATAAAACTAGGAAACAATACAGGTAAGGCAAAGAGTCTAGTTTCTAAATGAAGCACCCAAAGTTACCCGTCCCCTCGTGGGTAAAACTCCATCCATATGGGATCGGCCCAGAGCAAGGCCCCAAAGCCTGCCACAAGTCTAAAGCATCTTCCAGTGGGGACCCACAGAAAAGAGTCAGAAACAACCAGACAAGCCCGGAAGGAAAAGAGCAAAATCAACATCAAGATAAAAGCCGCCATTGTCACCTCCCCATGGGTCTCACCCACATCTGTGTCACCCAGTCCACGACCAAAAGACAAGTGCAGCTTCTTCACGTGTCTCTAGGCTCCATGTGCCTCCTCCAGGTCTCCTGGCTCCATCCTGCTTCCTTCCTCAGTCTCTTCTGCAGCTTCTCTTCCTGCTCAGCTCCACCCTCCCTTGGGTGGGGCAGGGAACCTCCCCCTTTCCTGGGGACCACCCTGTTACAGGGTGACTGATACAGGCCTGGAAAGTGACTTCCCTTCCACATGTTCTGATCTGACCCAAGACACACATTTTGGAGCCTGGTTTCAGGAAGGGTAGACAGCAAGGAGCAGGAGCCACTAGAGGGCGACATTCCAATGGCATCAATGCAATTAAATCCCACGGTGTCACCCACTAGCCAAGAGTCCAAGTTTGCTGCCTTTGTATTCTTTCTGCCACCATCATCACCCTTCTTTTCACCTTACATTATAGAGTATTTACTTCTTGATGGCTACCACCTACCCACCATGTCCCTGTGCTCCTCTCTGGCTCTAAGTCCGCTGCCTCCAGAATTCCTGTTCTGTTCTCTATCTCAGTGTGCTGTGGAGCCAGGGGAGAAACATGGCGATCGCAGGTCCAGCAGAAAGTGTAAAATGCAGGCCCGGCACCTATCTTAGGTCTCTCGGCTCCCAGTGGGGGTATTCCCCCTGGCCCCAAGACCTGCAGGACTTCCATCCTGTGCCAGGTACCTCTGACTCCCACTTCCCTTCATTCCTCAGACTGCCTCTGGCCACTTCCTGGAGGCACAGGGCCCACCTTTCAGCTATTATTATCTCCTTTTCTTATTGTTCCTTTAAAAAAAAAATGCATCCTTGGGGCTTCCCTGGTGGCTTAGGGGTTAAGTCTCAGCACTATGTCACTGGATGACTACCTGGAAAGGGCCACCTGGATGACTTGAGTTCAAACCCTGGCCAGGGAGGTGACCTACATGGCACAGCAGGCCTCTCCTGTCTCCCCACTGCTCCCCTCAGCAGTGTATTTCAGTAGATCCGCCCGTTCTGCTCCCCACTCTGTCTCTGGTGAATCCTCTCACCTTCCCACGCCCCTCGCACCTCTGGCCTATACCCCAGTTCTTCTGCACAAAAATAGATAAATAAAATCGTTGAAACAAAATAAATAAAAATAAAAAAAATTGCATCCTTCTGCAAAGGTTACCTTTTTTTTTGAGCTAGTGTGGGTGATCTTATTATAAATGATTCATAAATGATACATAATTTTAAAAGTGTTAGAATTTTTAAATATATAATATGGAGGGGCCTCCCTGGTGGCTGAGTGGGTTGAGTGCACCGCTGTTAAGCTGTCCGCAGCCTCCATGGTACCAGTTCGATTCCCGGCCGGACAGGGAGATTCTCACATGGCACAACAGACCTCTCCTATCTCTCCCGCTGCTCCCCTCAGCAGTGTATTTCGGTTTTTCTGCCTGTTCTGCTCCCTGCTCTGTCCCTGGTGGATTTTCTCACCCTCCCACACCTCTGGCCTGTACCCCAGTGCTTGTATAAATAAAAAAAATCTTAAAAAATTAAATATACAATATGGACACTGGTCAAATTTTTGGTGGACTAATGAATAGCACCCCACCCCCCACATACCAGGTGTAATCATGTGTGCGTGGGAGAGGGCAGAGGTTGGCCAATTTCCAATTTTGCTTATTTAAGACCTTAATAAACTAACAAAGCTTCAACCTCTATTCTTGCCATCATTAAGAATGAAAACTGGTTTTTTTGTTGTTGTTAAAAAAATGGTAGCAAGGATTAATCTCAGAAGATAGCCCTCCCCTATATCCATATTTTTGCACAATGTGATCCCTTAAATTTAAGTTGGATTTAGGACTTGCTTTGGCCCAGAGGATGGTAGTAAATGTGATGTAAGCAGAGGCTTCAGATGTGCTTACACATGCACGTATGTCATCCAGCTCCAGGGGCTATATTCCAAGGGAAGGGCAGATAATTTGGGCCATTTCCATGATCTATCACAAATAGGTTTGATCTCATTAAGTATTTAGAGACTTCAGGTTGTTAAATTGATTATGAATGTTATGTGTTTCAACAAAGTATGCAGAAATAAAGCCTATAGGGCCTCCCCGGTGGCGCAGCGGTTGAGCGCTGGGCTGCGAAGCTGCCCGCAGCCTCTGCAGCACCGGTTCAATGCCCGGCCGGCGAGGGTCCCATATGGCACGCAGACTTCTCCTGCCGCTCCCGCTGCTCCCCTCAGCAGTGTGTTTCGTCAGTCTGCCTGTTCTGTTCCCTGCTCTGGCTCTGGTGAATTCTCTCACCCTCCTGCGCTTCTGACTATACCCAGTGCTTGTATAAATAAATAAATAAATAAACCTTTAAAAAAAAGAAAGAAAGAAAGCCTATAATTTAACTATGCTGTCATTGACTATGCTTTGCATGGATTTATTTTTCTTCAAATCATCAGATCTTCAGTGGCGCTTGGTGCTAGCTTACCTCCTTCTAGAGTTACATTCAGATCCAAAGATACCATGAACACTCAGAAACTTCTTCAGAAAACAAAGACCTTTACTTCTGTGTCAAATCATTAAGGACATTCACATGGGCTGAGGGTTCCTGTAAATTCACCTCCAGGCTCCCATGGGTGCTGGCCTGGACTTCATAGGACACTTCATTCAGTGCCACAGTAATCAGGAGACACTCGTATCTGCAAGGAGTACTGAAGTGAAATAAATTACCTTTGTGACTCAGTTAGTTATTGTATAAGTCATTTTGAGAAGTGTGTATTAGCACATCAATAGTTTTAGGAGCTTGAAGGAAACTCCTGGTGGAAGGATTAAAGAAGCAAACTGCAGCCTAATCCACTGGCCCCATTTGTTTTGCTCTCCCATCTGCACTTTCAGAGTGACCTAGGCATGTGTGAACCGTGGCTAGGCTTCATTCAGCGTGTCAGAAAACATATGAAGAGAATAAAGGATAAGAAAACCACATGATTATCTCAGCAGATGCAGAAATGGCATTTCACAAAAGCCAACACCCTTTCATGATAAACACAGTCAACAAGATAGGAGTAGACGTAAATTTCCTCAACCTGATAAGGGCATTTGCCAAAAAGGCTACAGCTATCATAATGGTGAGAGACTGAATACTTTCCCCCTGAGACTGGGAAGAAGGCAAGGCTGTCCCCTCTCCATTTCTATTGGACACAATAATGCAAGTTTTAAGCAATGCAATTTAGAAGTCCCGGGACAGGACAGGACAGGACTCAAGGACAAAATTTTTGCTGTTCCCACAGGCTAGTGAACAAGGAGTTATAAAAACCTGATGACTATAGGCCCAGACACCTGCTGCCATTAATTTCCTCGGCTTATTGTTTCTTTTTCCATTCCTGAGCTATCTCTCCACGCCTTATCGAGTTGGCTGCATGGGAAGAAAAGGGTGTTGCAGACCCAGAAGAAAAGGGAGTCATAGTCCTTGAGGCCAGGCTGGCTTAGACTGGAGCTGCGGGCTCATAGCCTCAATGAGATGTTCCAGATTTCTCCTTGAGATGGTCAGGATACCTCCACCACTCCCGAGCTACAGTGGATGGGTGTCCGTAGCTAGCAACAATAAGTGGACTTTAGCCAAGTCCACTCTCCCTGCTTTCTCAGGCAATAAAGCTTAATTCTTTTGTTCTCAAACCTCAGCCCTAAAACCTATATAGACCCCCCAGCCCTGACACCTCGGGGAGTCTCTCTCATGTCCAGAGAGGTCTCCTGGGAACGTTCATTTCTTGCTCTTTTGCTAATCAATGGTCTCACTCATAGCAGGAATTTAGACAACCTAAATAAGGGACGAGGAAAAAGACTAATTATAATAAAGAAATAATCAAAATCAACAAGCAACCATAAACCAGAGACACACTACGGGGGGTGAGGGGGATGAGAGGAGGGATTAGGGTCAAAATAAGGGGGGGTGTAATTATATGGGGAATATAACCAAAATGAAAATGCATACATTGTGCAAAAGAATTATATTAAAGAAAATATATTAAATAAAAAAGAATAGATACAAACCTAAAAAAAATTAAAAAATAAAAATCTTTTTACACTAAAAAAAAGAAAAAATGTGTAATGTACTGTTGTTTATAAATATGTTCACATAGATTCCTACAAATATATCCTACAAAGATGACTTTTATATATGAATGTACTGATAAACCCTGGGTATTTTTGATTCACACTTGTATATTAGATATAATTGAATGATTTTTAAGTATAGTCTGAAATGATGCAAATCAAATTAATGATAGTGGGCCTCCCAATTGTCGCAGGGGTTAAGGCCACAGTACTACCAAACTATCTGCAGCCACTGCAGCAGGAGTTCAATCCCCAGCCAGCCTGGGAGCTACCTACATGGCACAGCAAGACCTCTCCTGTCTCCCCGCGCTCCTCTCCTCAGCAGTGTATTTCAGTAGATCTGCCTGTTCTGCTCTCTACTCTATCTCTGGTGAATCCTCTCACCCCCCCCCCACACACCTCTGTCCTATACCCCAGTTCTTGTATGCATAAATAAATGAATCTTTAAAAAATAAAATTCTAAAGGATGCATTCACATACTGTTAGTGAAAAACAGTGTGTTGTATCACTCCATGTAGAAGTGAAAAAGCAACACGAAAAAGGATATTACAAGGGGACCTAATTTTATAAAAATTTACTTATTTAGGGCCTCCCCTGGTGGCACAGGCGGTCGAGCGCCGCACTGTGAAGCTGTCCACAGCCTCCGCAGCACCGCTTAGATCCTGGCCAGCCGGTGAGGGTCCCACATGGCACGGCAGACCTCTCCTGTCATGCCCGCTGCTCCCCTCAGCAGTGTATTTCATCAGTCTGCCTGTTCTGTTCCCTGCTCTGTCTCTGGTGACTCCTCTCACCCTCTCACGCATCTGGCCTGTACCCCGGTTCTTGCATAAAATAAATAATCTTTAAAAAAAAAAAAGAAAAAAATTACTTATTTAAATATCAACACGGAAGCTTAAACTATATAAATATTTGAAGAATGAGAAATGAATCCCAGGATATTAGGTTCATGTTTGTCATTTATTTGTATAAGGTCATTTCTTCTTTTCTGAAAAACTTGCAAGCAGTGTGGATGACTTTTCTAATGGCAAGAGAACACACTATTTCTGAAGCAAAGAAAATAGAAAGTAAAAGAAGTCTATTTAATGGCCTGTGATAGGGTTCCATTCCTATGATCTCCTCTCAGCATGTAGCCCGTGCCGAGAACCTCTCCACACTCCCCACACGTATCCTCTGTGTGAGCACTGTATGGTGCACACCGATGAACTGATGGG
Organism: Talpa europaea; assembly: GCF_964194135.1. Taxonomy (NCBI): domain Eukaryota; kingdom Metazoa; phylum Chordata; class Mammalia; order Eulipotyphla; family Talpidae; genus Talpa; species Talpa europaea. Next base: position 31,945,092 of record NC_140081.1, on the reverse strand, counting down.
CCGTAGGCCTACTCCTCCGAGGAGTCGGCCCACGTAGCTACTTCCGACTTAGCATACAGGTCCCAGTGCACTGGTTCTCAGAATCCACTGGATGGCTTCTTAGAACAAGGGCTGCGGGGCCGCATCATTGGGTTCCCAGTCAGGGCGTCTGGGCGGGGGTCTGGGAATTGGCGTTTCTAACAAGCTCCCCTTGAGGCAGATGCATCCACGGCCCACGCTCTGAGGACCACTGGCCCGGTGTCTGGGGGGCAAACGGAGGACACCCGGAGCCCGGGAGGTGTGTGAAGCCCGGGGACTTCTGGTTTGGTGGCTGGAGATGCCCTCTGGCGGGGCTCTAGCTTCCTGCACTTCGGGACCACAAGGGAAATTGAGGGGCCTTAAGGCGCAGGTAACTAGTGCGCACTTGCCAAGCCTGGGCCGAAATCGAAATGGAATTGTAGACGGGATATCTGATTAGATTTTACAGTTGAGATCGGAGCTAGATTTCAGATTTAGAGAAGAAAGGCCGGTACCGCCCGGGTTTCTGCACCCACCACCCCCACCTCAGCAGCCAGTTTTCCCGCAGTCTTCAGGCTGGTGATAGTTTTTTCCAACACGAAGGGCGGGGCAAGACGCTGTAGCTTTGGGGGGTGCGGTGCGGATCCTTGGCATCTCTGGAGCAACATCGCCACCAAGAGGAAATTCTAACAAAGCCGCAAGCCTTGTGGATGAACAGAAGGAGCTTGCAGTGCCAGAAAGCATTGCTTTGTGAACCGGAAATCTCGAAGTCCTGAGAAAAGGACCAGAGACCAAGCGCAAGATGATCCCACGGCTGGTAGATGGGACATTTTGAGCGTCCGCAAGGATGGTAATTACAGTGAATCGAAACACATCAAATACATACATGCTTTAAATGCACGAGTTCCTTATGATACAATAGCTCATTGGGGACACTGGGGGATGCTGGGAAAAGAACTCTATATTGGGGGCCTCCCCGGTGGCGCAGCAGGTTGAGCGCAGCGCTGTGAAGCTGTCTGCAGCCTCTGCAGCGCCAGTTTGATTCCCGGCCGGCCAGGGAGATTCCTACATGGCGCGGCAGACCTCTCCTGTCGCGCCCGCTGCTCCCCTCAGCAGTGTCTTCGGTCCCTCTGCCTCTTCTGCTTCCCGCTCTGTCTCTGGTGAGTCCTCTCACCCTCACCCTCTTGTGCCTCTGGCCTGTACCCCAGCTGTTGTATAAATTAAAAAAAAAAATCTTTAAAAAAACCCTCTATATTGAAAACTGGTAAGCATAGGGAAAGGAAAAAGGTTTCTCCTGTTTCTTTGATACAAACCAAGCGTTGATGAAAGGAATCTTTTCTTTATACACATATATTTGGGCTAATAAATGAGGAAGGAGGATATGAAGGCATTCCACTTTTTTGCCCCTTGTGAATCAATCGATCAGGCACTACTCATTAGTGACACAAAAAAAAGGGACCCCGGACAGTTGTCACTTTGTGATTAATTACTGAGGCTCGCATCATGGCTTATGAAGCTTCTTTTTATTTATTTATTTATTTATTTTTAAATTCTTTTTTTTTTAAGATTTATTTTTATTTATTTATACAAGCACTAGGTACAGTCAGAAGCGCGGGAGGGTGAGAGAATTCACCAGAGCCAGAGCGGGGAGCAGAGCAGGCAGAAGGACCGAAGTACACTGCTGAGGGGAGCAGCGGGCGGCAGGAGAGGTCTGCGCGCCATGTGGGACCCTCCTCCGGTGGCCTGGGAGCAGCCGGGGATCGAACCGGCGCTGCGGAGGCCGCGGGCAGCTACGCAACCCAGCGCTCAACCACTGCGCCACCGGGGAGGCCCTTATGAAGCTTCTTGAAGATTGATTGGAAAGTCAAAGCAATGTTATATTTGATGATCTTCAGGAATTTCTTTTTTAGGTGAGAAAATGATATAGAGGTTAGATTTGCTAGAGTCCTTATCTTTCAGAACTAGGTACTGATTCCAGATAAAATAATATGTTGTCTGAAATTTGCTGCTGAATCATCTGAAGCCGGTGGGGTATAGCTGCAGTGAGACTCGCCAGTTCAGAAAGGTTGGTGGCTCCACCTGCTCATTTTGCTGTTCTCTAGACTTGTGTGTTTTGGGCTTGCCATAATAAATAGTACAAATGAAACGACTTCTGGTTTATGCTTTTCAAAAACACAGTACCCTTAATTTGGAGCTGGCTTTAAAAACACTCTCAAAACATACTCTAATTGCATCATTTGTATAATACAGCTTGCATGAAATGTGACTCACAACGACTTTTACATGCTCTGGTTTCACACAGTTCTGAGTCATAGACCCCTATGAGTCATTTCCCAAATCCATGATTCCTCTTTACTGTTAAGGAAATAGCAATCCAGTCCATGCTTAGATTTTCTTTTTCCAGTACAGACAGACTGGAATTAGAGGGGTGCAGCACTCTAGATGGACTTGCAATTATGTTTGATTCATAGGGTTCTGGTAAACCACAAAAATTCTCAACTTCCCAGGAACCATTTCATAGTTAATTGCATGTCCAGGAAATTCCTGTTTCAACCATGAGTGAGAAACGAACTTTCTGTCCTCAATCAGCTATATTTGCTGTTAGTGTTGCTTAAGACCCTTCACTGACTTCCTGCCAAAATAAAAGATACACTCCTTCCTTTAACCTTCAAGGTTGAAGGTGCTCCCTCTATCTCCAACCTCTGCACTTCTCCAGCTTCCCTTGGACTGTACACTCCGGAAACAGTAGCCAACACTATGGGTACTAGGTGTCCTAAATACGTCCCACAATTTCATTCATTCATCCTCACAGCAACCCATGAGGTAGGTACTATTAACCCCATTTTATGGAGGAAGAAACGGGAGTGCCCTGAGGCACTGGGAGTTTGAATAACTTGCTCAGATTCACACAGTGAGCAAGTGGCAGAACCAGGACTTGAACCCAGGTTATCTTGCTTCAGAGGCTGTTCTAGTTATCACAGAAATGACATAAATTCTAAGTCTCTGTGTTTTTGCCTATACTTCATCCTTGGCCAGGAACTGGAAGCTAAAATGTACTCCTTTTAGAAGACATTGCTTAGGGCCCTCCCTGGTGGCACAGGGGTTAAAGTCTCAGCGCTATCAAGCTGTCACCAGCCACTGCGGCATGAGTTCGATCCCAGACCATGTTGCTAACCCACATGGCACAGCAGACCTCTCCTGTCTCACCCCCTGCTCCCCTCAGCAGTGTATTTCAGTAGATCTGCCTGTTCTGCTCCCCACTCTGTCTCTGGTGAATCCTCTTACCTTCCACACCTCTGGCCTGTAACCCAGTTCTTGTATACATAAATAAATAAAAATAAATCTCAAGAAAAAATATATTATGGTCAGCATTTCCTCTCAGAAATGGGCCTGTTTATAGTTTTTGCCTCCACAAAAATTATATCTGTACTATAGAAAATTTCTAGCATATGGAAAAGTAAAGAGACTATTATAATGAATCTCCTTGTAGTCATCACCCAGTTCCAACAATTAGCAACTCACAGTTTCATCTGTAGCCTTCACCCACTTCCCCACTTCAACCCACTTTCCCTGGCTGGCTGGGGATTGAACTGCAAAACGCTGCAAATTGCTTCATAGTGCTGAGACTTAACCCCTTGCGCCACCAGGGAGGCCCCCCCACTGAATTATTTTGAAGCAAACCCAGATATCATATCATTTTATCTACAAATAGTTCAAAATATTGCTGTAAATGATAACTCTGGAACAAGTGAGCCATGCATCATTTTCATATCTCAAAAATTTAACAATAATTCTTTAATATCATCAATCACCTAGTCAGTTACTTTTTCTCTATTTACCAGTTTTTCAGAATAATGCCTTGATTCACTAGCATTCTCCTAAGGTGACTGATGATAATTTTTACCACCGTTATGATCTCATGGCTTGTTCATGAATTTCAGCCCATTGTTCTTTGCTATTATTATTCTTTTTGATCCTCAAAATGTCCCATCTTTGGCCAGTGGGAGCCTTTTAAACTTGGTTGATACATTTTTTAAAGATTTATTTATTTATGCATACAAGAACTGGGGTACAGGGCCTCCCCGGTGGCGCAGCGGTTGAGCGCTGGGCTGCGAAGCTGCCCGCAGCCTCTGCAGCGCTGGTTCGATCCCCGGCTGCTCCCCGGCCACCAGAGGAGGGTCCTGCATGGCGCGCAGACCTCTCCTGCCGCCCGCTGCTCCCCTCAGCAGTGTACTTCGGTCCTTCTGCCTGCTCTGCTCCCCGCTCTGGCTCTGGTGAATTCTCTCACCCTCCCGCGCTTCTGACTGTACCCAGTGCATGTATAAACAAAACAAACAAACAAACAAACAAATAAATAAATAAAACATGCCTCTATTTAAAAAAAAAAAGAACTGGGGTACAGGCCAGAGGTGCCGGGGTCAGAGTGGGAAACAGAACAGGCAGACTGAGTGAAATACACTGCTGAGGGGAGCAGCGGGCGCGACAGGAGAGGTCTGCTGCACCATGTGGGCTGCAACCTGACCAGGCATTGAACTCGTGCTGCAGTGGCTGTGGATGACTTCATAGGTTATGTCTTAACCCCTTGTGCCATCAGGGAGGCCCCTAAACTTGGTTGATATTGATGGAAGCTTAGAAGTAGAAAACTAGGAATAAGCAGAATTAAACTCTGACAACTGAATTGTATTCCCTCTTTAGAATGAACTGTTAAAACTCACTGAATTGCTTTTCCTATACCCGCATCTTAAGACCAACTTTTAACTGGCTCCAGGTGAATTCCTAGAGACTGAAACTGTATTACATCCCTAATAGAATGCCATGCTGGGAAAGACAAACACCTTGACTCGGGTCCCTAAACTGCCTGCCTCCCAGACTAGGCAGAGATAGGGGTGATTAACATGGTCACTAAACCAGCTAGGGGAGATCTGCAGGCAAAGCGGGGGAATAGAGGTGGAGTTAGAAAAAGTTAGCAATCTTTTCAGGAAACCAACTTAACTCCAAAGGTAGAAATCCCACCAAGAATGAAGAGAAATTCCTCTTAAGAGCACTATATAGGGATATATATATATATATATATATATATATATATATATATATATATATATATGGATACCCCTTGCTCTGCCAAATGTAGACCTTACCCCCAGACCACCTGCCTGTGTCTATGCAGGGATCTCTTTCTTAATAATCCTGCCCCTTTGAACAGGCAGCTTCTTGCCCTTTAAGGACTTCCCATCTGCGCCTAAGCCGAAGTCCCTTTTCCTTTTCTCTTTCATTAAAAAAACCTGCCCTTTTCATTTACAATTAAGCTTCATTTCTAACTAACCTATGCTGACTATCACACAAATTCTTTCCAGCGCAGAAGAAACTTGGGGTCCCTCAGTATCCCTGCGCCCCACCAATAAGATCCCAGTAATCTTTGAGAACGTTCTTGCTTTGGGGTATGATATTTAACATGGAATACAATTATATAACGTAAGGATTATTATTTTTACATGCCTCCAATTCCATGATAGTATGCTATATTGAGAGAAGTCTAGCTCCTCTCTGTCTCCTCTTGTTTCTTCCCTCCTTCCCTCTTCTAGGACACCATTTTACCTTCTCTCTTTTTTTTTTTTTTACGAACTTAAAAAAAAAAACAAAACAGCTATATATATTTGGTTTCCCCTTCTGTGATGTTGTGATTTGTAATAAGAAATATATATTTGGGGGCCTCTCTCGTGGTACTAGGGGTTAAGACTCAGACTATGAAGCTATCACCAGCCACTGCAACATGAGTTTGATCCCTGGCCAGGGAGCTACCCACATGGCGCAGCAGACCTCTCCTGTCTCGCCCCCTGCTCCCTTCAGCAGTGTATTTCAGTAGATCAGACTGTTCTGCTCCCCACTCTGTTTCTGGTGAATCCTCTCACTCCCTGCACCTCTGGCCTACACCCCAGTTCTTGTATGCATAAATAAATAAAGATAAATCTTTAAAAAAAAAAAGAAAAGAGGGTCTCCCTGGTGGCGCAAGGGGTTAAGACACAACCTATGAAGCTATCTGCAACCACTGCAGCACGAGTTCGATCCCTGGCCAGGGAGCTACCCAAATGGCCAATCAGACCTCTCCTGGCTCGCCTGCTGCTCCCCTCAGCAGTGTATTTCAGTCGTTCTACCTGTTCTGTTCCCACTCTGTCTCTGGTGAATCCTCTCACTCCCCCCACACCTCTGGCCTATACCCCAGTTCCTTGTATGCATAAATAAATAAATCTTTAAAGAAAAAATATTTTCTTTAAAAAGAAAAGAAATATATATATTTGGCTCAGTCCGGTTTCTAGAAGAGTTCCTAAAACCCTGAGAACTATTAAAGTGTCTTTCGTTATGTTAATGAGACAACTGGGAAGGGGTGAAGCATCTGAGGGTGGGGCCAGAGGAGCCACCCACATGATTGGAGGGTTGCAACTTTCCCTTCTACTCCTCGACTTCAAGGGAGAAAAAGGCCTGAAGTTTGGATCCCTCACCATTGGTTGAATCAGTCACGCCTACTATTGAAAGTTCAATAAAAATCCAAAAGGACTGTGTTTGGAGAGCTTCCGGGTTGGTGAACTCAGGGAGATTTGGGGACAGTGGCGCTCTTGGAGAAGGCATGGAGCTCTGAGTCCTTGCCTTTGCCCTACCTTCCATCTGTCCCCTTCATCATAACCTTTTATAATAAACTGGCCATCCAGTAAGTAAAATGTTTCACTGAGTTCTGTGAGCTGCTCTAGAACATAATCAAACCTCAGGAGGGGTCTTAGGAAACTGAATAATGGTCAATCAGAAACACAGATACCCTGGGCTTGACTACTGGAGTCTGAAGGGTGGGGGCGCTCTTGTGGGACTGAGCCCCAAGTCTGTGGAATCTGATGCATCTCTGGATAGACAGTGTCAGAATTAAGTTGAATGATAGGAGATCCAGCTGCTAGTTCCCAGAACTGCTTGGTGATATGAGGAAACCTGACCTCCCCGCTTCGGAATTGGTATTCAAACCCCTTATACCTTCCATTAAAAGTATAACAGGGGGACTCCCTGGTGGTGCCAGGGGTTAAATCTCAGTACTGTGAAGCTATCAGCAGCCACCACAATAAGAATTTGATCCCTGGCCAGGGAGATACCCACATGGGTCCTGTCTCACCCACTGCTCCCCTCAGCAGTGTATTTCAGTAGATCCTTCTGTTCTGCTCCCCACTCTGTCTCTGGTGAATCCTCTCACCCGCCCTCGCCACCTCTGGCCTACACCCCAGCCCTTGCATGCATAAATAAAATAAATCTTTTTTTAATTTTTTATTTTTTTAAAGATTTATTTATTTATTTATACAAGCACTGGGTACAGTCAGAAGCGCAGGAGGGTGAGAGAATTCACCAAAGTCAGAGCAGAGAGCAGAGCAGGCAGACTGATGAAGTACTGTTGAGGGAAGCAACAGGCGGTAGGAGAGGTCTGCGCACCATGTGGGACCCTCACCCGGTGGCCAGGGATCGAACCAGCGCTGCAGAGGCTGAGGGCAGCTTTGCAATCCAGCGCTCAACCGCTGTGCTACCGGGGAGGCCCTAAAATAAATCTTAAGGGCCTCCCCGGTGGCGCAGCGGTTGAGCGCTGGGTTGCGAAGCTGCCCGCGGCCTCTGCGGCGCTGGTTCGATCCCCGGCTGCTCCCCGGCCACCAGAGGAGGGTCCCACATGGCGCGCAGACCTCTCCTGCCGCCCGCTGCTCCCCTCAGCAGTGTACTTCGGTCCTTATGCCTGCTCTGCTCCCTGCTCTGTCTCTGGTGAATCTTCTCAACCCCACACCTCTGGCCTGTACCCCAGTTCTTGTATACATAAATAAATAAATCTTTAAAAAAGAGAGAAAGATTGCAAACAAATTTCATTGTACTTTCCCTGTGTGTGTGACATTCCACTTCCTCATGCTCATGAAACACATACATTTTTTATTAAGTGAAAAGTGAAGATAAGTTCCTTGTTTGGCTAGAATTTCTTTAAATATGAATGAAATGAACGCATTTTCATGTTTATTATTTTTCATTTTTGTGACTTTTCGTTTCCATCTTTTGCCCATGTCCATTCACGGTCTTATTAATTTATAAAGAAGTTACCTCTTTGTCCTTCTTATGTTGCAAATATATGCCCCAGTTTATCATTTGTCTACTGATTTCGTTATTGGTGCATTTTGTTGCTTAGGAACTTTTCAACTCTATCTTGTAGGGTAGATCTTAAACTAAGAATTTTTTAAAATTTATTTATTTATATATATTTTACATCATTGTTCCATTTTAAACAATGTTTGCTTTTTTTCCCCCCTCAGGTGTAGTCCCCATAGAATTTCCTCCACCAGTTCACCCGTGCACCATCACCTCAGTCCCCTGTGCTCCTCCCTCCCTCCCTCTCACCCCTCTCCCTCCTCCTCCCCTGCAGGATGTCTCTGGTTTATAATTGTTTTTGTTTTGTTTTGTTGTGTTTTGTATTCTCATTATTTCTGCCACTGATGTCTTATTTGGTTCCCCTATATTCTTCCTATTAGTGAAACTGTTACAGGGCAGCCCTGATGTAAAATGGGTTGCCTGGCTGTGGGTCCTCACCCGCGCGCTTAAAAGGGACTTAATATCCCACTACAGGCACACACAAAAGGTTAATAAAAGGTTTATTTACAAGGGAAAGGGAATTGAGGAAATGTACAGTTCAGGGAGAAAAGTGGGAGATATAGTCTTAAATGCATCCTACCCGATCCGAGGATCTGGAATCCCAAATGGCACTCTGAGAGCGGGCCGCGAACCACCAGCCGTGAAAGCAGAAGGCGAGCAAGTGAGCGAGCGAGCGAGAGAACGCAAGGCCCACGTGTCTGGTTTTTTATACCAAACCTGGCTGCTTAACCCCACCCTCAGGTCCCAGCCACCTTCCCTTTGATGGTGATGGGATTTGTCTCACCCAATGTATTAATGGCTTTGGTCTGGGGTGGGGGTGGAGTCCACAAAGTCTGTATGGAATTAGCTCAGGACATCCTTTCCCCCTAACAAAACCATCTGATATTTTTCTTTTTCCTTCTGACTTATTTCACTGATCATAATCCCTCCTAGCTCCATCCACGCTGCTGCGAATGGCATTATTTATTTATTTTTTTGATTGCTGAATAATATTCCATTGTGTATATATACCACATCTTGATCCAGTCATCTATTTGGGTGCATTTGGGGTGTTTCCAGGAATTACCTATTGTAAATAGTGCTGCAGGGGTATTCTTTTTTAAAAAAGATTTATTTATGCATACAAGAGCTGGGTCACAAGCCCGAGATGAAAGGGGTGAGAGGATCCACCAGAGACAGAGTGTGGAGCAGAACAGGCAGAATGACTGCTGGGGGGAGCAGCGGGTGAGTCAGGAGAGCTCTGCTGTGCCATGTGGGTTGCTCATGCTGCAGAGGCTGCGGATTGCTTCAGAGTGCAGTGCTTAATCCCTTGTGCCACCAGGGAGGCCCTGCAGGTATTATTTTGAATCAATGTTTTTGTGTCCTTTAGGTAGATCCCTAGTAGTGGAAGCAGGTTGAGGAATCTCCACACAGCTTTCCATAGTGGTTGGACCAGTCTGCACTCCCACAGCAGTGCAGGAGAGTTCCTTTTTCTCCACATCCTCGCCAACATTTGCTGTTGCTAGTTTTTTGATATGTGCCATTCTCACCGGTGTAAGGTGGTATCTCAGTGTGGTTTTGATTTGCATTTCCCTGATTGTAAGGGATGTTGAACATTTTTACATATGCCTGATGGCCATTTGCATTTCCTCTTTGGAGAAGTCTTTTTTTTTTTAAAAAAAAAAAGATTATGCATACAAGAACTGGGGTGTAAACCAGAGGTGCGGGGAGTATGTGTGGGAGGGGGTGAGAGGATTCACTAGACAGAGTGGGGAACAGAACAGGCAGATTGACTGAAGTACACTGCTAAGGGGAGCAGCGGGCAAGGCAGGAGAGGTCTGCTGCATTATGTGGGGTGCTCCCTAGCCAGGGATCAGGGGATTGAACTAGTGCTGCAGTGGCTGGTGATAGCTTGATAGCAGTGTCTTTAACCCCTGCACCACCAGGAAGACCCCTGAAGAAGTGTCTTTTCAGTTAACCTTTTCTTGACTGGATTACTTTGTTTTTGTTGAGTCATGTGCATTCTTTGTATTCTTTTGGATCAGTGCCTTATCAGTTGTATGGAGTGCAAAGTTTTTTGTTTTTTTTTTTAAGATTTTTATTTATTTATATAAGAGCTGGGGTACAGGCCAGAGGTGCAGGAGGATGAGAGGATTCACCAGAGACAGAGTGGGGAGCAAATTAGGCAGACTGATTGAAAGACACTGCTGAGGGGAGCAGCGGGCAAGACAGGAAAGGTCTGCTGCACCATGTGGGTTTGTCCCTGGCCGGCAGGGATCAAACCCGTGCTGCAGAGGCTGTGGACAGCTTCACAGAGCTGCGTTCAACCTGCTGCGCCACAGGGGAAGCCCTGGAATGCAAAGATTTTTTTTCCCCAATCGGGTGTCTCTTAGCTTTGGTTAATGTCTCTTTTGCTGAACAGCTTTTCAGTTAAACTATGAATTTTGCTGAGATCTGCTATAGCCTGTTACGTTGCTTACCATTCCCTTAGCACTTTAAGTGCTTCGGAGACATTCTGGATTTTCAGTGCTAACTTTTGAACGATGTCATCCTTTGCTCTCCAGCCATTTCACATGTTTTCTATTAGTGTTGATTTACATGTTTCTTGCCTTTAATCTTCCAAGAACCCAACTACTACAAATATAAACAGTTATTAGTGCTGGAGGTTTGTTACCAGGATTCATGAGAACATGTGAAATGCCAGGAATATTCTGTCTCGTCGCCCACATCCAAAGCTGATGGCTCAGTGCAGCCCCGAAACAGATGAGGATCACTGGCAAATCACCTGTGTCCCTTTGGCCCTTGGTTACCAGTGCCTTTCCTCGTCATTTTTTTTTTTTTAAGATTTATTCATACAAGAACTGGGGTACAGGCCAGGGGTGTGGGGGTGGGGGTGAGAGGATTCACCAGAGACAGAGTGGGGCACAGAACAGGCCTATTGACTGAAATACACTGCTGAGGGGAGCAGTGGGCAAGACAGGAGAGGTCTGCTGCGCCATGTGGGTAGCTCCCTGGCCGGGGATGGAACTCATGCTGCTGAGGCTGCGGATAGCTTCGTAGGTTGCATCTTAACCCCTTGTGCCACCAGAGAGGCCCTTTCTCCAACATTTCTACTTAATGCTAGTTGTCTTTTTTCAGTACGTACTCTGAGCCAGGCACTGGGAGAAGCACTCTAATATGTTAAGTTACTGAATATAAACAATTTTGGGAGAATATTACCATCAAGTTTTACAGATGAAACCAAACCTTAGAGAAGTAACTTCACCAAGGGTAAGAGTTTATTTAAAGGAGTCTTCAAATATTTATTAAATCGCAGCATGGGTCATGCCAAGTAAGAATCCAATGGAATCCAAAGCGGCTTGAACTTTAAACTATTACAACCAACTTGGATCACACCCCTCCTCTGCTCAAAGACTGGTAACTCACCCTTCACTCAGAATAGAAGCCCAAGTTCTCACTGTGACCCATGAAGCCCTCCAAGATCTGGCCTGACTCACCTCATCTCCTACCACATGCTGGTCCAGCCACACTGGCCTCTCCAACCATCTTTCTGGCACACTCCAGCCTCAGTGCCTTTGCACTACCTTTTCTCCATGCCTAGAATGTTCTCCCCGCATACAATGGCTTGTGCTCTCTTCATTTGGTCTGTTTAAATTTCATCCTGTCAGGAATGTCTTCTCTGATCATGGCACTGATAAGACTCCAATCCCCCCACCCTCCCCAATCTGGTAATTTGTCTCCTGTCCATGCTTTATTTTTCTCCACAACACTTAGCTGACTTGTTATGTATTTTTGTCTATTAACCACCTGCTTTCATTAGAATGCAAGCCCCATGAGGACAGGGATGTAGGTCACAGCGGTATTCCCCGTGCCTAGGAGGGTTCCTGGCACATGAATATTGTCTGTTGAATGCATGAGTGTGTAAAACACTTGGTTCACCTATGACAAGGTAAGGTAGACATTCGATAAATGGTTGTTGAATGAATGACTAAATCAACACATGAATGAATGAATGAATGGGTAAGTTCTGAACTGCTCTGTGCGCTGTTGGGGCCTGCAGATGTGGGAGCCAGCGATCAGCACGAGCACAGAAAATTTATTTACAAACACGGGCTGGCTGCAGGAGGTGGGTGGGAAGGTTCCTACTTCTGTTCTCGCCTCCAGACGATGACCATGCCACTGGCGTCACTGGATGCCAGCAGGCTCTCATCACAGTTGAAGCTGACATCTAGCACGGGGGCGCTGTGGCCCTGCAGCTTGTTGACGGCAGCCTTGGCAGCCCGTTCCACATCAAAGAAGTGCACGCACATGTCCTCACTGCCTGTCACTGAAAGATGAGAGGCCATCAGGAGGTGCTGCAGGAGGCGGCGGGTGCCCGGGGCGGTGAAACCTCTGAGATAGCTGAGGGCTTAAGGGGTCTATGACCAAGGTGGGAGGCCCCAGCATGGCTGGGTCTGGGAGGTCAACTTGCTGTTTGGATCCTGTGTCCAGAGTATGAGGTGTCTGTGCTCTTTGAGGTGGGGTCTGTGTCTCAGATTGGGAGTGCTCTGGGCTGCTTGGTGGGTGGGGGCCTGTGGTCAAAGTGTGAGTTCTCTGAGCATGAGGTTTTCAGAGCAGGAAAGCTCTGGAGGCCCAGGAAGTCAGGGCACCAAGATGTCTGAGCCAGATCAGCACCAGCCCCATCCCTGCCCCTCCCAGGCTACCCAGACACCCCAATCCTCTAGGACTCACCCACGCAGGCCCCCTGGCGGAAGGACATGAGGGGGCAGAAGATGCTGCGTACGGGATGAGAGCTCTGCTCAATAGGGAAGCTCCTCTTCAGCTGCAGGGTCCCCTCATTGTCCACCACCCTGCGGGGAGGATGAAAGCTGGTCGGGGCACAGCCTCCACCCCAGAGGGGGGTGAACAGTGGGCCAGTATGAGTCAAGGTCCATGAAATCCCCTTCTGAGCTGGCTGCATAGACCTGTAAAGCGTGAGCTGGTGGGCAAGTCAGTGATGGTCAGAAATAGTTGACAGTGTGTTGACAGAAATGGGGCACCTCTGCAGGCTCATCCGCTAGCTCTGCCTTCTGAGGGTCTCTTAGAGATCCTGGCGGTAAGGTGGGCACAGAGAGGAAACGGCTGCCCAGCGATGGCAGCCCTGTGCTGTGGTCTTTCACAAGGATGACCCAGAGCTACAGCAGGTGTCTGGGGATATTTCCACAGGTATCACCTGGTGGAAAGTGAGGTGTGGGGAAGGATGTAGAAGGAGTTCACTTTTGTGAAACCCACAAGCCACAAAAATGTGTGTGTATGCCTAGGTCTACAGGAGAAGCTGTTAACATGCTTTCCTGGGGAAAGGGGCAGGCTGAGGAGGCAGGAGGAAGGGAGAGAGACAGGAAAAAAACTCAGGAGTACTCTTAAATTAAAAATTATAACTGTATGTGTATATAATTTCTTCTAAGGAGAAAAAAAGATAAAATAAGCATTCTATGGGGAAGGGTTTTTCAGGCCTGGCTGGACATCACTGGGGGAACTTTTCCATACACTACAGCCCAGGGCCACGGAGTGGGGCCCGGCCATGATTTTTTGAAGCTCATCTAGTCATTCCACGGTGCGGCCAGACTGAGAACTGCATTTGGGTAACAGGACTTGTATGAGGTGGAAGAGTAAACTCTTCCCCTCAAGAAAACAAAAAAGGCAGGATGAATGGACAGAAAATAGGCCAATGCTCTAAAGGAGATCCTAGTTTATTTTATGCCTCAGTTTGCTCATCTGTAAGATGGACATGCACATGGCGCCTGCCTCACAGGGTTGTGAAAATTAAATGAGGTGATACGCCTAAGATGCTTCAAAGGGTCTGACCTCGGTAATGGATCCAGCAGCACTGGCTCCTGCTGCCACTGTTATAGCTAATGGTGATCTCATCTTCTTACGACTTATTGGTGCTGTTATTATTATGGTTAAGAGACTGGACCTCCGCCCTCAGTGAAATGAACCTGACGGAAGAAACAGGCTCTCAGGCCTTCTGTCTCCAGGTGGTCCCAGCCGAGGAGACCCACCTGTAGAGCAGCAGCTTGTTGAGGCAAGCGTTGATGAGCAGCGAGGGGTCCCGGGCCTCGCGGCTGACCCAGGAGCGGGCGGAGATACTGGTCACAGGGCTCCCCTCATGCACCACCAGACGCTTGGCTTTGGTCAGCTTCCCTGGGGGAATAGAGGAGAGGAGGGGAGGGAAGGGCAGTGCGTTGGGAGGGTGAGAACCCCGGGTGCAGGCCTTGGCCCACTTACCTGTGGCCATGTCAAAGAGGAAGGAGAAAACACTGCCGCGGTCATCACCTGCCCAGAGCAGCCGGCCAGGGGCGTCAAAGGACAGAGCCAGGACCCGGCCTGTCAGCTTGCTGGAACCACCCTTCACCTTCTTGCCCGTGGAGATGTTTACGACATGCACGTTGTGCTTGGCGTTCCCCACCTGTGGGTGAGACCCACACACCATCATCCTGCTCCCAGTCAGTCCTTCTTTGAGTCTGGACACAGTGAGGCTGCTGTTGATGGGACTGGCTGGTTCCTACTAGGGCTGTGGCGGGGAGACTAGGTGACCTCAGCCTGCAAACCTGCCAAGCCAGTCCCTTCCGCAATCTGCTCAAAACAGATAGCTGCACCCAGGACTAAAGTGGTCTCAGATCCATAACGCTGCCCCCTGGTCAGCAGCCCCTGTGGTCGGCAAACCACAGGGCCAGCCCATTCCACAACAGCAGCCTGTCTACTCCCTGGCTTGTCCTTTCTGGAGCCTTGACTACAGCGGACCTGCCGCTGGGGCAAGTGAAAGGAGCCCCGGATACAAGCTCACTCTTGCTGGTCCCCTCTATTCCCTGCTCGGGGCCAGGCCAGGCTGCTCATATCCTCTCCTTGCCCTCTGATTCTTGCCCTGGGGCTGCCAGTGATGAGGCGAGGTTTCTGACCTGCACCCCCGCTCCCTGACCAGTGGCCCCCGTGGTCAGAAATGGCAGAACTGCCGCTGATCTGACTGAAGGGGTACCAGACCCATAATGGTACCCCTGACCTTGCCCCCCTAGAGATCACCTCAGCAAGACCACCCCAGACCAAGATCAGTGCCCCTCCACTGACCCACTCCCGAGTCTGGCCACAGGAGGGCTGTGGTGGTGGACTGGAGTGGACCCCCTTATACTGATTCCCTGCACAGACAGCCCTCCCGGCCCGGCATCCCTGCCCTCGGCAAGCAGACGCCCTGGAGCCTGACCACAGTGAGGTTGTTGTTGACTGGCTGGAAGGTGCAGCAGAGCAGTTCGGCGCCATCGGGGTCAGGGATCTCCCGGATGCAGCGGCCGTCCTCAGAGGCCCAGATGCGCATGGTAGCATCAAGGGAGGTGGACACAAGGATGTCATTGGAGAGGGACCAGGCGAAGTCAGAGACACCACGGGTGTGTCCCCGCAGCACGCGCAGCACGGTGGGTGGGGCGGGCACCAGCTGGCACAGGGAGATGCTGCCATCCAGTGAACAACAGGCCAGGCGGTGCCGGTCGTCATTGGCGAAGCGCACCCTCGGGACTGCAATGCCAAGGAGCCACGTGTTTGCTCACTGGGAGCTTTTGCTCATAAAAGGCTCTGACACGTGGGCCAGGCTTAGGAGCCCCTGCACCGGGCACAGTGGCCTGAGCACAGGGCTTTCCTGGGCTGAGAGAGGGAGCTGGAACCCCGGAAGACCCTTTTCAAAAGCTCCCTAAATCGAGTAGATATTTTATGGACTGCAAGATTTCTGCAATGTGAAAAGTTACCTCCATCCCAGAGTGAACTTTTTAATTACCAAGGAAGTGGCAGTTTGCAAAACCCACTCTACCCTCGGCATGGGGATCTGTCTGCAGCAAAGGCTTTGACTCTTCCAAGTGACTCACAGCCCCAGTGCTGAGCAGAGTGCTTTTTGAAGTTGTTGTGCCCCTTATGGTAGACAGTCCTTAGGATTTTGCAACCACTTTGCAGAGGGCTTTTCAGCTTGTGAAAGGTTTTATGGATGGCAATTTGTCATTAGGAGGTAGGCTAGAGGCTGTGCCTTCCAGAAGAGGATGCACTGGGTGCTTGTCACCATTTGGATAAATGTGTCATGATGGGACCCACTCCCCATTGGCTCACCTGCCTCATCCACGTGCTGGTCAAAAACATGGTACATGCCCGCAAAGGCATAGTTCTCGCTCAGTGACGTGTCCCCAGCCATGGCCCGACTTGCTTCCGCCACTGAAGTGGGCACCACGCTGCCGGGAGGCCTGTGCCCAATGAGAGCAGAGGGTGACAGGAGGTAGGTGCTAGCCTTCAGTCTGCCATCTCCCAGGGCTCCTCTCCTCCACACACAGCCTTGCCCTCAGCTGCCCTGGTGCATACCTGTCTTCATAGACAGCGCGGTTCATCTGCGCCTGCAGCTGGTAGGAGCCTCGGCTGACAGAACGGCGGTGCCCACGGGCTCCCAGAGCCCGAGGATCATCCTCAAAGTCCTGCAAAGACAGAGAGTCAGGGTGGGGGCATCTTGAAGGAGTCCTTAAGGATCTACAAGGGAAAATATAATACCATCCATTATCTGTTTTTTACTTTAAAACTTTTTTTTATTTGTAAAGAATCGCAAACTTAATAAAAGTTGCAAAAATAAAGATTGTGAAGGGAACACCTTTATACCCTTTTACCCAGATTTTCCTGTTTTAACATTTTATATCATTTGCCTTATGACAGCTCCTTGTGTTTGGATACTCAGATTTTTCTTTTTTAAAAGATTTTTTTTAATAGAGGCATGCTTTTATTTATTTGTTTGTTTGTTTGTTTGTTTTGTTTATACATGCACTGGGTACAGTCAGAAGCACGGGAGGGTAAGAGAATTCACCAGAGCCAGAGCGGGGAGCAGAGCAGGCAGAAGGACCGAAGTACACTGCTGAGGGGAGCAGCGGGCGGCAGGAGAGGTCTGCGCGCCATGTGGGACCCTCCTCCGGTGGCCGGGGAGCAGCTGGGGACTGAACCTGCACCGCAGAGGTCGCGGGCAGCTTTGCAACCCAGCGCTCTACCGCTGCGCCACCGGGGAGGCCCAGGATACTCAGATTTTTTTAAACCATTTGAGGGTAACTTACATGTATCATGTCCCTTTCTTGCAAATACTTAAGTATTTATAGTTGATCCTTGAACAATGTAGAGGCCAAGGGTGCTAGACCCCATCCCCAGCATGTAATCAATAAATTCACAAATAAATTCTGACTCCCCCAAAACTTTACTAATAGCCTGCTGTTGACTGGAAGCCTTACCAATAATATAAACAGTTGATTAACAACAACAAAAAGAATCTGAGATCAGGAGCCTTCAAAATATACCCAGAACCTCATTCCTTCTCACCCCCAGCCACCTCAACTGCCTGCACTAGTTCCCTGCTCCTGACCTGGCCTCAGTGAGTTAAGATACTCAATAAAGGTTGTGTTAACAAAGAATGGTTTCCCCAGAAAGCCACTCCCCTGAGTCTCTTGCTTCATGCAAGTATCAGCTCACATGTCACGTCCTTGGAAAGGTCTGATGATTTCCATGAAAAACAGCTTCTCTCCGTCCCCTACACTGATCCTGTTTTTATCTCCCAAGCCTTTACTTTTCCATCTTAGCACTCTTCCCTATAAGCCAATAATTGACTAATCTGGTCTACTGGCTTACAGGTTTATTAGCCTACTTCTCTATTGCCTATTTACCAACCAGTTTATTTGGTTTATTGACTTATCTCATAATTATGCCTGCTGTTCATCCTAAGAGCCTAGAACAGTGCCTTGCTAGTAATAGGTGCTTAACAAAAGTCTGCTGAGTGAATGTATGGAGGCCAGAGGCAAGGTAGTTGTGTGAGGAGGAGCTCACCTCCATGCGGTCAAGGGTAGTGCGGCTGCTGCGGATGATGCTGTTGCTGTAGGCACGGGCACTGCCTGGTTCAGAGAGGGGGCCGTAGCGCTGGCCCAACAGCTGTCCCCGCAGCCTCAGGTACTGCCGACGCAGTGCTGGGGGGTGCCCAGCCTTGGCATTCTCCCGCAGCAGCTGGCTGCGCCGTCGGATATACTGTGTCCGAAACTGTGGAAACGTTGGTGTGCGGTACGCGTTGTACCTATGAGGGCAGGAGGCAGGGTGGGTAGCAGGCACAGGATGGAGGGAATCAATTAGCTCAGGTAATAGAGAAGAGAAATGAGATGCTGAGATGCGTGACAGTGAATGGAGTCAGAATGACAAGTCGTGGTAATATGGATCCCTTCAGTGCTGGGATGGGGGTGAGTCTACAGTAATAAAGACCATGGGACTGAAGTCACTGGGAGGACAATGGAGACAGTGTGCAGCTTCGCTAGAATTGGAATGGGGTGTCTGAATCAGTGTGGGAGTCAGTCTGGCACAATGACGGGGGTTCGTGTGGGATGGTATTTGGGGTCATGTTGGGGAAATGATAGTGGTAAGAGATGCCTGGTGACAATCATAAAGACTAGGATGTCACCACCCTGAGCTCTATTCCCTCCCTCCCAAAGGCTCTTCGCACAGATCCTCTTCTGAAAGCTTTTTCCCAGCATGCTCTTTACGACCCTCAGGCTACCCCATCTCATTGAAGGCGAGCCCCCACACCCTACTACTGCGCATGCTCACCTCCAGCATGCCTACGCAGCCGCAAAAGACAAGTTCTCGGCCCAGCCTCACTTATCGCCACTGCGCATGCACCACAGTTACTTCCGCTCTGAAGGACTACAACCCCACGCCTCACCTAGCGTCCACTGCTAAGACCTGCTGCCACACCGCGGCCATTCCCCGGCCTCCTCTTCCTGCGTGTCCGCCCGCGGGAGCCTGCAGGACAAGGGCCTGGAATGTCAGCGTCGCGAGCGAAGGGATCTAGTTCCGCCCCTTCCGCCAGACGATTGTTGCCATAGACGCCGAGCCCCTCCACGCTGGATATCGCAAAATACCGCCCGGCTGTTAGCAGGGGCCTCACCCCAGCCCTGCCCTTTCCGGGCAGCGCCCGGATAACACGGCAGCGATTCAGGCCTGACCCCGCCCATCCCTGATCGCCATAGCAACGCCCCTCCCCCCGCATAGAAATCCTTGGCATTCCTCACCCATGTTGCCCCCCCGCCCCCCGCCTTCCCTTCTCGAGTCCAAGAGCACGGCCCGGGATCAGGGACCACCTCCGGGGCTGCCTCCGGGTCTTGAGGCCCCCCGGGGCGTCCCTGAGACCAGTGTCGCCCTTTCCTTCTCTCTTCTCCCTCTCTCAGGTTCCAGGCAAGATGGCCGCCTGCTGCCAAGAATAGTTGTCGAGCCTAGAGCGAATCGATAGGAACTCAACCCAGGGCGTGGGAGCCACGCAGGCGCACTACAGGACGAAAGCTTCCCGCATAAATACTTATGCACCGCCCCCGAAGTCCTAACCACTTCCAGTCCCCGATGGCACTATGTATATACAAGGATAACCAAGGGTCACAGGAACTGGGGCGAGTATGCCAATTTCTCACTAAAAATCTGAAATACTACTTTAAAAAAATAGAAAAGAAAACCTTTAAAAAAAAAAAGATTTATTTATGTATACAAGAACGGGGGTACAGGCCAGAGATGCAGGCGGTGAAAGGATCCACCAGACAGAGTGGGGAGCAGAACAGGTAGCAGCCGGGCGACACAGGAGAGGTCTGCTGCGCCATGTTGGTAGCTCCCTGGGTGGGGATCGAACTCGTGCTGCAGTGGCTGCAGTTAGCTTCATAGGTTGCATTTTAATCCCTTGTGCCACGAGGGAGGCCCCAAAATCACTTTATTTTAAAGAATGATACAAATGGCTTTTTTAGTGACATGATCTTGGCCAAGCAAGATTTTGAAGTGCAGAATAAAAAAATCGCACATGTAGAGGTCCCCTAGAAAGTCTTCCAGTTCTTAGTGTCTGATGGGCCACTCTGGGATGAGAACAGTCCATTGTGCATGACTGAGCAGGTGGTTGGGCATGGATACTCCCACAGAAGCTTGGTCTGTGGGTGAATCTCTACATTAGGCAAAACAAGCTTTAGGGTTTGGATCCCAGGAGGCTATTCTAATCTTTATTTCAGCTCCAACAAGAAACGGCATCTCTTATTATTCATCTTAACACCATCAGAATAAACAAAGCTGAAACACAAGGCCTAGTAACTTTGGATCTTAACATCAACTGACAATTCTCAAAACCATTTCCACACTATTTCTATAATAAACACAATGCGGGGGGCGGGGCCGCTCCCTGGTGGCCTAGGGCTTAACCTTAAGTCTTAGTGCTATCACCTCTAAGGCCTGAGTTGGATCCCAAGCCAGGAAGCTAACCCACATACGGCCCAGCAGACCTCTTTGGTCTTACCTGCTCCTCCCTTTAGCTATGTATTTCAGTAAACCCGCCAATTCTGCTCCCTACTGTCTCCCTGGCTTCACCCTCACCTCTGGCCTACACCCCAATCTTCAATACACACACCCTCCACACAATGTGAACGTTTTAAAGTGCCCTGAAATGAGCAGAAACATCCCAAAACGTCCTCTTTTGTATTCTAATAAGGCCACACTGTATTGTATTGATTTAGCATTTCCCTTGTCTGTGCCATAGGTATCTCTTCAGGATATTTTCTCGTGACTGCTAAACAATCTGTAATCTCTAGTATTTGCCAATGTACTGGGCACTGTTCAAGGTGTTTTACAGGTATTAATTCATTTACTCCTAATAATGAAATGCTATGGGTCCTATTATTATCCTCACATTGAAGACAAGGAAATATGAAGCTCAGGGAGTTCTAGGTGACATTTTATTCAACTAGTCCCTTAATTGTGACCAGCATTGGATTCATTTCCAAGTTTTTCTTTTGGGAAGGGTGAGTCATAAACGATGCTGCGATTAATGCTTTTCCCATTCACCTTGATGGTCCATGGACAGAGTCCTGCCCTTTCATCCTACCATTCAGCTTCCAATGAAACATGGTGGGAGGGTATCGTGAGTCAGGGCTGTCAGGGGATTTACTGTCTGTTGGATTTTATTGCAATATGTAAAGAATTATTTTTAAAAACTCCTATCTGGGGCCTCCCTGTAGCCTAGAAAGTTGTCTCAGTGCTATTCACCTCTATGGCCTAAGTTTGATCCTGGTTAGGGAGCTAAACCACATGTGGCAAAGCAGACCCACCCACAGCTCCCTTCAGCAGTGTATTTTAGGGGCCTGTTCTGCTCCCCACTGTCTCTGATGAATCCTCTCACCCGCCCCCCACTTCTGGCCTCCACCCCAGTTCTGCACACACAAAAATAAAAAAAAAAAACCTCATTCCTCTAAGGCTGTGACACTAGATCAAACAAACAACCCAATGATAGGGTTATTTTAAGTATGAATTAGTTATTACCGCACACAAAGTATTCATAACACCTGTTGCATGATGCATGCTATTATTCTGACAGGCAGTACAGTATGTTTCAGAAAGCAGTATAACTTGGCCACTGCCACAGGCTCTGCCAACTAAGAGCTATGCGGTCTTGGGCAAGTCACTTAACCACCTCTTTGTGACCAAGTCTCATCTGATATGAAATAAACTGCCTCATCAGGTCAATGTGAGAAGTAAATGAGTCCATACCTGTAAAGCTTAAGACTGGCATCTGGAACAGAAAAATAACACACTAAATGTTGACTGCTATCAGTTATTTAAAAATTTCCCAGTAACAGATCCACCTGCTAGAGGTAGCGGTGATGCAGAAATAATGCAAATTACAATGACCAGAGCCACCTCTTAAATTTTTCCAACTTTTAAACATTTAAGTACTCTCATTCTCATTGGGTTAAAAATGGATTTGGGGGCCTCCCTGGTGGCGCAGCGGTTGAGCGCTGAGTTGTGAAGCTGCCCACAGCCTCTCGATCCCTGACCACAGGCAAGGATCCCACATGGCGTGCAGACCTCTCCTGCTGCGCCCACTACTCCCCTCAGCAGTGTACTTTGTGAGTCTGCCTGCTCTGCTCTCTCTCATTCTCTTACCCTCCTGTGCTTCTGACTGTACCCAGTGCTTGTATAAATAAATCTTAAAAAAATTAAAAAAGTGGATTTTGAACAAGTTGGTAACAGGAAGGCATTGTCAGTTTGTTGGAAGCTTGGGGAGAAAGGGGCAGAGTTTATTGTCATGAATTGCAGATCAGAGTGTGGGGAAGAGAGGATCTCAGGCCTGGATGGGGGTTATCAAATTACCAGGAGATGCCCTGGACAGAGTGACCTTTCTTACAATTATGACATCTAAAAAAGCTCAAGCCCACGGCAGGTCTCAAGTTCTACTGCATTGGGATCGGGGGCTATTTTACCATCATAGCTGAGGGTCCTAGTCAAATGCACAGACAGATTTGGACAAAAAAAGACAGGCAAGCCAGAGGTCATGTCTTTTCTGGACTCCTTCTTCCTTCGTGTACCTCCTGCCTATTTGGTCCCAGAGCTTAGAAATGGAAAAAGTGAGCTCTGGGTCACACTGACCATGTCCACTTTTCATTAATAACGAAGGCTGAAATGCAACCTAAAGTTGGGCTTCATTCTCAGGAACAAAAAGGAGCATGATTTGAGTGAGTCTCAGCAGCGCGGGCAAAGAGTATACTGAGAAAGAAACAAGCACGCAAAAAGGGAGGGGACATGGGAGTGAGTGTAACTGAAGAGCAGACACTCGGTCCTTATTCTTTTACCTTGAAATTTCTTCATTTCTAAATGGGCTAAGGGGGAGTGGGACATAAGATTGTAATTTAAGTTTTACCATTTCCTGATGCAAAATCACTTACTTCTGAAGCCAAAGTTCTCAAACACATGCCTTGATGTGACAGTTCTGAGTCAGAAACAAGAAACCTGCAGTTGGAAAATGATTCACACAGATCACTTTAGCAGGCCCTATAATCTGAAATATTGAGGCAGCCTTTTGAGAAATATTTATCAAATACCAGACAAATGGTTCCTGCTCTAACAGAGATCCCAGTGATAGGTAGAAGGTAAGTGACAAATAAGGTAATTCTAAGATTTATTTCATGTATACAAGAACTGGGGTGCAGACCAGGGGTGTGGGGGGTGAGAGGATTCACCAGAGAGAGTGGGGAGCAGTGGGCAAGGCAGGAGAGGTCTGCTGCACCATGTGGGTTAGCTCCACATCTGGCCTGGGATTGTGCTGCTGTCTGTGGATTGCTTCAGTGTGGTGCTTAACCCCTTGTGCCACCAGGGAGGTCCCATTACTACATCTATCTTATGGAATTGCCACAACCACCCTGATGAGGAGGTGTGACATTTAGTCTCTTCAGAGAAAAGTGAACCCTAGAAGGGCTTATTTTGCCCATGGCCACAAAATATTAGAGCTAAGGACTTAGAACCAGGCAGGAAGTCAAAACGGACTTTTTTTTTTTTTTTAAAGAATTATTGGGCCTCCCTGGTGGCACAGCACTGTGAAGCTATCCCCAGCCAGCCAGGGAGCTACCCACATGGCACAGCAGTGTATTTCAGTCAGTCTGCCTGTTCTGCTCCCCACTGTCTCTGGTTAATCCTGTCATCCCCCACACCTCTGTCTGGTCTGTACCCCAGTTCTTGTATGCATAATTAAAAAAAGAAAATGCCAGATACTTGTTTAAAAGATTTATGTAT
The DNA here is from genome assembly GCF_964194135.1 of Talpa europaea. Classification (NCBI taxonomy): domain Eukaryota; kingdom Metazoa; phylum Chordata; class Mammalia; order Eulipotyphla; family Talpidae; genus Talpa; species Talpa europaea. Next base: position 31,921,356 of record NC_140081.1, on the reverse strand, counting down.
AGAAGAACTGGGGTACAGGCCAGAGGTGTGGGGGGGTGAGAGGATTCACCTGAGACAGAGTTGGGAGCAGAACAGGCAGATCTACTGAAATACACTGCTGAGGGGAGCAGCGGGCGAGACAGGAGAGGTCTGCTGCACCATGTGGGTCAGCTCCTTGGTTGGGGATCAGACTATTGTCACAGTAGCTGGAGATTACTTGATAGTGCTAAGACTTAAACTCCTGCACCACCAAGAAGGCCCTGGAGTAAGTTTCTCTAAAAATTATTGGGGCCTCCCTGGTGGCGCAAGGGGGTGGGATGCAACCTATGGAGCTGTCCATGGCCACTGCAGCATGAGTTCAATCCCCAGCCAGGGAGATACCCACATGGCGCAGCAGGCCTCTCCTGACTCACCCGCTGCTCCTCTCAGCAGTGTTTCAATCTGCTTGTTCTGTTCCCCACTGTGTCTCTGGTGGATTCTCTCATGCCCCACCCCCACCTCTGGCCTGTACCTGTTCTTGTATGTGTAAATAAATCTTGAAAAAAAAAAAAAGTACAGGTATTTACTAAACCACCACCAAGGCAAACAGTGGGCAAGACAGGACAGGTATGGGCCATATGTGGGTTAGCTACTGGCTGGGCACTGAATTCAGGCCGTAAAGGTGATAACCCTGAGACTTAACTCTAGGCCACCAGGGAGGCCGTTCTTAACTCTTTATCATGGAGTTTCAAACTTAGCATAATATTGTTATAACTTTTACATACCTATCACCCAGATCCAACAATTCTAAGCACTGAACATTTTTCAAGCTGCGGGCTCCATAAACACTTCAATGTTTCAGGGCCTGTAACTGTTCTTACACCAGGGAATGGGGCACGTCACACATCTCATTCCACAGACCACTGTCCTCTTCAACCAACAGGTGGGCTGGGCCCAAAGGAAAATGCAGCTTGGGCTCCCTCAGTGGCCTTGGGGTTATGTCTCAGCACTATCACTGCTGTGGCCTGAGTGGCAGACCTCTCCTGTCTCACCTGCCTCTCCCCTTAGCAGTGTATTAGTCAGTCCATCTGCTCTGCTACCTACTCTGGTGAATCCTTTCATCCCTTGCACTTCTGACCTACACCCCAGTCCTTCTAAGCAAAAATAAATCTTAAAAAAAAAATGCAATTTCCTATGGCTTGTGGTCAAGTTCAAAATATAATCTCCAAAGTCTGCTTGGACAACCCTTAAAAACTTGAGTATGGGAAACTTCCAGTTGAATTTTGACTAAAGGAAGCTCAAAATTTGAGTCAGAAAACTGACTCAACAGTTTATTAGAATTGCTTGTGCAGAACAGTGCCAAACTGTCTCAGAAGCCTTAACAATTCCTTGTGCATTCACTTTATGTTCTTGCCCACCAAAGGATCTAAGGCGACTAAACACTAACATTTCTGCAGTTTAGTGTATATACACTCACACTAAATGGTAAAAGTCTAGGTCATGTCTTGCTACCAAACTTAAAAATACTTTGCTAGCAGGGGAGGGGTGGGAGATGCAGTAGGAATGCAGCTGGGCAGGGATTGTGCTGTCTTATCTGGGTAAGCAGAGGAGTGGCAGGGAATACTGGTCACAGATTGTTATCGAACATGCTTTTTGACATGTCACCTCTAGTACTTGCTGTAACTTCTTCAGCCTCATTAAACCCAGTAAGTGGTGCAAGAGTGTGGGGTAGCATCAGGGACCTGCTCTGTCCCTAACACGTCACATTTAACAGGTCCTCTGTGAGGTGGGCACCACTATTCCTATTTGACATGCTGAAAATGAAGTAGAGGCATCAATCTAGGAAGCAGGGAGTAGGGATAATTTCAGCTTAAATGGAGTGGGAGTGGCAGGGCTTGAGATTTATTCCAGACACTGAAAGGGGGAGAAGCCCATAGAATGAATCCATGGCCAAGTTTTAGGTATAAGAAATATCCAGGGCTTCAAAATACAAGTCTTCGCAGACCAGGGGTATCCAGTCTTCAGATCTTGGGTCAGAGGCTAACTTTCAAATATCTCTGAGTGTTTTGGAGTTTCTGATCTTGGGTTCAAGCAACAGCAATTATTCTGGGCAAACTGAAGCAGAGGACTAAAACATCTGGAAAGGGATTTGAATCATGTTGAGATTTTATTTATAGTGCCAAAGAAAACCAACTGTGTGGATTCTCTAGGCCCCTTAGACCAAATAAACAGCAGGAGACTGGGCCTCCCTGGGCAGATTACAAGGAACCTTCTGAAATAGAGCAGATTGATCAAACTGTTACTCAGGTCTGGGGGGCTATTTCTCATCTTTGTTGATGTCACACATCCTGCCTCAGGTCACACTGGGTTAAGCGGGACATACTTCTGAGGCAGGATCAGAGGTGCATGCTCACATAAAGGCAGTAAAGGTGGTCCTCCTGCTACTGTCCCCCCTCCACCCATCCTAGAGCTCCCTGAAGACCCAGCACAAAATGCTTCCTGAGACCAAGTACCCAATTGTGGGGGTAACCACAGTGCCCCTTTACCTGAGCCTGGCCAGTGGACAGGTCCAAGAAGTTGCAGAGTCTCTGTCTACCTGCCAAGGTAAATTCATGACATTTGGGATAAGAAGGTCCTTGAGGACTGTCCTAACTAACTAGCTGGAAGACCCAGGAGGCAGATGGCCACGCTAGACTATCTCAATACATGCTGTCAGTTCAGGCTTCCAACAGTACTATAGACTGGTTGGCTTATAAATAGGAAGTTCTCACAGTTTTGGAGGCTGCAAGCCTGAAACCAGGGTGCCAGCATGGTCAAGCTCTGTTGAGGATCATCTTCCAGGTTGCAGACTGCCAACTTCTGGTATCCTCCTCGCACAGTGGAGAGCAGATGGGGGAAACAGGCTTGCTTGACTCTTTTAAGGGTACTAATCTCACGAGATCATCAATCCTAATGACCTCCTGAAGACTCAATCTCCCCAATACCATCATGGGGGAGTGGTGGGGGGAAGAGCTGAAGGGTTCAACATATTTTGAGAACTTTCAGTCCATTAGCACATGCTTTGCCCCCCACCCCCAAATGCTGGAATGCTATGTAGGATGTCCTGGAACGTGCTAGCTGGTGGTATTTGGCTCAAAGTCAGCCAGGTGGAAACTGAACACAACTCATTAGAAACTCTAAATGGACTAACCAAACTCATGGGACTCTAATACCCACCTGAACCTGGACCAAAGGGTAATGTAGAATTGAGGAACTAAGACCAACCAGATGTGTAAAACCAGGCCATTGCCACCATCTTACCACTGAAGACCCTCACTACCAAAGATTATTAAACTCCCATGACAGAAGGCCCTGCTAACTGTACTCAATGGCCTATTTATCAAACAAGCTCAATCACCTCACATCAGAAAATGTGAAAGGCCCATCCCATTAAGGATGAAAAACCAAAGCAAAGTAAAATACCTGGAAAGCAGCAGTGTGGATTTGAATCCTGGAATCTGAATCCAATGTCTGAGCTCTCAGAACCCTGTATTCAAACCAGGATATTTCCATGTTTCTCACATCAAGGTGAATTTACTATACCTCTCCCGACCCATCATTTCAGGGTGAGGCACTAGAATCACCTTTTAGGGCAATGAATGTTTAGTTTCCACCACGTGGGAACTACATTCTACATTCTCATAACAATCCTGAGGGCACCTATCCGATGTTGAGAAGTTAGGGGAACTGAAACCCAAGCAGTAACCTGATTCTCAAGCTGTCACTAATCAAGACAATGGGATGAAGAGACCATCTCAGGAAACACAATCCCAGCCATAAGGGAGTATCACCCCAATATTTATTTTTTAAAAAAGATTTTTTTATGCATATAAGAACTGAGATCTAGGCCAAAGGTTGGGGGTGGTGAGATGATTTACCAGAGAGCAAGCGGGGAAAACAGGTCTACTGCACCATGTGGGTAGGCTCCCTGCCTGGGGTTCAAATTCATGCCAGTGGCTGGCGATAGCATGATAGTGCTGAGACTTTAACCCTGTGCCACCAGGAAGGCCCAACCCCCAATTTTTAACTCAAGGTCTTCTTTCACCATGTAAGCAGCCCCAGCCCACCATCCCAATCAAATTGTCTTCTGAAATCCTCCCTGATTTTTCCTATAATTTACTAATTGGGCTGAGTAAGGAAAAAGCACTATCAATATCATTGTTTCCATGTATCACTTTTAATAAGCTCCTTGAAGGACATCCTAGACACTACATGAGACACAACAGAATATTTTTTCTTCCAGTATTTAAAAAAAATGACATTCACAAATATTTTTAAGAAACTTCTATATAATCAGGGTGTTGATCTTGAGTAAAAAAACAGAGCTAAGCAATCATGTTGTTGATGCTATTTTTGTATAGGTACATTCAGAAATTGCTTCCTAACCTGTGTACATGTTTTTTCAAATGTCTGTAGATGCAGATAAAAAAAAAATAGTCTGGCCTTTTTTTGCCAGAACCAATAATCCTGAGAGCCCAAACTAAAAGAAAAAATACCCAGACTCTACAATGTCCTAGAATTTGTCTTTAAACGGGAGAAAACTTTTTAAAATACAAGTGGAGCTTTCTAAAAGGTTTTTAACAAGCTACCTTGGGAGCTCAATTCAAAAATAGAGGTTGATGTACCAAAACAGATGTTTCAGTGCAGCTCCAAAAATCTTTAAAATACAGCCATTTGGAAGAATGATCCTGGATGAGAAGTTTTATTCCTTGTGTATCTGAGAACAGTAAGAAGGAGGACAACTGTGATGCCAGTAAGAACAGGCGAACATGCTCACCTCCCAGGGATGATTAAAGATGCTGAGGGTTAGACAACAGGGACACCCTTCTTCTCCATGCCTAGCAGGTTATAGGGGAGACAGATTTTCATTCCTCCCCAAACAGACTAGCTGTGACAAGCACCCAAAAGGCACGGGAGTTCTAGAAATGCTACCAGGAGGGTCAGATGAAATATGGGCAGACAGTGTGCGGACAAGAGGAAAGTTGAAGGGAATGTAACAGGGCTGGTAGTCAGGTGTGCTCAGTAGCAACATACAAGTCTCACCTACATTAGGTGTGCATGCCTCATCTCAGTTGTCATAATTGTCTCTGTAATTCCCTCCTGAGTAGCGGTCATAACCACCCTGGCTTCTGGGAAAAAACAGAGTGTTAGAGAAATGTGTTATGTATCATTAAATATATCTATAAATTCTGCATTGCCTTCTGTAAGTACCACAATATAAACTTTAATAACAGAACATATTAAGCACAGGTACTGTGTAGAAATCACAAAATTTACACATTAACATTGGCCATAATAAACGCAACACAGTAAAATAAACGTGTGACACATACTGCAGATGATAGTTACGTGATCTTACAACTTATTAATGCATTGTATTTAACTTGAAGAGTTAACTTTCATACTTATTTCAGGTTTATTAGTCGACAGAAGCTAACACTGGTGACACTGAAGCACGTATGAACACAAAGGTAGCGGCTCTCTTTAGAGAAAGCAGCACCAGCAGCATAACCCAACACCCTTGGTTACCCACCTGCCACCATAGTCTCTGGACCTTCCATATCCATATCCATATCCTCCAGGTCGACTGTCATACCTGCCACTCCCATAGCCCTGGTCCCCACCACCTGCAGCAGGACAAATTTTTAAATGGCAATTATCCAGACACGGGCCACTAACAGGTGGCTGTTGTCCAAACCTCATGATCAAACTTACCACTGCACTTACCTCTAGAATAGCTACGACCACGTCCATGGGCCCCAAAGGAACCCCCTCTGGTTCCTCGGGCAGACTTGCCTGCATGGTCCACACGGATCTGGCGACCATCTAGGGACTAGGTGTGGGGAGACATAAGGAGGATGGGTTGGCGGTCAGACAGGGCAGCGGTGAGGGAAGAATTGGGCAGGGCAGTGGGCAAAAGAGCCCAGAAACTCCTGTGGGCACCAGGTTCTGGGTGCCATTTCCAGAAAGCTCCTTTGACCACAATGGCATTATTAGGAGCCATAAAAATCCCACAAAATGACCTGTATCCACCGTGTTCCCCTGCTACTACTTACATCTTGACTGAACTCAGGCTGAGTTCTCCTCCCCACTCCTCTAAGCTGCCCGACTATTAGGGCTAGACAGACACCTCTCTTGGTTTGAGGCTTCAGAGTCCATCCCAGAAGACTCACGAGGTCCTCTCCGGGCCAGGCCCCAGGTCTGCAGACTCTACTACCTAAGCCCAGGGCAGGTCAACAATCCACGGGTGGCTTCTCGGCCTCATGCAGGACCAGTCGTCGCCTCCCAGGCAGCCCGGCTCTGTCTGCCGCTGCCCTCCACCCCCTAGAACAGAAGGCAGTCATGCTCCTGTGAGTGGGCACTGCAGGGCTTGGTGGCCGCGCTGCCCCTAGCAGACAGAGGGGAAAACAGAAAGAATGGTGGAAGTGGCAGATGGGGACAGGGCCCCTATGCAGGTAGGAGGCCTTACCTCTCCATTCATGGCTCTCATGGCATCTGAAGCATGCTCTGGGTTGGTGAAGGTGATGAAGCCAAAACCCCGGGATCGCTGAGTCTCCCGGTCCTTGACAACGACCACTAAGGAAGGGAGAGGAAATAGTTAAGAGCAAAGCTAAGTAACAAGGAGTGTCAGGTACAGAGAAGGCTCCTTGCACCGGCCCTGCAATGAGTAACCAGGTTCTCAGTCTAAGCCTACAACTTCAGGCTTAGAAAGAAAAAAAAAGGGATTATGTCAAGTCTGGGGTCCTGACCTTTCTTCCACTATTTCTTGAAATGAAAAGGGCCCTGGCCATAGGTTTGCTCCATATTCTCACCCTCAGCAATGGGACCAAAGCTGCTGAAGTGGTCTTCCAGAGCCTGCTCATCAGTGTTGAAGTTGAGCCCTCCCACGAAGAGCTTCCCTTCTTCAGAAGACATGGCAGTGAATGTGTCCTGTGGGGAGAGTATGAAACAGTAGAAATGAAAGAGGTCGAAGAAAGGATGAAGAGAAGCAAGGCAGCGAGAACAGAGAGGCGACAAGAAGCGACACAAGGTGTAATTAAGGAAACGGCATGTAGAAAGGCCGGAATCTGCCGGGCCCGCGCTGCGACGTAGCCATTTGGGGGCCGCCTTCGCGCATGCCCACAACATCCCCTGCCACCACGCCCGTCATTTTGTGCCGCCGCGCAGGCCCAGAACACCCTCGCGTTTCCTCCGCGCCCGCAGAACAAGATGGCGGCGGTCACGTGGGGGAGGTAAAGGGGGGGTGTCCCCTTAGTTTTCGGATGTCGCGTGGTCACTGCCGCCACCGATGCTGCGAGCCCTGCCCGACATCCCTCGCACTCAGATATCGCGCCCTTGGTTATTCCAGACCAAGAGTTCCATCTCGGAGCAGAGGGCTCCGCCCGCAGCGGAGAAGAGCAAGCCTACGTGTCGGAAGCCGCTACTAGCAGATCTGGCTCTCGCCCGCGCGCGCGCGCAGCAGAGAGGGGAGGAGCAGTCGCTCGGCAAAACGCACCTGGAAGTCCTGGAGTAAAAAGGCCAAAAGGACAGCTGCTGCTGAGGAGCCGAGAGACTGGGGAGGTTGCCGCGCGGGAAGACGCTTGATAAAGTGTACGTAGCGGTCAACGTCACGGAACGTCTACCCGCGGGCGCGCCTACGTGCATGCTCATTGGCTGAGACCAGCGAGGGGCTGGTGAGTGGAAGTGACGGCTGAGCAAGAGGAACAATGCGCGCGGCGCGCTTAGGAGCATTTGAAGTGAGCTTTGTGCGCAGGTGCACCTTCCACTAGCCCAGTCGTTTTTGTTCCTTCCGCGCTCGAACCTCATCTCCCTCCCCTTTCGATTTCGAACGTCACCCCAACTTCCCTGACGTCATTTCCCCATTGGTTCTGATCGCTTCCTCGTCAGCTCAGTCGTCTTTCACTAGGTCCCTGACGACATAGTTATTATCTTCTCATAGCCTCTTTCACCTTTTAATCCTCTAACTTTGTTACTCAAGAGCCTGACGTTTTATTTATTTATTTTTTAAAGATGTATGTATTTATTTATACAAGCACTGGGTAGTCAAAAGTGCGGGAGGATGAGAGAGTTCACCAGAGTCAGAGCGGAGAGCAGAACAGGCAGACTGACGAAGTGCAATGGTGAGGGGAGCAGCAGGCGGCAGGAGAGTTCTGCGCGCCATGTGGGACCCTTACCCGGTGGCCGGGGATCGAACCGGCTCTGCAGATGCTGCGGGCAGCTTCGCAACCCAGCGCTCAACTGCTGCGCCACCGGGGAGGCCCAAGAGCCCGACGTTTTAGACCCCACTGTCAATGAGGGCATCACCCTTCACCATCCATAAAAGATCAGGCCCCAGTTCACTAACTGTCGATCCTGAGTCTCTGTTTTCATCTCTGTGCCTAACATCTAGCCACCCATCCTGGGGCCCTTCCCCCTGGCATCATCCTTGACTTCAGCCGTCAACGTTATCTGATAACCTTCTGAAGCCAGTCCCTTGCATTTCCAGCCAGTAGACAGACTCCTGAGGTGCCTCCAAAAAACAGAAAGCTCCAATATTCAGAAGGCTCCAATATTGGGTGTAAATCCCAATCCACAAAAAGATTTTTGCTGTCACACAGGGTGGCTGAGACCTTTGTCCAAAAAGAGAACTTTCACAGTGCTCAATGAACTTATCCAAAGTAAGGTTTGTCTGCGCCCACTGCCCACAGCTTAGTCTTCTCCAGCCTACAGAATGTTTGAACTACCTTTCCAATGAATGGATTTGTCAGGCTTTTCATTTCCAAACTCCCCATCAAGGAGGGCTACTTTGCCCTTAGGGACTCATCCACAAAAGGGATTTGTCCAGCCTTCTAAAGAACAGTTTGCCGAACATAGACTAGATTTGTTAACTTTTGGAGTACAGTATGCTACACATCCATAAAATGGTTTTGTCCGACTTTTGCCTCCTATTCCCAGGATGAATGTGAATAAACTTCACATTGTCCACATACATACTGATCTTAAATAGCCCTCAGAAAATCTGAGCTCCCATGCAAAAAAGAAATATTTGTGGGGCTTCCCTGGTGGCACAAGGGGTTAAGCAGAGCACTGTGAAGCTATCTGCAACCTCTGCAGCATGAGTTCGATCCCAGGCCGGCCACGGAGCTACCCACATGGCGCAGCAGACCTCTCCTGTCTTGCCTGCTGCTCCCCTTGCTGCATCATAGGGGATATGCACATTTTGGGGGGTATTTTTTTCCACATTTAATTCTATAAGCAGTGCCAGTTTGTCATCTGGAATGGGTGGAGTAATGTATGGGGGTGCCTACATTGCCCAGTCTCTGTCAATACTTAGCATTATCCAGCTTTCTAAAATTTTCTGGTCTAACAGGTATATTGATATTTCATTAATTTTAATTTTTTATTATTTTTTAAAGATTTATTTATACATGCAAGAACTGGGGTACAGGCCAGAGGTGTGGGGGGTGAGAGGATTCACCAGAGACGGAGTGGGAAACAGAACAGACAGATCCACTGTGCTGAGGGTAGCACAGAAGGCGAGTTAGGAGAAGTCTGCTGCTCCATGTGGGTTAGCTTCAGTGGCAGTGAATAGTTTCATGGTGCTGAGACTTATCCTCTTGCACCACCAGGGAGGCCCTATTATTCTAACTTTTAATGTAAGTTTATTGTAATTCTAAAAAAATGTAATGGAAGTTTTATTGTGATTAAATTGAATTTGTAGACTTGGAGAAATAACATCTTTTTAAAAAATAGATTATCTTTATGATATTAGGCTAGATTTCTTTTTAAAAAAGATTTTATTTATTTTTGTGTATAAGAACTGGGGTGTAGGCCAGAGGTGTGGAGGGTGAAAGGATTCACCAGAGATAGTGGGGAGCAGAACAGGCAGATCCACTGAAATACACTGCTGAGGGGAGCAGCGGGAAGACAGGAGAGGTCTGTTGTGCCTTTGGGTCACCTCCCTGGCCAGGGAGGGAACTCATGCTGCAGTGGCTGCCAATAGCTTCATAGTGCTGCATCTTAACCCCTTGTGCCACCAGGGAGGCCCCTCATCTAAGTTTTCAAATGTAATAGTTTATAGCTTTAGCCTCTTTCAGTGTCTGTAATTTCCCCCCTTTTTTGTTCTGCATTTTGTATTCTTTTAAAGCAATCCTGGCAGCGGTCTCTCAATATTTTGAAAATAACCAGCTTTTTATTTCACTATTCTTTTTTTTTCAGTTATCTTTTTGTTTCTCTCCTTTATTTTTTAAAAATATTTTATATAATTCTTACATCATTTTTCATCTTTGTACAATGTATGCATTTTCATTTTGGCCATATTCCCCATACAATTGCACCCTCCCCCCCTTATTTTGACTCTACTTCTTTCTTTCCCTGCCCCTTCATAATCCCCCCTCCACTAGTGTGTCTCTGGTTTATAGTTACTTCTTGATTTTGATTATTACTTTGCATTGATTAGTCTTTTTCCTTGTCTCTTTTTAGGTTTTCTAAATTCCTGCTATGAGTGAGACCATCCGGTATTTTTCTTTTTCTTTCTGACTTATTTTGCTGAGCATGATCCCTTCCAGCTCCATCCATGTTGCTGCAAACTGCATGTGTTTATCTTTATATTTCGCTATTCTTATTGCTTTTCTTATTCTCTATTCACTTGGTTCTTTCCTTACATTATTTCCTCCATGACTCAGTGGAGTTATGGGTTTGTTCCTGTGTTTTCCAACTTCTTGAATTGAACACTTATTTTTCAACCTGTCTTCTTTGCTGATATATGTATTTATAGCTATATGCTACTTCTAGTAACTGATTTTGCTGTCTCCCACAAATGTTGCATGTAGTATTATTATTTAGTTCTATTTCTAAAGTCAGTTCTATTTCTAAAGCTCCTTTCTCATTTCTTATTTCATCCAAGGACTATTTATTTTTACATTTTAAAAAGACAGGTTTATTAGGAATAGGAGAAAAGAGAGGTATCTGTAGAGTCACAGGGGGCCAGGAGAGCTGCCCAAGGATTATTTAGTAGTTACTTTCTGAAAGGGGGGGGGTTCTTTAGCTTATTACTAACTTTATTTTGTATTATGATCAGAGAACATGCTCAATATTGATACTTCAAATTTATTGATCCTTTCTTTGTGCTTTAACGTGGTCTGTTTCTGTAATTGTTAAGTATAAGCATTAGGTATATCTTTATCAAGCTTCAAACTATCGTTCAGATCTTCTTATAAATATGTGCTTATGGCAAACATATCAATGGTATGTCCTTCTTTGTCTTTTGTGTTCTTAAGTTTTGTTATCTATCAGGATGGCTATTCTAGCTCTCTGGGCTTTTATCAGTCTGTTGTTATCTTGCCTTCATCCTCTTCTTTTCAACATTTCTAATTTTTTTTGTTTTTAATTTTTAAAATATTTATTTAGTAGAAGAACTGGGGTGTAGGCTAGAGGTGTGGGGGGTGAGAATATTCACCAGAGACAGAGTGGGGAGAACAGGTGGATTTACTCAAAAACTCTGCTAAGGAAAGCATCAGGCGAGATAGAAAAGGTCTGCTGCGCCATGTGGGTTAGCTCCCTGCCTGGGGATCAAACTCAGGCCACGGTGGTGATAACACTGAGATTTAACACCTTGGTCACCAGGGAGCACCCCCCCCAATTTTTATGTTTTGTATATGTGTGTATACCATTGGACCTTTCCTTTATCCAGTGAGGATCTCTGTGTTTACAGTATTTTTCTGTTCTTTCTTTTCTACCATCATACTGATACCAATTTTCTTTGGGTCCTTTTTAATCTCTTGCTCTGATTTTACATTCTAACATTATTTCCTTGTTGTATTTATTTGAAATTTTTCATCTGGGCCTCCCTGGTGGCACAAGGGGTAAAGTCTCAGCACTGTGAAGTTATCTGCAGACTCTGCAGCATGAGTTCGATCCCTGGCCAGGAGCTACCCACATGGCACAGCAGACTCCCCTGTCTCACCTGCTGCTCTCCTCAGCAGTGTATTTCAGTCAGTCTGCCTGTTCTGCTCTCCACTCTGTCTCTGGTAAATCCTCTCACCCCCCTGCACCTCTGGCCTGCACCCCAGTTCTTGTATGCATGAATAAATCTTTAAAAAAATAAAAATTTTTCAGCTGTCTGTGATTCTTTAGTAGTTACTTCTTTCATCAAGTCAGTGTTTCTGCTTCAGATATTATATATTACTGATTGGGGCAGCCAGCTGCCAATGTGGTACCCAATGATCCCTGCCTCCTGCTATTCATACTCTGTGTCATTCCTTCCAAGTTGTGCTAGGGTTGGTCTGTGTGACCAAGAAAATACAACAGAACCAATGGCTTGTCATTTCTGAGGGTAAGCTGTAATAGACACTGTGGTCCTGACTTGGTCACGGTCTCTTGCCTGCTTGCTGGGACTGTGGTGTAAGGCTCTCCACACAGAGGCTCCAGTGGTGAGAAACCCAAGCCTCCTGCTAACAGCTCTGTGAATGTGCCATGCTGGGTCCTTCAGCCAGGTCATGCTTTCAGCCGACTGCAGTCCTTGTCCACAACTTGACTGGAACCTCAGGGGAGATGGAGATCAAACCACCTGGTTAAGCTGCTCCCAGTTTCTTGACCCCCAGAAAGGTAATAGACATGGGTTGTTTTAAGCTGCTGACTTGGGGTCATTTTTTACATGGTAATAGATTACTAATACATCCAGTTAATTTTTATCTGGAGGTAGTTATACTACTCTGGTATCTAGTTATTTTGGTAGTGAATCAATCCCCTGATGTGAGCTGCTGTCCTGGCTGGTAAGACATATTGAGGAAGGCTGAAGGCCAGACTCGACTCTGCTCTGTCACCTGGAGTTCAAGGGCTAAAGGGATGTTTGGGGAGGCGAGCCAGTGGTTAGACAGTCTAGGCACCATAAAAGCAGAGACATTACTCCCTTTTGCTATTGCACCACCTGACAATTCCTCTGGTAGAGGTTTCATCTTTAACCTCCTAGGTGTCACCACCAGCCCTGGTGTCTGGAGGGAAGAGGTGGAGGACTGATTGCCATTGACTGCTCATTTCCTCCCCTCATACTGCCCCACCGGACACCTGTACCAGTGCTTTAGGTTTCTGCAGGGAGGGGGCAGACAAGGACCTCCCCAAGGCAACACACGGGACAGGCAGAACTTAAATCACTAACTGCCTCTTATTTGCGGTCTCCAGTCTGTTGTTAAAAACATACCAGTTAAACACAGTCTTCCATGTCCCCACAGGTCTCTCATAGCTGTGTGAAATTTCTGGAATTCATGTTTCCCTCTAGTTTCTCCAGGTTTGCTCTGGGCAAGGGAATCAGCAGCTTGTGCTGTCTGTCATCTTGGCAGAAACCAGGAGCCCCCAGAATCCTCTGGACATAGAGGTTTCTGCTCTTCAGGCTAGTTGAGCCTCCTATTCAGCTACGACCCCTCTGACCCTCAGAAGTCCCAGCTGCTACACACAGAACTGACTTGTCTGACCCTGCAAACAGTGAGCTGATTAATCATGGAATGTACCCATTGAGTGGCAGCTGATTACTGACAAAAGAGACAGCTCAGCTCCTCAGAGGGCCAGATACCTCCAAATCTTGTATGGCCCTCCCGGGAAGACATCAAGTCCTTTAGCCACACAATGTACTTATTGGACCCACAGTTGTGGAGAGCCCTAGACATGGATGGGCACAGGGACAGAGTCCCACACTGAGGACTGGTCAGTTTTTCCCCTTCACTGCTGGGGGTGATGGAAGCCTTTTAAGGGCGATCTCCAGTTTTATATGGTGTTCTTGGAAGAGACAGCCTGATCTGCCTCATTTCTGCCAGCAGGGCCTAGTGCAGCACTTCTGGCCAGAACCTGAAAGGCCAAGGCCAAGGCCTGAGGGCCCCCAGTTGTCTCATCTGCTATGTTGGTGGAGGATGGTCTCTGGCCCATGAGAGAATCTGCCTCTGAGAGGGTAAATGGGAGAAAGGACCTTTTTTGATCAATAACTTTTAAATAAGTAGGTGACATATTTTATGGCCTGAGCTTTATCAATGATTGATTTGTTTGTCCCATGAGCTGAAAACCCAGTTTAGGGCTCAGAGCCCCAGACATGGCAAGGCTCCACAGTACCTCAAGCTGGCCCCAAACCAAGTGACAAGAGCCTTTGACTCCTGCCCAGGACTGCCAGCATTAGGCTCTAAGACTCACAGGAAAGGGTCTGGTTTCTAGAATCAGTGACAGGTGGTGGCTGGCTCCGTGTTCCTAAGTAGCCTGTGCTTTCCAGTCTTTGGAATGACACTTGCCCTTTTTGGATCAGGACCACTCTCTCTTATTCCTCATTCAGAGGCCTGTCCTGAAAACGCATTCACAGCCCTAATTCAGATGCTTACAGGCCTACAGATGCACCAGAAAACAGCCTCAGGTCTTCTTCCAGCCGTCCTGGACCTGGGCTCACCTGCTCGAACCCAGTCTCAGCATCTGCTCTCCCACCAAAGGGGAAGCAGGAACCACCCTCCACTAAGCCGAGTACTTCGGCTCCCTCAGGTAAAGATTCCCAGTCCCTGCGGAGTCCAGCTACAACAAAACCCAGGGAGGCGGCAGAGAAATACACAGACCACAGTGACCTTCATGTGTGCAAAGTACAGTTGTTAAAAACAAAATAATAAAAACAGAAAAGAGGCCGTGGCCTCTGTGGGGCAGTGCTAAAGCAGAGCCCCCTATTCTCAGACCTGGGGAAGAGGGCCCCATGCCTGGACAGGTCTAGGGTTGGCAGGCAAGGAGTGGGATCTCATATGTAGGCCCTCACGGTAAAGAACTGGTGGGGCTCCTGGGCTGGAGGGAACCTGATCAAGATGGAGCTGTGGCCTCAGCCCCCTCCTCTGAATCCCACACCTCTGACTGCAGATAATCAGCAAAGAGTGCCTTGGCGCGGCGGAGGACGCGCCCCAGGTGGTGTTTTCGCACCAGACGGTCAAAGTGCATGGCCAACTCATTGTAATCCAGCCCGTTGCGCATGATGTGGTCACGGTGCTCCAGCAGGATGGCCAGGCAGAGGAAGAGCATGAATGGGTTTCCCCGGCCAAACTCTTGGGGTGGGGGCAGGCCCAGTGGGGGTGGAGGTGGCAGGGACTTCCCAGGGTCTTGTGGGGAGCTCACCTCTGGCATCAAAGGAGATCCAGCAGCCACATCGCCAGCAGGAGAGGCCTCCTGGGTGGATGGCGGAGAGGAGGAGGATGGGGAGTCAGGGCGGGAAGAGGAGGAGAGCAGTGGGTCTGGGGAGTTCAGCAGGGGCTCAGAGAGGGACTTGGAGCTAATGAGGGCAGCTGGGTGGGGCAGCTGGACCAGTGAGTCCCTCCTGGGGCCTGTGTTATCCCTGAGTTGCTGGAGGTCATCCAGGCTGGCTTGTCGCAGGAGACGCCCCCCGCCACCAGGCCCCTGGCTGCTCGTGGCCAAGTGATCAACAGCATCTTCGAAGGCGCTGCTGCCTCCACCGGCAGGCCGCAGCATGTGCCTTTGTCGCACTGGCCGCCCCCTGTGGCCACCGAAGCCAGCGTCTGCCACTTGGATGGGTGGTCCCACGAGCTCTACCTCGTGTTCAGGAGGATCAGGGGGCAGCGAACTCCAGGTGACCTCAAGCATGCGGAGGGCATCGTCAAAGGCAAACTCGCGCTTGAGCTCGAGCAGCAGCCAGCGGTAACAGAAGAAGAGGTCGTCAGCACCGGCTTCTTGTAGGTACTGGTAGAAGTCAGGGTCGGCATGTCGCAGCAGCAGCTTGAGGTGGGCAAACTTGGTGGCCATGGCGCGGCCATCGGGATGGAAGTTTGCGGCCAGGCGCTTCATGATGCCACAGAAGCAGACGAAGGCATGGCCTTCGTGGTCCATGACGGCGAGGATGGGCGAGGCCAGGTCGCTCATGCCCTGGCAGTAGGACACCTGGGGGTGGGTAACAGCATAGGTGGTGAGCAGGTCGTGCAGTGCCCGCAGGTGCGGGCCATCCTCAGGCCCGGCATAGTAGGGGTGGGCCCGGTCGGTCCGCAGCACGTCCTTGAGGACTGTGCTGCGGATGAATTCCAGGTCCTCAGGGCTTGCTCGCTGTGCCCACTCGCTCTTCAGCTGTTCATACTCGCGGCTCTTGCGTTTCATGTAGTCCATCCGCTCGCGACCTGTCAGGCCATCTGGGTATACATTCAGCAGGTACCGCCACACCACCTGCCCGGGGGGGAGGGGGAAAGGACCAGACCGAGGGTCTACACATGTGCCATGGACTCCAGTGTATCTGTCTCCCCCAACTCACCTGCTGTGGGTCTCGGTCCTCCTTTGGGAGCGTCTGCCTTCCCATTTCTGACTCCTAGCCCCCACCAAAGGAGAACTGGCTGCTCTGGTATCTCTTTATGCCGTCCCATGACACTGTGGTCTCTGCGCGTCTCCTGAGCTAGTGGTGACAGCAGGAGCGATGGCTCCAACACGTGACAGAGGAGTCTCACCTTTCTCAGGGAGGGCTCAACACCCCCGTGATAGATACGCAGGCGCAACTCGTCTGGGCGGGAGAGCTGGCCCTCGTGGTCCAGGTAGGTGTGAAACTCAGCATCGCTCAAGGGGGGCTTGAAGGGCTTGAGATCTTCCCCATAGGACCAGCTCAGCACCTGTTGGACCTTAGACAAGGTGCGGCCGACCTGTGATGGAGGGAGGGAGAGGCTATCTATCAGTTGGGTGGGCGAGGGGCAGATGCCAGCCAGTATGCTCAGAATCTTGGGTGTCAGGTAGGCCCTGCCCCCCAGCCACAGCTGCACCCCAGGAGTCCCTGACACCACCTGAGAGAGGATGGACTGTGTGATGGGCAGAGCAGCTGTTGTCAATGATGACCGTTTCTCAGCCAGCAGCACATCGGAGCCAATGACATCCTTGGGGCTGATTATGTCCCAGTCTTCCAGCAGCGGGCCTGGGCACACAGAGTGACACAATATGATAATGGGGCTGAGAACCCCAGCCCTTGGGGCCAGGTTCCTCTCCTACTGAAGCCAGGTCCCCCACAGGGCAATGGACCACTCCCATTGCCTCTTCCCAGGTCATCCAAAATCATGCCATGGTCTCACAAAATGCTACGCAGACTAATATTTTAACAATATAAGGCACTATTTACTGAGTAGTTACTATGTCCCTGGCACAGTGACAAGGACTGAACCTTTGCAAATCTTTTTAAAAAAGATTTATTTTTACTTATTTATGCATACAAGAACTGGGGTGCAGGCCAAGATTCTCCAGGAAGGAAATGACAGGGCTGGGATCTGAACCTCTTTTACCTCCTTCTAGAGCCCAGATAGAGTTTAGGAAAAGTGTCTGTGGACAAGGTATATCATGTATGTTAGAGGAAATAATGTTGTGCTTGCCTTTATCCACTCTGGCCCTTAGAACACTAGCAGAAGTCTGTCCTCTCTCTCTCTTCTTTACTACCCCTTGCATTTATTCAAATGTGATGTGGTGGCCAAAGAAGAGTGGTCACCTGAAGGTAAGCTCAAGACAGTTTTAAGAGTGGTCAACCTTGGTGCCAGAGCTGCTAAGTCAATAGCAGTGTCGGCTTTCCAACTCTACTGTATGAAACAAATCAGGGTTGACTTAAGCCACTGCCACTGACAGGCAAATTCCACACCAGCATTTCCATGGAGCCCAGTGCACTTTCTCCTGCAGAGCTGAGGGGGAAGCAAGGTCACATTGGATGTCACTGTCTCTCTCTGGAGGGCTCACAGGGCACTGCAAATTTAAGGGGTCCAAAAGGGAAGCCAAGATCTGCTCTAGACCCTATCTCCTCCACTGCTCCTCAGTGAGTGAACAGCATCTCTGTCTGTTCAGTGGCTTAAGCCAGAAATCTGAGAGATGTCCTTGCTGCCTCTCACGCTCTCAACCTCCAGGACAGAAGTCCTGTGGCTTCTGCTTGCAGAACAGACTTCAACTTCACCTCTCCCCTCTGCCTGGTCCCTCATCTGAGCCACCACGCCTCTCACCTGAAACTCTCTCTTAACCAGCCCCTGCTTCCTCTTTGCCCCTCCCTACTTTCTCCCAACAGCTGCCAGAGTGGTCCTTCTAAAACATTAGTCAGGGCATTAAAATACTTAACAGGTAAAATGAAGGTCACACTACCAAAAGTCAAATTAAGGGTCTGAAAGAACAAACAAGGCACATGATTAAAGCTTGATGATTTGGGGGGAGGAAAGGGGTCAGGGGAATACAGCAGTATTATATAGGTATGAAGGAAAATGTCCCTGGGATGAAGAAGCAGCTCCTCTAGTCTTAGATAGGATCCATTAACAAACAGCCTATCCAACAGGCCTCCCTAGTCACATGCTGGTAAAATGCCCAACTTCTAGGACTGAAGAAAAACCCCTGCCAGCCTCTAGACACAAAGACCAGGCTGCTCACAACAGGGAGATGGCCAAACTGGCAATGGAATTCTGTTTCACAACTCTGGGAGCAAGAAGACCATGCATTTCTGGCTCCTACAGAGCACAGAGAAGAAAGTTCTGGGATGCAAGGGCCTGCAGCAGCCAAGACAGTATGCACCATGAGTGTCAGAGAAAGACATTTTTCATCATTAGAGTACATCTGCCCCATGCAGCTTGCTGGAGGAGAAAAAAAGATGCTCCCTAAGCAAATGACCACAGTGGCTCAAGGTGGAGGAAGGCAACAGGAAAGACAAATGGTGACAGGTCCCAAGTTTTTAATCTATTTAGTTAAACAAAATGACAAAGATCATTTAAAAAAGAATAAAAAATAAAAAACAAAAAAAATGACAAAGATACTGTCATAGGGAGTTTGGAATATTAAGTATTACATCAGGATTCCTGAAACATAAGCAGCTTACTGTAAAGAAAAGATGCTGATAGCCTGGAATTGAAATAGGAAAAAAAAACATCAAGGAAAACCCAGAAGTTAAGATGTGGAAATGTCACAAAGTTTTCATTTTAAGGACAAGGGAGGGTGGAAGAGACAGAAGGGAAAGAGTAATTTAAAGAGTTCACTGCATAAAAAGTATAAATCATGCTGTGGGGTTTTAATGAGAGACACACCTAAAACTAGGTGACCCAGAAAAGTTGAAAACGGAATAACCAGGCAGCTCTCATCCTGTATCTACGCAGGCGTCTCTTTTAACAGTCCTTTTCCTTTGAAAAGCAGCAGCAGCAGCAGCTCTCTGTCCACCTGTGTCTATGCAGATGCCTCCTTTCCCCCCCCTTTTTTAGTTAACCTGTCCTTTGAAAATTTAAAATATAAAACAACAAAAAAACTGAATAAACCGAAAGGTATACATGGCAAACAACCCAAGAGAAAGCAAGAGCAGCAAAGCAAATGTCAGAAAAAGCACTGTTCAAGGCCAAAAATGCTACAGGAAAAGGGAGACATGATATGTCAATTTTAAGAAGAACTAACTCAGTAATAAAATGGACGATGGATTTTACAAGCACAAACTCCTCTTGCGGTAAATCTGAACTGATACAACACTATATATAGGCTTTATATAATCTACTAAGTATGAATGCGCCCCATCTCCCTAAAGAAATATCCAAGGGTTTCATTATAGGGTGCTGCCCCTGATCCTGCTTGTCACAATATTTAATATATGTGACACATACTACATTTCCTGACCATAGAATTGTCAAACCTCCCAAACCTTAAATTGAGAGATAGATTCTGTTCCATGCCAATCAGATGTCTAGAGGGTTTTCCCCTGGAATTGGAAAAAATTATTCAAGGTTCACATGAAAGAATTCACATTTAAGAATAGTTCAGACAGGGCCTCCCCTGTGGTGCAGTGGTTGAGCACTGGGTTGCGAAGCTGCCCGCAGCCTCTGCAGCGCAGGTTTGATCCCCGGCTGCCAGCGAGGGTCCCACATGGCGCGCAGACCTCTCCTGCCGCCCACTGCTCCCCTCAGCAGTGTATTTTGTCAGTCTGGCTGTTCTGCTCTCCGCTCTGGCTCTGGTGAATTCTCTCACCCTCCCGCGCTTCTGACTGTACCCAGTGCTTGCATAAATAAATAAATAAATAAATAAATAAATAAATAAATAAACAAATAAATAAATAAATCTAAAAAAGAAAAAAGAATACCCTTAAATTAAAAAAAAAAAAAGAATAGTTAAGACAAAGAAGAGTTAAAAAAAAAGGATACTGGGACAATGGCAAAGTTTGCCTTATTAAAATTTACCAGAAAGCCACTGTGGATAAAGTATGGTGTTAGCATAGCAATAGACAAATAGAGCCAATTGATGGAATGTAATAAAAAGCCCAGAAATAAATCCGAATGTATGTGGAAATTTAACATATGACAAAAGTGGCATTTCAAATCAGTGTAGAAAAGGTGGCTATTCAGGCTCACAAGGAAAAAACGGGAGAAAGCACAAATAAATAGGATCATTAACAAAAGAGGAGAAATTACGACACAGCAGAAATCAAAAGAATAATCAGAGATTACTATGAACAGTTATATGCAAACAAGTTCAACAATCTAGAAGAGATGGACAAATTCCTACAACTTTAGTCATCCAAAGCTAGATGAAGAAGAAACAACACCTAAACAGACCAATCAAAACCCTCCTCAAAAAAACAAAAGCCCAGGACCAGACGGCTTTACAAATGAATTCTACCAAGTGTTCAGAAATGAACTAGTGCCTATCCTACATAAACTCTTTCAAACAATTGAGAAGGAAGGGATACTACCAAATACATTTTATGAAGCCAACATTACAGTAATACCAAAACTGAATAAGGACAACACAAAAAAGAAAACTACAGGCCAACCTCTCTAATGAACACTGATGCAAAAATCCTCAATAAAATCTTAGCCAACAGAATCCAACAAAGCATTAAAAAGATAATTCACCATGACCAAGTGGGATTTATTCCAGGGGCACAAGGATGGTTCAACATCTGAAAATCAATGTATGATTTGATCAAACCAATTAATGTAATGCAACATATCAACAGAAAGAAAAATAAAAACCATATGATTGATATCATATCAATAGATGCTGAGAAAGCATTCGACAAAGTTCACCATCCATTTATGATAAAGGCCCTTGAAATTTTGGGGATAAAAGGAACATACCTCAACATAATAAAGGTCATATACAACAAACCCACAGCCAATGTCATTCTCAAGGATGAAAAGCTGAAAGCATTTCCCTTAAGGTCTGGAATAAGGTAAGGATGTCCACTCTCACCACTGCTTTTCTTTTCTTTTCTCTTTTTTCTTTTTTTAAAAAAGACTTATTTTATTTATACAAGAGCTGGGGTACCGGCCAGATGTGCGGGAAGGCGAGAGGATTCACCAGAGACAGAGTGGGGAACAGAACAGGCAGACTGATGAAATACACTGCTGAGGGGAGCAGCAGGCGAGACAGGAGTCCACTCGTCATGTGGGTTGCTCCAAGGCCGGCAGGGATCGAACCGGCACTGCAGAGGTTGTGGACAGCTTCACAGCGCTGTGCTCAACCGCCTGCGCCACCAGGGAGGCCCCTGTTTTTCAATATAATACTGGAAGTCCTAGCCAGAGCAATAAGACAAGAAAAAGGCATACAAGGAATCCAAATAGGGAAAAAAGAAATAAAACTGTCACTATTTGCAGACAATACGATAATATACAGAAAACCCCAAAAACTCCACACAAAAAAAACAAACTAATCAAAATAATCAACCAGTTTAGTAAAGTAGCAGGATACAAAATCAACACACAGGGGCCTCCCTGGTGGTGCAAAGGGTTAAGACACAGCACTATGAAGCTATCCATAACCACTGCAGCAGAAGTTGGATCCCGTTCCAGGGAGGTGATCCACATGGCACAGCAGACCTCTCCTGTTTCACCCGCTGCTCCCCTAAGCAGTGTATTCAGTCCATCTGCCTGCTCTGCTCCTCACTTTGTCTTTGGTGAATCCTCTCACCTTGATCCTGCATCTCTGGCCTGCACCCCAACTCTTGTACACATAAATGAACCTTAGAGAAATTGTTAGGGGGAAAAGGATGTCCTAAAGCTAATTCCATACAGGCTTTGTGGACTCCACCCCCCACTCCAGACCAAAGCCAAAAGACACTGGGAACTCCAAATCCCATCATCACCAAAGGGAAGGTTGCTAGAACCTGAGGGTGGGGTTAAGCAGCCAGGTTTGGTAAAACCAGACATGTGGGCTTTGGAGAGGATCCCCCATTTTGGCTCTCTGCCAGCTCACAGCATTTGGCCAGCTCGGAGAGTGCCTTTGGCTTTCCAGGTCAGAGGATCAGGTAGGACGCATTAAAGACTTTATTTCCCTATTTTCTCCCTGAGTTGTACATTTCCTTAATTCCCTTTCCCTTGTAAATAAACCTTTTATTAACCTTTTGTGTGTGCCTGTAGTGGAGTATTAATAAGTCCCTTTTAAGCACGCGGGTGAGGACCGACAGCCAGGCAACCCATTTTATATCGGGGTTGCTCCGTAACAAAATCAACAAATATCAGTAGCCTTCTTATATACACAAATATCAGTAGCCTTCTTATATACAAACAATCAATCTGAAGAAGAAATCAAGAAAATCATCCCTTTTATAATTGAAACAAAAAAGATCAAATACTTGGGAATAAACCTAAAAAAAACAGGTGAAGGACCTATACAAAGAAAATTATAAAACATTGTTAAATGAAATAGAAGAAGACACAAAGAAATGGAAAGTCATCCCCTGCTCATGGATTGGAAGAATTAACATTATTATTATTATTTTTTAAATAGAGGCATGTTTTATTTATTTATTTGTTTGTTTGTTTGTTTGTTTATACAAGCACTGGGTACAGTCAGAAGTGCGGGAGGGTGAGAGAATTCACCAGAGCCAGAGCGGGGAGCAGAGCAGGCAGAAGGTCAGAAGTACACTGCTGAGGGGAGCAGCGGCTACGCGCCATGTGGGACCCTCCTCCGGTGGCCGGGGAGCAGCTGGGGATCGAACCAGCGCCACAGAGGCCGCTGGCGGCTTAGCAACCCAGCGCTCAACCGCTGCGCCACCGGGGAGGCCCAAGAATTAACATTATTAAAGTGGCCATCCTACCAAAAGCAATTTACAGATTTAATGCTATTCCAATAAAAATTTCAATGATATTCTTCAAAGCAATAGAATATTGATGAAATTCATAAGGAACCACAAAAAACTTCAAATAGCCAAAGATCTCCTGACTAAAAAAATGGGAAAGGAGGTATCACATTCCCAGATTTCAAACTATACTATAAAGCCATAATAATTAAAAACAGTATGGTACTGGAACAAAAACAGACACACAGACCAATGGAATAGAATAGCAAACGCATATATGGACAACTAATCTTTGACAAAGGAGCAAAGACTATGCAATGGAACAAGAACAGTTAGTTCAATAAATGGTGCTGGGAAAACTGGGTTGCTACATGCAAAAAAATGAAGCTAGATTACTACCTCACACCATGCACAAAAACCAACTCAAAATGGATTGAAGAATTAGACATAAGACCTGAAGCCATAAAATACATAGAAGAAAACATAGGCAAAACACTACATGGCATATATCTCAGTAACATCTTTATTATTATTATTTTTTTTTGCAGTGCCCTTGCAGATCCAAAGCTTCATCTGTGCGGTCCCTTGGCAAAGGTTCCAACACCATGTGCTTTGGCCAAGAGGCTCTTTTTTTTTTTTTTTTAAATTTTATTGTTATATTCCCCATACAATTGCAGCCCCCCCCCCATTCTGACCCCAATCCCTCCCCTCCCGCCCCCGCCCCCCTAAAAGTATCTCTGGTTCATAGTTTTTTGTTGATTTTGATTTTCACTTTCTTATAGTTATTCATTTTCCTGGTCCCTTATTTAAGTTTTCTAGATTCCTGCTATGAGTGAGACCATCCGGTATTTTTCTTTTTCTTTTTGGCTTATTTCGCTGAGCATGATCCCTTCCAGCGCCATCCATGTTGCTGCAAATTGCATGTGTTTATCTTTTTTGAATGCTGAGTAATATTCCATGGTATATATGGACCACATCTTCTTGATCCAGTCATCTATTTTTGGGCATTTGGGTTGTTTCCAAAGCTTAGCTATTGTAAACAGTGCTGCTATAAACATAGGGGTGCAGGTGCTCAGTAACATCTTTAAAGACACATCACCTAAAGCAAAGATAGTGAAGGAAAGTATGAACAGCTGGGACTACATCAAATTAAAGAGCTTCTGTAGCGCAAAAGAGACATTAACCAAAACAAAGAGACACACCACTGATTTGAGAAATTTTTTGCACATGATACTACTGACAAGGGACTGATCACACAGATCTACAAAGAACTCACATGACTCAACAAAAACAAAGTAAACAATCCAGTCAAAAAGTGGGCAGAAGAGCTAAAAAGACACTTCTTCAAAGAGGAAATGCAAATAACCAACAGGCTTATGAAAAAATGTTCAATATCTCTTGTAATCAGGGAAATGCAAATCAAAATCACAATGAGATACCACCTTATGCCAGTGAGAATGGCACATATTAAAAAAACTAGCAACAACAAATGTTGGGAAGACTGTGGAGGAAAAGGAACTCTCCTTTACGGCTGGTGGGAGTGCAAACTGGTCCAACCACTATGGAAAGCTGTGTGGAGGTTCCTCAAACTACTAAAAATAAAGCTTCCATAGGATCCAGCAATTCCACTCCTAGGGAATCTACCCAAAGGACACAAAAACATTAATTCAAAAGGACACCTGTACCCCTATGTTTATTGCAGCACTATTTACAATAGGTAAGCTATGGAAACAACCCAAATGCCCCAAAACAGATGACTGGATCACGAAGATGTGGAATATATATACAATGGAATATTATTCAGCAATCAAAAAAGATAAACTCATGTCATTCACAGCAACATCAATGGAGCTGGAAGGGATTATGCTCAGTGAAATAAGTCAGAAAAAAATATTGGATGATTTTACTTATAGGAGGAATGTAGAGGAAACAAATAAGGGATTGGGGGGAAATCATAATAAATTAAAAATCAAAATCAACAGGCAACTATAAATCAGAGACATTTTGCAGGGGAGGAGGAGGGTGATGGATCAAAACGGGTAGGAAGAGCGCAAGGGACTATGGTGATGGGACACGGGTGAACTGGTGGTGGGAATTCCACAGGGACTACATCTGAGAGGAGAAAGCATACATTGTACAAGAATGATGTAAAATGTATATAAAAAAATTAAAAATTTAAAAAGAGAAGTTGGCTATTTAATAAATGATTGATGATTTAAAAATGATTAAATAAATTTATGAAACTTATTATGACCTAATAAATTATGACATTATTTGATAAAGTATTTAATAAATAATTGACTTGTCATTTTTTAAAAAGCTAGGTTTACTTATCACAGTGTTGATAGGGTATTTATATGTAAAAAAGAAAATAATAGGGCCTCCCTGGTGGTGCAAGGGGTTAAATACAACACTGTGAAGCTATTCACAGCCTCTGCAGCATGAGTTCCATCCCTCTGCTGGCCAGCCCCGCACCTCTGGCCTGTACCCCAGTTCTTGTATGCATAAATAAATATTTTTTTTAAAAAAAGAAAATAATAAGCCTATTAGAAGAAAATCGAGGAGAATATTTGTATAAGCTTATAGCTGGGGATAATATTCCAAAGTAATAGGAGAAACTCAGAAATCATAAAAGAGAGCTGTAAGTGTAAGATGGCACACACATTATAATTGTTGATAGGCAAAAAAAGACATCACACATAAAGCCATCAGACAAAAGATAAACTGGGAAAACATATTTGCAGAACATATGACAATAGAGGACTCATATCACAAATGGACAAATTGGTCAAAAGTATAGACTTGGTAATTTTTCTATCACAGAAGTGATAGAAACGGGCTTCTTCCCCAAAGAGGGGCTGGGCCATCCTAATGGTCACAGCAAGGGGATGACTGGGACAAGAATGCCATAAATAATATCTGTAATAACAGCTCCATCTATCAGAGACTTACTTATCAATGTGTAATATCATACCATTTATGTCAAACACATACCATTGGTGTACATATATAAATAGGAATACACCTGAGTATCTCCATATGTGGATAAATAAAATACATGCAAGTTTATACATCAAACTGATCAAACTGATTTTCTTGAGGCAAAAGGGTAGGGGATTAAGATTAGCTATAGTGGTTATGGGAAATTTTTGCATTATTTGAAATGTTTTATTTCTGGATAATTAAAAATGAGTTTCTTTAGACTTTCACATGATGGAGAGGTTGAAGATGAAGACAATGAGGATGAAGAAAAGGAAGAAAGCAGGAAAGGTGAAGAGAAGAGAGAAACATGATAATGGAGAAGATGATTAGGATCCAAACTTCAAAAAAAGAACTGTTCAGTATTTGTGGGATGGCTGAGGCTCAGATAGACTTGGCAGCTATTTATTTTTCAAAGGTAGCTATGATACAAACACCAGGACACTCATCCACCCAAAGAGCCAAAGAATAGTTCCTGTGACATTTAGTCCCTGTTGGAAATCTGCCACCAAGTTTGGGGACTTCACCCCAACCAAATTGTAAGTCTTGCTAGCCTTTTGTCTAATAGTCTAGCTGTAGCTGGCCAGCCGTGACTGGTAAGCCAACCATCTGTGGCTACCAGTTATACCTAGATTGTAACAGCAGTTTTTATTTTCTTACAACAAAGAAGCTTTGTAAATAAAACTTAACACTTAAAAAAGATAAATAATAAAAACTAGTTTTTTTTTAGTAAATGTAACTCCCATCAAAGCCAATTAAACTCCCATCAGGAGTTTAATGGAATGACAAACTAATCCTATTGAATGAAAATAACAGTGTAATGAAGATTCATGAAAAAATCTGGAAAAGGAAAATATTAAAACATACCGCAAAGTTATGTGATTAAAGCAAGATGGAACTGGCTTAGGATTTAGCAGCAATCAATGTAAAAGGATGAAGAATTCCAAAACAAACCTGAGTATATGTAGGAATTTGGTAAATAAGATGGCAGTGGGAAAAGAATGGACCCAGCAATAACTGGAAAGCTATTCTCCCTTTAAGAAGATAACTTTTACAGCTTCCCTGGTGGTGCAAGGCGTTAAGCACAGCACTATGAAGCTATCCACAGCCTCTGCAGCATGAGTTTGATCCCCGGCCAGCCAGGGAGCCACCCACATGGCGCAGCAGACCTCTCCTGACTCGCCTGCTGCTCCCCTCAGCAGTGTATTTCAGTAGAACTGCCTGTTCTGCTCCCCACTCTGTCTATGGTGAATCCTCTCACCCTCCACACCTCTGGCCTGTACTCCAGTTCTTGTATGCATAAATAAATAAATCTTTAAAAAAAAAGTTAACTTTTAGAAATGTCTTTTTACCAAACTAATGGGTGTCTATCTCTGCTTTATTTGTGTTCCTGTCAGTTCTTATGCAGTTAGGGTTTTCTTCACATGTCTATTAGCCAAGCAGATTTGATTTCTTTCTTTTTTAAAAAAAAAGATTTTTTTTTATTTATGCATATAAGAACTGGGGTTTAGGTCAGAGGTGCAGGGTGGGGAGGGGCGAGAGGATTCACCAGAGACAGAGTGGGGAGCAGAACAGGCAGAATGACTGCTGAGGGGAGCAGCGGGCGAGTCAGGAGAGGTCTGCTGCGCCATATGGGTCACCTCCCTGACTGGGGATGGAACTCGTGCTGCAGAGGCTGGTGATAGCTTGATAGTGCTGAGAATTTCACCTGTGCACCACCAGGGAGGACCAGATTTTATTTCTTAACTGAAATAGTGCCACTGTGCCCATTTACAGGTTAGGAAAGAGGTTTGGGAGTTAGTTAAGGGGCTGATCTAAGCATATATGGCTACCCAGGAGCAGAGGTTCCAGGGTCTCTGCCCACTTCTGTCACTCTTTCTCTCTGAATCTTGTTTTTCTCTCTCTCCTTCTTTCCCTCCCTCCAGTCTTCCCTCCTTTGTCTTTCTTCCTGACTATCTCATTTTCTCAAGGTTGCCAGTCTTAACAAGCCCCAACTTTTGTAGAGTCAAATGATTAAGAGCAAGGATTCTGGAGCCAGCTGAGCCACTGCTTGGGTTCAAACCCTGTTCCTCTACTTACTGTCTCATGTGATATGGACAAGTCCTGTCCCCTATGAGCCTCAGTTACCTCATCTATAACATGGGGATAAGGATCATCTCTACCTTATAGGGCTGTTTTCACACTCCAGTGAATAAAACTATACACATACAGGGCCTCCCTGGTGGCGCAAGGGGTTAAGCACCACACTATGAAGCAATCCGCATCCATCCCCAGCTGGCCAGGGTTCAACCCATATGGCGCAGCAGACCCCTCCTGTCTCGCCTACTGCTCCCCTTAGCAGTGTGTTTCAGTCAGTCTACCTGTTCTATTCCCCACTCTGTCTCTGGTGATCCTCTCATCCCCTGCATCTCTGGCCTGTACCCTAGCACTTCTATGCATAAAGAAATAAATCTTTAAAAAAAATTATACATGTACAGTGGCCCCAATGTTATCTACTTATCTATTCTTAGGATAGCAACAAGATGCCTCAATATTCCCAAATGGGCACATGAGTTCCCTGAGTTTGGGAACCATGTCTTCTACTCCCTCTACTCCATGACTTTTCATTTAGATGATTTTCCAATCTACACTAAAGTTAAAAAGAAGAATACACTGAACACTCATTCATCCTTCATCACTTCCCTAGTAACAATTTTGCCACCTTTGCTTCATCTTGCTCTCTCTCTATGTATACCTTTTATATTCTTTTTTTTAAAAGATTTATTTATTTATGCATACAACAGCGGGGGTACAGGCCAGAGGTGTAGGGGGTGAGAGGATTCACCAGAGACAGAATGGGGAACAGAACAGGCAGATCTACTGAAATATACTGCTGAGGGGAGGAGCAGACGAGACAGGTGAGGTCTGCTGCGCCATGTGGGTAACTCCCTCGCTGGCCAGGGATCAAACTGGTGCTGCAGAGGCTGTGGATAGCTTCACAGTGCTGTGCTTAACCCCTTGCGCCACCTGGGAGGCACCACACCTATTATTTTCTTGCTGAATTATTTGCAGATATCATGACATCTATCCTGTAACACTTAAACTGTGTTTTCCCCAAGAAAAAGGATATTATCCATAACTGTGATGCCAGGAAATTTAATGAGCTAGAAAACAAAGAAATGAATGAATACTGCAGTATATAATCATAACATATTATGAGATTATATGCTATAATAGTATATAGAATTACTATAATTGGAGCTTATACTTCTGGAGCATTCACTATGCAGCCATGCACCTTTCCAGGCATTTTACATGAATTCCCCTCACAACAGTCCTAAGATACCATTATCTCTAAGGTGAAGAAATTGAGACACAGAGGGTGATACAGGATCAGGACCTAGGAGACCTGGTTTCCCTAGCCCACTGTGAGGTTGTATATGGTGAATGGTGGAGTCATCCTATGGGGAAAGAGTGGGTCCCAAAGCAGTGTTCCTGCCCCCCACCTCATCCCCAGTGCTGGGTACTCACTATCTTCAGTGGGACGAATGTCTACACGCAGCTGCAGGTAAGGTTTTGAGGCGTTGGCAAAGGCCGTGCTGAGGTCCCAGTCAGACAGGAGTGAGAGGTAAGTTTCCTGCCCCAGCCGATCCCGGCCCAGGTAGCTGATACCAAAGTTCTTCTTTCTGGACAGAGGAGGCATGGCAGCTCTCAGTACTCCTGCCCTGGAGGCCTCAGGGACAGTTTCCAAAAGCAGGGGAAGACAGAAGGTGCTGAAGACAACTTTCTACTATGTGTTGGGAACTGGGTTGCAGTAGACTGCAGCCAGTTCTGCTTCGTTCCATGGAGGAACAGGTACACACCTGCTTGTATCTAGAGGGCACATTAAAAACCTGTAAGATGTTGCTCCCCACATGAGGGGTTGTTGAAGGGCAGGAGTGAGAAGAAAAGCAGCCTCCTTTCTTCTCACTTTTTTTTTAAATGCATTTTCTTACTACATTAAAAATGAAGCAATCTGTATATCTGCTAGTTTTTCTAACACAAATGTTTACACAAAAAGGTCAAAATACAAATAACAATTTGTTTTTCAGATATACCTATGTAACTATGCAAATTATGTCTGTGTGACAACTACTGTGACTTTAAAAGCATCCTAAATACCCATCACTTTTGAATCTGAATTTGTTCATGTACGTGTATTCCTCCAAAATAACCACACCAAAATAACCATCATGCCTGTTTCTGGAAATACCACTTTCATCTATCAGATTGGTAAATTTTCCAGTTTTCTAGTAACAGTGTTTGTGAGGGTATGAGGGAAACAGTCCTTTTATTTGCTGTTAGTGAGACTGTGGATTGGTGAAAACCCATCAGGAGGGCATCTTGGAAATATCCACTAAAATTTAAAAAGCGCACACCCATTAGCCTAGCAATACCACTGCTAGAAATTTATCCTATGACTAGATTTCCTCAAACAGTCCAAGATATACCCAGGTGGTTGTTCATTGTAGGACTATTTATAATAAGCAAACAAACAAAAAAAATCCTACCAAACAATGACAAAAGAGCCAAAGCATCACTGTTGAGGTGGGTGGCCCACTAGCTGGTGCCCAGCACCCATCACTCACCCGTTCAAGTCAAAGGCTCGGATGAGAATGTGCTGTAACACATCCAGCGAGGTGATCTGGGGATCGACGGCGAAAGAGCGGAATTCAGGTGACAAGAAGCTCTCGTATTTCTGGGGAGAGAAGACAGTGGGTAGGCTATGGGGGGGTGTCATGTTATCAGGTTAAAACAGAATGAGTGGTTGGAGGCAAGGTCACAGATGTCACGGGGGCCAGATCAAGGTGGGTATTCTGGGCCCTGGTGAGGACATTAGTGTTTGCTGAGTGAAAGAAGCCATGCCAGGGCTCTGTGCCGGGAGGAGACATGGTCTGAGTTAGGGTTTAACAGGATCTGACTGCTCTGCAAAGAACAGACTGTGAGGGAAGGGAGGCAGCAGTGGTCTAGTGAGGAGGAGGCTACTGCAAAAGTCCAGGCACTCAATCCTGTATCTCCTCAACTCTGGTTGCCAGAGTCACAATATCTAGCCTGGCCCCAATTAAATCAGTCCTCCAAGTGGCAACCAATCTAATCTAGCACATCTATTTGCAACACTCCCCTCCTTAAACCTCTTCAAAGGCAACCTCAGGGTCCCCAGTAAGTGGTCCTATATGACCCTTGCGAGCCTCTATCCAGTCAGCGTTTTTGAACTTCATGCTCTGGTACCACCAAATTGCTAGAAGTTACTTTGAACATACCTTGGCTCTAGGCCTTTGCTTGTGCTGGTCCCATCTGGAATAACCTTCCCATTTTCTCCAACTGGCTCATTCACAATCAAGCATCATTTTTCCCTAAACTTCTAAACCTCTACCTTAGAGCTTGCTCCATTACACTGAAGTGATCTGTTTACTTCTCTCCAGAATCTACCCTCTCCTCATCCTCCTCAGTGCCACCACCCTTGTTAGTCACCTATTACAACAGTTTTCTTACTCAGAATACATACCAAAGGCCTTCCACAATCTGACCCTCTCCAACCTCCTGATTCACCTCCTACCACTCTTCCCCACTCCAGCAATATGGAAAGTTAAGAAAACATGCAAGCTCATTTCCACCTCCCAGCCTTTGCCCTTGCTGTTCTCTCTGCCTAGAACACTCTTCTCCCCATATGCACACAACTGACTCCTTATCCGGGTCTCTGCTCCTTCAACACCTCTCTGGGGAGGTCCGTGTACAACCTTGTCTAAAGAAAACTCCCTAGTTCAGAACCCTTTTCGCTATTTCCTCATGATATTCATCAGGGTCCGAGGCATCTCATTTATTTAGCTGTTCATCTTTGAGATGAGCGTCTCAGGTCATCCAGGGTGGGGACCTGCACAAATGTGCATTGGCAACACATGTTGACTGACTTCAGCACCTCCTTTCTCAGAGGGCAACAGCACCCCTCATTCCTCAAGATCCCACCCCTCAAATTATTAAGGTCCCTCCTTCAAACTTATGTCTCCTCCCCTATCTCCCCACAATCTCCCCTTACCAATCTACAGACCCATTTCCCTCCATTTTCAGACCCTCACCCCAGGCTATATCCCTAAGGCCCCGCGTCCTCAAGCCCTGCGCCCGCATTCCCACGTCCAGCCTCCCCTCCTCCCATCTTTCAGCACTCAAACCTCGCCCCTCAGGTTAACACCCCGCTTCTGGCTCCGCCCTCCATCCTAGGACAGCCTCCGCCTCGCCCTCTGCTGGGAGCCCCTCGGACTGGTGGCCGACCAGCTGGCTGTAAGCCTCACCTTGACTCGGACCCGTACCACCTCTCTCTCCTCCTCTTCGGCCGCCGCCGCCTGGCCTCCCCCGCCAGGTGGGGGCGCTCCGGTGCCGGCTAAGTCCGAGGGCCCAGAGGCCGTCGCCATCCCGCCGCCACCACCTCAGGGTGACGGTTGACACTTGCCCCCTACCCCTGCGCGCACCCCAGAGAACGGGCGCCCGCGGCCCCACCTCGCGCCTGGGCGCAGGCGCAGAGGGCGCCGTGCGACCCTCCCCCCCACTTCACCGCCCCTCCCACATGTCGCGGGATGGAGGTCGCGTTTGCGCATGCGCACAGCACTGTTGTGGGTAACCTCTTCCCCAAAAGCTGGTGTTAGGTCTGGTTGCAGCCAATGTGCTGCCGCCTACTGAGGCCCCGCCTCCCCTCGCCCGAGGTTGTTGGGCAGTCTACTTCCGGATTCACCTAGGTGTGTGTTGAAGTGACAACCTATTCTGAGGAGACAAGTAGGCAGGGAAAAGGAAGCTGTAGCGCGATGACGTCACAACCTTACATCCCGCCCCTAGTCACCACAAGCCTTTGCTGACAGATGATGTCATTGCTTTCAAATGTCAGCGACCCTCGCTCCGAATTGCCCCGCTGAACCAGAAAAAAAAAAAATCCTTTTCCCAGAATCTTTTCAAAAATAATTTAGCATGAACATTCACAGAGCTGTACATTAATGATTTTTACCATTTCTGTTTGCATGTTATAATTGGTTAAATAATTTACCCCAAACAGCCACTGTTAGGCTCTCTGGAGGGCCTTGCTTTTAAAAATTTGCCTTCATCTTATTTAGTATTCACAACACTTTAGGTCAGTCCTATTGTTAAATAGTATGTGTCCAGTAAATATCAGCTGAATGATTGAACATATCTTAGACTCCTTTGACGAGCTTTGAATGCAGAATGCAAAACAGCATTCTCACTTGGTTGGACATCCAGAAGGTTTGGACAAAACAATTCCCTTTACAGATGTAATTTCTGACAAAGGAGTCCTGTAAGATACCTGGATTTCAGCTGTTGTTGCTTTGCTGGATGGCTGCTACCCTTAATGTTAGCTTTTTAGATGGTTGCAGTTCTATTTTGGTATCTTTTTAAATGGTTTGTTGCTTTGACATTATTATTAGGCATCTCTACTTTCTGAAAGGTTGAAAGGGGAATTTTCCTTGAAAGTCAGAAAAGGTTTATTGGCATCTTTCTCTTTCCAATGTGCTAGAGACAAAAACACTTCTTAGGGCACTGCTGGATTTTCTGGTGGAAACAAATTGTTTGAGAGCCTGCTTCTTATCAAAATTATCATAGGGTGGGATGAGCAAAACATTAGCCTGGAGATTGGAGTTTATCCTGAGGGCACTGGAGCACAGATTTTAGATGGGGAAATTATGTGCTCAGATGCTTCTGTCTTGTTTGTGGAGAGAGCCTTGGATGGAAAGATTCTGGAAGCAAGGAGATCAAACAAGAGGTCCTTGCCAATGTTGGGGAGAACGTCTCTTTATTTACTCTTCCATTCAATTAATACAGAGTGTGTGCCAGAGGGGCCTCCCTGGGGGAGCAAGGGATTAAGTCTCAGCACTATGAAGCTATCAGCAGCCACTGAAGCACCGAGTTTGATCACCGGCCACGGAGCTACCCACATGGTGCAGCAGACCTCTCCTGTCTCACCCGCTGCTCCCCTCAGCAGTGTATTTCTGTCGATCTGCCTGTTCTGTTCGCCACTCTCTCTCTCTGGTGAATCCTCTTCCCCTCTCCCCCGCACCTCTGGCCTACACCCCAGCTCTTGTATGCATAAATAAATAAATCTTAAAAAAAAAAAAAACACAAAGTGTAGGGCCTCCCCGGTGGCTCAGCAGTTGAGCGCTGGGTTGTGAAGCTGCCCGCAGCCTCTGCAGCGCCAGTTCGATCCCCGGCTGCCGGGTAAATGTCCCACATGGCACACAGACCTCTCCTGCCGCCCGCTGCTCCCCTCAGCAGTCTGCCTGTTCTGCCCTCCGCTCTGGCTCTAGGGAATTCTCTCACCCTCCCGCGCTTCTGACTGTACCCCAGTGCTTGTACAAATAAATAAATAAATCTTAAAAAAAATTTAAAAAAAAATACAAAGTGTATGCTAGTCTGATATATTAATTCATTTAATCTGTATAAAAACCCCATGAGGTAGGTACTACTATTATTAGCATTTTACAGAAGAAAGCATCGAAGACCAGGTAGAAAAAAGCTAAAGGTCAAGGGTGTAGTAAGTGGCACAAAGAGAAGACTGTGCAATGGATGGAGGTGGGGCTTTTGAGAAGCCGTTCTTGAAAAAGAGCAAGGAGGCCAGCAGGCTATAAGTAAGTGATGAAGTAAGTGATGGATGTGAGGTGAGAAAGTAATATACAGCTTTGGCTTTAACAGTGAGGCATTTCTCAAAAGATGTACTGTAGGCTTGAGCAGGAGCTGGATTTGAACTGAAGCCCTGATCTATACAGGTCACCTGAAGCCACTCCACAATTATTTTCACTTTTATTATTCATGCTTTGTAACCTCAAATTTCCTCAAGTATCCACTTACTTTATGACTGCAGGTCAATGAGGTTAATGATGGAGACCATGAGATGATGATGGGGGTCTATAGGGTGAGGATCTGTGGGGTGAATGATGGGGTTTGTGGGGTGAGCGATAGACTGTGGGGTGAGTGATGGAAGATCACTAGGGTAATTGGGGACCTGTGGAGTGTGATAGGAGTCTGTGAGATGATGGATTCTGCAAGTAAGTTATGGGGAGTTAAAGTTAGTGAAGTAAATGATGGGCAATATATAGTGTGAATGAAAGGCTATTTGTGGGGAGAGTGATAGGCATCTTAGGGGTTAATGATGGATTATGTGGGGTGATTGCTGGTAGGGTTTGTGGGGTGTTTTATTGGGTCTGTGCAGTGAGTGATGGGGGTCTTCGGCGTGCATGTTGGTAGGTCTGTAAAGTTAGTGATGGTGTATCTGTGGGGTGTCTAGTCAGGAGACAAGAGGCTGAGTGATGGGTGTATGCATGGGATGAATGAAGGAATGTCTGTGAGGTGAATGATGAGGCCTGTGTAGTGAATGATGGTTATTGTTATGGACTTAATTTTCCCCCATCTTATATTAAAACCTAACCCCTCAATTTGACTGTATTTGGAGATAAGGCCTTTAAGGAGGTAATGAAGATTTAATGAAGCCATTAAGAGTGGAACCTTAATCAAATAGGACTGGTGTCCTTGTAAGAAAAGAAAGTAATGCCAGGGATAGGGACCCATGGGGAAAAGGCAATCTGTAAGGAAAGAGGCCTCAGGAGAAACTTACCCTAAGGACACCCTGATCTTGGACTTCCAATCTCCGGAACTGTTAGAAAATAATTTCTGCCACGTAGTCTGTGGTATTCTTGATATAGCAGCCCTAATAGAAGACTGTGGAGTCAGTGATGAAGTGTCTGTGAGGTGAGTGATGGGAGTTTGTGGGGTCAGTGATAGGCTTTTTGAGGTCATGGATTGGAGGCCTATCTGATGACCAGGGGGGTCTATGGCTAAGAGAATGGTAGTCTGTGGAATAAGTGAATGATGGAGGGACCTGGGGAGTCAGTCATGGAGTATTTCTAGGGTTAGTAATTAAAGATCTCTCAGTGTTATAGTTAAGGTCTTTTATTTCCTGATTAAAAAACTGTCACCATCACAGACCTTCTAGGTTCTCTTGTATCTTTGTCCCAATGGCCCTGGCAGTAGCTCCACAGAGCTCCTTTCTTCCCTCCTGTCTTTGGCCCACTCATCAGCCTGAGTTTGGCAGATCAATTTGCTCTGTCCATCCAACCTGTGGGAACAGGACTGGACTCTTCTGCAAGTCCCTCATCAGCCAGTGTGCAAGTCTAGTCCATCACTCATTAGTTCTGCTTGCTCTTGGCTTTTCTGGTCTTGGCGTCCAGCATGCTCTGGGCACGAGTGAGCTGCTTTACTGAATCAAGCACAAGGATTCCGGGCACCACCAGCCACAGGGCGTTCAAGAAGACAAAGTAAAACCAGAAGTAGAGTGGATGGCCTAGCTCCCCATGCTGGAATTCGTCACGAAGCTCTGTCAGGAAATAGAGCACATCCCCATAGATCTGACCTGTAGGAGGAAGAAGGGGAATGAGGAAATCCTGTGAAAGACAGAGCTTTTCCAAGTCATTCATGGTCGCAGGGATCAGGATCCCCAAATTCAGACAGCTGAGAATTTCTGAACTCAGGAGCATTCATAGCTCCAGATTTAAGGAAGCTCAAAATCCTCTAGGATTCAATTCTAATTCAAGATAGCTCAGGATTCTGGAACTAAAGAGAACTTATATTTTCACAACTAAAGAAAACAAACAATTTAAGAACCCACGAGGATGAAATGTCATATGACGGACACTCAGACTGTGGATCCTGGAGGATCCAGTAGCTTCCCGCCATCACGGGCCACCTCACATAATCTCCACAGGAGGCTTCATGCTGGAAAAGGAGAAAACCCCGCCTGCTTGAGAACACATGTTCAGAGAATGGCTGCTCCAGAACCTCAGGGGGTTTGTTATTCAATCTGACTCAGCCCTGGATGGGCCCCATTGAGAGAGCCCATCAGCAGGGATGCCTCTATGTCTTGGATCCCCCTTAAGCCCAAAGGGTGCTTTCCTTACCCACAGAGACCACGAGCTGTAGGACAAAGCGGATGGGTTTCTGTCGGAGAAAGGCGATCACCACCATCAGACTCAGTGGTCCCCACAGGCAAGCGGTGATGGACTCCATGCATATCGTAAAGTTGTCATCCCTAAGGGAAAAAGATGGGGGGACACTAGCATCATGGTGCTCTGCTCACAGGGTACCCCATGATAGCTCCCTGACCCACCACTACCCTAAACCAATATAGGTCCCCCTTGACAGAGGCAAACACTTACAGGAGGTATCGGCTGTCTCCCTTGGCGTACTCTTTCCCTGAAGTAGACAAGAGACATCCATTAAGAACAAAGGTAGAGGGGCCTTCCTGGTGGCACAAGGGGTTAAGTCTCAGCACAGTGAAGCCACTATAGCACAAGTTCAATCCCTGGCCAGGGAGCTACCCACATGGTGCAGCAGACCTCTTCTGTCTTGCTCACTTCTCCTCTCAGCAGTGAATTTCAGTCAGTCTTCCTGTTCTGCTCCCCACTCTGTCTCTGGTGAATCCTCTCACCACCACCCCCGCCATACCTCTGGCCTATACCCCCGTTCTTGGATGCATCAATAAAAACAAATCTTGGGGCCTCTCCGGTGGTGCAGCGGTTGAGTGCTGGGCTGCAAAGCTGCCTGAAGCCTCTGCAGCGCCGGTTCGATCCCCGGCCACTGGCGAGAGTCCCACATGGTGCTGCAGACCTCTCCTGCTGTGCTCACTGCTGCCCTCAGCAGTGTACTTCATCAGTCTGCCTGTTCTCTTCCCTGCTCTGGCTCAGGTGAATTCTCTCACCCTCCCGCGCTTCTGACTGTACCCAGTGCTTGTACAAATAAATAAATAAATCTTAAAAAAGAAAAAAGAAAACACATCTTTAAAAAAAAAAAAAAGAATAAAGGCAGGACATGAACTCAGAGTGATGAGAGCCCAGGACCCATGTAAGAAGGCAGATTTTCTAATCTCTCCATGCCTCAGTTTCTTTATCTGAAATGGTACACCCATGTTTGGATTCTAGATGTGTGTATAAATACATATACAAAACAATGTATCTGACACAGTGTTGCTGTGATTGTCTGGTACTCCAAAATGTTTGTGGAATCAAAGCAGGCAGGTGCAGATGATGGTGTGAATGTAACAGTGAGTGAGTAAGAAAGCACAAGCACAAGCATACAGGTGAACAGATAAGTGAAAGGAAGAGGGAACAGAAAATCAATAAGAGACATCACTCAATATAAAAATATGTGGGAGGGGGCCTCCTTGGTGGCGCAAGGGATTAAGATGCAACCTATGAAGCTAGCCGCAGCCACGGCAGCACAAGTTTAATTCCTGGACAGGGAGCTACCCACATGGGGCCGCAGACCTCTCCTGACTCACCCGCTGCTCCCCTGAGCAGTGTATGTCAGTCAATCCTCCTGTTCTGTTCCCCACTTTGTCTCTGGTGAATCCTCTCATCCCCCACAACTCTGGACTGTACCCCAATTCTTGTATGTATAAATAAATAAATCTTTAAAAAAATAGGTGGGAGGCTGGAATAAGTTCTTCAAAAAAGAAAAAAAAAAAAAGGATTTCCAAAGAAGCCCACAAAAGGTGCTCAAACTTTCATTAGTTGTAAAGGAAAAATAAAACCATAATGACATATCACTCACATCCATTAGAAGGACAAAAATTTAGAACCCTCTGACCATACCAAGTGTAGGCAGGGATGAACAAGAACTCCATACACTGCTGGTGGGAACAGAAGATGGTGCAGCCATTTCTGAAAACAGGTTGGCAGTTTATCAAGTGAAACACGCACATACCATACAAACCAGCCATTCCACTCTTCCATGTTTACCCAAGAGAAATGAAAGTGGATGTCCACATAAAGAATTGCATAAGAATTTTCCTAGCACTTTTACTCACTAGGTCAGAAGGATTATTTTTCATAACAGCTAAACATTGGGAGAATATATCCATCAATACTGGACAAGTGAAATAATTCTGTAATATCTATGCTTTGAAAGCTCCGTGACCTCATAAAAAAAGCAAAGTTCAAAAGTGTATATAGCATTGTCCCACTTGTGTAAAAAAGCAAAAATAGGGCCTCCCCGGTGGCGCAGCGGTTGAGCGCTGGGTTGCGAAGCTGCCCGCGGCCTCTGCGGCGCCGGTTCGATCCCTGGCTGCTTCCCGGCCACCAGAGGAGGGTCCCACATGGCGTGCAGAACTCTCCTGCCGCCCGCTGCTCCCCTCAGCAGTGTACTTCGGTCCTTCTGCCTGCTCTGCTCCCTGCTCTGGCTCTGGTGAATTCTCTCACCCTCCCGCGCTTCTGACTGTACCCAGTGCATGTATAAACAAAACAAACAAACAAGCCAGCAAACAAATAAATAAAGCATGCCTCTATAAAAAAAAAAAAGCAAAAATAAAAATGATGATAACAGTAAACAACTGTATGGCATCTTCTACCTGTCAAATCTGTTCTAAGCAATGTACATATATTAATATTATCCCCTTTTTACAATTAAGCAAACTGAGGCTTAAGTGTGTAGTTTATGTATAAATAAAATCCCTGAAGGGAAACATAAGCAATAATTAACACTGGTTAATAATTGGGGAAACTTGGTAGATTTACATTGCATACTACTTTAAATGGTTTGTTTTTTGACCCACATGAATTTATGTGTGACAAGTTAAATTAATTTAAAAAATAAATGAAAAGAAGAATGGGTGGGTGGTTAAATAGCTAGGCCAATCTCTGCCCAGAAAGTTCCCTCCCACACACATCAAAGAACTTGGGACTCACAGAGTTGGGACAAGAAGGCTTGGTCTCCAAGTAGGTCCTCATGGTAGAGTACGAACCAGCCTTCAATCACCATGTGGATGAACCCACAAACTGCAAACCAGCACACAGACAGTCGCCGCCAAGGCCCCAGTGGGACGACTGCAGCTCGACTTGACAACAGCCATGTGGTCACAACTAAGACCCCAGAGGTGGAGAAGAGGCCAGCCAGAATATGCCAGGTGGGGCGGTCATTAGGCACAAAGTTGTCCAGTTTCAGGTGGCGAGGCCAGTATGGGTGCAAGGGGCTGGAGTTGGTGGCCATCTCTTTGTGGACCTGTGGCTGTGTGTGGGTAGTAGAGAAAAAAGGAACAGAAAAACCTAAACAAATAGAAAGCACAGAATGAGATTAAAAAAATAAAATCCAAATAGGTTTTTTTTTAATCACAAGAAATGTTAAGTGGACTAAACTTATCAGTTCATAGACTGACAAAGTTTTAATAGAGTATAATTATATGCGGCTTTAAGAATGTGACTATAAGAGCACGGAAACCCTGAAAGCTTGTCCCCAGCCCTCCTGGAGTCACGAGATGGGGTAATCAAAGGAATCAGACCCATTCCTTGGGGGTCACAGTTTGGTGGGGGGAGACGGTGGAACCGGAGCCAGTCCCTGCTCTGGGGTTCGTGGTCTGCTGGGGGAGACCTAGGGATCCGGCAGGTGTCAGTGCACCGTTTATCTGAAAGCTATTCCCACCCTGCAGTCCTGGAGACTACAGGACAGAAGAGAGGAAACTAATGAGAACTATGACCCTCGGGTTCAGTAATTGGAAAGGCAGACCCTTGTCATAATAGCACATAATGCCTCCAACCTTCAAGAGGGGAGGAAAGTGCAGGGCAGCGGTATTGCGCGGGGCGCCAAAGAGGAAAAGGAATGTCAAATACAGAGACTACCAATCAGAGATAGAACCCTTTGATCCAACTATCCAATGAGAAGGAGGATCTTCTGTTTATCCCCCTAGCCACCCCGCCCCAACAGTGCGGAGGAGGGGGGGCTGTTATGCAGGGCTGTAAGGGTGGTAGGGGTGAGAGAGAAACACACAGAGACAGAGAGCCAGTGAGAGCCGGGGAATGGGAGTGGCAAGCCGAGCGGAGGGTACTCACCCACCAGCGTGGTCACAGCAGGCTCTCTCACCCGGTTCTGGGACTTTCTAAGCGGGATCACAGTCTCTGTAACATCCCTATTTCAGACCCACCACCTCACAGGGCCCACGCCTTAGGGAGGAGGCCAATGGAGGCGCCGGGGAGATGGTCAGTGTCTATCCCAACCAATGGTAGCTCTCTGTGTGCCGCCGGCCCCGCCCTCACGCGTGGTGCCATTTTCGCTGTTGGCTGAGACCAAGTCAGGAGTCTCTGATCAATGAACCGGAAAACGTTAAAGTATTCATCACCCACCTCATTTGCTATCAAATCAGACTGTGTTGTCTCCTCTCACCTTTACCCTCGGTTTCTAGGCGGAGCAATCGATCAGTTCCTGGATCTACCTTCAATCCTAATGTCTTAATGGGCGAGGCAATTGTAAATACGACGGGCAGATCACACCCTACACACCGCACTTCCTCCTTTCCTGATAGCAGCGGTCTTCCTCACCTCTCCGGACTTCAAGTCAGAAGAACCAATCAAAACCCAGGTCCCGCAGCCTCGCCGACCGCCGGCCCGGGAACTCTCAATCTCCCTGAGCCAACTCTAAAGAGCCAATCAGAACTCCGTAACTCTAGGCCAATGGGCACCGAGACCGAGCAATCAGAGTCGGGCTGGACCTCCCATCCAATTAGAACCCACAGTCTTTCTCCTAAGAACAATGAGCACCAATTCTTCCTGTGTCTTGATTTCATTCCTCTCTGTCACAGTTAAAACAATTAATTATAATAGAAAAGATCCCTCAGTTTCGCGGACAGTAGTATTAGGCTCTCCCCACAATCCAACTATCCAATCTGTCTTGGTCCCACTCACACCAAACCTTGACATCATAAATTAACCATGAACCAATCATAACCTGCTCCCCTTCATGGTTTCCAGCTTCCAAACTTTTATCACTTCTATTCCCCGCTGAGCAGTTAAGAAAGAGCCTTTTGGATATTTCCTACTTTTATTTGACAATAACAAACTATATAAAAAAAGGAGAAGAAAGGCGGGGAGGCCCTTGATCTCCCCCTCTTTGCTGCCCCAAGCATCCCCCATCATCCCTAGACTCCAGCAGGGACCACCCCCTTCCCGCCTTGTGGTGGGGTGGGAATTGACAGGCATGGAAGTGTGTGTGTGTGTGTGTGTGTGTGTGTACGCGTGTGTGTGTGTGTGTGTGTGTGTGTGTGTGTGTGGGTGGGTGGGTGTTGGGGTGGGTCAAGGATGGAGAGGGGTCAAGAATTAGAGAGAGGGCCTTCCCTCATCCCCCATCAGAGCTGGCACCCTGAGGAGGGACTTTGAGGGAGTGTGAAGGTCCACAGATGTGCCTCAGCCTATGAGACGGTAGAAGATCCAGCATCCAAAAGTGACCCAGTGACTGGCCCAGCTGAGCTCTGACCACTTGTGGACAGTGTATGCCATGCCATAGCCCTGTGGGAGAGAAAGAGGTGACAGTCCTACTCAGCAAGAACAAAGGTCTCAGGAAAACCCATCCTTTGCTCAACATTCTGGCGGGTTTGGGGGAGGGGGAGGCCAGAAAAGAGACTGGGTACACAGGAGAGGTAAACACATTTAGTCTTTTTTTTCTTTTGTGTTTTCTTCTTCTTTGAAAATCATTTTTTAAAAAAGACAAGGCAATCCTACTTTCTGACCTGTATTCTCCCTGA
Organism: Talpa europaea; assembly: GCF_964194135.1. NCBI lineage: Eukaryota > Metazoa > Chordata > Mammalia > Eulipotyphla > Talpidae > Talpa > Talpa europaea. The sequence continues at coordinate 31,878,829 of NC_140081.1, read as the reverse complement.
TATATACAGAACTCCTAGAAATCGATTTTTTAGAAAGACAAAAATTGGCAAAGGAGGTGGATAAGCCATTCTCAATAAAGGAAAAAATGAATCGCTCTTAAACATAGGAAAAGACACTCAGGCTCATTCATTATCTTCCTCCTATCACACTGGTAAACAGATCCAGGAAGTCTGAGAGGAACTCAGTGGGTGGGGTGACAAGCATGTCTGCACTGCTGGTAGGAAGGCAGAAAGGTAACTTCTCCATTGCCACTGGCAGGACTAGATCCTACAGTTCTGTCTGCATCCTTGCGAATCTACAGGGGTCTGAGGGTATTAGTCCCTGCAGCATGATTTACAATAGGAAAGGACTGGAAATCACCTGGGTGTCCACCTGTAAGGGACAGACTACTGTGACATAGACTTACAGTGGAAAAAAATGAATGAGTACTGTACACTGGTGTGGAAGCTTTTCAAGAATGACTGTGAAAAAGTTGACAGGTAGAAAGAACCGTGTCATTCATGTGTTAGGGTAAAAACTAGGGGGTGGTAATGAAAATATAAATTTTATATTTGCTGGTTGGACTTAAATTTTGGAAGGATATATTTTGAAAAATGAATAAAAGTGGTTACCTGTAAGGAAGCATGGGGTAGTTGGGAGAATTAAGACTTTCTCCTGAATATCTTGAATACAGTTTGATTTTTAAACTATGTGAAAGGCATTAGGTATTTTTAAACATTTTAATAAAAATAAAATAAAACAAAAGCTTTATTTAAAAGAAGTAAAACCCAGATTTTGCACACTCAGCCTGAAGAAAAATTAAAAATTGTTTTCATGACAAAAATCATATAAAGTGGGGCTTCTTTTTGGTGTAATTGAAAGCTATTGAATTGTACACATTAAATGGGTGAATTGTATGGTATATGAATTATATTCCAACGTGGATGTTAAAATAAGAATGATCACTCTTGTTCTAAATGTATACAAAGGAGAAAACTTTCTATGCTAAAAAAAAAAGAAAATGAAAATGAAAGGCTTTGATAAATACTTAACAAAACATGTACAGGATGTGTATGCTAAAAATTGCAAAATGCTCAAAAAAATCCAGCAAACATAAATAAATGGAGAGAGACACACACAAAAACACAAACCAAAAAAAAACCCCAAAAATAATACAAAGTTTTATTTCAACTAAAAATTTAACTAAAAGGGAAGCAAAACCTGTATCTTGCAAGAACCATATGAATAAACATTATTTTCAAAATCGTGTTTCATTTAAAAAGGAATGAAATCTTGGAATGTGCACCCTCCATGTGAATAAAAATAGTACATAATTTTTATATAAATTATATAAATTTTTGAAGTAAAAACCAGAGCGTGCACACTCAACCTGAGTAAACATGAAATATTTTTAAAAATCAAATAGGAAAGGAAACTTGCAATTCAGAAATTCTACCTAAACAAAAATGTGACCAGTACTTTTCAAAAAAAAGTAAAACGTGGGTTTTGCACCCCATGGCTATAATAAAAATTTTATAGGTTAAAATAAACATATTTTTCACACTTCCCCCAAATGAAAGACCCAACTGTGCGAGTCACCCAGAGGTGCAACGAAAAAGAAGGACTAAGGAGTGCGGGCTGCACAAGATAGAGATAAGCTTCCACCAGCTGGTAGCACCATCCCTTGGTAATCCCTAGCCCAGGGCCCCACCTCACCTGCTCCTCTGTGGTGTCATCCACATCGACATCAAACAGGGAGCCCAGGTAGGCCAGGTGGAAGATGGCCAGGGCCCCAAAGAGCAGGTTTAAGGCTCGCACCCCCAGGCCCTGTGGGGGACAGATGGATACACTTGGCACTTGGACCTGTATCGCATCCCCACCTGGGGGCGTGGGCCCAGGGAGATGCACCAGACAAGACCCCAAGGGTCCCAGCAATAACGATGACTAGCGCATCCCCCGGGGTGGGAAGGATGGTTTCGATCCTCCCAAGGGAATTCAGCGGGTCTCTAAGGATGAGGGTACGTTAGCATGAGGGCATCCAGGCTGGGGGAGAGCACCCAGGCAGAGAAGGAAGAATGCTTAGGGGGTTATGGTGATAAACATCGATGGTCAGGTGGGAGACAGATCTGAGTCATCCACACTTCTTGTCACAGAGTGAAAAACGAAAGCAAATCCCTGCTATGACCTGCAGGGCCTGTGCTTCCCCTTGCTCTCCCCCTTGCTCACTGAGTACAGGATGCGTGTGCTGTTCCTTAGGTAGCCGGCCGCTCCCATCTCAGGCCCTTTACATTGATAGTTCCCTTTGTCTGAACGCTTCCCTCCCTCACCTCCTTCAATTAAAGACCTCAAAAGTCACCTCCCAGGGCCTCGCTGGTGGTGCTGGGGTTAAAGTCTCAGTGCTATCAAGCTATCACCAGCCACTGCGGCCTGGGTTGGATCCCCCGCCAGGGAGGTGACCCACATGGCGCAGCAGACCTCTCCTGTCTCGCCCGCTGCTCCCCTCAGCAGTATATTTCAGCCAATCTGCCTGTTCTGCTCCCCGCTCCCCATGGGGAGTGTGAATCCTCTCACTCCCCACCCCCCACACCTCTGGCCTGCACCCCAGTTCTTGAATGTGTAAATAAATCTTTAAAAAGTCACCTCCCTATTTAAAGTGGAAACCTCTCTCCTCTGATACTTCCCATCCCCTTTTTCTCATGTATTTTCTCCTTAGCATTCTCCTTAGCTATTCTACTTGACACACTTATTTTTCATTTGCTGTCTTCCCCTGCGAAATGCTTGCCCCAGAGGGCTGGAATTTTGACCTGTTTTGTTCATCACTGTGTCTCCAGCACCTAGAACAGTGCCTGGTACCACCATGGGCTCAGGAAATGCTCACTGAGGAAATCTATGCCAGGTGTGTGTCTAGTAGGTGCTGGATAAGTTTGTTAGAGAAATGAATGCCAGTGAGTAGAGGTGAGATTATGGGGATGGCTCAGGCATTGGAAGAGGAAGCTGGGCGCTCTGAGATAGATATAAGATGGAGACGGAAGTAACACTTTTGAGGGGACGTGTTGGGCACCAGGTTGCCCAGGCTGAACCCTCACCAAGCGATGCTGGTGCGAACAATCTGGTGGGCACCGTTTCGACAAGACGCAGGCACTGAGGATCCGAGCCAGGCGCTTCCGGAGGACTGGGGTGGGTGGGGAGAGGTAAAGGGGTCAGGTTAGCCTCTGGGGATGATGATTCCAGCCGCCCTCCCCTAACCTCCTATCCTGTCTGCTGGACTGGGCTCTACACTCACCGTGCTCCACGTAAGTGATAAAAGCCAGGGAGAGCAGCACCGCAGCCAGGTGGAAGCTGAAGCCCTGGGTTGGGGTGGGGGGAAGGGGTTGGCAGAGGGCAACGAGGGAGGAAAGAGGAGGCCCTCCATACCCACCCAGCTTCCACCCTGATCCCCGCTCTGCCCTACTCACGTGCAGGAGGGCACTGGCTGCATAGGTGACCAGCACGGCCGAGAAAGTCCCCAGGCGAAGGGCATTCTTGAAAACATCTGGAGGGGGCAGATGTGGTCTCCTGAGCTCCCCACTGCTCCTCTTAGAGGGCCAGAGAACGGGGTAGGGGAGGGATACCCATAAACCATTGGAGCCCTCAGGATAAAGTCTTTATGATGGCCTCAAACTTCCTGTGTCCAAAACTTAGCTCCTGACCTTCCCTCCCAAACTGCTTCTCCCACTACCTCCCCAATTTCAGTCACTGCCAACTGCACCCTTCAGTTCCATAGGGCAAAATCTTTGGAATCACCTTTGACCTGCCCTCCCCTACACTATCATACCCAAACTCTTAGCAAATCCTGTCAGTTCTACCTTCAGAATTTATCCAGAATCAGACCTCTCCACTCCCTGTCACCGCCACCACCATTGCTGCCTGGACTATGCAGTAGTGTCCTCACCAATTCTGCCCTCATCCCCTCCCCATCTGTCCTCACAGCAGCCAGAGGGTAGTGTCACAGCTCAAGTCAGCCCACGGCCCTCCTCTGCCTGGGACCTGGCCAAGGCACCATCTCTCACATAGAAAAAGCCAAATTCTCCCCATGGCCTGAGAGACCCCAAGAACCAGACCGCTGTCACCTCTTCAACCTCACCTCCTGCCACTGGCGCCCTTGCTCACTCTGCTTCCACCACACTGGTTTCCTTGCTGTTCCTCAGACATGCCAGGCAGGCTCTGCCTCAGGGCCTTTGTCCCAGCTGTTTCCTCCCTGGTTACACCCTTCTGCCTCCACATACATGCATGGCGCTCTCCCTCACCTTCCTCATGTCTTTGTTCAAATGTTACCTCCTCAGTGACACTTGCTCTGGCTAATTTATTTAAAATTGCCACCTCCCCCCTCCTCCCACTCCTACCCAAACTCCTGGATCACCTATACCTTATTTAGTTATTTAGTTAGTTAGTTTTTGCCACAGCACATATCGCCACGTGAACTGTTGTGTTTTTTTTTCACTTATTTATTATCTGCTTCCCCTACAAGAACGCCAGCTCCACAAGAGCAGGGATTGGGGTGCTGTTGGTCCCTGTAGTATCTTCAGTGACTAGCTTGCACACAGCAGGCATTCAGTAAATGTTTGCTGTGTGAGTAAAAGTCTGGGCTGAGGGGCCTCCCTGATGGCACAAGGGGTTAAGACACAGCACTATGAAGCTATCCACAGCCACTGCAGCACAAGTTCGATTCCCAGCCAGGGAGGTGACCCACATGGTGCAGCAGACTGCTCCTGACTCTCCTGCTGCTCCCCTCAGCAGTGTATACAGTAGATCTTCCTGTTCTGCTCCCCACTCTGTCTCATGTGAATCCTCTCACCCCCCACATCTCTGGCTTACACCCCAGCTCTTCTATGTATAAATAAATGTTTTAAAAAAAAAGAGTCTGGGCTGAGGACTCCCAACTTTCTTGGAGTGGTGACTTGGTGACTCACAGTTATTTAGCCAATAAGACATGGGCAGGTTCCAGCTCGTGACAACTTCCACCATGGACCGGGGCAGCTCCACGTTCAGTGGCTTAGACACCGTCAGGTCCCTATGGCAGAAGAGACATGCACAATCATTCATGCGGCATCTCAACCCGACTGGCCTCCACACTTTTGTTTTGGTTGTTCCCTCCCCGAGAGTCCGTTCCCACCTCCCTGCAGCAACTCTCAGGAGCACCCTATGGGAGAGGTACCCCCCCCCAGCCCTCCCACCATTCCAAGTGATCCTTCTCCTCGGTGAAGCCGGCACCCGCCAACGTGGCCGTGGCCTCGGACAGAAAGCCCACGAAATAGTTGCTGAAGTGGAAGGAGACCGCACTCTCGTAGGCTCGCAGCCACCTGGGGAGAAAGGAGCAGGGGAGACAGGCATCATGCCCAGACCCTAGCACCAAACCCCACCGTGTCGTCAGCATTCCCGGCCCCACTCTGTCGACTCACCTTACCATGGTGCCCCTAAGGCCCCCAGGGGTCAGGAAGGCAGCAGAGAAGAGAGGAAAGAGAGTCAGAGAGGCCCTAGAGGCTGGCTGGAGTTGTTCATGGACAAGACAGACAGAAACGTGGCGACACAAGAAGTGGGCTGATATTCACACACTTACATAGACAGTCGATTAGTTTCATGTGACTCAAACAGATGTGTGAGCGGCCCTAGAACAGGACATGGTCCTACAGCCTCACGTGGCCAGACAGCCAGATGGTGCCACCGTCAGCAGCTGGATCTCCAGCCCTGCACCCTGACACAGCCACGTGACTGGACACGAATCCTATCAGACTCCCAGCCTCATAATTCTCTAACCTGACTCAGTGACCACAAGACAGACGAAAGGTCCTTTAGGTAGGCACAGAGACCACCAACGCCCTGTTACACGTGCATACACAATTCTACTCTCAAGGCGGTCCCCCTGTCAATACAATCAGACACAGTCAAAAACAGGCAGCATCCTGCCCTGGGAGAAGTGTAGGCTCTAGAATCAGGCCTGGAATTAATGCCTGGCTGCTTATCTGGGTGACACTGGGGAAGTCCCTTGACCTTTCAGAGCCTCATTCAGCATCAGATACAATCAGTGGTCAGTGAGCGGGGGAGGAGCTCACATAATCAAACAGCTGGGTGAGATCCTATAGTTACATCAGAAACGGGTGGTTCAGTCCTGTAGATGGGGATAGGCCTGCAGTGAGTCAAGACCCCTCTGTTAGACCACGCCGAGCAGCCGGGGGGTGGGGGGTAGATCCACAGGCAGAATCAATCAAAGACGGGGACCCAACATGACAGTCAGACCCATTCCCAACCAGAGTTACAGACAAGCCAGACTTATCTTATCCAATGACAGCCACACATTCCACTGTTGACAATGGCACAGCCAGCCAGCCAGAACTCCAGCCCCACACAGGGAGTCCGTGGCCGATCGGCAAATAACCAATACACGCTCCTAGCCAGAGTCCCAGACTGGTCAGCATCACCAAGCAATACACAGCTGTCCCTTCCCATTGCAGTCACGTAACTTGTTTCTAATGGTAAAACAGAGGGACAGATGGATAGTCAGACAGTCTGTGTCGGAGTGTCAGCCATATACGGAGTCACAGCGCCAGTTTTGGTCATACAGACGCCGGTCTCTGTCTAGTCACAGGGTAGATGGTCAGACAGACTCAGACTTACAGAACCAATTGGCCACAGACCGCACCCCCACCCCCCCGTCAGCCCCACTCGCCCTCAGTACCTGCCCTCATTTACCTGGCTTTGCGTTTCTTGCTGTAGTAACAGAAGACAGACAGAAGCATTAAGAGACAGGCTCAGAGCTGGGGAGACCCCAGGTCCCTACCCAACCCCAACATTGCTGGGCAGAGGCCTGGAAGGCTGTGCTCACTTGCGGAGGAGGCGGTCACCATCGAGGGGGATGAAGTACGGGAAGAGGTAGGGGCCCACACAGGTGGACAGCACAAGGCACAGCAGGGCCAGCGCCAGGCTCCGGGCTACCTTCTGCAGCCATTGGCGGCTCTGTGGGGATCAAGGCTCCATGAGCAGTGCCCCATGGTGACTCCCACAGTCCCCACCCACCTGCCCACCCGGGGCCTCACCAGTGGGTGGCCTTGGACAGCCTGCAGGTAGCTGTGGAAGGATATCCAGGGCCCAAAGACGATGGTGCCCACGAAGTAGAGGTAGCCCATGAACTGCACGGGCGAGGGCACTGCGCCCACCTCGCCCCGGTCCAGGTCGAAGCCCAGAGACACCGCTTTCATGGCCACGATCATCTGGGCCCCTATATGTGGTGCCCATGGTCACGTGCAAGGGCAGAGAGCCGGTCAGCATGGAAGGATGGGGAGCACCAGGTGAGAGGTGGTAGGAAAAGAGGCATACAAGGGTGGACAGGTAGGCACAGTACCAGACAGGCAGCTGAACCCAGTATAGGCAGATGCCCTTAACTCAAGGTGGTCAGACAGATTGGGGGGAAAGTCATGGTAGAAAAAGACACAGATGCAAGGGGAGTCTGAGGCCTGAACGTCCCAATGGGTGGGCAGATGAGGGAGAAAAGTGGGGCAGGAAAGTCGGAGGGGGTAGTTAGGAGATTCAGCAAGGGGCAGGTGGGAGGGCCAGGGCTGCCTACCTCTCATCTTATGCCATGTCACGGTGTCCACCATGTGCATCTCACTGAGGAAAAAAGGTGGTGGTCTTGGCCCCATCACCCCCACAGCCTCAGTGACCACAGAGGGGAGAAACCAAGATTCAGAGAGGGCTCTATTTTCCCTTTGCCTGCATAACCTCATGGAGCACTAATTCTCCTGGACTCCCTCCTCCAGGGGGAGCCCACGCCCAGCCTGTCCTGGACAGCCTTTAGAAATAACAGTATCCCAGATTTACTCCTCCAAGAATACCCCACGTCCTCCCTGTCCTGGACAGACTCGTGAGGAGAAAACCACTCGCCCTTCTGCTGACAGTGTGGCGATGAGGACGCACCCCATGAGTAGGTAGATGAGGATGGTGACGGAGAGGAATACGCCACGATGGGAGGAATGTCGGCAGAGGAACAGCACGAGGTAGCACAGGAGGCTGAGCAGCACGACCCAAACCATGTGCAGTTGGAAGAAGTGGTAGAGGCTGAAGAACCCGCCTGCCACGGTGCTGGCATGCTTCAGGTAGGATGGCAGCCCTTGGAGTGAGAGAGAGACAGAGAGAAAACAAGAGCAGGAAGTTGGGTGGGTTGGTAGGAAGGAGGGCAGTCTGGGCAGAGGGCACAGTCTGGGCAAAGGCCCAGACGCTGGAATGTGGTAGGAGTACAGAGGGCCAAAAGCAAGTATCAGGGGCATGGAAAGGTGGCAGGGTCTGGGTTTAAGGAAAAGAGATCTCTATAAAGGACATTATGGGAACCCTGGAGGAAATCTGAATATTAACTTATATTGGATAATATTACTGTATCCAGATTAAATTTCTTGTGGGGGGGTGATGGTTGAGTCTGTGGTGTGGGGGAAGATGTCTTTGTTCTGGGGGGCACACAATGAAGGATTTGGGGTGAAGTGTCATGTCAAAGCGTTATTCAAGTGATTAGAAGAAAGAGACAGACAGATAGATAGGGCTGACATGACAGCATGCTGACAGCTGGAGAATGTTGAAACATAAATGAATGTTCATTTCAATTTCTCTGTAACTTTGAAATATTTTAAAATTATAAACCTGGGAAAAAACAAAACATGGAATCTTATTTGGATATAGGCTTGCCATTGCTGTGGAAACATTCCAGAATCCTAGAATCCTGAAATCTCATCAGGCTGAGTCTAGAAATCCAGAATACCAGTATGTGGGAAGCTAGAATATGAAAACTTTGAGTTGTAAGAATTCCCAAACCCTGTAACATGGTACTTTGCGATTTGCTAATCCTGTGACATCAGCATCCCAGAATCTTATAACCTTGGGATGTAGACATTTCAGGATTGCAAGATCCAGGAATCTCAGTGTTCCAGAAACCAGCAACAGTGAAAGGCACGGCAGGATGTGGTTTGGCATGGTGTGCCATGGGGTGGCTGGGCATAGTAGGACGTGGTGTAGTGGAATGCTGTTTGGCTTGGAGGGATGCAGTGGGCTGGACATGTGGGAGCCTGATTTGGCAAGATGTGGCAGGATAAGGTGTGGCTTCATATGGATGAACGTGGCAAATGTGATATTCCTGGCGTGGGCGGCACATGGGGTGGCAGGCACTTACCAAGCCTCCAGAGGAGGCGGCAGGCGAGGCAGATAGCAAGGAGCAGCCAGATCTGGTCAAGGCCCTGCTGGGCAGTAGGCAGGAGACAGCCCTGCAGCAGCTGCTGGAAAAATTCCTGGCGGCTGAAGGTGGCCATTGCGGACCCCCACGAATGGATGGAAAGATTGAAAGACCTGCCAAAGGGGTACACAGAGGGAGCAGGGATGTCCATGGGGCAGACCATGCTCAAAAGATGATTTGGGTAGTCAGATTTCAGTTTGCCCCCCCCCCCCACAACCAATTTGGAGACACCGTGCTGGCAGGCTGGGGGTGGGTGCGAGCATCAGGTACATCAGATTGAGCCGCCAACTGTGTGTGTGGGATGTCCTGTGTGCACATACACAGCCCATGACCTGTGGTGAATGAAGGGCGGGTATCTCTTGTGTGCTGTGAAGAGTCCAGGTCCGATGGTCATTGAATGGTGTACATTCTAGGCCCCTATGTCAAATGGGGGGCTCCCTGGTTTTCAAGGTAGAGTCACTCTATGTGGAGGGAGGAGAGGGAGATCCTGTGACACTTGGGGGCCGTGTGCATCTCTCCTTGTAAGGATGTGGGGGGTGTCCTGTATCCCCGTGCACCCCATCTCACCCCCACCCGACCTCTCTCAGCTGCCAATAAAGCCCGGTCCAGGCCCGGGGGCTGCAGGAAGGTGGAGGTGGTGATAGGGGACATTGCAGGAGGGGGAGTCGGAAAGGTGATGGAGATGGGGGGGCCCGGACACGCGCTGCAGACCCGCACGGGGAGGCCGGCTCAGGATGGGAGCAGGGGAGCCGCGTGAGCACTACTGGCGACCTACCTGGCAGGAAGGAGGCCACGGTCCTGGGGGCCGGGGACGCGCCGCCGCCGCCACCGTCGCCGCCTCCACCCGGCAGCCTCCCCCGCAGGCCGCAAGGCCGGGACCAGCTGCGGCTCCCAAGGCAGCACGGAGAGCGGGCCCTTTAAATCCGGGGGGAGGCCCGGCCGGCAGGCTTGGCCAATGGGACGGCAGGAGTGGGGCGGGGACCGGGGAGGAGGGGAGCGGGAGGATCGAGGGAAGGAGGAGCGCGAGGTGGAGAGGAGTGGGGCGCGGGAGGTCCGCGGTGCGCACACTCTCCGCGCTCGCACCTTTCTGGCCTCTGGGTGTTTCAGCCCCAAACGTTAGCGTCCGGAGGTCCGCTGGCCGTCCAAGAACAGACCTTCGAAACGCAAAATCCCTAATCCTGAGAAGCTGAGATGGGGGAGCGAGGCGGGAAATCCCGTCTCGCTCCCCCAATTGCTCACCTGCGCATGTCCGCCCGACGCCGTCGAGTCCGGGTTTCACAGAGGGGAAAATAAACCAAGGTCTCTCCCTCCCTGTTCGGTGAGGGACCTACAGGAATTTCTAATCCTCCCCGTCTCCAGAAACACTTATAAGAACTGACCGTGTCTCCCAGGAGCATGAATTAGGTACCTGTGCTCCCCCTAGAGACTCCTTGTGAGCCTTTGGCTTGTGGCTGAGAAATAATTTGCCTGCTTAATTACCCACCGTACTCACCGCTGCTTTGAAGGTGCCTGCAGTCTTGAGGGACAGAGTTCTGTGTGAAGCAGGAGCCGAGGACAGAGCCCCGGGAGCGTTGGTAAAACACTGCGTTCCCGACAACAGTTTGTACTGGGCTCTGCCTGCACCGACTCTGAGAATTTATGCCGCACCTGCTGTCTGCCTCCTCTACTATCCACTGCCTGCCTGGGCTGATTCCGTTCCTAGGCTGATCGAGCCCCCATTTTTCCAAAGGAGCGTTTATTGGGCACGTACTAAGATTTAGTTATGATGTGGAAGGGAGGAGGAAGCCCAGTTCAAGCTGGACCCCACCGTGACCTGAGGAGCTAAGGAAAAAAAAATTAATGCTGGCATAGACGTGGCCAAGTCACGTCTACTCGCCGACCTCAGTGTCTCTGTTCCTGTTAAGTAAGGAAGTGGGGTTAGCAGGTCTTCTCTTGGGAATACCGATGGCAATGGAAGAGAAATGTATAAAACTCTCTTTAAGAAAAAGTTAACATAAAGCTAAATGGAGTTTTAATTCATAAATGAACATTTATATATGACAAATGGAAAATGTTTGACACAGTAAGGCCATATATAATAATTACATAGGTCAGATGTTTGAATACAAATTTCTTAATCCTAGAATACAGGCCATTGATTTTATGAACAAGACTTCATTCTAATTTTTCCCCCTCAGTTTTCAAACATATTGCAGTAGAGCAACAGTACCCATAGCACATGCCAGAAATATTTTCTGTATTGCAGGACCTGGCATTTAAAACCATGCGATCTTAACTATGCATGACCCTGAGCTTCATACACTTTATTGTCTCCATCTAGTTTTTTTATGTGTGTGACAAAAAGCTGGCATCTGGATTCTAGGACATATGAAGGACACCTGCAAATCAATAAGGGAAGGACAAAATGGGCAGTGGACAATTCACAACAAATGGGCAGTGGACAATTCACAACAATACTTGAAATGGCCAGTGTGTCTAATATATGCAAAGATAATCCAGTCTCTAGTTGTCAGGGAAATGCAACTCAAACAACAATTAGCTACCATTGCACATCTCCGATGTTGCATATTTTTATCACTGGAGAAAGGGCACTCCATAAATGTCCACTTTTAAAGCCTTTCTGCTCAGTCTAGTTTCTGGGGTATTTTATAAGGTTTCCCCACTTCCCTGTTTTAAAGAGATGCAAGTTAGAACAATGAGATTGTATTTTTCACTTCCTACACTGGCCGAAAAGTCAAGTTTCATAATAAGAACAACATTTCCTATTTCTCTCCATATATTTCTATCATCTATCAATCTCTAATTTTTTCCTAAACTATTTGATCGAGGTTGCAGACATAGTGCCCTTTCAGCTAAATACTTGAGTATGCATTTCCTAAGAACAAGGACCTTCTCTCACATTCCTACCAACTGAGTATGAAGGTTCCAATTTCTTCACATCTTCACTAACACTTGTTATCTGACTTTTTAATTCTAGCCATCCCAGTGGGTGGACCCATAATGCCCTTTTATAGGAAAAGGAAATCCTAGGTCACAAGATGCATTCTGTTATCAGGTCTTTTTTTAGTCTCTTTCAATCTGGAACAATGTCTCATTCTTCCCTTAACTTTCATGATCTTGATGTTTTGAAGAAAACAGGTCAGTCAGTTCTTTGGAAGAATGTCTTTCGATTTGACTTTATCTGATGTTTCCTCAGGATTACATTTGGATTATGCATTTTGGGTAGGAATTCCACAGAAGTGACACTGAGAACAAGAAGATATTTTAATTCCCAAACTGTTGTTACTAGCTTTGATCTTTTCACTGAAGTGGTGACTTCCAAGTGTCTCTACTTGGAAAGCAGATTTCCCCCTTGAATTAGTAACTATCTTGTAGGCTGATACTCCCAGTTTTCCTTAAACTTCTACTCATTAGTTAGCATTCATTGGTGATTCTTGCCTGAAGCAATTACTACTGTGATGGTGGCCAAATGATGATTTCCTTTTACAGGTTTGGCTGAGATTTTATGCTAAAGAAGTGCTTTCCCTTCTTCCCCAAGTTCTTATTTATTTGTATCAGGGCGAGACTCATAGATTCTTCTTTTTAATTTACAGGCTAAAATCAGCTACTAGCTTTATTTGTAAAAGTAGTTTAATTGTGATATAATTTATATACCATAAAATTCATGAGTGTTATTTGTATAATACAATGGTAGTTAGTATATTTATCAATGTGTGTGAAAGTCACTGCAACCTAATTTTAGGGCATTTCACGCACCCCCAAAAGAAGCTTTGTGCCCCTTAGCTTGCAGTCACTTCCCATCTGCCCCTGACAGCCCTAGGCAGTTGCTAATCTCTTTGGATGTGCTTATTCTAGACATTTCACATAAATGAAACCATACATCATGTAATCTTTTGTGTCTTGTTTCTTTCACTGAATATCAGGCTTTTAAAAACTGTAATAAAACGACACATAACAAACTTTACCCTCTTAACCATTTGTAAAGTGTACAGCTCAGGGGCATCAAGTACAGCTCAAGGGCATCAAGTACATTCAGTTGTTGTGCAACCAACACCACTATCCATCTCCAGAACCGTTTTCATCTTCCCAAATTGAACATCTCTACCCACTGAACACTAACCCCTACTTGCCCTCCCCCAGCTCCTGGTGCCCACAAATCCACTTTTGTGTTTCTGTGAATTTGACTGCTGTAGGTACTTCATATAAATGGAATCATCCATACAGTATTTGCCCTTTTGAGACTGGTTTATTTCACTTAGCATCATGTCTTCAAGGTTCAACCATGTTGTAGCATGTGTCAGAATTTCCTTTTTAAGACTGAGTAATATTCCATTGTGTGAATGTAACAATTTTGTTTGTCCATTCATCCATCAGTGGACACTTGGGTTGCTTCCGCTTTTTGTCTATTGTGAATAATGCTGCTACGAACGTGGCTGTACAAATATCTCTTTGAGTCTCTGCTTTTAATTCTTTTCAATTGCAACAGTGCACAAAGATATCCTCACCAACACTTGTTATTATTTTTTTTGTAAGTAATCATCCTAATGGATGTAAAGTGGTATCTCATTGTACTTTTGACTTGTATTTCCCTGATTGGTGATGCTTAGCATCTTTTCATGTAGTTATTGGCCCCATTTATATATAATCTGTGGAGAAATGTCTATTGAAGTCCTTAGTCTATTTTTAAAAACGATAATTTATGCATGCAAGAACTGGGGTGTAAGCCAGAGGTGGGGGGTATGAGAGGATTCACCAGAGAGAGTTGGGAGCAGAACAGGCAGATGTACTGAAAAAATACACTGCTGACGGGGAGCAGCGGGCGAGGCAGGAGAGGTCTGCTACGCCATGTGGGTCAGCTCCCTGGCCGGCTGGGGATCGAACTCATGGAGCAGTGGCTGGGAGTAGCTTGATAACGCTCTTTTTAACCCCTGCGCCACTAGGGAGGCCCCCTTAGTCCATTTTCAAATGGAGTTGTTTGTTTTTGTTGTTGTTGAGTTGTACAGGTTCTTCATATATTCTGATTAGTTCCTTATCAAATATATGATTTGTAAATATTCTTTCCCATTCTCTGTGTTGCCTTTTCACTCTATTGATTGTGTCCTTTGAAGTTTTAAATTTTGACATGCCCAACTTAACTTTTTTTTTTTTAAGATTTATTTATTTATTTATTTATACAAGCACTGGGTACAGTCAGAAATGTGGGAGGGTGAGAGAATTCACTAGAGCCAGAGCGGGGAGCAGAGCAGGCAGAAGAACCGAAGTACACTGCTGAGGGGAGCAGCGGGCGGCAGGAGAGGTCTGCGCACCATGCGGGACACTCCTCAGGTGGCCGGGGAGCATCTGGGGATCAAACTGGCGCCGCAGAGGCTGCGGGCAGCTTCACAACCCAGCGCTCAACCGCTGCGCCACCGGGGAGGCCCCCAACTTAACTTTTTTCTTTTACTGCTTGTGCTTGTGGTGTCATGTCCAAGGAATCATCACCATGTCCAATGTCACGAAGGTTTCCCTGATGTTTCCTTCTAAGAGTTTTACAGTTAGGTGTATCTCCTACACTGCTGGTGGGAATGCAAACTGGTCCAACCACTATGGAAAGCTGTGTGGAGGTTCCTCAAACTACTGAAAATGGAGCTTCCATATGATCCAGCAATTCCACTCCTAGGTATCTACCCAAACGACACAAAAACATTACTTCAAAACGACACCTGCACCCCTATGTTTATTGCAGCACTACTTACAATAGGCAAGGTATGGAAACAACCGAAATGCCCAAAAATAGATGACTGGATCAAGAAGATGTGGAATATATACACAATGGAATATTACTCAGCAATCAAAAAAGGTAAACTCATGCCATTCACAGCAACATGGATGGAGCTGGAAGGAATTATGCTCAGTGAGATAAGTCAGAAAGAAAAAGAAAAATGTTGGATGGTTTCACTTATGGGAGGGATGTAGGGGAACCAAATAAGGGATCAAGAGAAAACCATAATTATAATAAATTAAAAATAAAGCCAACAGGCAACTATAAATCAGAGACATTCTTTAGGGGAGGAGAGGAGAGAAGGATCAAAACAAGGGTGGAAAGAGCACAAGGGACTATGGTGATAGCGCACGAGTGAATGGGTGGTGGGAATTTCACGGGGACTACACCTGAGAGGAGAAAACATACTTTGTACAAAAATGAAGAATGATGTAAAAAATATATAAAATAAAACAAAAGACTTTTATAGTTGCAGGCCTTACATGTAGATGTTAGATCCATGTCGAGTTCAGTTTTTTATATGGTGTAAGGTAAGGGTCCAACTTCTCTCTTTTGCATGTGGATATCCAGTTTTCCCAGCATCCTTTGTGGAAAAGAACCATCTTTGTTTATTTAAATGCTCAAATTGTTCCAGATTTGACCTGTAGGGTCAAACTGGCTCCTGTGTCCTTTTGACATGTCTCTATCATTTTTTGAGCACATCTTTCTTTTGAATCACATCAGGATGTTTCAAACTTACTTCGTGCTTCCCCAGTCCTGGCCCTGCCATCAGTCCTTTTTCCCAAGAAGACTCATTTTCTTTTAGTGGAGAATGGCGTTTAGAACACCAAGGATCTGGGCACTAGAAAGTGCTCAGTGCTCTGTAGTGTTGCTGATTCTAGGCCCTCTCAGTGGACTTAGTTAGGACATAAATAGGGGTGTGAATGTGCAGTGAACTCACTACACACAATTGTACATACATACACACGTCTATCTTTATACTTACTATACTAAAATCCCTGAGTTCCTGCTGACATCTACAATACTAGTTCAACACCAGAGAGATCCCCCTAGCCTTCTTCTTTTCTGTGTTTGTGGTTCCCCTCAGCAGTGAGAAACCCGACTCTCATTACCCTCAAGAATTTTACTTAATTGCTCAATCCTAGGATACACATTCACTAGTTTCAGATTCACTAACCACTCCCACTGTGGAAGACAAGTCTAGACAACTAGAGATCAATATTTGTTACAGTCCCTTTTGCCTTTAGGCTGATTGATGCTGTGTTGAAAAGTTACAGGGGGCTAGATGGTTGGTTCTTCTCTCTGATGCCCTGCAATTGAGGCTGTGTTTGAAATACAGTTAAGGCTCACGTGTTTCTGTTTGTACTCTGTTTTAGGATTTTCCCCAGCCTGGTTAATTTTATTTATTTTTAAGAATGTGAAACATTAATATGGTTTCAAAAGTCAGAACTGCACCAACACACGTACTCAGAGAAGTGTTTTTCTGTGTCCTCTCCTTGCAGCTGGTTGCACTCAACCCCTCTAGGCCACCAGCATTAAGAGTTGCTGGTGTATCCTTCCCATGTTTCCTTTTGTAAAGATAAACAGCTAGACGCATGTTTCCTTATAGCATCATGTTTCTTACAGGAAGGCTTGGACTTTGTAGACTTTCTTTGCACTTTGCTTTTTGCACTTACCAGTATGTCCTGGAAACCACTTCTTCTCAGGTCCTGCCATTTCTTCCTTGATCTTTTTACAGGTGCATAGGACTCCATTGTACGACTGTACCACGGTTTATTCAATCACTGCCTATGTACGGGAACTGACATTGATACCCATATTTTGCAATGATCAACCGTGCTGCCGGGGATAACCACAGGCATATGTGTTTTCACATTGTGGGACTTGTATCTTTCAGGCAAGTTGCTGGAAGCAGGCTTGCTGGGGAAAAGAGAAACCCGTATGCATTTTTTGTTAGATGCCAAATTCCCCTCCCCTGGGCTTTTAACAAAAGGACATTTTAAAAAGCACAAAGGAGAAGAAAAAACTGCTATTCACCAGAGAAACCGACCAGCCTTTCTTGCTGCCATTCAATAGCCCATGCTGGTTTTAAGACTGAGAGATTTAATTTCACAAGGACTGGTTTTTACAGAGTGATTTAATTTCACCAGCATTGTTGGAAGCTCTGTTGGGGAGCTATGCTCTCCCCCACACACCTTGATACTGTCACGGGAGCCGCCCATTTCACAGAAGTAGCAGCTGAGGTCAGGTGTGATAAGCTACATGAAAGGCATGTCTGGGTAGGTAGCTGTGACTCAAAACCTGTCAGCTATAGGCTGTTTTTGAGATTGAACATTTGTTTCTTTGTCGGATGCCAGATCTCCCAGGAAATCTGATAAAAGCCCTCTCCTTAGGAACACAAGGAGAGAGAGAAAAGCAGCCCCCTACCCAGAAGTTGGCCTGGCATTCACAGCCAAACCTTGGTATCTTCCTGTGAGTGGGAACAATTTCACTGAACTTCAGATAAGACTACTCTGTGACCTTGATGAGTCAAGAGCAGGACTGCTCCGGCGCCTCCCTGGTGGCCCAAGGGGTTAAGACTTAGCACTATGAAGCTATCTGCAGCCATTGCAGGACAAGTTTGATCTCCTGCCAGGGAGCTGACCCACATGGCGCAGCAGACCTCTCCTGTCTCGCCCATTGCTCCCCTCAGCAGTGGATTTCAGTAGATCCTCCTGTTCTGCTCCTCACGCTGTCTCTGTGAATCCTCTCACCTCCCACACCTCTGGCCTATACCCCAGTTCTTGTACGCATAGATGATCTTAAAAAAAGAGCAAGACTGCTCCATAGTCATGTGTGAACAGAGAACACACACATTTTCCACCCCACACAAATGACCAAATAATCCCCTAGCCTGGTTAAGTGCTGTTTCTTTGCCCCAAACCAGACCTCCTTCTTTCTAGTTGAGATTTATTAGGGTACCCAAACAGAGAATCACCCCATTTCCAATCTGGTGCAAAGCCCTGCTTCCTTCAACCCTCCCTCAAGTCACCTACCACTAACCCAAACCCTAGAAGTCCTTTTTTTAAAAAGATTTATTTATGCATACAAGAGCTGGGGTACAGGCCAGAGGTGCGGGGGTTGAAAAGATTCATCAGAGACAGAGTGGGGAGCAGAACAGGCAGAGCTACTGGAATACACTGCTGAGGGGAGCGGTAGGCAAGACAGGAGAGATCTGCTGCACCATGTGGGTCAGCTCCCTGGCCGGGGATCAAACTCTTGCTGCAGTGGCTGTGGATATCTTCACATAGTGCTATGCTTAACCCCTTTCGCCACCAGGGAGGCCCTAGAAGTCCTTTCTAACACCTTCTTACTGAGATATTCTCACGGGTGTGGGGGTTGGGGGTGGGGTTAGGAGAGGGGGTACCCCACAGTGTGCACTCTCTATTGTTGCAATGAGCATTAACTCCAACTTATTCAACCACGGGTGTATTCCTAAGGGCTTCTGGTTGGAAGGCTTTGACAACACTTTCAGCATTTGCTCCAAGTTCAAGAACTCTTTGAAACTTCTAATGAAGTGGTCTTGAGCCTACAGCATCACTAACACCACTAAACAGGTGGAGAAACTTAGCTTTAGACAGGTTGTGATTTCCTTGAATTTCCCCCCATGAGCTGGTAGCTGGATGAGAACTGGAAATCACAGCAGCTGACATTACAAGGTGAGGTATGTGCAGCAAACACTGGACCTGTCCCCTAACCCACCCTGGCCCAACCAAGCCCCAACAGGAGAAGGACAGTGTCCTCCCTGCCTGGAGACAGAACTCCTGGTCAGGACACACATGTGCTTGTGTCTGAAGGATGACTTCTTTCTCTCCCTGCCCTAGCTTTCTCTGTAGAGTGGTGCAGTAAGATCTTAGATTGAGGTGAGGAATAAGAGAACCCCCATACCTGTGTTTCCTTCGAGGACGCTCAGGGAGTGAGTTCTCGGCCCAAAGGGGCTTCATCTTCCCTGGTCCAGCCGCTGTGTGTCTGAGTCACAGTCCCTGTCACAACACCTCATTCCCACCTCTCAGTTTTGCTTTGCTTACCTCCCTGCCTTTCCTGCGCTGGTCGTCCACTGGGAATGCCCTTCTTTCCCATCTCACCCTTGAGATCGTGCACTTTCCCTTCAAGATCCAGCTTACTCTCACCTCTGGGGTGGAAGAAGACTTTCCCACCTCCTGCCTCTGGGATTTCCACACACTGGGCAGATAAGGCTTCAGAGGCATCACACACAGAAGTGCCTGTCTCTTCATTAGGCCCTTTTGTCTCTTCTGGGGCTCCTGCTGCCTGTGGTGGGCTAAGCTGGGCCTCTAGGCAATGTCTAGCAAGTGTTGCCTAAAAGACTACCTCAGGGCCTCCCCGGTGGCGCAGCGGTTGAGCGCTGGGTTGCGAAACTGCGCGCGGCCTCTGCGGCGCCGGTTCGATCCCCGGCTGCTCCCCGGCCACCGGAGGAGGGTCCCACATGGCGTGCCGCCCTCCTGCCGCCCGCTGCTCCCCTCAGCAGTGTACTTCGGACCTTCTGCCTGCTCTGCTCCCCGCTCTGGCTCTGGTGAATTCTCTCACCCTCCCGCGCTTCTGACTGTACCCAGTGCATGTAAAAACAAACAAACAAACAAACCAGCAAACAATAAAGCATGCCTCTATAAAAAAAAAAAAAAAAAAAAAAGAAAGAAAAATATAAAAAAAAATAAATAAATAAAAGACTACCTCAACTAGCCAAATAGTGAGGGTGAGGGTGAGGGCGGGGTGGGTGATGCCGGCCTGTGCCTGCCTGGATAGTGCGTGGGATGGGGTTGCCCAGAGGACTTTCTGAATTTAGGTGGGGATGGTGAGGCCCTTCACCCCCAGCCCTGTTGCACTAGGCTTCTGTAAGCTGCTGCTCCTTTTCCTCCTAGAGCCAGCTTGGGCCTCTCCACAGCTCTTGGTACCCCTGTGCCTCCCAGCACACTGGCACCCCTATCCTAGGTCCCTATGGCAGACTGTACAACCTCACATTGACCTGTCCAAGCTCTGGGCTTTCCCTGACAGGGCCTGACACCTGGAAGGCTGCAGAATGGGGGTTTGTTCAGTCACTGAGCCCTGGCCCCTGCCAGGGCCTTCCTCCCCAGGGCGCATCTCTGATTGTCCTGCTGAATCTCATTCCCTGCCAAGAGGCCTAGTATGATTCTTAGAGTGAAAATTCAGCTACACTCAGGAAAATTCAGAAACTGTGTCCCTCAAGGAAATTCTCTGAGCCCCAGCTGGCAGCGGCCTCCTCCTCCTGGTAGAGAGGCTCGGTAGTGCCACGGCCCCAGCCTTGCCATGTGTCTACACCCTCCAGGCCTGCAAAGTAGGCTCCTTTGGGCTGTGCATGTGTAATGATCCTGACCAAGTTGTATCCCTGGCACTTGTCACCAGAGCTATAGCATAGACTAGGGTTCACGACTGCATCTGTGCACCAATCAGCTGTCTGTGCATCCATCCATCCATCCATCCATCCATCCATCCATCCATCCACCCATCCGTCCATGCATCTCTGGGGCAGTTCCTGTAAAAACCTCCTTCCTGAGGTTTGGAGTCTTTTGTTTCTTAGAATTGCAGGTTGGGCTTCGCACTCATGTCTCCAAGGGTACTGTAGCAAGTGCCAGTTAGCCAGCAGGTCTTGGACCACACTCTCTGGTCTGGTGCTGGTCTTTTGCTCAAATGTCAACCTGGGTTTTCCAGGGCCAGGAATTAAAGGCTCCTGCTCAGCTTTCCAATGTTAGCCCCTGCTTTGGCCTTCCATCCACCTTGTGCTTCAACCACATTCCTCTTTCCTGCACCTCCCAGAAATCACCCATGCTGTTCCCTCTTGCAGGAATGCCCTCCCTCCTCTCTTTGGGTAAACACTAGCAGATCCATCTGTCATCACTCAGTTAAAATGTCACTGTCATAATTGATCACAGAATGACGCAGTGAGATGTCTGTGGATGTCTCTCCAGCTAGACTGAGAGGACTTAAAAAGCAGGGGGTGGGCATGACTCATTTCTGTGCTCCCAAGGCATGGCATACGCCGGATCCACAGCAGTCACCAGTTATGTAGGCGGACAGATGAATTGTGGGTGGTGTGCAGGTGAATGGTCCGGTGATGGGTGAGTGGGTAAGTAGATGGAAGAGGAGGTGATGATTCTTCTAATATTCTAACCTGGCCCATCTTCTTCCTGAAGCTTCCCCTCTGACCCTCCCACACAGAACTTATCTCTAATCATCCAGAAGAATAGACCTCCCTCTTTAGAAAGATCCTCAGTGTTAGAAATTGTTGCTTGATGAATATACACCTACACAATCCCTTTGGAGCAGAGCTGAAGTGACAGGCTGACAGCTGGACAGACAGATCCCTCAGAGGAAGGCAACAGAAAAGCCTGGATCTCTCATGTGCCTGGGAGGGCCCTCTGCTCAGCATGGAGACCAAAGATGGGAGGGAGGTTTCCCTTTCTTCCTGGGCTACCTCTGTGCAGCTAGCTCCTTTGTGTGCTTGCAAGTTGCCCCCCCCACCCAATTTCCCCCGACATTTTGTCACGGTGCCCTAAATCCCACCATTAGATTAAATCATTTCCAGCAAGGTTTTTCCTTCTTTAGACAACCTCTACTGCAAAAATGTTTAACCGCTTCTGGAAGAGGGTGACATTTTAGTAAAAACTAGCTTTTAATCTGTCCCCGAAGGCAGAATTTCTGGTAGCTGAGGGGTAACTACTGCCTGAAACCGAATACCTCCAAATGGTGGGTAGAGAGTGCCTAAGCCTTTGTATTTTAATTTATTGGTTTG
Organism: Talpa europaea; assembly: GCF_964194135.1. Taxonomy (NCBI): domain Eukaryota; kingdom Metazoa; phylum Chordata; class Mammalia; order Eulipotyphla; family Talpidae; genus Talpa; species Talpa europaea. The sequence continues at coordinate 31,857,036 of NC_140081.1, read as the reverse complement.
TATTTTATTTTATTTTTTTGTTAACAGGTTTATTGAGGTATAATCCACATGCCATATACTCACCCCTTTAAAGTGTGCGATTCAACATTTTTAGTATATTCAGTTTTTTTTAATTTATTTATTTTCTTACATCGTGGGTCATCCTTCTATAGTCATTGCTCCCCTTAGGTGGGGCCCTCCCACCAATAATCCACCCATGCACCTCACCCCACTCGCCTGTGTCCCCTCCCCGGCTCCGACACCCCCTCTCCTCCCTTGCTGCAAGCCCTAGACCGCGGGCCGGCCCACAGGCCTTGTCTCTTTCCTGGAACCTTGTCCTTTTCCTGGGGGAGGCCCTGGGCTCCTGCAGCGCGGCAGACCAGGCTGCTCGGCCCCCCAGGAGCAACTGTGAGGCAGGTGGCGAGGCAGAGCTGCTTGGGAGCCTCCAGGGGGGCGGGGGGGCGTGCTCTACGGACTCCTTGATTTTGGAGCTTCCTGTGGGGTAAGACATGGCCCCATTTTGTCCTCATTTTGGTCCCATTGCATCGCCGTGCACACTGGTTGTCCCGTCCATTCTGACGACCGTCACATGATGCTGCTTCTGCGTCTTATAATTCTGGCGCTGGGAACCCTGCTCCCCGCCAGGGTCGGTGAAGTTCCCGATGGGGACAGACTCCAGCAGGTGGTCGGTCCAGCTCATGGTTTCCAGGCCTGCCCTGGGTCCCCAGTCACATCCGTGATGTTTTCCTCCCCCAGCTGGAGAAGCAGGAAGCCTCAGTCACGTTGCTGGCATCTCTGGCCAGGGGTTTGGTTCCCAAGGCCCCAGAGTTATTGTAGGTGGAGCTCGTGTGATAGGCCGCCGCACCAGCTCGTCTCGAGGTCTTAGGTCTCTGGTTCTGACCCACCACGCTCAGTTCGGGTCCACCCCAGGCAATGACTGTGTCCAGGGATTTGATTTGTCCCTCCTGTCTCCTGAAAGTCTGCAGCAGGAGTGCCTGAATTACAGTGTCTGCACCAATCTGATTGAAGTGTGAGTCAGACTGAGGGGGGCCTTCTCTTTGGCCTGTGCCCTAACCCCCACCCCTTACTAGAGCTTAGGTGGCTCAGGGGTGTGCTGGGGCCCCCTGACCAGGACCATTCTTCCAGTGGTTTGATGTAAGGGTTTGTGGGTAGCCTCTTGTAGGAAGCAGGCGTTCCTATTGTCAACTTAGCACCCCTCCCTTCTTCTGTGAAACATCACCCTCCGTTTTCTTAGGATCACACATCATAGCACACCCCAATGCATGTGGTTTCTTTTTTTTAAATTCTTTTTTTTAATTTTATTTTTATATTCCCCATACAATTGCAACCCCCTTTTTTTGACCCCAATCTCTCCTTTCCCCGCCACCCCCATGGTCTCTGGTTCATAGCTGTTTGTTGATTTTGATTTTTTCTTTCTTATAGTTATTCTCTTTCCTGGTCCCTTATTTAGGTTTTCAAGATTCCTGCTATGAGTGAGACCATCCGGTATTTTTCTTTTTCTTTCTGGCTTATTTCGCTGAGCATGATCCCTTCCAGCGCCATCCATGTTGCTGCAAATTGCATGTGTTTATCTTTTTTGAATGCTGAGTAATATTCCATGGTATATATGTACCACATCTTCTTGATCCAGTCATCTATTTTTGGGCATTTGGGTTGTTTCCAAAGCTTAGCTATTGTAAACAGTGCTGCTATAAACATAGGGGTGCAGGTGCTCTTTGGAATTCATGTTTCTGTGCCCTTTGGGTAAATACCTAGGAGTGGAATTGCTGGATCATATGGAAGCTCTATCTTTAGTAGGTTGAGGAATCTCCACACAGCTTTCCATAGTGGTTGGACCAGTTTGTACTCCCACCAGCAGTAAAGGAGAGTTCCTTTTCCTCCAAAGTCTTGCCAACATTTGTTGTTGCTAGTTTGTTTAATATGTGCCATTCTCACTGGTGTGAGATGGTATCTCATTGTAGTTTTGATTTGCATTTCCCTGATTACAAGTGATATTGAACATTTTTTCATATGCCTGTTGGCCATTTGTATTTCCTCTTTGGAGAAGTTTCTTTTTAGCTCTTCTGCCCATTTTTTTGACTGGATTATTTTCTTTGTTTTTGTGGCATCTCCTCAGCTCTTTGTAGATTTTTGCGATCAGTCCTTTATCATTAGTGTTGTGTGCAAAAATGTTCTCCCAGTTGGTGGGGTTTCTCTTTGTTTTGGTTATTGTCTCTTTTGCTGTGCAGAAGCTCTTTAATCTGATGTAGTCCCAGCTGTTTATCTTTGCCTTCACTATCACTGCTTTGGGTGATGTGTCTGTAAAGATATCTTGGAGGTGCATGTCATGTAGTGTTTTTCCTGTATTTCCTTCTATATATTTTATGGTTTCAGGTCTTATGTCTAGTTCTTTAATCCATTTTGAGTTGGTTTTTGTGCATGGTGTGAGGTAGTAGTCAAGTTTCATTCTTTTGCATGTAGCGACCCAGTTTTCCCAGCACCAATTATTGAACAAACTTTCTTTGCTCCAGTGCATATTCTTTGCTCCTTTGTCAAAGATTAGTTGACCATTTTAGTTGACAAAAAATCTGTGGTTTTATTTCTGGGTTTTCTGTTCAGTTCCATTGGCCCATGTGTCTGTTCTGGTCCCAATACCATGCAGTTTTGATTATTATGGCTTTGTAGTATAGTTTGAAATCTGGGAGTGTGATGCTTCCATTCCCTTCTTTTTTTTTTTTTTTTTTCAGAAGGGTTTTGACTATTCAGGGTTTTGGTGGCTCCATATGAATTTCATCAATAATTTTTTCTATTTCTTTGAAGAATGACATTGAGATTTTAATTGGAATAGCATTGAATCTGTAGATTGCTTTTGGTAGGATGGCCATTTTAATAATGTTAATTCTTCCAATCCATGAGCAGGAGATGTCTTTCCATTTCTTTGTGTCTACTTCTATTTCTTTTAACAGTGTTTTACAGTTTTCTTTGTATAGGTCCTTTACTTCTTTGTTAGGTTTATTCCCAAGTATTTGATTTTTTTTTGTTTTGATAATAAAAGGAATGGTTTTCTTGATTTCTTCTTCTTCAGACATATTGTTTGTGTATAGGAAGGCAACTGATTTTTGTGCATTGATTTTATATACTGTCACTTTACTAAACTGACTGATTAGTTTAATTAGTTTTTCTGTGGAGTTTTTGGGGTTCTCTATGTATATTATCATATTGTCTGCAAATAGTGATAGTTTGACTTCTTCCTTGCCTATTTGGATTCCTTGTATGTCTTTCTCTTGTCTTATTGCTCTGGCTAGGACTTCCAGTATTATGTTGAAAAGCAGTGGTGAGAGTGGACATCCTTGTCTTGTTCCAGATCTTAATGGGAATGCTTTCAGCTTTTCACCATTGAGAATGATATTGGCTGTGGGCTTGTCATAGATGACCTTTATGATGTTGAGGTATGTTCCTTGTATCCCAAGAATTTCAAGGGCCTTTATCATAAATGGGTGTTGTACTTTGTCAAATGCTTTCTCAGCATCTGTGGATATTATCATATGTTTTTTATATTTCTTTTTGTTGATGTGTAGATTTTTTTTTACTTATTTATAAAAGCACTGGGTACAGTCAGAAGTGCGGGAGGGTGAGAGAATTCACCAGAGCCAGAGCGGGGAACAGAACAGGCAGAAGGACCGAAGTACACTGCTGAGGGTGCAGCGGGCAGCAGGAGAGGTCTGCGCGCCATGTGGGACCCTCACCCCAGTGCTCAACCGCTGCGCCACCGGGTGGCCCTGCATGTGGTTTTTTATGGGGCTAACTGTCCCCCAGCCTTACTCTCCCAAAGCTCCAGGAGTGGGCACAAGGCCAAGCAGGGCAACCTGTCATCTTGGCCACAGATCAAGAAGGGGCATGTGACCCAAGACAGGTCCCATAACCTAAGGCTGGGACTCTGGGAAGGAGGCTTCTCTGTCCCTTGGGGCTGCTAGCTAGGTGGAGCAGCCACCACACAAGGAGAGCCTGCTGAGGGCGACAGTGTCAAAGAAAAGCAAAGCTGACTCCCAGTGAGAAGTGGTGTCCTTCAAAACCATGTGCCCGCCCCAGGCCCTCTAGGTCTGGGTCTCTGCAGTCACCTGAGCAGGGCGCTTGGCCTTCAGCTGGTTTGACTTGGGCTTCGGTCCTTTACCACTCACAGATCACAGAGCAAACCCACCTCCCCCCCCCCCATGACCCAATGGGGCATCTCCTCGGAGGCCAGAGCATGCCAAGATCATAACGGAAGTCAGGGCCAAGGCTGGGTCCCTGAGTCCATCCCCCAGCCCCTCCCTATTCCCTGGGCATGTCTCAGGAGGGACCTGGACCAAACTCTCCTCATGATCCAAGAAACAACTCTGCCATGCAAGCCACTGGGTGACTTCTCATGATGTGGGAGAGGGTGCTTCCCCAGCCTTGTCTGCTGTATTTCACACTGGAAAGCAGGGCCTGGCCCAAGGGAGCTTCAGCTTCCAGCTGTTATGCTCTTGGAGACCATCTGTTCCCTAAAAGGTGGCTGTGAGGGTCCTCAGCAATCTCTAGCTCCAAAATACCCATCGGGCAGGTGGGGAAACCAAAGTCCAAAGAGGTGACGTCCCCCTAGGACACTGTTACCCTTCAGAAAGTCGCCTTTTGTCCTCTGGGCCCCAAGACCCTCTGGGTGGCAGTATGGGGATGCCAGGGAGAGAGCAAGCCTGTGCGTCCCCACTGGCTGGGGATCTGACTCGCTGATCCATCACCCAGGGAGCACTTGCTGGGAATCATAGCCAAGAATAGAGTAAGTAGGGGCTGATACGTTCCCATCTAGAAGGGGTCCCAAGCATCCTTTCCAAAGACCTGCCACTAGAAGTTTTGCAAAGCAAGAGAACTAATGACTGACAACTGATGTTTCTTGAGCATCCCCCTCTGTACTGGGATATTTGAAGAGCTTCATGTCCATTGTTGCATTAAATCTTCCCCACCCCACTGTAAGGCAGGGTCCAGAATTTCCTGCATTTATAGACAAGGAAGTTGAAACTCAAGAGTTGAAATAATCTGCCTCAAAATAAAGCCCTGCTCACAGGTGTGACCGGCACAACTGCCCAGGAGGCCTATGGTGGCGTTTTAGCACCTGTGTGTACTGAATAGACCCACCCAGGCCACCGCTGGCCAGGAAGACCTGGGGTGGTGAGCTGGCTATATCTTGAATCTGAATCAGTTACAGTACAGAGGTGGAAAACAATGTGTGTGTGTGTGGGGGGGCTACCCCACAGGTCATTCTGCACCCGCAGGTTGGGGGTGTGGCACAATTCCCCATTCCATACCCTGTGCAAAACTTGGCCCCCTACCTCCAGGAACAGGAGGCCAGTTTTTATCTCTGTCACCCAGTCCCAGTCCTTGAGATCAGGTCAAGTGAGCCCCTTCCCTCCCCCTTGGGGAGCTCATCTGTACTGTGAACTGCAAGATGCTGTTAAAGGATAATTTCCAAAATGGCAACATCGTGACTCATACAAACGTAAAATGAACACGTGTCAAAGATTTCACTTAGATCTTTTGTTAATAAGACAACTAGTGAGAGGGTGCAATCAGCTCAAGAGAGACACTACAGAACAGATTTTACAAGCTACCGGGGATACTGAAATGAGTTTACCAATAGCTGCATTGGAATATTTGGAATCATCTTTTCTACATGGCAGAAATCAGTTATATGTCAACGGGACAAATTCATTTACCCTGTCCTCCCTGGCTGCCAGAGGACCACTGCCATCAGGAATGACACAGTAACAATCTGGACTAGGAAGTTTGCTCCAACAGCTTCCCTGGAAAAACAAATGGTCACTGACGTCCTTCACTCTGGGAAGGCAACGATACTAAGACAGAAATTTGGGAAAAACTAGCTAAAACACACAAGACCACCCCAAATTCATGTTTGTATCTGGATTCAGAACCCACATTGGAGGTGCAAGACATCTCTGCTTTGGCATGATTCACAAGTCTTTGGACGACGCAAAGAAAAACTAACCCATGGACTTGCAAGACATGGCTGCAGGAGAAGAAAAAGACGTCAAGAAAACAGTGAAAGGAACGCAAGAACAGAATGAAGATGGAGGCCGATGTGAGTGCTGGCAAAGAGTGAGAAGATTAGACAAGAGAAGGAGCAATTTCTGCAGTGACTATCTGTGGCAATTGTGCAGATTTTTCAGGAGGGTGAATAAATGAAAAACTTTTATGTGTCTGGCTGTTTGAAATAGTGAAAAACTTCATGTGCATGTTATGAATAGGACTCATCAGCCCTGCAAGTCAGCCTCTGTCTCTACAGATTTTCAAAAGGGCCCAGCCAGAGACAATAATGCAGCCCTTGTGGAATCCGATGAGAGCTGCTAGGAGAATGGCATTCCACTGACAAAACCTGGGAATAGTTCTGGCCATTAAAAACCCTCCACAGTTTTTCCTGGCAACCTATAGGATTGGACTAGACATGGCTGAGGCTTTTTCCAACTCAGAGGCACTCCTGGGCCGCAGTGTGCCCAGCCCTCAAGGCAATATCCACTTTCTGAATCCTCTCCTGGCTTCTTTGCCTTTAAAGATCTGGAAGCCAAGTGGCGCCACTAGCTCACCGCTCACACAGTGTCTTTGCGAACTTCAGAAAAGGATGCCCCTTCCTTATGATGAACAGAGTCCCAAGCTAGGATGTAAGAGGAGCCCAGGCTGCATCTCTGCTCCCGTTTTCCTCCCCAGCCGGTTGTCCTTTGTCAGGACACATCCTGTATAGCCGTGTGCAGGGCCCTATGGTTGACATTCTGGCATCAGTAATGGTGAGCTCCCCAGTCCTTCTCCAGAGCATCTAGAAGAAAGTCTTTGGCATGGCGTTGAGGTGACACAGAAACAGAAAAGTTCTGACACTGTACCTGAAGAGCTTTTGGGGAGTGAAGCTAGGCAGGGTTGGGGTGCTGCGACGGGAAGGGGAGACCCCCCTGCCTTCTCGAAGCCAATTCTATCTCAGGCCAGACCAGGAATTCAGGAGCAACAATTACTCTTTGTCCAACCAGGGCTAGAAGGAAGGTTGGGATCCCTGTGCTTCCCATGCCACGCCCAGATATGTTGGTAGGGTACACATATACCCATATCCAGGCCCAGGCCCGGGTGTCCGGTTCACTAGCACTTGCACGTGTTTGGGTCCCCTGGGTACATGTGCACAGACACTAGACACACAAGCCTGGACCAATAGACTCCCTTGTACCCTTGTACTCACATACAGGCTTGCACGTGCACCCTGGGGTACACATGTACACACTCAGGCTTCCACCCATGGCCATGGGAGTTTGAACACAGAATGTCATGAGGAAGCTCATCTTTATGCATACATAGGATTGCTTTTTCACAAACAGCCTGGTCAGGGTAGAGGCACATACAGGTCCGTGCAGGCATGCATACCCAATTACCCTTTGAAGCTCAACCCTGCCTGGCTGGGAATAGCTCCAGTTCCTGCCTCTGGCAGAACTTTCTTGTGAGACGCAGCTGTGATGTGACCCATGATTCATGCCAGTTTTCCCCAGCCCTGTCATCTAGACTCAGATATTTGCTCCTTCCCTTGAGCCACCTCAGGCCTGGGATTACACCCTTCCAACCACTCTCCTGAGCCCAGACACTGATCGCTGGCTCTAAAACTGCATAAGGGCTCTGTGGGAGAAAAATGTAACATGAACCCGGTTGGGGCAGTGCTTAAGGAGGGCTCAGGGCAGATCTGAATTCTTCCCAATAATTTTTATTCAACTCGCGGGGTAAGTGAGCATGTTCCATGGACACAGTCCGCAGAATCTGCTGTGGAATTCATCCCTGAGTCACTGGACTCTTCTCAAGCTCTAGAGCGCCCCTTAGCTAGACAAGGAGTAAGTGAACTTTCCTTTGCCTGAATTTCTGCTGCCCTCACACACTGCCAAGATGAGCCTCTTGAAGTCAATCTGAGACTGAGAGAAAATGTCTTTGTCTATTTGGGCTGCCATAACAAAGTAACACGGATTGAGTGAATGAAGCAATAGATATTTAGTTCCTCGCAGTTTTGGAGACTGTGAAGTCCAAGATTAAGGTGCTGTCAAGGCTGGTTTCTGGTAAGGCCTCCCTCCTGGTTTGTGGACAGAACCTTCTCTTTGTGCGCTCTCACGGCCTTGCCCTGTGTGCATGCCTGGGATGCGCTGGTGTCTTTTCCCCTTCTTCTAAGGCCACCAGTCCTACTGGATTAAAGCCCACCCTTCTGGCCTCATTTAACCTCTATTACCTACTTAAAGGCTCCATCTCCAATTACAGTCACATTAGGGGTTAGATCTTCAACATGGATTCTGGAGAGCCACAACTCAGATCCTGTCAACGAACAAAGCACTACCTTGAGCAGTTGTAGGAAGGCCCCAGCACCTCTTTTTCCTCAGGTGCATTCCTGAGACGTGTCTGTGCAGAAAATCTCATGAGAGGAGACCTAACAACAGGCACGATCACAGCCCTCTTATAGACATAATGTTCTATATTGCTTGCTAAAGTGTTGAACCATAAAAAAAAAGTCATGTTTATTGAGGTATATTTTACATACAGTAAAACTTCCCCTTTGTTGTGAGATCTGACAAACAAAAATAGTTGGTGGACTGCTGCCACAAGTAGGACACAGAACAGTTCTCTGTTTGTGTGGCCACTTTGAAGTCTGCCCCTCCCTTCATTCCCCATTTTTTTTTTTTGCCTTTTTCCAAATTCCATACAAGTGAAATCATGGAATGTATCCCTTCAGGTACATTTGATATTCATCTATATTGTGTGTATTGGTCGTCCGTTCCTTTTCACTGCTGAGTATTAAGTAAGGATAGATCAGTTTGTTGATTTATTTGCCAGTTGAGTGGCATTTGGGTTCTTTCCAGTGTGGGACAATCTGAATAAAGCTGCTACAAATATTTGCATACAGGTTTTTGTAAGTTTTTCTTTCTCTTGGATAAATCCCTAAGAGTGGGATTGCTGGGTCATGTGGTAAGTGGATGTTTCACTTTATAAGAAACTGCCACTGTTTCTCTGTCACTGTGTCCTGAGATGTCCCATGCTCAGTGTTATTCGGTAGACAATGGAAATTTAAACTGTTGAATATTTTATTTGTTCCCCCAATCTATTCTCGATCCTTCCTTGTCCTGTTCTGTGCACCATGAAGCTGACCATGTGGACTTCATCAGCTAGGTTCTGTCCCCTTCTTGGCTTCCGGTTGGGTTGTCCAGTAAGTGACTGGACAACAGGTGGGCAGAGGGAGTTGGATGCATTTTGCTCACACCCTCCCTATTTTGGTGCCAGAGTTCTGATGAACTTAGAGATTTGGCTAGAGCTATCAGACAAAAACAGGACATAAAGGGAATCCAAGCTGGAAAAGGAGAAGTGAAACTATCACTGTTTGCAGATGTATGATACCGTATGTAAAAAACCCTAAAAATGTTACCAAAAAACTATTAGAAACAACGAGGAATACAGCAAAATGACAGGTTACAGAATCAAAATACAAAAATCTATAGCATTTTAATTATATACAATGAATGAGAGGAAAAGAAATCGAGAAAACAACTCCATTTACAATTGCCTCAAGAAGAATAAAATGTTTTGGAATTAACCTAACTAACAAGAACTATAAGACATTATTAAAGGACCTATATAGTGACATAAGGAGATGGAAGGATAGCCCATGCTCCTTGATGGGGAGAATGAATATAATCAAAATGACTATCCTGTCAAAATGCTATATAAATTTAATGCAATTCCCACCAAAATACCAACAATATTCTTCAAAGAAATTGAACCAAAACGTTGAAACTTACATGGAACCATAAAAGGCCTCAAATAGCAAAAGTAATCTTGGGAAAAAGAGGGGAGAAATGAAAGCATTATGATGCCTGACTTCAAATTATACTACAAAGCAACAGTATTAAAAACAATATGGTACTGGCACAAAAATAAGTATGTGGACTAATGTAACAGAATTTAAAGACCAGAAATAAACCCATGTACATATCAATATACCTAACCTGTGATAAAACAGTCATGTGCATACAATGGGGAAAGGATAGTTTCTTTAACAAATGGTTCTGGGAAAACTGGAAGCCCACACATAAGAGAAAGACATTGGATCACTTTCTCTAACTCCATACACAAAAATAAATCCCAAGTAGATTGAAGATTTAATTGTAACATCTGCAATAAAACATATAGAAGAAAATATATTCCATGACATACTGATAAAGATGTTGAAAAGCTTTTACACAATGAAAAAAATATATAAGCAGATTAAAAAGACATTCTACTGAATGGGAGAAAATATTCACACTATAAAATTGACAAGGGGTTAATATACAAAATATATAAAAAACAAATACAATTCAACAATAAACACCAACTCAATTAATAAATGAGCAGCAGATATGAACAGACAATTCACCAAAGAGGACATCCAAGAGGCAAACACACATGAAAAAAATGTTTATCATTGCCTCCAATAAGGGAAATGCAGGTTAAAACCACGAGATACCATCGCACATCTATGAGCACATCACATATTAAAAAGACCCCAACCAAGAAGTACTGGAAAGGATGGGGAGAAATATGAACCTCATTTCTTACACACTTGGTGGGTATGTAATCCTATGCAGGCATTATGGAAAGCGATCTGGATTTATCTTAGAAAACTAAAAATGGTGATGATAACATGTATCTGAAGAGGTGTGATCCTATGACTGTGAATTACATACAGCATTATAAACCAATCTTACCTAACAAACAAACAAAAACCTCAAAAAACAACTAAGAATGGAAATACCATATGACCCAGCAATCCCGCTCTTGGGCAAAGAACATGAAACCATCAATGTCAAAAACTACATGCTCTAGAATGCTTATTGCAGCACTATTTACAATAGCTAAGACATGGAAGCGCCTAAATACCCATCAATAGACTACTGGATGGAGAAGGTGTTTTATATCCACACGATGGAACACTATTCAGCCACAGGGAAAGATGAAATGCAGTCATTACAGCAAAATGGAGCGCATTCTAGGGAATTATGTGTAGTAAAGCAAGTCAGAATGACAAATACCAGATATTTTCATAACAGACAATTTGACAAAGTAAAATACTTAAAAAAAGTAATAAAAGCAGTGAGGGCTCCATGGTTAAGAGGGAGTGGGGAGGGAGAAAGGGCATTAAGGGATCATGGGTGGGGAGGGGGGCACCCATCTGCATGTGCCTTGTGCTTTCCCTAGGGTCCGGCTGACTTGAGTAGATATACACTACTAAGGAAATTTAGCATATTATTAGGAAGTGAAAGTGCTATGATAAACAAAATGGGAATGGGTTGCTATTTTGGATAGTCAGAGAAGACTTCCTGAGGAGATAACCTTTAAGCAGAGAAAAGAAAAGGGGGAAGGAGAAGCCATGTAACCATGAACTATATACACATCTTGGGAAGAGTGTCCAAGCAGAAGGAGGAACGGTGAGGGCAGAGGCCCTGAGGTGGAATAATGCCTGGAGTGTTTGGAGAGAATACACCAGTGGAGAAGCCTGGAGAGATTGGCAGGGCAGGAATTATACCCATCAGCCAAAGCGGGAAACTGTGGCCCAGAGGAAAGCAGGGCTGCTGAGGGCCCACAATGAGATCAATCTGACTCAATCCCCATGGCTTTTCCTTACCCTGTGCTGTGTTTCTGGGGGGATAGGAGGACTAGAAGACCACCGTATGCTCCAGAGAGAATATGCAACATCCTTGGGGAAGCCTGGCAAGTGGCGATGGTGCTGGCCCCTGGGGTCCCTGCCTCTGAACAATCAGCCTGATGCAGGGACTTCAGTCTGTCCTACTAACAGCCAGAACATGTTATAACCCAAGCCAGGCCATGACCTATGTCTGCTCAGAACGCCACTGTGGCTCCATCTCTCTTAGAGAAAAAGCTTAAGTTGCCACTGTGTCCTGTGAGGCCCTATAGGTATAGGACCAGGTACCTGTCAGCTCTCTGACCTTACCTCCTGCTACTGGTCCCCTTGCTCACTCGTCTCCCATCACACCAGACTTCTAACTTGTCCTTAAATGTGCCACTAAGATGGGTGTAGAAACTGCTGTGGTGGGCCTCCCTGGTGGCACAAGGGGTTAAGCACTGCACTGTGAAGCAATCTGCAGCCTCTGCAGCATGAGTTCGATCCCTGGCCGGCCAGGGAGAAACCCACATGGTGAGGCAGACCTCTCCCGTCTTACCCACTGCTCTCCTCAGCAGTCAATCTGCCTGTTCTGTTCCCCACTCTCTCTGGTGGATCCTCTCACCCCCCGCATCTCTGGCCTGTGCCCCAGCTCTTGTATGTATAAATAAATCTTTAAAAAAAAAGTGCTGTGATGACACAAACTAAGCCATAGCCACATCTGGACTTATACTATGGGTAGATGCTCCTGGGGTCACACTGGCTGGACAGGGTGTTTCTGTGGTCAAATCTATGAAACCCACCTGGGATCAGAGACAAAAGAAAGGACATGTTTGTGGTCACACAAACTGGAGTGTTGGACAACTTTGCTTACACTGCTGTGGATGTGGACATCCCCAGCACTACCACACTTGTCAAATACCATGGGGTGTTCCCATGGTCATACTGCCTTGGTTGAGAAGACTCCTGGGTTAACATGCTGTGGGGAGGCAAACCCAGGGCTAGAGTTGGTATGGACACTCATAGGGTCACTACCAGGTAGAGGAACACCGAGTGTCACAGACTGGGATGTGGGTGGTCCTGCCACCGGACTGGAGTGTGGATAAAGCAACTTGAGCTGCGAAAGATGGGGGAGTAAGCAGCAGAAGCCAGTTATGACCATGTGACTAGTGAGTTTGCCAGCTTTGGCTGCTAAATTGTGTAATTAAGATTGTAGTTAGGCAGATTTTTCTGACATTTCTTCAAGAGTTTTTTTTTTTAAAGATTTATTTTTTTTTTATTTTTAAATAATAAATTTTATTTTTATATTCCCCATACAATTGCAACCCCCCCATTCTGACCCCAATCCCTCCCCTCCCGCCCCCCACCCCCCAAAAAAGTGTCTCTGGTTCATAGTTTTTTGTTGATTTTGATTTTCACTTTCTTATAATTATTCATTTTCCTGGTCCCTTATTTAAGTTTTCTAGATTCCTGCTATGAGTGAGACCATCCGGTATTTTTCTTTTTCTTTTTGGCTTATTTCGCTGAGCATGATCCCTTCCAGCGCCATCCATGTTGGTGCAAATTGCATGTGTTTATCTTTTTTGAATGCTGAGTAATATTCCATGGTGTATATGTACCACATCTTCTTGATCCAGTCAACTATTTTTGGGCATTTGGGTTGTTTCCAAAGCTTAGCTATTGTAAACAGTGCTGCTATAAACATAGGGGTGCAGGTGCTCTTTGGAATTGATGTTTCTGTGTCCTTTGGGTAAATACCTAGGAGTGGAATTGCTGGATCATATGGAAGCTCTATGTTTAGTAGGTCCACAAATCTCCACACAGCTCTCCATAGTGGTTGGACCAGTTTGCCCTCCCACCAACAGTGCAGGAGAGTTCCTTTTTCTCCACACCCTCGCCAACATTTGTTATTGCTAGATTTTTAATATGTGCCATTCTCACTGGTGTGAGATGGTATCTCATGGTAGTTTTGATTTGCATTTCCCTGATGACAAGTGATGCTGAACATTTTTTCATATGCCTGTTGGCCATTTGCATTTCCTCTTCAGAGAAGTTTCTTTTTAGCTCTTCTGCCCATTTTTTGACTGGATTATTTTCTTTGTTGTTGTTGAGTCTCATCAGCTCTTTGAAGATTTTTGTCATCAGTCCTTTATCATTAGTGTTGGGTGCAAAAATGTTCTCCCAGTTGGTGGGGTTTCTCTTTGTTTTGGTTATTGTCTCTTTTGCTGTGCAGAAGCTCTTTATTCTGATGTAGTCCCAGCTGTTTATCTTTGCCTTCACTATCACTGCTTTGGGTGATGTGTCTGTAAAGATATCTTGGAGGTGCATGTCATGTAGTGTTTCGCCTATATTTCCTTCTATGTATTTTATGGTTTCAGGTCTTATGTCTGGTTCTTTAATCCATTTTGAGTTGATTTTTGTGCATGGTGTGAGGTAGTGGTCAAGCTTCATTCTTTTGCATGTAGCGACCCAGTTTTCCCAGCACCATTTATTGAACAAACTTTCTTTGCTCCAATGCATAGTCTTTGCTCCTTTGTCAAAGATTAGTTGACCATAAATAAAGATTTATTTATTTATTTTATACAAGAACTGGGGTACAGGCCAGAAGCTCGGAAGGGTGAGAGAATTCGCCAGAGCCAGAGCGGGGAACAGAACAAGGCAGACTGACGAAATACACTGCTGAGGGGAGCAGCGAGCGAGACAGGAGAGGTCTGCCGTGCCATGTGGGACCCTCGCTGGCCGGCCGGGATCGAACCCGCGCTGCAGAGGCTGTGGACCGGTTCACAGCGCGGCGCTCAACCGCCCGCGCCACCAGGGGAGGCCTTCTTTAAGAGTTCTTAACATGAGGCCTCCCTGGTGGCACAGGGGTTAAAGTCTCAGCGCGCAGGGCCTCCCCGGTGGCGGCGCAGCGGTTGAGCGCTGGGCTGTGAAGCTGCCCGCAGCCTCTGCAGCGCCAGTTGGATCCTGGCCACCAGCGAGGGTCCCACATGGCGCGACAGACCTCTCCTGCTGCGCCTGCTGCTCCCCTCAGCAGTGTATTTCGTCAGTCTGCCTTGTTCTGCTCCCTGCTCTGGCTCTGGTGAATTTTCTCACCCTCCCGAGCTTCTGACTGTGCCCAGTGCTTGTATAAATAAATAAATAATTAATTAAAAAAAAATTCTCAGCGCTATCAAGCTATTGCCAGCCCCCACGGCATGAGTTCAATTCCAGGCCAGGGAGCTGCCCAACATGGCACAGCAGACCTCTCCTGTCTTGCCCACTGCACCCATCAGCAGTGTATTTCGGTAGACCTGCCTGCTCCCCACTCTGTCTCCAGTGAATCCTTTCACACACACAGCTTCCCGTCCCTCTGGCCTACACCCAGATTCTTGTATGCATAAATAAATAAAATCTTAAAAAAAAAAGTATGTGCATGTGCAGATCCTGAAACACAAAGGATTACTATGGAAACAAACTGAACACTATGGAGGTTACTCAAAAAGTAATCAGAACTACCATATGATGTGGCAATCTGAGTATTTATCCAAAAGAAATTGAATCACTATCTTGAAGAGAGACCTGCAATCCTATGTTCACTGCAGTGTTATTCACAGTAGCTAAGATATGGAAACCACCTTGGTGTCTGAATGAATGGATAAAGAAAACACGGTATGGGGGCCTCCCCGGTGGCGGAGCAGTTGAGAGCTGGGTTGTGAAGCTGCCCGCAGCCTCTGCAGCGTTGGTTTGATCCCCGGCCGCCCTCCAGGTGAGGATCCCACATGGCGCGCTGACCTCTCCTGTCGCCCGCTGCTCCCCTCAGCAGTGTGCTTCGGTCCTTCTGCCTGCTCTGCTCCCTGCTCTGGCTCTGGTGAATTCTCTCACCCTCCCGCACTTCTGACTGTACCCAGTACTTGTATAAATAAATAAATAAATCTTAAAAAAAAAAAAACACGGTATGCAGTCACGCATTGCTTAATGATGGGGATACATTCTAAGGAATGCATTGTCAGGTGCTTTTGATGTTGTGCAAACTCCAGAGTTTTATAAACCTAGATGGCATAGCCTACCGCAGCACACCAAGTCTGTCTCTAGGGACCACACCCCTACATGCAGTCTGTCGTTGACGAAGCATCGTTAAGTGACCCATGACTGTATAGACACAATGGAGTATTTTTAAGCGTAGGAAGTCCTGTCACTTGTGACAAAAGATGGACCTTGAGGACATTATGCTAAGAGAAATAAGTCAAATACTGTATGATCTCACTAGTATGTGGACTCTAAAAAACTGATCTCAGAGAAACAGGAAACAGATTGGTGGCTGCCAAAGGAGGGGGTTGGAGGGTGGGCAAAATGGATGAAGGGGGGGTCAAAAGCTACACACTTCCAGTTGTAAGTAAGTTCTGGGGATGTGACAGACATCATGTGACTATGGTGATCAGTTCTGTATTGTGCATGTGAAAGTTGCTCAAAGAGCAGATCTTCAAAGTTCCTATCATAAGAAATAAAAAGTTTCATAACTAACACCAGGTGATGGATGTTAACGAAACCTATTGTGGTGATTATTTTGCAGTATGTACCTGCAAAACACTGAATCCAATACTGTATTGGATAAAATACTGTATCCAATATACTGTATCCAATCAATATGTTGTACACTTTAAGCTTATACAATTGTATCTAATAAGGTTGGAGAAATAAGACTATATGTATTAAAATAAAACAATACTGGGATGCAATAATATACTTTTTAATTAGTTGATCAAATTATAAGATCTCCTATGACTCAAATTAGTGATGAATGTGAACAATATCTCAAGATGCCTGCAAAAACTGTAATCTAACATAAAAAGTAACTGTGACTTGTACTTGTGGGAAGGTCACAGGCATTGCTTTCACTACTGTGATTTGCTGCCAGCATTCATATTTGGAAGTAAAGCTAAATTTCAGTTATATTAGTGAAAATAAAGATGTAATATTTTCCTCCATCAAGTTCATGGATACCCTGACTTTTATCCAGGTTAAAAACCCCTGCTTTTGGGGTAAATTCTGTACAAAATCAGGACACCCCTGGAAAGGTTTGCAGAAGAGGCAAGGAAGGCATCACTCAAGAATTCTCTCTGCTGTGCAGACATTCATTCGGTAAGGTTTCTTTCCTTGCTGTTTCTGTGGTGGTTGCAGGTTCCCGCACAGGGCTTGTATGTTCAGGACCCATTGATGAGATATTTGGAAACAACTTCATCAACGCAAGTTCTGGTTTTCCTGAAAGTAAACAGCTTCTGAGTTGTATCAGTATGTCGGTTAGCTGGAGGTTAAAAAAAAAAATAAAAAAAACTTTCTCACATTCACTCAGCTACTAACATCTTTGTGAAGTTTCCCTAATTTTATTGTGAACCATAACATATAGAAAAATGCATAAAACACATGTACATTGAGTTTAATGAGTAACAAGAAGGCACTGCTTTGTATGACTGCAGGACGTCCATTCTCACTGCTGTGCAGTTCTTTGCTGCACGAATGGAGTACGATTTAATGGCCTATCTACAGTGGATGGATGTTTGGATTGTTTCGAGTCTGGGAGTACTATAAAAGGTACGGGCTAGAATGTTCTAGTTTCTTAGAAGGGGAATAGGCATACATGAAACTTTAATAGATAATGCCCAACAATTTTCCACAGGGGCCACACTATTTCATGCTGCCATATAACGGGGGTTCTCATAGCTGCATATCCTCCCCAATACTTAGTAAGAGCTTGCATTTTCCTGATGGGCAGCTCTTCATGTGCTCATTGGTGAGTCTCATATTTTCTCTTCCTTTTTGATTTATAGCTTTTTAAAATCAAGATTACTGTGTATAGGGATTATAAATATCTTTGCTGTAATTCACCATTTCACTTTTTAAGGTGTCTTTTTTTTTTAATTTTCTTAATGGAAGACCTGTCAGAAAAGGTCCTCCTGCCAATGAGGAGCCCTCCCTCCAGTCCTGACAGGTTTTAGTTTGCTCTGCTACAGGCAAACCAGACCCTCTCTGCGTCCTCACACACCAGGTGCAGTTCCACCTCAGGGCCTTTGCACTTGCTATTTCCTCTCCCTGAAATGCTCTTCCCTTAGATAAACACATGGATTCCCTCACCTCCTTCAGGTCTCTGCTCAGACATTACCTCAATGAGGCCCTCCATGACGACCATTTTACAAACCACAAACCACCATTCCTAGAATTCATGATTCTCTTTACCTCTGCTTTATTTTTATTTCTTTTTCAGTTTTAAAATTATGTTTCCTGAGGTCACGTTGATTGACAACATTATATACCAGGGGTATGGGTTCACCCCTCTGCAAATGTATGCTCTTGCTGCTTTATTTTTCATCTTTCCTATCCTCTACTACTTTTCTATATATTACATGTAAAACATTGTGTGGAAATAGACATACATATTATAATGTAAGCTATATAAATAAAGTGAAATACATGTATACACAGTATGTATGTGTGGAAATTCCTGGATTCACACTCTATTATTGTTTATTACTTGTTTCCCAAACAAGCGACTCTACGGACGCTGGGATATTTGTCTGTTTTATTCCCTGATCTAGCTTCAAACCTAGAACAATGCCCAGCATATGTGCTCAATGGTTGTTTACTAAATGCCTCAATAAGTAAACTGTAAAATACTTAAAGCAGTTCTTAGCATACAACATCAGAATCCTATTTAGTAAGGTTTGTTGATTGAATCTTATCAGTTAACATAAAAATTCCAAAGGTGAAATTTTACAGCGATTTTTCTTAAGGGTGCCCATTACTCAAAATTCTTAGATAAAAAGGCAAATTTACCGTAATATATTAAGGTGAACAATTCATTTCATGGTCTTCCACCTACTTGAGAAAAAGAAAAGAGTCTCAGACACATGGCTAAACCTCTCTCTCCATTCATCACACTTGGTTTTACCCATTGGTTTTTACAGCTATTTTGAGGCTGGGAGCATTTTGGCCCCAGAAACCTAGTGATACAGGGGAAGAGGCACACTGGGAGGGGGTTAGTGTGATTCAGAGAAAAGGCAGCGAGGCTACTGGGTTTCCAGACCTCAGAGGTCAGCAGGGTATGGCGTGGTGGGGAGGTCAGAGACTGGGTCACTGTGTCCACTGTGCTGATGGGGCAGTCCTGAGGGCGGATCTCCTTAGCCAGTCGCCCCTTCTTCTTCAACGTGCAGGCTTCCTGGTATGGTGGGGAGATGGGGGGCTGCGTGGGTGGAGTGTACTTGTACTCTGAGCCATCCTCCAGCTGCAGGGACACACGAGGGGAAGATGGTGAGGACCTGAGAACCTAGGACAGTGCCATCCCACCCCCCACTGTTGGCCAGGTACTCACGTCCAGTGGGTAACTGCGGTCTGAATCATAGGAGCTCAGGTCCCCACAGGTGACAAATGGCACAATGATGCGAGTAGGACCATCTAATTGGTTGAAATCTGGATCTGACAAGCAGGGAGAAATAAGACAGGACAGGGCCAGCATGCCCGGAACCAGTCAGGAGGCTGCAGCATGGGTGGCAAGGCCTTGCTGGGTGTCCACCAGCCACTCTCACTCTTCCACAGGAAATCTTTCACTTGGCTTCAATCGCTTCCTCAGGGAGATCCTCCATGATCACCCCTTTGAAAACACTGTCCCCCACACACTTTTTTCACACTGCCCTTACATCCACCGGCCTTTCTATCATTTGCTGCCTGGCCCTTGTCTCACTCAAGTGTGCTCACCGTAAGAGCCAGCTCTTTGCCTTTTTTCACTAGGGGCCAGGCTGAAGACCCTCACTGGGCAAAATTCCCAAACAGGTTTCCACCAGGGGGCACAAGAGAGCCCACCTAGGCTAGAACTCATTCAGGCAGGTAGTCTTCACTGGACAAAATCCTCCTGAGACAGAATTCTCACCAGGTCCAAGAATTACCACTAAGGGACTGAGCTGAAGATTCTCCTGGGACGAAAGATCCATAAGGGGGTATAATTTCCACCAGAGGGCAGGACTGAGGATTTTCTTGAAACTGAGTTCCCATAAGGGGCAGAGTGTCCACCAGGGATAGGGGCTGCAAACCCTCCTGAGACAAAGTCCAGAAGTGGGTAAAGTCTTCCCAGGAATAGGGCCCAGACTCTCACCGTAAGAATGGTCTAGGAGGGGTTTAGTCAGGTCCGGCAGGAAGCCCGCAGGGGGGTCATAACCCTGACACACAGCAAAGGCCTCTGTGGGTGGAACACACAGTGAGGGGAGACTGCCGCTTCTGCCACAGGTAGGACAGGGCTCTAAGAACTGCATTTGCTCATGTGGCCCCTCCACTCCACTCACCTATACTAGAGTTCCGGCTGCTTCTGGGCTTGGCACAGAGCACGCTGGAGAAGAAGACACGGAGTTGGCTGTAGATCAGTGTCACATCCCGACCTCGGAAGATCTGCAGGGTGGCCGGACAGATGGAGGTGTGAGGGCAGTCTGTGAGACCCCTCTCTAACCCTCCACCAGGCTTCCTAAGGCTTACCTTGGCCACAAAGCAGCCCCCTGGCTTCAAGACATGTGTAGCAATGTTCAGAGCCTGTGGGCAGGACAGATGGCTAAGACTGAGGTGGAGACAGCCAGGAGGGGGCCAAACTGAAGCAGGGGCAGCCAGGTTTACTCACGGCTAGGAGGAGCTGGGCCTGCATATACTCATCAACATCATGGAGGCCAGTTACTGCAGCAAGAGAACAGCATTAGTGGGGGTGCATCTGTTCTAGCTCTCTTCTTGTCCCAGAGATCAGAAG
This sequence comes from Talpa europaea, assembly GCF_964194135.1. NCBI lineage: Eukaryota > Metazoa > Chordata > Mammalia > Eulipotyphla > Talpidae > Talpa > Talpa europaea. The sequence goes on along the minus strand of NC_140081.1, from coordinate 31,836,610 downwards.
ACTAAGACCATGTCCCAGGCTGCTAAGGTTACTCATATAAATTAACATCTGCCAAAAGGATGCATATTCTGTGCTCCCAACCCTCAGGAATTCAATTTAATTCTCAAAACAACTGTATATATGTATAGGAACTCATTTCAATTCTCAAACATGTCAGAAGCATCATTTCCACTTCCAGCCTAGACTGCTCCTCCAACTCTATTCAAAGTCTTAGACTCCACGTGTCTCAAATCAAACTCCTGACCTTCCTGTTTGGAGGAACAGGTTTGGACCTGTTCCTCCCACCATCTTCTCCAGGTCACCTGATCCATCCAGGTCTCAGGCCAAAAATCTTTGATGTTACCTTTGATGTCCATCCCCCACCCCAGCTCATTTTCTACTTACACCCACACTCAAGCTGTTAGCAAATTCCGTCTGTTCCATTTGCAAAAGAGTGCCTGACTTAGCCTCTTCTCAGGTCCCCGCGGCCACGTGCCTGGACTACGGCAGAGTTCTCCTTCCCGGCCCCGTTCCCCTTGCAAGCCTCCCACTGCTCACAGCAGCCAGAGGGATCTTGTCACAATCTGAGTCCGGCCAGGCCCTCTTCTGCTCACAGCTTCCTCAGGGTTTTTCTCCTTGGAAAAAGCCCAAGTCCTCACTGGATCACACAGGATCTACACCCCTGCCCCCTGCCCCGGTCAGCTCGCAGGACTCACCTACCATTCCCCGACTTACTCTGCTCTGAACACACACTCATCTCCCTGGTGGTCCTCACACATGCCAAGCACCCTCCGACCTCAAGGCCTCTGCCGGAGCCAGTCCATTTGCCGGGATTATCCTTCCTCCAGACATGCCCCTGCCCTACTTCCTCACCTCCTTTAGATCCTTGCTCTAAAGTCAGTGAGCCCCAGCCCATTCACTTTAAAATTCCACCAAGTATTCTCCTTGCCCTCCCCTTTCCATGGACTTCCTCAAGGTACCTATCACCTTTTGGCATTCTAGAGAGTTCTTTTCTATCTGCTCCCATGTTCCATGAGGTCAGAGATTAGTGGAATTTTAGTCATAAATGTTTTCCCAGCATGTAACAGTGCCTGACGCACAATAGTTGCTTGGTAAAGGTGCACTGAACTGATGTGACTGACTGAAAAAACAAACATAGTAAGATGGAATTGGACAAATGCAGCGAGAAGAGAGCTGAGAAGAGGGAAGGGTGGACAAATGCACAAAAAATAGTACAGTGTGGGGAGGAAAAGACAGAGGCAGAGAACAAGCAGTAGAGGTGGGGAGAAGTTGCCAGATGTGGGGGAACAGTAACGGTAGAGGGGAGAGGCAGGGAGGAGTTAAGTGGTGAAAGAAGTGGTGGGAGATGCAGAGAGGGATACACACAAAGCTCCCCACCTGGCTTCCCAATCCCTGCTATTTACCATCAGGAGCCCCGTCACACACCACTAGGTCCGCGGGGCAGCCCTCAAAGTGCTGAATGATCTCCTTGGCCGTGGAGAGCTGTGGAAGAGAGGGAGAAGGAGTGGCCCAAGCCCTGCCTCTCTAGTTCCTATAATGCTACCTGCCCGGGACCTGGTCTGCGCCCCCAGGTCAGTGAAATTCTCAGGCTTTATCTATCTGCGACCGGGCTCCTCTGCCACCCAACCCACCATTTTTTTGCTGGCTCTCTGTGATGACAACCTGCTGGTACGTCGCCACTATCACACTGCCTTTTGGGCTTTCTCAGTTACTGTCTCTATTTCTGTCCCTGTGTCTTCTCAGCTTATTTCTGTCTTTCTCTCTACTTTTTGTAGCCTTCAGGTGAGGGGGGGGTGGTTCTTTGCCCAGGATACACTCCAACACCTCCAGTCATGCACTCACCTGAGTAATGTCCCCCTGGATCTGTAACACACCTGGTAGCGGAGCCATAGCCTGAAGGTCCACAGCCACCACGTGGCCAGACCCCTGACCCCTGTAGATAACATAGCCCATGTCAGCCCAGTGTCTACTCCTAGCCTACCCTCCACCTACACTGCCCTCCCAGAACCCTCCTCATCCGGGTCACCACACTCACCCAATTTTCTGGCTCAGCACCTGGCTCCAGCTACCGGGGGCTGCACACAGGTCGACTGCCCGTGAAACTCCTGAGCATACACAGGAAGGTGTAGTGGTCAGTTGGATCCACTTCATCAACCCAGGGACCCTGTATAACTCACCCCTCTCTCCTGGTGAACACCTACCATCTTTCCACTGCCCAGGTGCCCCAATTCCTCTTGAGTATATGCCCATCTTCCTGCCTGGCCCCTGTCCCACAGACCCTCCAAGTCAGCCCAACTACCGCAGGGAGCTCTGCAGACCTAGCCCACTAGTCTATTCCTTTGCTTGTCCCACCCCTTTCCCCCACAGTGACTCCCCACCATCCCCACCAGTTGGGGACCTTTGAAGAGTTGGAATTCCTCGTCGAGCTGTAGCAGCTTGAAGGCACTACGGGCACGCCAGCCATTCTCCTTGGCCAGGCGGTAGTAGACATCCCGCTTGTCCTTCGACGTCCGTCCCATCTCACACACAGTTTGCTCAGGGATCTGCCAACAGTAAGCTGACGTCGCTCTGTGTCAGTAACTGGGTGAGGGGCCACCAGCCTCTTCAGGGTAGTGACAACCACACAAGCTGGACCGGGCTCATCTGACCCACATGACAGCACACTCAGCAGACAGGAAGACTGAAGTCTAGTCACTGGGCCACAGAGCCTGAAGGGTCCCATCACCGAGCTCTCAGGCTCCATCACTCACCCTCCAGGTTCCCCCCAGACTCCCCCACGACCCAGTCCACAAATCCCATCTCTAACTCCAAGATACTCCCAAGGATCCCAACAACCCTATGCTCATCTCCTAAATGACCTGTTACTGACCCCATTATCTCCCATCGCTGTCACCCTCATTCCACATATAAGACCCAGCTACTCTCACTATTAACCCTTCTCTGCCCATCTCATCCCCATGAACATCTGTCTCCCCACCTGTCCTCATTGCCTCCAGACTCATATAACCCTATTAGCCCCCCATTAATCCCTTTCATTCACCTCCATTATCCTAATACTACCTCACTGCATTCCCCAACTACTTAATCTCTCCCCACCCCATTCCCCACTAATTCTAGAAATGGTTTGCTCCCCAGTAATTCCTTTATTACTACATTCTTATCAATCCTCATTAATGCCTGGAGGATATGGCCTATTTACCCATTAAGCTCTCAATTAGTATGATTTCTCAACCTTCATTAACTCAGTCCTCCCAATGATCCTGTACAGATCACAACATTAACCAGTCCCCTGTAACCTCTCATTACAAGTTAATCTCTGATGATCACATATCTGTTCCCCATTCTCCCTTCACTGCCCACCTTGTTCCCCCAATAGTCACTCAATGAGCCCATCCCAACAGCTTATTATTACCCTGTCTTTGCTTGCTGTTCCCATTAATTTCTTAATGACTGTGCTATGATCGATCACCCACTAAAAAACCCTTTGACTACAACGCCCCTTCACCCTCTCGTTATTTCTTCTTTGATCACTGCCCCCATTAGTTCCTTGATCATGACCGTTACCGGCCTCTACAACTCTCTCCATAGCCTTAGCTTTTTGATTATTAACTATGTCCCACTACTCTTCATTAACGGGTTAATTATTATACCTCCATTAATCGCTCAGAGATCACACCCCCTTGTACTTCTCACCGTCTTCTAGCTGCCCTCTCGACCATCCTCTCATTAATCGGTGAACACACCCCCACCGGCCCCCACGAACATGTTCACTACAACGCTCCCATTAGCTCCCACTGCTTGCCGGATAACATCCCTACCAGACCTCCACGATTCTAATGGAGACCACCAACCCCCCTATTAATAGCCTTCTGGCCACCTCCCTGCCCCTCATTATTTCCTCAAAACCGTGACCCCACTGGGACCACTGCATCCCCATGAAGGCGGCTCTGCCAATATCTGGTCTCCCTTACATCCGCCACCCCCACCGAGGCGCACCCTTCATTGTGGTCCCCTTCTACAGACAAACCTTGGGTCTGGAGTTTACCGGGCGCAGGCTGTCCGGACCACGCAGCTGCCGCACAGAGGGCGGACTTCTTTCCTAGCCGGCGGGACAGCGCAGGCGTGCCTCAGTCTTCTCGGACAGGACCCTCTTCCTCCGCGCCCGGGGCCTACCTTAGCTTTCCGAGTGGAGATAAGTCGGATAAAGGAGGCCAGTCCCCGAGCAGCCCGAGCCTCGGCGACAGAGCAAACCGGCGAGAAACCCGAGGGCTTCAGTTTGTGTTCTTAGTTGAACCAAATGACTGTCGCGCATGCCTAAGGGCCACCACAGTGTGGCAAGCTTGTCATCGCGGAACGCTGAGGTTCCGGCGGGGTTCCGACCAGACCTGAACGTACAACGTGTGTCCCGTCATCTTGCGTCGACGTAGCTGGCCTTGTGAACTACCACTCCCGGCATGCAACGAGCACGACAAAAGCGGCTGAACTCGCGCATTGCGTCGCTGAATCCTCGCGAGGCACAAGAATGGATTCGGTTCCTTTGTTTCGAGGCTCAAGTCTATTACTCTCCGCCCCTCCTCAATAGCGGTGATTGTTGAGCCTATGGACTACATTTCCCAAAATGCAACGAGCACCACAGCGCCCATTCGTTTTACACGCGCGCTGAAGGAAAGTTATAGCTGGAATCGTTAGCGTGAGAATAAGCAACGTGCATTAAGTGCACAAGCGCGCTAAAGCGGCTCGGCTGCAATTTCGAATCCACTTCCGCTCGTTAGTATTGCTACCTGAGTTTTACCATCTCTGAACTTGGGTTTCTCCATCTGTAAAATGGGGATAATAAGTAGTACAGAGTTCACAGTTGTGGGAGGTTTAAATAGGTGTCGCTCGGCACACCTGCTGGCCTTCTGTAATTATGTGTTCTCTAGATATGTTTAACTCCGACCCACAAAAGAGGACTATACAACGCGGGTCGTCATACGAGCAAATATAATTATGGAAATAATTATTTTACCATGTGTCAGGCATTGTTCTTAGGGCTCACTCAGAAGTGTGCTGGTATATGCTAATAACAGGCTCATGGGGGATGGAGGAGAGAAGGAGGAAGCTCGATTTCTAACATTTGCTATTTCCTTGTTTTACATACTATCTTGTGAGACTTTTACATTATCAACGTGTAGTCATGGAGGACACAGATCAGAAGAGATGCAGTAGTTTCTACCATAGAGTTAAAATAGGGGGGAATGACCTCAAGTGTATAGAGGATAGTGAAAAGTAGTAAAATAATTAGGAGGTGTTTTAGTTTTAGGTTTATGAGTTTGAGTGTCACCTTTTAAAAATCCAATTATAAAACAAGAAGCTTTATAAACCTGTGCAAGTAAACTCCAGTGCATGGCTGAAGCCTTTCCTTTAACTCATTTAAATCCTTATAAGGGCCAGACGAGGTGGTTACTGTAATTATCCCCAGTTTACAGAAGAGGAAATGGAGGCAAGAGGAGATATATATTATTATATTAGGCATATAATGTATGTCGTTTAATGTGCATGCAATTATATAGAAATATATATTGATCTATTTACTAGTATGTAAATTATATTAGTAGATACAATAAATATAAACACGCTATTTTATATATATATATATGGGAATACATATGCATTTTGTATAGTGTATAAAACGAGTCATCTTAATATGTATGCTGCTATAAATATGTATTTGTAAAATCTATTTATTAAAGTAACTGTAGTAAGTATAAATATATGTTAAATATAGAAATATATAATGTTATGTCAGGTGGTGATAAAAGTTATGAAGAATAATAAAGTAGGCCGAAAGGGATGGAGAGTAACAGGGGTTAAGTTGCTATTTTGCACAGCATGATCAGGGCATGATTCTCTGGGGGGTGGCATTTGAAACGAGGCTTGAAGGGGAGCGCACCCTAGGGATATCTGGAGGAAGAGCATTCCTGGCAGAGGGACTCCAGGTGTAAAGATCTGGAAGCAGGAACAAGATTGGCGAGTAGTCAAAGAACCGAATAAACTGATTCATCCTTCCTTAGAAATGAGAGCTTCACGCAGCAGGGATCTCTGTTGTCTTGTTCACTGCTGCCTCCCGGCGCCTAGAACAGGGCCCAGCACAGTTGGTGTTCAATACATGTTTGTGGAGCTCACCCTTTTGTTCCTTTGTTCTCTCATTCTTTCCTCAGGGTGTTCAGAGGCGTGGAGAGAGCACCTCTGGGAGGAATGCCTGAGAGCCTGGGAGGCAGCAAGACCTAGTCAGCCCAGCTCGTGGGCCACGTGGGGGTGGTGGGAACACAGCTCCCTGCAGGGGTGAGCAAATGTAAGAAAGCAAGGGTTCTAGCCACCAGCTGCTGCTTCACTGAGAGGAGGGGGTGCCAGGCACTGGGGGCCCATGCTCACCCTGTGGGGCGCTTCCATGTCCTGTTTTCTTGCTGCTCACAAAGAGGATGTTTAATTTTTCGCAAAGAAACTCGCTTCCTCCAGCAGGGCCCTGGGCTGGGGGGACGGGAGCCAGGCTCTGAACTCCACAGGCTCTTCCCGAAGTAGGGTGTCGGCCCGTAGCTCCCACCCGGCACCCCACTGAGTGTAAAGGTGTCCTCCCCTCAGCCTCTTGAAGAGGTCAGGGAGAGGGGAACTGCCCCCGCCAGCAAGGTACCGGAGGGCATCTTACCCAGCGAGGGAAATGCGAGGGTGGTCCAGGAGCAGGGGACTCGACTCCAAAAGCCTTGCTGCCCAGGGGCTGCTTTGAGGGACGGAAGTTGCTCAGTGGGGAGCCGGCATGAAAGGCGAGATTAGAATCCTGAATGCAGTCTAGTGGGGAGTTGCTTTCACAGGCGAGAAGAATTCATTAATGCCTTTTGCAAATCTGTATTGTGCAATTACTGTGTGCCAAGCTACAGGGAAGTGCTTTCCCTGTAGGAATTCATTCAGTCTCCCAAGGGAAACTCCCTACGAGTTGGGCATTATTCTGCCCTGGAAGAAGCTGAGACACAGCGTGGTTTAGGAACTCGCTTCTGACCACACAGCTACTAAAGGGCAGCGCTGGGAAAGCTCGTACTGTTAACTGCTTTGCTCTGTGGCTCCCTTCCCTGAAGGCTGCTGAGCCGTGACCTGTTTTAATGAAAAGCAGGGGTCTGCTTGGAAGAACCAGCAAGAATCCAAACTGACTTTTAATAGACGGTAGGAATCCCAAATGTCACACAAGGGTCTGCTTTACCGAGCCAACAAATGTCTTAAGTGACCCTGAGAAAGGGCTCTACTTTGATGAACTATCAAGGCGTTCTTATCCCTGGCACAGCCTCAAGGCCTCGGTCACGCATAAGGACATCTGTTCCTTCTAAAGCAGGCTGCCCTGCAATCTATGCAGCCAGATCTCCCTTTCTCTCTGTTTTCACTCCTACCAGCATGTGTTGAGCACCTGCTGTTTTCAGTGCCTTGAAACTTAGCTGAGCTATGTATGGGGTATAGAGCTGAATGAAGGTTCGTCCCTCCTTGGAAGAGTTCTCTTGGCAGCATTAAATATAACGATGATGGTAATATGACACTTGCTGAGTGGCACTTATTTAGCACCTGTTGCATGCCTGGTGTCTGTGTGCCTGTGCTGGACAGTGTTGGAGGGAGCAGAATGATAACAGGAGGAAGCTGCTGCTGGGAGGTAGGAGGCATCTATTTACTGTCTGGGCAACACTAGTTCTTTGGACAGGAGACTTCAGACTTTTCTTGAAATCTCCACACCTGCTTAGAACCACCCCCTTCACAATCTGGGCCAAGGCCTCTGCTGACAGGTGTCTCTTTCCCTGGCCAGCCTGTGGCACAGATGTGTAATGCCCTGGGGGAGGAGGCGGAGAAGGGAGAAAAGTCAGGGGAGTGTGTGTATGTGTATGTGTGTGAATTCCCCGAGTGTATCTCATCTGCTTGCACATGTTCTCAGTCACAAACATGTATGTGAGCTCCACATGTTGTCTTCCCAAGTAACTCACCTTACGGCTTGGGGTCTGTTCAATTCACGTGTTTCCGTTTTGGCAAGTGTATGTGTTGCTACTGTGAGCTTGAGTATACATGCTTAGGGGCTGAGTGTGTGTGTGTGTTCCTTGGGTGTTTGTGTTTCCTTTGCGGTGCTTGTGGGTGATGAGTGTGTTTATTTGCCTTGTGTGTGTGTGTCTCTAATGTATGTGTGTTTTCTCTATCACTGTGTTTCTCGTTGGTGAGCGGCTGTAGGTCTATGTGTTTCTTTTGGTGCCACTGTACGTGTCCTATCTGGTTCCTATCTTATGTCATCTTTATGCCACTTTAGGGGAGTTTTCTGGATTTCTTCCTTGTAACTATTAAGCGTACTCCCTGCCTTTCTGGGACTCCTGTATATTTGTTCCCTGTGCATTTCTTCTCAGATTGAATGTGTGAATTGCTGTGTGTATACACAGCCATGACCAGCCACCTGTTTGAATGCAATTGTGCATGTGTCTATGACTGCAACTGTACATCCGTGTCTTCCTCTCCTTTTGGCCAGAGCTGTACGTGGTCACAAGTTCACACATGAGTTCACATGCATAGAGGTATCATTGTGCTGGAGACCAGCTCCAGCTAGAAGTCGTGTCAGGAATCTCAGAAAGGAGAGGACGGTTGTGGCAGGCTGCGCCTCCCATGCTGTCTCTTGACATGGTTCGGGCATTGGAGGAGACTCCCGAGAAGCGGGGAGTTCCTGTGCTCCCCCGATGCCCGGACCATGTCAAGAGACAGCATGGTAGGCGCAGCCTGCCGCATCATTGAATCTGAATCTTGGCTTCAGGGCCATCTAAGTAGGAATGGTGTGTGGGAGACACCAGGTCCATGTGTGATGTTAGCGGTGTGAAATCCTATTTGTGTGTGTTGTGTCCAGCCATGAATCTGTGAATGGTGATGTCCATGAGTCTATAGTGTGTGGTCACTCTGTGCGCCTATGAGTGTGTGACTGTACTGTGGCCTGGGCTCTGCCTCTGCAGTCCCTGTGCTCCTATCTGTCAGCATGTTTTCGCTGTGTGTGGCTGTATGTCTACATGCAAATTTCTTTGTACTTCTGTGGGTGACAGGTGAGTCGGCCCCCATCTCTGAGCCCCTGAATGGGGCTGTGATCCTGAGTGTGCAGGAGTTTCTCTCATGCTCTGGGGAAGTAAATACCTCATCCCCGCCCTCCTCCAACTGTGGGTGGGGGGGGTTGGGGGCACCTAGGCTAGCTTTGAAGGCCCAGCCAGCCCCTGGCCTTTCCGGGAATTCTGTGTTCCCTGTGGGGGGTGGGCAGGCGGGTGGAGGGGCCCAGACAGAGGCTTCTTGTCCACCTGGGCCTCCAGCAGCCCAGTCTCCAAGTTTACCCTGCCTGATTCCCTGCAGGAGACACATGCCTTGCCTGGGGCAGACATACCTGTTACACGTCTACATAGGAATGGCCCGACCCCCATAAAAGACAGACAGACAGACAGTGGGGTTCCTCAATAGGGGTGTGGACAAGCACCACCCAATGCCTGGGCTGGCGTCCAGGACTCCAGGGTGTGCCCACTTGCAGATGGTGTGTGTCCACACCCCACACGCAACCACCAATGTCCTCCCTGCCTCCCTCTGGGGATCCCTAAGATCCAGGGTCCTCTCTTAGTTCTACCTGAAGTCAGCAGATAGTGGTCAGGCTGGTCGACCTGTGAACCTGCCCCACTTCTGTCCCCAGGTCTGTTCATCCATCCTCTCTTACTTTCTGTCTGGATTTGACTTTCTCGGCCTGTGGTCATCTGTCCTTCCCAGTGTCTCTCTGCCCCAGCTATCATCTCTGTCCCCTTGTCTGACTGGTGTGCCCTCAACCTCTATTTGGGGGAAGTGTGTGGCTGTGTCTATCTGCCAGCGGTGTCTCCCGGTCATTACTCGGCCTGCCTGTTATCTTCCTTTAGGTACTTGCGTTAGACTATCCCTGCCCACCTGTCTGTATCTGAGTTTGTCTGTCTCACCCCATAGCTGCCCCTTTGCCTGTCTACCACTCCCCTACACCCAGTCTGTCCTTCTGTTCCCTCTGTTTTCTGTTCTGGTGTTTGTTTTTTAATCCCACCTGCCTGCCTGCCTCTATCTGTGGTGATTTCTCCTCTGCATCTCTTCCCGCCATCATCATGTCCCACTGTGAGTGTCACCAGTCACTTCCCTTTGTTGGCCTGTCTCTCTCTCTAGGTGTGGATACACTCTCGTCATCTTTTTTTCCAACCATTCCCCCCTCTCCCCCACCAAAACCCACACAAACCTCTATCGCTTTCCATGTGGGTCCAGATGAGGCAGGGCGCCCGCCCCCCTCCCTCTACTGCCCCCCCCCTCGAGTCTGAAGGAGGGAAACCGAATTGAAATTAAAACTTCTTCCTAGAAAAAAAAAAAAAACCAAACCGCGGGCCAGATGGGTAGTGCGCGGGCCTTACTGATTAGCCCCTGAGCCCGCGCGGCGCCCGGCGCTGATTGGCTCCGGGGCGGGGCCGGGGCAGGGTCCGCTGAGCGGGAGCCGCCGGCGTGGGGTCTGGGCGCCCTAGTCTTAGTTGCAGTGGCTTCAGGAGCAGAAAGGATCAGGGAGGTAAGGCGGGCGCTGGGAAGGGGGCGCTCCGGAGACCCCGAGGCACAAGGCGGGTTCCTGGGGGAGGACTCAGATTCCCTGGAGACATTTTTAGGACTAGCGGGAATTGAATGGGAGGGGGAGTCCTTTCGGTACCTTGCTCCCAGGAACTGAATTCAGGAGTAGATGGGAGTTCCCCGAGGAGTAGATGGTTGAGGATGGGACTCCTTGAGAGCCCACTCCGACCCAGCAAGGGGATTCAGGGCTTGCAGAAGGGGTTTCCTGGAGGCAATTTTAGCAATGATGAGCAACTTGACGGGGGTTTCGACATATCTCTTTGCCGGAAAGTTTGGGGATTTCTTCTGAGAAGCTCCATGCAGAAGACAGGGGCTCCGGGCTAGCATGGGGTCCGCAGAGACACCCCCATCCCAGGAAACGTTAGACCCTGCGAGGGGGCTTTGATGAAGGTCTCAGGGAAGGCTCATCCTCAGGAGGGGAATTTAGGGCAGGCAGAGCTACTGAGACCCCCAAGTCCTGGAAGGATCTCAAGTTTGGAAGTGTCTCCAAGAATACTTCTTCCTTAAGACCACTCAGTGTTTCAGACTTGACAGGGGTCCTTAGAAAATACTGCTGGTCCCTAGAAGGGGGATTAAATGGGGGCCCCGGGTCACTTCTGTCCCTAAAAGGGGACTCAGTTGGAGGAATTGCCTTTTTCGAGTAGGATATTCACAGTTGTGCAGAGAGCAGTTTGCAGTGTTAAGGGCTGGGGTCTCCAAGGCTGCTCTCCAGCCCCCTCCACACCTCCAGCAGGTTGCATCAGCTCCCAGCTCTGGCTCTGGGCTCCGGCAGGGAGGAGGGGGGTAGGGGGCATTAGGAGGGGTGGGGCAGCCGGCCGACACGTGTCCTGTGAGTGGCCACGCGGTGAGGGGGTGAGGGTGGAGGGAAGGGGGGGGGTGCGCGGGGGACTGGAAAGAAAAAGTCAGATAGCACGGGAGACAGATTGAGAGAGACAGAGTGAGTCTGGGGTCTGCGAGGAGAGGCTGTCCGGGTTCCAAATGGCCATCTCAGCTGTGTGCGTCTCTCTCTCTCTCTCTCTCTCTCTCTCTCTCTCTCTGCGTGTGCACGCGCCGCGCGCGCGTGTGTATCTTTCTCCTCCTCTGTTTCTCTCTGACCTCTTTTTCTGTGTCTCAGAGTAAGGATTAGTGTCTCTCCCCCATTCCCTTCTCTCTCTCTCACTCTTGATTCCCATTCTCTACATTTATCTCCCTGTCTCTCTCCTCCCTGTTCCTGTTCCCCTTGGCTTCTCTCTGTTTCTGTGTCTGTCCATCTCTGTCTGACCCCCTGCCCCCTTCATCTAGCTGGCTTCACTTTGTGGCCCCCTGCTCCATCTCTTCCCACCCCCCCTGCCATTTCTCTGCCTATAGGATGGAACTGCAGGATCCAAAGATGAATGGAGCCCTCCCTGTGGGTGCTGCAGGGTGAGTCAGGGGCCCAAAGGGGTGAGGTCAGGGGTCTGAAAGATTCTCTCACCAGCCCTAGTTTCCTTGCCCCATGCAGCTGTAGGCAGGAACGTGAGGGCTTCCTGTCCAGCCACGGTCCTGCTCCTGTGAGGAAGCCGACCCAGTTCATGGATGTGAGTGACCCACAGGATCTGTCCTGGCTGCACTTGCCCAGCTCATCCCCGCCCCTACTGGTCCCTCCTCCCAGCTACTCGTGCTCCTTGGCTTCCCCCCCCCAGCTGCTCCCCATCCCCAGAAACTCCCCTTACCAGCTGTTTTGCCTTTGGTAGCTACTCTATCTGCCCCTGCTTCTCTCCATTTCTAGCTGCTCCTCTCCAAGGTTTCTCTTTGTTTTTTTCCTTCCCAGCTCTCTCTCCCCAGCCTCTTCTGGTCTTCAACTCCTTTTCCTTCCTAGTTTCTTCCCTTCTCCGGCGGTCGTTCCTGGGCTTTTCCCTGCCCCAGTTACCTCTTCCTTAGTCTCTCCTGGGCCCCAGCACTCGTCTCCTTACCCGGTCCCCCTCCCTATATGTGCCTGGGTCCTGCCACTTGGCTGCAGTCCGAGGGGAAGACATCATTTGGAATGTCGGTGTTCAACCTCAGCAACGCCATCATGGGCAGCGGCATCCTGGGGCTCGCCTATGCCATGGCCCACACAGGGGTCCTCTTCTTCTTGTGAGTTTATAGGTAGCCGGGGTGGGAAGCAGGAGTGTTGTGGGGCAGGCGGGAGGTCTGGGGGCCAATTCTGAGTTGTGCCATCTACCACAGGGCCCTGCTGCTATGCATTGCGCTTCTGTCTTCCTATTCCATCCACCTCCTGCTGACCTGTGCTGGTGTTGTTGGTGAGACCCAGAGCCTGCATCCTGGTCCCCACCCCCACCCCTTTGGACCTCAGACTTGATTCCCATCCAGAATTCAACTCAGACCTTGAACCCCAGACTCTAGACCCACCCCCTTGACCTCAAACCCAGACTTCAACCCAAACCCCAGATTCTGGACATACCACCCTGACCCCAAATCCCAAACTTAAACCACAAACCCCATCCAACTCCTTGGATTCTAAGGCTACACCCAACACTCAGACCTTACCTAGGCTCCCAAATCCTCAACTCGTAATCGGCAACCCTCAGCCCTCTGTTTAGCTATCATACCCCATTGCTCAGACCCTCCCCACCCCAGGCCACTGCACTGCACCTCTAGCCCCCACCGCTCAGTCTCTAGGTCTCTCTAACCTGACCCCACAAAACTGAAACCCCTGTTCCTTAGCCCCCAACTCCCAAACTCCCACCGTCCTAGTGCTCAGATGTCATTCCTGCCCCGTTTCCTGCTCACGTTCACCCAGTCCCCAACCTTCTCCCTGGCCACACATCCATCTCCAAGACTCTACGCCTAAGCCCAATCCTAACTGCCTCCATCCCCCATCAGTCAGACCCCCAGACCCAAATCTCCAGCTCCTAGACCCCCTGGGCCTCCCTACTCCTCACTTCTGGTCCTCAGGCCTGGCCTGGATTCACAACCCGTTCTTCTTCCCTCTTCACCCCCCCCCTCACCCAGGTATCCGAGCCTATGAGCAGCTGGGACAGAGGGCGTTGGGGCCTGTGGGGAAGGTCGTGGTGGCCATGGTCATCTGTCTGCACAATGTTGGGGGTGAGCATTCCGAGAGGCGGATGGTCTGCCTTGGGGAAGAGGGTGGGGTGAGGTGGGCTTCCCCAGGCTGGGCTGAGGAAGATCGGGTGGGGGGATGAGGTGATTCCTTCTGCTTATGCCTCCCTCACCCACACCAGCCATGTCCAGTTACCTGTTCATCATCAAATCCGAACTCCCCCTGGTTATCGGCACCTTCCTGGACATGGATCCTGAGGGGTGAGTTGAGCAGCACCCCTTGGCAGGTCAGAAGACCACAGCCTTTACGTGAGGTCCAGCTGCTGTGTTCAAGTCTGCGCAGAGCAGTTGGGTCAGACTGTCGGTTCTTCACGTCATGATGCCATCATTGTGTGTGGCTCTTGGCTCTGACTGGGAGTCCAGTAGGCCACGTGTTGATTTTTGTGACTGTCATTCTGGCTGATTCTGTCTGGTGACTCCATGACCACTGCTGCTGACTGTGCCTGTCCCTGTCCAGTAGACCTTAAATTCTGGGGTTTGAATCTGTGACTGCTGCATTGGCAGATTCTTTGTCTGGTTATATGGTAATTGACTCCAGCTGTGTCCTGTATAACGTGACCCCGGGCATGTGTTTGACATTTGCTTACGCTGACTTCCCCTGTCCAACTGATTCTGTTTGATTCTCGGTCCATTGGGCTGACTGAATCTGTCTGGTGTAAATGGATGTTTGCTTTGGTGACGATTGTTCAGGCAAATTCTCTCTGGCTGTGTATGTGTGATCCCCGACTCTCACTGTATGTGTCCTCTAGATGATGGTTCCGACCATGTATATTTGACGGTTCTTCTGAGTATGCATCTAGGGGACAGTTTGATTCTGGATCCACCCGCTGGCTGAATCTGTTTGGTAGTGTGTGACCGCTGACTGTGTCTCCCACTAGATCTTTGGTTTGATTCTGACACCGTCTAGGTAGCCCATGGTCTGTGTGACTAGATGTGTCTAATAATTCCGATTAGCTCCCACTGTAGATACGACCAGTGGGGCTCTGTTGTTTATTTTTGTGGTCCTGTGTGTATGAAATAGAAAGAGTGTGCAAAGGCCTGTGAGCTTGTGTAGTAGGCACTCAATAAAATTCTTCTGAAGGAATGAGCAGTTGTTTAGCTGATTCTGTATTAACTGAGTGTCTTACCTGAGCCCTTGTGTCTACTAGCAGTACAGTTCCCACTCTTGCTTTGAGCTTTGTTCCCACAGTGTGGCCAGCACGCTCATTGTGTTTATTTTGGTCTTTGATTGTGTGGCTCGTGAACTTAAGGTTCAAAAGACCTTAAGTTGTTCAAACAGCTTTACAGGTGTGTTGCTGACTTTTTGTCTGGGCCTGCATCATTGCCTGTACTAGATTACCAGACTGTTCTACCTCTCAGATATGCCAGGGCCTTGGCTTGGTCTTTGTACAGTCTGACACCTTGTGTTGGACTGGCTGAGCCTGACTGATTTGGGGTATTTGCCCACTTGCTTGTATGTTCACTTGGGAGTCTGATGGCATGGTTTTGTCTGACTGTGCAAGTGTGTTCAGCTCTGTCTCTGGCTGTGTTTGACAGTCTGGCTTTTTCTGTCAATCCTGTTGTGCCATTCATTGCTGTGACCATCTGAATGATTTCTCATGACTGAGGCAACCTTGTGTCTGCTGACCTCAAGCAGAAATCGGTCTGTCTGTTTGCTTGAGTTTTCTTTGGCTGACAGCCAGTCACTATGTCTCCTGTCTCCCTAGGGACTGGTTCCTGAAGGGAAATTTCCTTATCATCATTGTCAGTGTGTTCATCATCCTGCCCCTGGCTCTCATGAGACACTTGGGTAAGAGGCTTCCCGCACCCATGATTAGATGAAAGAGGGGTGAGACAATGGCAGCCACATTGAGAGAGTCCCCATTTTCGTGGGCCATAGAACACCTGGGGAGGGCTTGTTTGATGTGGATGGTAGCAGATGAATAGGAGTTTGCTATGAGGGGAAGCTGGTCCCGGTGGAAGTAAAGGCTTGTGCAAAAGTGTGACATTATTGGGGTGAGGGAGCCTTGTATGCTAGACTAGGGGTTTGATATCTGCGTTGGGGGTTTCCTTTATTTCTGAGGCTCTGTGTATTGCCCCCTGCAGGCTACCTGGGGTATACCAGTGGGCTCTCTCTGACTTGCATGCTGTTTTTCCTCATTTCGGTGAGTCTGAGACAGAAGGCCATGGAAAAGTAGGGTGAGAGTTTGGGCCATCAGGATATAGCCTTCCCTGCAACCTTACTTCCCCATCCTTCCTCCCCCAGGTCATCTATATGAAGTTCAAAATTGAGTGTGCTGTAGTCCACAATGAGACTACAGCGGACAGCCAGAGCCCCTCAGCCCCTCCCATCCAGGGTCTCAACAGAAGCTGTGAAGCCCGGATGTTCACAGTTGACTCACAGGTGGGTGTGCAGGTGGATAGGGCTTGCACCACACTTGGGCCTCTGGGCCTGGCATACTGCTCAGAGGGGGGCAGGTGTCTAACTGATGTGGAGGGCAGTAGTGGGCTCTGAGGGAGGTGAGGAGGGATGGAGCCCTATAGACTGATCTCATATACTTGGCCATTCCCCCAGATGTTCTACACAGTGCCCATTATGGCGTTTGCCTTCGTCTGCCACCCTGAGGTCTTGCCCATTTACACTGAGCTCTGCCGGTGAGTGGGCAGCAGGTGGGGGTGAGAGTTAGAATATGAGGATCCAGACCTGAGCTTGCTTGTGGCTAGATGGTGCCAAGGGTGAGGTTTGAGGTGTCCAGGAGATCTTAGGAGACTCAAGGCAGTGACTGATGAATGGGGTGTAAATGTTCTTCTCTTTTAACATTCAGTCTGAGTGTGAATGGATGTAGTGTGGAGGCAGAAATGGTCCGATGGAGGGGTGCTGTGAATGGATGGGAATGGGGAGATGGAGGTTATGAATGGACAAAAGAGGAGGTATGGATGATATGTTGGGGGGATGCGTGGATGATCAGAGAGAGCAATGGCATGAGTGGTCAGCTGGAAGGGAGAGGCAGTTACTGTCAAATGGAGAGGAGAAGCAGAGATGGTCATATGGGGTGACGTGGGTGGATGGAGAGGGGTGGGGGAGGCAGAGATGGTCATCCTAGTGTATACCAGCTGAACCTCAAGCCCCGGGGGGAGGGGACTCTGTAGGGTGGGTGCTGGTTTTGAGGGGCCTGGGCATGACAGTGCCATGACCTCTATATACCCCAGGCCCTCCAAGCGCAGAATGCAGGCCGTGGCCAACGTGTCCATTGGAGCCATGTTTTGCATGTATGGGCTCACAGCAACCTTTGGATATCTCACATTCTATAGTAAGAAGGGTTTGGGGCTAGGGTTGGGTGGGAGCATGTAGATTTCATTACCATGTATATCTGTGCGTGTCTGGGACATGGTGCTCATCCTTCATCCGTGTGCTTTGTCCAGGCAGCGTGGAAGCAGAGATGCTGCATATGTACAGCCAGGACAACCTGCTCATCCTCGTTGTGCGCCTGGCCGTGCTGCTGGCGGTGACTCTGACTGTGCCAGTTGTGCTGTTTCCTGTGTGTGGGGGCAAGGACTTGGATGCATAGAGGACAGAGGCAGGGGTGTTTGGATTGAGGGTGGAGATAGGAGTAGGTGGATGGATGGAGGGGACAGAGGGGGCAGACAAGAATGGCAGAGACAGAGGGCCAGACAGAAGGGGGACATAGAGATGGCAGGACAGAGGAAGGAGGCACAGATGGATGACTAGACAGCAGAGGGAGGCGGGAGTGGTCAGAGAAGGTCAAGGCATAGACAGATGGACATTCAGAATGAGGAAATGGAGGGACAGACAAAGGGTGCAGGCAGAAGTAGTGAGGTGTAGGAGGACAAGGCTTTCAGAGGAGGAGGTGGTCTTAGACGGGGTAGTCGGAGGGGGAGAGGCAGGGATCTCAGACAGGTGGGAGGACATGTGGGCGTTAAGCAGAGGGAGATGTGGGGATAGTCAGATGGAGGAGGAGGCAACAATTTCAGGTCATGGGTGGCGGTATAGGTGGATGATCGGACAGAAGGAAGAGGCCTAGATTGTTAAATAAGAGAAAGACGGGTGCTCATTTAGAAAGTGGAGGCACAGATGAATGATCAACCAGGGTGAAGACATAGTCAGATGGAGGGTAAATCAGGGATCTAAGGGGGCAAAGACACGGGTAGATCCTCGGAGGGTGGAGTTAAAGGTGTGATCACCTGGATGGGGAGGCACCTCTTAGGCCCTGACCGTGTCCCACCCTGCTCTGGCTACAGATCCGCCGGGCCCTGCAGCAGCTGCTCTTCCCAAGCAAGGCCTTCAGCTGGCCCCGGCATGTGGTCATAGCCCTGATCATTCTTGTCTTGGTCAATGTCCTTGTCATCTGCGTGCCGACCATCCGCGATATCTTTGGGGTTATCGGTCAGTACTCCCAAGCCCAGCCCCAGATCCCGCCTAATTTGGGCCTTGCACCCAAGCTTACATTGAATCCTGTCCCTCCTGCTTGTCCTCCAGGGTCCACCTCAGCCCCCAGCCTCATCTTCATCCTTCCCAGTGTCTTCTACCTCCGCATTGTACCTTCTGAGGTGGAGCCCCTCTGCTCCTGGCCCAAGATCCAGGTGAGCATTCCAAGGGAGGGATGGAGAAAGAGGGAGCATTCAGAGGAGGGGGAGCATTGCAGGGTGGCCAGAGAGAGAAGACACATTCTCAAGAGGGCCTTGGGGAAGTGGGAGGTAGGGAGCTAATGGTCTGGCAGCGTTAAGGGGATTGTCTTAGGAAGGGACTGAGCAGACAGCACCAGTGGGGTGTGGGAAGAGAGAGGGAGCACTCAGGAAGGGGCTGGCATAGAGGGTGCCTTCTCCAAGCTAATGGAGGGAACACTAGTAGAAGAGGGTGGGGGGCACTTTCAAGGAGGATGGAGGAGTATATTCCCTGAAGGGTTCTTGGAAGTTGGATGGTTTCACAGGGAGTGGCTGATTTTAAGGAAGGAGGGGAGCACACAGGAAGGTCAGGAGTGAATAGGACACTGTCTGGATGGGGTGGAAGATGTGAAGGACATTCCCAGGAGGCACTTGCGTGGGGAGGCTCACCCTATTCCATCTTCTCTTTCTGTTATCCACAGGCTTTGTGTTTTGGTGCCCTGGGGGTGCTCTTCATGGCAGTCAGTCTAGGCTTTATGTTTGCCAATTGGGCCACAGGCCAGAGCCATGTGTCTGGACACTGACCACGCCCTGCCCAGCCCGGGCCCCTGTGCGCATGCACCTGTGCATGTGGAGGAAGATGGGACCACTCTCCTGCCTGGTGTGTGGAGGTGGCTGGTGCCCAGTAACATGGCAGTCAGAGGTAGGGGGCTACAGAGGCTGCAGAGTGGTCTACTTCCCTTCTCCCCAGGGATGCCAAGCTTGAATCATGGCCCTAATCCCAACCCCAACCCCATGGGAGGAGGAGGAAGAGAAGGTGGATGCCAGGTCCTGGGGGAGCCCCTGCCCAGTCTAGTCCTTTCTGTCTCCTCCTGGCTGAAGCTGTTTGTCAGGATTACCCTCAAGCTACAGAGGAAGAATAAAGATTATGATTGCAATGCTGGCCTCTGCCTTTTTTAAAAAAGATTTATTTATTTATGCATACAGGAACTGGGATGTAAGCCAAAGGTGTGTGTGTGGGGTGGGAGGATTCACCAGAGGGAGTGGGGAGCAGAACAGGCAGTTTGACTGAAATACACTGCTGAGGGGAGCAGCGGACCAGGCAGGAGCGGTCTGCTGAGCCTTGTGGGCTGCTCTCTGGGGATCGAATTTGTGCTGAGGTGGCTGGAGGTAGCTTGGTAGCACTGCCTTTAATGCCACTTCTCCACTGTTTGGAAATGCTTGATAAGTTTGAGCGTATAGGTCATTCTGTTTCTCAACTGTGTCTTTTTGTGTAATATGTGTCTTTTTGTTAAATATGAAGACTTGCATTTTCTTCTTCTTTTTTTATTTTAACATTTATCATTTTTTACATTTTTTAGACAACATTTGCTTCCCCCCACCCCCTCAGGTGTAGTCCCCATAGAACTTCCTTCCCCAATGCACCCGTGCACCATCACCTCAGTCCCCTGTGTTCACTCCCTTCCTCCCTCTGATCCCTCTCCCTCCTCCTCCCCTGCCGTATATCTCTAGTTTATAATTGTCTGTTTTTGTTTTGCTGTGTTTTGTACTGTCATTTTTTTTTCACACTGATGTCTTATTTGGTTCCCCTGTATTCCTGTTATAAGTGAAACCATCCAATATTTTTCTTTTTCCTTCTGGCTTATTTCACTGAGCATAATTCCTTCTAGCTCCATCCACGTTGCTGCGAATGGCGTGAGTTTATATTTTTTGATTGCTGAATAATATTCCATTGTGTATGTATACCACATTTCTCCAAAGAGAAAATGCAAATGGCCAAGAGGCATATGAAAAAACGTTCAACATCCCTTATAATCAGGGAAATGCAAATCAAAACCACATTGAGATGCCACCTTCACCAGTAAGAATGACACATATCAAAAAAACAAGCAAAAACAAAGTTGGCGAGGATGCGGTGAAAAAGGAACTTTCCTCCATTGCTGGTGAGTGTGCAAACTGGTCCTACCACTGTGGAAAGCTGTCTGGAGGTTCCTCAGTCTGCTAAAAATGGAGCTACCATGCGATCCGGCAATTCCACTACTAGGGATCTACCCAAAGGACACAAAAGCTGTGATTCAAAAGAGCACCTGTACACCTATGTTTATTGCAGCACTATTTACAATAGGTAAAATCTGGAAACAACCCAAATGCCCAAAAATAGATGACTGGATCAAGAAGATGTGGTATATATTACACAAAGACTTGCATTTTAAGGCCAGGCACTGGAATTTCAAGTTAGCATTACTATCAAAAAGCAGACTTGGGAGTGGCTCAAGTTAAGCACTCATTCACTCACTCATTCACTCACTCAAGAAACAACTACAGAGAACTACTGGGTGCCAGGTGCTGTTCTGGGTTCTAGGTTCTAGATACAGCAGTGAATGAAGTAGGTGATAATCTATGCAGTTGATGTTCTAGCCACAAGAGTGGGCAAACTATGGCTTGCAGTCCAAATTCAGAACCCCATAGTTTTGTATGGCCCTCAGCTATGATCAGTTTACACATTTCCAAATAATTGAAAAAAAATCAAAAGAAGAGTAATTTGTGACACTTGAAAAACAATATGAAATCCAAATTTCAGTGTCTGCAAATGGAATTTTATTGGAACACAAACTTGTTCACTTACATGGTTCTCTTGTGCTGCAGCAGTAGAGCTGAGGAGTTGCAGGAGACCATATGACCTATGAAGCCTGATCTTTACTATCTGGCCCTTTTCAGAAAAAACTGTGCTGACCCCTGATCTGGTAGAAGAGAGAAAAAGAAGTCATTTCTGATAAAGATGAGTGAGTGAGGAAAATGAATATTGGCAGTCAGGGAGGTGTTACAGAGGAGGAGAGAAGGAGCCAGATCCGACATCGCCTAGAAGGAATGATTCAGACAACATGTTCCAGGCAGAGGCAAAAGCAAGTGCAAAGACCCTGGGGTAGGAACACGCGTGGCAGGTTTAAGGAGGAGCCTGCTTGGCCATTTTGCTCTGCCATTGGCAATATCTGTGAGACCAGTTTTACTACAGCCATGCCAACATCCTGAGTTATGGAAGTCATAAGTTCTTGCATCCAAACTTTGGATATTTCAACTCATAGGTGAACATAGTATTGCTATTAAAATTCACATGTTTCTGAAAGACACTTTCAAATGTTTGAGATGTTTATCGTCTCATATATTTTTTTTGCATATACAGACCACTATAGATAAATGTTTTCTTCTCTCCATATTTAGAAGTAAGACAGCTGACTGATTAAAATACATTATGCTCTTTGTTTCACTCTTCATTCCTCAGTGCTTCTTAACTTGAGCCACTCCCAAGCCTGCTTTTTGATAGTAATGCTAACTTGAAATTCCAGTGCCTGTTCTTAAAAATGCAAGTCTTCATATTTAACAAAAAGACACATATTACACAAAAAGACACAGTTGAGAAACAGAATGACTTATACGCTCAAACTTATCAGGCATTTCTGAATAGTGGACAAGCGGTGGATTGCACAATAAATGAGGTTTGACAAGTGTCTATTCATTTGGAAAAAATAAAGATTAAATTCTTACCTAAGACCACATGAAATAAATTTGAGAAAAATTAGGGGTTTTAATGTGAATTCATAAAGAACTAAAAGAACATTTAGGAAAATATAGTAAATCTGGAAAATATAGTAAACCATTTCCTGGCATACCAAGGCAATGTGCAGTCAATCGGACATTTAAAGACATAAAAAATAAAGTACATCTAAGCCAAAAGACAATGTAAACAACCATTTGAAAGGTAAATTTGAGGGGAGATGTTGAAACATTGTAAGGGAGGCAAATTTTTTTTTAGCTGTCTAGGTTCTTGGCTAAGTCTCTAACAAAGGACAGATGAATAAAAGAAAAATAAATAGAAATGTATTAGCATGTGTATTTCCTATATAGACGAGAGATACTCAAGGATGGGTAACTCAAAAGGATGGTGAGAGTTGGGTTTATATAGCAACTTGAGGTAAAGCAAAGGAAATTGGTTTGGGGCTTCTGAGTGGTGGAGGCCAGTTATGGGAGGTGATCAGGAAAGTGTGGTAAACAAGGGTAGGTTTGTTATGCAGATTTAAGTGGGTTCTCCATTGACATGAAAAAAAATTTTTTTGGTGTGTAATTTAGTCATCTCTCTTCCTGGTACTGATAGGGAACAACACTTAAAAAGGAGATTTCACTTATAAGTATGAATTTTCCTTATAAAAGAGTAACTTCTACTTTGTTTTCAGAGCTCTTGTCTGCTGTTTCTCAAAATAATCTGCTCACTCAACATAATCCTTATGCCAAGAAACATATTTTGGGATGCCATATTCTGGTCTTCTATACTGTGCAAAAGATTAAAAGTAACTATCCCTAATACATGACAAAGTTTTTGCATATCAATGAAAACCTGAAGAACCCAATGATAAAATGTGTGCAGGCAATGGTGTTACTTCACAGTATAGCACAAGGGAATAAGAAATAGGAAGCATGAAAGACAAAAAAAATGGAAGATAGGATCCAGAAGTTTCAACATTCATCTAATGGGAGTTGCAGACATGGAAAATAGAAAGATTGACAAAAAGGTAATAAATGAAATAATATTCTAGAATTTTCTGAACCGAAGCGTTGGGAGTCTGCTGCCCTAAAGGGAGCTGGAGTTTTTGGAGAAAACCTGTTTACTCTGCATATGGAGTTCCAGGACATTTGAAGTTCTGCAAACAGAACTTCTTCCCAGAATTGACTCCTGCTCTCCGAGGACGTGCTGGCTTCTGCGCATGTTCCCTATTAACCAGGGAAACTTGTTTTCAGCAGTCACTTATTATTAATCTGTATTAGCAAAAACTCAATTGCGTGCTATTTTCTTTTTCCTTTGTTCATATCTTCAATAAAAGCGTGGGCTGGGAGAGTGAAAGGCAGAGCTGCTCTCGATGGCGCTCTCCCCAGCCTCCCCTCATTGCAAATTCATTTAGACTCTGAGTCTTCGTTAATGGCAGAGAACTTCATCAGCTGTACTGTCCGTGGCAGTGGCGTCCAAACAGGGTCACAAACCCTGGAACCTCAAGGAAGGTGCTTGTGGTGTGTTCTCTAGCTAACCTCTATAGTCATGGGTTGTGACTGACTAGGAGGGATTATCTAAGGTTGGGTAACAAATGGGGTAGAATTTGACTCATCATCATTATATAATCCTTTTAAAATGCCTATTAGAACAGAGTGGAGCCACTGTCTCCACTGACAGCTTAAATAAACTGCTATATTGGGTCGTTCAGATCTCTCCAGTCGTTACCAGATGAAGGTGTTTTGGATGTAGAAACTCGGAAAGGAATCTGTGAAACTTTGAAAAGGCATCATAAACAAGGAATGAAAATCCCTACTATAGTTTTTTTCAACATGGGATTTGGTACAAACGGCTCTGGAACCCTTCTAGGAAACTTTAAAAAAGAAAATTAACCATAAATATGAGGTACCTGATATTTCTCAGCCTTCCATACCTTCAGTACCACTAAATAAATGGGAAAATTGCCCTAAAAGTAAAAGCCCTAAAAATAAATGGTCCCACAATCATCCTTTTCAGAAGGAATAATTTGTTGGTTTAACATCCTTAGCCAAAGTGATGAAAGAACAAAAGACAACTTTTGCAGATGACCCAAAAATGGCTTTTGTATTGATGACTTCTCCAGTAGAAAGAAAGAAAGAAAGAAAGAAAGAAAGAAAGAAAGAAAGAAAGAAAGAAAGAAAGAAAGAAAGAAAGAAAGAAAGAAAGAAAGAAAAGAAAGAAAGAAAGAAAGGGCAAGTTGACAACTAGGCATATCAATGGGTCACTTTAGCAGCACATAGAGTCTGATAGAGCTTGCCTCAATCCAGAAAAACAGATTGGTCTTTCTTGCGTATATTGCAGGAGCCCAGGCAGTTCCCTTGGTAGATCCAGGCAAAATTTTTTTTTGATTATTTTTAAAAAATATTTATTTATTTATTTTTACAAGCACTGGGTACAGTCAGAAGCGCGGGAGGGTGAGAGGATTCACCAGAGCCAGAGCAGGGAACAGAACAGGCAGACTGACGAAATACACTGCTGAGGGGAGCAGCGGGCGCGGCAGGAGAGGTCTGTGCGCCATGTGGGACCCTCACTGGCGGGCGGGGATCAAACCAGTGCTGCAGAGGCTGCGGGCAGCTGCGCAGCCCAGCGCTCAACCTCTGCACCATCAGGGGAGGCCCCAGGCAAAACCTTTAATGATAATAATAGTTAAAAAAAAAAAGGACAAGAGTCCCGCGGTGTTCTTAGATCAACTGGGAGGCACTGTGTAAATATACAAATGTGGACCCAGAGTCCTATGAGGGCCAGACTTTACTAAAAGATAAATTTATGCTACAGACAGCCCCTGATATCAGGAAAAAATAACAAAAATTGGCTGTGGGCCCTCAACAATCATAGAAAAATCTCCTGAGTGTTGCCACCCAAGTCTCTACAACAGGGATCAGGAGGAGGCAAAGAAAAAGACCCAAAAGGCCGGTATCAAGGCGGAGGCTCTGATGGCCGCTCCTAGAACCTCAGGGATGGCTTCACAAAGAGTAGCAAGGTGCTGTCAGTGTGGCCGCACAGGGCATTTCCAAAGAGAGTGGCTGTGGCCAAGAGATTGGCTTCTGGACAGCTGGCAGTTGCCTCTAAGACCATGTCCTGAATGTCAGGGTAATCACTGGAGAAGGGACTGTCCTCAGTTGCAGAACTGGGGCTGGTCTGCTCCAAACTCTGACGGGCCCCAGAGGCTCTGATCGCCCCTGCCCTCTCAATTTCATTATCAGAACCCAGGGTCCGCCTTGAGGTAAAGGGCCATTCAGTATACTTTCTGCTGGATATTGGGGTCATGTACCCTGTCCTCCAATCTTGTTTCTTAACATTAACATCTAATGGGGTGGCAGTTAAGGGGGTAACCAAAAAAACTATTACTAGATATTTTACCCCACTTTGGGGTGCCTCTGGGACTCCTTTTGTATGCCTTTCTAGTGATCCTTGAATGGCCAACCCCGCTTCTGGGCCAAGATATCTTGGCCAAGGTGGGTGCTTCACTTTATGTTCGCCAACCAGAACAGTGGGTCACTCCCTATGCACCCTTATTTTGCCTATAATTGTAAAAATTGACCCATCGTTCTGATCTGACCCGTCACAGGTAAGGAGAACAGTTTTCAGCACTCCCATTACAATCAATTTATGTTGCTGTCCTGGGTGCCAGGATAAAAAGTTCTTTTCAGTCCTGGACCTAAAAAATGTGTGGATTTTTTTTTTTTGTATTCCCTTACATCCAGATTCATGGTTTCTTTTTGCCTTTAAGGACTCTCCAAAATTCACTCACAACTTGCTTGGCCCCTTGCCATAGTCCTGCCTGCCTTCTCTTTGGCCTGTCTGTGCATTCTAAACCTCTTGGTTAGTTTTGTCTCCTGCAGGTTAAAAGCTACAAACCTTCAGCTTGCAGTGGTATCTCCAGTCCACTGACTATGAATCTGGCCCCCTGGACAGACTGACTCTGACACTGCTGCCCGGCCCTACTCCTCCCCCTTCCAGCAGGAAGTAGCCAGATAGACTCGATGCTCCCTACCCTCGCGGCTGCTCGGTGTATTGCTCTTACTGGGGGAACTGAGAAAATGTGAAACCAGGAGAACTTGGGGAAGCATAAAGCTGAAACACAGGCCTATGCAAAACTGCATCTAAAAGCCCGGTCTGCTATATGTGTGGGATGGCTTATATCATACTTTGAAAAAAAAAGAACTGCACTTTTATGAACATTATCTTCCAAAAGAAACTTTTTGATTCTGCTTGTGTACTTAATCCATATATTTTGTTGTCATAAAATGTCCGTGTTAGTTATAATACATCCTATTCCATGCATCATGTTACTTGTAGTGACTGTTATCTGTAAAAATGTATTAACCGGACAAATTGGGAATGTAGTCCAAATATCACATTCTTTTTTTTTTTTTTTTCAAATATCACATTCTTAATACTAAAACAGCTGGTAGCCACCTGGGTTCCAGGTGAACTCCAGGATCCGTGGCAAGAGACCCCTTTTACTGCATTCCTACAGGAGTTGCTGCATTACTTAAAATACCGCACCAAAAGATTCATATAGGTTTTGCCAAAAGTAATTATACTTTGCTTTAAAAACAAAAAGGGGGAATATGTTGGGAGCCTGCTGCCCTAAAGGGAGCTGGAGTTTTTGGAGAATACCTGTTTACTCTGCATACGGAGTTCCAGGACATTTGAAGTTCTGCAAACAGAACTTCTTCCCAGAATTGACTCCTGTTCTCTGAGGATGTACTGGCTTCTGCACATGTTCCCTACTAACCAGGAAAACTTGTTTTCAGCAGTATTAATTTGTATAGGCAAAAACACAATTGCATGCTATTTTCTTGTTCCTTTGTTCATATCTTCAATAAAAGCTTGGGTTGGGAGAGTGAAAGGCAGAACTGCTCTCGATGGCTCTCCCCAGCTTCCCCCCACAAAATTCATTTAGACTCTGAGTCTTCGTTAATGGCAGAGAACTTCATCAGCTGTCCTGTCTGCAGCACTGAAGAAAGACATGATCTTCAAACTGATGAAGACCACTGAATTCTGAGCATGATTAACACGTGGATGCACACACACACATATGCACACACACCCCTAGAAATGAAATTTCTAGGACAAAGATAAAATTCTAAAGGATAGGGAGAAAATCCCAGAAAATTCCAGAGAAAAAAGAGTAACAGAGGATTAGAGTTCTTCAAAGAGCATTATCTTTGAACCTAAATTTCTATATCCAGTCAAGATAATACAGATTTAGAGCAAAAATATTTCAGAAAATTCATCACACAAAATGTAAAGGCATATCTGGTTCTAGATGAAGATGGTGAAGCAGCAATAGCTGATGGATTCCTCCCCCAACCCCAATCCTACTGATGGGACAGAAGAGGTTTGGAGGTGGTTGAATTTCAGAATCGATCCCAGCAACAAAACCCTTGCTGGTTTGGGTCCCCTTTGGAGATGACATAGCCAAGGTTGGGAAAAGGTCAGAGATGGAGATGGAGGGGAAGCTGAGGTGAAATTCTTGGATTATATCTTTGTCTCTCTTCATATTTTCTGGAAGGCTCATTATCTGCCCTGCAAACACTGCAGAGCAGACAATTGGCAGTACCAGTCTGTGGTGCTTTGGCCACATCCAGGTCAGTGGGGTTGGAAAGCTCATAGTGGGGTTGAAAGAGTACAGCTGGGCTGGCTGAAAACTCTGCATTCCTTCCAGCCCTGCCTCCACCCAACGGACTAGGGAGTTATAACAACCAACACCCACCCTTTTCCTCAATCTGGGTTGGTGGCTAAGGCAAAAGTCCTGGAAGCTTCCATGGAGAGTCATAGACGGGGGAGGAGAAAGAAGGTTGGCTGAGCTCCAAGTGGACCTATACCCTAAGACATACCAAACTCCAAACCCTCATATAAAGAACGGAAAGATTTGTCATCTTCCCAGGAACACATAGTTAAACAGAAAAGATACTGGAAATGAATTGCTCAAATAAATCATTCAATGGAACAAGCGAGATACAAAAATGGATGTATTTGAAAAGAAATGAATTGAAATGGAGTTAATGAAAGAAAAGTAAATTAATAGGGAGAATAGAGGTATAAATATCAAAACTCAAGTGATAGTAGCCTCATAAGAAAGGAGGGAATGCTTATAAATAATGAGAAAATTTCTCAGATTTAGACAAATGACTTCAGATCTACTGGGATCACAGGGTGCTGAACAGGACAGTTAAGGCACACACACACATATGCACCTCTAGACACAGTGAAATGTCATGAAAGATAAGCAAGAATTATTTTTAAAATGTCTAGACAGAAATAACACTTTATTACAAAGGGAGACTAATTAAACTGATATTTGATCTCTCAAACACCACACTGGAGGCAAAGGGACAAATGGTGTCACAATTCCAAGAAAGGAACTTGTGTCTAGGGTGGAATAGAGATAGTCTCGGGTACACAGGGTCTCAGAAGCTTCAAGACCCAAAGAAAACACAAGCACTAAAGACAACACAGCAGTGAAATGAGTGTATGTGGGAGAATTTTTACTAAGCATGATTAAACAAGAACCTGCTTTAATCAGTTCACCATTGAAAGGACATGTTTAAAGGATTTACACTCTCAGGCATTTATGTTGAATTTTAAAGTTAATTCTATTGTAATTCTGATGATTGCTTTACTCTGCATCTTACTACGGGCTTACTGGATATATAGGCAGCTACAAACAACCCAGAGAAAGGCAGAAATGGCAACAGAGATAATTCAAAAATGGTAGTGGGAATTACCACAGGAGAAAATGGTAAGGGTAAATAAACATCAAGTTGAATTTTCCCTGAGGGAAAGAGACTCCCCCTACCCTTTATTTTTCTTAAAACATATCCTTGAGGAACCTAGAATTTTGTGAATCTTTCCTCTGCCCCTTTCATACGTATGACATTTTTAAAATAATTTTTTAAAGATTTATTTGTTTATTTGTACAAGCACTGGGTACAGTCAGAAGCGCGGAAGGGTGAAGAATTTACCAGAGCCAGAGTGGGGAACAAAACAGGCAGACTGACGAAATACACTGCGGAGGGGAGCAGCGGGCGTGGCAGGAGAGGTCTGCGTGCCATGTGGTACCCACGCCGGCAGCTGGGGATGGAACCAAGGCCACGGGCAGCTTCGCAGCCCAGTGCTCAACCGCTGTGCCACCAAGGGAGGCCCCATATGTATGATATTTTAAAGAGTTAAATAAACCTCTTGTCAGCCTATAACCCAAGAATGTCTTTCTTAAGGAACTTGGAGCCATTTTTTTGGAAGGTGAACGTCAGGGAAGATAAGCTCCCCAATCTTCCTGTTACCTGTGGCTTTAGTCTAGGTGCCTGACTCTGAACTGTAACCCTCTGCTTGTCCTAGAAATAAGAGTTTAATTGTTTCCTCTGGAAAAAGGTAAGTAAATAGCACTGGCCAACTAACCAGCAAACTTAGAATTTGCGTGGGAGGACTTAGTTGTCACCCTTGGATGCCTCTGTAAAGCAGGCCCGTGAACTGTATCCCTGGACTTATGAACTTATGAAACACTGCACTTCAAAGTGTGGGATCTGGCTTCCCTAACAACTGCCCAAAGGGCCAGATAATGCAATATAAAAATGTGGAAGAGCATTTTACCAACAAAAAAAGCAAGCGTGAGTGAGCCAGGCAGGCTCTCATGCATGTTCCAAACATGGTTTCTCTGGGCAGTCTGTCTGGAGCTACCCTATATGGCCAAAGACAGTTTTCTTGGGAACTGGGGTTAAAATGACATATGGTCAAACACTGGAAGACAGTGTTATGTGTTGATAGTGGAAGATCCAGTTCTGATTAAAATTGTCCCAATAAGAAAATGGAAAATTTGGGCCTCCCCGGATGGCAAAGCAGTTGAGTGCTGGACTGCAAAGCTGCCTGCAGCAGATCTATCTCCTCTCACATCTCCTTCTGGAATGAAGGGAGAGCAGGACTGGACACTTCTCTGAACCTCAGGGTTCCAGGCCCACATAGATTCTTATGAGAAATAAAGACAATAACAAAGGAGATTTAGAAATAACTAGCAAGAAACATGTGCAAACCCTGGAGCAATTAATGATAGGACTTCATAGAACACATACATAAAGAAGGACCTTAGAAATGGAGACATAGTCCAGTTTCTTGGATAGGAAGACACAACAGTATAAAAAAACATCATTATCCCTCAAATGGATCTATGAATTCAATGGAATTCCAGTCAGAATCTCAATAGGAGCTTTTTTAAAATCATGGAGCTTGACCAGTAGATTCTCTTGGGGGAACATGCCCTTAGGACAGCTGATCACTCTGTGGGGCTACGGTCCCTGACATGGGTTGGTACTGGCACGGGGAACAGCAGAAGGACCAGAAGAGAAAGATAAGCAACAGACCCCCTGCGCTGGTATCCTTGACCTAGAGCTGAGCCCAGGCACCATCCATTTTGTCCTTTAGGATGATTACAAGAACCCAGTCTGTCACCTGTCAGCCTTTCCTAGGGAGTTCTGTACACAGTCAAGGTTTAATAAGTGCTTTGTGAGAAATTGACTGACTTAGAAACTGTACCAGCCTCCTTACCTAGCTTCACTGACAGATCTCCTCCATGTGGTGGCTATAATCTCCCCATTTAAATACCATACCTCTAGCAAGGGTTTTCAATCTTGGCATCATTGACATTTGGGGTCAGATAATTTTTTGTTGGGGCGGGGGAAGTGCTGTCCTGTGCATTACGAGATGTTTAGTGGCATCCTTGGCCTCTACCCAGTTACCTGGCTGTAACCCTCCATCCCAAGTCATGGCAGCCAAAAATGTCTTTGACCATTGCTGAATGTCCACAGAGGGTCAGTCAGTCCCCTCACACCATATTTTTTCTTGTGTTGCCACAGCCTCCTGTAGCCAGCTTTATTTATTTTTCTGGATTTATTATGTACACAAGAACTGGAGTACAGGCCAGAGGCGCGGGAGGGTGAGAAAACTCACCAGAGACAGAGTGGGGACCAGAATGGGCAGACGGATGGAGACACTGCTTAGGGGAGCAGCGGGTAAGGCAGGAGAGGTCTGCCATGCCAATTGGGTCTCTCCCTGGCCGGCCGGCAATAGAATTCGCACTGCAGAGGCTGGGGACAGCCTCACAGTGTGGTGCTCAACCCGCTGTGCCACCAGGGAGGCCCTGTAGCCAGCTTTAGAATGAGAACGTTCATAAATATCCTAACTTTCTCTTCCCAGAAGGCTGCACTTTCCCACTCTTGTGAAGGTCTGACTCGGCCATTTCATGAGTCAATTTTTGCCCTCTTCTCTCATCTGGGTGACTGCTCTGTGTCCTAGGGC
This sequence comes from Talpa europaea, assembly GCF_964194135.1. Lineage (NCBI taxonomy): Eukaryota > Metazoa > Chordata > Mammalia > Eulipotyphla > Talpidae > Talpa > Talpa europaea. The sequence goes on along the minus strand of NC_140081.1, from coordinate 31,805,415 downwards.
CCTGGTGTGAGGGTGCTGATAATGTGGAGAAGTCAGTCCGAAAGTAGCACGAGTGACAAATAAACGGTGGCTGTGTCATTCAGTGTAACCCACTCTGTTTTGAGGCTGTGTTTCTCCCCACCAGGTGGATGAACCCTTTTGTGAAATCATAGGAAAAGAATGCACATATTGGTCTCTGCCCCTCTTCCTGGCACAAAGCTCCAAAAACTCTTATAAGTCCCTAAGTGATAAGAGCCCGAGGGCAGCTTTTGTTCTAATGAACTGAGTCTTGGTGGGTCCTGAATGGGGACTGGTCACCAGATAGACCCAACCATGATTAGAAGGTTGGAACTTTCCACTTCCAATCCCTCATTCTCTGGAGAAGGAAGAGGGCCTGGAAATGGAGTTAATAATCATCATACTTATGTGACGAAGCCTTCATGAAAGTCTCAATAACAGGGGGTCCGGAGAGCTTGGGGAACACACCCACAAGGAGAGGTTAGTGCACTTCATTTCCATGGGGACAGAAGCTCTTGTGCTCTGGACCCTTCTGGACTACATCACACACACACACATATGTTCATCTGGCTATTCACCTAATAAACCAGTAAATGTAAGCAAGTGTTTCTCTTTGTTCTGTGAGCTGTTCTAGAAAGTGACCAAATTTGAGAAGGAGATCATGGGAATCTGTGATTTATAGCTGGTTGGTCAGTACAGGTGGCAATCTGGGACTTGCAATAGGCATCTAAGTGAGGGGCAGTCTTGCGGGACTGAACCCTTAAGCTGTGGGGTCTGCACTAATTCTGGGTCGTTAATGTCAAGATTGAACTGAATTGTAGGCCATTCAGGTGATGTCACAGAAAATTGCTTGAATTGCTTGTGGGGAAAACCCCACACCGTTGGTGCCAGAAGTGTGGCAAGTGTGGTAATAGTGTGAGGGTACAGGAGAAACAGGCAAGTGTTTCCCAGACCCCGGGGACGGCCACTGCCTGCCCCCACCCTGCCCCTTCCCTCTCAGGCCTGGGCCAAGGGAGCAAAAAGCCTTTAGGTCACTATCTCCCAGGGGACACAGGCTCAGAGGGGCATCTTGAGGCTTCCTTGAAACCCCTGCAGGATTGGGAGGAGCGAGTCACCCGGTGGTCTCTGGACAAGGCCTTTGCAAACTGTAGGCTATGACTCATGAACAGGTCAATGGAATATTCCATGGATCCTGAGCAGAATTTTATGTTTTTAAAAGAATTAGAATGCAGTAACCCAGCACATCAGACAACAGAATAGAAAATATCAGAGTATATCACATGCATAGAGGGTCAGTATTGTTTTGTCAAGCATTCGTCTTAGGTCCTCTTGCAAAAAATGTATTCTTTACTGAACTCTTGTAATGGATGTACTGTTCTTTCCCACCAGTCTGGGCATCTCCCTAATTCTCTACTAGGAATAGGGATTCATTTTAGAAAAAAATTATCTTCATGCAGTTTAAAAATTATTGAAAAAGAAACAAAGAGAGACTGGAAAGTTAAAAAGAAGTCACCTTGGACCTTCAACTGAGGGGCACATACATCCACACTGGCCCCCTGGTTTGGTGGGCAGGAGGCTGATTGGGGTGTGCTTAGGGTCATGTACAAGCTGACTTCTTGGGTCAGGTAAAACCAGTCCCCCTGCATCTCAAAATATGGATCGAGGAGGCGGAGGAAGGTGGAGAGGAAGCTATACCTACCCAAGGAATTCAAGGAAAAACATTTCCTGCCTCAATTCCAGTGTGTTCTCAAGCTGCCCTTCCCTGCACCTGCCTCCTCTCCTGAGAAATCTGACCAGTGGGTCCCACCTTACCAGGGAGGAAGACAAATCATATCATTCTGTATCTCTCTTGGGTATCCTCTTCTCTATTTGCATGGAGATTAAGCTATGCAATGCCTATTAGCAGAATATTGAATTTGAGTAATGCACATCCATATTGGGGGAAACCAGAATTTGTTTCCTCCGAGGTGTAGGTAAGGGGGCATCCTCACTGACCTGAGCAGCACCCACCACTCTGCAGCACTAGGCAGGGCATGTTATGTGCGACTTCTATCCCTGGACTCAGCTGATCCCACACCCTCCTTCCTGGTGCCCCCTCTCTGGTGCCTGTGATGGCACACACTGGGGCCTGAGTCTCCCATGCCTCTGTGCCCCCCACTCTTCCACCAACCCAATGTGTCTCTATCCTCCTCTGCCCCCACTACCACTAGGACCCTGCCTCTCCTTCCCCGCATGCTACCTTCCTGGGGGTTCCCTCTCTTGGAAAAATGGCCCCACCTTCTCCACCCTGAGATTTGGGGCAGAACCTGGAGCTCATTTCTGGCCTTGTCTCCCACCTCCACACATGCCTGTCTCCTTCATGTCTCTGAAATCACGGTGAGTTCTAAATTCAGTCCTTTTTCTTTTAAGATTTATTTATTTATGCATACAAGAGCTGGGGCACAGGCCAGAGATGTGGGGGGTGGTGGTACAGGCCAGAGATGCCAGAGACAGAGTGGGGAACTGAACAGGCAGACTGACTGAAATACACTGCTGAGGGGAGCAGTCGGCGAGCCAGGAGAGGTCTGCCGTGCCATGTGGGTAGCTCCCTGCCAACCGGGGATCGAACTCGTGCTGCAGAGGCTGTGGATTGCTTCAAAGTGCAGTGCTTAACCCTTTGCGCCACCAGGGAGGCCCCCAGTCCTTTTTTTTTTAAGATTTATTTATGTATGCATACAAGAACTGGGGTACAGGCCAGAGTGAGGGGTGGGGGAGTGTTGAGAGGATTCATCAGAGACATTGGGGAACAGAACAGGCAGACCGACTGAAATACACTGCTGAGGGGAGCAGCGGGCGAGACAGGAGAGGTTTGCCGTGCCATGTAGGCTGCTCCCTGGCTGCCGGGTTTGAACTCGCTGCAGAAGCAGTGGATAGGTTCACAGTGCTGTGCTCAATCCCTTGCGCCACCAGGGAGGCCCTAAATCCAGTCCTTGCACAATCCATGTGTAGCAACTCTGGCAAGGAGCCTAACAGCTCTCTGTATTTCATCTATAACATCATAGTGATGATAGTGTCCACCCTTAGGGAATGGTTGCGAGGATAAATGGGAGAATCTGGAGATGTTTAGTATCAGTCCAAGATGGTTATCAAGGAAAGTGGGCTGAGAGGGGGAGATCTCTGTGAACCAGACTTCCCCATTCCTACAGATGCTGTTCCTGGCCTGGAATGCAGACCCTTGGGCCTGTGGCCTGTCCCACACAGAGGTATGATCTTGAGTAATAAGACATTATTAATAGAGCAGACAAGGACTCAGGTAAACCGGATGTTCTCTGCTACACAGCTCCCAGGAGCTGGTTCTGCGGGGAGGGTGACCCCTGTGAGGAAGGCTGGGCCTAGCGGGGAGGGTTTATGTGGGTGTTCACATCTGCCCACAACCCCGGCAATGCCTCTTTCCCTACCCATCTGCACGGTCCCCACTGATCTCTGTGTCTAGAGTGCCACAGGGGGACAATTTTCTTAGGCTTTTCTGTCTCCCAGGGTAAGGTCCTCCCGGGCAGGGTCATCCATCACAGAGGGCTTTGGGAGACCCACTTCCGGGCAGTTGTGTGGACAGTGGCCCAGCATGCGACCTCCCCGTCGTCATACTGTGCGCATGGGACAGATACACCCAATTCCAGCAACCACGGTCCCAAGTAGGAGTCACAGTCCAAGGCAAACCTCGACTGCCATCTTCTCCTCCCAGGAGCCCATCATTTACTGCTTTACAGTGCCTCCCACCTTTGGTCCAAATCTATTGGGAGGAGGTGGGAGGAAGGTGGGGGGTGGGGCTCAGCTGAAGGGTCACCTTACAGGGCTCTGTGGGAGCTGGGAGGTCAAGGTGATTCAGTGTATGGTCAAAACTGTGCCAATCCTGCCTCCATGTGAGGCTAGTGTTTAATGTCTTGTGCAAGTCACTTTGGTGACCTCTGTTGACAGCCTTAATGTTCCCTGGCAGGCATAATATTCTCAAAAAACTTTCTCTGTTCCCTTCCCCAGAGCCAACTGCTCCATTTCTGCAGCCTGGAATGATTCACGTGGGAGAGGATTATTGCTTTCTTGACTCTTTGTCTCCACTCCTAACCCCCAACCCCCTGACTGTGACTCTCCTGAGAGGCACTTTCATGCCTTTGTCCAGTGAACTTTTCCCATCTGTTGTTCCCTGCATCATGATTAAGTGGACTTTTCCATTCCTGTCCACCACAAGCCCCACAATGGAACGCTCCTTCCTCCATACTCCTCATTTGACACTTCCAAATGGATGATTCCAGCCTCTGACCCTGAAGATATTACAGAGAGCAAAGGTCAAGGTGCTCAATCATCTGCTTCAGAATCCCGGAACTGGGGTATATAGTGTTCATCAAAATAAAAATTGGAAACATGCCCCACTAGAATTATCACTCCATGTGGGCAGGGACATTTGTCTCTCTTGTTCCCCGATGTCTATTCAGCACCTCGAACAGCGCCCAGCAGACAGTCCTTGTTCATTAGGTGTTTGTTGAATAACTGAACCCTTTGACGCTGCAATTCTACTTCCAAGAATATGTGCTAAAGCAACACATAAACATGCACAGAATTCTGTGCATAAGAATGAGAGGAGAAAACAACTGGGAAACATCTGCAAACATTTATTGACTTCTAGTCACTGACACAGAGTAAGTGAATAATATGGGGTCACAGCATGGACCACTGGGGAAAAGCAGGTGGGAGATGCTCATGTTATATACTCTGCGTGTATGTATATAAATGCAGAGAAAAACATCTGGAATTAAATACCCAAAACTGTCCTTAGTTTAAATTTCTAAAGAAGGCAGTGCTGTTCTATGCAGAGAACACTTGAAAATATTTGTTTTCTGAGCTAAGTGCATGGATACATGGAGACATAGAAACAGATGTGCATTAAGCGTGTATCTTGCTCATTAACAAAACTTTAATATCTAACAAAGCGTTTGGCACACAGAAAGAAAAAATCTTGCTTAAATTTTCTCTGGTGCGAACTCTTTTTTTTTATCTGATGGTCAGGAGTTCACAGCCATGTCCACATTCATGAAAGGCCACCAAGTTCTGCTTCTTATCATGGGCACGCTTTACATCCCTGAGACTGAGGCAAGGAGAGGAAAGGAGAATCAGCAGCCGTGAGCCCCCCACGCCTGATAAAGGAGCACCCAACTCCTTATCCTGGCCTGCAGGGCCCTGTGGACTCCCCGTTCTATCTCATGACCACACATACTGCCCACTGTTTCTCAGAGGAACCTTCTGTTCATGCCACAGCAACTTTCATTGGTCTTGAGAGTTCCTAGGCTAGAGGACAGTGTGACCCACCCGTGAGGTGCTGACCTGGGGTTTGGGAGCCCATAGCATATCTTGGGCAGGGAAGATCCCTGGATATAGGAGGCAGGGAGTAGAAAGAGATCTCATCCTAATCTTTTCTTTTAAAGATTTACTTAATTTATTTATGCATACAAGAGCTGGAGTGTAGGCCAGATGTATGTGGCGGGGGTGTGTGTGTGTGTGAGAGGATTCGCCAGAAACAAAGTGGAGAGCAGAACAGGCGGACCGACCGAAATACACTGCTGAGGGGAGCAGTGGGAGAGACACCATGTGAGTTGGCCCCTTGGCCAGGGATTGTACTCGTGCTGCAGTGGCTGCTGATAGCTTCTTAGTGCTGAGACTTAACCCCTTGCACCACCAGGGAGGCCCTCATCCTAATCTTAATGCTGCGCCTCAAGAAACTAGGAAAGAAGAGTGATTTGGGGAACAACGACAAGATATCAATACCACGATAGGGCCACCCTGGTGGCGCAAGGGGTTAAGACGCAACCTATGAGGCTATCCGCAGCCACTGCAGCACGAGTTCGAGCCCTGGTCGGCCAGGTAGCTACCCACATGACACAGCAGACCTCTCCTGCCTCTCCCGCTCTTCCTCTCAGCAGTATATTTTAGTCAATCTGCTTATTTTGTTCCTCACTCTGTCTCTGGTGAATCCTCTCACCACCCACACCTCTGGCCTGTACCCCGGTTCTTGTATGCATAAATAAATAAATATTTAAAAAAATACCATGATAGAACATTGCATTTTTCAGGGGTGTGGGGACAGACTGAAAAGTCACTTACAGTCAGTCTTCTTCCTCAGGATCACTGATCTCTTCATAGACTATTTGGTTCTTCCTTTCTCGCAACCTGCAGGCCCAGACATCGTTCTTTCTTTTATTTGATCCTGTGGTGGAGAAGAGTTGGTAAATGGAGTTTGGGTGGGTTGGTAGAGTGTTAAGCCTTCATTTTTTTGGTTAAGAAGAAGATTCCTCCCTTCCAAGTACCCATGGGCCTTCTATACAGTTTGTTTTTCACACCTTCTTTTTTTTTATTTTAGTTTCCTAATTCACTTTATCTTGTTCAGAAAAATGGAGACATTAGATCTGTACCAACATAGCAGCTGGACTTCAGATTTTGGTTCCTCCCATTGTCAGATTTAGACTAACAGCCTCTTTACTTACAGACCATTCATTTAGACCTTCTTTCATTCAGCATATATTTATTAAGGGCATATTGTATATCAGCCATGGGACTGAGAGCTGAGTAAGATATGCTCCCAGGTGATCACACATAGAATTATTCAAGCACCTTTCATGTCACCAGCTCGTCTAGATTTCATTTAAATCCTTGGCATAACTGATGAAGCTATGACTCTTTATTTCCATTTTGGGGACTAGGAGTCTGGAGCACAAAGAATTGAGACTTGCCAACAGTTCCACAGCTGTTACATCAATGAAATCTCAAGTTTGTCACTCTGGAAGTCGTGTTCTAACATCTCAGCTGGAGCTGGGTGAGCTCCTCAGTGCAGCCTGGGTGCAGGCCTGTCCAGGATCCACCCCCATGCCTAGATCACATGCTTGAATGTAGCCAGAGAAGCCAGAGGAGTTGTTCCCAAAACCTCCTTTTACCCGATGTCTTACTACTCTGCTGATCACAGTTACCTGCTTTTCCTGAGCGGCACAGTTGTTTCAGTTTGTTCTCTGAGCCAGGTGTTACCAGTTTCAAATCATCTTCTTCCTCTTCTGGCATCTTGGTCATCACCTTTTCAATGTGAAGGTCACAGATAAACAGCGTTAATGGCAGGTCTCTCATGCTTTAGAGTTTATAAAGAGTCTTCACATACAGCACCTTAATTAACATCCTCAGCAACCCTGGGGGATGGCTACATTACCTGTACCTAAGTTATGAGGAATCTGGGAGGTTAGGACGAATGGAATGGCCTAAATGACGAGTGTTCCAGGACTAGCAAGCTCGTCTTCATGCTCGTTACAGACTGACACTCTCACAAACCACAGAAATCTTCATGCAAGTGGGAGTGTGGCCTAAGGAGATTTGGGGAAGAATGTTATTCTAAGGATCCACAAGTTCTATAAAAAAAGAGGGGCCTCTAGAGAACATAAGGGATTGCAGAAAATTAGTAGACAGCTGCTGGGAGAGCACGTGTGAAAATGTACAAAGGGCATAAATACTGCTGGAAAACGGTGTGTGAGAGATGACTATAAGGAAGGGAGAGGAAAGGAATTATTCAAGAAATTTATGATCCAGATAGCAAAGAAAGTGATCCCAGACACCAAAAGTAAAGGCCTCAAAAGCCAAAATAAACAAAGTGGGACTACATCAAACTAACAAGCTTCTTCACAGCAAAGGAAACCATCTACCAAATGAAAAGGCAACCAACCAAGTGGGAGAAAATATTTGCAAATCATAGAACCGATAAGGGTTAATATCTAATAAGCATAAAGAACTGATACAATTGAATAGCAAAAATTCAGCCAGATGAAAAAACAGGCAGAGGAGCTGAATAGACATTTTCCCAAAGACATACAAATGGCCAACAGGTACATAAAAAGATGTTCAACATCACAAATGTCATTGACCAACCTTAAGCTACCTTTCATACAGCTCCCTCTTTAATGAAACAGTGAACAATAAATGTAAAACGAGCTAAGCGAAAGTACTTTCTGAGCTTGTAAACACTATTTAAATGTGCTAATAATAAAAATGAGTACTTTTTTTTTTTTTACAAATTTTATTGTTATATTCCCCATACAATTGCAGCCCCCCCATTCTGACCCCAATCCCTCCCCTCCCGCCCCCGCCCCCCTAAAAGTGTCTCTGGTTCATAGTTTTTTGTTGATTTTGATTTTCACTTTCTTATAGTTATTCATTTTCCTGGTCCCTTAAAAAATGAGTACTTTTGGGGCCTCCCTGGTGGCGCAGGGGTTAAAGACAGCACTATCAAGCTATCGCCAGCCACTGCAGCACAAGTTAGAGTCCCCGGCCAGCCAGGGAGGTGACCCACATGGTGCAGCAGACCTTCCCTCTCTTGCCCGCTGCTCCCCTCAGCAGTGTATTTCAGTCAGTCTGCCTGTTCTGCTCCCCACTCTGTCTCTGGTGAATCCTCTCACCCCCTGGCCTACATCCCAATTCTTGTATGCATAAATAAGTATTTTAAAAAACGAATACTTTCTCTCATGATACTTCTGTGACTTCTCTGGCAATCCAAGCCCCAGATCCCTTTACCCTCCAAACTAGAGCTTAATCTGCAGTTGTGGAATCACTTATTCAATAAACATTCAGGCACCGTCATTGGGTACCCGTGTTCTGGGACTGAGGCTTCAGAGATGTCTCAGCCGCAGATGAGCCTCTGAAGAAGCTCACAGAAGGATCAATAGTCCAAACAACTCCCAAATCACATGAGGTGACCCTGTGACAGTGCAGAGGGGAGCTGGTACTTCCATGGGTTAAAGCCCCAGGGGGAGCACTTGAACTTCATAAACATATGGAAAAGTTCATGAGTTTGGAGATGCTTTTGCAGTTTTGGAATAGACTACCACTGCCACCGTGGTGGTCTTAGGCAAATTACTGAACACCTCTAGACCACAACATCCTCCTCTTTATTATTTTTACATTTAACAGTAATAGTATCCTCATCACTATTTGGGGATGATCCTACTAACAATGTCATAGTGGTTTTCTTAAGGATTAAAGAAATTAATCCACATGAGTTTCTTAAAATAATACCTGGCATTGCTATGAGAGCAAAACAAGTATCAGTTACCACACTGCTAATTATTCTTAGGCTACTACATCAGGCACTAGAGATCAGCACAGGAAGGTAGTGAGGGCCAGGCAATTTTCAATATTCTCCTGCTCTTACCAATATTCACATCCATGGAGAAAGGATCCTTTAGATTTGGGAGATACTCACCCTGTGCTTTCTCTGTTGCACACTGAAAACATCCTGAGGAGGTTCATCTAAAAGAAAGTGACAAATTAGCAGTTTTCTTTGTTGGCAAATAATCCCCAAATTGGCAGAGACTCCCGTAGTCTGAATTCTGCAGCTGAAGGTTATGGACCCACTCCCTGTCAAGGAGTTATTTTGAGACTGGCTTCTGAATTATCTTTAATAATCGTTTATGCATTTATTTGCAGCATGAATTCATAATTTTCCTTCTGGTCGTTTATAAGTTGTGAACTAACCCTGTCACTGCTGCATCCTATTCCCTGAAACCTATCCCCCAGCCTGCCGCCCCAGAATTAATTGATTGATTGGGAATTTGAACTATATCCACTACGGATGTACAACAACTAAAAATCACTGTACACTTAAAAGTGGGTGAATTTTATAGTATGTCAATTATATGTCAATGAAGTTGTTAAGTGTGTGAGGAACCATGGATTGTATCAAGTATAAAGACATCCCTTTAATGTCAAAAAACTAAGATTTTCAGCCTCCTCACAGTAATTTTGTGAGCTTGTGAAGTTGGGCCTGTTTTGCTGGGGAGTCGTAGGTCTATATTGGAGATAGTTTAAACATTCTGAGTTTGTGTTCTTACAACTATACTGTGAGCAGAAGAGCGAGTAAGCACATCCTGCCTCCTTTATAATGAGTACACACACTTCTCAGATGCACAAAGACCTCTAGAATCTGTTTTTTTCCACTCTGTTGCCTCTGCTCACTGGTAAGTGCGGAAGTTCAGTGTGTGTGTGAAGGATAGCTTCTTAACTCTTCTCTGGAGCTGAACACAGAAAATCAGTTTGAATGGTAAATAGGTTTTGGTAAAACACGGGTGAATAGCTATATGTCATTATATAATGTGTTAACCACTTTCTCTCAAAATTTTTATCCAGTATTTGTGTATTAATATATAATTGGTTCTGGAAGTTTTGGGTGGAGTTACAATTTTAGCAAGAAAAAGAACTTTTAAAAAGAAATGTTTCCGACAGGCAACATTATTCATGGAGAATAATACTGGAAACACATGCACCTCCACCATTGCATCAGCAGGGTCTCAGTGTGATCCCACAACTGCTCAGATTGCTCTGAGATCTTTATCAAAATATAAACAAACTCTAGAAATAAGTCACAGCTGAAACCATCTGTGCAGCCTCACCGATCCCTGCCCTCCCTTTCTCCACTTTTGAATTTGATGGATTTTATTCTCATTCAGGTTTTCTTTATAAAAGATTTATTTATTTATTCATTCATTCATTTATTTATTTATTCATTTATTTATTTATTTATTTATTTATACAAGCACTGGGTACAGTCAGAAGTGGGTACAGTCAGGAGGGTGAGAGAATTCACCAGAGCCAGAGCGGGGAACAGAACAGGCAGACTGCTGAAGTACACTGCTGAGGGGAGCAGCGGGCGGCAGGAGAGGTCTGCGCTCCATGTGGGACCCTCCCCCGGCGGCCGGGGAGCAGCTGGGGATCAAAACGGTGCTGCAGAGGCTGCGGGCAGCTTTGCAACCCAGTGCTCAACCGCTGCGCCACCGGGGAGGCCCTAATTCAGGTTTTTATACCATTTACTTATCCATAAAAATATATAGTCATGTGCTGCCTAATGACAGTTCATTTAATGATGGATGACAGAGGTCCCAATAAACTAGACCATATGGCCTAGGTGTGTGGCGGGCCAGACCATCTGGGTCTGTAATTACATTCTATGACATTCATGCAACGATGAAATCGCCTACCGACGCATTTCTCAGAACGGATCCCTGTCCTTAAGCAACACATGAGTGCATGCTCTTGTTTTGCACGTTTTAGAATTTTAAATGAATGGCCTCTGACCCATTTCCCTTCGGCCATGGTATTTTTGAGGGAACAAACTCCCGAGGCTCTTTCCCAGGTAGCTGGACCCAAAGCAGTAGGACTTCAGGGTACCCTTTCTGGGCCCTTCCTGTCACTTACTTTGATTCCCAAGGTTCCCATCCTCATAAGAGTCATAGTCACGGAATTTTTTGGTCTGTTTTTTAGGACACATGAAAGCTGGGAGAGCGGCTCTGAGACCTAGAAAGAAACCAAATGTTTGTAGACACCCTAAGGGGAAGAGAGCAGGATGGGGATGTTGAAAGGCAGCAGAACAGTAAAGTCCAGCCGAGGCGAGGGTGGAGGTGGGGGTGCAGGAGTACCCTACACTGGCCAGTGGGAGCAAAGCATGCCAGAGCCAGGGATTCAGCTCTGAGCATCTGTGTGGCCATTCCTGGTCCTCCGTCCTGCACAGGATATCAGAGCAGAGCCCCCTGAAACTGCCTTGTGGTTTCTCTCCTCATAAAGGGAAAGTGTGGAACCCTTTGTTGCAGCTTAAGCAGAAGCCATGGCACATAAAAGCGCTGGTGTGTGTGTGTGTGTGTGTGTGTGTGTGTGTGTGTGTGTGTGTGTGTGTGATGTGTTTCCAGGCTTGTCTGGGCCCAGAGTATCCTGTTACCTAGACCAGTCATGGTTTCGTAGTTTCTCTTCATATAGACATAAGTGGTTTTCTCCGAGTATCCCAGCTTTTCCCACTCTTCCTTAGAAAAGTATTTAGAAATATCCTTGAAGGCCTAGAAAAGAAAGAACTATAAATCCCAGCAGCCACTCAGTTAAACACGTTGAACTTCTGCAGAGGCCTCTTCCCCCGGGGCAGATCTGTGTGTTGGATCTGTGAACTGGGGATAATAATCCCTCCTGGTTCATGTCCCAGCTGACTAAGAGAACATGGTAACAATCCTGAGCCTCTCCCCTGCATGCAGTAGGCACTTAAGGTTGCTGGTATGCTCTCCTTTCACCTTCCAGAATGGATGGAAAGTCACAAATGCAGTGCAAGGTCAGAAGCCTGTTGTTTCCACAGTTACCAGGTGAGGACAGAGTGAGAGTGGGAAGCTCCTCAGGCTCTGGATCTCCGCCTGAAATTCTGCTCCTTGTCCACAGTCCCTTTGATCGCACCTTCTCAGAAATCTACATTGTCCCCCAGACCATTCCTCGTCCCTCTCCAGATCACCTCACCTCGCATTTCTTCAATTTCTGAGACTGCTCGTTAGGACTTGTTACAAAGGAGCTGCTTATGTTCATGGTGCTGGGGACAGTCTGGTCTCAAAGGGTCACAGACCGTGTCTCTCCAGTCACAAGGCCAAAGGTCCTGTGGAGAGAGAAAGCATTGAGGGAGGGCCAACCTCAGTCACCTGGAATCAAGCTTCTGCTTTTCTCCCTCCTAAGCTTATCTGCCCCTGAGAAAGGTCATGGGGTGAAGTCAGATGAAAACAGGGGACTACAGGGAACTCCCCGGTGGCGCAGCGGTTGAGCGCTGGGTTGTGAAGCTGCCCGCGGCCTCTGCGGCGCCAGTTCGATCCCCGGCTGCTCCCCGGCCACCGGAGGAGGGTCCCACATGGCGCGCAGACCTCTCCTGCCGCCCGCTGCTCCCCTCAGCAGTGTACTTCGGTCCTTCTGCCTGCTCTGCTCCCTGCTCTGGCTCTGGTGAATTCTCTCACCCTCCCGCGCTTTTGACTGTACCCAGTGCATGTATAAACAAAACAAACAAACAATCAAATAAAATAAATAAATAAACATGCGTCAATAAAAAATAAAAAAAAATAAAATGCATTATAAAAAAAAAAAAGAAAACAGGGGACTACAGGGGCCTCCCTGGTGGTGCAAGTGGTTTAGTGTCAGCACTAAGAGGCAATCCGCAGCTACTACAGCACGAGTTTGATCCCCAGCCAGGGAAGTGACCCACATGGTGTGGCAGACCTCTCCTGTCTCCCCGCTGCTCCCCTCAGCAGTGTATTTCAGTCAATCCTCTTGTTTTAGTCCCTACTCTGTCTCTGGTGAATCCTCTCAAGCCCCACACCTCTGGCCTGTACCCCAGATCTTGTATGCACAAATAAACAAATCTTCAAAAAAAAAAAAGAATGAAAACAGAGGACTACAATGGCCTAGGGTAAAGGACTATGGGTGCTTTGATGGTGAGGGTGGTGTGGTCACACACACACATCTGGGGAGGTGTGAACCTATTCTCCTAAATCATATACAGTGTTTTAAACCAATGTTACCCCAATAAAAATATTAAATAAATAAAAGAAAACAGGGGACCAGACGTCTCTGGGAGAAGTAGGATTAGAGATGACCTGCTTTTCTAGAGAAAAATAGCCTTGGGCCTTGGGGATGGGGGTGGATATTGTTAGTAGTTTGCCTGGAATTTGGCCTATCCTGAAGGAAATATATAAAGACCTTCGTTGGGGAAGTAGTGGCAGGAGTATGTAATTTTATAGAGGGTGTGTTTTGAACCAAAGTGGTGTGTGTGTGTGTGTGTGTGTGTGTGTGTGTGTAAGTACCAGAGCTCATATGGTCTGTCTGACTGATGGGCTTGGGTTTTCAGACAGAAGGATGTGGCTTCTGCTCAGTTGAAGAGAAACGAGGATTGCTGAGAAGAGTGAATTTGAAGCTCTCCCTGGATATTTGAAAATGATTTGCGTGAAGAGAGCTAGAATCTCTGAGACTACTGGACCAGCCATCACTCAGGCTGAGACTGTAGAGAGTTAGTAGTCTCTTAGGGGGAGAAAATTTAGGGGTTTCTTAGGCCAAGGAGATCGCGGCTTTATCTCAGAAGAGGTAATTGAGGAGAATCTTAAGCAGCGGCTATTCTATCTGGTTCAGGAAATCTAGGGGTGTCTGGATAATTGTGGGGCTTCTCAGGTTGAGGGGTGTTCTGTTTCCCTAAGAAAGAGCAATTAGGGAGCCTCACACACTAAAGAGGGTTTATTTTTGCTCAACGGGCATCGATCGCCCTGAAAGGCTTGAAGTCGTCTCTCAGATATGAGGAGGTTGGGAAGCACAGAAAAAAAGCCAATCTACAAAGAGTCCCAGCTTTTCTCCCTCCCCTCCCCTAAACCTGTCCAGAGAGGGCCTCGGAGAGAACCTACCTCAGAAGCGAAGCAGACGCTCAGGTCCCTCCGTGAGGAGACGAGATCTCGACTTCAAGCGTCCAAAGACAATTGACCAATCAGAGCAGCTGGTGAACTTGATCTGGCCAATCAGAGGTCGGGAAAGTAGGCGGGACAAGTGAGACAGGAGTGGGGTCTATCAGTCCAGACTGCAGGGACAGGAACGGCTTCCCGAAATGGGCGGAGATCGACTTTCCCGCTCCACGTGAGTTTGCCTTCGCACCAGGGCTCCGTAGGTCAGCACGCATGCTCGGTTCTCTGTCGTTGGGGCTGTGCATTTGTTGTTTAATAAATGGTGTGGATAAGGCTGGTTTCCACCTCGGTCTTTGCCATCAGTCTCTGATTCCCTCAGATGTGGGGTCTTTCCTAGGACCTTTCTCTCTAGTAACTTAAGAATTTTTAAACATTTTTTCCCTAAAGAGTTTTCGATATGTGCTTTTTCTTGAAGACCCAAGAACCAGAAACATGTAGCCCTTAATACCAATATTTATAGCAAACGTATGCAAAAGAGTATGTATTTAGGGCTTGATGTGTCCCTCGGCCTTAGAAATGACTTTCTTTTTTTTTTTTTAATAAGTGGGGTACAGGCCAGAGTTGGGGAGGGTGAGAGGATTCACCAGAGAGCGTGAGGAGCAGAACAGGTAGATGTACTGAGACACACTGCTCAGGGGAGCAGCAGGCGAGACAGGAGAGGTCTGCTAAGCCATGTGGGTTGCTCCCCCGCCCCCACAGGGATCCAACCACCCCCCTGTGCCACCAGGGAGGCCCCAGAAATGACTTTCTTTAGGAAGTCCCCCCAACCGCCACCGCCAGTGCCTCCAGTGGTCCCCAAATCCTGTTGGGCTTTCCATCCACAGTCCTGACCTCTCTAAATTGCTCCTTGAAGAATGATGGAACTCTCTGTCAGGGATAGGGCAGTGAACCTTCTGCCCAGTGCCAAGTCCTTTATGTGCATTATCCCATTTAATTTCCCTCGAGTCAGTACCATTATCACCTCCAGTGTGCAGATGTTGAGAGTGAGGCTCAGAAAGTTAAGCAACCTGATCAAGTTCATACAATCAGCAGGTGGCAGAGGTGGAATTCACCCCCAAGTTGGATTGAGTTCAAAGCCTGTTTTGAATTATTCTTCCATATTGCCTCTTATTTTTTGGTTGGTTGAATGAATGAATGAATGAATGCATCTTAAAACTACACAAGACCTTTAACAGAATCACACAATCTCCTACAGCCACCCATAATTTCCTGTGACTGCTGTAACAAATTGCCAAAGACTTCATGGCATAAAACAATATAAATCTATTCTCTTACAGTTCTGGAGGTCAGAAGTCTGAAGTTAGGTTCACGGGGCTGAAACCAAGGTATTGCAGGGCTGTGTTCCAATCTCTTCAAATTCTCTAGGAGAGAATCTGCTCCTGGCTGCTTTCAGCTTCTGGTGGCCGCCAGGAGTCCTCGGGTTGTGTCTGCATCATTAAAACATACCTCTGTGGTCACATTACTTTCTTCTGTCAGTGTTAAATCTCCCTCTGCTTCTCTTAGGACACACCCAGATAATTCCCTTATCTCAAGACCTTTAACATAATCATACCTGGAAAATCCTTTTTGTCATAGTAAGGTAACACTCATAGGTTCTAGTAACTCAGGTGTGGCTTTTTTGCCTCATGTCATGAGCCAGCCTCAAAATAAGGTTGGGTGTGCAGAGGTTTCAGAAGGTTCCGGAGAATCAGAGTGGAGCAGGTTTCACAACAGCAGTGAGCCAGAAGGACAATCCTTCTGGGTAGACCTTCCTTTTTTTTTTTTAAAAGATTGATTGATTTATTTATACAAGCACTAGGTACAGTCAGAAGTGCAGGAGGGTGAGAGAATTCACCAGAGCCAGAGCGGGGAGCAGAGCAGGCAGAAGAACTGAAATACACTGCTGAGGGGAGCAGCGGGCGGCAAGAGAGGTCTGCGCGCCATGTGGGACCCTTGCCGGCGGCTGGGGATCGAACCGGCACTGCAGAGGCTGCGGGCAGCTTCACAACCCAGCACTCAACCACTGCGCCACCAAGGGAGGCCCCGGGTAGCCCTTGGTCTCCTTTCATTACAGCGTGGACTGGACCTGATCAAGCTCTGGCTCTCCCGCCGGCTCTGCTCCCACCAGATTCCTAGAAGCTCACACTTGACATGCCACAGATGCTCAGTGGTTTTGTTATTTTGGGCTCTTGGAGACACCCAGGTCCTCTCGAAGTTACTGAAGTGTACTTGCCACTCAGGGGCTCCAGACCAGGGCATAGAGCAGGCTGGTCTGTGCCCCCTTTTGTGCCAACTTGATAAAGGGGGAGAAGACCAGCCAGAGCAGGCACAGCAGGAAGGAGTGCAGACCGGCCTGGTGCAGATGATGTCTATGATAAGTGCGCTCCGTGGCGGGTGGTCCCTGTGCCTGGCCACCTCTTGACCAGCTCTCCAGTGAAAATCACATTGGCCAACTTGCTGCGGCAATAAACAAAACCCTAACTGTAGACTACTCACTCCGAGGGATATGGAAGCGAATCTTGCCTGTGTGGTGGGCCACAGAGAATGGGTTGGCTACCTGTGCAAGAGCAGACTCCTCCAGTCACTCCAGGGACAAATGGGTGGGAAGGAAGTGGTGGTCTAGGTGGGTGACTCCCAGGGGGGTTTCAAAGCCATCGACTGTCTTGGGATATGAACATATCACTCCTGCATAGTTGATCAGAGTACGGACCTGCCTTCCCTCTGTCCGAATGTCTCCCGAAAATGTCCGCATGGATTTGGTCAGAGATAGCTTTGGTTTCTGCACTAGTCCCTGCTCTTCATATCAGCTCAGATTCCATGGGAGGCAGACTTGCCCTTTAGTCTAGCTCAGCAAGCAAAACAAGTCAGGCTCCTCTGCCCGCGAGCTTGCGGGCTCCCTTTGCCATACCTCTTGGCTCGGTGATCATCACTACCTTCTTGGGAGGTTGCTTGTTTGTTCTCCAACCCCCACCAGCAAAGAACTTCCAGCTGGATGGGGCTATTATATACAGGAAAGAAAGGAAGGAGGTGAGTAGTTTCCAGATAACCAGCATCTTTCCAACTTCTTGGGTTGCTGCTGCTTTAGCAAAGGCAGCTTTGGCTTCAACTTGGCTGAGGCTCCTGATCTGGCTCCAACTCTTGGCTGCATCTCATTGCTTCCCCTGCTCTAACTTCTCTTGGCTCAGCAGCTGCTCGTCCTGCCTCTTATAAGGATACGTATGATTACATTTAGGGCCCACCCAGGATATCCAGGATAATCTCAAAAGCCTTAACTTAATCAAATCTGTAAAGAACCATTTTTGGAACAGGTGACATTTTCGGGTTCCAGGGATTATGACCTAGTATCTTTGGGAACCATTATTTTGCACGCTACAAGGAATAAATCAGAACTCGTTCTGAAGTTCTGGAGTCTTTGGGGAGGAGTAACTGGAGCTCTTTGAGACCAGATGGAGTGGGAGATAGTTCAGCTTGGTTGGAGAGATGTGGGGTCGGCAGGCAGATCAAATTTCACTCCTGGGTCCCAACACCCAATGAATGAGTGACCTTGAAAGTTACTTAACCTCCTGAACTTTCTTCCGCTGTGAAATGAAGTAATAGCTGCACCTCAGGGATGTTGTAATTTGTATTTGTAAAGCGCCTAGCATGGGGCAAGGCCCGTTTGAGTGATCAATGAACATTAGCTGTTATTATTGAATCATAAGCACATTAATAATGATACCATGCATTTCTTCTCTGCTTACTCTATTCTGGGTTCCCAAGGAGTCTTAACCTAACTTAACCCAAGACTATGGAGATGGTCTTATTGCCCCACATCACAGATAAAGACTCACGAGGCCAGGATTTGCCCAAAGTGAGACAGTCAACATACAGTCGAGAAAGGATGGAAGATCACGTCTGCTGATCTTTTGCCACAATGCTAATCTGTACCACAGGAGGAGATCCTAAACCACAGCACCCTCTGAGAACACGTGTAAAGAACAAGATATATCAGCAAGCAGATAGTCTGTAGCCAACTGTGTGGAAGGACTTGTTGACTGTGGGGTGGCAGACCTGTGTGGGAAACAGAGTTCACTGTGCTCAGTATTTTTCCACAAAGAGAATTGGGGAAGGCCTCCCTAGTGGCGCAAGGGTTAAGCATCAGCATTATGAAGCTATCCGCAACTACTGCAGTGAGTTCAATCCCCGGCTAGGGAGCTGACCCACATGGTACAACAGACCTCTCCTGTCTTGCCCACTGTTCCCCTCAGCAGTGTATTTCAGTCAGTCTGCCTGTTCTGCTCCCCACTCTGTCTCTGGTGAATCCTCTCACCCACCCACCCTCACTTCTGGCCTGTACCCCAGTTCTTGTATGAAAAAATAAATAAATATTAAAAAACCCCCAGAGAACAGGGGAGACACCCTCCACTGGTGGTGGAGACTGAAACTTGTGTGAGGGAAAGGTCTGTATCTTGCACCCTGGATACAGAGGGTCTTCTGATTCTAGGATGGATGTATGAAAAGGTTAACATTATGTGACTTGGGAAATTTCCCACAATTCCCCAGGTATATTGTTTCTCAAGTCCAAGATTCTATTGCTCTGTTGCATACCTTCACTTCTTTTTTATTTTATTTATTTAAAAAAATTTAAAGATTTATTTATTTATGCACACAAGAACTGGGGTATATCCCAGAGGTGTGGGAGGGTAAGAGGATTCACCAGAGACAGAGTGGGGAACAGAACAGGCAGACTGACTGAAATACACTGCTGAGGGGAGCAAGGGGGAGAAAGGAGAGGTCTGCTGCACCATATAAGTAGCTCCCTGGCCGGCCCAGAATGGAACTTGTGCTGCAGAGGCTGTGGCTAGCTTCATAGTGCTGTGTTTAATCCCTTGCGCCACCGGGGAAGCCCTTCACTTATTTTTTAAAAACAAATACCTTTGTGCCCATTTGTAATGATTATTGTAACCAAAACTGTAATTCCAAGGATTCTCACAAAACATGTTACAAACGACAGCATGAAAAAAAAATCTTGCGCAATAATTCAAAAGTTTAGCTCTACAGTGTATCATTAAAGTAGCAGGAGATTCATTTTGAATAGTCTCAAATTTGCAAATAAAGAATGCTATAAAGCTCTATGAACTGATACACAGCAATCACATGAGGAAATTATGAATGAAAACAAGAGTAGACTCATTTTCTTGAAATTTGTTAAGATCTACACCAAAAACATTGACTCAAAAGAACACCTGTACCCCTATGTTTATTGCAGCACTGTTTACAATAGGTAAAGTCCGGAAACAACCCAAATGCTCAAAAATAGGTGACTGGATCAAGAAGAAGTGGTACATAAACACAATGAAATACTATTCAGCAATCAAAACAGATAAAGTTATGCCATTCAAAGGAACGTGGATGGAGCTGGAAGGAATTATGCTCAGTGAAATAAGTCAGAAGGAAAAAGAAAAATATAGATGGTTTCCCTTATAGCAGGAATATAGGGGAACCAAATAAGATATCAGTGTAAAAGATAATAATAATACAAAACACAACAAAGCCAAAACAGACAATTATAAATCAGAGACATACTGTAGGGGAGGAGAAAGAAGGGGAATCAGAGGGAGAGAGGGAGGAGCACAGGAAATGAGGTGATGGTGCACGGGTGCATTGGGGAAGGAAATTCTATGGGGATTGCACCTGAGGGCATGGGGGAAAGCAAATATTGTTTAAAAATGAACAATTATGTAAAAAATAAAAAAATTTAAAAAAGATTCTACACCAACTGGGCATTCTCTACCCCATGTTTAGCTGGAGTTAAAACAAAACTAAAAATTCCTATAATCTAGCTTTAATGGTGCAGCTTTTATTTTTACCTACTAGCTTGTGTTCACAGAAGTTTTTAAAGGCTGCTTGTTGCATTACAGCTGCATACTACATCCTCACTATGGAAAAGAAAGTCTTGATTCAATATTTGCCAGTTTCCATAATATTAATCACACTTTACAGCTAGGCAGAATTTAGAGGTTTATTATTAGTCTGTGCAAGACTAAAATTCAAAGCAAATTCAACTTTGCTTAATGGAACATTGTAAAGTGACAGTTCTTGATATTACAAGCCTCCTATGATCCATTTCAAACCATGGAGAATTATATCTTTAGGGATCATTGTCCCAACAAACACATGTGAACAGCTGAAACATCTTAAAAATGCTCCAAGCTTAGGAAATGTCAAACAAAACTTGAATTACCTATACATACTCCTGTCAAATGAAGTTATTTCCTTTACACCACTCCTCTTGCAAACTGGTCTTCTATTTTCTTTCTTTTGACCTAGATGGGCTAGGAGACCTATAGAAGAATTGGGATGGCTTGTGATTTCTCTACGGAAAGAGTGATTGCTCTCTTCTGTCTCTATAAAAGGACCTGTTCCAGCTGTGGAGAAGTTTCTCCATCTTGGCGATCTGAGGCGAGGTGGAGGACTCTTCTGATAATCATCTTGAAGGCATGGACTCTAAGAAGGAGGTGGACTGCAATTTTTATTATACTTCTCTTTTCACCATTGGACAGTTCCACTCTTACAGGGTGGTCACACAGTGTTCTCCCATCTACCGATAGCACTCCACCTGTATCACCAGTATCTTCAAATTCTTAGCAAAGCCGGGAAGGTTTCTAGTGATCCACACACTCCTGAGTGGCCCAGACTAGACAAAAGGCTCACTGCAAATCAGTCTTATTACTGTTGTTCCAGAGATTACCAATATAAACCTTACAGTCCAAGGAATAGGAATAACCATGCATTTTGAGATTCTTGGTTAGAAATGGAGAGGCTTATTCCAGAGGCATAAGTATGGTTCAACATCTGAAAACCAATTAATGTAATCTAACATATCAACAAAAGTAAAAATAAAAACCATGTGATCATATCAATAGATGCTGAGAAAACATTCGACAAAGTTCAACATCCATTTATGATGAAGGCCCTTGAAATTCTTAGGATAGAAGGAACATACCATAACATGATAAAAGCCATATATGACAATCCCACAGCAATATTATTCTCAATGGTGAAAAGCTAAAAACCTTTCCTTTAAGATCAGGAACAAGACAAGGATGTCCACTCTTAGCACTGCTTTTCAATATAATACTGGAGGTCCTAGCCAGAGCAATAAGACAAGAAAAAGACATACAAGGAATCTGAATAGGGAAAGAATAAGTAAAACTACCTCTATTTGCAGATGATATGATAATATAGATAGAGAACCCTAAAAACTCCACAGAAAAACTGATCAAAACAATCAACCAGTTTAGTAAATTAGCAGGATACAAAATCAACACATAAAAGTCTTCCTATATGTAAACAATCACTCTGAAGAAGATGAAATCAAGAAAGCCATTCCTTTTATAATTGAAACAAAAAAAAAATACTTGGGAATAAACCTAACAAAAGAGGTGAAGGACCTATAAAAAGAAAATTATAAAGCATTGTTAGAAGAAATAGACGAAGTCACAGAGAAATGGAAAGATATTCCCTGCTCATGGATTGGAAGAATTAACATTATCAAATGGCCATCCTACTGAAAGCAATTTACAGATTCAACACTATTCCAGTAAAAATCTCAATGACATTCTTCAAAGAAGTAGAAATTCATATGGAGCCATACTACACCTTCTTGATCCAGTCATCTATTTTTGGGGATTTGGATTGTTTCCAAGTCTTACCTATTATAAGTAGTAGATGTGATACATATGCACAATGGAATACTATTCAGCAATCAAAAAAGATAAACATGTCATTTGCAGCAACATGGATGGAGCTAGAAGGGATTATGCTCAGTGAAATAAGCCAGAAGGGGAAAAAATATAGGATGATCTCACTTATAGAAGGAGCATAGGGGAACCAAATAAGGAATCAGGGGAAAATATAACAACAATAAAAAAAAACACAACACAACAAAACAAAAGTAAACAGACAACTATAAATCAGAGACATTCTGCAAGAGAGGGAGGGTAAGGGATCAAAACAAGGGCAGGAAGAGCACAAGGGACTATAGTGATGGTGCAGGGTGAATTTGTGGTGGAAATTCTATGGGAACTACACCTGAGAAAAGAAAGCAAACATTGTACAACAATGAACAATGATGTTAAAAAAAAAAAAAAGAAATGGAGAGGCTGAAATCCACGCACCTTCTAATAGATCTCCTGCATATGCTTTTGCTGACCCGGAGTCTATGAAATGGCCTTTGCCTGTTTTTCAATTGCATCACATTATTACGTATTATTGAGCTGTGAAAGTCTTTATATAATCTGGATTCTGGTTCTTTGTCAGACATACCTATTGTAAAATTTTCTTCCATTCTCTGGTGTGCCTATTAATTATCTGCTGTGTGTTTTTCTTTTGTTGATTTTACATTGATTTATAAAACTATATAAATTTCAGCTTTGCACCTCGAAAAATGCATGTACCATGCTGCACCCATTACCCCTATCAAACTGACCTTCTTTACCTGTTCCTCCCACTCGCTCTCGCCTTCCTCTCTGGTAACCACTGTTTTGCCATTGGAATGTAAGTTATTTTTGTTGGGTTTGTTTTTTTTTTTTTAAAGTGAATTTTTATATAGAAGCATAACATAAAGATTGGATTTTGTACAAATTATATCACTTTAAAGAAGGGAAGAATTTAGGATTTCAGAATGGTGTTATTTTTCTCATGATAAATCATTGCTGAGTATGAGATTAGACAAATATATCTGCCAGATTTAGGGTTCAATAACTTAGAAATTCTTGCATGTATTTCTGACATGATTGACCATCACTTGAGAGATTGTTAATATCTATGACATTTTAAAAAGCATTATTGAGGTATAATTGACTTTTAATAAAATGTACATATTAAGTGTATGATATGATAGGCATATATGTATATATAGTCATCATAATCAAGATAGTAAACACATTTATTGTCCTCTTCTCCTTCACCCTCATATTCCTAAGCAACCACTAATTTGCTTTGTCACTAAAGATTTGTTTGCATCTCATAAAGTTTTATGTAAATAAAAATATACATTGTGTACCTGTATTTATGGCTTCCTTCACTCAGTATACTTATTTTGAGGTTCATCCATGTTGTATTGTATAGATAGCCTTCAGTTTGTTTATTCATTCATTCACCCGTTGGTGGACATTTGGGTTGTTCTCATTTTTGATTGCTGAAAATAAATCTGCCATACAAATCTTGTACAGGTGTTTTTATGGACATATACATTTTTTCCCTCCTGGGTAAAAACCTAGGGGCAGAGTTGCTGGATTATATGGTAGGTGATTTATTAAATTTTAAAGAAATGACACCAAACTGTTTTTCAAATTGATTATGTCATTTTACATTCCTTCTAGCAGTGTATGAGAATGCCATCTCCCCCACATCTATGCCAATACTCGCTGTGGTAGGTCATTTTAATTTTAGCCATTCTAATAAGTGAATAATGGTATGTTTTAATATTTAAAATTTACATTTCCACTAGGAAGGCTCTCAAAAGAACATGGCTACCTATTGACTTGGGAGGTGGACCTGGGCAATTAGAGGCTCCTCACTTCCAAATCCTCTGGAAGGTGGATTCTGCTTGCCTTCCCTTGTTCCCAAAAGCTGGCCAAGGGCATTTTCCTTAGATAAAATGTGTTGTTAAGACCATCTGGACAGTGCATGTGATAAACCCAGTTAAAGTCTCTAAAGAAACTTTTCAGATGTGAGGGGACAGGTGTGGAAAATTATCTTGCAATGGCCCAAGACAAAAATCTCTATGTCAGTTTCCTTGGTTATTAAAACCATCATCTACCAATTCAGAATGGTCTGCCTTTTTCTTTGGTCCCCCCTTGCTTTCCATCTGTGGGCCCCAGTTTTGAATTACTGCTGGGTTGTGACCCAGATGGCTAGCCAGCCAGGAGAGCAAAGAAATGGGTCTGGGAAAAGAGACATGGACAGGAGATTGGTTGTGGATGCTAATGTGGAGAGGGGCCTGTGCAAGAGAAAAGAGTTTCCACTGCAGTGGCTGGCCTCTGCTCTGTGCAGTTCAGCTGACCACCGATGCCCAGGAGAGTTTGAAACTCAAGATAAAAAGCTAAAAAAGTATCTGAAGTTAAAGACCTGAGCACTCCATTTTGCAAAGGTGGGAGAACACAAGCTGCCTCAAAGTAAGGTCCAAATGCTGTGACAAAGCCTAATTCAAGGGTGAATTTACAGTGTCTTTTTCTGATCCTTTGGCTTCTCTAGACTGCACATATAAGTGGAACCATCCAGTACTAATCTTTCTCCTTTTGGCTCATTTTGCTTAGAATAATCCCTTTCAGTTCCATCAATGTTGCCACAAATAGTATGAGTTTATCTTTTTTGATTGCTGAGTAGTGTTCTATTGTGTATATATATCACATTTTTTTTTTTTGGATTTTCCCCCTTAGGCTTATTTTCTATCTATCTATCTATCTATCTATCTATCTATCTATCCATCCACACACACACACATATATACACACACATATATACACATATATTTTGCATCATTGTTCAATTTTGTACAATAAAATTTCTCCTCTCAGGTGCAGTCCCCATGAAATTCCCACCACCCAGTCACCCGTGCACCATCACCATAGTCCCTTGTGTTCTTCTCTCCCCTGTTTTGATCCCTCTTCCTGCCCCTCCCTTGCAGAATGTCGCTGATTTATAGGTTCTTGCTAATTTTTAAAATTTATTATTATTATTATTATTATTTCCCTGATCCCTTATTTGTTTCCCTTATATTCCTCCTATAAGTGAAACCATCCTATATTTTTCTTTTTCCTTCTGGCTTATTTCACTGAGCATAATCCCTTCTAGCTCCATCCACGTTGCTGCAAATGGCATGACTTTATAGTTTAGATTGCTGAATAGTATTCCATTGTATATATATATATACTCCATATCTTCTTGATCCAGTCATCTACTTTTTACACCAAATCTTCTTTTTTTTTAAAAAAGGGATTCTCCATCATCCTTTTTTTTTTGTTGTTGTTGTTGGTTTTTTGTTTGTTTGTTTGTTTTTTAAGATTTATTCTTTTATGCATACTGGGCTACAGGCCAGAGGTGCGGGGGGTGAGATGATTCACCAGAGACAGAGTGGGGAACAGAACAGGCAGACTGACTGAAATACACTGCTGAGGGGAGCAGCGGGCGAGTCAGGAGAGGTCTGCTGCACCATGTGGGTAGCTCCCTGGCTGGCCAGGGATACAACTCGTACTGAAGAGGCTGTGGACAGCTTCATAGAGCTGTGCTCAACTCCTTGCGCCACCAGGGAGCCCCCACCACATCTTCTTGATCCATTCATCTGTTCTGGGGCATTTGGGATGTTTCCATATCTTGACTATTGTAAATAGTGCTGGTATAAACATAGGAAAAAAGTAATTCTCACCTCTAGTAAGAAAACCTCTCCTTACATAAAGTAAGAAGAAATGTGTTCATTTAAAAAAGGTTATGCTATGGTATTGGAACAAGAACAGACATACAGACCAATGGAATCGAATAGAAAATCCAGAAATAAACCCACAGATTTATGGTCAACTAATCTTTGACAAAGGAGCAAAGACTATGCATTGGAGCAAAGAAAGTTTGTTCAATAAATGGTGCTGGGAAAACTGGGTCGCTACATGCAAAAGAATGAAGCTTGACCACTACCTCACACCTTACACAAAAATCAACTCAAAATGGATTAAAGAACTAGACATAAGACCTGAAACCATAAAATACATAGAAGGAAATATAGGCGAAACACTACGTGATATGCACATCAAAGACATCTTTACAGACACATCACCCAAAGCAGTGATAGTGAAGGCAAAGATAAACAGCTGGGACTACATCAAATTAAAGAGCTTCTGCACAGCAAAAGAGACAATAACCAAAACAAAGAGAAACCCCACCAACTGGGAGAACATTTTTGCACCCAACACTAATGATAAAGGACTGATCACAAAAATCTGCAAAGAGCTGATGAGACTCAACAACAACAAAGAAAATAATCCAGTCAAAAAATGGGCAGAAGAGCTAAAAAGAAACTTCTCTGAAGAGGAAATGCAAATGGCCAACAGGCATATGAAAAAATGTTCAACATCACTTGTCATCAGGGAAATGCAAATCAAAACTACCATGAGATACCATCTCACACCAGTGAGAATGGCACATATTAAAAAAACTAGCAACAACAAATGTTGGCGAGGTTGTGGAGAAAAAGGAACTCTTCTGCACTGTTGGTGGGAGTGAAAACTGGTCCAACCACTGTGGAGAGCTGTGTGGAGATTTCTGGACCTACTAAACATAGAGCTTCCATATGATCCAGTAATTCCACTCCTAGGTATTTACCCAAAGGACACAGAAACATCAATTCCAAAGAACACCTGCACCCCTATGTTTATAGCAGCACTGTTTACAATAGCTAAGCTTTGGAAACAAAATGCCCAAAAATAGATGACTGGATCAAGAAGATGTGGTACGTATACACCATGGAATATTACTCAGCATTCAAAAAAGATAAACACATGCAATTTGCAGCAACATGGATGGCGCTGGAAGGGATCATGCTCAGCGAAATAAGCCAAAAAGAAAAAGAAAAATACCGGATGGTCTCACTCATAGCAGGAATCTAGAAAACTTAAATAAGGGACCAGGAAAATGAATAACTATAAGAAAGTGAAAATCAGAATCAACAAAAAACTATGAACCAGAGACACTTTTGGGGGTGTGGGGGGCGGGAGGGGAGGGATTGGGATCAGAATGGGGGGGGTTGCAATTTTATGGGGAATATAAAAATAAAATTTATTATTTAAAAAAAAAACAAAAAAAATAAAAAAGGTTATGCTAAATGGGCAGCAGCTGGTGGCGCAGCGGTTAAGCGCTGGGCTGTGAAGCTGTCCGCAGCCTCTGCATCGCTGGTTCGATCCCCGGCCTCTGGTGTGGATCCCACATGGCGTGCAGACCTCTCCTGTCGTGCCCGCTGCTCCCCTCAGCAGTGTACTTCATCAGTCTGCCTGTTCTGTTCCCTGCTCTGGCTCTGGTGAATTCTCTCACCCTCCCGCACTTCTGACTGTACCCAGTGCTTTTATAAATAGATAAATCTCTAAAAAAAATAAAATAAAGGCAAAAAAATTGAAGAAAATTAGCACAACTTAAAAAAAAAGTTATGCTAAAAGATGGAATTCCCAAAAAAGAGAAAAAAAATTATTTTTTAATTTTTTACTTTGCAATAATTTATTTAAATTGAAAGTATATATAATACAATTTTTAGAACAGTTTTGGGTTCATGGCAAAATTGAGGAGGAGGTCCAGTTTTTGGGAGATGTTTCATTGGTCAGACATACATTGCCTGCCAAACTGTGATTGACTCAAGCCTATCAACTATAAGACGTACCCCCTAAGAATGTGAAAGAAGTGCAAGCCTTTGTAGGAATTTGGGGGTTCTGGAGACTTTTATTCCCCACCTGATACAGTATCTCCCTTCTGCCACATGGAAAAACAAAGGGAATGGGATTGAGGATCCAAATTGCTTGTGAAAAGGCAAAAATATTTGCAAAGGAGATTCGAGTTCTGAGCACCTCCTAAACAGGACTACCATTGAAGGGAAATGTGCCTGTGACTCGGGAAGGTAAGGCTGGGGTACTGTGGCAGAGACAATAGAAGTGGAGGGTACCCCTGAAAATTGGGTCCCGACTCTGGAATGGGGGAGAGACCCGATATATCCCACAGCTCCTTATAGTGTCCATAGAGCCTCTCATGAACAGACAGCGGGCTGCAGGCGGCTAGTGATCACTCACGAGTCCCTGCTTCAACCCT
Source organism: Talpa europaea (assembly GCF_964194135.1). Lineage (NCBI taxonomy): Eukaryota > Metazoa > Chordata > Mammalia > Eulipotyphla > Talpidae > Talpa > Talpa europaea. Next base: position 31,777,327 of record NC_140081.1, on the reverse strand, counting down.
CTGCATTGACAGCGGGACTGTCCTAAAGAGACTAATCCTATGGCTTAACTAAGGAGAAGCTGAGGACTGGATGATCATGAGTGGGCCCTTGTGGGGTCGAGATGTGTAGAACTTTTGGGTCTCCCTGCAAAGGTCTGCGATAGTCCTCACTGTCTTCTGCACCCCTGCTCTCACGGCTCTTACATCCCCTGGCAATCAAGAAGCTGATGCCCTGAATCAGGTATGACCCCTAGCCATGAACCCTTCAGTGGACACAGCAGATCAGGTGCATAGCAAAGGTGCCATTATACTGGGTGCGCTGCTGTGTCGTCAAGGAGGCTGCATTGTCTGGAATGCAGCCACTTAATGAATGCAGTAAGAGCACGGTTCTGTATTTTCTAAACAGCACCCAAGATGAGTCCCAGTGGAGTGTGGGGCCACCTGCCAGAGTTTCTGGTGAGTGAAGGAAGGATTGGCAAAGTGGTTATATCAGTCCCTTCTCTCTGAGCGAAGGTCCTAATGCCCTGGTGTGTGGGGAAAAATGAACTATGAAAGCAGAAAACCATCTTGACTGGGTGCACCAAAGTAATTTCCTAGGTTTTCAAACATTTGAATGATCAAGCAGTAGGGCCTGTTCTCCATGTGCCTAACTGGGGACCCCTGACAAGGGGCCCAACACCCAATGAAAGAAAGCCAGGAAAGCATAGCATGGGGTCAACAGTGAAGAAGAGTCCATGGATGCCAAGGAGAATCAAGAGAAAATGCCGCCATCAAGTGCATCTGTGCAAAATGCTGATTTTCAATGGGACGATACTTGGGAGAGACTTGTTCTTCCAGCGCTCCTTCAGGGTGTTTTATTTATTTATTTATTTAAGATTTATTTATTTATTTATGCATACAAGAGCTGGGGTACAGGCCAGAGATGTGGGGAGTGAGAGGATTCACCAGAGACAGAGCGGGGAACAGAACAGGCAGATTGAATGAAGTACACTGCTGAGGGGAGCAGCAGGCGAGTCAGGAGAGGTCTGCTGTGCCATGTGGGTTGCTCCCTGTCTGGCTGGGGAGCTAACTCATGCTGCAGAGGCTGCAGGTTGCTTCATAGTGCTGTGCTTAACCCCTTGTGCCACCGGCAAGGCCCCACCTTCAGTGTATTTTAGACAGTTTCAGATTCCACTGGCCAAAGACTTCAAAGTTGGCATGAAAGTGGAAGCCCATGAACCTCGAAAATAATACTTCAACATGTATTGCTACTGTCGCTGGCATTACTGGTGCAAGGCTTTGTTGAAAGTGGACGGTAGTGATATTAGAAACGATCTTTGGAGACCCATCGACTCTCCTGACATACAGCCTGTGAGGACATGAACAAAGGAAGGGGACTGACTTCGGCCTCCATGGGGGTACCAGATGAATGCGTCACCTTGGCTGCTTTTATGAGCACTAAAAGGATGTGACATGCCACCTGTGCATTTTTTAAGAAGGAACCACCAAAGCCACCTCTAAATAATTTTCTAGTGGGAGTGAAACTGGACACTATAGACAGAAAGGACCTGTATCTGATCTGCCTCAACACTATTGGAGATGTTAAGGAGATGAAGTTAATGCCATTAAATGGCTGGAGGGGAGCTTTGGATGACTGGTGCAAGTCTGATTGTCAAGATATTTTTTCCCAGTTGGGTGTTGGCACCTGACAGATGTATTATAACCACCAGGAACTAATGCTTCCATTACCAAGAATATAGCCAAAGCACAGTCTTCGTCTTCTAAAACAACTCAGCGCTCAATACAGATGTCACAGAAAACTGCTGTAATATTACCAACACAGGTGATCAAGAAATCAGGTTGGCTAAACCATCAGTCCTAAAACAGAGTACTTCTGCTAAAATTCCCACACCAAGGCAAAAAGGAAAAACCTCAGAAGAAAGGAAAAACCTTTTTCTGCTTTTGGTCCCACATCTTCAGCTTCTAGAAGTGTATCAGTCTGAGAACATGGTTTCCATGATAAGAATGCTCTTCTGGGATGTCTAAAATAGCCATGTCCACAGTCTGTGTCTACATAACAAAGCTGGAATTGTGACTCTCACTTGGATCAGAAGAAAATCCAGCAGCTGCCTGAATGCTTTAGCCATGGCCCCTTTTTTGTGGTTCTTCAGCGGACCATGCAGGTCTGTGTGGATTTTGCCTTTCAAAGCAAGACTGCTTCTGGATTCCTTGAGCCAGGTCATTGTGGAGGAGAAGTGATAACTGCCACCTTCAATGGGGAAACCATCCTGTTCCTCCAGTGAACAGGGAATCATTTGCGTTTTCTTCCTTGAGAAGCGACTTGCAGAGTGACAATCTTTTGAGTAGCCAGTAGAGATATCAGGGGCCTCCCTGGTGGTGCAAGGAGTTAAGACAGCATTGCGAAGCTATCCACAGCCACTGCAGCACGAGTTCCATCCCCAGCCAGGGAGCTGACCCACGTGGCGCAGCAGACCTCTCCTGTCTCACCCACTGCTCCCTCAGCAGTGTATTTCAGTAGATCTGCCTGTTCCGCTCCGTCTCTGGCACATCTTCTCACCCCCTGCACCTCTGGCCTACACCCCAGTTCTTGTATGCATAAATAAATAAAAATAAATTGTTAAAAACCAACCAACCAACTAACCAAACAACCAACCAACCAACCAATCAACCAACCAAACAAACTTTGTGAAAAGAAATGCCTGTGCAGTCACAGGCAAGCAGGAGAGCTGCATTTTTGAACAGGGTGGGTTTAAGAAAGAGACGCCTGCATAGACACAGATGGGCAGTGAGCTGCCTTGGATTTCTGATGTACATGATCATGTCATCTCTGATAAAAAACATTGTTTTTATTTTTACAGTGAGCTTGCTTTTAACCACAGATTTGTCGTTTAGTGTGCCTTTCATTTAATATACCTCCCTAAGTTATAGTATAGAAAAGTGAAAACAGAAGCCATTCCACAAAATATTTTGCTGAGTTCTCACTATCACATTCACAGCAACATACCATTAGAACAATGATTCTTAAGCAGGGGTGATTTTGCCCTCCAAGGGACATTTGTCATACCTGTGATGGGAGGGTATAAAGTGGAAAAACCTAGGTTTTTTTTTTTTTCTGTTTAGGGGAAAACTCAGTTTTTCCCTGTTGTGTTTTTCCCCTTTATTTTCAAACTAAGCACTTCAGTTCTGATGCTTCTGGTCACCAAATGTGCGGAGATTTTCCCTCATACCAAGCAATTTCCTGAGACACCACTTGGGTGTCCGTCCTGCACTTTAACTCAATTCTGTCACTATCTCTAGCATTAGACCTCACAGGTAAGGACAAGACTGCTCCCGAAGCATACATTCAGATGCCAGTCGTGGCCCAGGTTGTCAACTGGCTGATCAAGCAACTATAGATCAGGGTTTCAAATCACCTCTTCATTGGGTTCAATTAATTTGCTAGAGTGGCTCACAGAACTCATTTTATTATAAAAGGATCTGATAAGGGCCTCCCTGGTGGTGCAAGAGGTTAAGCACAGCACTGTGAAGCTATCTGCAGCTGCTGCAGCACGAGTTCAATCCCTGGCTAGGGAACTAACCCACATGGCGCAGCTACTCGCTTGTCTCGCCAGCTGCTCCCCTCAGCAGTGTATTTCAGTCAGTCTGCCTGTTCTGTTCCCCACTCTGACTCTGGTGAGTCCTCTCACCTCCCACACCTCTGGCCTGTACCCCAGTTCTGGTATGTAAAAAAAAAAATCTTAAAAAAAAAGGATCTGATAAAGGACACAGATGAACATCCAGATGGAAGAGATTTGTGGGGCAAGGTATATGGCGTGTCCATGCCCTCTCCAAGCTGCCATGTGTTCACTAAGTCATAATCTCTCCAAACCCCATAGTTTGGTGTTCGGAGCATGTGCAGTGTTGCGCAACACATGCCATCAATTAAGTTTCCCTTTACCGTTTCGCCCGCTGAGAAACCACAGGTTTTTCCTGTTAATCAAATGAGACTGGGAGGAGCTACCAGGATATAAGAAGAGAACCATGAGGAAGTAAGGGGGTTACTGCGAGAGGAGCAGAGAGAACGTCAGGGAAGGTAGAAAGACAGGGAAAAGAAAGACATGGAAAGTAAGAGAAGGAAAAGGAAAAATAAAGAAGCAACCGCTAGCGTCAAGTTGTCTCAAACCCCTCATTTCAATCCTCGGCCCTTCTCTTTTCGTGCCTACGAATCCCGCGGGTCGGGACATTTTGGGAGTTTTATGGAGGCTTCATCATGTGGCTATGATCTTCTCAAGAGAATGAGGAATAGGCTACCCTAGCTTCTCATTATGGCTTTTTCTTTCTGTTGGCCAGCTCTATTCCAGTATCCATCCAGAAGCCCACCCAGAGTTGCCTCATTTGAACAAAAGAAATTCCTATCACCCAAGAAATTACAAGGGTTTCAGCAGTCTTGTGTCAGGAACCAGGGGCAAAGACCAAATGTTAGAACCAAAGTTGCTCCTAATGCTCTTAATTTACAAGGGTTTTAGGAGTTCTGTGTCAGGAACTAGGGTCAGACACAACATATGTTTCTTAGCATAAAACATTCTAACACAGAAGGCTATTGGTAGAGGCCAGGAATGATAACAAACACTCTAAATTGCACAAGACTACCTCCTACACCAAAGAATTATCCAGCCCAAGATGTTCATAATGCTGAGGTTGAGAAGTTCTGTATTAGAAGTAGATACGCACACAGGTGTGCCCTCACAGCAAATGTGCTGATGTAGACAAACGTGTTGTAGACAGATGTGGCAGGGTTCATTTAAATTTCAATAAATTTTGTCCTTTCACCAAGTCCTTTAACTTTATCGTTTCTTTGTTTTGTGAGATGTTCCATAGTCCTCCTGGCTTGTACTTTCCATCATTGTAACTTGCCATTGTTGGAATACAAGTTTGTTTCTGTACTAACAGGCTGAGCAAGCTAGGATACATTCATGTTGTGAAATCATTTCGAGAGGTCTCCATTTTGAGAGGTGTTTCTGGAGAAACTGGACTGGTTCAGAGTCTGTGGCATAATGGGAGTGGAGATGATGAGCTTCTGAGCTAAGCCTCTGAAGAATGGCCAAAGTAAGCTAAGTGAAGGCTCCAATTTAAGAGCATCCACGGTTGAAACACTGTTTACTTGTGGTGACCTTGCCCTGCTTTCCCTGTAGAAGCAGTTTCCTCAACACCTGGGGCCTCAATGTTAGGATGGTGGTTCAGTTCTGTGGTCTGAACCTCCTGGAACAGATGTGCTAATGGGGTTGTGTAACCTGGGTCCCTACAATAGCTGCCCAAGTCAGCTGGATCACCAAGGGCAGTGTCCACACCCAGCCTCCAAGATATTGACATCCACACTGCCTCTAGATAGTAAAGTCTAGATGCGATTGTTCATTAAATTCTGAATAATTAACCAAGTTCTCTTCCTCTTCTGACCTGGAAGTTCCCATGGACCCGTTGGCCCCTGCACCCTAATTTCATTCAGTCCTTAGGGCTGCAAAGCAGAGTAGCTCAGGCCATCTGCCTAAGAGACACAGGGTGCTCCCCTTAGGTCTTTAAATTCACTGGTGCAACTGGTGTGTTCTGGTACCTGGCTATACAGAGGCAGAGGGTCCCATAAAATGATATGTTGGGGCACAGCCCAGGGAATAGACACTTTTGCACCCAAGTTCCAAGGGTGTCAGATGTAGGACCCTCAGTCCTGCCCTGAAGATACCCTGACAGCTCCTGGGCAGAGAGGCAGCTTGTCTGTTTCCCTTAGTTCTTCCCAACTCCCTCCTCAGGCCTGGTCGGGGAAGGAAGTCATTAACCTGCAGTTCCTGACCTTTTCCCTTAGAAGTGTTCTCCATGAATTTTGCTAACCATGTAAGCTTATCCTGGGGCAGAGTGATGCAGTGGGGCAGATGACAGGGCAAGGGCTTCTCCAGACAGAGTCAGGGGTAGCCAGGTCTCTGAATTCGATTCTCATTGATTCTCCTCCAGTTTTACTTGTGAGCTGGGTGGGTGTTCCTTGGGCAGGAGACCCTTCATAGCAAGTCACCAATTCTGTCTCTACCTTCTGTCTGCTTATCCCTTTCTAACTCTCTCTCTTCATCTCCATCTCTTCTCTCTCTCCTTCCCTCAGACTCCCTCCCCTATACTCTCCTCATACTTCTCTCTACCTCTTGACTAAAGGTGTTGACTGCAGTATCTCCAGCCAATCTCAAAATCCTAATACAACCACAAGCATTACCTGTAAGTACCTATTGTTGTCATCTATTGGGGAAACCCAGCAGGGCCACAACAGCCTGTTGAATTCACAAGTGCAACTTCAACTCTCAGCCTTGAATGAAACAACTCACTGCAAACTACCTCTGGGGATGTGGCATCAAACACAGGGAAGGTGTCATGAACCAAGATGACCCATAGAAGCTGGAAAAAACTAGAAAATGGATTCTCTTTGGAGTCTCTGGAGGGAGTATGACCCTGCCGACACTTTGATCTCAGTGCAGGGAAACCCATTTCAGATTTCTGACCTCCACAACTGTAAAGTAATAAAATTGTGTTGTTTTCAGTCAGCAAATTTGTGATTATTTGACAGAGCAACAATAAGAAACTAAACACAAGCATCTTTGAAATATTCCATCATTGATACCTATCTGGTCAACATTCAAACCACGTCCTCAGTAACTCATCCATGCCCCTGGGTATGATCTCCAATCCCAGCCATTATCAGAGTTCCTTATTTCTGTCCTCCAACCTGGGCCTCTACTAACTTTTCCAACTTAAATCAATCTTTGACTTTTACCTTGAAATCAGGCATATGTTATCTCCCCCACCATCAATGAGTTCTGATCTAGATTAACAATATAGTGTTTTGGGGGTAGAAAGCTAGCAGTCCCTTGTGAGAACAGCCCACATCAAAACAAACAAACAAACAAACAAACAAACAACAACAACCAGAAACAACAAGTGTTGGTGAGGGTGTAGAGAAAAAGGAACCCTCTTACACTGTTGATAGGAATGTAGACTAGGCAAGCCCTTGTGGAAAACAGTATGGATATTTGTCAAAATTTAAAAAATCTACCATATGATGCAGCAGTCCTCCCATTTATCTAGTTGAAAATACAAGAACACTAATTTGAAAGGATATATGCACTCTTGGGTTCATTGTAGAAATATTACAATAGCCAAGATACAGAAACAGCCTAAGTGCCCAATGAGTAGATCAAGTGGGTGATCCCACTTGTGAATGAGTGGAGGTACACACACACACTGGACTACTGGTCAGCTATAAAAATAGATGATGGGGGGCCTCCCCAGTGGTGCAGCAGTTGAGCGCTGGGCTGTGAAGCTGCCCACAGCCTCTGCAGTGCCGGTTCGATCCCCTGCTGCCGGCGAGGGTCCCACATGGAACGCAAACCTCTCCTGTCTCGCCCACTGCTCCCCTCAGCAGTGTACTTCGTCAGTGTGCCTGTTCTGCTCCCCGCTCTGGCTCTGGTGAATTCTCTCACCCTCCTGCGCTTCTGACTGTAGCCAGTATGTGTATAAATAAATAAATAAATAAATAAATAAATAAATAAATATATCTACCTTAAAAAAATAGATGATGGGGCCTCCCTGGTGGCGCAAGGGTTAAAGACACATCGCTATCAAGCTATCACCAGCCACTGCAACATGAGTTTGATCCCTGGCCAGGGAGCTACCCAGATGGCACAGCAGACCTCTCTTGTCTTGCCCGCTGCTTCCCTCAGTAGTGTATTTCAGTAGAACCACCTGTTCTGCTCCCCACTCTGTCTGTAGTGAATCTTCTCACTGCCCTGTACCTCTGGCCTACACCCCAATTCTTGTATGCATAAATAAATAAATCTTTTAAAAAATAGATGAAATCTTGCCATTTGTGGCAACGTGGGTAGAACTGGAGTGAAATAAGTCAGAAGGAGAAAGACAAATATCAGATTATTTCACTCATATGTGGAATACATAAAACAAAGCAAAGGAACAGACAAAACAACAACAAACCCCTTGAAATATGGCTGCAGAACTGAGGCTGCCAGAAGGGGTAGGTAGACACAAAAGGGGCAGTGGGCCTACCTAATGGACTGTGGTGAAGGATTATTGAGGCTTTGGTTTTGGGTGTGGCATGATAACAACATTTGTAGAGGTGCAAACCTAAGCCCCTAAAGTGTATATAGTGTTGTAAACCAATGTTACCTCAATAAACCTGATTAAAAAAATGAAAGCAGTCACTTTATGTATTATACTTGAAGGTCTGTTCATTTTCCCACTATCGGATTAATTTTTGTGGAATCCTTTCTTATGCCTGTTAGCTCTTTCCCATTGTTGCCCAACAGGTCAGTACATTGACTGCAGGTCTCTGTGAAATACTCCCCATCTATGCTCCTTAGGTGTGTATGGAAAATCTAAGCTGTATTAATTATTCCACCATTAGTGTTCTTCTGTGAGGATCAACCCCAACCCTCAGTTAATGCTTCTGTCATGAATGCCCATTTGATCTGACCTTGAAGTCAGGTTTTGGTTAACGATTCCATCATCCTTGTCCCTTTGGTACAGATTGTGAATTGTGGGCCTTTGTTAGTCATATAGCATTACTGCTTCTCTGGTCTATCTTAGATTTGGATGTAAGCTTCCATCTTTAAAACACTCTAGAATGACTTAGGAACCTGGTCACTATTCCACATCAATATCTTTCTGGTTTGACGTTGAAGCTGGACAGGGTTGTGGGGTGGGAGTTGATTCAATTTTCTCCATCCATGCTCCCCAGAGAGATCTTGAATCCTAGGACTTTCTTAGCTCTTGCACCAATAGAGTGCCTCTATTTTGTAGATCTAGAAGCCCAGCCTTTGTTATCTATTTTGTAGATCTAGAAGCCCAGCCCATTCCCGGGATGTCCTCCAACACAGCCCTTTGTTCAATCTTCTAAAATCAATGCCTTTTAGATTTTACATTGAACCTCTGACTATTAACTCTTTCAGCTTTGATACGGGCTGTGAAAGGTCGTATCAGCACACTTCAGGAGATATGGGCTGAAAGTCCAGGTTGTGAGTGACAGGCGAAGGCGGGTCCTTCCGTGTTGGAAGGAGCCAATGGAAGACCCGGAGGGTAAAGAAGCCGGGACTGTGAATGACAGACGGGGGCGGGCCCTGCTCCCTTAAACAATACTTGGGCGGGAAGGCGATGACAACCACTTACAGGCCGGTGGGGGTTGTGTTTGAGCGCCCTAACAACGTACTAAGTTGATTCTTCACTTTCTCCAGATGTTTTAGAAGCGAGGCTCTCTCAGCGCAATCTTCCCGGCGATGCCTCTAGCAATGGCCTTGCCAATGTGCCCCTTTCCCATAGAATACCCGACTCGGCCGTGTCGCCACGCCTTTGCTCGGGCCGTGCTTCTGCTCCAGCCCGGGAACGCCCATACACCGGCTCCGGACGGTCGCGGCACTTCCGGGCCTCGCACTGCTTTCTAAGCCCCAATTCCGAATACCTGGCCTCAAAAATATCACGGGGACTACCCGGCCTAAACGCTCGTATCCTCTGGCTGGCATGGGAGCTTCAAGGAGCAATGTGAAGCACCAGCCATTTTTCCGGCCAGTGACAGAGTTCCTGGCGCAGACCCGGTGACGCCATTTTTGTTACTGGTAGAGCTCGGTTTGGAGGCTGTTACTGAGCGTGCGAAAGATAAGCTGATGCGTCACCCAGGCCCACCAAGAAGGGCTGGAAGGGAAAGGGAAATTCGGGGCATGTTGAGCCCACTTGTGCAAGCGGGGAGCCAACCCCGGCTTGAGGAGGAGCTTTTGGGTCCTGAGAACAGAACCAGGGTGAGGGCGGCCCTGCTGAGTGATGCTGGTCGGTGTGGTCAGTGATGGGGACATGTGGAAGGACTAATGAGTGCTCTTATGGACTGAATGGTGTGTAGAACAGTGAAAGGGAAGTCAGAATCTGGGATAATGGTGTTTGGGATATGCGATGGGGAGTTCATGGTTGTGAGTTTTGGGAGTGAGTGGGGTGAGTGATGGGGGAGATCTGCAGTAAGGAATGGTGTCAGTAGGATGAATCACTGGGCTTCAAGGGAGTAAGTGAAGGAGATTTGGGGTGAGTGGTGGAAGGAGTGTTGGGTGACTGATGGGGGTCTGTGGGGTGAGTGCTGGAGGAATGGGGAGGTGAGGGAGGGAGTCTTTAGGGTGAGGGATGAGGGCCCGTGGAGACAGGAATGGGAACTTGTGGAGTCAGTGTTGGGATTCTGTGAGATCCATGATGGTGGCAATTTGAGATCAATAATACCCCCTGTGGATAAACAAAAATCCCTGCCCTTGAGGTCAGCATTCTAATGGAAGAGTCAGGCATTGAGGTTTTAATTTGTATTTCCCTCATGAGTACCTTTTTATATATGTATGGGTCACTTGGAGATCCTCTTGTGAGATGCCTGGTCACATTGTGTGCTCATTTTTCTATTGGGTATTCTGACTTTCTCTTATTGATTTGTGTAACTAGTTTTTAAAAAACTCCTTTTTCAGTGATAGGTATTTTACAAATGTCTCCTAACTTTTAGCTTCTTTTCCTTATTGTGGCTTTGACTATTAAGACTAAGTTAATTTTAAACTGTAAAGCACAATGTAAATTTAACGTTTTGTTATTCTTGAGTTAAAAAAAAACAAACAAACAGTGTTCTCTATAATTTAGGAGAATTAATTTTCTTAGGCGACCAGAAGCAGGCAGAGCGTTCTATGAAAATCTTAGTATCTCCAGTTAAGGATGCTTTTTCTGTTGTTTTTTTCCCCATCAGCTCATCCTCTAATCATTGGGTGTTTAATCTTGGCCAAGTCACTTAACCTCCTCTAGGCCTCAATTTCCTTACTGTGAAATGAGGATAACTGCAGGGCCTATCCTGTGAGAGTTAGAATGATAATTAAGTGATTAAACATTTGATTATTATCTATTCACCATGGTTTTGTTATGCAGATTTTGCATCTATTTCATGGTCTTCCATGAACTCAAGGTCAATGCCACTCATGTAATACCCAAGAAAATCTAATGAAAAAAAATAAAATGCCAAGGAATAAAGTTCGTCAGGTAGAGCGGAGCTTTGGAGAGTCACAGACTCTCCAAAAGAAGACAGATTGTTATTAAACAATTGGGAGCATGATCTTCATTTTGCAGCTATCGTTCCATGTCATTAACCTAACTTCCATGGTACTATTTAGTTTATTTCTATGGAAAATTTGAACTGCTCACAAAAACAGAGGGAATTGTATAATGAATCCCATTATATCCATCACTTAGTTCCATCAGTCACCAATTATGGTCAGTCTTGTTTCATGTAGACCGGGGACTGGAAAACTAGAGGTAGTGGGACAAATCTGGCCGGCTGCTGCTTATATAGCCATAAGCTAAGGATGGCTTTCACCTTTTTTGATGAAGGGGGAGGGGAAATAAGAAGAATAGTATTTTGTGATATGTGAAGATGACATAAAATTCAGATTATAGTTCCCAGAAATGAGATTTTATTGAAACACAGCCAATGAACACAATTGGTTTATGTATTGCCTATGTATGTATTGCTTTTAACTGGCAATGGCAAAGCCAAGTAGTTGCAACAGAGACCATAGGTTTCACAAGTCTATAATAAAATACTCTCTGGCCCTTAACAGAAGAAAGTTTATCAACCAATAATCTAGACCAGCCATTCATTTCTCCCTCTCAGTTGGGTTTTTCTTTCTTTTTAAATTTAGGTATAACAAAATACAGAGATATTAAGTGCTGCTCAGTGAATTTTAACATATGTAGACCATGTATTCTGAAACAAATTCCAGACATAACATTTCATCCACAAATACTTCATTATATAGCTGTAAAAGATAAGGCCTTACCTTTTACTAAAGTTACTAAAGTGAAAAGTTATTGTCTTCAGATAATCAGTGGTTAAATTCCTTAATATCATCAAATATCTAGTCAGGGCTCAAACTTTACTCATTATCCCAAAGCTCTTTTTAGTGTGTTCAAATTAAGATCCAGAAAAGGTCTGTACTCCACATGTGGTTGTTGTGTCTCTTGAACCCTCTTCTTGTGTTGCTTTTCATGGCTACCTGCCTTTCATCCCTTGGAGTCTCCTTAGCTTAATTCAGTCCTTAGTGATTGGACATTGAGGTTATTTCCAATATTATAGTGAGTTTTTTATTTGTATTTTTTAAGGATTTTATTTTATTTATTTATACAAGAGCTGGGGTACAGGTCAGAGGCATGGGAGGGTGAGAGGATTCACCAGAGACAGAGCAGGAAACAGAACAGGCAGACGGACCGAAGACACTGCTGAGGGGAGCAGTGGGCGAGGCAGGAGAGGTCTGTTGCACCATGTGGGAATCTCCCTGGCCGGCTGGGAATCGAATCTGCGCTGCAGAGGCTGCGGACAGCTTCGCAGCGTGGCGCTCAAACCATTGTGCCACCAGGGAGGCCTGTGAGTTTTTAAAAATATTTTATTTTTATTTATTTATGCATACAAGAACTGGGGTGTAGGCCAGAGGTGTGTGTGGGGGGGGTGGCGGTGAGAGGATTCACCAGAGACAGTGGGGAGCAGAACAGGGGGATCTACTGAAATACACTGCTAAGGGGAGCAGCAGGCAAGATGAGAAGTCTGCTGTGCCTTGTGAGTCAGCTCCCTGGCCAGGGATTGAACTCATGTTGCAGTGGCTGGCACTGGCAATAGCTTGATAGTGCTAAGACATTAACCCCTGTGCCACCAGGGAGGCCCTCCAATATTGTAGTGTTAAAGACAAAGCTGTGATGAAGGTTCCTGCAGTTAAATCTTCACAGCATCCATGATTTACCTTAAGATAAAATTCTAGAAATGGAATTACTAGGTTGGATAAGAAGCACCTTATCAGTGAATTAAGAACACATTTCAAATCCCACCAACTTGGCCTCTGAAAACTCTTTTGTACCCCACTGCACCCCCAGTTTGTTTCCCAAGAAAAAATAGAACATTATTGAGTCTCAGGTAAGTTGTTTGTTTCCTACTTGGTTTTCTCACAACAAAAATGGGAAAGGACAATTAATTGAAATTAACAATTAGAGAACTTTAGAGAAAAGAAGATCAAGGTACAGGTAAAGTTGCTGTGAAGATACACAGATCATCCTGCCTTATTTAATATAAACTGAACCAGATATGTCTGTGAGTTTCCTGGCAGCAAAAAGAGAACATTTGATTGATTGATTGGATGATTTGTTTTCTCCATCAAGAGAAACTAGTTCATCAGTCCAGCTTCTCAGAAAGTCAATATTTCTAGGCCTTTACCATAAGAAATTTTGTTGTTGAACTTTTCTAAAGAGCACTGGCTTCCAGTTTAGTGTGGTATCATTAATAGTTACTTCAAAGAGGCTGTTTTTAGTTAATAATTTCTGGGAGAGTCTTGGGACATGGGTGGTTCTTGACTTTCCATGCTTCCTTACCATCATCTCAGGATTTCTTGGCTTATGCCCTAACTCAATGCCAGTTCCTTTTCTGCTCTTCTTTATTATTTTTTTTTCTTCTTGAAAGGGTAATCTCTAACAAATGACAAAGAATGTAAATAATATAGCAACGTAAAATTTAGTAAGTGAAATATCTCTGTAATCTAACTTCTGCCTTCTTCCCCTGACATAATTAGTACTATGTGGTTTGGGGATGATCCATCCATACTCTTCTGTGGGTGTAAGTATATATGTATAAATGCATGTGAGTGATTATTTTCATTCTACACATAAAAATATATTCTGTTCTTTAACTTTCTTTTTTACCTATTGATAAAACATATCCAATGAAGTGTTTATATATTTTATTATGAGAAATTTCAATTTTAGTTAGCTCTTCAAATTTATCACCCAGCTTCAAATGTTATCAGCTCATGGCAAATCTTCCTTTAATCTATCATTTACCTCTGCCTGCTCCTATCTCTTCTACATCCTCTCTTCTTCTTCTTCTTCTTCTTCTTCTTCTTCTTCTTCTTCTTCTTCTTCTTCTTCTTCTTCTTCTTCTTCTCCTTCTCCTTCTCCTTCTCCTTCTCCTCCTCCTCCTCCTCCTCCTCCTCCTCCTCCTCCTCCTCCTCCTCCTCCTTCCTCTTCCTCCTCTTCCTCTTCCTCTTTCTCTTCCTCCTCTTCCTCTTCCTCTTCCTCCTCTTCCTCTTCTTCTTCCTCTTCCTCTTCTTCCTCTTCCTCCTCCTCCTCTTCCTTCCTCCTCCTCTTCCTCTTCCTTTTCCTCCTCTTCCTCTTCCTTTTCTTCCTCTTCTTCTTCTTCTTTATCTGGCCTGTCCCTTATTAATATTTTGTTTATGATTTTTATTACTATGTTTATGGACATATTGGCCTGTAGTTTTCTTTTCTTGTATTTCTTATATTTCTTTTCTTGTATTTCTTGTATTCAAAATGTGTTCTTATCACATTTTGGCATTATAACTATGTTGGCCTCATAAAACAAATTGGGTAGTATTATCTGGAAGAGTTTGAGTGAAGTTTGTATAGTATCCTTGTTATATATTTGGAAGAGGGGGACTCCCTGGTAGCCTAGGGGTTAAGTCTCAGAGCTATCTATCACCTCTAAGGCCTGAGTTCAATTCCCCAGGACCTAACCCACGTATGGCACAGCAGACCTCTCCTGGCTCGCCCGCTGCTCCCCTCAGCAGTGTATTTCAGTACATCTGCTCATTCTGCTTCCCAGTCTCTCTGGTGAATTCTCTCATCCCCTGTACCTCTGGCTTGTACCCCAGTTCTTCTATGCAAAATAAAGAAATAAGTAAATATATGAAAGGATAATGGAAGAGTATAAACAATTTAAGAAGAAAATGTTTGGAGGAAATTCCCAGTGAAGTCATTAAGATGTGGAGTTTTCTTTGTGGATAGGTTTTTAATTATGAATTCAATTATTCAAAAGTTATAGTACTGCTCAGATTTTCTGTTTCTTTTCATGTCAGGTCTGGTAAATTGTGATTTTCAAGTAATTTGCCAGGGGCCTGCAAACATTTTCTGTAAAGAGGGCCAGATAGAAGTATTTTAGGATTTGGCGCAGTAGACCTCTCCTGACTCGCCCACTGCTCCCCTCAGCAGTGTATTTCAGTCATCCCTCCTGTTCTGCTCCCCACTCTGTCTCTGGTGATTCCTCTCACCCCACCACACCTCTGGCCTATACCCCAGTTCTTGTATGCATAAATAAACAAATCTTTTTAAAAAAGAAGTATTTTAGGATTTCCAGGTTTTGTTATCTCTGTGGCAACTACTCAACTCTGTTGTAATCGGTCGAAAGCAGCTATAGACGATATGTAAACTAATAAGCATGCATGTGATCCACTTTACTTATGGACACTGAAAGTTGATTTCATATAATTTTCATATGTCATAAATCTTCTTTTGACTTTTTTCTAGCCATTAAAAATGTAGACACCATCCATAGCTTGTGGGCCAGATTTAGCCTTTGGGGGATAGTTTTCTTGATATAAAATTGCTCATACTATTCCTTTAAACGTTTGTAGGATACCAGGTCCTTTTTTAAAATAAATTTTTATTGAGGTGCCATTGGCTTATAAAATGATATTTTATGTAAACCACTATATAATTGGATGTCTGTCTACCATGATCATCACCAAAAGTCTAGTTTCCATCTATCACCATACACTTGACCTCTTTATCACTTCACCCCACTCCATTCCCCTCCCCTTTGTTAACCACCAATCTGTTCTCTGTATCAGAGGTTTATTTTGTTTGCTTTGTTTCTTTATATTCCACAAAGGAGTGAAATCACATGGTATTTGTCTTTCTCCATCTGATTTATTTCACTTACCATAATGCCCTCTAACCATACATGTTGTAAAAAGTGGTAAGATTTCATCTTTCCTTTTTTGTTTAGCTGATTAATATTCCATTGCCTATGCATACCACATTTTTATCCACTCCATGTGGATGGAAACTTAGGTTGTCTCCGTAACTTGGTTATTGTGAATAGTGCTGCAATGAACATAAGGGTGCATATATATTTTTTCAAATTAGTAGTTTTGTGTTCTTTAGATAAATACCCAGAATTGGAAGAGCTGGATCATGTGGCAGTTCTCTGCTGAGTTTTCTGAGAAATCTCTATCATTGCTTTCCACAGTGGCAACACCAACTTACATTCCCACCAATAGTTTAAGAGGTTTCCCTTTTCTCTACATTCTTGCCAACAGTTGTTGCTTCTGGTCTTTTTGATCTGGGCCATTCTCACGTGTGTGAAAGGGTATCTTGTGTTTTTTTTTTTTTTTTAAAGATTTATTTTTTATGCATACGAGAACTGGGTACAGGCCAGAGGTGTGTGTGTGGGGGGAAGAAGATTCACTAGAGACAGAGTGGGGAGCAGAACAGGCAGACTGACTGAAATACACTGCTGATGGGGAGCAGCGGGCGAGACAGGAGGGGTCGGCTGTGCCGTGTGAGTAGCTCCCTGGCCGGCCAGGGATCGAACTCGTGCTGCAGTGGCTGCAGACAGCTTCATAGTACTGTGCTCAACCCCTGGCACCCCCAGATTTGGTTTTGATTTGCACTTTCCTAATAGTAGGTGATGATGAACATCTTTTTTCATATGCCATTGCTCTTTGGTATATTGTCTTTGGAAAAATGTCTATTCAGTTCTTCTGCCCATTTTAATGTCAGATTATTATTTTTTGGTATTATTTATATATGAATTCTTTATATATTTTGGTTACTAACTCTTTATCAGATATATGATTTGCAAATATCTTCTCCATTTCTGTGGGTTGCTGTTCATTTTGATGATGGTTTCTTTTGTTGTGCAGAGCTTTTAATTTGATGTAGTCCCATTTGTTTATTTTGGCTTTTGTATCTCTTCTCAGACAGAGTGCTATTTGGCCCCTGCCCCATTGGCAGTCACTGCAGACTCAGTATTTGAAACTCATTCACACATAATCCATATGCTTTTCAATTGGCCACCTCTGCTTAGTGTTCCCATGCATTTGTTCTTTGGAAGGAATTTCTGCACTCCCCACAGCTCCTCCATACCCTCCCCCCATACCCTCCCCCCCTTACGTGCCATTGGTTTTCCTTTTTAAAAATTTTTATTTATTTATGCATACAAAAGCTGGGGTCTAGGCTAGAGGTACAGGGGGTGAGAGGGTTCACCAGAGACAGAGTGGGGAGCAGAACAGGCAGACTGACTAAAACACGCTGCTGAGGGGAGCAGCAGGCAAGACAGAAATCTGCTGCATCTTGTGGGCCAGCTTCCTGGCCTTGGATCAAACTCACACTGCTGGTAGCTGCGGATAGCTTGATAGTGCTGAGATTTAACCCCTGTGCCACCAGGGAGGCCCCGCCATTGGTTTTCAATGTCAGATGGTTTTTTTTCCAGGTCTCACCTCTCCAGTGCAGGTCCCACCTCTCCAGTGCAGGTCCCAAAGATTGGGGTGTCCAGTGTGGGTCCCAAACCTCTTGCCCCTTGGGAGGCGCTCAGGGCTTGGAAGGTCCCTTCTCACTGTGAGTTGTCATACCAGGGGTGTGGTAGGACAGTGTCTCTGTCTCTCCCACCCTTATCAGTGTGTCCTTTTTTGTCTATTGATGATGATAAATCATTCAGCTATTACTTGGTTCTTTTTTGGAGGGAAACTACTCCATATGCAGGCTTTTATTTGGTGTGTCCCTGGGAAGAGGTGAGTTCAGGTCTTTCTATGCTGCCATCTTTCCCTCGTTCCACCAGCCTTTTCTGATGGACCTTTATTGTTTCTAGCTTTTCTCATTTATAGATAATGGTGGTAAGAAGAAAGGCAATTGTAGCTACTGTCCATTGAATGCTTACTGTGTACCAGGCACCATTAAAATAAATTATAATGGAATTAACTCACTTAATTTACCCAGGAGTCCTTTGTGCTAGGTACTGTTACTATCCCTGTTTTTCAGTTGAGGAAACTGAAAAATAGAATTCATACAGCTTTAGCCAATACTCTAAAGCAGTGAAATCATAAGTAAGGGAATAATCTTACAACTACACCTTTGTATATTAGTCAAATATTTATGTAGATTAAACTCTTAGACATGAATATGGTAGGTCAGAGAGCAAGCAAGTTTAAATTTTAAAGGGTACTTTCCAAATTGTGTTTTGATATCAGATAATCAGTGGCTACAAATCATTTATGAGGAAGAGGCCTCATAATAAATATTTCTCAATATTTTCTCACTACTGGATAGCATTAGTATTTTGCATTCTTGTTATTTTTGTTTGAACATTATGTTTTATTTTCATTTGCTTTTCTTCAATGATTAAACAAAATTTTAGCATCTTTTCACATACTTATATTCCATTTTGTATTTCTCTGCAAATCCCCCTTCTTTCTTTGTCTTTTGTTTATTGCTTTCTAGGAGCTTTTTGTACATGAGTGATATAAATTTTAAATATATTGTGGCTAGGTGGCAATTTCTCCGTCAACTTTGTCTGTCTTCTCTTACGAGGATATACAATCTTTGAGGGGAGATCCTTTTGCAGGGTTTCTTTCCTGCTATATACCCAGTTTCTAGAACAGTGCCTGTTATTCAGCAAGTACTTAATAACTTCTTGCTGAATAGATGAATGCCTTCTTCACTGAACAGTATGTCTTATATATTTTTTAAAGATTTATTTATTTATGCATACAAGAACAGGGGTACAGGCCAGAGGTGTGTGTGTGGTGGGGGTGAGAGGATTTACCAGAGACAGAGTGGGGAGCAGAACAGGCAGACTGACTGAAATATACTGCTGAGGGGAGCAGCAGGCAAGACAGGAGAGGTCTGCTGCGCCATGTGGGTAGCTTCCTAGTTGGGGATCAAACTCATGCTGCAGTGGCTGTGGATAGCTTCATAGGTTGCGTCTTAACCCCTAGCACCACCAGGGAGGCCCTGTCTTATATCTTATAAACAGTTTATTTTATATCAATGCATGTTGATCTTGTTGCCTTTTATGGGTGCATATGATATTCCCTTATAGGGACTGAAGCGTAATGAATTCATTCACTCCCTCATGAGGATGCTTTATTATTTTGCTATTATAAGCAGTATGGTAGTGCAGTATATTCATATGTACTATTTTGCTCATATGTGTATTTATGTAGAATATTTCTAGAAGTAGACTTGTTTGTCAGAGGATATATATACATTTAAGATTTTGAAGGATACTGCTAAATTAATTGCTCTCAAAGTGTATTGTATTCATAGTATACCCACAATTTGAGCATTCTCATTCTTGACATCTTCACTGACTCACAGTCATTTATCAAAGTCTAATTTTTTTTAAAGATTTATTTATTTATGCATACAAGAGCTGGGGTACAGGCCAGAGATGCGGGGGCATGAGAGGATTCACCAGAGACAGAGTGGGGAACAGAACAGGCAGACTGACGAAATTCACTGTTGAGGGGAGCAGCGGGCGAAACAGGAGAGGTCTGCTGTGCCATGTGAGTGGCTCCCTGGCCGGCCGGGGATTGAACTTGTGCTGCAGAGGCTGAGCACAGCTTCATAGCACGGTGGTTAACCCCTTGCACCACCAGGGAGGCCCTGGAAGTCTAATCTTTGATAATATGTAAAGGAAACAGGATGTGCTTCTTCAACTGGCATTTCTTTTCATGTGCATGAAGTTGAGCATTGTGTTACATGTTTACTTTTCCTTTTCTGATGGTCATGTTTTCTGACTATTTTTGAAAGTTAAGTTGCCTTTTTCTTCTTGTTCTGTAGGAGATGGTTCTCTACTGAGGAAGAACAGAACTTTGTGCATTCTATGTGTTGTGCATGTATCTTCTCCCCAGTTAGCTGCTTGTCCTTTGAGTTCATTTATGGTTTATTTAGCTGCACAATATACAAAGTAGTAAAATTTCTCCGTGTTTCTCCATGTGACATCTAGGTTTTGTAGCATATTTGATTAGCAGAATCTTCTCCAGTCTAAAATTATTTAAAAAAAAAAACATAAGAAAGCCTCTCCATCTTTATTTTACTGCTTCTCTTTTACTTTGTTTAAATTTTTATTATATTTCAAATTAATTTTTTATGAATAGTGTGAGATAGGGAATCCAATCTTACATTTTTTTCCTGTTTTGAATAACTGACTTTTTACACTTATCAAAATGTTAATTTTAGAACAGACAAAACTAAACTAAAACAAACCCTAAAAATATGGTGACAGAGGGCCTCCCCGGTGGCGCAGCAGTTGAGCTCTGGGTTGCGAAGCTGCCCGCAGCCTCTGCGGCGCCAGTTCAATCCCCAGCTGCTCCACGGCCACCGGAGGAGGGTCCCACATGGCGTGCAGACCTCTCCTGTCGCCCGCTGCTCCTCTCAGCAGTGTACTTCTGTCCTTCTGTCTGCTCTGCTCCCCGCTCTGGCTCTGGTGAATTCTCTCACCCTCCCGTGCTTCTGGCTGTACCCAGTGCTTGTATAAATAAATAAATAAATCTTTAAAAAAATATATGATGACAGAATTGAAGCTACTAGAGGTGGAAGGGGAAGGTGGGAATAAAGATGGGAGGGGGCCCAGTGGATTATGGTGGAAGATTATGTGTGTTTTAGTGGTGGGTGTGGTGTGGTAACATGCATCTGAAGAGGTGTGACCCTTTACCTCTGAATCACATACAGTGTTATAAGTCAATGTTACCTCAATAAAAAAATTTAAAAAGAAAATTAATAAAAATATCTAATAAAATAAAATAAATGGAAAAATCAAAATGCTTCTTTTACTATATATTAATTTTCCCACTTTTATTTGCATCTATTTTTAGACTTTGTAGTCTGTTCCATTAACTATTCTTCCTAGTGACAGGGTTTTACATCGTTTTGATCAGTAAGTATGTTGCACAAAGTGTAAAATAGGCATCTACAGATATTGTTGTGGTAAAAACGATCAGAATGAGTAGATTGTAGAGGAATGTGCTATTATAGGAACCAGTGACATTTGCGGATGTGGCTGTGAACTTCACCCAGGAAGAGTGGCAGCAGCTGGACCCCGTTCAGAAGACCCTATACCGGGATGTGATGCGGGAGATCTGTAGCCACCTGGTTTCTGTAGGTACGGGCACATTCTTGGTGTAATAATAAATCAAATCTTCCTCATCCTCTAGAGCTGTCAAGACTATGAACCTCATAATTTTCCATTAACAGGCTGTTTTCTTTTATAATTCCTGTATTTTACTGCATTTTATATTTCCTATTTTTTATGTTTATATTTTTGTTTTATCTCGTTTTGTGGGTGAAAGATCCATCTTTACTGGGAGGCCCCTGAAATCGCTTCTTCTCCTTTGAATTTCTGAGCTGCCAAAGCCAAAAGCCAAAGTCATTACAATTTTCCTTTAACAGGATGTTCAGACATAAAACCAGATGTAATCTTCAAGCTGGAACATGAAGAGGCCCCATGGATCATTGAGAATGAGTTGTCAAGGTGGCTCTCCTCAGGTAAGTGAGAACTGGGCAGGTGACCAAGAGGGTGTTTTCTTCTTCCTGATATTGATAGCTTCCTTTCTTCCCTAAAATTTATCAGGTCCCTTTTATAACATTTATCCTACATTAGACACCTTCCTAACCCTTTTATCTTTTGCCATCTGTTTTCTTTTTAGTGTCTATTTGATGTTACCTTTTTCTTCTTTCAGGCAGGAAGAAATGTCTTGAACTTTCTCAGCAGATTATTTCTGGAGAATTTTCATTTCAAAGAGAGCTATTGGAAAGAGCCCCAAAGGATAATTCATTATATTCTGTTTTAAAAGTCTGGCATATTGATGGTCAGAGAGATAAATATCAAGGAAACCATGACAAAGTTTTGAGGCAGCTCACCATTACCAGCCATGAAACATTGATTGAGAAGAGAGGACCCAAACATAAGGCAGTTGGAAAAATATTTAGTGGGTACATAGACCTTGATCCCTCAAGTGAAAAACACTCATGTGAAAAGATATTGAAATCTGATTTCGACTCATTGACTTATAGTAGGAGCTATGCAAGAAAGAACCCCATTGAGAAATGTGAATGTGGGAGAGCACCTAGCTATAATGCTTCCTGTTCAGTGCCTGAGAAAATCCATGGAATGAAATCCTGTGGACATAGACAGTGTGAAAAAGTTCTCAGTCATAAGCAAACCCATATACCGTATGAGAGAGTTCAAGCTGGGGAGAAACTCAATATTTGTAGTGTGTGTGGGAAGGGCTTTATTAAGAAGTCACAGCTCATTATACATGAAAGAATTCATACTGGAGAGAAACCATATGTATGTGGAGATTGTGGGAAAGCCTTTAATGAGAAATCACATCTCATCGTGCATCAGAGAATCCACACTGGGGAGAAACCCTATGAATGTACTAAGTGTGGGAGGGCCTTCTCCCAGAAGTCACCCTTCATTGTTCATCAGAGGGTCCACACTGGAGAGAAACCCTATGAATGTTCTGACTGTCACAAAACCTTCTCCCAAAAGTCACATCTCATTATACATCAGCGAGTTCATACCAGAGAGAAGCCCTTTGAATGCAGTGAATGTGGGAAAGCCTTCTGTGAGATGTCTCACCTGTTTCTACACCAAATCACTCATACTGGGGAGAAACCCTATGAATGTGCTGAATGTGGGAAGACTTTCCCTCGGAAAACACAACTCATCATTCATCAGAGAACGCATACTGGAGAGAAACCATATAAGTGTGGTGAATGTGGCAAAACCTTTTGCCAGCAGTCCCATCTCATAGGACATAAAAGAATTCATACAGGAGAAAAACCCTATACATGTTCTGACTGTGGGAAGGCCTTTTCCCAGAAGTCACACCTCACTGGACATCAAAGACTTCACACTGGAGAGAAACCTTATATATGCACAGAATGTGGAAAAGCTTTCTCTCAAAAATCACCACTTATTATACACCAGAGAATTCATACAGGGGAGAGACCCTATGAGTGTAGTGAATGTGGCAAAACCTTCTCCCAGAAATCACCCCTCATTATTCATCAGAGAATTCATACAGGGGAGAAACCCTATGAGTGCACTGAGTGTGGGAGGACCTTTTCTCTGAAGGCACATCTCCTTGTTCATCAGAGAGCTCACCCTGGAGAGAAACTGTATGAATGCAGTGACTGTGGAAAGGGCTTCTGTGAGAAGTCTCCATTAATTGTACATCAGAGAACACATAGTAAGGAGAAATCCTCTGAATGTGCTGAGTATGAGATGACTTTTTCTCAAAAATCACAGATGATCACATATCAGAGAACACACACAGGGGAGAAACGTTCCAGATGCAGTGACTGTGGGAAGGTCTCCTGCTAGCATATACACCTCAGTGATTGTCAGAATCCATACAGGAGAGAAACATTACACAATACTGATCGTGGGAAAGTCTCTTCCTAGAAGTCAGACCTCATCATGCACGGGAAAGCTCACATCAAACAGAGATCCTATAGATATGTTGGACATGGAAAATATGGTGCTTCCTTAGCTGTAGAATAGACTCATATGCTCCTAAGTATGTCTGATTCCCCCTATACAGAATGATCTGGCCTTTAGAGTGTTTTCATCGCTGTAAATATGTCATGGATTTGCTCACCCTCAAAGTATCTCAGCTTTCTTCACAGAATAAAACATATCTGGAGCAATTAGCATGGTTTTGGTGTTATTTGGTCCTTAAAGTTTTAGCAGAATTTTGGGAATTTATTTGGGCATGGTACGTTATTGTCATCTTTCTCTGTTTCTTCCATCATATTTTTTCTGTTTAGATTATATATATATATATATATATGTTTATATGAATATACCTATCAATATGTAAGTATTAAGTACTTACATATTGATAGGTATATTCATATAACTTTCTTCAAAATCATTCATGGGCCTCCCCTGGTGGTGCAGCGGTTGAGTGCTGGGCTGCAAGGCTGCCTGCAGCCTCTACAGCACCAGTTCGATCCCCAGCCACTGGGCTAGGATCCCACATGGCGCGACAGACCTCTCCTGTCTTGCCCGCTGCTCCCCTCAGCAGTGTATTTCGTCAGTCTGTCTGTTCTGTTCCCCGCTCTGGCTCTGGTGAATTCTCTCACCCTCCCGCACTTCTGACTGTACCCAGTGCTTGTATAAATAAATAAATAAATAAATCTTTAAAAAAAAAAAAAAAAGACGGGATTAAGGCTTTTAAAAAATAAATAAATAAATAAAAAATCATTCATTTCTGTAAAGTTCTTAATATATTTGTGAAATCACGAGCAAAAGATTCTCTTATTGTTCATTTTACTTTCTCTCTATATGTGGTTGTTTCTTCAGTATCATTTCTCAGGGTGTATTTGTGATTTCTTTTTCCTCAAATGGGTAAATTAATGCAATTGTTTTATTTATTTTATGCCCCCTTCCACCCACCTGAAGATCAATTTTGTATTTAACCATTTTCTTTTTTTCTGATTCATTCATGTTTTTATTAAAGTCCTTTCATTTGCATTTCTATTTTTCATTTCTCTAAATTCTTTAGTTGAATGTGTAAGTCAATGAATCTCATCCTTTCTGATTTATCTATAGGTGTATTTTGGCTTATGTGTTAATCTGAAAACTATTTTAGCCTTTTGTGGTCCAATCTGAGACTACAGTATTTAAATTTTTTAAAATTTATTTTATTTATTTATACAAGCACTGGGTACAGTCAGAAGTGCAGGAGGGTGAGAGAATTCACCAGAGCCAGAGAGGAGAGCAGAACAGGCAGACTGACGAAGTACACTGCTGAGGGGAGCAGCGGGCACGGCCGGAGAGGTCTGCGTGCCATGTAGGACCCTCGTTGGCGGCCGGGGACTGAACCGGCGCAGCAGAGGCTGCGGACAGGTTCGCAACCCAGGGCTCAACTGCTGCGCCACCAGAGAGGCCAGACTTCTGTTTTTTAATAGGTAAAAATTGTTTAACCCAATTTTGTTTGTAGTTATGACAGATTTTAGTTTCAGGTCTCTCAACATATTTCTTTTTTAAATTTTGTTATTTTATTTTTGCATAGAAGAACTGGGGTGTAGGCCAGAGGTGCATGGATTGAGAGGATTCACCGGAGACAGAGTGGGGAGCAGAATAGGCGGATCAATTGAAATGCACACTGCTGAAGGGAGCAGTGGGTGAGACAGGTCTGTTGAACCATATGTGGGTCAGCTCCCTGGCGGGAAAGAACTCAGGCCTTAGTGGTGGGAGTGGTGAGACAACCCTTGGGCCACCAAGGAGGCCCTCTCAGCATATTTCTTTTGTGCATTTGTTTTTATTGCTTTTATATCTTATCACGTAGTCCTGATTTCCCTTGTACATTTTGGATATGTTACTTGTGTTCCAGAATATAGCAAAAGGAGGGATGCTTATAAATTTTGATAATCTGTAGTACCCAGGAAATGGGATTTAAGGTTGCAAAGAAGCATGATGGCAGGCCTGTGGCTATAAATGTTCAGAAGACTTTTTTTTTTTTTAACCTTTCCACTTAATGCTAAGATTTAAGCTAGATAGTATCCCTTAAAGTCCCTTGGGCAGAGGTAGATTTATTTCTAGCTCATACTTTCACCGAGTGTAAACTTTTTGTTCCCAGCTTTATGTCAGCAGTCTTTGCCCACCTTGAGCAGGATGTGTTTTTCAAAACTTCAGCATTGGCAATCTTGGTTCGGCAGATACACTGAAAGTGAAGGGAGATATTAGTGGAGTGTGTGTTTTCTGAGGTTGCTCTGGCTAAGCTTCTTAGTCTGGTCTCCTATGAAAGTGAATGATATCCAGGAAACCACAGCAACAGGAATTTCCTAACAGTGTCCCAGAATGTACATGGACATTGTTTCTTCATGTTAAATAAATACTTATTGAACATATGCTGCATGGCAGACACTTCCCTGAGGATTTTGCAGTGAACAAAGCAGACAAAAAAGTCTGTCTTCATTGAGAAGTGGATAATAAAAAGGTTTTATGTAAACATGTACATATACATAGACTATATAATTACATATATTATGATTATATACATAATTATTATTATTATCCATCTCTTCATGAAGGGAAAGGACTTTTTTTGTTGTTTTACTATCAATCATAGTGTGTGTGTATGTGTATACATAGAATATATATCACATATAATAATGTATTATATATTATATTGTATTCATGACAATACATAATATTATATATATGTACAACCCCTCTGTGGACAAGTGCTTAAGTGTTGTGGGTGAAAGTATAGCAAGATAGGGAAACCAGGAGTGCTTTGTGGGATATGGGGTGATCAAGGAAGGTCTCAATGATAGGATGCCACTTGAGCAGATAGCTGAAGGAAGTGAGAGAGTTTTTGAAGGAGAGCATGCCAGGCAGAGGGAACAGAAGGTAGAACAGCCTTGGGACAGTGGTACACCTCCATCATGCCTCTTTGTCATCTGAAATCACATCCCCAATGTACTCCAAAAGTGGCTCAAAGATTTACCTTTAATGGTCCTAGATTGTAGTGACCTCAATTGTTTGAAAGAAGTGACTATAAATTCACTCTTGCTTGAGCTACCTTTTAATCTACAGATAAAATTCCATGATATAAGATCCAACAGTGAATAAAAATCACAAAATATACAAACAAACTACATTATTAGCAAGATTCACAAGAAACAACAGAAAAAAACTTCAGATATTAAAATGATCAGACATAGACTATAAAATAAGTACATATTTAAAGTAACAAAACAAGGTGTATTAGTTTGCTAGGGCTATCATAAGACTGTACTTAAACAAAAGAAATTTATCGTCTCACAGTTCTGGAGACTAGAAGTTCAAAGTAAAGGTGTTGGTTCCCTCTGTAGGTCATTATGGAAGGGTCAATTCCAGGCCTCTCTACTTGGCTTGGAGATGGGCATCTTTTCCCTATGTCTTTCACATTGCCTTCTCTTTCTGCTTGTTTCTGAGTTCAAATCTCTTCTTTTCATAAGGACAGTAGTTGTATTGGATTAAGATCCAACTTAGTGAACTTATTTTAAATTAGTTACCTCTGTAAAGTTCCTATCTCCAAATAATGTCACACTCTGATGTACTGGGAGTTAGGTTTCAACTCATGAATTTTGAGGGGAAACAATTTAAACCCTAATACAGAATTCAAAGTGACCATGCAGATTTTAAAAAGACTCTAAATGATCTTTAAAAATGCAAACTATTATAATGGGAAATAAATATTTACTAGGTGAGTTCAGTGGCAGATGAGACTTGGTTGAAGAGAGAATTAATGAACTGGAAGAATAAAAAGATAACTGAGAATGTAAAGTTAAAAAATCAAGGCCATGACAATTTACAAGAGCTCGACATATAGGGTAACAAAATAGGGAGGTCTGGCATATGTCTTAATCAGAATCATAGTAAAAGATGAGGGAGAAAATGGGGCAGTGGCAATATTAAAAAAGATAAAACAGAGTGTTCCAAAGACTTCAACCCACAGTAAAAATTAGGTTTTGAAGTGACTTTCCAATAGCAGAAATGGAACCTGGAAAACAGTGTATTCATATCTTCAATATACTCAGAAAAAATAACTGTTAATCTGGAATACATACCCATCAAAAATATCTTTTAAGAATAAGGAGAAAATAAAGGCATTTTCAGGAAAATCAACATTTAGGGATTCAGGGATATTGCCACCAGCATACTCTCACTATGGAAAATTCTAAAAAGTATATCTCAAACAGGAGGAAATTTTCAGGGAGAAGTCCACAGTATAATCTTGAATGTCTCTGCTTCCTGCACAGCACATACCTATTCAATTGGAAGTGGTCATTCTCATCATTTTACCACATTAAAATATGTAGAATACATGTTATGCACCTATATTTGCTCTGTATTTTATAAAAGAACTAATGTAAAATCTTACCATCAACAGAACAGTAATTGAAACAGAATGGAGTACAGAAAGATACTCAAATACAATGGGAATTTAATGATATGATAGAAGTGGCATTTTGTGTACATGGAGGAAAGATAAATTATTCAAAACTGAGTAGCTATGAGAAAAAAATTGAATGGAACCTTTACTTTGCCTTACATTAAAAAAATTCATGTGTTAAAAATTTTAAATGAAAATATTGCAATAATAAAAAAGAGAAACAATAAGAGAAACAGAAAAACCAAGGGAATTTTTAAAATTCTTCCTACTGGAGAATTCCTTTTTAGCAATACATAAAATCTGCATAACATAAAAGAGAATATTGGTAAATTTTGCTCTGCAATATTACTTTCAAATTATGCTAAAATCTACCATAAACAAAGCAAATGGGAGGACAGGATATATAGTAGATTTTTTTGGTCATAGTAAATACAGAATATAATGAACAGCACACTCATTTTACATAAAGCTAATCATTGATAGTCAGGTTTATAAGTGTATTAAACAAAACCTGGTCAGGTCTTCTTCAAATCAGATAATCATGGTTACATTGAGTTGGGAGCCAGGGGGGATAGATAGATAGATAGATAGATAGATAGATAGATATAATTTTTAAAAGATTTATTTATTTATACATACAAAAACTGGGGTATAGGCCAGAAGTGTGGGAGGTGAGAGGAGTTTCCAGAGACAGAGTGGGGAACAGAACAATGGATTGACTGAAACACAATGCTGAGGGGAGCAGTGGGCAAGGAGAGGTCTGCTGCTCAGGAGAGGTCTGCTGCGCCATGTGGGTCACCTCCCTGGCTGGGGATCGAACTTGTGCTCCAGTGGCTGCAGACAGCTTCATAGGTTATGTCTTAACTCCTTGAGCTACCAGGGAGGCCCTGTCAGGGGATATATTGTGAAGGATTTTCCTTTTGTAGAACTTTTCCTTTCCCTGTGTTTATATTTAAAATTTTTGCTCCATGTATATATTATACTTGCAGGGAGAAAAAATACTTTGCAAATGGAAGGACATAGGAAAAGGAATTTGCCTTGAGTTGAGGCATAAGGTCACAGAAATGACAGTAAAAAAAGCACGGAAAACCAGGAAAGCTACCCTCACTCTGCAAGCCTTTGCTGGAAAATTTGAACTAAAAATGTCCTCATTGGGAGAATCCTTTGCTGAAAATCACTGCTCTTTAGAGAGAACCAGTGATAAGATTTTTCAACCCTACATGGCAGAAAATCTTTACTTCCTTAGGAACTGATTTTTTTTTCAATGGAGAATGCAAATCATGTAGGTGATCACATTTCTCCCTTTTACTATGGTTACCAGGAGACTCTCAGACAAATATGTAATTTATTTAGAAGTAAAGCCATATGTGCTAATCACCTCTTTAGTCTAAGTTTCTCTGGTTCTGTTGTAAAATTATTTCCCCCTTTCCATTTTGTTGTGTGGAAAAATAGGGGGAGTATTCTGTGTTGGGGGTCCTAAGAAAACTCTCAAGTTTGATGATTCACAAAAAGACTCACAGAGGGCTTCCCTGGTGGTGCAGGCTGTTGAGCGCAGCACTGTGAAGTTGTCCACAGCCTCTGCAGTGCCAGTTCGATATCCGCCGGCCTCGGAGAAACCCACATGGTGAGCAGACCTCTCCTGTCTCGCCCGCTGCTCCCCTCAGCAGTATATTTCGTCAATCTGCCTGTTCTGTTCCCCGCTCTGTCTCTGGTGAATCCTCTCACCCTCCCGCACATTTAGCCTGTACTCCAGCTCTTGTATAAGTAAAATAAATCTTTATAAAAAAAAAGACTCAGAGAACTCAGAAAAGCTATTATACTCAGGGTTATGGTTTATTACAACAAAGATAAGATTACAATCAGCAAGGGAAAAAGGTGTATAGGACAAAGTCCAGGAGAAACTAGGGGTGAGCTTCCAACCACCCTTTCCAAATAGAATCACATGCATAGCACTTAATTCTCCCAGAAATGATATGTACAAAATATTGCCAACCAGAGAAGCTCACCTGAGTCTTGTTGCCCAAAGTTCCCGTGGGAGATCAGTTAGGTAGGTATGAAATATAAAAGATTTTTATTTATTTATGCATATAAGAGCTGGGATATAGGCCAGAAGTGTTGGGGGGTGGTGGTGAGAGGATTCACCAGAGACAGCGTGGGTAGCAGAGCAGGCAGATCTACTGAAATACACTGCTGAAGGGAGCAGCAGGCGAGACAGGAGAGGTCTGCTGCACCATGTGGCTCCCCTCCTTGGCCAGCTGGGGAATTGAACTCGTGCTGCAGTGGCTGGCGATAGCTTGATAGTGCTGTCTTTAACCCCTGCGCCACCAGGGAGGCACCTATATATATATATTTTTTTTTAAAGATTTATTTATTTATACATACAAGAACTGGGGTACAGGCCAGAGATATGTGTGTGTGTGTGGGGGGGGGGGCAGATTCACCAGAGACAGAGTGGGAAACAGAACAGGCAGATTGACTGAAATACACTGCTGAGGTGAGCAGCAGGTGAGACAGGAGTGGTCTGCCGCACCAAGTAGGCCACCTCCTTGGCCTGGGATTGAACTTGTGCTGCAGTGACTGGATAGCTTCATAGTGCTGCAACTTAACCCCTTGCACCACCAGGGAGGCTCGAGTATTAAATATATTTGTGACTGATCTTAGCTACTCAGTTTCCAGCTCCCTAAAGGTCAAACTGATACAATATGGCCCAAAGCTCCTAGCATATAAGAACATGCTTTCTTTCACACATACCATGTTAGTATAAATTATCTGGCATGACTCAATACATCAGGTATACAAAAGTATTCTTATCAGGTAAGCTAAGCCAGGGGCCTATAGTTTACTAAGAACTGATCAAGGGCCAGTTCTAAAGACATTTGGAATGTGCAAGGTTTGGGAATTCCAGGCCTGCATTTACTACATAGTCCATCCCCCGGACCCTTGGCCTCAGTTCTTTTATGGCAAAATGATCATATTTTTCTGAGCATCTACATTTAGTGTCATATTGAACATAGTATATAACGGGTAAAGCAATAGTACTCATATAACTATATCTGAAATCTGGAGAGGTAGATTTAAAGAAACAACTAATCCATTCTATAATGTTATTGCATTTTTTTTACTAATTTGATTACTCATTTATACTCTTGATCTACTGCTATTTGTCCCTTATGATGAACTTGTACGGAACTACTTAGCATAGAAATTAGCTGATGGTTTGCTAAATCCAGGCTACTTATTCTCCATTGGTATTCCGTCCTGAAGAGGCTTTAATTCAATCTCTCAATACATTTGATCATCAATAATCTGCTATCACATGAGCTGTTTTCACAGGCAGTTGAATCTTACCAATAGAGCCAGTGTTACACTATATCACAATACAATTATGGTACAATTCATTTCAAGTCAGTAAGAATTATGGAGATATTTGCTAGGTATTCTCAACAGAATCAGCCCTTGCTTAGATAACAGATATTCTGGACAGGTAGCATTATAATTGGCCATAATTCAGTTATTTTTACATTTTAACTCAGGAACAAACCTGATTATCCTACCTCAGTTCATACGCTGGTACTGGGACTGGTCTCCTTTGTATGCTATTATATAGAACGGGGCCAACCTCCCTCCTTTGGGGTGGGAACAGGTAGTCTGCAGGGCTACGTTCCTCTCTCTGCTATCTCTTCTCATTCTCATCTATTCTTGGGACAATAGCGGTCATAGTACATTGATATATATTACAAGGGTCTCTAGAGATTGTCCATAGGTTTGGAGTTCCATAAGATTCTCAGAGCTGTACCCTGCTGTCTTAGCAGCTGGGTGGAAGGCTATTGTCCCATGGACATTTCAGCCGCCAGCTCCCTCTGTATTAAAATTGTCAAAAGGGGCCTCCCTGGTGGCACAGGGTTTAAAGTCTCAGCACTCTCAAGTCACCACTGTGCGTGTATTTCCTGAAATCTCACTGATTTTATACCATCATCAATAACACCCTGAAATGCCAGGAAATTCAGCTGATTGCCACTGTCATCTTCACTATCTGAATATGCTTCATGCCCAATGTCGGGAATCTCCCAACTGACTCTAAACCTCAAATCTTGGTTTTATTCCCTTATTCAATCTTTAGTAACTATTTTAAAAGTTTTATTCCTGGTATCTCTCTTGTTAAATGCCTAATATCTAAGACTTTCCAACAGCTGTTGGTCTGACAGCACACTCAACAGATAACAGGGTACTCTGTCCTTCGGGAACAAGAACATGCAGTAAGTCCTTTGGGAACAGTGCCTCCTTGGAAATGATTCAGACTCACCCTCCAAATGATTATTTTTCCATCCCTAATAGTGTTTAAGGACAGACTTTGTCTGCTTCAACAGAAGGTCAGAGTGCTCTAGAAGTGTTCACACTCACTTGTTGCTCACCCTCTGCTTTCTCTTCACCAAACTTTATCCAGGCTTCTCTCTTCCTACAAGTCCCTGAGCTCTGCTGGCCTCCAAGCCTGAGCAAACACACAAAGAAGTGGAACAAACCCTCCTTCTCAGCTTCTCCTGGGATTGGCTGACACTTCCCTATCAGACCCCACTGCTCATTTCCCCTGGCTTGTCAACTTCCCCTCCATAGATTCTGCTTATTGCTGCTTGCCTCCCACTTACTCTGTAAGGTAAAAGCCTTTTTCTGTTTGATTTTGAGATCCTTGCAGACTGTATAGTCACAGCACCCTCCCTGTTGTAACCATCCCCTGCCCCACTGCAATAGTCCTTTCCTCTCCCTTGCAATAATCCTTTTTTTTTTCAAAGTTTCTCCTAAGTCCTGACTCATTTTTTCTTTCACAATCCACATGCAGCAAGGACCAGACCTCTCTTTCAGCAGCCAGTAGATGATCCAGGGCTGTTGTTTTCTAACACTGTGGCCCCTAAAGAATAGTGAGATTTGGCCAAGAGTGCCAGTCCTTGTGCAATTTATTTAGTTTGTGTAGATAACTCCTTGGACACAGCTCTCTGCATTTATTTGAACTGCTGTGTGGTGCCCTGCATGTATGTGCTTCTTACTGCCCCCACATTTGTGATGCTAAAGTGGTTAGTACCAGGGGAACTATTTGGAAAGCTTGTTTGTGGCGTTGGAGAATTGTGTCACACTAGTGAGGCTGGTGAGGGCAGTCCTTGCAGTGGGGAGGGGATTCACTACTGAGTAAAAATCAGCTGGAATTTTGAGGCAAACCCCAATTTAGGAAATATTGTTCAGTGTCAGACAAGGGGCGGCTTGTGATAGGAGAAGCCCTTTGATCCCCTTACAGGCCCACCAGTTCCCCTTTGCTGCCTGTATTCTGTATTCTCTGTGTTCTTATAAAGGTAAGCATGTGTGCTTGACTGCAGTTCTGATGGAAGCTTAGAGTAGAAGATTTAAGATGGGAGATCTACAGTCAAAGATGAGTCATTAAAGAGTTGTCAAACTGGCTATAGGAAATCCTTAGGCACAGACGATTATGGAAGATATGTAGGCGGGCCTCCCTTGGTGGTGCAGCGGTTGAGCACTGGGTTGCGAAGCTGTCCGCAGCCCCTGCAGCGCTGGTTCGATCCCCGGCCACCGGCGAGAGTCCCACATGGTGCGCAGACCTCTCCTGCCGCACCCACTGCTCCCCTCAGCAGTGTACTTTGTCGGTCTGCCTGTTCTGTTCCCCGCTCTGGCTCTGGTGAATTCTCTCACCCTCCTGCGCTTCTGACTGTACCCAGTGCTTGTCTAAATAAATAAAAAAAATAAATCTTTAAAAAAAAAAAAGAAAATATATAGGCACAGACCAAGGTGGGGAGATGGAGAACTGAGGTCATTACAAAGAAACAGCATTCCTTACATGTTAACCCAACCAGGTCTTATTGGGTTGTCGGAAAAGTCCCGATGTATTTTTGCATAGGAAACATGGAAAAAATATATCATGACTTTGCTGACAACACAATAGAAGTGATAGAGTCCACAAGAGATAAAATTCAACAAAGGATGGGCGCCCCCAAAGAACACTATGTAAAGATACCCCTTGCTCTGGCAAAATGCAGTTCTTGTCCCAATACTGCCTGCCTGTGTCTATGCAGACGTTTCTTTGAACAAACCTTTCCCTTTCAAATGCAGCTTTCTGTGTCTATGCAGGCACCTTCTTTTCCTTTCTCTTTTTCTTAATAAACCTGCCCTTTCAAAATGCAACCTTGGCTTGTTGTGCGTATGCAAATGTCTTTTTTCTTAGTAAATTCACTGTGTGCCACTGAATGGGAAAATCTGCCAAAAATCCTTCTCAGAGGGAACCCAAGGATTCCACTCACTGAACCCAGCATCTGAACCCCATCAATTCGAGGTGGTGTTAATAGGTGCTTACAATGTTACGGTCGAATAAACCTGTGTGTTACCTTCCTCATCTTCAGCACCCAAGTCAGTTTGATTGGTTATGGGCTTAGCCCACGATTGGCAACATGTTTTCTTGAAATTAGCCTCTGGATGGTATAGGCCATTGATGGGTGAAATAGACTCATTCCCACAAGAATAGGCTCCTTGATAAGTGGGGGTTATGGAGGAGCTTGGCCAAGAAAAGAGGCTGCAGGGCAAGCTCAGCAAATGGTTAACTTGGTGTTTTGTGGCTGTGTGTGTCTAGGACCACATGTAGGTTTGGTTGGGTGGGCAAGTGTATGTTCCTCCTTTTCCTGAAAGGCATGCACTGGTGCTTGAGTTTGGTACTGATTTGCCAATAGTAAATATTGACTAGTGTGATGTTCCATGGGCGTGAGTGCGCTTGTAATGGAGGCTAAAAGGTTAATTTGCTCTCAGACCTTAAAGAATGCAAAAAGAAAAGAAAAAAACATCTTCTCTCTGAGGCTTGTATTTACAAACAGCAATAGCAACACCCTTGAACTGAGCTCCAGGGCCGGCTGGCAACTAAAAAACAGAAAGAAGCAGTTTCCTAGAGGTGAGACACTGAAACTGAATCCTGGATTTCTGTTATTAACCAAGTCTTTTCTAATGGCTTGGATGGATTAATGGACTTATTTGGTCCTATGGCTACTGTTCATAGAATATGCCAACTTCTTTCCATCTTTGGCCCTTGCTCCTTAAATTACTTACCCTTTGTCTCCAAAAGTCTGTAAAATGCAAGGGATATTAAATGCATGGGACTGGCTACAGCATGGTGATATTGGGTCTTCCCACTCACAGGGCTTCTGGAAGTTACTCTCATCCTCCTCATGGGGGCAGGTCTTGTGTGTTCAAACATTTGGTATCAAACATTCAACAACTGCATGTAACAACTTGTCCCAAACCCAGACCCCACATCTCTCTCTCAGGCTGAGGCAGAAATTGACTCCTCACACTTGTAGGTAGGAACTGACCCACGTCCCTTTACCTCTTTAAGAAATAAACAAGATGAAAGATCTCTGAGGGGAAACAAGACAGGAAGGACCCCAGGACAGAGACAAAGGGACAGGACTCAAGGACAGAACTTAGCTGTTTGCATTGTTTTCATGGGACTGGTAAATAAGAGGTTAAATATATTTTTTTAATTTTATTTTTATATTCCCCATACAATTGCAACCCCCTTATTTTGACCCCAATCCCTCCGTTCCCCACCCCCCACCTCCCATAGTGTGTCTCTGGTTCATAGTTGTTTGTTGATTTTGATTTTTTTCTTTTTTATAGTTATTATTTTTCCTGGTCCCTTATTTAGGTTTAATAAGAGGTTAAATAAATATGGAAGGGACTGAAATCTCTGAGGGGGGAATAGGGTAAACTGAAGCCCCTCATCCCCCACCCAGGAACTGTGGAAGAACGTCCGTGTACGTTCTAGGATAACATGACCCAAATCCTACTTGTTTAAACTCTATCTTTTTTAAAAGATAGTGTCCTGTTATAATTCAGCAGCCTTGCTAAACAAAAAACTGGTCAGAAGCAGTTCAGGACCCCATCTGTGAGCCCCCTACTAAACATTATCTCTCTCTCTCTCTCTGTGTGTGTGTATGTATATATATGTATGTATAAGTAGGTATATGTCTGTCTGTCTGCCAGTCTATATATCTATGTCTCAGTAACCTCAGGACCCAAGGTGTGACTCTCCCTTGAATCTGCCCACACCATCTTTCTTGAATCTTCCCACCTTTCTTGAGTGTGTGCTATGCTCACAATGAAAGCTTCATTTCCAAGCCACTCTGACTCTCGCACAAATTCTTTACTGTGCCAAGTCAAGGACCTCAGGGGCCCCTTGGCATTCTCAGCAGTTCCAAAAAAAGTCATTAATTTTACTCAGCATTCAAAAAAGATAAACACATGCAATTTGCAGCAACATGGATGGCGCTGGAAGGGATCATGCTCAGCGAAATAAGCCAAAAAGAAAAAGAAAAATACCGGATGGTCTCACTCATAGCAGGAATCTAGAAAACTTAAGGGACCAGGAAAATGAATATAAGAAAGTGAAAATCCAAATCAACAAAAAACTATGAACCAGAGACACTTTTTGGGGGGTGGGGGGCGGGAGGGGAGGGATTGGGGTCAGAATGGGGCGTTTGCAATTGTATGGGGGAATATAAAAATAAAATTTATTATTTAAATTAAAAAAAATAAAAAAAATAAAGAGTTCCAAATGAAAAACCTGAAAAAAAAATAAAATTTGAGAACAATTTTAGAAAAAAAAAAGTCATTAATTTAGCCACACACCACATTAGATCCCGAACTATAGGTTCACTTGACACTGAGAGGCTCATCCCCTGTCAGGGAACCAAAACCAGACCGGGCAGAAAGAAGTTCCCAGGGACCCCAGACTGACAAGGGGGAAAACCTGTATTTCCTTTTTGAAGGGTTCCTGCCATCCATGGGCATAACTGCACAGGTATGCTGTGCTCAGAGATATTTAGTCATTGTGCCAAAGCAGAATAAGGGAGCCACCGTGAACAGGTGGGAGATAATGGAGAGCCCCCAAAATGGAAGAAGCAGCAAGCAGGGGGCCCAGCAAAAGTAGCAGCACATTCTGGAGGGCATCCCCTTAAAGTAAAAGGGAATGCCATAGCCACCCCACCATGCAGAAACCAGATAGAGCCTCTTCTGTTCCAGTTCCACTTAAAATTTTTTTTATTGAGGTAACATTGGTTTATATCACTGTTTGTGTATGAGAAGAATAGGATCTCCCCCTGCCTAGGGTTGTGACTGCACAGTACCCACCACCGAGACAGCCATAGCTCCGCCATAGTGCATGGTGCTGAAGACCACCTCGGCCCCCAGGCCCAGCTGTCCCTATATAAGATGGTGGGTTGGGTCAGTAAGACTCACCGGACTTGTAATTACTCCCCTACTGTCTCAGAAGTCACAAGACTCACGGCTGTCTTAGAAACTCACATATGTGACCCTCTAGCGGTGGGCAAGTTATGTCCCAAATAGACCTTGATTGTATTACATACACATTTGGCTTATTTCTGTCCGTGCTTATTGTGACCTTGCTGGGAGACCACCTGCTCCCTCCTTCCTTTTCTGTGGCAAAGTTTTCTAGGGCAGCCTCAGAGGGGGTCTTGGGGCCTTGGAAGAAGGTGGGGCGAGCACACCAATGAAGAGCCTCCCAGGTTAATTAGCCTTTGATTAGTGTTTTCTTTGGATGATTGTTTCTCCCACCTTTTGGTGACTGTTTCTGTCCCCTCTGAGGGGGGGTGGGGTTCTGTATGTGTTTTAAGGCTCCCCCAGTAGTACAGTTTTGGGGGCAATTTCCCTCAAATGCTGGCCAAGGCCTTACTAGCGGTCCTGGCAGGCCTGGCAAAGGTCGCCGTGGCAATCAGGGGATCAGGGGGAGTCGCCAGTCTGGCTGAGGCTCGGGGCACAGAGCTGGGGCTTCTCCGAGGGGTCACGCGTGGCTGGTGAGCAAGTCTGTGCTGCAGCCTGGGGGCTGTGACAGGCGGCGCTGGCTGCGCTCCGCTGCCAGCGAGAGTGAGGCCAACCAGCCCCAGGCGTTGGGAGGGTAGGTCGGGCGGAGGTGCCAGGCTGCACGTAGTCCCTGTGCATGAGACGGCCTGACCCAGTAGGGGTGGCGGCCACGGCTTCCTGCTGCAGCAGTGGAGGGAGGAGGGGGTGCGGCCTCCGTGCTGGGGTCTGTGGCCCCGTTCGTGGGACTGACCCACCTGAACAGCCCCCAGCGTGGCTCCCGCGGCCCCCTTTGTCCTGTGTCTCCTGTGGGGAGCACACGGCACCTCGTTTCCACAGACACGTGTCAGCGGGCGGGTGAGGCTGCCCGGGCAGAGTGATGCGTGACTGCAGGTGTCCTGGCGCTGGCGGGAGGATCTGCTCAGGGGAGGAAGGGGTCCAGCGAGACAGTAGGGGTGAAAGTCAGGCCGCCTGAGGGCAGCGGTAGGGGAGCTGAGTGTCCCTGGATGAGGCCCAAATGGCGCCGCCTGTCCTGGATGAGGAGTTCCAGCCCTGGCTGCTGGAGCAGGTCGGCGCGGCTGCGCGGCGCTTTTACTGGAGCGTGTGGACAGTGGCCAGGGACACCGCTCTCGCCAGGTGGGGGCGGGTGTTGGGGGGTGGTTTGCCGGCCCCACACTGGGTTGGGGGTCAGAAGCAGGCCGGGCCTGGGCCTGGGCCCGGCCGGCGTTGGTGGACCAAGGCGGGTCCCCATCGGGATGGGGGGCGGGGGCTAGGCTCTGGACTGGCTGTGCGGTTTGCTGCGGGGGCAGCACCAGGGCTCCGTGTCCACGAAGCTGGTCACTGGCCGTGCGCGGAGTGGGCGTGCATGGCGGCGGCGGAGCCACAGCGGCGTCTCCCCGGGCGCTGTCTTCCGTGACTGGAATGGGGAGCGCTGAGGCCTCGGGGCTGTTACTGTAATGTCTTCTGGGCTGTGGGCGGTGGTTTTGAACTTGGGGGACAATTGTCCTCCAGGTTCTCTCAGGTTCGCCCATTATGTCTCTCTGTGTTCCCGCCTGCTCAGGGCCACGAGGCGGGTGGGAGCCCCAAGCTGTGCTGTTTTGTGCCGAGCATTGTTGCTGGCCCTGCAGCCAAGTGGAACCTTCATGTGATTGTATAACTCGGGGCGCTCCCCATGGCTGTGAAGGCTCAGCGTTAACTCTGCAGTGACAGAACCGGAGGCTGGTACCTTGCAGGAGATAGGAGGCTCCCGACCGTCCTCACCACCGTGATGCCATGTTGAAATCTCTGCCGCTGCAGGGAGAGACCATGAAATCAATGTGTCGGCTCCGGCGTGGCCCTCCACCCTGGAAATCTTTGTCCCAGCTGGGGTGCCCACTGTCTAGGTTTCTGGCATCTGCTACAATCCCTACGGGTTTGTTTCCATGCCTCTCTGCCGTGTCAAGTCCCTGCCAACCATCTGTTCTTGGGAGCCCTCGATGCCAAAGCTCTGATGGCTCCTACGCTCACCAACAGGAGGCACAGGGTGGGCGCGCCAAAGGCCTGGGGGTGCCCCTCTGGCCAGATCGCGGCCTCCTCTGGTAGGTTTGGCATGGCATCCAGCCTGTGGCCTAGTGCTTTGGCTGCGAGCTGAGGTCCATGCACCCAGATGCGGGAGGGGTTGGGGGACGGCAGAGCGGGAGCCAAAGTGCTGACATTCCCCCCGCCCCACGTCTGTCTCCCAAAGGTCTCAGACTGTGTTTTCCAGCCCAGAACCTGCCAAATTCCTAACCAAGTACTGAGCCCATTAGTCACCACTGGCCAGGAGTCAGTCAACTACAAGCCTCGGGGAGACACTGATCAAGGCAAACTGTGGCACACGCAGCTCAGCCCCCTGGGCACTTGCTCTGCCACCGTGGGAAACCGGAGTGTTTGAATCGGGGTGACAGGCTGCCACTCCCTTCTACCCCGTGTGGCTCCACGGCTGAAGGCAGACCTTTTCTTTTCTTGTTCTTAGGGAGCTGACCATCCTCCCTCCTGCCCCAATGAGCAAGTGGCAGAGATATTTTGGGGTCTGGGCAGGTCAGCCGCAGCGGCAGGGCCTGTGCTGTTAGCGCATGGAGGTTGTGACACTCCCGCGGGGCTTCGTGGAGCTCGACCCTGGAGATACTATTTCCCAGGAATAAGGAGGCCTCTGTCTGATTTCCGGGCAGGTTTGCGCACCCCACGGAGCCTAGCAGGAATCCTGGTCTGGAGTGTGACAGCTGTGTCCCGGAAAGGCCTCGGTCTCAGGGAGTGCCGGCACCTGCAGGCATTGCTTCTCCAGTGGCAATGCATCTGGCCGAGACCATCTGTGGCCTCACGTGCAGCCCATGGTAGCGGTGCACCTTGGCCAAAGGTCACCGGCCCCAGCAGCCATTCCTAAGTGGAAGCGCTGCCCGCGGCCACTGGTGGGAGATTTGAGCGGCTGCCCCGACTTCATCTGGTGTCCTCCTGGCTCGGGTCCTCACCGAGTAGGACAGGATGGGTGACTCAATAGGTCGGGCCTAGTGTGTATTAGTGTGAGGGAGGCCTTGGTTCTGGGAATGCAAACTTTGCTGCCCGGTGCTGGGCCTCCTTGCCCTGTGGGAGGTTGGAGCACCAGGAACTGTGCTTTTACCAGGCTGGGAATGGTTCTCCCACCTCAGTTCCAAGGGGCCCCCAAGTCTACTGGACTAGGAGGGCCCTTACACCTCATGGGACCATTGTCCGTCCCTCTGACTGAGGCATCCACTGGGGCTGTGTGTCCGTGGGACAGAGTGTCGGGCAGCTGTGGTTTGGAGGGCATGACCGACATCAGGCCGCAGTGGAGGTTGTGGTAGGCGTGCAGGGCGGCCTCTCGGTCCTCTCTGCAGAGTCCGAGTGCCCTCACTGGACTGGTGAGGTGTCTGCAGCAACCCGGGGAACACGTCTTTGGCCCCTTCTGAGTGAAGGCAGATCCTGTCCAACAAGCCCATGATATTTTACCCAACAGAACTTCTCAGCCAAGCCTGCAATTCCACTGGCTTCACTGGTGTTCTTTTCACCGCCATGGGGTCTGAGAGCTGCTAGGGGCGCTGTGACATAGGCACAGCCCGTCACTCTGCCCATAACCCACAGTCAGCCCCTCAGTACTACTGGTGCCACCTAGGCCGCACGGGGCAGGTGAGATTTGGGGCCCTTTCTTGTGCTAAGTCACTGGTGAGTGGGTGACTGGGGAGCTGGGTGCCTCCCAGTGCCTGGTCCCCTGGGGTGTTTATCACCCAAGCCAGCAAGGGCAGTTTCACTGGTTCCCACTGGGTGACGCCCCCCAATAGTGTGACACCTTAGGATGTTCCACGGGGTCGCTGGTGACTGACATAATCCTTTCCAGTAATGGGAGCAGGATGTTCTCCATGGAACAAGCAAGACAGAAGCATTTTCGAGCAAAAGAGGGTCCGTTTTAACAGCTCAGCGGGTAACGACCACTGTAACGCATCCTCCTCTGAGCTGCTCGCCTCCCTTGTCAGGCACTTCAAAGCCGAGTGTGTGCTGCGTTAAGAGATTTGAGCCCCATGTCCCCGGCAGCCAGCCGGTGTGTCTATACTTTCTTTTCTGGAACAGTTAATGCGATCCACGGACCGTTGTCTTCCAGAAGGAACAACGTCCGTGGTCGTGGGGCCCTGTTGGGCTGGCCTGGCCTCTGGCGGTGCTCAGAGGAAGGTTCTGAGTGGGAGGCTGCCTGTGAGTGGAAGCCTGTGACCTAGTGAGCCTTGTGACCGTCCCGAGTGAGCAGAGAACGAGCCACCCTAGGTGCTCGGGGTTCGGCGTCATCCTTGGTTAAGTTTACGTGGTGGCCTGACTGGCACGTGGCGGGCCCAGGTATTTGTTCTAGTTATTCGGGTATGTCTGTGCGCGTTTCTGGATGAGAACAACGCTTGAGTGGAGACTGAATCTCCCCAGTGAGGGGCCTCATCAGCCCGTGAAGGCCCGAATAGGAGCCAGAGGCTGAGGCTGCCGTGAGCAGGGGGTTTTCCTCCTGCCTGAGCGCTTGGGCTGGGACTTTGGCTTTTCCTACCTTTGGCCTCAAATGGAGACATTGGCTCTCCAGGCCCGTAGCAAGGAACAGCCGCTATCTGGACGACTAGAACTCAACCCAGGCCCCAGCTGCGGGCTCTAGATGGGCCTCCCAGGCCCCGGAACCACGTGAGCCACTCCCTTATTGTCACTCTCTCGCTTTCTGCCCTGTGGGTTCTGTTTCTCTGGAGACTCCGGCTAATGCATGCCCTCTCTTGTTTTCTCAGGGTTCATGCTTAAGCAGAGGCCTGACTGTAGGTGGTTTGTTTGGCTTGGGGGGAGGGCAGCCTGGCTGCTGAGGTAATTGTGATTCAGGCCATGTGGCTGAACGCTGGCCTCTGAGTTTGTCTCTCATGGGCTTCTGTTCAATCCAGGGCAGCTATGGCTCCCGAAGTCTTTTTGCCATCAGCCAGCATGCCAGCAAAGACGACTGGCCCTTTTCCAGAGCCCCCCGAGAAGCAAGAGTGTGCACTCAGGACTTAATTTGGCCGGCTCCGCTGACTTGCCAAGTCATCACGCTGCACCATCTGTCGCTGATAAGCCCACTCCTGTGTCCCCCAGCTGATGGAGGAGACTTTGGCCTCAGTTAGCATTTTCCATCAACAGTCTGCTCACGTAGGATGGGCGGCCTCTGAGCCAGAAAAATCCACATCAGCAGGTTGTGTGACCCGGGGTCCAAAGGCTCCTCAGGGGTCCTTCCCATCTCCCCACTGATTGTGCAGGGTCCTCATTAGGGACGCGGTCTTCCATCTTCCTGGGCAGCCCATTGTTGGTTCCAGCCCCTTGAGGTGGAGCTCACTCCTCTGCAGATGCATTCTGTCAGCCAGGCAGCCCCTATTGCTCGCTTCCGGTTGGTTCTGGGGTTTGGTGCTGAAGGAGAGACTGGGCCTCAGGGTGAAAGAGGAAGTCTCCTCCTCTAAGGGAGAGGAGACCCTCCTTCTGGCACTCCCCTGACCTCTCTTCTTTCTTTTTTTTTTTTTTTTTAAAGATTTATTTATTTATTTATACAAGCACTGGGTATAGTCAGAATTGTGGGAGGGTGAGAGAATTCACCAGAGCCAGAGGGCAGAGCAGAGCAGGCACACTGAAGAAGTACACTGTTGAGGGGAGTAGCGGGTGCGGCAGGAGAGGTCTGTGCACCATGTGGGGACCCTCGCTGGTGGCCGGGATCGAACCGCTGTTGCAGAGGTTGCGGATTGCTTCATAGGTTGTGTCTTAACCCTTGAGCTACCAGGGAGGCCCTCCCCTGAGCTCTCTTCTGCTCTTGCTTTGCAGGTGGTCACCCTGAAGGAATTGTGCTCACCATGCCCTCGCTGGTGTAGTGCCGCCTGTTCCTCTAGAGGGCGCCAGTCCCTTCTCAGGTCCTCCCCTGCCTTGTCTTCCTCTGGAGCTGAGGCTGCTGAGTAGCCTGGGAGGGCCAGGCCCAGCTTGCCTCTCCTCGTTGGGAGCCCCTGTTCAGCAGACTGGCCCTCTGCTTAGGAGTCCTGGGAGGGCCGGAATCTAAACTTCCTGGTGTTTGCCAACTTTACGTAATGCTTTAGCTGCCTCAGCCTCAGGCCATGTCTCTGCATGAGAGAGGCTCCAGGTAGGAGCCAACCCTGCAGAGAGAAGCTCCAGGTAGGACAGTCACAGTAGAACAACAGAATGTTTAAACAGCTGCACTTGTAAGTGCATCCCCCCTAGCTGCGCTTAGGCTGGTGGCCTTGGCCTGATATCTCTGCCTTATCAGTTTTGTTTACCTGCCATAGTCGCCAAGTAGGGGCACATCTTCTTGTTTCCGAAATCCACAAATTACCAGTCTGGCTACCAGGATTTCTTCCTTCAATAGCCCACTATATGGTCAGGTGGTCAGGTGCAGCCCACCCTCCGGCCAGCTCTGCACTCCTCTCCTTTTCCCATTTAGACCCTTAGGATTTAATATACCCAGAACACACCTGGTGTCAAAGACCCAGGTGGTGTGCTGATCTCCTTCCCTGGGTACCTCAGGAGCTCTGATGCCAAAAATGAGTCCTAATGATGTGGATTCATTCAAATCCTGGCATTACTGCTTGGCCAGGCTAATGAGGCACAGGAGGGAGATGAAAAAAAAAAAATAAAGCTAAATGCAATGTTGTGCCCAACTAGCATGGAAGCATTCCAGATTTGAGGCCTACTGCTTGAGGCTACAGTATCATTTGTCAATTGAATGTCCCACTGACTGAGTAGACAACCTCGTGTAGTGAGGTTGCGGATTTGGGGGCCCATCAACGAGAAGGCACAAATATGATAAGTCAATCTACAAAACAAGCTTTTGCAGGGACAGTACTGGAACATGGCAGGAGACCTCCATTTTACAGTGTCATGGATCCACTTCACAGAAAGGGAAGAGGGCAGTGGCACTCCTGCTAGAGGAGGGACTCAGTGAAAGGGGAGTCAGAGAAAGTCACATTGCAAAAAGATGGGGATTCTGAACCCTGGTGGACAGCAGCTACTTGCAGCCTATGTATATTCTCAGGGCTTGTCTTATCTATGACAAGCAGA
Source organism: Talpa europaea (assembly GCF_964194135.1). NCBI lineage: Eukaryota > Metazoa > Chordata > Mammalia > Eulipotyphla > Talpidae > Talpa > Talpa europaea. Next base: position 31,733,102 of record NC_140081.1, on the reverse strand, counting down.
TGTTGGGTACTGTTTGGCAGGGAATCAAAGCAGCATACTCTAAATGGACAAAAATATTATTTGGCTTATATTTAAATCAAATTGATTATGCAAAATTTTGAGTTTGGCACTGGCAATCTTTGAGATAACAGTCTTAACTTGCTCTGAAGATGTAAATAAACAACAGAGGACCAATATACAGGACCTGCTTTGGTCTCGTGCAGACTCTAACTTATTCCTACTTTTTCCCCCTACATTTCTTGATAGGGTTATAAGTAGCATCATCTTAAACTTTCATTTCCCTATTGCTGCTGATATATAGAAATACAACTTATGTATGCTGTTTTACATAGTGACATTTTATTCAGCAATCTTGCTAAATTCACCTACAAATTTTATTAGATACTTTAAAATGTGATCTGAAAACCGTGACAGTTTTAGTGATGACTGATGTGCCCTTGATGGACTGGGAAGGCCAGACTGTACGTCCCTCTGTTCTCATTACTCTTCCTGCCTCTTACACTCTTAGATGGTGTGGTGACTTCATCTACCATCTCCCAGAAGCCCCCTCAGGGTCGGTGGGCACCCCTCACTTCTAGGGTCCTGCAGACCCAGCAGCTCAGTCCTGGTGGCCTGGTAGTAACACACAGCCAAATCCAGCCAAAATGTACCACCAGAGTCTGAGCAACAACCTTTAACATCCAGGATGGACTTGACTTTCAAGACCAAGTTGTCAATAGCGAGACACTGGTGGCTATGGATTTCCATTTGATGGAAGCTTAGAGTAGAAAATTTAGGATGGAGGTTTTCCACACGGTTATAAACCAGAGGTGCCAGTAGGGGGAGTTGTTAAAACTAGCTATGACAATTATCAGTTACAGAAAACCAACCCAACTTGACCCCAAAGTGATAAATTCCACAGTAATTTCATCAAAGAACACTATATAAGGACACCCTTTGCTCTGGTAAAACAGATCTGGCCCTATGCCTGCCCACCTGTGTCTATACAGGTGTCTCTTTTTCTTAATAAACCTGCCCTTTTAAAATATAGCCTTTTGCCTGTCTGTCTATGCAAACATCTCTTTACACACACACACACACACACACACACACATATATTATATCATTGTTCATTTTTAAACAATATTTGCTTCCCCCACCCCCTCAGTGTAGTCCCCATAGAGTTTCCTTCCCCAATGCACCTGTGCACCATCACCTCAGTCCCCGGTGCTCCTCCCTCCCTCCCTCTGATCCCTCTCCCTCCAAACATCTCTTTCCTTAATAAAGTTCCTGTGCCTTGATAATCTCACTGTGTGCCACCGGATGAGAAACTTTGCTGAAATCTTTCTCAGAGGAACCCAGGAAACCCGCTCACTGAGCTCCAACACACACACAGTGGTGCGGTCCCTGCAAAATCCTGGGGCCAAGCAGCCAGGGGATGCGGTGATGGCCAAGGTGGATATTGACGACCACACAGACTTTGCCATAGAGTGCGAGGTGTCAGCTGTGCCCACCATGCTGGCCATCAGGAATGGGGACGTGGTAGACAAGTGTGCGGGCATCAAGGACAACGACCAGCTGGAGTCCTTCCTGAAGTAACTGGCCCACAAGCCGGGAGGGGTCCGGATGGCCCTTGCCCTCCAGCGCCCCAGCAAGTGGTGGGGTTGGGGGAGCCCTGCCAGAACTCAGCCCCTCAGTGCAGGCCCTTCCTGCCCGCTTCCGTCTGGGCAGCCCCTGTGGGCCGGCGCTTTGGACACCAGGCCTGCAAACATGGTGCCTTGTGTGCTTTCAGCGAGGCCGGCTGCCAGAGGCCTGGTGCTGATGGGGTTCCCTGTGCCGGGTTCTTAGGTGCCCTCAGGAAGATTTCGGCAGTTTCCCATTCAGGGACACATGACAAGGTTAAAACATAGCAAGTCTATTCAGGAAAAATATATTTGCATATAAACAGGCAAGGGCTGCATTTAAAAGGACAGGCTTATTTAGGAAACAGAAAAGGAAGAAGAGGGTAATTTGCATAGATGCAAATGGACAGTTCTTAAAGGGCAAGGGGTGTCCTTATATAGTGTTCTTTGAGGGCATGAATTCCTTTGTGGAACTTTATCACTTTGCGGTGGAGCTGGGTTGGTTTTCTGTAATGACAGATAATCTTTTCTGACCCTATTTGCTTCAGATATTTCTTCATTTTATTTTTATTAATTTGTCAGGATTAGTCTTCGACTTCTCCATATATGCACACGCTTCCCTCCCCCTCCCCCAAACCACTGTGCCAACGCCCCATGCCCTCCTCCCTCGCCATTTCCCTCTGTAACCAGTATTTTATTTTTCACTAGGTCCAACAACTGCTTCTGCTCTGCTTTGACAGTATATAGTTTTCGGTTATTTACATTCCACAGACAAGTGAAGCCATCTGCCATCTGCCTTTCACTTTTTGACTTACTTCACCAAGTACAAATCATCAATCACAGACAGGTGCTGGCGAGGCTCCCGGCGCACCGCTCTCTGCTTGCTCTCGCCAGTGTTCCCCGATCCGCTGCATGTGCAGGTTCTCGTCCCCGTGCCTGATATTGGTACAGACACACTTTCTCTGGTTAGGCTTTGCGTGGTGTATTTCTCTCCATTCTTTGGCTCCCCATACTTTTAGTAATAAAGACACCCCATTGTTTTTGGATACTGAAGTGGTAGTGCAAAGAAGGATCTCCGAAGAAGAGGTGGTTCCATGTTCCTGAGTGGCGAGGGGAAGCTAGAGACTTGGAGGAGACAGGGGACACACGTTGCAGAGAGACTAGTGGAGAAGTTCTATTTGCTTCTCAGCTTTTTTCTTGCACCAGGGAGTTGGGGGACATGGAAGTGTTAGGGGGAAAGGATGTCCTGAGCTAATCCCATACAGGCTTTGTGGACTCCACTCCCAGTCCAGACTAAAGCCATCAGGTCATTGGGAGAGACAAATCCCATCACCACCAAAGGGAAGGTGGCTGGGACCTGAGGGTGGAGTTAAGCAGCCAGGTTGGGTATAAAAACCAAACACGTGGGCCTTGGGCTGGCTCACTATCGCTCGCCTCCTGGCTTCACGGCCCCTGGCTTGCAGCCAGCTCTCAGAGTGCCATTTGGGATTCCAGATCAGTGGATTGGGTAGGACTCATTTAAAACTTTGTCTCCCATTTTTCTCCCTGAGATTTACATCTCCTCATTTCCCCTTCCCTTGTAAATAAACCTTTTATTAACCTTTCGTGTGTGCCTGCAGTAGAGCATTGATAAGTCCTTTTAAGCGCGCTGGTGAGGACCCACAGTCAGGCACCGCATTTTGTATCGGGGCTGCCCTATAACAGTTGGAGACCTTTGGCATAAGATGTGGGTGAAAGGCACGTGGAGGCTGACAGTGGCAGCCTTTATCTTGACTTGTACTTTGATTTTGCCCCTTTGATCTCAGACTTGCCTGGGCCCTTCTGCTCCTGTCCTATGTGTCCCCACCAGGAGGTACCTTAGACTTGTGGCAAGTTTTCGGGCCTCCGTGGCCCTGCTTTGGGCCAACGTTGTTTGGCTGGGCATTTACCCACCAGGGGATGGGTAACCTTGGGTGCTTTATTTGGTATCTAAATCCTTTATTTTCTTTCTTCTCTTTGCACAAAGTTCTAGTAAACTTCTCACATACTAAGAGTGTATTTTGTCTCTATGTGGCAGATGGCAGAACCTCTTTAAAGCATGCAGGTGTGGGGATCCCGGGGCGCCTCTTAGTGGCACTACCATTGGAACACTGACAGATGAGCCAATACATGGGTCCACATATGTAGCTCAAGACCCCAAGGGTTGGTGGGAGATTTTATAGTTCAGCGCCCAGAACACATCCTGTGTTTAATGTGAACACAGCCCACGAAAGCAACGTGGTGCCTCAGCAACAGCAACTGCTGCAGGGCTAGAACCAGGCCTGGCGACCAGCCAGGATAGTGCTGGCTGCAGCTCGTGTCAGGCACTGGAGACTTAGAAAATGTCGAGGCAAACACTCACCTGGGGTCTGAAGACCCTGCCTGCAGGCTCTAGGGGCAGGATGGAAGAAAGCTGTGTCACATGCTGCGGTTGGACTTGGTCTTCATCTGGTCTGATAACCTTGGTCTTTTAATTCTCTGGCATCTTGGCCTCTCAAATCTCAGTTGTCTCATCAGCTTCCTAATGTTTCCAAAAATACTTTTTGTCTTTTTGTCTAGTTTTTCACCTTTTTTTTTTTTTTTTTTTTTAGCAGAAACAGTGGTCTGGTAAAAGCTTCTGTTATTATCAAAAGTATAAATTTCTTTAATTAGATTTTTCTTTTTCCTCCAACATGTAACAAAAACTGTTATAAGACAAGGAGAGGGGCAGCCCAAGCCCCGCAAACCTGCCTATTTTAAATGGGTTCTGCCATCCGCCGCATCAACACAAAACATAGGAGACTTTAATGGGAAGGAACTTTAATAAAACTAGGAAACAATACAGGTAAGGCAAAGAGTCTAGTTTCTAAATGAAGCACCCAAAGTTACCCGTCCCCTCGTGGGTAAAAGTCCATCCATATGGGATCGGCCCAGAGCAAGGCCCCAAAGCCTGCTACAAGTCTAAAGCATCTTCCAGTGGGGACCCACAGAAAAGGGTCACAAACAACCAGACAAGCCCGGAAGGAAAAGAGCAAAATCAACATCCAGATAAAAGCTGCCATTGTCACCTCCCCACGGGTCTCACCCACATCTGTGTCACCCAGTCCACGACCAAAAGACAAACGCAGTTTCTTCACGTGTCTCTAGGCTCCATGCGCCTCCTCCAGGTCTCCTGGCTCCATCCTGCTTCCTTCCTCAGTCTCTTCTTCAGCTTCTCCTCTTCCTGCTCAGCTCCACCCTCCCTTGGGTGGGGCATGGAACCTGGAACCTCCCCCTTTCCTGGGGACCACCCTGTTACAATCCCCCCTTTTAAACCAGTTGGAGTGCAGGCCTCCTTTTGTGAACAGAGAAGTTCCCATACTTCTTTACCTCATTCCCAGGGATGCCCACTTCAGATGGAACCATCACGTGTATAATGGCAGGAATGGATACAGGGCAGGATCTCTATGACCCGAGCAGATGGGGTAAGGAGGAGTCCTGGAGTCCTTGGTGGCTTTTGCAGGCTTTTATTGGGATTACCAGGTACACGGCAGGCAGGGGTGCTGGGAGGCCGGGAAGCTGGTAGGCCTCCCAGCCCCCAGCAAGTCTTCACTCTGTCTGGGCTCTCTGGCCTTCTCTGGTGGTCCCTGCTTCTCCACTCTCTGCTCTCCTCGTGGTTCTGCTGGTGTCCCCGTGACACCGCCCTTATAAGCCAAGTCTCTCAGCCCAGGTGTAAGCATGCCCACACCCTACTCCAGGTGCCCGCCATCAGGCATGCATACAGGACCGCAGGGATCCATCATCAATCCTAACGTCAGGAGGGCCGAAAAGCCTGATATCATTTACTTACCATACAATGTGTCATTGCATCAGTGACATTGGAAGGAGAGGAAGGAAGATAGCTTTCAAAATCTAGAAATAAAAGGTACTGTGTAGGAAACATTCATCATAAATACCAAATTCCCTTGGGGAGCCTTCCTGGTCCGAGACCAAGTGGCTCTAATTCCCTAGTATCACGTTTGCATAGAGTCCCCTAATCAGAGCCCAGGTGCTGTCACTCCTGCCAGGTGGAGTCCTCAGCCCTATCTTCAAATGTCACTGACCCTGCTGTGACACAGGCTCCATCTCAAGCGGTCATCCCTGGGTCATGAGGAAACGAAGTGTGGCAAGTGTTCAGGGATGAGATTCCTCGTCCCTTTTGCACCCTGGAAGTGTTTGTTCTCACCTCCCAGGGAAATGGCTGGACTTGACCAAGATGAAATTGAGCAGCTTCATTGGGAAGTCCCTAAAGCTACTCCCTCCTCACTCCACAGAGGCCCCCCAGCAGCTGGTCTTACATCCTGAATCATGTCCTCTTACAGACTACCAAGTTACCAAAGCAGACTTGATCTTCAAGTTTGAGAAAGTAGAAGCTTGGATGTCAGAGAGAAAAGTCTGAAGTTGCATAGGTGAGTGAGAACTGCAGATTGGGGGATGGAGGACAGAAGATTCCCTCTGGTGAGGAGGAGATTCCTTTTGTATGACATCTGTAAGGCGTCAGTCTTCCTTAAAGGAGAGGTAGGCCTGTTTGTTCCAGGACGTGGACGTGAGCTCCTCGGATTATGTGCTCTCTCCTCGACTTCCCCTATTCTTTCCTTAGAGAAACAAACCTGCCTGCCTTCCTTGTCCTCAGGATTTGATCCCTGCTCCTTCAGCTGGAACAAGCCTTTCTAGGTCATTCTTTCCTTCCCTGGATTTTCATTTCTTGTTGTCATCAATTCCTTTCCTTATGCATTCAGACATTTATAGTTCTGGCCTTAACTTTGTGGTTTTGTTCTTCTTTCTTCTCATCCTTGTGAGAAGCCTTCAAAGTATTTTCTCCTGTGTTTTACAATCAGATGCCATCCCACCCAAATTTAAACTCTTTTCAAGAATCTCTGGCCTCATCAGTTCTCTGTTCCCCAAAATAAAAGCTATGCTATTTTGGTTTCCTAGTTGTTTGTTGCTAAATTCACTTACTAATTCTAGTAATTTATCTGTAGATCCCTTTGGATTTTCTGTGTACATATCATCGATAGTGAGTTTTATTTATTCCTTTCCAGTCTTTATTTCTTTTCTTTTTCTTGCTTTATTTTACTGACTAAAGTCTTCAGGACAGTGTTGAATGGAAGTGGGCTTAGCAAGCATCCTTGTCTCATTCCTAAACTCAGGAGCAGAGTTGTTACCCTATTACTATTAAATTTGCTATGGTTTTCTTTTAACACACCCTTCATCAGAATAAGGAAGTTCTCTCCTATTCCTAGTTTGCTAAGAATTGATATTACAGATGGGTATTGAACTTTATCTCTTTTTCTGCATTTATGTAGATCTTTATACAAATTTTCTCCTTTATTAATTGCATTGATTGGATTGTCAACTCTATTGGCATACAGCCTCTTCATAAATCCCTTGCTATTCATTTAATATTTATAGGATCTGTAGTGATAGCCACTGTATTATTCCTGATTTGAAAATGTGTGTTTTCTTTTCTCCTTGATCAGTGTAGGTTTTCCCACTTTAATTTTTTCAAAGAAATACCTGATTTTCCCTATGGTTTGTCCTCTAGAGGACACAAAAACAAATGTAATGGAGGAAATTCGTGTTAAGCATAGATAATAAACAAGCTAGGAGCTTCAGCATGAGTAAAACACATAGGATATTTGAGGGACAATGAGTAAGCAAGCAGCTTTAAGACACGGGCAGAATTCATGTTTGCTTTTTTTAAGGTTTATTTATTTATGCATATAAGAACTAGGGTGTAGGCCAGAGGAGCGGGTAGTGAGAGGATTCACCAGAGACAGAGTGGGGAGCAGAACAGATGGATCTACTAAAATACACTGCTGAGGGGAGCAGCGGGCGAGACAGGAGAGGTCTGCTGCACCATGTGGGTTAGCACCCCAGCCAGGGATAGAACTCATGCTGCAATGGCTGGTGATCTCTTGATAGCACTGTGTCTTTAACACCTGCGCCACCAGAGAGGCCCATATGTTAAGTATAGTTAACAAGTAAGTTTGTAATTTGCATATATATATATATCTCCTATATGTATATATACAGACATATATAAAGATATCTAGGAATACATATGCATATATAGGCTATATAGACATAAATAGAATGGAATACATGATGAAAAAACAAGAGTTTTACTGACAGACAGAAAGGAATGAGGCCAAGTCTCTATTTTACTTAAATCAGCCATTACTTGGTGACAGTATTGTCCCATTGAACAGACAAAACCCAAGACTGTGCAGAAGGCTATTTGGTGAGCTACAGCCAAAGCAAGCAGGTATGTCATTGGCCCTGGGTACCATCAGTCTGATTGGGCCCCCTGTTCAAACCTCAGTACAGGTCCTCGGAACCAATGAGGCTGATGCAACAGAGACAGGAGGCATGGGCAGGGTGAATGAACTCAGAGTAACATAGGACCCGGGAAATATGGTTCTTCCTTCTGCTTGCACTCTGTGTGCTAACTTGCTCCATCTCTTTCCCTTTGCTTCTACACGTTTTAAAAATCTGGATTTTGCATTTTTAAATCAATTTAATAGGTCATGTGACTTGAGTATCTTATTTTGGCCTATGAACCTTTCCATTCTGAGACCTCTGAAATAGCTTGCCTGGTAGTGTATTAGAGTCTATTATTGTATCAAGGGAATTTCTCATATGTACCAAATGCCAAAGAATGAGATGAGAAGGGATCATAATTCATAGTTTGGAAATTTTTTCAAACAACTAATATAATTAAAATATTAGGGGGGGGTTGATCCTCACTGATGGTGCAAGGGATTAAGTTAGCACTATAGAGCTATCTGCAGCCACTGCAACATGAGTTCAATCCCAGCCAGGGAGCTGACCCACATGGCGCAGCAGACCTCTCCTGTTCTCACCTGCTGCTCCCTTCAGCAGTGTATTTCAGTAGATCCACCTGTCCTGCTCTCCACTCTGTCTCTGGTGAATCCTCTCACCACCCTGCACCTCTGGCCTACACCCCAGTTCTTGTATGCATAAATAAATCTTTAAAAAATAAATTAAAAATTAAAATATTGGGGCCAGTACTGATCTGAAGGGTTATAGGGCCAATCAGAGGTCTACAGGGCTGATCTTAAGGATTCCAGCATAGTCCCGAGGGCCCTAGGGAACAGGTTGAAGAGGGATCATGATGACTATCATTTTAGAGTTTTTGGATTATGAAATAAGACAAATAACTGGCATAAATAATGGGGGCAGGACTCAGTGCTGGCCCATGAGCACAGCAGAGCTGATTTGTGGGAGGTATCAGGGATACACTTCTGGTGGGGTCTCTCCCTCTGAGTTGGCATAAATAACAAGACCACAAAGGCACTGTGCTCTGAATGCAGGCACTCCCATCCTGCATACCTGGTCACCATGGGGTCCTTGGGGCAGCACCTCTTTGTACAGAAACCCCAGTGACCAACTCCTCATTGCCAACACCATGACATTCTGAATCACTGGATCCCGACTTGTATAGCCCACTGCTCACCACATACAGCACCCCCATCCCCCCATTCCAAGGGTTTGCCACAGCAACGACCACCCTTTCTCTTTGCACTAACACTAACACTCTGCTACCTTTTGCCACCTGCCTGACTGCCCTAGTCACAACTATTGTTCCCACTGTGCCTTATGTCATTTCCAATTTTCTCTGCTCACACTGTCTGCCCATTCACTCAAATTCACACACACCCATTCTCCCTGCCATTCCTCCTATTTACTCAGACTCACTGACTTGTCCTCAGCAGTTCACTCCACTGGACATTTCCTCATTCCCCCTACTCTCCCCTGTTGAGCCCCACTCTGCTCTTCGTTGTCTCTCTCTTCCCCTAACTCCAGTCCATTTATCCAGACCCCGCTGCTCATCCCCATCCCTTCCCGCTAGGCCCATGCTTCACTCACCTCCACATGGCCCATCACACAGGGTCTAAGATCAACCTGAAGTGGCAACTCTCCCCCCGCCCCTCTACAGAGTGACCTTTGATGGGACTGAAACCCCAGCAGCATCCTCTATCAGCAGAAAGATGAAATGCTTCATTTTTTGGTTCCTTGGGGCATCTTCTCAGATTACACCAGGAATAATTAAGTCCTGTTTTCCCTAGTCATCCTTTCCCCTGGAAAGGCACTAAATGTTAGGTGTCAGACTTAGGCAGCTCATAAAAAGTGAGTGCATAACTCATTTTCTTGCAGGATAATTTAGGGAAAAAACAAGGCCTCAGAGGGCACAGACAGGTTCTCAGGTCTGATTCACCCTCCTGTTTTGTTAAATCCAAACACTAGTTATACCCAAGTTTTACTTAGCTTGGGGTGCCAAGTTCTACCACAGAGATGGGCCCCGCCGTGAAAAACCATAGAAATGAGGGACACAAATATGGTCATTCACAAGTGGGACTTCTTGTTCAGGAGCAAACATGCAGCCACATGGTCTTTGTGTCACAGGGTCTTTGTGTCCCTGAAGACCCTGGCTCTCAATTTTTCACCTTGGGAAATGTTATCATGACCTGGCAGCCTAGTTACTCCTCTCTATCGACTGATGATTAACATCTCTTGTAAAACACACACAAACATATACACATATGACCCTTGAACAATGCAGGGGTCAGGAGCATTAACCCCCCACAGTCAAAAATCCACATATAACTTTTGACTCCCTCAAAATTTTACTAATAGCTGGAAGCCTTACCAATAACATGCCTTTAACACATTTTGTACACCACAGGGATTACAGACTGTGTTCTTTACAATAAAGGAGAGAAAATGTTATCAGGAAAATACATTTAGTGTGCTGTCCTGAAAAAAAAAAAAAAACCCATGCATTAGTGGGCCTATGCAGTGTACAACCATGTTATCAAGAGTCAAATACACACACACACACACACACACACACAAAATAATTTAAACCATTTCCAGATTCAGAAAAAAACTGGTGGGCTTTAGTCCAGGACTTTTCAGATGTGCTGTGCAAACCAAATAAGTGAGGTGTCCCAGTCTCAATTATTTTAGGTTTACACAATGTGGTCCCCACTGGCCTGAGAATTACTTTACTTGGCACCATCAAGAAAGAAATGCCCTTGTGTTTTTGGAACCAAATGGGTATCTCTTCTTCTAGCTGTCTGATTACTTAATTTATTCTCTCAAAAAGAAAATTAAACTCCACAGAGGGAATCTCTATTAAATGTTATGAAATCCTATATCTAGAATCTTGACTTCATTATTACAGTAATAGAGCAAAATGAACTTTTTAAAAAGTTTTTATTGAAAAGGTATTCATCCACATAGTACAATTTTCAAAAGTTATGAAAGGATATACAGTTGTCTCCTTCCCAACTCGATTCCCCCAGCCACCCATTTCCCCTACCCTTTCCCAGAGATAACCAGAGTCCCCAGCTTCTCATGTATCTTTCCAGAGATAGTTTATGCATATACATTCAATTATGTACTGACCATTTGTTCTCCTTCTTATGTACAAATGGTATATTATACTCTCTATCCTGCATCTTGTTTTCCCATCTAATGTATGTTAGAGATCGCCCCACATCACCACACAAATGGTGTCCAGATTACATTTTTACTCATTTTTTTTCTACATAGGAGTTTGTTGTATGAATGTACTAGGATTTCAGGAACCAGATCCCTGGCTTGTTTTTTGGACAGCTTCCAATCTTTTTGTTGTCACAAACAGTGCATCAATTCGTACATGCATGAGAATATACATTCCTTACATGGAATGGCTGGCTCAAAAGCCGTGTATTTGTGGTCTTGATTACTTTGGAATCATTCCTCTTTGAATAAGAGTTTTTCCTGGACTTGCTGTTTGCGAGAGGCTCATGTGGGGGAAGAAATTGGGGCCACGTTCTAGGCAGATTAGAGTGTTTCTTGTAACTGGGATTTTCCCTTCCCGTTTGGTAGTTCTTCCAGACTTGATTTCTCCAGTCAGTAAATAGGGGCAGCTGTCAGGTTCTTCACAAGGAACATTCCTTTCACTTGTCCCAGCCCCCATCAACTGTCCCTTCCATGAGCACAGACTACCTCTGCAAATATGGCTTGTGTGAACGATTCCTTGTTGAGGGCCCGACACATCTCTCCTCAGACCAAATGGGACTATGAAACATCTTACCTTCCACCTGCCCAAGCCCTCTGTCACTGTTGCTGTGTATATATACGGTCACCTCACATCTGCACCTCAGCTAAGAGTCCTCACCAGTGCTGTCTCACATCTGCAGCCTTCAGTGTTCTGTGATCTCCTGCACTGGTGCTTGATTTCCTCTGCCTCTAACAGGCCTCTCATCAGGGTTTTAGTGAGCTCAGTTTTGTCATATACAGAGATTATACTTCATCTTCTCCCTGTAGCTTTTGGGTAAATACTGAGATAAAGAGGGAAAAAAAGGCTGACTTTACTTCCCATATTTAAATCATAAGTCAGAACATACTTTAAAAATGTTACTTGACAAAACTCCCCTTCAGTGCACATAGCAGGCACAGATGATTTACTCTCTAATGTGTGATGAGCTTTGACTTTCGAGTGTGGCCTTTCCCATGGGCTTTCTTTCCTGTATGTGTTCGCTGATGTACAATAAGATTTGATTTTTGGGTAAAAGCTTTCCCACATTCTGTACATTTATAAGGTTTCTCTCCAGTATGAGTTCTTTGATGTACAGTGAATGTCGATTTTTCTCTAAAGGCTTTGCCACACTCAGTGCATGCGTAGGGTTTCTCTCCTGTGTGTGTTCTTTGATGTATTATGAGCTGTGACTTCTGGCTAAAAGCTTTCCAACATACAGGACATTCATAGGGCTTCTCTCCCGTATGAATTCTCTGATGTATAATGAGCTTTGACTTTTCTCTGAAAGCTTTGCCACATTCATTACATTTATACGGTTTTTCTTCTGTATGAGTTCTTTGATGTATAATGAGATATGATTTCTGGGAAAATGCTTTTTCACATTCATTGCATTCATAGGGCTTCTCTCCTGTATGACCTCTCTGGTGCAGCATGAGATAGGATTTCTGAGAGAATGCTTTCTCACATTCATTACATTCAAAGGGTTTCTCTCCTGAATGAGTTCTCTGATGTACGCCAAGGTTTGACTTTTGAGTAAAGGTTTTTCCACACACATCACATTCATAGGGTTTCTCTCCTGTATGAGTTCTTTGATGCACGATGAGGGTTGACTTCTCATTGAAAGACTTCCCACAATCGGTACATTTGTGAGGTTTCTCTCCTGTGTGTGTTCTTTGATGTATAATGAGAGTTGACTTATCACTGAAAGTTTTCTTACACTCATTACATTCATGAGGTTTTTTCCCTGTATGAGTACTATGATGTATAATTAGGTCAAGCTTCTGTATAAAAGATTCCCCACATTTAGTGCATTCATAGGTTTTCTCACCTGTGTGGGTTTTCTGATGGACAATGAGGTTTGACTTTTGAGTGAAGGCTTTTCCACATTCATTACATTCATAAGGTTTCTCTCCTGTATGAGTCCTGTAATGTATGATGACAGTTGACTTTTCTCTGAAGGCTTTTCCACATTCAGGACACTCAAAGGGTCGCTCTCCTGTGTGAGTTCTCAGGTGTATAATGAGCTGAGATTTTTGGCTAAAGGCTTTTCCACATTCAGTACATCCAAACGGTTTCTCTCCCGTATGAGTTCTCCAATGTACAATGAGGTGTGACTTCTTGCTGAAGGTTTTCCTACATGTAGTACATTCAAAGGGTTTCTCTCCATTTTTAATTCTCTGATGTAGACTGAGACCTTTCTTTCGCTTGAGGGATTTCCCACACTCTCGATATCCATAGGGTTTCACTCCAGGATTTGTCTTCTCATACTCAGGATGGAAGAATAATTTTGCACATCCACTATCATATTTCTTTCCTGCAGAGCTTCTACCAAATAAGTCTAAATTATCTACCATATTATTTCCAAATAATTCATACTTGTGGGGTCTTTGTATGGGAGGAATAAGGTTTGTATTCAGATGAAGTGTGTTCCCAAATTCATTATACTCATAGCCACTCTTGGTGGAGGTAATTATTTTTTTGTCTGGGAATCCAAATTGCATCAACAAATATTTATCTTGGTCATTCTGGTGCTGTCTCTCAATCTGTTCATCAACTTGGCAGGGTTCTTCTAGAAAAAAGTACAATAAATCATCTTTATAGTTTGACATTATGAAATGGACCTTCTTTAGAAATGGCCTGGCATATAAAACCTGATACTACTATTTCATTTTATCAGAGTTCCTGGGGAGAGAATCTTAGTTATATAATCCTGCTCTTTTACTAAACTGCTGCTAGCCTTTTGTTTACCATGAATGATCTTTTCCTGACACCTCAATCAATTCTGGAGATCTTATCCCCATTTATCATCATTTATCATATGAACTCTTAACTGTACCTAACTTATATCGACCTAGGTAGAAATATAACAGTGTAATTCATGGACTGAAATCTTATAACCCTGACTCCACATTCTCACTGAAATGAGAGAAATATCTAGACTAATTACCCTAACAAAAACAAAGAAAAACATGTAAATCTTTGCCCAATCTGGATTCACCTATGTATCTATTCAAGCTTTCAACACCATCTTCTGCCCTAATATACACTATTTCCACTAAAACTGTGTGCTAATAACTCCATACCTTCACATTGTCACCCACACAGCCCAATCCATATTTTGCTATATTAAGAATCTAGTTAACTTTTGAGATCAACATGGCGGCAGGGAAACACTGTAAGTCCTCCCATAAAAAAAAAAAAAATTAATAGGGAGGAAAAGCGGCAGGTCCCTGTGAAAACCAGGATACAGAAGATAAACAGGCAACTCTGGCAAACTGCCCTAAGAGGAAAGTTCCCATAAAAGAGGACTAAAAAAGAGGAAAGCTCAGAACCCTGCTACCCAAGCCACCCACAAAGCCGGTACACTCCGACCAAAAGAAAGAAAACAATAACAATGAGAAAAAACAACATATCAAGCGGGACTGTGAGTGGAAAGGAACTATTGCAGGCACTGCAACCCTTGAACGGGAACTGTGGAGAACCCTGTGGGAATCACCACGGAGTTGAGTGAATGTCAACTCCATTAGAGGAAGATAAGGACTCCGAGGAGAGACCTACAAATAGCCCAAGGCCAGCTGTAAGCTTGTGCAGAAAAGTGCATGCTCTCGAAAAGCATACGTGGATCATGGGGATGTGACTTAGGTTTGTGGGGAGACACATGGGAACTGTCATTGAGGTGAATGACCCTCACTGAGTAATCAAAAACCAGGCACTTGGCTCGGGAGCAGGGTGCAAAAGACACCATTTCTGCGGACACTGAATTGGGCTACCGCCCGCGTCCTGGATCTGAGGGCTTCAGAACTGAGACCTGGGGCACGAAATTTGGGGTGTGGAATCCCCACAACGCGAGGCACAGGGCAGACACAGCAGCCCACGCCGTTGAGCCATTCCACATCACCCCCACTCAGTTCCCCTGAGACCCACGGGGGAAAAGCACAGCTCTGGAAGGATACTAGGAAAGATCTCTGGTGCCACCTAGGGATCAGAACAAAATCACCAACTTCCTAATAGCTGGAAGCCAGGGTTTCCAAAACCAACCTCAAGCTCAGAGAGGGGGTGGGCCACACGAATGGAGGGAAGAAGGGAAACAAGGCATAGAGCAGAAGCCCATTCTGGAACTGAGCTAGGCATAGGATTCAAGGCGTGGGACGTGCTATAACAGTGAGCACTGCACAGGGTGACAGCTGTCGTTTTGGATCTGAGACCCTGAGATTGAGAACTAGAGCAGAGAATTCAGGGCACGGGATCCACACAGCCGCCAGCACAGCACTGGGTGAACATGGGGCAGACACAGCACCCAGCATGAGCAATAACCCCTGTGTCAAGGTGCTCCCCTCCCCCGCTCCATTTCTCAGAGAATCACAGGGAAAAAGCACAGGTTGGCAAGTGCAGGTCTCCAGCGCCCTAGTGACCAGAGCAAAATCACCAACTAACTGATTCCCTGCTGGAACTGAGTAAATATGGAGGGAGGGAAATGTAAGAGACAGTGCCCAGCAACACAGCCACAGCATCAACATCCTGGTGGAGTTTCGGCCTACCACTGCTGGCCTCAGTCTGATAAACAGTTTCCGACACCCCTAAAGGGGCAATCCAAAAAGATGCCTGCCAACACCAGTGGCACAACATCCTAACACATAGAACAAATTAGGAAGCCAACAGCAGGGTGAAGGAAAAATACAAATAACCAAGAAGCCTGCAGGAGAAGGACACACCACAAAAAGAAAATCAGTCACTAGAACTCAACAACAATGACATGGAAGAACTTCTCTGCCTATCAGACAGAGGATTAATAATCATCATGTTTAAAAAGTATAATGAGATGAGACAAATAATCAATGAACTGAAGAACAAAAATGAGACCTTAAGAAAGAAAATAAAAGAAAAGGAGGAGACTAAAGGATTACTGGAGGAGACAAAGAGCTCTTGGAAAAGCATTGAAAACAGAATCGAGGAAATGGAAGAATGGATCAGTACTCTTGAAGATACAGAAATAAAAAGAACCAAAAGAGAAAAAGAGAGAGAAGGGCAAAGGAAGAAGAAAGAGAATATCCTCAGAAAATTATCAGACTCCATGAAGAGAGGAAATATAAGAGTTATAGGCATTCCAGAAGGTGAGGAGAGAGACAAAGGAACTGAGAAATTATTCATGGAGATAACTGAAGAAAACCTCCCAAGCATGAAAAAGGAGACAAATATAGACATACAAGAAACAAGAACACCCAATTACCACAATGAAAAGAAAACTACAGCAAGATACATAATAGTAAAGCTTGCTAGAGTCCAAGACAAAGAATAAATAATGAAACTGGCAAGGGGGAAGAAACAGATAACTTATAAGGGAAAATCAATCAGGTTAACCTCAGACTTCTCCGAAGAAACACTACGGGCAAGAACAGAATGGAGTATCATATTCAACAAACTTCAAGACAGCAAATGCCAACCAAGAATATTTTAACCTGCAAAGCTCTCCTTCCTCTATGAACAAAAAATGTGGACCTTCTCAGACAAACAGAAACTCCAGAAATTCATTACAACTAAACCCCCACTCCAAAAAATTCTACAAGAAGTCTTAAAAGCCAAAATCAACAGAGGAATGATCAAGAAGAACAGAAGAAAGCAAGGAATAAAATCACAAAGACAAACAAAATGGCAAATACAGATGCCAACATATCAATATTAACTCTAAATATAAATGGATTAAACTCATCAATAAAAAGACACAGAGTAGTAGGCTGGATTAAAAAACAAAATCCATCCTTCTGCTGTCTCCAGGAAACACATTTAACCACAAAAGATAAACACAGACTGAAAGTAAAAGGTTGGAAAACAATCCTACAAGCAAATGGACCAAAAAAAGAAGGCAGGAACAGCTATACTTATATCAGATGAAATAGACTTCAAATTAAAAAAAAATAAAAAGAGACATAGACAGCCACTACATTATGATCAAGGGGACGATGTATCAGAAAGATATAACACTCATCAACATATACTCACCAAATGAAGGAGCACCAAAATATATTAGAGAGTTATTATCAGCTCTGAAAACAGACATTAATGAAAATACATATATAGTGGGAGACTTCAACACTCACTCTCACCGATGGACAGATCAACGAGACAAATAAATAAAGACTCTAGAGCCCTAAATAAAGACATAGAACTCATGGCCTTAACAGACATCTGTAGGACACTGCACCCAAAAAAATCCAAGTACACATTTTTCTCAAGAACACACAGATCATTCTTCAAAATTGATCACATACTGGGCCATAAGACAAACATCAACAGATACATGAAGATCAAAATCATTCCAACTATCTTCGCTGATCATAAAGGCATCAAACTAGAAATAAATCATGAAAAGAAAACAAGGAACCCTCCCACTTCATAGAGATTGAAATCCACACTACTGGAAGACCACTGGACTAATGAGGAGATCAAAGAAGAAATTTAAAAAATACTTTGAGTTGAATGACAAGGAGGACAACACGTTCCAGAATGTATGAGATGCAGCAAAAGCAGTAATCAGAGGAAAATATATAGCAATACAGGTTCACATCAAGAAACAAGAAAGAACTCAAAGAAACAACCTAGTCTCACATCTCAAAGAGCTAGAAAAAGAACAATAAAAAATCCCTAAAGCCAGTAGAAGAAAGGAAATAATAAAAATCAAAGCAGAAATAAATGAAATATAAATTAAAAAAAAAAAGATCAATGAAACCAAAAGTTGGTTCTTTGAAAAAATAAACAAAATAGACAAACCGCTAGCCAGGCTCACAAAAAACAAAACAAAACAAAACAAAAAAAACGGGAGAAAACACATATAAATAGGATTATAAATGAAAGAGGAGAAATCACAACAGACTCAGTAGAAATCAAAAGAATAATCAGAGATTACTATGAACACTTATATGCAAACACATTCAACAACCTAGAAGTGATTGACAAATTCCTAGAATAATATAATCATCCAAAGCTGGACAAAGGAGAAATAGAACACCTAAATAGACCAAATACAAGCAGTGAAATAGAGGCAGTAATCAAAGCACTCCCCCAAAACAAAAGCCCAGGCCCAGACAGCTTCACAAAGGAATTCTACCAAACATTCAGCAATGAACTAATTCAGCAGCCTATGCTACACAAACTCTTTCAAAAAATTGAAAAAGAAGGAATACTACCAAATACATTCTATGAAGTCAACATTACACTAATACCAAAACCACAAAGAGAGCACCAAAAAAAGAAAATTACAGGCCAATCTCCCTAATGAACACTGATGCAAAAATCCTCAACAAAATCCTTGCCAACAGAATCCAACAATGCATCAAAGGGATAATACACCACGATCAACTGGGATTCATCCCAGGGGCACAAGGATGGTTCAACATACAAAAATCGATCATTATAATCCAACACATCAACAAAAAGAAAAATAAAAACCATATGATCATATCAACAGATGCTGAGAAAGCATTCAACAAAGTCCAACATCCGTTTATGATAAAGGCCTTTGAAATTCTTGGGATACAAGGAACATACCTCCACATGATAAAAGCCATATACAACAAAACCACCACCAATATTATTTTCAATGGCGAAAAGCTGAAGGCCTTTCCTTTAAGATCAGGAACAAGAAAAGGATGTCCTCTCTCACCACTGCTATTCAATATAATACTGATATAATACTGGAGGTCCTAGCCAGGGCAATAAGACAAGAGAAAGACATTCAAGGAATCCAGAGAGGGAAAGAAGAAGTAAAACCATCACTATTTGCAGACAATATGATAATATACATGGAGAACCCTAAAAACTCCACAGAAAAACTACTCAAAATAATCAACCAGTTCAGTAAAGTAGCAGGATACAAAATTAGCACACAAAAATCAGTAGCCTTCCTATACACAATCAATCTGAAGAAGAAGAAATCAAGAAAACCATCCCTTTTATAATTGAAAGAAAAGTCAAATACTTGGGAATAAACCTAACAAAAGAGGTAAGAGACCTATACAAAGAAAATTATAAAACACTGTTAAAAGAAATAGAAGAAGACACAAAGAAATGGAAAGACATCCCCTGCTCATGGACTGGAAGAATTAACATTATTAAAATGGCCATCCTACCAAAAGCAATATACAGATTCAACGCTATTCCAATAAAAATCTCAATGACATTCTTCAAAGAAATAGAACAAATACTGATAAAATTCATATGGAACCACAAAAAAAATAACAAAAAAACATGAATAGCCAAAGCCCTACTGATGGAAACAAAGGAGAAAGGAGGTATCACACTTCCAAACTTGAAGCTATACTACAAAGCCATAATAATTAAAACAGTTTGGTACTGGTACAAAAACAGACACAAAACCAATGGAACCGAATAGAGAGCCCAGAAATAAACCCACACTTATATGGACAACTGATCTTTGACAAAGGAGCAAAGAATATGCAATGGAACACGGGACAGTTTGTTCAATAAATGGTGCTTGGAAAACTGGACCACCACATGCAAAAAAATGAAACTAGACCACTACCTTTCACTGTACACAAAAATCAACTCAAAATGGATAAAAGAACTGGACATAAGACCTGAAACCATAAAATATATAGAAGAAAGTATAGGTAAAACACTACAAGACATATATCTCAATAACATCTTTAAAGACTCACCACCCAAAGCAAAGAAAGTGAAGGGAAAGATAAACACCTGGGATTACATCAAACTGAAAAGCTGCTGCACAGCAAAAGAGACATTAACCAAAACAAAGAGACACCTACTGACTGGGAAAATATCTTTGCACTCCAGTCAACTGATAAGGGACTGATCAAAAAGATATACAAAGAACTCACACAACTCAACAAAAACAAAATAAACAATCCAGTCAAGAAATGGGCAGAAGAACTTAAAAGACATTTCTCCAAAGTTGAAATGCAAATGGCCAATGGGCATATGAAAAAATGTTCAACATCCCTTATCATCAGGGAAATGCAAATTAAAACCACACTGAGATACCACCTTACACCAGTAAGAATGGCACATATCAAAAAAACAAGCAACAACAAATGTTGGTGAAGATGTGGTGAAAAAGGAACTCTCCGACATCGCTGGTGGGAGTGCAAACTGGTTCAACTACTATGGAAAGCTGTCTGGAGGCTCCTTAGTCTACTAAAAATGGAGCTACCTTAGGACCTGGCAATTGCACTACTAGGGATCTACCCAAAGGACACAAAAACATTGATTCAAAGAATACCTGTACCCCTATGTTTACTGCAGCACTATTTATAATAGGTAAAACCTGGAAACAACACAAGTGCCCCAAAATAGATGACTGGATCAAGAAGATGTGGTATTTATACACAATGGAATATTATTCAGCAATCAAAAAAGATAAACTCATGCCATTTGCAGCAATGTGGATGGAACTAGAAGGAATTATGCTCAGTGAAATAAGCCAGAAAGAAAACCAAAAATATCAGATGGTTTCACTTATAGCAAGAATATAATGGAACCAAATAAGACAACAGTGTAAAAAATAATAACAGTACAAAACACAACAAAGCAAAACCAGACAATTGCAAATCAGAGATATACTGCAGGGAAGGAGGAGGGAGAGGGATCAGAGGGAGGGAGAGAGGAGCACAGGGAATGAGGTGATGGTGCACGGGTGCACTGGTGAAGGAAACTCTATGGGGACTACACCTGAGGGTGTGGGGGGAAGCAAATATTGTTTAAAAATGAACAATGATGTAAAAAAATAAAAAAAATAAACTATAAGAATCTAGTTAACTTTCAAGAAGCAGTGTAGTCTTTTCAAGAAAGTGATTCTGATCTTCCTATATAACTTTGTCATTAACTTCTAAAGTAGTCAGTTATCTGTAGTACTCATTGAGACAGTTAAAATAAAACTTGCATTCCATATACCATATTTCAATTACAAGATGCATGTTATTCATATTTTAACATCTCTGAATCCAGATGCACCCTACATTCAATATCATGTCATTAATTGGTGGCAATTTGTCATAGTGGTGTCTTAAAATGGATGGTTGTTTCAAGTCAATAAAATATGGTTTTTAGCATATACACTGAGTTTTTTTATTTCTATAATTTTTTAAAATGAGTACCATTAGTTTGTAACACTCACTGTATATGATTCAGAAATCATATGCTGAGTTTTCATTGTTTTTGTAGTTCATTTTTCTTCTCACCTTTTCCTAAAATTTTATATGAAAGTTTTCAAACACAGAAAATTTGAAAGAGTTCAATAACTATTCATATTGACACTTAAATTTAATAATGTTATTTATGATAGTAATAATGAATTTTAAAATGGCTTGTGAGGCTGTGGTTTCTCCTTCTAAGACTTCTTTTCTTTCAATAGCAAAACACTAGCTCTTCAACCATGAGTGAACATCAGAATCATAGGAAAAGCTTTCACAAAATACATTTGATGGGAACCAAGCTCTACTAAGGAGCTGCTGAATTAGTACTTGCTTAAGTGGTAAGAAGCAGCACAGCACATGAGGCTATGGTCCTGGGCTCTCTAGCCAGGGATCAAATTCTGGCTTAGCCTTTCAGTTACTCTGTGGTCTTAGAAATGTTATCTAATCCACTTGCATTTTACTTTCCCACCTGGCAAATAGGAATTGTAACAGTGCCCACCATATGTATGACAGCATTAAATTACTTATAATAGGGCATGCCTAGCATATAGAAGTATATTCAAATATTTACTATAACAACTACTACTGTGGTTTTAAAGTGTAAATACATCATTATAAAAATAAAGATTATCTTGATGTACTTAACACGTTCTTGACTATTAAGTGAAAAAAGGTGACTAATGGGGCCTCCCCTGGTGGCGCAGTGGTTGAGCGCTAGGCTGTGAGGCTGCCTGCAGCCTCTGCAGCGCCGGTTCGATCCCCAGCCACCAGCAAGGGTCCCACATGGCACACAGACCTCTCCTGCTGCCCGCTGCTTCCCTCAGCAGTGTATTTCATCAGTCTGCCTGTTCTGCTCCCCGCTCTGGCTCTGGTGAATTCTCTCACCCTCCTGTGCTTCTGACTGTACCCAGTGCTTATATTAATAAATAACTATTTTTAAAAAAAGGTGACAAATAGTGTATGTAGTAGGTTACTATTTTTCTAAGGAAGAAAACAAGTGCATAAAAGTGTATGTACATATATGTGTGTATAAATATATATATATATCTCGTATTGTATAAACAATGGAAGGGATAAACTTTTAGCTTTAATATATGGTTACCTATAGGGAGAAGAATATTTACCTATAGGGATATAGAGGGAAAGAAGTTGGACTTCTTTGAATATATCCACATGTTCCACATTTGATTTCTGAATCCAAATAAGTATTTAAAAATATTTTATCATAAAGCAAAACTGAATATAAAAGGATTCCTTAATAATAATAAATACCCTCTCACTGGAATTTCCTAACAATGATGTTGAAAAGTCTTGAATCTCAGTGGTACCAGCATGACTACCTCCGTGGGTTCCATCCACAGTACATATTCAGCAGTCCCAGAATACTAACAATACTACTATCACTTGTAATATCAATAAATTAAAACCTTTTTAGTCAAGAATTTGATTTGGAAATATCAGTTTGAATACATTACATATTTTCTTAAAATTTTTTTATTCTACATAATTCTTATCTATGTCAAATGAAAAGGCCTAGAAAAAACTCCCCAACATCCACATCATGGTCTTAAAATATTTATCACTGAAAAGAGCTAGGGCTCCTTGGGGAGATGGGAAATAAATAAATGAACTTGGAACATCCTATAACACCCAAAAACAGGAAACTATCAAACACTCAGGAATTAATTTGAAGGGGCTTCCAATGGCCAGAGATGGAGCAATTTGATTCAAGGAAAAGGCAATAATAGCCTAACACACAAGTGTTTAAATTTGTAAGTCCATACTTGATACTCAAGAAAGGACTTACTACTCACTTTTGCTACAAAACCAATTCATTATTTAGAAAACTGGTAAATAAATGGAAAAACACATATAATGCATATGTATACTATACACCTATTGTGTATAATATGTAACTCACATGTAACTAACATATAATCAAATAATAGATGGAGGGCAGTCCCTCTTTATGTAAGTATTTAAGCTAGTAAACAAAAAAGGAATGATAGAATTAGAACACCACCATTTTGTAACCAGTAATGAATTATCATCAAGATTTAAGATCTAACTACCAATTTTCAAAAAAAAAAAAAAACAAAGAAAAAACAGGGACAGAGGGATATATTAAATACAAGGGGGAAAAAGAAAGATGGAAGGGAATCATGTGGCAATAAGAATCCAAGTAGCTATGAGCATGTCCAGCATTTCTGTATATCATTCCCCACCAAAAGAGATAAGAGATCCCTTCAGAAATTGCTTATTCCAGGTCTGAAATGGGGGAGCTACTATGAGAACATATACTTGTGATACAAAGTACTTAATGACTGATGGGGAGTTGTCAAAAGATCAGTGCAAAGGGACACCTGCTAGCCAAATTGAACAATTTGAAAATCACAATGAATAAAGATAGTAGGCAGTAATGGATTATAACACACTGAAAAACAAAAATTATGAGTCCACACTGATAACATAATTAATTGAGATGGGGTAAGTGAAACGTTCTCTACAGAAGGGTGCCAACTTATAGAAAGGATGACAGAAAATTCACCATTTTTTTCAACCACCTTAATAACTGGTTCAGGTGAGAATCATTGGTGAATGTCAAAAACTACTGGGTAAATTTTTTAAGGAATAGGATTTCTACACAGTTGGCAGTTATACAAAATGTGAAACATACAATTATCACATGCTCCAACAGTTCTACTCCTATGTATTCCGATGAAAAAAATACATCACCACAATAACTTCTACACAATGTTCATAGCAGCATTATCTATAATAGCCAAAAGATGGAAATAACCTAAATGTCCATTAAGAGGTGATAGATAAAATGTGGTCCATCCATACAATGGAGAATCATTCTGCCATACAAAGGAATGAAGTATGGACACATGCTACAATATGGATGAACTCTGAAGACATTATGCCAAGAAAAAGAAACCAGATATAAAAGACAACATTTTATATGTTTCCATATAATTTAAATGTCCAGAATAGGTAAAAATATAGAGACAGAAAGTAGGTTAGTGGTTGCCAAGGGCTGGGGGGAGGAGGGAAGGGAGAGTGACTGGCAAGGATTGGGGGATTCTTTTTGGGGTGATGAAAATATTCTAGAATTAGAGAGAGGTGATGATTGCATAACTCTGTAAATATACCATACACCACTGAATTTGTATACTTTAGAAAGAGTGATCTAGAAAATGTTACACCTCAAAGCTATTTTTTAAATCAAATTTTATTGATTTACTAATGGTTTACAATACTATATAATTTTAGCACAGCTTCACGCCTCAATATTAAAGCTATTTTTAAAAAGAGATAATCAAGATGTTTTAGGAGAACTAATATGATAGAAATATCTAAGCTCTTATCCATGATTGGTATTTCTGGATCATAGATTATGCAGGTTTTTAACTTTTCTAGAGAAGGCAAACTTACTGCGGTTGTACCAAGAACACTTGTACTTACACTGTGTGAAAAGTCCCTTTGCAGTCTGTCTGCACATGTCATAATTTTTAATCTTTGTATAGCTGGTGGGTAATTTTAATTTGCATTTCTCTAGTCATTAAATAAGTTGAGTAATCTTTCCATAAAAAAAAAAAAACATCTAGCTGAATGGAATCAGGTAATCCAATCTGGAACCAGAGTACTGACACCTATGCTGGTGACTAATGTGGGCCAGGCTTCAGGTAAGACAGTGAAAAGTGAGAATGGTACAAGTGGCAAGGCTTGGGCATAGGGACTGGCATTTCCAAGACACTTCTATATAGGGAAATGTACAGGAACTTGTGGGTAAGCACTGAATTAAGGAGAGTGGGGAGTATTAGAGTCTGATGCCTGAGGTATTCACATGCTTATCCTCCAACAATCTCAAAGAGTCAAGACATTTCCCAAGATATTCCTAAAAGACCTTCAGAGGTCCTCACTCCTGACAAGCTGGGAGCTCGTGTTCCCATAGTCAGTGTCAACCCCACTTACCTGGAAAGCTCCAAGTTGGGATCTTTCCTTCCGCTGGGCATGGTTCTTCTACCTCCAAACTGAGGATGAGATCTGGTTTGGTAACTTGTTGCCCTGCTAATGAGACATGATAGTGAAACCTCCTTGGTCTTCAGAGCATTTGAGAAAGAGGAAGGTGGAGTTTGGGGCAGCACAATGGACCTATTGTTTGATATAATGGTAAAACCAAACGATTTCACCTGGGTTTTGAGTCACAAACACCTTGTCAGGAGAGCAAAGGGGGAAAAGGAATTTTGTTCCCCGCAACTCAAGCTGTTCAACTTTCAAGTAGTTCAAAGACTTTACAAGTTTCAAAATGGACAAAGGAAACGATCTCTATTACACACAAAAATCAAATAGCAAATTATTTGAGAAAGCCACTCTTACCCACAGAGACCACGTTGCTATAGGTCTCCAGCATCACATCTCTATACAGAGCCCTCTGTGAAGGGTTCAGGTACTGCCACTCTTCCTGGGTGAAGTCTACAGCCACATCCTCGAACGTCACCAGCCCCTGCAATTGTATATTCCTTTATTCTAAAATGCCAGCTACCAGGTGATGAGGACGTAATATAGGGAAGCTTCTAATATATGATTGGGTTCCCTGTTCATGATGATGACTTAACACAGGGAAAACATTTCCATTAAATGATAGAGTATATAAAATAATGTGATATTAGCACAACAATAGGCCAATAATTCAATAAAACTAAAAAGAATCCAAATACGTATTGACACCTGCATTATGACAACATTGTTACTGGACAGTAGTAAGGAGAGGATGATCTTTTCAAACAAATATGGATGGGTTACTGGCTATTTATATGGGGGGGGTGTGGTGGTGAAAACAGCATTTAACACCTAAGCTCTTACCATACACAAAAATCAGTGACAGGTAAACTATAAATATAATGTGAAGGGTAACCGAGTAAAGTGTCTAGAAAGTAATACAGGAAAATGTTTTCAGAGGCTTGGGATAGAGAAAGAATTCTAAAACAAGACATGAAAAACACTACTCATAAAGGAAAAGATCCATAAAAGTTACAAGATTTAAAATTCAACAGTGAAAAGGCAAGCTACAGCAGGGGAGATGAGATTATCTGCAACATGCATAAGTGGTGAAGGGAGCTCATCTGGAATACCTGCAACAATCCCTACAAATCAATAAGAAACATATAAGCAACAGCAAAATAGACAAGAGATGTGAATAGGCATTTCACTGAAAAATTCCCAAGGAACATAATAAAATGTACTCAACTTCATTAGTACTCAGGTAAACTGGAATGTACTCAACCTTATTAGCACTTAAATAAAAATTTAAGCCACCACTAGGCACCCACAAGAAAGGTTATAATTAAGCAGACTAAAATCCCATAAGACTGTGTTGAAATGGGAACTCACATACACTGCTTGTACAAATGTAAACTAGTATAACTTGGGGAAACAGTTTGACATTATTTCTAGTGTTAATGATTTGCATATACTGTGACCCAGCAATCATCCTCAGGGAAAAATCAGGCACATGTGATTTAGAAGACAAGTACAGGGATAGTCATAGCAGCACTATTTCTATTATTAGATTGTGGAAGATTCCAAATGTCTCTCAACAAAACAATGGGCAAATTGTGGCACATTCAATGCAATACTGTGTGGCAGTGAAAATGAATGAAGTACATATTCAACATCAATAAATCTCCCAGATGTACTAATAAGCAAAGAATTCAGACACAGAAGAGTAAATACTGCATGATCCTATTTGCATATGGTAAGAAAACTGCACAGCCAATTCATGATGTTAGAAGTCAGGAAAGTGATTACTTTTGGGGGTGGCACTGACAGGGAGAGGGCATGAGGAGGGATTCAGAGGTTCTGATTATGTTCTCATCTTGACCTGTGGGGCAGCTACACAGTGTGTTCACTTTGTGACAATTCATCAGGCTATACACATAAACTGCACTGCATGTAATGTTATAATTATGTGTACTTTCTTTCTTTATACTTGAAAATTATCGACAAAGTGCTAAGGCCATTCAATGAAAATGGAAGTTCTTATTTCAACAATGGTGTTAGAAAAACTGGATAACCATATGCAAAAAAAATTTCAATTCATGCCTCCACATATATAAAAAGGAACACAAAATGGGTCACAGATCTAAATGTAAGATCTAAACCTTTAAATTTCTAGAAGAAGGTACAGGAAGAAACATTTTTAAGCTTAGGTTAGCTACATACTTCTTAGATGTCACACCAAATTCAAAAAGACACCGCTAAGAAAATAAAAAGCCACAAAATGGGAGAAAATATTTGCAAATCACCTATCTGGCAAATAAATGTGTTGAAAATATATAAAGAACTCTCAAAACTAGAAACAGGCAAAGGAGAGATATTTTACCAAAGAAGATACACAAATGATTAAATACCAACATGCAAAGATGCTCAACACCCTTAGTCTCGAGGAAACTGCAAATTAAAATCACGATGACATACCATGACACAGCGTATAGAATGGGAAGAAACCCTAATAATACCAAGTGCTGAAACTCTCATGTAATACAGGTAGGGATGCAAAATGGCACAGCCACTTTGGAAAACATTTTTCTAATTTCTAATGAAGATAAGCCTCTATTCTGACATGATCCTGCAATCTCACTCACAGGTATATTTACTCCAAGGAATGAAAATTTACATAAATCCAAAAACTTGTACATGAATATTTATATGGCATTTATAGATGTATATATTTATGACATTTATATATGTAATCACCAAAATCCAGAAACAACTGAAGTGTTTTTCAATTAGTGAATAGATAAGAAAGCTGGAATTCATACAATATAATACTACTCAGCAATAAAAATCAAAGAATGATATAAGCAACAACATAGATGAACCTCAAATGTATCATGTTAAGTGAAGCAGCCAGACTCAAAAGTGATATGCAGTATATCTCCATTTACATAAGATTATGGGAAAGGCAACACTTTAGAGACCAAAAATTCTATCAGTGTTTACCAGGAGCCAGGGAGCAGCAAGGGTTAACTACAAAGAAAATACTGGGAGGCAAGAGAACTAGTCCATATTTTCATGTGGGGCAGTTACATAACTATATGAGTTTGTCAAAGACTTAGAGAACTGTACATTAAAGAAGGTCAATTTTACTGTATATTAATTATAACTTAATTTTTTTACTCAAAGAAAATCAAGGCACTCCCAGGTAATCTAGAATAAGTGCATCTGTAAATCCAAATCTCTCCACACACTAAAAAGCTAGAGAGAACAATATGGAGAACAAATAAAACCACACAAGACCCGTATCTTCTGTTCTGTAATAGAAAAAAGACTCCTACAAACTCCAATTACCTACAAGTAACAGAAAATACCAATTCTAGCTCAGCTGTCTTCCAAACTACTGTCATGACGTACATACTCCTTCCTGGAGTATGAGAAGGTCTGAAAAAACATTAAAGATAAGGGAACAGAGAGTCTAAGGTTGAACTGAAAACACGCTTAGAACAACAACAACAACAACAACAACAACGTAAACCCTACCAACGTAAACCCTACCCAACCAACGTAAACCCAACAACAACGTAAACCCAACAACATAAACCCTAACCTGCTACCGGAAAGGTAACATTCACAAAATAGCATCACTTCTGAGGGAAAAGAGGGTAAAAAGAAACAAGATTTGATACCATAAAATTCCTAGGTAAAAAAGATAGGGAAGAAACTAATCAACACTGATCTGGGCAATGATTTTTTGGATATGATACCAAAAATATAAACAACAAAATCAAAATCAACAAATGGAATTACATCAAACTCAAAAGTTTCTGTACAATAAAAGAATTAAACAAAATGAAAAGACAGCCTATAGAATACATATAAAGAACTTACAGAATTTTAAAAAAAAAGTTTGTTTTAACCACAGGCAGAAGACATTTTTCCAAAGAGGACATCAAAATAGCCAACAGGCACATGAAAAGATGCTAAATTACCACTAACCATCAGGGAACTGCAAATCAAAATCACAATGAGATCATGTCACACATATTACAATGGCTAGCATCAAGACAACAAGAGACCAGAGCCACAGGAAAGGATATGGGGAAAGGGAACACTTACACAGTGTTGGTGGGAATGTAAATTAGTCCAACCACTATGGAAAACAATATGGAAGTTCCTCAAAGAAATAAAAATAGATCTATGATATGATCCAGCAATTCCACTTCTGGGTATGTGCCCAGAGGAAATTACAACAGGATTTTGATACAAATGTAAAGAACTAAAGGCATACAAAGTACTAGAAGAAAATAGGGATAAATGTTTATAATCTGACTATAGGGAAAGCCTTTCTAACAATGACTACAAAATCCAGATGTAAAAAAGATTAATAAATGCAACCACAAAAATATAAAAATACTTACAAATCCTAAGACAAATGACCAAAAGTAAAAAAAAAAAAAAAAATGGAGAAAACCTGTTGCCAACATATATCAGAGATAAAGGATTACTATCTTTAACATATCCTGAACTCTAAAAATCAAGGGGAAAGAAACCAAATACCTGATAAGCAATAAACATGATACCTCTCAAGATAGAAAAATGCCTCTTAAAGATAGGAAATGATTTTCAACTTCACTTGTAATAAGAGTGATGCCAATTAAAATAATAGAGTACCAGGAAATTGGAAAAAAATTAAAATCCCAGCAACAAACTCTGTTGATGTAGCTATAGAGAAACTGGTACTATGAGACATCATTGATGGGTACAGAAAACAACAAAACCCTATAGAAGGGAATTTGGCAATAGCTAACAAAACTACAAGTGCATTTAGCCTTTAACTTAGCAATGCCACTTGTAAGGAATTTATATAGAAAACATACCTGCACTAAAAGGAAACATGACAACACAAAATATTTCAAGCAGTGTTATTCTTAATTGCAAAACACTGGAAACAATCAAAATTCTCACATACATAGGAGAACGGATGAATAAGCTGGTACAACCATCATCAGAATACTATGTAGCTATAAAAATGAGAACAATATTTGCAAATTTTCCTCACCCCTACCCCCTCAATATCTGCAAACTTACATGGAGCAATTTCTGGGATACACCGTTAAGGAAATAAAGCACAAAATAGTCTATTAAAAAGTATACTACCTTTTGTATAATAAGGGGAGATTAAAAAATATACATTTATCTGATAATTTTTATTTTTTTTAAAGAGGCATGTATTTTTATTTATTTATTTGTTTGTTTGTTTGTTTGTTTATACAAGCACTGGGTACAGTCAGAAGCGCGGGAGGGTGAGAGGATTCACCAGAGCCAGGGCAGGAAGCAGAGCAGGCAGAAGGACCGAAGTACACTGCTGAGGAGAGCAGCGGGCGGCAGGAGAGGTCTGCGCACCATGTGGGACCCTCCTCCGGTGGCCGGGGAGCAGCCGGGGATCGAACCGGCGCCACAGAGGCCTCAGGCAGCTTCGCAACCCAGCGTTCAACCACTGCGCCACTGGGGAGGCCCCTATCTGATTATTTTTAAACAGATAAGAACAGATACTACTTTGATCTTAGCAAAAGGCTGAGAAGTGATTATGTGCTTGTTTTTAAAAAGAAAACTATTTGATCCAATTCCCTTCTCTGCCCCCGGTAGTGTGTCTCTGGTTTATAGCTGCTTGTTGATTTTGATTTTTTTTAAGATGTATTTATTTATGCATACAAGAACTGGGGTATAGGCCAGAGGTGCTGTGGGTGAGAGGATTCACTAGAGACAGAGTGGGGAACAGAACAGGCAGATTGACTGAAATACACTGCTGAGGGGAGCAGTGGGCGAAACAGTGTGTTTCAGTCAGTCTGCCTGTTCTGTTCCCTACTCTGTCTCTGGTGAAACCTCTCACCCCCCACACCTCTGCCTGTACCCCATTAAATCAAAACTAGGAAGGGTCTCCCCGGTGGCGCAGTGGTTGAGCGCTGGGCTGGGAAGCTGCGTGCGGCCTCTGCAGTACCGGTTCGATCCCCGGCTGCTCCCCGGCCACTGGAGGAGGGTCCCACATGGCGCGCAGACCTCTCCTGCTGCCCGCTGCTCCCCTCAGCAGTGTACTTCGGTCCTTTTGCCTGCTCTGCTCCCTGCTCTGGCTCTGGTGAATTCTCTCACCCTCCCGCGCTTCTGACTGTACCCAGTGCTTGTATAAATCAATCAATCAATCAATCAATCTTTAAAAAAAATCAAAACTCGGAAGATTCCTAGATACAATATGAATTCAAGCCATGTATATGTGCACACATAAGCAAAGAGTCTACTCACAAAAAGGACTAGAAGTAATGATCTCCTAGTAGCAATGAGCATACCCAGCAATGAGCACATCTAGACTTTGGCTTCTATGTATCATTATCCACACACAGGAACCACTAACAGGACTCTTTGCAGAAATGGCTGATTCTAGGCCTAGAGCAGGCAAGCAAAAGATGAGAGCTGGAACATCTTGCTGTGTCAGAAAATAAGAAGAGCTCAGAAATCAGCTTAAATGGGTTCCCACTGGCCAACTCAGCACAACTGAGCATGGAAATAAATAATGACAGTAATGGATAATTCACTGTATAAAATAAACACTTGTATTACTTATATAAATAAGTAAATAAATAAAGAAGAGGAAGTCCCACCTCCTAACCCTATCGCTTTGGGCATTACGATTTCAACGTGTGTATTTTCTGGGGAAAGAAACAGTCAGACCAAAGCAAAGGTCAACAGACAAATAAATCATAGATTTATATAGTGGCAATGAATATTGGAACCAAAACTTAAAAACACCACCATTTAAAGTAGCTTTAAAAACATTAAATTAGGCCTCCCTGGTGGCGCAGGGGGTTAGGGCACAGCCTATGAAGCTGTCCGCAGCCACTGCGGCACGAGTTCGATCCCTAGTCAGGGAGCTGCCCACATGGCACAGCAGACCTCTCCTGTCTCCCCCGCTGCTCCCCTCAGCAGTGTATTTCGGTCAATCTGCCTGTTCTGCTTCCCACTCTGTCTCCAGTAGATCCTCTCAACCCCCACACCTCTGGCCTATACCCCAGATACTGTATGCATAAATAGATGAATCTTTAAAAAAAACAAAACATTAAATCAAAAGGATACCTGCACCCCTATGTTTACTGCAGCACTATTTACAATAGGCAAGACATGGAAACAACCCAAATGCCCAAAAACAGATGACTGAGTCAAGAAGATGTAGTATACATACACAATGGAATACTAGTCAGCAATCCAAAAAGATAAACTCATGCCATTTGCAGCAACATGGATGTAGTTGGAAGGAATTATGCTCAGTGAAATAAGCCAGAAGGAAAAGGAAAAATGTCAGATGGTTTCACTTATAGGAGGAATATAGGGGAACCAAATAAGGGACCAGGAAAATGAAATAATTATAATAAATTAAACAACAAAATTAACATGCAACTATTAATTAGATACACACTGTGGGGGGCGGGGGAGGAAGAGGGATCAAAACGGGAGGGAATCTGTTCTTACACAAGGGACTATGGTGATGGTACACAGGTGAATTGGTTGTGGGAATTTTGCGGGGACTACACCTGAGAGGAGAAAGCATGCATTGTACAAAAAGAAAGAATGATGTAATATATATATATATATATATATATATAAATTAAAATTAAAAAATAGCTTGAAAAATGAAACACATGTAAATCTTACAAAACATGTCATTGTGGAATGACCAGTATCTCCCCAAATTCATAAACTGAAGTCCTAATCTACCAAGGGGACTCTGAATTTGTAGATAGGGCCTTTAATAAGGTAATCAAGATTAAATGAGGTCATAAAATTGGAGCCTTGGGTCTCTCTGGTGGCACAAGGGGTTAAGACACAACCTATGAAGCTATCCACAGCCACTGCAGCACGAGTTTGATCCCCGGCCAGGGGGGAGACCCACATGGCGCAGCAGACCTCTCCTGACTCACCCACTGCTCCCCTCAGCAGTGTATTTCAGTCAATCTGCCTGTTCTGTTCCCCACTCTGTCTCTGGTGAATCCTCTTGCCCCCCACACCTCAGGCCTGTACCCCAGCTCTTGTAGGCATAAATAAATAAATCTTTAAAAAAATAAAATTGGAGCCTGTATCTGATAGGACTAGTAGCCTTATAAAAGGTAGTAGAACCACAGAGCTCCCTATCTCCCTCTGCAACTGACAGAGCAAGGGCTATGTGAGGACATGGTGAGAGGATGGCCAGTAACAAACAAGGATGGAAGGCCTTACCAGAAATCAACCTGACAGCACATTTATCTGGAACTTCTCCAGAATTGTAAGAAAGTAGATTTCTGTTGTTAAAGTCCATGTCTGTGGCATTTTGTTAAGGAAGCCCAAACAAATTAATATACACATGGAAGATTTGTATGCTGGAAATTACAAAATGTTAATGAAATAAATCTAAGAAGATCTAAATAAATGGATACACTGTGTTCATCATTGGAAGCCACAACATTATAAAGATGTTAATTCTCCCCCAAACCGATCTACAGATTTAATTCAATTCCTATCAAAAGTCTAGCAAGGGGCCTCCCCAGTGGCACAGCGGTTGAGCGCTGGGTTGAGAAGCTGCCCGCAGCCTCTGCAGCGCCGGTTCGATCCCCGGCCGCCGGGGAGGGTCCCACATGGCGCACAGACCTCTCCTGCCACCCGCTGCTCCCCTCAGCAGAGTACTTCGTCTATCTGCCTATTCTGTTCCCCTCTCTGACTCTGGTGAATCCTCTCACCCTCCTGAGCTTCTGATGCTTGTATAAATAAATAAATAATCACTAAAATTTCCTTTAAAAAAAAAAGTCTAGCATAACAATTTGCAGATATGTAAATAAGAGTGTTCTAAATCTTAATTTAAAGATTAAGGCAGGGCCTCTCTGGTGGCGCAAGGGGTTAAGTACAGCACTGTGAAGCTATCCGCATCCTCTGGCCAGGAAGCTACCCACGTGGCACAGCAGACCTCTCCTGTCTCGCATGCTGCTCCC
The DNA here is from genome assembly GCF_964194135.1 of Talpa europaea. Lineage (NCBI taxonomy): Eukaryota > Metazoa > Chordata > Mammalia > Eulipotyphla > Talpidae > Talpa > Talpa europaea. The sequence goes on along the minus strand of NC_140081.1, from coordinate 31,698,754 downwards.
CTCAGCAGTGTATTTCAGTAGATCTGCCTGTTCTGCTCCCCACTCTGTCTCTGGTGAATCCTCTCACCCCCGGCAACTCTGGCCTGTACCCCAGTCGTTGTATGAATAAATAATCTTTTTAAAAATGAAGATTAAGGCAAACGAATAAGACTAGTCAAACAATCTCGAAAAGGTAGAATAAAGTTGGAGAAACTACACCTGACTTTACAACTTAGTATAAAGCTATAATGAAAACAGTGTGGTACTGGCAGAGGGTTAGATACTGTTTTATTCAACTCAATTCTGCCACTCTCTATCCAGAGACAGCATCAGATTCCAAAGGTAAAGGACTCAGTATCCCAAGAATGCCCTCCACATCAGACATCAAAAGCAAGCCCAGGCTGTTACTGATGCTTCTGACTAACTGGTTACAGACCAGAAGTTCGCACACACCCCCTCTGCAGACTTCATGTGACAGTCACAAGCCTGGGTTACTTATCTGTGCTTCTGATAGACCGGCTATAGAGCTTCCCAACATACCAGCCTCAGATTTGATTAATTTGCTAGAGCAGCTCACAGAACTTGGGAAACCCATTTACACATTAATCACTGTTTTTTAAATAAAGAATGTAACTAAGGGATAGTCAGATGAAGAAAGGGATAGGGCAAGGTATGGGGAAAAGGCACAGAGCTTCAGAGAAGTTCTCTGAAGTTCATTCTTTTGGGCTTTTATAGAAGCATCATTACATAGGCATGATTGATTAAATCCCTGGCAATGGAACAGGAACTCTATAACTGACCCTCCCTAGAGGTCCTGGGTGGAACTGGAATTTCTGACTCTTTAATCAAAAGTGTGTTTTCCTGGCAACTGGACCCCATCCTTACATAAGGTCCAAAAGTCATCTCACTCACAAAGCAAAAGACAAAACTTAGGAAATTCCAATGATTTTGGTAATTACGATTTAGAAACTGTGGATAAAGACCAAATATCTATGATGACCAAAATATGTATTTCTCATAAATCACAGTATCACAAATACATAGGTCAAAGAATAAAAATTAACCCCACAAATAAAAACAATTGGTCTTTGATAAAATTGTAAAAGCAATTCAGAAAATGGAGAAAAAAATGGCCCTTTCAACAAATCGGGTTAGAATAATAGAAAAGTCATGTATAAAATAATGAACCTCAACCTAATTCTTATGCCTAATACAGAGATTAATGTAAAATGGATCATAGGTCTGAATGTAAATCCTAAAACTATAAAACATACAGAATAGGAGAAAATCTTCCTAACTGTGGGTTAGGCAAAGAATTCTTAGACATGACACCAAAAGCACAACCCATAAAGATTGAATTTTCAAAATTAAAAGTTCTTGCTGTGTAAACATTATTAAGAGAACATATGGAGAAGTCATACATTTAGAGGAAATATTTACAAATCTGTATCTGACAAAAGATTTATATACAGAATATACAAGAAACTCTCAAAACTCAATAGTTAGAAAATCCGATTTAAAAATGAGCATAAGACTTTTGATAGAAGACACTTTACCAAAGAGAAAATAAAAAAGTAAATAAGCATATATAAAGATATTCAACATAATCAGACATTAGAGAAACTAAAATAGAAACCATGATGCTGTATCACTAAGCTATTAGAATGACTAAAATAAAAAATTCTGACAATGCTAAGTGTTGACAAAAACGTGACACATTGGAATTCTTTACATTGCTGGCAGAAAAGAAAAATGATCAAGTCATTCTGGAAAACAACTCTGCAGATTCTTAAAAAGTTAATTATAGACTTACCATATGACCCAGCAATCCAACATTTACTCTAGAGAAATGAAAACATAAGTTCACACAAAAATCTGTGTGTGAATGTTTAAAGCAGATCTACTCATGATTCCCAAACCTTGGAAATTACTAAAATATTTTTCAATGGGTGTATGGATAAATAAGCTTTGGTACATTTATGCCATGAAATACTCAGTAGTAAAAAGATAACTACTGACACACAAGTTGACTGAATCTCGAGGAATTTTTTACACTGAATTAAAAAAAGAAATCCAAGAGGAGTCCACCCACAACATGGTGGATTAAAGAGGTTAGGATCAGCTTCATCCCCTAATAACAACTATTAAAAAAAAAATAACTGCTCAAAGGAAGAACCAGGACTTTCCCACTGAGATCTCAAACTAAGGTTCGAGATGCTGATGGGAAGGAGGGGAGGAAGCAAAGGGGAGTGTGACTGGGAGAGCAGGTACCCCATATCTGGCAGAACAGGTTGGGAGTTGGCTACCCAAGCCACAAAAGGGGCACCTGGGATATAGTGACATTTTCTGGAGGAATTTTGCTACCATACAGGTTCAAGTATGACCCTGGGACAGTGGTAGCTCTGTAGGTGCAGTCCTGAATGGGGAGATTGGAATCTCCAGGACCTGCATGGAAAGCTTTCTCCCATCCCCCTCCCAGAAGGAGAGCAAAGAGATGCCAGGCTAAGACAGGCCAGGTTCTGTGGCAGGTCCAATAGCAGAGAGGTCTTATGAAATAACTCATGAATCCCTGGGAAAAGCAACAAAAGGGCAAAGATCTTGGAGCGCTGCAGAGATGGGATGGCAGTGATGGAAGTAGGGCTGCTATGGCCACAACTGGTATCCATAGTGATAAGCTCCATATGCCACACTCAGTAGCTAAGCCCCCTGATATGCCCAACTGAGTCCTGGCATGAGCCCTGCAGTCCAGACCTAGCTCCTCCCACCAGGAGACTCAAGCTTCACAGATCAGGAGTAAGGGAAGAAAGGAAAAGCAGGGAGGTGGAGTGGGAAGTTAAGACAACTAAAACCCTGAACGCAGTTTGCTGTGGCGAGAAAGGAAAGGAGGCAGAGGAGACCAACTTCACTCCTCAAACTGAGATCAAGGACTTAAATCCCAGACTCCCAGCCTGCCCCCTCTTCATGCCAAGGTAGACAAAGAGGAGAAACCCCAGTATTCTAACCACACATACACACAAAAAGCAAATAAGGTAATACTCATGCCTAGGAAGCAAGGAACATCTGAACACAAGATGGAAAAACAAAATGAGAACAGAAAGAATACAGAAATGGAATACCTATCAGAAAAAGACTTGAAAACAACAATATTTAAAATGTTAAATGAGATACTGGAAGGTCAGTCAAAGGCAGTAGGTAGGTGAAAAATCTTAGAAAGGAGATCCAAGAACACAGAGTTTTTCACCAAAGAGACTGAAAATATCCAAAGATCACAAAAAGAGACACTGAATGAAAAGCAGACAAATTTAGAAAGTACTGTAAAGAGAATTAAATGCAAATCAACAATCCATCTAATTAGAAAGAGAGAGAACAAGACAAAGGAAAAATGAGGAAACTACAAGAAATATCAATTAGAAAAGGAAACTTAAGGATAATTGACTTTCCAGAAGGTGAAGAAAGTGAGAAGAGCAGAGACCCTAGTTCAAAGAAATAAAAACCAAGAATTTCCCAAACCTGAGGATTGAATTAAAAATGGATGTTCAGGAAGGAAAGAGAATACCCATTTTTTTATTGTTATCTTTTTAAATAATTTATTTTTATATATTTTACATCATTGTTCATTTTTATACAATGTTTACTTTCTCCTCTCAGGTATAGTCCCATGAAATTCCCACCACCAGTTCACCCATGTACCATCACCACAGTCCCTTGTGCTCGTCCCTCCCATTTTGATCCCTCTCCCTCCTCCTCGCCAGCAGAATGTCTCTGATTTATAGTTGCCTGTTAATTTTGTTTTTATTTTATTTTTTTTTATTTATTTATGCATACAAGAGCTGGGGTACAGGCCAGAGATGCGGGGGGTGAGAGGATCCACCAGAGACAGAGCGGGGAGCAGAACAGGCAGACTGACTGAAACACACTGCTGAGGGGAGCAGCGGGTGAGGCAGGAGAGGTCTGCCTCGCCATGTGGGTTTCTCCCTGGCAGGACGGGGATGGAACTCGTGCTGCAGAGGCTGTGGACTGCTTCATAGTGTGGTGCTTAACCCTTGCGCCACCAGGGAGGCCCTAATTTTTTTTTAATTTATTATTATTTTTTTTCTTATCCCTTATTTGGTTCTCCTATTTACCTCCTATAAGCGAAACCATCAGATATTTTTCATTTTCCTTCTGGCTTATTTCACCGAGCATAACCCCTTCAAGCTCCATCCATGTTGCTGCAAATGGCATGAGTTTATCTTTTTTGATTGCTGAATAGTATTTCATTGGATAACACCCAAATTTTTATTATTTTTATTATTTTTCATTTTTTAAGGATTTATTTATTTATGCATACAAGAACTGGGGTACAGGCCAGAGGTGTGGGGGAGGGGAGAGAGGATTCACCAGAGAGAGTGGAGAACCGAACAGGCAGATTGAAACACACTGCTAATGGGAGCTGCAGGTAACACCCAAATTTTTAAATGCAAAAGACCTACACCAAAACATAACATTGTAAAATTATCGAAGATAAAGAAAAATTTTACAGAAAGCAAGGAAGAAGAAAATAAGATACAAAGACAGCCAACTTAGACTGTCTTTGGATTCTACCCCAAGATTTTCCAGGCAAGAAAAGAGTAGAAGAAAATGTTCACAATCCTAACAGACAAGAAAAAATATTCTATCCTGAAGGAACATACTTTGACATAATAAAAGCCATATACGACAAACCCACAGCCAATATCATTCTCAATGGTGAAAAGCTGAAAGCCTTCCCTACAAGATCTGGAACAAAACAAATATGTCCATTCTCACCACTGGTTTTCAATATAATACTAGAATTCCTAGTTAGAGCAATAAGGCAAGAGAAAGACATACAAGGAATTAAAATAGAGAAAGAAGAAGTAAAACTATTACTATTTGCAGATGATATGGTAATACACATAGAAAACCTTAAAAACTCTACAGAAAAATTAATCAAAATAATCAACCAATTTAGTAATATAGCAGGATACAAAATCAACACGCAAAAATCAGTAGCCTTCCTATATGCAAACAATCAGTCCAAAGAAGAAGAAATAAAAAAAAAAATCCCATTTACAATTGTACCAAAAAAAAAAAAAAATACCTGGGAATAAACCTAACAAAGGAGGTGAAAGACCTATACAAAAAAATATAAAAATTGTTAAAAGAAATAGAAGATGACACAAAGAAATGGAAAGACAGCCCCTGCTCATGGATTGGAAGAATTAACATAATTAAAATGGCCATCCTACCAAAAGCAATTTACAGAGTCAATGCAATTCCAATAAAAGTCTCAATGGCTTTCATGAAAGAAATAGAACAAATATTGCTAAAATTCATATGGAATTACAAAAAACCTCAAATAGTCAAAGCTCTACAGACTAAAACGAAGGAGACTGGAGGTATCAAACACCCAGATGTCAAACTATACTACAAAGCCCTAAAAATTAAAACGGTATGGTACTGGAGCAAAAACAGACACATAGAACAATGGAATCAAATTGAAAACCCAGAAATAAAGCCACACATATATGGACAACTAATATATGACAAAGGAGCAAAGAATATGCAATGGAATGAGGACAGTCTGTTCAATAAATGGCGCTGGGAAAACTGGTCCATCACATGCAAAAGAATGAAACTAGACTACTACATTATACCATGCACAAAAACCAATTCAAAATGGATAAAAGACTTGAACATAAGACCTGAGACCATAAAATATATAGAAGAAAACATAGGGAAAACACTCCATGACACACATATCAGAAACATCTTTAAAGACTCATCCCCCAAAACAAAGGAGATGAAGGAAAAGATAAACAGCTGGGACTATATCAAACTAAAAAGTTTCTGTACACAAAAGAGACAATATCCAAAACAAAGAGACACTCTATGGTATGGGAGAAAATATTTGCACTCCATACAACAGATAAGGGACTGATTTCAAATATCTACAAGGAGTTCACAGGACTCGACAAAGACAAAGCAAACAATCCAGTCAAAAAATGGGTGAAAGAGCTAAAAAGACACTTCTCCAAAGAGGATAAGGCAAATGGCCAACAGGCATATGAAAGAATGTTTAATATTACTTATAATCAGGGAAATGCAAATCAAAACCACAATGAGATACCACTTCACACCAGTGAGAATGGCCCACATTAAAAAAAAACAAACTGGCAAGAACAAATGCTGGCGAGGATGTGGAGGAACTCTCCTACACTGCTAGTGGGAATGCAAAGTGGTCCAACCACAATGGAAAGCTGTGTGGAGGACCCTCAAACTACCAAAAATGAAGCTACCATATGATCCATCAATTCTCCTAGGAATCTACCCAAAGGTCACAAAAACATTAATTCAAAAGGAAACCTGCACTCCTATGTTCACTGCACTATTTATAATAGCTAAGATATGGAAACAACCTAAATGCCCAAAAACAGATGACTGGATCAAAAAGATGTGGTACACATACACAATGGAATACTACTCAGCAATCAAAAAAAAAACTCATGCCATTCACAACATAGAAGGAGCTGGAAGGGGTTATGCTCAGTGAAATAAATCAGAAGGAAAATGAAAAATATCTGTTGGTTTCATTTATAGGAGGAAAATAGGGAAACCATACAAGGGATGGTGGGGAGGACAAAAACTAGCAGGCAAACTATAAATTGGAGACATTCATCATGGGAGGGGGAGGGAGAGGGGCCAAAACTGGAGGGAAGAGCACAAGAGTCTATGGTGATGGTTCACGTGTGTCTTGGTAATTTTATGGTGATTCTTGGTAATTTTATGGGGATTACACCCGAGAGGAAAAATCAAACATTGTACAAAAATGAACAATGATTTAAAAGAACATATACATAAAAATTATATATATATATATACACACACATATATAAACTTTTAAAGATTTAGAACATTCAAAAAAAAAAAAAAAGAACAACAAAAGCCCAGGACTAGATGGCTTCTCCAGTGATTTCTCCCAAACTTTCAAAGAAGACCTAATACCTATCCTTCTCAAACTCTTCAAAAAAAAAAAAAAACTCTCTAAAGGAGGAAAACTTCCCAATCTATTCTATGAGGCCAACACTACCCTCATTCCAAGACCAAACAAAGACAGTACAAAAAAAAGGAAACTATAGACAATATCTCTGATGAACTTACGTGCAAAAACCCTCAAGAAAATCCCAGCAAAATCCAAACAAAGTAACATGTTAAGAAAATGATCCACCACAATCAAGTAGGCTTCATCCCAGGAATGCAATGCTGGTTCCACATATGCAAATTGATTAATGTTATTCACCAGATAAACAAAAACGAAGATAAAAATCACATGGTCGGGCCTCCCCGGTGGTGCAGCGGTTGAGCGCTGGGTTGCGAAGCTGCCCGGGGCCTCTGCGGCGCCAGTTCGATCCCTGGCTGCTCCCCGGCCATCGGAGGAGGGTCCCACATGGCGCGCAGACCTCTCCTGCCGCCCGCTGCTCCCCTCAGCAGTGTACTTTGGTCTTTCTGCCTGCTCTGCTCCCCGCTCTGGCTCTGGTGAATTCTCTCACCCTCCCACGCTTCTCATGTATAAACAAAACAAACAAACAAACAAACAAATAAATAAATAAAACATGCCTCTATAAAAAAAAATAAATAAAGTGATGGAGTCTAATCTTTAAAAAAAATAAAATAAAATAAAAAAAAATAAAAATCACATGGTCATCTTGATAGCTGCTGAAAAAGTAGTCAACAAGATTCAACATCCATTTATGCAAAAAAAAAACGCTAAATAAAATGGAAATACATAGCACTCACCTAAACATCATAAAATCCAGAGGGAAAGGGGGTATAGAGGGGATGGGTTTAGGGAGGCAGATGGGGGTATTGGCCCTGGTGGTTTGGTGAGGGTGAGTGCGATGTACACATATGGAATAGCAAAAATGTGACCCCCAAATTAAAAAAATCCAATCCCAAAAGGTCACATAATATATGATTCTATTTATATCACATCCTTGAAATGACAAAATTCCAGAAATGGAGAAGAGATTGGTAACTGCTAGGGGTCTAGGAATGGGATAAGGGGGAGGGGGTTGGCTATAACAGGGCAACATAAGGGATGGAACTATGTCTTAACCATGTCACTACGGTTGTACTACAGTTTTGCAAGATGTTACCACTGGGGGAAACTTAGTGAAGGGTACACGAAATTTCTATATTATTCTTACAACTGCATGTCAATCAATTATCTAAAAAGAAAGTTTAATTTAAAAAAAGTTATATATATACAGTATGATTCCACTTACATGACATTCTTGAAAAGACAAACTATAGTGACACAGAAGTGATCTGTGGTTGCCTGAGGTTCTAGGTAGAGGAGGACAGGACTATAAAGGGAGAGCCTGAGGCAGTTTTCTAGGGTGATGAAAAAATTATCTAGCCTACAGATTCATATACCAATCTATACATGTGTTAACATTTATAGACCTGACAACAAAATCAATTTTACTGTAATTTAAAAAAACTAGCTTTTAAAGTGAAAGAAAGAAAACTGCAGATGTCTGCAGACGAGAATCAAAAGCCCAAATGAGAAAATTACTACAAGAAATTATTTGAGGGCCTCCCCGGTGGCGCAGAGGTTGAGCGCTGGGTTGCGAAGCTGCCCAAGGCCTCTGTGGCACCGGTTCCATCCTCGGCTGCTCCCCGGCCACCGGAGGAGGGTCCCACATGGCGCGCAGACCTCTCCTGCCGCCCGCTGCTCCCCTCAGCAGTGCACTTCGGTCCTTCTGCCTGCTCTGCTCCCTGCTCTGGCTCTGGTGAATTCTCTCACCCTCCCGCGCTTCTGACTGTACCCAGTGCTTGTATAAACAAACAAATAAACAAAAAACAAACAAATAAAAACACATGCCTCTTAAAAAAAATTATTTGAAACACAACCAAGTTCCCTAAGATATTCCATTCCCAAAATGCATTATTATACTATGTCTTTAGCTCACCGAGGAACACTACAGGAAATATCTGCAGGAAACCAGGGACTGCAAATGTCACTAGGTTGTGGCTACAAGCAACTCCACCATCCACAAGAAAACCCAACAAATAAATGTCCTGTAGGCAACTGCAGGAAACCTTTACTTCCCTGACGATGTGGTGTGCTCTCTCCTGATGAGTAAAGTGAGTCAGGTTACAGGTTACATTTTCCTCTGGCTGCCAAAGGCTCAAAGAGAAATCTGCAGCTCAACATCAGTACATTAGTATTTGCTACACACATGTTCACATTCTAATCTGGCCTTGATCTGTTTGCTCTTTTTCCCCTGATCCTAATGTTTATCAATAATCTCCCATTTTATGGAAGAGATTTCTCCATGGCTCATCATATACAGTAAGAGTAAGGAAGAAATAACATACTTACTTGGAGTTCAGCCATTTCCTGCTTTTCTTGGGGAAAGGGAAGATAGGTGTGAAGACTGAGCTGAAGAATGAAGAAGAGTAGAGCATATGAGAGACCCCCATCAGGCGTGGGGTGCACAGAATTATCTGCCTAGAAATCCCCTCAGACCAGCAGGGTTATGTGAAAGTTTGGGTAACCATGTGGTCTTAACAACCACCTGTGTATTCTTGTTTTCCTCACGTGACCATCTAATACAACAGGATTTGTAATATATGTACTTGTGTGTTGACCCAGAAATTGTACTTCTAGGTATCTTCCTTAATGAAATTTATCATGATTTCTCTGCGCCTTTACCTCAGCATTGATTTTAACAGTGCCAAATTTAAACGAGCCTAAATGATTCATCATATGGTATTAATAAGGCAATGCAAGGGATGAAATGCTATATCGCTATTAAAAATAATGACTGGAACTTATCAGTGTACTTTTCGGTACATGTATCTAAATTACTGTATGTTAAAATTTTTTAAGCTAATCACAGTAAACCTCTAAATAAAAAAAGGTAGGTTATAAAACTGCAGGAACCCATTTTAAAACTATGTATGTTTAAAAATGTATACCCTTTATACATTATAAAAATGTCTACGGATGGACATTTAAATGTAGGGGGATAACATTAGTTCCTTTAGATTTTCTTCTCCTGTTTTTTCATTACTCTATAATTCAAATGTGGTACTTATTTGTTAAAAGCCAAGAAGCAAAAATGCTTTCAAATTATTAATCCCTATGACGTTTTCAGCCATCGGCCCTGGGGACCCTCCACTCGACCTCCCCAAAGCAGCACCTGGCCCCGCCCACCATTCGCAAGTCCCCGGCTCGCGGGAGGCTCCAGGTAAGTTGAGTCCTCTCAGGTGCCTCTTCCTTCTCACCTCGCTGGGGTCCTTCGGAGCAGGAGTCGGAGGGAAGACTTCGGATGCAGTTCACTTCAGCTGGGGCATTCACAGCAGACCCTTATCTCGGGGATGGGGTAGAGGGAAGGGGCAGAGTGACAGGAGGGGTGCGCCTGAAGGGTGCTTATGAACCCTTAGCGCTGGTCACTGTGCTGGAAAAGGTGTAAAAGCCAAAGTTTAATAATCCCCCATTCAAAGCGGACTAGCCCAGTAACTCTGTCCACCATTGAGCACTGACCTCTCGGCCCCCCATCACTCACTCCGCAACCCTCCATCAATGACTCCCCCAAACCTCCCTTCACCCCTAGAACTCGCCCCCTCCATCTCACTCTTCCACAATTCTCAGCTAGCGGCCGAGGAGACCGTTAAAAGAACAGGCCCCCAGAAGCACTTCCGCTTCGGGACAGAGTCGGCTCCGCAGCACACAGCGCTGCGGCGCCTGGTATGCGCACCCTCAGTGTGGGCTTTGAGCCCGCGTCCGCCAATAGTCAACATGGGGCCCACTCTCCCGCCCGCCCGACGCAAGGGGACGGGCCACGGCGCAGGCGCAGACAGTTTCGACGGTGACATCACTGCTCCCAGGCGGTGACCTCGCCCACCGTGTGGTGCACCTCGTGGGCGGCCGAGTTAAGCAGGTGTTTACTTTATTTTTCAGAGGCCGTCATTCCTAAGACTCCAAACCAATTTCCTATGCGGGGAGGGGAAGTGCCCAATGAAGGGAAATTCTGTTAGGCCGGAATTTGGTGCTTTATACTTGGATGGCAGCATCGGGTTTGCAGGTGTAATTCGAACTAGAAGGCGGGGTGCGTGGCGGCATTGCCTTGGGTGCACAAAAGCGGGAAACAGAAAAAGATCATTGGCTCCATCCAGTGGCTGGGGCTGAGAGTTGACAGCCCAGCGCTTGAAGAAAGGTACACAAACAAGCTGAAGAATAAAACCGCTGCAGGAGACATAGACACAGAGAGACGCACCCTGGGCTGAAAGGGAGGTGTTTGAGTAGTGGCTGACAGGTGTCTTTCTTTGGATCTCCTTTCGTCGGAGGTGACAGTTATGCAGACCTCAAGAAACTGGGTACGCAAATATCTGAAGCAAAGAGCTTTCTGGTGGAGGGCACAACTGTTGCAGGGGCCCTGAAGTTGGACCGAGGTTGGTGTGTTGGGGGAACGGAGAGTGTCAGTGTGTTGGCAGTATAGGAGGTGTGGGAAAGGGAGTGCGAGTGGGGGCCAGATGCTGTAGGGCCCCCTCTGCCTGGGACAGAGCTCATATTTCATTCTGACATAATAGGAAGCCATAAGAGGGATCAGATTTTAAAAAGAAGTCTGAAACAACCTAGCATTATATATTAACGTTAAAAAAATATAAAATGCTCGTTTATTTTACTTGTTTATTATCTGTTTTGCACCACTGGAACCTGACCTCCACAGGGATTTGCATAAGCACCTCCTCTATGCCAGGTGGTGTTCTTGGGAGTATAGACTTGGGAGTATAGCAGGGAAGAAAACAGAACCAAAAAAACAAATGAACCCAATGGAGACAGCTTGCTTTCACACTCCCACCTACTAGCTCTGTAACCTAGGGCAGGACTCTTGACTTCTCTGTGCTAGGTTTCCTCATCTATAAAATGACAATACTTGCCTCATTAAGATTGTGGTGATAAATGAGTTGATAATGGTAAATGGTTTGGAATAATGCCTGGCACATAGCAAACGCTATGTAAGAGATTATTATTCTGATTATTTAATAAAATTTGATGTGTGTAAATATATATATATATATATATATATATATATATACACACACATACATCTTTTGTGGGACCCTCGCTGGCAGCCGGGGAATGAACCGGCGCGGCAGAGGCTGCAGGCAGCTTCGCAGCCCAGCACTCAACCGCTCCACCGCCAGGGGAAGCCCAATATACATACATCTTTTGAATGAGACAAAAATGAAAAGATGGCCTGCAGGCTGCTTTGTGGAAACAGATTACAGAGGGCAAGGGCAAAAACAGGAAGACCAATAACAACACTCTTGCCAATAGTCCAGCAAGTGATAATGGGGCTTCGACCTAGTTGAGTGTGTGCCAGACCCATGCAATATACATGAGACAACCTTCCTCCTGTAGTCCCCACATCTGTGAACAGTGCTATGGTCCTCACTGGTCAGATGAGGAAACTAGTCACAGAGAGAATAAGTAATGTGCCCAAGTTTACAAAAGTTCTCAAGATCACATCCTTAACTTCTACCCAGTAATTCTCTTCTTTCTTTGTTTATTCAACATCCCACAGAACTTCCAGAAAGTATCTGAGGGGCCTCATTCCAGAATCATTAAAACTAGCCAATGTATGTTTATACCAGAAATAGGGAAGGAGCTTCCTGGCAGATAAATCAAAGAGAGAAAGCAGGGAGTAACCCAAATCTCTCGCTTCCTGAAGGATCAGCACCTCCTGGGTAAAAGATTTGTCAGTTCTCTGGATGCATTAGGAGGTGGAAAATAGGAGGGGGGCTGGACCTTTAGGGCCCATCCCAGTCTGCCCTCTTCCAGCCTGCAAACCCCCCACCACCCTTGTGCACCCCTGACCACCTTGTGTACACACACACACACACACATACACACACACACACACAGAGGGGAAAATCCTTAAAGGTTGACTGGTGTTGGGATGCAGAGATCGCCAGCTCCAGGAAGGTTCATGAGCCAGGGATACAGCCCCTCAGAAACTTCCCCAGGCTTCACAGTGCACATCCACAAGCCATGTGAGGACGGTTTTTCAAAAGGCTTAGAAGCTAGGACCTTCATTCTGTCCTGGGCATCCTCTGCCATCAGTCCCTGCAGGTGCAACTTCCTCATACAGCAGCCTAAGCAGCAGGTCACTAGATGAAGGAGTGTGGAAATCTGAAAACTGGTCTCACCACACAGCCTACACAATGTGACACTTGCACCCAAAGACAATGAGTAAGCTGCCCCACCTCACTGGTGAGTCATGATTACAGTTGCTAATCTTAAAATGCATTTTACCAAAAATATAAAAAATGTTGCCAACTGTGAGCAGTCATTTTGGACCATGAGGTAGCAAGTGAGTATGGCCGAGTAAAAGCATGGGAGCAGGTCTCTGTTGACCTTGGAGCTGTCACATTAAGCCTGAACGACCTGCCTCCAAGAGGGGCTGCCCTTCCCACCCCCTGAAGTCCCTGGGGTTTGTGGTAGTGGTGGTAGGTGCAGACGATATATCAGTGTGTTGTGTCTTGGCCGATGTATCAGTCAATGGCAGACACATGGGACTGGTGGGGTGAGCAATGGTGAAGGGCAAATTGGGAGTAAGCGGGGCCAGGAGAGATGAGGGATAGAGGGCAATGGAAGGAGTGAATGAGCAGTAGAGTGAAGTGAATGTAGGTCATGTGGGGCATAGAGGAAAGGGGTGCACGAGGGACAGAATCGGAGGGAATGGAGATGTAAGCGGTAGAGAGTGAGTACGTGAGTCAGCGCGGTTGTGTGTGTGGGAATACTATGAGGGACAGAGAGTGGCTAGAGGTGAAAGAGGGGCTGGCTGCCACCAGACAGGCGCTTTCAGGGCAGAGTTTGTTCCCGGAACATGCAGGGGCCCTGGTGTGATTCAGCTCAGGGGAGTGAGCAGAAGCCAGTGCGTGAGTGGGTGCGGCAGGTTGAGAGAGGTGGAAGTAGAGCACAGAAGGCGAGTACATGTAGGTATTGTGAGGCAAAGGGAAGGGGATGAAGGTCACATGACCCAGGGTGAGTAAAGTGGGGAAAAAGGGCCCAATGAGCAGAACATGGTGAATTCGAGGCAGAGTGTGACAGTGGTGGGTGATAAGTGACAGGTGGGAGTAGGGGTTACATTGAGAGTGAATGTCAATGAAGAAGACAATGAGAGGCAGAGTGAGAGGAAATGGAGGCAGTGAAGCCCTTGCTTTATTGTATGAGTGACAAATTAGCATTGGGGAGGAGTAATGTGGGGCAGAGTTCCTGGAAATGGGGCCTTATGGGGGCAGCATTTGAGAGAGTAGAAGGGTGGGGCAGAAAGAGAGTGAGGGTGAGAATGAGGCCCCACATTAATGACCAGTGCTGGAGGCTGGGCCACAAGGGAGTGAAGGGAGCCATTGGACAGTGTCAGGAAGTGGAGACGACAGACAGTAAGAAATGATGAACTACTGTGAGAGATTTCCTTCACTTTACCTGCCATTCTTTTTAACATATCTTTATTTTGGCACTTCTATTTTTTGTTTCCAAATGCTTTCTATTCTCCTGTTTGTTACTTTCTCACTGTATCTTTCTTCTCTTTTGTTGTGTAGGTAACATGCTGTCTCCTCTCTGACTACTCAGCAGAGTGGGGGGAATGGAGGGAACCCAGTGATAGACATGATGAATGAGAGTGGAGTGGAACAGTATTGAGGAATGGGGCCAAGTATGAGGCCCAGTAGCTGAGCCCTGTCTGTCCCTTGTGTGTCCCTAGACCCTCTCTCCCTGGGTTTCTCTCTGTTTTTTGTCTATTTCCATCTCTGTGTATGTCAGTATCTTTCTTTTTGCTTGTGCGTGTATCTCTAACAGATCTGGCACTGGAACAGATGGTGAGGTCACTTCTGTGTTCCAGAATCTCTCACTTAGATCTTTGCTCATAGAGGCCAGAGTTCCAGAATGCTCTTGGTTTTGAACACTGTGGGGTAAAGACTGGAGTAAGGAGCCATCTTGCAAGGCTTGTGGGCATCAAAATGCAGGCTTGGGGCTTTGCAGTGGTCATCCTGGCCACGCTGATGGTTGCCACTGTGGATAACAAGATATATGAACGCTGTGAACTGGCATCAAGGCTGCAGAAGGCGGGTCTCAACAACTACAAGGGCTACAGCGTTGGAGACTGTGAGACTCCAATTACCCCAAGTCCCACTCACATCCTGAGCTTCCCACCACACTCAGATCCAGGCTCCCCATGTAATTTCTCACCTCCCAGGTCAGGAAATGATCCTCTCAGCCATCCCCTGACCAACTGTGATGACTGCTTTAACTCTGATGTCGTCATCACCATCTTTGGCCTCACAACCATCCCCCTCATCACTCCCATCAGCACCATCATTACCATCAACAAATAGCATCACTTCTGTTATCATCATGAATATCATCACCACCACCATCACTGATATTTTACCAGAATCACCAACATCAACACTACCACCAGACCAAGATCATCACCCCCACAACTGAGATGACAATCATCCCTGTCCCCAACCCTTCCTACCCTCCCCTAATCCCAAACACCATACCTACCTGCTCTTTTCCCCTCCCTGTCCCAGGGCTATGCATGGCACACTATGAGAGTGGCTTTGATACCTCTTTCGTGGACCATAATCCTGATGGCAGTAGTGAATATGGCATTTTCCAGCTGAATTCTGCTTGGTGGTGTGACAATGGTGTTACACCCACCCAGAACCTCTGTCACATGGAGTGTCGAGGTGAGGCAGCAATTTCGGACACCCTGAATCCCTGCCTGGCCCCACTCCTAAAACAGACAGCAAGGTTATCTAAGCCATAATCTCCAGTAACAAGCAAAAAAAAAAAATGAGAGGGAAAGGAGCAGAGTTCCCTGGCTTTTAGAAACAACATCCTGTATCCTGATCCAGGCTGTGCTGAGAGGTTGGCTAGGTCAGGAGGATTCAGAGCTCCCAAAACTCACCTAGAATGGAGGGTGCAGTCTTATGGGACTCAGCAAACAAGAAACTTAACTCCATATGGAATGGAGGAGAGATTATCCTGACTTAGGGTTGAGGTGGTTCAGGCTCTGAAGCAAGAGGCAGAAGTCTGGTTGTAGAAACAGAAACAAGGTACCTCAGTGCAGAAAGGAGAGAACTTGTGTGATAGTGTTGAGGACAAAATTGAATAGCAGTAAAAGTTGTTCAGTGTTGATCAAAATGGTGTTCGAGGTTGTATAAGACAGGCCAAAATGGAGATTCACGTTATTTGGGGGCAGCCCAAATGGAGATGGAAGTTGTCCAAGTCCTGCCACAATGACAAAAGAAGTCACCCTGGGTTGGCCAGTTTAAATGCTGGAGTTGTCCAAGCACAGGGTAACATGAATGCTGAGGTTTTTCAAGACTACTTAGAAAGTAGAAGTTGTTTAGTTTAAGACATTATGGAAGTGTGGTGTTTTTTTTTACATTTTAAAAGGACAGGCTTATTAGGAAAAGGAGAAAGAAAAAGAGAGGCACCTACATAGTCACAGGTGGGCAAGAGTAGCTGCTAAGACAATATAGAAGTTGAGGGGCCTCCCCGGTGGCGCAGCGGTTGAGCGCTGGGTTGCAAAGCTGCCTGCGGCCTCTGCGGCGCTGGTTCGATCCCCGGCTGCTCCCCGGCCACAGGAGGAGGGTCCCACATGGCGTGCAGACCTCTCCTGCCGCCCGCTGCTCCCCTCAGCAGTGTACTTCGGTCCTTCTGCCTGCTCTGCTCCCTGCTCTGGCTCTGGTGAATTCTCTCATCCTCCCGCGCTTCTGACTGTACCCAGTGCATGTATAAAACAAAACAAGCAAACAAATAAATAAATAAATAAAACATGCCTCTAAAAAAAAAAAAAAAAAAGACAATATAGAAGTTGAAATAGTCCAGGATTAGCTAAACTGGAAGTTGAGATCCTGGACCATTTACCATGGAGGTTGAAATTATTTACAACCATTAAAAATGCCAGTTGAGGTTATCCAGGACTGGTCATCATGGCAGTGGGTATCATTAACTATTAAAATGACAGTTTAAGGTCAGTCATCCTGGTCCAGCTACCATGACAGTTGAGATAATCTAGAACCAGATACCTTAGTAGCTGAAGTTGGACTAGCCAACATGGAGATTGAAGTCATTAGTAACCAATCAAAATGGGAGTTGAGTTTATCTAGGCCTTGGTAACATAGTGTTTGAAGTCACCAAGGCTGACTAACCTTGCAGTTGAGTAGCTTCCTAATCAGCCAACATGGCAGCTGAGGTAATTCATAACCAGTTTACAAGTTAATCAAGGGTCATCCAAAATCAGCCAATGTAGTAGTTGAGGTTGTTCAGGCCCCAAGGAACCCAGAAACCAGGTGACCATGTTCCTCTCTTCTCCCCAGACCTGCTTAATCGCCACATTCTGGATGACATCTTGTGTGCCAAGCAGGTGGTATCCTCACAGATTGGTATGATGGCCTGGTAAGTTCATGGAGATGGCTTCTTGGACCCTGGGCAGCTGGGAGGTGGTGCTGATACCCCATCAACCTACCTACTTCATCCTCTCTCCTTTCATTTCCCAGGGATTCTTGGACCCGGCACTGCTCTGGCCATGATTTATCTGAATGGCTCAAGGGCTGTAATTTGCAATTAAAACCGGAAATAAGCAAAAATGATTGATGACCTAGATTCCCAGAGATCAAGGTTTTATTTTCCATTCTTTTCTTACTTTTGTGGATTTTATAAAAAGGATGGTATCTATAAACAATGCAAGAGACCTCTGCTGCATGGCTCTTCATTTTTCCAGTGCCTCCTTCAATCAATTCCTTTGTGTATTATTCAAAGTTCTAATTAGGGGACACCAGATCACTTGGGGAGTGAGGGATGAAGTATAGTGTAGTGATTAAGAGCATAGGTTCTCCTGGGTTCAGATACCACATCTACCACATACTGGTTGTGTTGCCTTGGTTGAAGCACTTAATTTCTCTGTGTCTCAGTTTCCTCATCTGTTAAGTGAGGATGATAATGATAGAAACTACCTCATGGGGTTTGGGGGAAAATTAAATAAATTAATGTTTGTAAAGCACAAAAAGTGCTTGATACAGAAGGCAGTTATAGGTCCAGAGAGAGATGGGTGGGGTGAAAAAGGACATGAAAATTGGCTTCTCTTAGGAAGTATCACTCCGCATTGAGGTCTACATTCTTCAGTTAAAGCAGATACAGTCTCTTCAGGGAAAATGCAATTGGTTTCAACTTACATCAGCACTAGAGGTTTAAAGTAATCACATTCTCCCACATCCTCCCACATATTACTATTCTAACCCTATGTCCCCCACTCCCTTTCTCAAAAATGACAGACTGGAAACGTAGGCCAGTAATGGATGCAAAAGGTAATCATTTCTTTTTATAGACTTCCTAGGTTTCAGTCTGTGTCTTCAGCAGAGAATTTAGGAATTTGAATTTACCATTCTTTCTCCTTGTTCTGGCCTGCCCCCTTGGCAATCTCCCCTGAGAGGAACAATCCCTCATTTGCATTCTTTGCTTGGGGATGGATACTCTGGATACTAACTACCCACAGCCTTGTTTGCAGCATTCCCTCCATCCAAGATAAGCAGGGATGATCCTAAAAACAGCTGCCACTGCACGCAAGGCTATCATTCTGGACAGCAATTGCTGAACATGATATTTATTCATCAAATACAACAATGTATGTCAATTATTTCTCAGTAAAACTAGGGGGCAGCAGAAATAAATTCTGGTGGATTTAATTTATTTCTGGGAAGACTGCATGATCAGATTCAGGAAAAAGAAAGGCTCACACATAGAAGCTGCTCTATAACAGAAATGCAGCCAAAATCTTGACTGTAGAACAGGCTGGAGCAGAAATACTGACGTAAATGGTCGCTACTTTAATGCCCTAATGTTTTTTTTTTTTTAACATTGTTCTGATTATGAATCATTTCTAGTAAAATTTAGAATATTTATAGTATATTTATAATCATTGCCCCTTTAGTGGTTATCTTTACATTTGTAACTTTATATCATTCCACAAACTCTTTTTTTCTTACAGAGGGCACCAATTCCCCATTAGGAGTGATGACAAAACAGCTGTTCTAAATAATAGATTTTATTAACTTCTATGAGAGTTTGGCCTTAAATCTGAAATATTACCTTTATGCCATTTCTACTGTACTGTGCTGATTGAAATTAATTACACCGGGTTTTTCTGATATCTGTGCCCAGATTTACAGTGAGGTTTGGCTTCCAGCTGAAGGCTCTCACATCTTCAAGGCTTCAAAAGGTTACATAGCCTTGAACAACCTCTGCTGTAAATAGTCACTCATCATCTACCCATGCAAATGCATACAGAGGCCAGTTTTTTTCCTCAGGACCTTGACTCTTGCTATTCCTTCTGCCTGGAATGCGCTTCATCCCCAGTATGACTGGTGCTTCATTTTGAAGTTTAAGTTCTAATGCCATGTCCTCAGAAAGGCCTTCCCTGACCACCTTAGCTAAAGCATGATTTCCCACCTCACCATTTTCTTTTTATTTGACTTTTCTGTAAAGGATTTTCCATTTTTATGGTTTTCTGTCTGTTATTTTTTCATTTTTATTTATTTTTAATTAAGGTAACATTGGGGTATCCTCACCAGGTATTACCACCATAATGTATCCACCACCCACTCACCCATACCCCACCGCCACAGACAATTTTTAGTTCTTTCATAAAGTTTCTCTCCTCTGAGTTCTTTAACTTATAATCAGTTTTAACTTTTGAAAGGTTTTTTTTTTCATATTCAGGACAGTCATAGGATTTCTTTCCTGTATGAGCTCTTGTATGAGCTCTCTGATGGAACATGAAATAATTCTGGAAGAACACTTTTCCACATATGGTACATCCATCAGTTTTTTCTCCTGAATGAATTCTTTGATGAGCACTGAGACTCAGCTTAGGGGAAAGGCTCTGATGCAGTCTGAACATATATAAGGTTTCTCTCCCATATGAGTTATTGGATATCTGCGCAGTGTTGATTTCTCTCTAAAGGATTTGCCACGTTCACTACATCCATATGGTTTCTCTCTGTGTGTGTTCTCTGAAGTATACTGAGGAGTGCCTTTTGATTAAAGGTGTTTCTGCATTTTGAACATTCATAGGTTTTCTCTCCTGCACAAGTGATATGATAAACAATAAAGAGTGAATGCTTGCTGAGGGGTTTCTACACAAAAAATTCACAGGTTTTCTCTCCAGCTTGTGTGATGTTATGCTAAACAAAGGACAGGTATGACTATGACATTTCCCACGCGAGTTGTGAGGTTTCATTCTGTTCCTTTCTCACACCTGCCATGAATTAATAATTTCCCATATTCATTATATTCATATTTCTGAGCTGCAAAGCCTAAGTTATCTTTAAAGCTGTGTCCGTGTGTCTTACATATCAGGTGTATGCAATGAAGAAAGTACCCCTGTGTTCTGAGGAAATCTATTACATTCATCGCCTCTCTCCTTAGTCACATTTTTCTTGTTAATGAATGCAGCTTGCCTCGTGTGTCTATTTTGGTTTTCCTGGTACATTCCAGCTGGTCATCAGCTTGCCAGGCTTCTGGAAAGAAGGCATACCATGTGACTACCCCTTTGTCAGAAGCAGATAGATGGATAACAATCAGAACGAGATTCAAAGTACACATCTCTCCTATACTCTGAGCTTGGGGGGGGGGCAGAAACTCAATATTGCTCTAATAGACATTGGAACAAAAAAGTAACAATAACTATAAATGATTTCGATTGTTTAAGAAAAATAACCTTAAAATGGAGGAGAGAAGATGAAATAGCTTAGGGAGCCACAAGAAGGTAAAAAGGATATTGAAAAAGTAGCAGATCCAGGATTTGGCAGGTGGTGGTGGGGAGGGGGCGGCGGGGGAGACTCAAAAAGAATGGAAGCCTTCTGGATTATGTTAAGTGAAATAAGCCAAAAGGAGAAAGATAAATGCTCGATGGTGTCACTTTGTTCCACAAAGACAAACTAAAACCAACCCTTGAAAGCTGATCATATAGATCTAAGGAATCCAAAGGGGGAGGAGGAAGGGGAGGAAGAGGGGTGAGGACGGGGACGGGGAGAGCACCATGGACTGGGAGAGCACCATGGACTATGGTGGAGGCTTATGGGTGCCTCGGTGGTGGGAGCGCTACGGTGCCCACACCTGAGGGGAGAAATCCTATACTGCCAAAATATTAGCAAGGATGTGAAACAATGGTACTTCATTAATATAAAAATATTAATTAAAAACAAAAGAATGGAAGCCTTCCAAGAAAGCTGAAAATAACTGAGGTAACTAAGAGAATAAGCAGAAAGAAGAGGCCAGACTGCCTCACCATCTCATTGCACGATTACCTCAGACAATAACTCACAAGACTAACAATTTAGAATTAGCAAAAAATGTTAACCTCTTTTAGGAAGTCATTTCTGAACTTTCAAAGGCGCCCAGCCCTCACTGACTCACTGGTGTCTTACAGTCATCATCTCCATTCTGTTCTCTTCCTATTTCCCTGTGCAACTTGAATTTGGGATTTCTTTCTGCATGATCCAAACACCTCTCTTCTCAAAAGAGACAATCACATCCTGGGATTTCTTTCTGCATGATCCAAACGCCTCTCTTCTCAAAAGAGACAATCACATCTGGTTTGGTAACAGGATACCCTATAGTAGGAAATGATACAAGACTCAGGCACATCTGTGTGGGCTTCATGGCCTTCAAGTAATTCAGAAGGTACATTTTAATGAGTATAAATGTGACATGGGATGAAAAGACACCTTGTTTAGTCTAAGAGGGATTAAAAAACTTTATTCCCTGTAACCTGAGTTCAAAGTAATGAAGAGATGGAAATTTATTTTATTGAGCACCCCGTGAAGCACTCAAGAAAACCATCTTCACCCACAGATACCAAATGACTATAGTTCACTAGCATCACTGTTCTGTGTGAGGTCCTCTGGGTAAGGTCCCCGGATGATTCCACTCCTCCCGGGGTGAAGTCCACAGCCCACGTCCTTGAGGACACAAATCCCTGTCATCGCATACTTCTGTCCAATCAGTTTGAAAGAAATAAAATAATATTTTTAAGTAAAAAGTCAATATTCTTCTGTGAGAAGCTACTGTTTAATAATTTCAAAACCAGCTTTCTCCAAGATATTTGCAATACCTATATCTATCAAAGGTATGCTAGACATTATAAACATTATATCTATTAAAGGTATACTATAGACATTATAAAAGATATATATTATTATAGACATTATATCTATCAAAGGTATACTAGACATTATAAAGAATTCCTACATATCAGTAAATTATAGATGATACTCTAGAAATACTAGAAAAAATATTTGAACAGACTTCACAAAAGATGATATCCAAGTGGGCAATAAACATGAAAAAGTGTTCAAGATCATTGGTTATCAGGGAATTTGCAGTTCCCTGATACTGCTATATACTAACAGAGTACTAAAATTAAGAACCAAAATCCAAATGTTGGCTAGGAATGTGGCACAACAGGAACTCTCACATTTGGTGAAAGTAAATGGTACAGCCACTTTGGAAAACATTTCAGCTGAATCTACTAATGCTGGGCACATCGCTTACCTAGGGCTTAGTAATCCCACTCCTAGGCCTATGTCCACTTGAAATGCAAACACGTGTGTCCACCAAAACATGTACAAGAATATTCCTAGATATATTTGTTTGTAATAGCCAAAATAGGAACATACATCAGAAGTAGGATGGATAAACAGTTTTGATATATTTATAACAGAAAAAAAACACAGTAATGGAAAAGGAAACAAACTACTGATACACAAAATAACAAGGATGAATCTCAAAAGCATTACGATTGGATGAAAGAAGTCATACCCAAAGAGTACTAATGTATGAGATTATCTATGAGACATTGAAGAACAGGCAAACATGATCTATGATGATAGAAATCAGAAAGTAGTCACCCATGGGCCAGGGAATAGTGGTTGAGGTTTCTGAGTGGCTTGTCATCTCTTGCTTCTTGATGCAGGTACAGGTTACACTGGTGTTTCCAATTTGTAGAAAGTCATGAAATTGTATACATTATACCCTTTTCTCTGTGTATGTCAATCAAATATCTATGTCAAAAGATTTTAATATATGTTATAGATCCCTGAAAAGTTTAAAAAATAGACAAAGATTTAAAACCCTACAGACAAAAAGAGCTGTGTATGTAAAAGAACAATTCACAAAAGAAATATAAAAAGGAAAAAATGAAAAGACACCCTCATTGATAAGTAAACACAAGAAAAAGAAATGAGCTATTTTTCAACTATCAAATAACAAAAATTAAAAATATTGCAAAAGGATTAGCAAGTGTATTTTTATTCACCATTAGTGGGAGTGTGCAGTAGTGACAGTAACCTCCTCAGCCAACTACTTTCTTGGTCCTTTACCCCACTGTCTACACCATCAGACATTACACCTGCTCCAATGCAATCTTCCTTCCTTCCCAAAGCCAGAGGTGCTGGTAGCCAGGAGCAATGGCACTTGTGATGCTGTTCCATAACCACAATGATCGCAGTTGGCACACCAGAAAAAATGGCCATGCCAATACACTGTCAAGAAAGCAGACAGCTCTGTGAAAGTTACTCTTCCATACAGTGCAGAAATACTTTAAAGTTTGGAAGAGAGGGGTTTCTGCGGGAATTGGAAAACCTGGTGGTTAGAGTGAGCCCTTTGTGCAAAGTCTAGTGATGGGTGAGTTATGCACATGTTTGGGGGCCTGGTGGGAGCTGGATGTACAAATTTAGACCTGGGGGCCAGAGCTTCCCTCCCTCTAACACCCTGTAGGGAGCTAGCACTGCAGAGATGTGGATGGGCATGGGGTGGGGGCATGCTGAGATAGTACAGTCCTCCTCAGTAACTGTCACCAGGGAAAAGGGTGGGAGGAAAAACCAGGAATAATACATTCCTTTAAGATCTGTACCATGGGGAAGATGAGGGGAAAGGGCATGGGGTGGGCAGTCCTCTCAAGAAGATAAGGCAAAGGACACGGGGAAGCACAGGGAAGCACAGTCCTTTGGATAGATACTATCAGGCTAGTGGTGGTGAAGGCATCATTGATTCAGTCCCCCATGGGTGATAATACTGGTGCAAATGGGGGAGGGGTGGACTGAATGTGCCCCCCACCCCCAAATTCTCATGTTGAAAACCTAATCACCTATGTGATGTTATTTGGAGATGGGACCTTGGGAGGTAGTTAGGGTTATTTGAGGTCATGAGGGTGGGGCTGAAGTCTGATGGGATAAGTGCCTTTATAAAAAGAAACCCCCAAGGCAGGAGCCAGGTCATGCAGGATTTTATGGCCACACTATGGATTCAGGTTTTTATCCTAATAATAATGGTAAACTTTTAAGTGTTTAATACTAAAACATCACAACGACATATATTGTGGGCAGAAAGGGTAAATTATGAACAAGTATTTCTGAAAATATTAAGCAACAAATTTCTTTTTATGTTAATAAGAGACACTGGAGAGCTTACAAGAAGAGGTCATGTGAGGGCACAGTGGCTCTCTGCCTGGCAGGACAGTGGGCTCACCAGGAACTCATTTAGCTGGTACCTTGATCTAAATTTCTAAGCCCACAGAATTGTGAGAAATAAATTTATTTCTCACCCAGATATGGTATTTTGTTATGGCAGCCTGAGCTGACTAATACAGATCATTTTACAGTTATGTCTTCCCTGAACACAAAAGGGTGGGAGATTTCTTAACCAACACTGCTTTCCAGAGGCATAGAACTCACTCACCTATAAAAGTTCAACACTCTCAGTCACCTCCATTCATATCCACTCATCCCTTCCTGGTTCCCAGGCCTTCCTACTTTACCAAGTGCTCAAATCTCAAATCTTTTCCCGCTCACCGTGCCCCAGATTTCCCCCATTTGGTCACACTGTTTATTCACTTGTATCCACTCCAATGGCCACTATTCACACATACTATAACCCGCACCAAGACTTTTTTATTGTGGTAGAACACACATATATCAAATTTACCATTTTAGCTCTTTTAAAATGTGCAAGCCAGTGCCATTTAGTACATTCACAATTTTGTGCAATTGTGAGCCCAAAATAATGACATACCCCCCCTTTAAAAGCCACCGTGGTACCTTCCTCAGAGCCATGATTATGGGTTGCCTAATGCTTAAGGAAATATTTCTGTTCTTTCTGAGGATGCTGATAATATCAGTGCCTGACAACACCCAAGGGTCATTTTAATCCACAACACAGAAGAAAGTTGCTACTCCAGAAATGCATCAATAGTCTTGTGATTGACTACCCCTAGATGGCCTGGTTTTTCCCCTCCTGCCCCCAGGCCCTGGACTCAAGAATGAAGAAACTCTTGCCACTCCTGTATGTTCCTACATTCCTTTCTTTTCTATATAATCTTCCTTTACTTGCAACTCTGAGACACAACCTTCTCTGAGTACTTACTCTGCTGTCCTCCCTGTGTGATGCCACTCACTAATAAAATGCTTCCTTTGTGTAAATAACTTTGTGAATCAGAGTCTGACTTTTCTGAGTTCAAGCAATACAGCCCAGTTAGGTGGGTAACACATCTATCACCACAATTGAGTTCCAGAACATCTTCATGATCCCAAAAGGAAATCCCATACCTATTAAGAAGTCATTCTCTAGTTCCCCCTGATCAGATTCACCTTCTAATAAAATTTAACTCCAGACGAAACAAACTTCCAAGGTTTCATGACATCACCCCAGCACAGGAAGCCTTGCCACCCTTATCACCAGTCCAATACCCATCAGCAAATATTATCAAATCTGCATCATGAACAGGGAATGGGTAATTCATTTACACAATGAATTGACTCCTAGATTGAAAAATATTTCATCCATTCAACTGATAACAGATACTCTAAGTATTTTGCCTCAGTTTCATAAGTTGCAATTTGTCTAGTGAGACCTTATGCCCCTGGCAAACAAAAGAATTGCAACAGAGCCAAAGTACCAGTTCTTCCTTGTTCCTTAGTTTCTGAGGCTACCAACAAATCATCTACATATTGACTGACCTTAGATCCTTCAGGTGGAACAAATTTCTCTAAATTTTCCCGTAAATGAGAAAATAGAGAGTCCCAACATCCTTGCCAAAAACACAAGCCTCTTTTAGAAGTAAAAGAAACAAGAATTTCCACTGGTCTTTTGGGATACTGGGTGAATAAAACAGACTACAAATTAGAGCAAAGGTTCATTGATGATGGTACTGATGTCAAAATAGTTACGGGACTTAGAACTATAGTGATTAATGGAACAACAAATGTATTCACTAGTCTAAGATCTAATAGTGGTTGACCATGTTTATCAAATTAGCCTTTTTCTTCTTTACTGGAAGTATGGGAGTGATATTGGGTTGATGCTCTTTTTAAATGATGCCTTGTTTTTCTAAGTCTCTTATAGTTTTATTCATTCTAATTAAGCTCCTTACAAAGGCTATTGTTCTATACATGGCATAGCTTGTTCTCTTGGTAAAGTATTTTTTATCGATTCTACATCATGAATTAAATCAGGACCCTGATTTCCTAGGGCACAATGTGATTCATCAATTTGTTCAGTTGAGAGTACTTTACCAGCATGTCACAATCTATTGCTCTGCCATATTTCTTTCCTTCAGAGGCACATGGCAACTAACTAATATGCCTCTTCCCCAGGAAACACCATAAGCATTCCAGCCAGACTACAGAATGTGGTAGGCTCTATTTGCACAGCAAATTTGCAAGTAGGTCTCTTTCCAATCATTTTATGGTAGAATCAGGAGAATATAAGTGCATGCCTCAGTTAGAGCACCAATCTTTATGAGAACCATGAAGGAAAAGAAAAGTAGAGGCTGACCTGAAATGTCAACAACATGTGTTGACCTATCGGCAGACAGAAGGTGACAAATTTCTAAGAAAACTGCAGAACAAATAATACCAGTATCTACTAGAAAAGACAAGCATAAGTTAGCCTGAGGAAAAGTTATTGAAAATATGGTTCACCAGTTCCCACCTCCAAGATTTCCTAAACCTATCCATTTTAAGCCATTTGCCAATTATCCTAGCCTTCTGGGCAACCCTGATTTCCTCGCTTCTGCAATTTCTACATCTTCCTGACCTTTTCTAAAGTCTTTTTACCTAGTGTCCTGACTTCTTGCTATAATGGAGTACTGTTTTCCCCTCTTCCATGGCCCCTTCCAAGGTTGTCCAGGATAGGTCTTACTCCCTTTAGCAAATGTTTCTAATTGAACAGTTAACACAGCAGTTTAAATTTTTCTTTGTCTTTCTCTAAATTGTCCCAGAACTGAGTAGCTAATGCCGAGATTTGATAATAGTCTGTCCTTGTCTTCCTACTCACCAACCTTTCCCTAACTTGAGTTTGCCTAGTCAGCAAAAGAGTGGAGACAAAGATGGAGCATGATTTTGATCTGCCTCTGGATCCAAGCAAGTAAATTTTGAGAAAGTCTCAACAAACCACTGATGGATATCAATGGGGCCTCACTCGTATTCCAGCCAGGCACACCCCTGCAACTTCCCTTAGCTCACCTTTAGCAGAAAGGCTTCAAGTATGGCAGTAAGGTACCCCTCATGATGAATAGCTAAAGCCCTTAGCTCCTTCATAGCTGTGAGCAGCTTGGAATGTTCCTTGATGCAGTGCCTCCTGGGTGCTTGCTCTATTGAACTAGTGAAGTCTGCTGGCTGCAAAATCCACACAGTAGCACTTCCTCGTGCAAGAAGTTGTGAGCTGAAAGGGTGCTGTTGAGTACTTGTGAAATCTTCTGCAGGTCTTCTCAGGAACAAGAGGCCTTTAAGTGAGTAATATCTACTGGCAAGAAGGGCAGTGAATTACCCAGAAGACCTTAGTCACTTCTTAATGACATCAACTTGGCTGGCAATCCAAATAGGAAGAACTGGTTTTCCTCCCATCTTCACAAGACAAATGTAAATTACATATCACTTCATCCCTGCCCCTGCCCCTGGGATTGGTATTTATCAGACTAACACCTTTTTAATTTGCTTTTTTCCAAGGATGAATACAACTACTGTCCATCCTGTTGCCTTCAGGGGCAAAGTCTTTTATCCAAGTTCTCAATTATTCCATGATCAAGCCTTTTTATCATTTCTGCTTTTCTGGCACCATGGTGTGTGGATGAGAAGGGACTCTTAGAGATGGAATCTGGATTAAGACATGTAGTGGACTCAGAGCATGAAGAACAGAAACATGTGTCCTCAGAGAGGGCAGATTATTCAACACTGGCCAAAGAATTCATGACCTGTCTCTCCTTGTAGGGAAATCCATTAACTAAGGAAACAAACAGCCCAAAGTGGTATCATCTCTCTCTTTCTAATAGTCTATTTGAGGCAGAGAAGGACAGACACAGGGGGAGTAGAGTGACTCGGGACAGCAGAGAAAGTAGAAAGAGAGTTCTGTGCCTTTAATTCTTGAATTTCCTCTTCAATTTTTCTCCATTTTTCCTTTGGCTACCTAAATAATATTTTAAATTTCCTGTTAGAATGATACTTATGCTATAAATACCAATAATTCATTTTCTTGGGATGAGGCCCTTTAAGAAGCCCAGCACGTACATTAATTTATTCAAATCCAAGGAAATGTCTTCAAGCCACTGCAAGATTGGATTCTCACATGTAAACCCTTTCCAAATATAGCAAAGAGATCTTAGCCATTGTAGAGTAAAGAATTAACCTTACCTGGGCCTCCCTGGTGGCACAGGCAGTTGAGCCCCGCACTGTGAAGCTGTCCGCAGCCTCTGCAGCGCGAGTTCGATCCTGGCCATCCGGTGAGAATCCCACATGGTGTGGCAGACCTCTCCTGTCTTGCCCGCTGCTCCCCTCAGCAGTGTGTTTCAGTCAGTCTGCCTGTTCTATTCCCCGCTCTGTCTCTGGTGAATCCTCTCATCCTCCTTCACATCTGGCTTGTGCCTTGGTTCTTGTATAAATAAATAAATCTTAAAAAAAAGAATCAACCTTACCCAAAGAGAGGTCTGGCCATTAGCCTTGGAAAGAGTATCTTTGTTTACCTGAAGGCCTTGGGCCACGCCAGTCAGGCTAATGATGTGATTTAACATTAGGGACTTTGGGCCCCTAATATTAGGGGCTTTGGTATTTATCAGACTAGCACCTTTTTAATTTGCTTTTTTCCAAGGGATGAATACAACTACTGTCCATCCTGTTGCCTTCAGGAGCACAGTCTTTTATCCAAGTTTTTAATTATTCCATGATCAAGCCTTTTTATCATTTCTGCTTTCTAGCACCATGGTGTGTGGATGAGAAGAGACTCTTAGAGGTGGAATCTGGACTAAGAGCATATCTGCTCTGTATTTTCATGTTTTCTTGAACTGTGCCCCATGAACTTCCCTTGATTGACTTTAATCTGTATTCTTTTGTTGTAATAAACCATAAGTATAATGGTGATTTCTGTGAATCCTAGTGAATTATCAAAATTAAGGGTGGTCTTGGGAATCCCTAAACACTGCAGTTGATGGTGGAAATGAGGACAGTCTGCAGTTTCCTAACTTTGTAGCCATTTAAGATAAAGACCTATATGTAGGGGCCTCCCCTGTGGCGCAGCGGTTGAGCGCTGGGTTGCGAAGCTGCCCGCGACCTCTGCGGCGCCGGTTCGATCCCCGGCTGCTCCCCGGCCACCAGAGGAGGGTCCCACATGGCGCGCAGACCTCTCCTGCCGCCCGCTGCTCCCCTCAGCAGTGTACTTCGGTCCTTCTGCCTGCTCTGCTCCCTGCTCTGGCTCTGGTGAATTCTCTCACCCTCCCGCGCTTCTGACTGTACCCAGTGCATGTATAAACAAAACAAACAAATAAAATAAATAAATAAAACATGCCTCTATAAAAAAAAAAAAAGACCTATATGTAACATTTCTGGCTTCCCATATTTTTTCCACCGCCTAAGTAAATGGTGACCCTGGTGGAATTCTAGAGCCCACACTAAAATCTTGAATTTGGAGATAGTAACTCATTCAACCAATATTCCAAAGAAGTGGAGAGGTAGGAAGGAGACATTTCATAATTCACGGCTCTTACCTGTTGTGTGGCTGCAAGACTCCCCATTGGCCCACTCAATTTACGAACTGCCAATTTAGACTGTCATCATTGCCAAATTTGTTAAGGAGAATTATGATTAAAAATATAATCTGCCAACCCAGAAATTCCTTTCCATAAAACGCGGGAAACAAAGCAGTTTTATTACTGAAGAAGCATTCAGTTACTCTTCAATATGCATTGCAGGTTAACTTACTAAAGAGACTGCAAAGATAGAGAGAAATCTCACCCTTTTATTTTATATACAGACAGGTACAATCCAGTACATACACACTGATTAACACACATTTAGTGAAAGAAAAAACAAACTTCTCATATTTTTCTGACATGCAGAGAATTATCTCCTGGAGCAAAACTCGCAGAGACAGGGAGACAAGGCAACAGCTTCCAAGGCCACCCGAAAGGCATGCCTGAGCTCCAGAACTGGCAAATGCTTAATTTAGCTTTTAAAAAGATCTACAGAGCTCTTGAGACAGAAAAAGCATTTATATTCGCACATTTTCTAAAGGAAATGCTAAGAGAAGGGAGGGAGTTTTCTTTCTCTTTGGCACCAGGGACAATTTTTCATTTGTTTTTTTTTTTTGAAGATTTATACTTACCCTCACAGTTCACACTTGCCCTTTCCAATGCCTTAGTACCTCCTTTTGCTGTCTCTGCCTTTCATTGCCCCTTTCACTTATTATATGCCCTACTTTCACTTGTGATTTGCCCTACTTTCACCTCTAGCCACACAGGCTACCATTAACTCCTGCTCTCCCCGGTGGTGTCCACATTAACACCCACTCTAGGACCCTACTGCTTCCCCCACTTACTCCCTCTGCCAGGTATTTCCCTCTGGTCTCTTAATCTGGCTCATAATTCTGTCATGCACCCCTATTCTGGCCCTCATTCATGTGTCCCCTCAAAGCTTGAGTTTTTAAAGAAATGGTTCTCTTTGATCTTGCCTAATGTTGTTCCAGATATCCATTTATTATCTTTTTAATGTTTGTGGGGTCTGTAATGATGTCACATTTTAAAAGCCTCATATTGGAAATTTGTGTTTCTTCTGTTTAATCCATATTATTAATTTTTCCAATATAGACATTGCTGATTTTCTTTATTCTACTTTCTTCCTGTTGATTTCTGGTTTTATATTCATTATTTATTTCACTTTACATTCTTTGAGTTTACTTCATTATTCATGAGATAGAAACATAGATATTTAGTTTTTAAACTTGCAACTTTTCTAATATATGTATTTAGAAGTTTAAATTTCCCTCTAGGCACTGTGTTATAAATATCCCATAAATTTCAATATGACATATTTTCATTACCAAGTGTTCCAGTATGTTTTCTAATTTCTACTGTCATTTCTCCTTGATCTGTGAGTTATTGATATGCATGTGACTTTTTCACACACTTGAGGATTTGCTAGGTTCTGTTATGGCCATGTAGTTTAATTTCACTGTGGTCAAGAAATAAACACTGTATCATTTGAAATTTGTTGAGACTTTCTTTTTTTAATATTTAATTTATTTATATATATTTTACATCATTGTTCTTTTTTTTACAGTGTTTGCTTTCTTTTCTCAGGTGTAGTCCCCATAGAATTTCAGCCACCAATTCTCCCATGCACCATCACCATAATCCCTTTTGCTCTTCCTGCCCTCGTTTTAGTATTTTTTATTTCATACATTTTTTACATAATTTTCACATCATTTTTCATTTTTGCACAATATATGCATGTTCATCTTGGTTATACTCCCCATACAATTCCCACCCCCCTTGTTTTGATCCTACTCCCTCCTCCCTTCTCCCTATAGTGTGTCTTTGGTTTATAGTTGCTTGTTGATTTTGATTTTTACTTTATTATAAGTAGATTTTTTCCTGGTCCCTCATTTAGGTTTTCTAAATTCCTGCTATGAGTGAAACCATCTGGTATTTTTATTTTTCTTTCTGGCTTATTTCGCTGAGCATGATCCCTTCCAACTCCAACGATGTTGCTGTAAAATGCATGTGTTTATCTTTTTTGATTGCTGAGTAATATTCCATTGTGTATATGTACCACATCTTCTTGATCCATTCATCTATTTTTTGGCATTTGGTTGTTTCCATACCTTAGCTATTGTAAATAGTGCTGCTATAAACATAGGGGTGCAGGTATCCTTTTGAATTAATGTTTCTGTGTCCTTTGGGTAAATACCTAGGAATGGAATTTCTGGATATTATGGAAGCTCCATCTTTAGCAGGTTGAGGAATCACCACACTGCTTTCTATAGTGTTTGGACCAGTTTGCACTCCCACCAGCAGTGCAGGAGAGTTCCTTTTTCTCCACAACCTTGCCAACATTTGTTATTGCTAGTTTTTTTAATATGTGCCATTCTCACTGGTGTGAGATGGTATCTCATTGTAGTTTTGATTTGTATTTCCCTGATTACAAGTGATGTTGAACATTTTTTCATATGCCTGTTGACCATCTGCATTTCCTCTTTGGAGAAGTTCCTTTTTGTCTCTCCTGTCCGTTTTTTAACTGGGTTATTTACTTTGTTTTTGTTGAGTCTCATAAGCTCTTTGTAGATTTTTGTGATCAGTCCTTTATCATTAGTGTTGTATGCAAAAATTTTCTCCCAGTCAGTGGGGTGTCTCTATGTCTTGGTTACTGTCTTTTTTTGCTGTACAGAAGCGCTTTAATTTGATGTAGTCCCAGCTGTTTTATTGTTGCTTTCACTATCACTGCTTTGGGTAATGTGTCTTTAAAGATGTTGCTGAGGTGTATGTCATGTAGTATTTCACCTATATTTCCTTCTATATATTTTATGGTTTCAGGTCTTATGTCTAGTTCTTTAATCCATTTTGAGTTGGTTTTTGTGCATGGTGTGAGGTAGTAGTCAAGCTTCATTCTTTTGCATGTAGTAGCCCAGTTTTCACAGCACCACTTATGGAACAGACTTTCTTTGCTCCTTTGTCAAAGATTAGATGACTGAAAATCTGTGGGTTTATTTCTGGATTTTCTTTTCTTTTTTTTTTAAGATTTATTTATTTATTTATACATGCACTGGGTTCAGTCAGAAGCGCGGGAGGGTGAGAGAATTCACCAGAGCCAGAGCAGAGAGTAGAACAGGCAGACTGACGAAATACACTGCTGAGGGGAGCAGCGGGTGACAGGAGAGGTCTACGCGCCATGTGGGACCCTTGCCCAGTGGCCAGGGATTGAACCGGCTCTGCAGAGGCTGCAGACAGCTTCGCAACCCAGCGCTCAACCTCTGTGCCACCAGGGAGGCCCTATTTCTGGATTTTCTATTCGGTTCCATTGGTCCATGTGTCTATTCTTATTCAAATACCATGCAGTTTTGATTATTATGACTTTGTAGTATAGTTTAAAGTCTGGGAGCGTGATATCTCCATTCCCTTCTTTTTTTTTTTCAGGAAAGCTTTGGCTCTTCAGGGTTTTTTGGTTGCTCCATATGAATTTTGTCAATATTTGTTCTATTTCTTTGAAGAATGTCATTGAAATTTTTATTGGAATAGCATTGAATGTGTAAATTGCTTTTGGTAGGATGGCCATTTTGATAATTTTAATTATTCCAATCCATGAGCAGGGGATGTCTTTCCATTTCTTTGTGTCTTCTTCTCTTTCTTTTAACAGTGTTTTATAGTTTTCTTTGTATAGGTTCTTTACCTCTTGTTAGGTTTATTCCCAAGTATTTGATTTTTTTTATTTCAATAATAAAAGGGATGGTTTTCTTGATTTCTTCTTCTTCAGATTTATTGTTTGTGTATAGGATGGCTACTGATTTTTGTGTGTTGATTTTGTATCCTGCTACTTTATTGAACTGGTTGATTATTTTGAGTAGTTTTTCTGTGGAGATTTTGGGGTTCTCTATGTATATTATCATATCATCTGCAAATAGTGACAGTTTAACTTCTTCCTTCCTTATTTGGATTCCTTAAATGTCTTTCTCTTGTCTTATTGCTCTGGCTAGGACTCTCAGTATTATATTGAAAAACAGTGGTGAGAGTGGACATCCTTGTCTTGTTCCAGATCTTAATGGAGATATTTTAACTTTTCACCATTGAGAATGATATTGCCTATGGGCTTTTCATGTATGGCCTTTATGATGTTGAGTTATGTTCCTTGTATCCCGAGAATTTCAAGGGCCTTTATCATAAATGGGTGTTATAAGTGTTGAAAGCTTTCTCAGCATCTTTTGATAATATCATATGGTTTTTATATTTCTCTTTGTTGATGTGTTGGATTACACTGATTGATTTTTGGATGTTGAACCATCCTTGTTCCCTGGAATAAATCCTACTTGGTCATGGTGAATTATCTTATGGATACATTGTTGGATTCTGTTAGCTAAAATTTTATTGAGGATTTTTGCCTCAGTGTTCATTAGAGAGGTTGGCCTATAGTTTTCTTTTTTTGTGCTGTCTTTGTTGGGTTTTGGTATTAGTGTAATGTTGGCTTCATAGAACGTGTTTGGTATTATCCCTTCCTTCTCAATTTTTTGAAAGAGTTTATGAAGAATAGGCACTAATTCACTTCTGAATGTTTAGTAGAATTCATTTGTAAATCCATCTGGTCCTGGGCTTTTGTTTTGGGGGAGGGTTTTGATTACCATTTCAATTTTACTGCTTGTAATTGGTCTGTTTAGGTGTTCTATTTCTTCTTTATCTAGCTTTGGGTGATTGTAAATTTGTAGGAATTTGTCCATCTCTTTTAGATCATTGAACTTGTTTGCATATAACAGTTCATAGTAGTTTCTGATCATGCTATTGATTTCTGCTGTGTCTGTTGTGATTTCTCCTCTTTCATTTGTGATCCTATTTATTTGTGCTTTCTCCCATTTTTCTTTTGTGAGCCTGGCTAGGGGTTTGTCTATTTTATTTATTTTTTTCAAAGAACCACTTTTGGTTTCATTCATCTTTTGGATTGTTATTTAGTTTCTATTTCATTTATTTCTGCTTTGATTTTTATTATTTCATTTCTTCTACTGGTTTTAGTTATTTTTTGTTGTTCTATTTCTAGTTCTTTGAGATGTGAGATTAGGTTGTTTCTTTGAGTTCTTTCTTGTTTCTTATTTTTTAAAAAGATTTATTTGTACAAGAACTGGGGTTAGGTCAGAGGCACAGGAGGGTGAAAGAATTCACCAGAGACAGAGTGGGGAGAAGAACAGGCAGACAGACTGAAGACACTGCTGAGGGGAGCAGCAGGCAAGGCAGGAGAGGTCTGCCACGCCATATGGGTTTCTCCCTGGCAGGCCGGGAATTGAATCTGTGCTGCAAAGTCTGCGGACAGCTTCAAAGCGCAGCGCTCAACCCGCTGTGCCACCAGGGAAGCCCCCTTTCTTTTTCTTGATGTGAGCCTGTATTGCTATATATTTTCCTCTTATTACTGCTTTTGCTGCGTCCCATACATTTAGGAAATTGGTCTCCTCCTTGTCATTCAACTCAAAGTATTTTTTAATTTCTTCTTTGATCTCCTCATTAGTCCAGTGGTCTTCCAGTAGTGTGAGTTTCAATCTCCATGAAGTAGGAGGGTTCCTTGCCTTCTTTTTATGGTTTATTTCTAGTTTGATGCCTTCATGGTCTGAGTAGATGGTTGGTATGATTTCAATCTTGGTGTATCTGTTGATGTTTGTCTTGTGTCCCAGTATGTGATCAATCCTGGAGAATGATCCGTGTGTGCTTGAGAAAAATTTGTACTCAGATTTTTTGGGTTGTAGTGTTTTATAGATGTCTGTTAAGCATATGAGGTCTAGATCCTTATTTAGAGCTTTAGTGTCCTTTCTCATTTTTTTGTCTCATTGATGTATCCATTGTTGATAGCAGTGTGTTGAAGTCTCCTACTACACACATATTTTCTCTGATGTCTGTTTTCAGAGATAGTAATAGTTGTCTGATATATTTTGGTGCTCCTTCATTTGGTGAGTATATGTTAATGAGTGTTATGTCTTCTTGATGTATTGTCCCCTTGACCATAATGTAGTAACTGTCTGGGTCACTTTTTACCTTTTTGAGTTTGAAATCTGTTTTATCTGATGTAAGTATACCTGTTTCTGCCTTCTTTTATGGTCTATTTGCTTGTAGGATTGTTTTCCATCCTTTTACTTTCAGTCTATTTTTATCTTTTGTAGTTAAATGTGTTTCCTGGAGATAGCTAAAGGTTGGGTTTTTTTCTTAATCCAGCCTGCAATTCTGTGTCTTTTTATTGAAGCATTTACATTTAGAGTTAATATTGATATGTTAGCGTCTGAATTTGCATTTTGTTTCTCTTTTCTCTGGTTTTATTTATTTATTATTATTATTATTTTTTAGAATTGTTATATCTTCCCTGGAGTTAACCCTTGTATCGTAATGAAATTATGCTACCACCATTAGTGCCCCTTGAATTTGACTTTCAAAATGAACCTTCATTAACATGTCCCACAACTGTAATTGCAAACCAGAGCCTCTACTACCTCTACCAACACGAATGCCCCTCTCAAATGACCTCAAACTCATGTTATTTCTTGACTGTTGCATAATCAAATGTTTGGTATACATAAATGTTGCAAATGATCACCACGATCAAGTTGATTAACATATCCACCACCTCATATAATTACCTTTTTTTTCTTGCTGTGGTGCTATGGTGAGAACACTTAAGATCTACTCTCTTAGCAAATTTCAACTATACAACATAGTATTATTAACAATAGTCACCATATTATACATTAGATCCCCAGATTTTATATGTCTTATAGCTAAAAGTTTATATACCTTTTGACCAACATCTCCCATTTCCCCCACTTTCCAGCCCCTAACAACCATTGTTCTACTCTTTGCTGCTAGGAGTTAGTTCAGTTTTTCTAGATCTCACATGTAAGTCAGATCACAGAATATTTATCTTTCTGTGTCTGGTTTATTTCACTTAATATAAAGTCCTTCAGTTTCATCCATGTTGTCACAGATGGGATTTCCTTTTTTATGTCTGAATAATATTCCATGCTCTGCGTGTGTTTCACATTTTCTTTATCCATTTATTCATCAGTGGACACTTAAATTGTTTCCTTATTTTAGCTATTGTCAATAGAGCTTACCATGAGTGGGCAGATTATCTTTTCAAATTCTACTTGCCTTATGATATATGACCAGAAATGGAATTGCTGGATCATATGGTAGTTCTATTTTAATTTTTTTTAGAAAACTCCATGCTGCTTTCCTTAATGTTTGTACCAAGTCACATTCCTACCAACAGTACATAAAGATTCCCTTTTCTTCACATCCTTGACACTTATCTCATCTTTTTGATAATGTCAAGCCTCTTCTTAATATTGCATCATCAATGCTGCTCTGAGATGACCTTTAGCTTTGACTTTTTTAAATTATTCCACAATCAATGACCCTCTATTCTAAACCTTGAATCTGTGCCTGCATTCACTCTTTTAAAATCAGTGTCTCTACTATGGAGTGGTGGGGGGGCAGGGAGAGGAAGGACTAGAGTCAAAATGGGGGGGGTGCAATTGTATGGGAAATATAACCATAATGAAAATGCATACATTGTGCAAAGATGAAAATTATGTAAGAATTATATAAAATAAAATATTAAAAAAATCAGTGTCTCTCAATTCTGAACTGGAACTTATATCTCTGTTAACTATGTTAACATCAAAGCCTCTTTGGTCTGTCCTTATACTTGGTCTCTGTTCACTCTTTGTTTATCAATGCTCCTGTGATGATGAATTTTATGTCAAAATGACCTGGCTATGGGGCACCTACATATTTGATTAAACATTATCCTGGGTGTGTCTATGACTGTATTTTTGGATGAGGTCAACATGAGATTAAAGCAAATTGCCCTCCCTAATGTAGTGGGCCTTCTCCAACCTGCTGAAGGTCTAAATAGAGCAAAAAGCTCAGTAAGGGAGCATTCACTATCCCAACCTTACTGCCTTCAAGCTGGGACACCAGTCTCCTCCTGCACTTGGACTGGAACTGACACAATTGGCTGCCCTGGTCTCCAACTTGCCAACTGTAGATGGTGGGACTTCTTAGCCTCCATAACTGCATGAGCCAATTACTTTATAATAAATATCCTTTTATACATACACATATATATACACTATTGTTTCTCTAGGGAGCCCAAATTAATACAGTCCCTTTTTCTGATTTAGAATCTGGGCCCCTGTTAACTATTTGATCATTAATACTTCTATGGTTTGACCTAAAACCCAGACCAATGTTTAAGCTCTCTGCTATTAGTTGAACTTGGACCTCTTGTACTCCAAGTGCCCTCTGGTCTAATTTAAATCCCATACTTCTTCAAGTATTCCACCATCACTGTTGTTCTGATCTAAGCCTCTACTATTCATTCTATCAATCATTTTCCTTTGTTAACTTGAACACTCTGTTAACTCTTCTGCCATCAGTCATCCTCTGGTGTTAACTTGAACTTGAATCTATTTTTACTATTCTATCACCATTATTATTATACTTTTACTTCTTATCCTGGCCTTTATTAACTCTTTTGTTACCAATGCCCTTGATATATGCTTTCAACCCTTCTGCTAACAGTTCCAAATCAGTGATTCTCTAGAATCACTAGAGAATTCTCTAGATTCTCTAGAGATAATGTTCCAGGCCTTTGTTAATACATTTTCCCATTATGAGCATCTGCACTGGTTGTAAACTTGAGGCACTCTTAACTCCTCCACAATCAATGGCTCTTTGGTCTAAATCTCAAAGCCTGGGTTTCTGAGATCTTGTCCACTATTGTTATCTCTCTTCTTTTATTGTGAATTCAGGTACTTGCTAATGCTCCCAATACCTCTGTAGACATTGCAAACTTGGATATTTGTTAATTTTCCCACCCTTTTTTATATATCCAGAGTGTTTTTTTTTTTTTTTAGAATATCAAGGTCATTCTCCCCTACTTTTTTAAAATTAGCTCTTATTTTATTATTTTTTAAAATTGAAGTACCATTGTTTTACATCCTTATTAGTGTTTTGACAGTATAAGTGCTCCCTTCTCAGGTGCAGTCACTATAGTTCTCCCATCACCAAAGCACCCTTAGTCCTCCACCGTAGTCCATATGCTCTCCCCATTCCCCTTTCACCCCCTCTCCCTCTAAGTGCCTCAGATCTATGGTCAGCTTTCAAGGGTTGGTTTTAATGTTTGTCTTTGTCTGACTCTTTGTTTGCTTTCTCTATAGTCCACATATAAGTGACACCATATGGTATTTACCTTTCTCCTTCTGGCTCATTTCACTGAGCATAATCCCTTACTTTTGGTTTTTATTTAACATTGACTATACAATACTCTGATAATACCACATGTTTACAACCCAGAAAGATGTATTTTTTTACTTTAATGTGTGTAAAGAGGGATTTAAAATGTGCATTTTAAACATATTAGTTGAGTGCATTCTGTATAATAAGCTGAGGTTTACCTATTTAACTTCAAATAACTTTTCAATTTTCAGTCCAAACCATAAATTCAACTAGAAATTAATTAACAGAAATAAAGAACTTGGTAGAACTAAGTTTTTTGTCTAAAGAAATGAATTTGTTTCCCTTGCAATACAGTATTCTTTTAGTGCCCAAACAACCTTGTGGACAGTAACAACTTATTTTATATCAGCACTAATACTGAAACACCATTAAAAACACTTCCCTTTTTACAAAATAATTTATACCACCACAACATAAAGTAACCCCCTCACACTAAGAACACGGGTGGGGGGGGGATAGCTTCAATTGTTTCATAGTCGTGTTTTAAAATGCACAATTTATTATTCCTTGCCATCAGACCTGCAGTTCTATCTTTGTGGTTTAGAATCTCAGCATTCCAAGAGGATGCAGGTATAAAAGCTTAAGATGTGCAATAATAAACCCAGCCTTTTTCTTTCCTATACAATTAGACAAGAAATGCAGCCTGTAATGCAAAAACACTTACAAAAGCAGATTAGCACATTGTCAATTACACCAGAATGGTTAAGAAAATCAGCAGGTAAGTCACAGTGCAAAGGTGGAACAGAACCTGTTAGTGTTTATTCTCTCATACCAGGAGCTCTTGTAGGCAGAATGTCCCCAACAATGACAGCACCAGAGGGTGGAGCCATTTGTAAACTGAGGTTGCATCTATTTTTTTGTGTGTGACAATGGGAGTTATGAGGTCACATAAAGGTCATACTGTACACCTGGTAGTTTACACCATTCCAAGGTAAGTATTGTCTTCATCGAAATAATACACAGAGACTGTATTATTAGTTTGGTTCCCTCAAAATTTATACACATTTACTTTCCGTTAAAGAGAAGGTGATAAAATGATGTAAAAAAAAAAAAGACAAAACTAATAACTGTGCAGAAAAGAAAACATTGCTGGATATTTTCCCCGTGCAAGGCTAACTCCCTCAAGAAAAATGTCACCTCCCAAGAGAGAGTTTATCTGACAAACACAAAAGCGGTCACGAAACCTCTTCTCTGCCATCAGCAGCCACAGCAATAAATTTATTGGTTATAATAGGCAAACTGGAACAGTAAAAGATGGGGAGAAAGGCTTTAGATGTCAAATTAAACCATACAGTGAGATGGAACCTTGTCAAAAAGAAAGAGGGGTAAAAATCATGAAGTCCAGCATCAGTGCTCAGTTTAAATCATGTATTGGTGACACATCTCTCACGAGGATGACCAAGAGGGCAAAAAAAAAACAGTCTAGATCTACCATACAGGACAGATTTGTTACTCTAGATGCCTTTGATTACATCTAAGTAATCTAATGACATCTAAGTACATCTAAGTTTAACAGTTCAGTAATGTGTCAAGCATTTAACAACAGAGTTTTCTCTTTTTTGATTACGCCCAGTAAGTGGTACACGAGGGAGTAAAC
Organism: Talpa europaea; assembly: GCF_964194135.1. NCBI lineage: Eukaryota > Metazoa > Chordata > Mammalia > Eulipotyphla > Talpidae > Talpa > Talpa europaea. Next base: position 31,657,786 of record NC_140081.1, on the reverse strand, counting down.
AGTAGGTTTCCAGCAGACAAAGGTGAAAAGTGGGTTAAGGGCCGGGGTCAGGAAGTGATGAGCACCAACAGCCTACTCTCTGGGGTTGGGGTTCTCCGGGGAGCCAGACTGCCATCGGGAGCGAAGATGTGAGCTCTAGATTAGCCGCAGCAGCAGACAGACCCAGGCTTCCATCCTGAATGTTTGGATAGATCTTGGTGGCCTCCAGGAAAGCGCCTTCTATGTTCTCTCCCGATTTCGCGCTTGCTTTGACAAACAACAGGCCATTTTCCTCAGCAACCTGTTTCACTTTTTCGTAGGTGACATTTCTCTTTGCCTCCAGATCTGCTTCCTTGCCTGTGAGAATTAGGATGGTGCTTGGATGGTTGAGGTTCCATGTGTCTGTCAGCCAGTTGCTTACGTGGTCATTGCTCCTTCTTTTGGGGATATCATAGACCATAAGTGCTCCAGCGGCACCCCTGTAACAGCTTTAAATCTCTTCTGTCCTGCTATATCCCAAATTTGTGGTTTGATTATTTGGCCACTAACTTCAAGTATTTTTGTACCAAATTCAACACCAATTGTGAGGGCAATTAGCCATAAATTTGTTTCTCTGTGAATTGATTAAGCAAGCAAGAGTTTCCTTCTCCCATGTCCCTGATAATAATATATTTAAATATGTAAGAGTAGTTTACAGTGTAGTTGTTATGGTGACACTGGAGGGGGGTTGTTGCTGGGTAGGCAGCTTTCAGCGTAGGTGGGGGCCAGCAGAACAGGGGTTGCCGGTATAGTGGGAGAGGGGCAAGGGTGCTCAGGTGAGGACCCTGCAGTTAGCTGGCTGGCCAGGCGAAGATGTGCTGTTGGCAATAGTGGTGGCAGCAGTGACTGCTTCCATGGCTCCCTGGGAATCTTTCTTCAATTTCCCCAACATTTATGTTGCTATGGTTCTATCTCCAGGCCTCTATAGGGAATACAGGGAAGAATGAATCATCAGAGGGCATGACACACTGAAATGCATTCATGTAACAATCGGCCACAACCATTAACAATTCCCACATCACTGACCTTTTGATCCAGACCTCTGTTAACTTCTCCACCTTTGATGGCCTGTGGTTCTTCAGTTGAATCTGTGACTTCATTAATTCTTCTATCATCAATACCCCTCTCAACTGGTCCTGTTTCTGGAATATAGATAAAAAATTCACCATAAAAGTCTATTTGGTCTGACAAAGGCTTATGTTATATTCTCAGTCATCAATGCATCTTTGGTCTGACCTGTGACCTATGAAAACTATCCTACCATCAACGCTCCTCTAGTCTCATCTTGAACCTGGGTTCCTCTCAACTCTTCCATCATCAAAGACCCTCTGCTTTAACCTTAAATCCAAAACCTCGTTAATTTTTCCAGGAAAAGGGCTCTTCTTTTTAGATATCAAACCTACCCCTCTGTTAGCATAGATGTTCCTGTGGGGTGATATACCCCAAGGCCTTTGTTAACTATTTCATCATTAATGCTCCCAATAGTAGAACCCATACATCTGTTAGTTTTCTCTTCTAGCTTCTCTGAACCAACCTCGAACACATACTTGATAAGTAATCCATTATTAATGCCCCCTTGGCCTTAGAACCTCAAATAGGCCTCTTTTAACTCTTCAAGAATCTATGAACTCTGTGAACTCTTCCACCATCAGTGCTCTCTGTACTAAATCTCAAAATTGTACCACTGTTTCCCTGCATGCAATCTATAACACCCTAATCTGGAACTCAATTTTTCCTATTTCCCATTTAATAACTGCTCTAACTTGATGTTACTTGGCTCTGGCCTGAGACCTGGGCCTCAGGGGTGGGGGGAAGCAAATATTGTTTAAAAATGAACGATGATGTAAATAAATAAATAAATAAATAAATATTTTACTATCAATGTTCCTCTTATTCTTTGATTTAAAACCTAAGCTTCTTATAAGTCATTCACTATAATTGCCACTTTGGTCTTATCTTGACTATAGGCCTTCATTAAATGTTACAACATCCACATCTTTCGGATTTGAGCTAAAACCCAAGCCCTTGTTTACTATTACAGCAAGACAACCACTCTGGTCTAACTGTGAACTTAATGCTGTTAGGACTATTCCACTATCTATGCGCCCCAATCGAGACCTCACTCCTAGGCTCACATGAAGCATTTGGCTGCTCTGTCTCATGAGTATCTTAGTCATCTTTTGAATTGCTTTTAATGATCATTCAACACTGGGGGTAACCTTCCTTTCCCTGATTCCCCGTGGTTGGGATTTGGGTTAGTCCCAATTTCTTGGTTAAAACAAACATGTGATGAAGATTTATAAAGTTAAATCTCTGTGAATATCCATGCTTATTGCCTTAGGATAAAATTCTAGAAATACAAATAGAATTGTTGGCTCACAGGAGGGCAACGAGTGTTCATATAAAAAGACGACCTTTTTATACTTTCTAATATAAAGATGCTTGCCAGCCTGGTTTCTAAAGAACTCTTTTCTTCCTGTCTGATACCTTCTAAACAAGAGTAGAAAATGATAGAGTCCCTAGTGAAATGTTTATTTCTATACAGCAGACGTCAACTTCCCAAGCCCTGTGCATTCTAAAGGTCTTTAGGACTGACTCTTAACCAGCAACTGGGGGATAACCTCTGAGTTCTTGAAAAATCTTGCCTGATAAGAATGTCTCTGTATACATGAGACCTTGGCTCACATCAGAAAGTTTATGCTAACAATGTATGCTTTGTATGTCTTGGGCCTTGGGCACACTGTCTTGGTTTGACCTCCAAGGTGAGTAATGCAGGTGAGTCATGCAGATGCTCCACGCAGCTTATGTGACTGACCCAAACAAAATCCCTGCACACCAAGGTGCCAGTGAGCTTACCTTGCTGACAATATTTTATGTATGTTGTCACACATGACTGCTGGGAAAATTAAGTGTTGTCCTTGTAACTCCATTGGGAGAGGACAACTACAAGTTAGTGCCTGGTTTTTCTTGGGCTTGGCCCTAGGAACCTTTATCCTTTACTGACTTTAATATGGGTCCTTTTGTTCTAAGAAGCCACAGTCATGAATATAACTACTTCTCTGAGTTTTGGAGTCCTTCTAGTGAAACATCCAACCTGAGAGCACTTCCGGAGACCCCATAGTTAGCATGAGAAGTGATATTCACTAGAGTGAGCCTGACTCACTGAAACATGGCAATGATATTGCTTGGGAAAAGGAAGGATGATGAGGTAGGAGTTGATGAACTTTGATGGCTACCAAGTCACACATGGTATATAGTAGAAGCTGTGTTGTGGTCAGTTATGATGGGTAAAAATTACTAATAGAATTTAGAAATGAGACATAACTCTTGAGGTGTGGGCTCATTGGCTGTATTAGGATTCTCCAGAGAAATAGACCAATTATATAGAGATAGATAGATAGAAATAGAGATAGTTATAGACAGATCTAGATATATAAATTTGACTCTGTTCTATATTGTCCCATATATTTAAATAAACTATTTATGTCTATATAGATAGGTATAAGATTTATCATAAGGAATTGGCTCATGCAATTGTAGATGCTGAGAGGTACCACAATATGTTGTCTATAAGATTCAGGAAGCCTAATGAGAGATATGAGGGTGTATGGAGAGCCCCAGGCCAGTCCAAGTTGTTCTTCCCCCAGTAACTAATCTGGAGTTGGGGTGTCCAAGGAACTGCTGACAGTGGGGAGTAGAGGGTGCAGAGTTACATGGGACAGGTTGCTCAGAGAGAGCAGAGAGAGGAGTTCCTTATTAGACCAAGCATAGACCTTTCTCTTACAATGGCTCAAGCAAGTAAAAATCTAGGCAATGGCAGCTGCACCACCTGCTTGTTGCAATGTTGAAAATACGTCTGGGGCTCTTGGGAGAGTTATACAAATGGATGAGGCCTTGTTTGAGATGAATCAGTCTGATTCTGAAGAAGAGGCTAGTTAGATACGTCACAAAACCGTTCAAAGGACAGCTTGGAATCTGAAGATGACAGCACCTCTTCTGAAATCACAATCAATAACATGTAAGCTTCCTCATTCAGAAGGTGGAGAAGACAAAACAATAGAAGAAGTAAAATAAATGATCTAAGAAACAGAAGATATATGCCTGCTATTTTTTGCAAAAAAGAATGTGGGTCTCTGGTTATTTCATATTTCATGTATCTGCAATGCTTTTATGCAATATTGTTTCTTGAGGAAACAAAAGCTGGCTTTTAAAGAGTTCAAATAGGTAGCATTTGGGGATCTTTTAAAAGTACACTGTTTTTTTGATCACATACTAAGAGATTTAATGTTTTGAAAGCTTGATTTTGTATGAAGTGAATTTGTTGGCATTTTCTTCAGCACAGCATGGGCTTCAGAAATAGCGAATTTATTTTTTAAAGTAGAAATGCAAATCACCTGCTCTTTTTGTTTAAAATTATCCTACTGGATAAAACAACCTAAGTTTTATGTTTTTGTCTTTAGGTTGTTATAAAGTCAAATTTACTTGTCACCATCAAAATGGATCCAATGAGGGAGAAATTTTTAAAGACAAAAAAATGTTTACAATGAAACTATTTACTCCTATTTACTTACCTAGGACATACCTACTTTCATTTAAAAAAATATTCCTTTCCAGTTTGAGATCAGTGGCTTAATCACTGTTGGCAACTGTACACAAGCTCCACTCTTTTCTGTTCAAATTGACCAATCCAGCCTTAGCCTGGGAACCCCAAAGTACTCTATCCAAGGGCCCTAATAAGGACATAAGCCACAGGTCCTGCCTCTGTCTGCACACTGCCTTGACCTCCCCTTGTGACTGATCAGGTGTGTTTCCTTCAGGACCTGTGAATAATAAACCTCTTTATTTCAATTTCTCTTGTGGTCTTTTGTTGAACCTGGGTTCACCATCTGACTACTGGGTCTCTACTTAACAAGTGTTAATTTGATAAACACACAACAAGGAGTTACCTTATTTTGTTGAGCAATAGCATCAGCTTCCCCTAATGGATCCTATAAATGCTAAGAAGATTAAAGTAATTTACAAGAGCACAGGGAACTACAAAGGGAGAGTCAAGAGACATTTTCAAGCAGGATGGAAATCCTTAAAAAATGGGATTAATATGCTATACACCTAAAATTTATATAATATTATAAACCGATGCTACCTCAATAAAAATGTATTTAAAAACAAAAACAGCTTTGCTAGACATTCTGCCTCAAGGTTGATAACATAGAAATCCTCCCTGAATTTTTGACCTGCATTGCAGATTCCAAACTTACTAACACTCTCACTTGCATAAGCCAATTTCTTCAAAAAAAAAAAAAAGTCTGTATATATGAAAGAAAGAAGCAAGATATGTAAAAAAAAAAAAAGACACTGATGGGTCCAAACCTAAATTGTTGACATAACTCTTTCGGAGGTTGGGTTGACAAACAAACCCTTCTGTTGATAACCAACACTGAAGTGCCCTGAACAAATCCATTCCATTTTTTCTAGTTTAGAGGAATGTTAAAAGTCAGAAGGCAAAGATAACAGTGGAAAAACTGACCTTGAGTTGCTGGGGTGATGGTTTGGCAAATTAGTCAGGATGTAGATTGATGAAGGAGCCACAGGGTTACTTGGTCCAATCTGTGGCCTTGGGACCCAAGGCCATAAGCGTGCGTGTGTGTGATGTGGCCAGGACATACAAGAAATATTCTGGGACGCCTCACCAATGCAGCCCAATGCACAGTTATTCCAAAACCTGTTGGTGAAATCCTAACAGGAGCTCTAGTTAGAGTGGGAGAATATAAAGCTGCAATATTTAGGGAGATTAAGGGTGAAAGTTTGGATGAAAATTAAGAGGCGTGAATGAACTTTATGTGAAGTGTCTCCCTTACTTGAATGTGTTGTTGGGATGATATCTGACTGGGAACAACTGCTCTTTTTTTTAACTTTTTTTTAAAAGATTTATTTATTTATTTATACAAGCACTGGGTACAGTCAGAAGTGCGGGAGGGTGAGAGGATTCACCAGAGCCAGAGCGGGGAGCAGAACAGGCAGACTAACGAAACACACTGCTGAGGGGAGCAGTGAGCGCGGCAGGAGAGGTCTGCGCACCATGTGGGACCCTTGCCGGCCGGCTGGGGATCAAACCAGCACTGCAGAGGCTGTGGGCAGCTTTGCAGCCCAGCGCTCAACTGCTGCGCCACCTGGGAGGCCCGGAACCACTGCTCTCACTGACCATTGTAAAACAGGAGGCAATTCTTTGGCTAGAATTGAACATGCTATGTGGAAACTTACAGACTCATCAGAGCCCACACAAGTTGTTGATTTGAAGCAGCACAGAAGACCTCGTGTATAAAAAAAGATAGACCGGGACTTATGTTACTGAGTGCCATCCAGTGGCAACCACTGGGAAATTGGACCAGAACATTTGTAGACATGGCAAGTGCAGTCGACATTAGTTGAAAGACAATTACTAGCTTGTTGTTAGGCATCAGTTGGAACTGTCCTTATGACTGAAGGACATAAAATAATCCTGAAACACGAAATACCATCATGTCTTGGGTGACAGCAGAGAAACTAAGAAAGGAAGGCTGTGCCCAGAAGAATGACATAATAAAATGGAGATGTTTTATTTAGGAACAACCTACAGGAGGAATGCAAGAAATCATATTCACAAGCAGACAGACTCTGTTTCTTAGGAACCACTTTGGAATCAACCGAGGAGCTTCCAGCTCCTATGGTCACATGGGCGGTGTCTTTCGAAAAGCTCTCTATTAACAATGAAAAACTGCTTCATTTACAGATGGCAGCTCCAAGGTGAACAGATAATATCCTGTTGGGAAAGGACACCACAATACAACTGCCTGATGTAAAATTTCTGATTGAGAGTCAAGGTTATTGAAATATAAAATCTTCTAAAAGCAAAAGCAGAGTCTACAAGTTTGCCAGTGACCTTAATTAATTAAGACTGAACAATGTCTTGCCTTTAAACACTAACCCTAGTGTGGAAATGGGGAGGGAAGACGGTGGGGGAAACTTCGGGCCAAGAAAGTCAGTTATAACATATGATTTTGAACTATACAATGTGCTAATGACCCTATCAGTATTGTGGAGGCTGCAGAAAGAGATGTGGTGGGATTGTACAGCTGATGCATACTTTTGTGTACAATGTGTTACAGATGTGATACTCAATCCTGAACTACACTATTGGGGATTGTTTAAAGAAAAACCAACTTTCATTGAATCAATACATTAACCTTTTTTAAAAAAACACTGAAGAAAGTGAGAAGAAATCAATTCGATGTGCGGAATGGCATGCTGTTTCACTTACAGTGATGGAAGAATTGAACAAGAACAAGAGCTCTTATGTTTGCGTTTTACCAAATACTAATGGATAGTGGCCAGTAGCCTGGCCATATGGTCACACAGATGGACAAGAGGAAACTGGACTAGTAAAGGGATCCTCATATGGGGCACAGCCCTATGGAAATCACTAAGGAAACTTAAATGGTGTAATAAAGTTAAACAAGTTGATACCCATGGGAAGAATTCCTTCCCAGGATCCAAGGAACTGGCAAGTAGATGTCCTGGTGCACTTGCTTAAGGCAGCCACCCAGGTCCAGGAAATGAATGACCACGGGGAAGATGAAGCAAAGCAGAGATGAACGGGTCACTGACGTGCTCCTCCAGCACCCACTGAGACGAGAGATATTAACAAGAACTGTCCTATCTGACCACAAGAGAGACAGAGACTTCGGGTGATGATGAGGCAGCTTCCCTGGGGGCACACAGCTATTTCAGACCATGTCAGACCACCGCTGGTAGTTCCAGGTGGCTACCCATGGGTCTCTTTACATTTTTCTGTTTGAACCATCCTCATGTTTTCTCTATTGTTGTTATATTTCTGCTTTGGTCCTTCCATTGGTTTTCTAATTTTTTTCTATGTATTTTATTGACTTAATACTGGGCTACATTGTTGTTTCCATGATAGAAGTATAGGGTCCCTCCTTCAGGCATTGTGCCACTGTGCTACCACAACCAATGATCCCACAGTCCCCCACCATAAACCCTTGCTCTGCCTCCCTTCTTTGTTCTCCTCCTTCCCCTTATCCCTCTCCCTCCTCTGGTTGCCCCTGTTCCACAGTTAGGTTTCAAGGCAAAGATTTTTTAGTTTGGTTTGATCTGACCACAAGTGTATACATAGGTGTTGATTTGATACATGTATGCGTTGCACTATGGCTAACACTGCAGTTAGCTGCCACCTCTGTCATATCACACAATTATAATTTCTTTTATAAATGGGTCTTTTTAAAAGATTGATTTATTTATGCATACAAGAACTGGGGTACAGGCCAGAGGTGCAGGAGGTGATAGGATTCACCAGAGACAGAGTGGGGAGCAGAACAGGCAGACTGACCGAAATACACTGTTGGGGGAAGCAGTGGGCAAGATAGGAGAGGTCTGCTGCTCCATGTGGGTTGCTCCCTGGCCAGCCAGGGATCAACACTGAGGATAGCTCCACAGTGCTGTGCTTAACCCCTTTCACCACCAGGGAGGCCTTATAAATGGGTCTTGATAGGAACAGACAAACTGTACTGGGTTATGTGTAGTTGGTGTTAGATGCAAACACTGAGAATACTACAAAAGGACTGGAATATATGCTACTGTAGCAATTGGGATCACTGAGTGACTTTTTCAGGCCAAAACACGTTTTATAGCTCATAGTATCCAAAAAGACAACACATCAAATGAATATATTGTGTTACAGATCATCCTCAGAGAACTGGCTTGATAGAGAATTGAAACGGGCAGTTGTCTACAACAGGGGCGATAAAGGCATGAAGAGCTGGCTGACAATCCTTCACCAATGTATGTTCACACTTAACATGATGGGGCAAAGCAGAGTATCCACAGCTAGCTCTCTATATTTTTCTGAGAGGTCTGAAGCAGAGGGCCGGGGGGAAGATGCTGGTACTGGGCCTCCCCGGTGGCACTAGAATTTGAGTGAACTCACACACGACTGCAACAGACTCCCGGAGTCAAAATCGCCAAGTTGCCTGAAGGAAGTCAGCCTGCCCACTGGGGTACCCTCAGGCTGTAGACCTGTGAATGGGCCTGACCAGAGATGAGGGGCCCTGATCTCCAGACTGAGCCTGGGGAGACCCTGGCCCCATAATTGGGTATGGTGGGAGGAGGTGCCTGGCAGAAGTCAGTGATTCAAGGGTACTCTGAGAAAAGAGGAAATCCTCATCCAAGGGCATCACTGTGGACCCTAAATAAGCTAATAAGGCAGAGCCATCAGGCAGGGTTGGGCTTCTAGGCAGTGGGGGACATGTTTACAAACAGCTAGCCTGTCTGATGTTGTTGCTGAAGGATCTGCTGCTGCAGATGGCATCCATCACCCTCCCTGCAGGGTTACTGAGACACGGCCTGAGGCTGAGGCGGCTAAAGCATTATGTAAAGTGGCCAAACACCAGGAAGTTTAGATTCCGGCCCTCCCAGGACTCCTAAGCAGAGGGCCAGACTGCTGAACAGGGGCTCCCGACCTGGAGAGGCAAGCTGGGCCTTGCCCTCCCAGGCTACTCAGCAGCCTCAGCTCCAGGGAAAGACAAGTCAGGGGAGGACCTGAGAAGGGGACTGGTGCCCTCTAGAGGAACAGGCGACGCTATACCAGCGAGGGCGTGGTGAGCACAATTCCCTCAGGGCAAACACCTGCAAAGCAAGAGCAGAAGAGAGGTCAGGGGAGAGGCAGAAGGAGGATCTCCTCTCCCTTAGAGGAGACATCCTCTCTCACCCTGAGGCCCAGTCTCTCCTTCAGCACCGAACCCCAGAACCAACCAGAAGCGAGCTACAGGGGCTGCCTGGCTGACAGAATGCATCTGCAGAGGAGTGAGCTCCACCTCAAGGGGCTGGAGCCAACAATGGGCTGTCCAGGAAGATGGAAGACCGCCTCCCTAATGAGGACACTGCACAATCAGTGGGGAGATGGGAAGGACCCCTGAGGAGCCTTTGGACCCCGGGTCACACAACCTGCTGATGTGGATTTTTCTGGCTCAGAGGCCGCCCATCCTACGTGAGCAGACTGTTGATGGAAAATGCTAACTGAGGCCAAAGTCTCCTCCATCAGCTGGGGGACACAGGAGTGGGCTTATCAGCGACAGATGGTGCAGTGTGACGACTTGGCAAGTCAGCGGAGCCGGCCAAATTAAGTCCTGAGTGCACACACTTGCTTCTCGGGGGGCTCTGGAAAAGGGCCAGTCGTCTTTGCTGGCGTGCTGGCTGATGGCAAAAAGACTTCGAGAGCCATAGCTGCCCTGGATTGAAAGGAGCCCATGAGAGACAAACTCAGAGGCCAGCGTTCAGCCACATGGCCTGAATCACAATTACCTCAGCAGCCAGGCTGCCCTCCCCCCAAGCCAAACAAACCACCTACAGCCAGGCCTCTGCTTAAGCATGAACCCTGAGAAGACAAGAGAGGGCATGCATTAGCCGGAGTCTCCAGAGAAACAGAACCCACAGGGCAGAAAGCGAGAGAGTGACAATAAGGGAGTGGCTCACGTGGTTCCGGGGCCTGGGAGGCCCATCTAGAGCCCGCAGCTGGGGCCTGGGTTGAGTTCTAGTCGTCCAGATAGCGGCTGTTCCTTGCTACGGGCCTGGAGAGCCAATGTCTCCATTTGAGGCCAAAGGTAGGAAAAGCCAAAGTCCCAGCCCAAGCGCTCAGGCAGGAGGAAAACCCCCTGCTCACGGCAGCCTCAGCCTCTGGCTCCTATTCGGGCCTTCACGGGCTGATGAGGCCCCTCACTGGGGAGACTCAGTCTCCACTCAAGCATTGTTCTCATCCAGAAACGCGCACAGACACACCCGAATAACTAGAACAAATACCTGGGCCCGCCACGTGCCAGTCAGGCCACCACGTAAACTTAACCAAGGATGACGCCGAACCCCGAGCACCTAGGGTGGCTCGTTCTCTGCTCACTCGGGACGGTCACAAGGCTCACTAGGTCACAGGCTTCCACTCACAGGCAGCCTCCCACTCAGAACCTTCCTCTGAGCACCGCCAGAGGCCAGGCCAGCCCAACAGGGCCCCGCGACCACGGACGTTGTTCCTTCTGGAAGACAACGGTCCGTGGATCGCATTAACTGTTCCAGAAAAGAAAGTATAGACACACCGGCTGGCTGCCGGGGACATGGGGCTCAAATCTCTTAACGCAGCACACACTCGGCTTTGAAGTGCCTGACAAGGGAGGCGAGCAGCTCAGAGGAGGATGCGTTACAGTGGTCGTTACCCGCTGAGCTGTTAAAACGGACCCTCTTTTGCTCGAAAATGCTTCTGTCTTGCTTGTTCCATGGAGAACATCCTGCTCCCATTACTGGAAAGGATTATGTCAGTCACCAGCGACCCCGTGGAACATCCTAAGGTGTCACACTATTGGGGGGCGTCACCCAGTGGGAACCAGTGAAACTGCCCTTGCTGGCTTGGGTGATAAACACCCCAGGGGACCAGGCACTGGGAGGCACCCAGCTCCCCAGTCACCCACTCACCAGTGACTTAGCACAAGAAAGGGCCCCAAATCTCACCTGCCCCGTGCGGCCTAGGTGGCACCAGTAGTACTGAGGGGCTGACTGTGGGTTATGGGCAGAGTGACGGGCTGTGCCTATGTCACAGCGCCCCTAGCAGCTCTCAGACCCCATGGCGGTGAAAAGAACACCAGTGAAGCCAGTGGAATTGCAGGCTTGGCTGAGAAGTTCTGTTGGGTAAAATATCATGGGCTTGTTGGACAGGATCTGCCTTCACTCAGAAGGGGCCAAAGACGTGTTCCCCGGGTTGCTGCAGACACCTCACCAGTCCAGTGAGGGCACTCGGACTCTGCAGAGAGGACCGAGAGGCCGCCCTGCACGCCTACCACAACCTCCACTGCGGCCTGATGTCGGTCATGCCCTCCAAACCACAGCTGCCCGACACTCTGTCCCACGGACACACAGCCCCAGTGGATGCCTCAGTCAGAGGGACGGACAATGGTCCCATGAGGTGTAAGGGCCCTCCTAGTCCAGTAGACTTGGGGGCCCCTTGGAACTGAGGTGGGAGAACCATTCCCAGCCTGGTAAAAGCACAGTTCCTGGTGCTCCAACCTCCCACAGGGCAAGGAGGCCCAGCACCGGGCAGCAAAGTTTGCATTCCCAGAACCAAGGCCTCCCTCACACTAATACACACTAGGCCCGACCTATTGAGTCACCCATCCTGTCCTACTCGGTGAGGACCCGAGCCAGGAGGACACCAGATGAAGTCGGGGCAGCCGCTCAAATCTCCCACCAGTGGCCGCGGGCAGCGCTTCCACTTAGGAATGGCTGCTGGGGCCGGTGACCTTTGGCCAAGGTGCACCGCTACCATGGGCTGCACGTGAGGCCACAGATGGTCTCGGCCAGATGCATTGCCACTGGAGAAGCAATGCCTGCAGGTGCCGGCACTCCCTGAGACCGAGGCCTTTCCGGGACACAGCTGTCACACTCCAGACCAGGATTCCTGCTAGGCTCCGTGGGGTGCGCAAACCTGCCCGGAAATCAGACAGAGGCCTCCTTATTCCTGGGAAATAGTATCTCCAGGGTCGAGCTCCACGAAGCCCCGCGGGAGTGTCACAACCTCCATGCGCTAACAGCACAGGCCCTGCCGCTGCGGCTGACCTGCCCAGACCCCAAAATATCTCTGCCACTTGCTCATTGGGGCAGGAGGGAGGATGGTCAGCTCCCTAAGAACAAGAAAAGAAAAGGTCTGCCTTCAGCCGTGGAGCCACACGGGGTAGAAGGGAGTGGCAGCCTGTCACCCCGATTCAAACACTCCGGTTTCCCACGGTGGCAGAGCAAGTGCCCAGGGGGCTGAGCTGCGTGTGCCACAGTTTGCCTTGATCAGTGTCTCCCCGAGGCTTGTAGTTGACTGACTCCTGGCCAGTGGTGACTAATGGGCTCAGTACTTGGTTAGGAATTTGGCAGGTTCTGGGCTGGAAAACACAGTCTGAGACCTTTGGGAGACAGACGTGGGGCGGGGGGAATGTCAGCACTTTGGCTCCCGCTCTGCCGTCCCCCAACCCCTCCCGCATCTGGGTGCATGGACCTCAGCTCGCAGCCAAAGCACTAGGCCACAGGCTGGATGCCATGCCAAACCTACCAGAGGAGGCCGCGATCTGGCCAGAGGGGCACCCCCAGGCCTTTGGCGCGCCCACCCTGTGCCTCCTGTTGGTGAGCGTAGGAGCCATCAGAGCTTTGGCATCGAGGGCTCCCAAGAACAGATGGTTGGCAGGGACTTGACACGGCAGAGAGGCATGGAAACAAACCCGTAGGGATTGTAGCAGATGCCAGAAACCTAGACAGTGGGCACCCCAGCTGGGACAAAGATTTCCAGGGTGGAGGGCCACGCCGGAGCCGACACATTGATTTCATGGTCTCTCCCTGCAGCGGCAGAGATTTCAACATGGCATCACGGTGGTGAGGACGGTCGGGAGCCTCCTATCTCCTGCAAGGTACCAGCCTCCGGTTCTGTCACTGCAGAGTTAACGCTGAGCCTTCACAGCCATGGGGAGCGCCCCGAGTTATACAATCACATGAAGGTTCCACTTGGCTGCAGGGCCAGCAACAATGCTCGGCACAAAACAGCACAGCTTGGGGCTCCCACCCGCCTCGTGGCCCTGAGCAGGCGGGAACACAGAGAGACATAATGGGCGAACCTGAGAGAACCTGGAGGACAATTGTCCCCCAAGTTCAAAACCACCGCCCACAGCCCAGAAGACATTACAGTAACAGCCCCGAGGCCTCAGCGCTCCCCATTCCAGTCACGGAAGACAGCGCCCGGGGAGACGCCGCTGTGGCTCCGCCGCCGCCATGCACGCCCACTCCGCGCACGGCCAGTGACCAGCTTCGTGGACACGGAGCCCTGGTGCTGCCCCCGCAGCAAACCGCACAGCCAGTCCAGAGCCTAGCCCCCGCCCCCCATCCCGATGGGGACCCGCCTTGGTCCACCAACGCCGGCCGGGCCCAGGCCCAGGCCCGGCCTGCTTCTGACCCCCAACCCAGTGTGGGGCCGGCAAACCACCCCCCAACACCCGCCCCCACCTGGCGAGAGCGGTGTCCCTGGCCACTGTCCACACGCTCCAGTAAAAGCGCCGCGCAGCCGCGCCGACCTGCTCCAGCAGCCAGGGCTGGAACTCCTCATCCAGGACAGGCGGCGCCATTTGGGCCTCATCCAGGGACACTCAGCTCCCCTACCGCTGCCCTCAGGCGGCCTGACTTTCACCCCTACTGTCTCGCTGGACCCCTTCCTCCCCTGAGCAGATCCTCCCGCCAGCGCCAGGACACCTGCAGTCACGCATCACTCTGCCCGGGCAGCCTCACCCGCCCGCTGACACGTGTCTGTGGAAACGAGGTGCCGTGTGCTCCCCACAGGAGACACAGGACAAAGGGGGCCGCGGGAGCCACGCTGGGGGCTGTTCAGGTGGGTCAGTCCCACGAACGGGGCCACAGACCCCAGCACGGAGGCCGCACCCCCTCCTCCCTCCACTGCTGCAGCAACACCCAGTCTGGCCAGACCACACTGGAAGATCCGCTGGGGATTCGCAGCGCCCTCTGAAGCCTGCAGCCAGCGTTTACTTCCAGTCAGCTGGAACTGGTGGTGATCAGCTCTTTCCACGAACGGGGGCAAGGAGCCACTGCCTCGGGGTCTCATTCAGACCCCGCAGCTACCTCTTGGTGTGCACCCCACAGTATAAGCAGGAGGCTCGGGAGTGATGCGATCACATCACTAAAACGGGAATCCAGCAGCGACAGCAACACAGCCTCCAGGGATGCAAAGATCAAGTGACAGCTCTGACTGATCCCACGGGGACGGGGCGTGGAAATTCTGCCGGCAATGGCCGCCTCCCTTCTCCTCACTAGCATCACGTCGCCCCTCCAGCACAAGCCCGCCTGATTGGGGCAGAGAGACCGCGCTCACCCAGTGACCCCAGGGGCCTCCCCATGGGCCTCGCGCCCAGCCACCCGTGCGTGCGTCTGAACAGGAAGCCGTGGCCGCCACCCCTACTGGGTCAGGCCGTCTCACGCACAGGGACTACGTGCAGCCTGGCACCTCCGCCCGACCTACCCTCCCAACGCCTGGGGCTGGTTGGCCTCACTCTCGCTGGCAGCGGAGCGCAGCCAGCGCCGCCTGTCACAGCCCCCAGGCTGCAGCACAGACTTGCTCACCAGCCACGCGTGACCCCTCGGAGAAGCCCCAGCTCTGTGCCCCGAGCCTCAGCCAGACTGGCGACTCCCCCTGATCCCCTGATTGCCACGGCGACCTTTGCCAGGCCTGCCAGGACCGCTAGTAAGGCCTTGGCCAGCATTTGAGGGAAATTGCCCCCAAAACTGTACTACTGGGGGAGCCTTAAAACACATACAGAACCCCACCCCCCCTCAGAGGGGACAGAAACAGTCACCAAAAGGTGGGAGAAACAATCATCCAAAGAAAACACTAATCAGAGGCTAATTAACCTGGGAGGCTCTTCATTGGTGTGCTCGCCCCACCCTCTTCCAAGGCCCCAAGACCCCCTCTGAGGCTGCCCTAGAAAACTTTGCCACAGAAAAGGAAGGAGGGAGCAGGTGGTCTCCCAGCAAGGTCACAATAAGCACAGACAGAAATAAGCCAAATGTGTATGTAATACAATCAAGGTCTATTTGGGACATAACTTGCCCACCGCTGGAGGGTCACATATGTGAGTTTCTAAAAGACTATCAGTCAGTGTCGTTTAAGGACCCCCCAATTACCAATTGGTGTGCACAACTGAGTGTCCGCATTCTCAGGAGATCAAAGCAAGGTTTTTTTTTTTTTAGGGAAAAGAAAACAATGCCTGCAACTTAGCCTCAAATGGTTTAAAAACAATCCTAAGACAAAAAATAAAGCACATGAGGCAAAAAATTAAAAATTGGTGAATGTAAACAGTTTAGATCAGACTTTTCTCTTCTATTCCTTGTAAGTCTGAAATAATGTTTTTAGAAAGTTAAAGAATGGGAGATTTATTTATGGAAATAAAATTGGAAATTTATTCATGGAAGTTCTTTCTAACCCCTGATTTCACAGATCATGTAAATGGGGAATAAGGACATCTGTCTGTGCTCAATCTCTGCTTCTCCCTGTAATATTTTTTCTTTTACCTTTATTTGGGTATACTTGGTATACAAAAAACTATGCACATTTAATGTATACATTTTCATGAATTTGGACATATATGTACGTCATCTCCACACCCCAGGTACATATCTATTACAACTGTTTTTAATTTTTGAAAATTTTTTTATTTTAATTTTTGGACTTGCTTTTTGCTCTTTCATTTTTGCACACATTCCACTCGTCCTCCACTAAACCACCCGTTTCCCATACCCCATATCACGATGGAGGCTAGAAAATTTAGGATGGACGCTTCAGAAGGCCAAAAACTGGAGGTTTCGGCAGGAGAAATAACTAAGGAGTCGTTAAACCTGCTCTGGAAGATTTGTAGGCAAAGACGGAAACCAGAGGTGGGGAGATGGAGAACTGAGTCATTGCAGAGAAACATCTGTCCTTACAGGTTAACCCAACCAGAACTTAGAGTTGGTAGATTTCACAATAGATTAAATTCCACAAAGAATGAAATCCCCAAAGAATACTATATGATGACACTCCTTGCTCTGGGAAAATGCAGAATTTGTCCCAAGACTGCCCCCCTGTGTCTATGGAGTGTCCTTTAATAGCCTGTCCCTTTCAAATGCAGCTCTCTGCCCTGTTCGATGCAGTGCCTCTTTTTTTCTTTTCTTTTTAACCTAATAATCCTGCTCTTTAAAAATGCAGCCTTTGCTTTTGTGTATATGCAAATGTCTTCCTTACAAAACTCGCCACTGAATAGGAAACTGCAAAAATCATTCTCAAAGAACCCACTCACTGAACCCCAACACCTGAACCCCATCATCAACTGTTAACTGGAAACAGTGTTAATGATATTTAGACAAAGAATTTATTGGCTAAAGTGTGGATATGAACACTGGAAGCAGGTCCAACAGCTTTTACTCTGCAAGAACTATTCCAACAAACACAAATTTGAATTTAATTATTTAGGAAGGAACCATGAGTGATTGACATTAAAAATGTAATTATTGGTGGGGGGAAAAAAAGAAAGAAACTGGTGGGTGGCTGAGCCAGGATTTGAAGCTAAGCTATAAGGTCAGCCCAGGTTTTTGGTTGTGTGTTATTAGGTAGATAATTTTACAATTTTAAAACTGCAAGTTTTAAACCTTAACGTATTTAACTATCCTTTATCTGTTTACCTTCTAATTCTATTAAAAAGGAACAAATATAATTAGTCTCGACAGGGGGCATCTGGGCTAAATAGTTTTTTCTTTGTTTTTATGTTTAAACTTTCTTATTTTCTAACATTGTTGTTCATTTTTGTACAATATTTGATTTCTCCCCTTGGGTGTAGTAAATCTCCCACCACCACATCACCTGTGAACCATCACCATAGTCTCCTGTGCTCTTCCCTCCCCTGTTTTGTCCCCTCTCCCTTTCCCTCCCACTCCCCTGCTGTATGCCTCAGATCTATAGTTTGCCTGCAAATTTTGTCTTTTTTCAAACCTTTGTTCAGTTTCCCTATATTCCTCCTATAAGTGAAACTATCTGATATTTTTCTTTTTCCTTCTGACTTATTTCATTTAGCATGATCCCTTCCAGCTCCATTCATGTTGCTGCAAATGATATGAGTTTATCTTTTTGATTGCTGAATAGTATTCCACTGTGTATATATACCACATCTTCTTGATCCAGTCATCTATTTTTGGGAATTTAGGTTGTTTCCTTATCTTTGGGCTAAGTTGTTTTGACCTAAGATGTGCAGATGTACAGAGAAAGACATGCCGGGATATAATCTCTTTCTAAAGAAAGCACTGTGGAGCTGCAAAGGGGGGGTACCCATTATTAAAATCTTTATCTGGCTCCTTGGTCTTTAGTGGGGGTTGAAAAGACTGGCTGTACTGCAGACAGTAGACTTTGCACAGCTGTTTCATAGACTTCAAGTCTATGCGGATGGCTTGCTCTCATCTACTAGAGAGGGAGGGGTTGCTCTCAGAAAATTTTGGGAAAGGTCACATTCTCCTCTCTTCATCAGATTACTGGTCACTTTGTTAGTTGCATTTGTGACCAATGTTGCACCTTCTATCCAATGCCAGGGTCGCTCTTGCATCTGCATCTTTCACTTGGACTTCAACTAAAGAAGTATGTCACATCTTGTCTACCAACACTTATGACCCAAACCTTGAGCCCTCTGTTGTCTGCCCTTCGCGCCTAGTGCTGTATCTGGAAAACAAAGCCAAACTTACATTTTTATATGTCGTTGTGCATTGAGTAATTCCATGTATTGGACTATTGTAAATCAAGTGTCTGGCCATTTGTTACTTTTTTTAGGCTGGTATTGCCTATAACATTTATAAACTAGGAAAAGAAGCAATAATAATAATAATAATAATAATAATAATAATCCCAGTACAAACATCATATTTCTTAACTAATTTGATTGTCTGATCTCCTGTTTTATGCTAAGTCTTGCTGTGTCCTGAAGAACGTCAGAGAACTGACTGCCCATTAAAAAAAAAAGTGCAATTTCTCCCCAAGGCATTGGGTTTCCATGGAAATAATTCTATTCAGAGGGTTTAATTCAATCTTCCAGTCAATCATATCGATTTTATTCAGGTTGTAATTATGTTAGATAGCTCACAGCCAGATTAAACAGCTGTATCCAATTTCTGGAGGCAATACTATAGGTGCAAGGAAACAATAATAAAAGCTTTCTTTTATGGAAACAAAAGAAATAACAAAAGTCAAAGACTGAAGCAAACCACCAGTTCAGCCAAGAGTCCTAAGGGCAGTCTGTAAGATTCTTAGATGTCATCAGGTATTCAGAAAATGGCATTTAGTTATGTCCATGCACACTTGGTGGTGATCTCTCTAAGTTGATATCAAGTTTTCTACATCCAGTTTATGTGGTTTAAGAAAAGGACAGTAAGGGTTTTAATCAATCTAAGTTATAAGATTGGGAGGGAAAGAGAAAAGACTGGAAATGTCAGTTCAGAAAGTTATACCAAGACATTAGGCAAATTCAGGATCCAGTCTAGTCCACAGATTAAAAAGTGAAGATTTTTCTCTATCTGGAAAAAAAAGTAAAACAAAGAACCAAAACTATTTTAAACAAAGTTATTCACATTATATATAATATATATCATTTATATTACACTAGTTACATTAGTCCTCCATAATTCATTTAGTACCATGTAGAAAATTTTGACCCCTGGTTAGCAATTATGATGTTCTGAATCCAGTTTTGTTCCTTATAAGCTCTGCAATTTCTTTTTTAAAGATTTATTTATTTATGCATACAAGAGCCGGGGTGCAGAGATGAGGTGGTGGGGGGAGTGAGAGGATTCACCAGAGACAGAGTGGGGAACAGAACAGGCAAATGTACTGAAATCCACTGCTGAGGGGAGCAGAGGGCAAGACAGGGGAGGTCTGCTGCGCCATGTGGGTCACCTCCCTGGCCAGGAATCAAACTTGTCCTGCAGTGGCTTCAAATAGCTTCATAGTGCTGCATCTTAACCCCTTGTGTCACCAGAGAGGCCCAGCTCTGCAATTTCTTGAAATTGCAGATGAAAGAAAATGAATATTTGGTTTCTCACAAATATATTATTGATATTATAGTAAAATTCAAAAAAACTCCTCAGAACAAGTCATTGGATCTTATCTAGTTTGAACACATAAAGTTCTTTTTATAAGATATCTCTTACAAACCCTTTGTACATTTTAAAATATCATTTCATTTTTAAAATAACCAGTTCCACCTTGAGACTAAATCTTTCCTCAACAAAAATACCTTCCTGGGGCCTCCCTGATGGCACTGGGGTAAAGTCTCATCACTATCACCGCTAAGGCCTGAGTTAGATGTGCAGCAGACCTCTCCTGTCTTACCCACTGCTCCCCTTGGCAGTGTATTTCAGTAGATCCACTTATTCTGCTCCCTACTCTGTCTCTAGTGAATCCTCTCACTACCCTACACCTCTGGCCTGTACCCCAGTTCTTCTATGCAACAAAAATAAATCTTTAGGAAAAAAATACCTTCCTTTTATTTTAACCAAACACACACATCCTGCATTCTTTACATATAGTTGTTTCCCTTATTATTTTTACTAGTTTTAATTTCACACCTTAATTAGAACTTTTAGCCCTTAAAACCTTAATTTCTTAATTTCTAGATTGTAAGCAGTTATAAAATCTGTGCTGTCATTATCTCTCAAGTAACTAATAACGTGCTAGAAAAGGTGCTTCAATTTTTCTAGATGACACATTTTACTCATAGACACAAAATTCCTTTAGTCTGCATGAAGTCACAGGTAAACTTAAAAGTTCAGTAATTAACATTTCAGCAGAATGAATTAGATAGTCAATGCATTTCCATGATGAAACAGTAAAACCTTAATTTTCCAAAAGAGATTTTGGAAAATTACTTAATCATGCTAAAAGAAATAGATTTTAAAATGAACTTATCCAATTTAATTGATCTAGAATTAAACCAGCAAGGTCATTTTGCCTGAAATAATCCTTTCTGATAGCTCTGTGCCACTCTCTACAAATTCTCCTTCTGAAAGATTTATTCCACTTACATTTACCTATTATTTTTTTCAGTTTAGAAATACTTCATATAGGTCCCTTCTGAATGAAACACCAGGGAGTCACCCTGAATTATTGACCAGGACCTGAAGAGATGGAGCAGGCAAAGGAAGATTTTGGAGAGTTGCTTTGATAAAACAATTTATGAAAGCTCCTATACACTTTTGTCTGGGGAACTGAATCTGGCAAATTAGGTGGAAAACAGGAATCCCATCAGCTAGACTAGGGTCAGCAAACTATGGTCTTTAAGCCAAAGGCAGCCTGCCTGCTGTTTTACAGAGCCGGTGAGCTAAGAATGCGTTCCCATTTTTAAGTGATCAAAAACTATCAAAATAAGAATATTTGGTGACATGCAAAAATTACGTGTAATTTATATGTCAGCATACATAAAGTTTTATAAGAACACGGTATGGCTGCTTCCATGCTACAATGGCAGAGTTGAGGTAGAAACACTCTGTGACCCCAAAGCCTAAAATATTTCCTAGCTATCCCTGCATAGAAAAAGTTTGCCTATGCCTTCACTAGACCACATGAAACACATACAATTTCTTTAGACCAGCAGTTCTTAGATAGGAATAATTTTGCTACCCAAGAGCCATTTGGCAATGTCTGAAACATTTTCGGTTGCTTTAACTGGGAGTGATACTACTATATCTGGTGGATCCAGGCTAGGGATTCTGGAGGGCATCCTATAACGCACAGGTCAGCCCCTACAGCAAAGAATGAGCCAACTCCAAATGTCCATAGAGCTGAGGCTGGAAATCCTGATCCAGAGGACAGAGACACAATGACATGTTTAGGGCTGGATAGCATGACCCCACCCTGAATAAACTGAACATGGCTCCTGTCCGGCACTCCGCTCTATGACCAGCCTCCACCTCCCCACTGCACAGGCCACTCCAGTCTGCTTCCCTGCAGGGCATCAACCTACTAAGCCCCACAGGCAGGCCTGCAGCTCCCCTGGGGAGAGCCATGCTTCACAGATAGGTGGGATCATGGAGGACTCTAAAGAAACGGAGCAGTGAAGACATGAGGTGTGTGTGAGGAGCCAGTAGGGCACGTGTCTAGTCGGGCAATTCAGCGGTTAGTGGAGAGGTGGTAAAGCAGAGGTGAAATCTAAGGCCGAGTGAAGCATTGAGTAGGTGCTGGGAAGGGAGGTGGTTGCAGTCCTGCACATGGGTGGCATGGCGAGGGCAGCTCAGCAATTAGGAGTCCTCAGAAGTAGATAAAAATAACAAAGTGGGCCTGGGGACATCATTGATAAGAAAACAGTAATCACTGAAAGAGGGTGTCTTTGAAAATTTTTTTCAATTTTATTTATTTTGCTACATCTTTGTTAATTTTTGGATAGTATTTGATTTCTCCCCTCCAGTGTAGTCCCTGTAGTTCTCCCATCACCATGGCATCCGTGATCCATCACCATAGTCCCTAGTGCTCTTCCCCACCTGTTTTGACTCCTTCCCCCTCCCACCATGCCTCAGATCAATGGTCAGCTTGCAAGTTTTGTCTTTCTTCCTAACCCTTTGTTTGGGTTCTCTATACACTGCATGTAAGTGAAACCATCCTATATTTATCTTTTTTCTTCTGACTTATTTTGCTTAGCATAATCTCTTCCAGCACCATCCATGTTGCCGCAAATGGCATGGATTTATCTTTTTGATTGCTGAGTAGTATTCCATTGTGTATATATACATCTTCTTGATCCACTCATCTGTTTTGGGGACATTTAGGTTGTTTCCATATCTTAGCTATTGTAAATAGTGCTGCAATAAACATAAGAGTGCAAATTTCCTTTTGGATGAGTGTTTTTGTTCCTTTGGGTAGATTCCTAGGAGTGGAACTGTTAGGTCATATGGTAGATTCATTTTTAGTATTTTGAGGAACCTCCACACAGCTTTCCATAGGGGTTGGACCAGTTTGCACTCCCACCAGCAGTGTAAGAGAGTTTATTTTTCAACACATCTTTGCCAGCATTTGTTATTTGTGTGTTTTTTTTTTATATATGGGCCTTTCTGAAAGAGGGTGTCTTTAAGGTACTTTAGAGCTGCTCCATGATTTGGGTAGAAAGAGCATTTCCTGTTAAATCCGCAACTGTCTTTATCTGTGTCTGTCATTCCAGCCCAGTGAACAGCAAGGTTGCCTTTCTCTTTTTTGTTCTGAGCTGATTTTCAATCTTTTTGTCCCAAAGAAGTTTGTATTTGCCATTATCCAGGTTCTATTGCCCTAATACCAGCTTAGTGAACAGTCTGTAGTTGGACGAATGTCCGTTCTTTCCATTCCTTCAATAGCAGTTTGGTGTGGGATCATCTGACTGGACCGTGGCCACACAGTAGCATTTAGGATTTGGGGGATCCCACACTTGAACACTATAAAACAAATAAATACTAGGAGAATTACTATGATCAAATTATGTAGTGTGTTTCTAGGTCAAGAGCCAAGCTTACCCAAGTTAAATGAAACGATTCCATTACTAACCTGAAGACTATGCAGAACCAGATATGAAGACACTAGCAAAAATACCAAATATCTTGATTGTTTGTTTATTCCTTTGATATTTTTAGTCATCGTTAAAGACCCCAGAGAATCTATTGGAATGAAAGTATAACATTCTTTTTTTTAAAAAAAGATTATTTATTTATTTATTTATTTTATTTATACAAGCACTGGGTATAGTCAGAAGCGCGGGAGGGTGAGAGAATTCACCAGAGCCAGAGCGGGGAGCAGAGCAGGCAGAAGGACCGAAGTACACTGCTGAGGGGAGCAGCGGGCGGCAGGGGAGGTCTGTGCGCCATGTGGGACCCTCCTCCGGTGGCCGGGGAGCAGCCGGGGATCGAACCGGCGCTGCAGAGGCTGCGGGCAGCTTCGCAACCCAGCGCTCAACCACTGCGCCACCGGGGAGGCCCTAACATTCTTTTTTTTTTTTTTTAAAGATTTATTTATTTGTTTATGCAAGCACTGGGTACCGTCAGAAGTGTGGGAGGGTGAGAGAATTCACCAGAGTCAGAGGGGAGAGCAGAGCAGGCAGACTGATGAGGTACACTGCTCAGGGGAGCAGCGAGAGGCAGGAGAGGTCTGCGCGCCATGTGGGACCCTCACCTGGTGGCCGGGGATCGAACTGGTGCTGCAGAGGTTGCAGGCAGTTTCACAACCCAGCGCTCAACCACTGCGCCACCAGGGAGGCCTGAAAGTATAACATTCTTTACCCTGAGAGGCCAAGATTATATCTAGAGTGGCTGTGTGGTCAACCCTGCTTGTCTAATTTCATGAACCTCTTGGGCAAAGGTTTCTATGATCTTAGTGACATTGTCTAGCTTTTCTACTCTTCTATGAACAATAGCACGTAGACCACACCCCACTTTTCAGCCTTTTATAAAACATGGAATGAAGAGGCTTGGTGCTGTAAGTACGCAGTCCAAAATTCCTCTTGAGTAGTTAAGTCTTTGAACTCAAATCAAGATCCAGTTTCTCTCCATGAATCAAATTATCTAAAGACATCTTTCTCTAAAAATAGATCTTTTTTGTAATGGGCCAAAAGAAATCCTGGGTGACAACAGGGGCTGCTCTAAAGGCAGACCAGTAGTTAACCAAGATGGCAGATCTGTCTTTGATCAACATAACCCCTATGGGGTTGTCAAATTTTTGCACCTTTTAGCAAGAATGATCTAATGCCAAGCATTGACAATTTTAGTAATAGAGATTGACCATAAAGTAAATCTAAACCAAAAGAACTTGGGACTGTGCCTATGTAATATGCCTTTTTAAATATAAATTATATAAATGTGAGACAGTCTCTGAATATACACCATCTCCTCCTCAAATCTGTCCCAATTCTATTTTGGTGAAAGTTCAGTTACAAAAACATTAAAGTCCATAAAATAATCCCAAGCAGTGTTTCAGTGGAATAGTAATCCCCTTTCCTAGTTAGGTTAAGGAGTTTTAGTCTTTTGTTTGTCTGGTCTGTTGAGTTGTTTGACATCTAAAAATTCTGTCAGTGGTGAATAGAAATGAGGTGGCATATATACACAATGGAATACTACTCAGTTATAAAAATAGATGAAACCTTCCCATTTGGGACAACAGGGATGGAACTGGAGGGGGTTTATGCAAACAAAGTAAGTCAGAAGAAGAAAGAAATACTGGATGATTTCACTCATATGGGAGCTATAAAGAAACAAAGCAAAGGAACAGACTGAGCTAAACCAAAAGAAACCCTATAAATCTGTAGAATTGAGGCTACAGAGGGTCAGTGGGTGAGGAACAAAGGGAGGAAGAGACCCAGTAATCCATGGTGGAGGATATTGGTGCTTTGGTGGTAAGTCTGCAGAGGCACGAGCCCATTTCCTTAAATCTTATATAATGTTGTGAACCAACATTGCCCCAATAAACAATAATACAACTTTTAAAAATAAAAATGAAATTCTCTCAGTGGTTGAGTCCAAATACCTTGAAAGCCAATTGATCTATTACGAGGACTTGGTTTAAGCAGAGCTAGGTATCATCCACAGAAAGTTGAGATAAACCCAGCAGTGAGTCTTAATGTACACTTTAGTCAAATCGTGAAAATATTATATTCATATGCTGAAGTCACCATGGAGTGGATAAGGATATAAAGAGAAATACTAAGGATGGGGCCTTACATATACCATAGTTAGTAGGTAAAAAGTGCTTGTTAATAAGTCAGAACCTTAAGCTAGGAAAAGGGGAATAAGAACTAGAAAAATAATAAACAGTTTCTGCAGACTGAAGTGTGACTATGTGATGCCAAGCATTTTGCTCCATAGGTGTTGGACAGAACCTCTACCTTGATGATCTTGGATGGAGGTTTTCACCTTCATGCCAATAGATCAATGGTCTGTATGATGTTTTCAGGTGGGTCCCCTAAATTGCAAAGAAATGATAATGGAAGATTTCTCAAACCAACAGCACATGTGTATGCACTGAAGGAGGAAAAGTAACAATGTATAGTCACCATTGCTGATTGTGTAGGGTGGAATTCCATATATGAAAGGGCTTGTACTAGTGAATATCTGTGTGTGGGGCGGGGCACACAAATGGGACCTCAAGTTGAGTTTGAGAATGCGAGCTCGGAGAGGGTGGAGGACGGGGGCGGATATCCCTATGGCGGCATTTTGAACTAAATAAAAATGAAAATACAACATATCAAACTTTTTGAGATGCTGCTATGAGACCTATTTAGAGGAAAATTCACAGCACTCAACACCCATGTTAGAAAAGAAGAAAGGTCTTAAATCAGTAGCCTTAGCTTCCACCTTTAGAAATGAGAAAAAGAACAGATGTAACCCACAAGAAGCAGAAGAAAGGAAATAATACAGATCGAGGCAGAAACCAATAACAGAGAACAGATGAGAAAGAGAGAAGGGGAGGGAGAGAGAGAGAGGGAGGGAGGGAGGGAGAGAGAGAGAGAGAGAGAGAGAGAGAGAGAGAGAGAGAGAGAGAGAGAGAGATCTGGTTTTTTGACTGAATTGATAAAATTTATAAACCACTAGCTAGCCAGATTCATTTTTTTAAGATTTATTTATTTATGCATACAAGAACTGGGGAACAGACTAGAGGTGTGGGAGGTGAGAGAATTCACCAGAGACAGAGTGGGGAACAGAACAGGTGGATTCACTGAAATACACAGCTGAGGGGAGTAGCGGGGGAGATAGGAGAGGTCTGCTGTGCCAAGTGGGTAGCTCCCTGGCTGGGGATCGACCTCGTGCTGCAATGGCTGCAGATAGCTTCATAGGTTGAGTCTTAACCCCTTGTGTCACCAGGGAAGCCCCTAGCCAGATTCATTCAAATTTTCTGTGCCTCATATTTAAAGCTGTCTCACTAAGAAATGATCTTGAAAGTTACCGCAACAATGATGAGCCCCTTATCCTTTCCCAAGTCAAATCAAAGGGTCAGGAGATTGACATGCAATGTATTGGGTTGTCGGAAAAGTCATGACGTATTTTTTCTGTTTTTCCATGCAAAAATGCCTCATGACTTTTCCATCAGCCCAATAAATTATGCTCCTTCTCTAGAAGTCGTCCTGGGTAAGTGCCTGGTATGTGGGAAATAGGAGTAGCAGCAGTGTCAGAAGATAGTCATGTGGAAAGGACTCTGGACTGGTAATTTGGAGAACTGGAATCTATTTCTTGTTTGCAAGCAACAATTTTGCTGACTTGGATGACGGAGTAAATAACGTCACATCTTTAGATTTGCCTCAGTTTCCTCTGCAAAATGAAGGAGGTAGGCCTGAGGATTCAACTCAATAAATCACCATGCACTGAGGGTCTAGTTTGCTTTGACCTGGTACTAGGTAGCTGTTCTCTTGTATTGTATTACGTTGCAGATAAAACGGATATCAAGCAATTAATTTCAAGCATGATGACTCTGAGGAAATGGGACTATCGGGTGCTCTGGGAACATGTAGCAGGAAGTTACATAGAAGGGCAGTTAGGGAAGATCTCCTTGGGTAGACTTGGTTTAGAGGCTGAGTGAGTGGGAGCTGGACAGGTAAAGATTCGTCTGTTATTTCTGTTGTGGATTTCTACTTTAACTCCATTATAGTTGAAAAGCATAGTTTGGGGCCTCCCCTGGTGGCACAGCGGTTGAGCGCTGGGTTGCGAAGCTGCCCACAACCTCTGCAGCGCCGGTTCCAACCCTGGCCAATGGCGAGGGTCCCACGTGGCACACAGACCTCTCCTGCCCCGCCTGCTGCTCTCCTCAGCAGTGTACTTCGTCAGTCTGCCCGTTCTATTCTCCACTCTGGCTCTGGTGAATTCTCTCACCCTCCCACGCTTCTGACTGTACCCAGTGCTTGTATAAATAAATAAATAAATAAATAAATCTTTAAAAAAAAAAAAGAAAAAAGAAAAGTATAGTTTGTATGGTTTCGATTCTTTAAAATGTGTTAAGACTTGTTTTATGATCCAGGATATGGTATATCTTTGTGAGTTTCAGGTACACAAAAAATATGTACTCTGCTGTTATTGGGTAGAATGTTCTGTAAATGTCAGTTAGGTCAAGTTGGTTAATGTTGATGTTTGGTTATTTTATATCTTTACTGATTTCTAAATATATATATATATATATATTTGGTATTTTTACTTTTATTGGTTAAAATATTTTGTTTATAAGCCAAAATAAAATATCTCCTTATATATAAACTAACTGATTTGTCAGTCTTAATGTAAGCATTGTTCTATGATACTCAGGTTTTATTTATTTATTTGTTTGTTTATTTATTTATTTAAGATTTGTTTATGCATACAAGAACTGGGGTACAGGCCAGAGGTGTGGGGCGTGAGAGGATTCACCGGAGACAGAGCAAGGAGCAGAACAGGCAGACTGACTGAAATACACTGCTGAGGGGAGCACTGGGCGAGACAGGAGAGGTCTGCTGCGCCATGTGGGTCTCCTTCCTGGCCGGGGATTGAACTCGTGCTGCAGAGGCTGCAGACAGCTTCATAGTTTGCATCTTAACCCCTTGCGCCACCAGGGAGGCCTGATACTCAGTTTTTTTAATTTTTATTTTCATTATTGAGGTAACATGGGTTTACAATGCTGTATATGATTCAGGGGAACAGGCTCACACCTCCTCAGATGTGCATCGCCCTGCCCCACCCACCACCAGAGCACCTATATAGCGTGGGGCCCTCTCACTCCCTTTGTTCCCACTCCCACCACCACCCCCCCATGTAGTAGCCTCAATTCTACAGCCATATTTATAGGCTTAGTTTTGTCAGTTTCTTTGTTATAGTTCTTTATATTCCACGTAAGAGTGAAATCATCTGGTGTTTGTGTCTGTCCCTCTGGTTTATTTCACTTAACATAATCCTCTCTAGTTCTACTCGTGTCGCAAATGGCAAGATTTCATCTTTTCTTACAACTGGGTAGTAGTTCATTTTCTTCTTCTTTTTTCCCCTCTAATTCACTTTTAATTTTTTATTATATAGTTATTTTATATATCTTTTACATAGTTCTTCATTTTTGTACTATATATGCTTTCTCATCTTAGTTATAGTCCCCGTGAAATTCCCACCACCAATTCACCCATGCACCATCACCATAGTCCCTTGTGCTCGTCCCATCCCTGTTTTGATCCTACTTCCCTCTCCCCCGCTGCAGAATGTCTCTGGTTTATAGTTGCTTGTGGATTTTCATAATCATTTTATTGTAATAACTCCCCCCCATCCCTTATTTGGATCTTCTACATTCCTGCTATAAGTGAAACCATCCAGTATTTTTCTTTTTTCCTTCTGGCTTATTGCACTGAGCATGATCCCTTCCAGCTCCACCCATGTTGCTGCAAATGGCATGAGTTTATCTTTTTTGATTGCTGAGTAATATTCCATTGTGTATATGTACCACATCTTCTTGTTCCAGACATCTATTTGGGGGCATTTATGTTGTTTCCATAGCTTACCTATTGTAAATAGTGCTGCAATAAACATAAGGGTGCAGGTGTTCTTTTGAATTAATGTTTTTGTGTCCTTTGGCATACCACATCTTCTTAATCCACTTCTCTGTCATTGGGCACTTAGGCTATTTCCATAGTTTGGCTACTGTAAATAGTGCTGCAATGAACATAGGAGTGCATATGTCCCTTCACATTAGTGTTTTTGCATTCTTTGAATAAATATCAAGGAGTGGAATTGCTGGGTCATATGGTGGATCTATTTTTATTTATTTTATTTTATTTTTTTATTTTTTTAAAGATTTATTTATTTATTTATACAAGCACTGGGTACAGTCAGAAGCGCAGGAGGGTGAGAGAATTCATCAGAGCCAGAGCGGAGAGCAGAACAGGCAGAAGGACCGAAGTACACTGCTGAGGGGAGCAGCCGGGGATGGAACCAGCGCTGCAGAGGCTGCGGGCAGCTTCGCAACCCAGCGCTCAACCGCTGCGCCACCGGGGAGGCCCCGTGGATCTATTTTTAACATAAAATATGTATTCTTTTTCTTTCTCCCAACCCATAATACATATTTTTCATTTTTCACACTTAGAATTTATATTTTCAAAGCTCACATGAAACCTAGATACGTTTCTCCTTTATATTATTACTACATGTTCTACATCTACGTGTCAGTTATCAATTTATTTTTGCAGCTCTGAATACACTCTTCAATAGATGCCCTATGATAAACAGTGGGGTTCCTTCAAGCATTTTTTTTCCATTAAAGTGAGCACAATGTTAAGCTCTCTCAGTAGAGGGCGCTCGAAGGATGTGACAGGAGTGCTTCCTGCAAATTCCTGTGTAGGAAAAGGAAGGAGTCTGCCCTGTGGGTATCCAAGACATCTTCTGGTGCCTGCTTGAGCCACAGGCCCAGGACATCTCTCTGTGACTTGACAGCTCGACCTGGCAAAAACTTGTCCACAGCCTTCTCGACACAGATCTGCCACTCCTTCTGCACCTGCCACCCATAGCTCTACTGTGCAAACCCTATGGTGCAGGGGTCCACAGTGCAGCCTCTTCCTATGCAAATTCTCCCTCCCCACTCAGCCCAGGTGTGCGGAAGACCTCTGTCCTAGCAAGCACCCAGATCCCTGTGGTGCACCCACACTGCAAGTTGCTGATCACCTGCTCCCCCACCTGCACTCCAGAGTGTTGCCTATTTGTCTGGAAACTTCAGACCAGCTCTATCTAATCTAGCTAAACTAGGAAATTTCTCTGCTGTCTGGCTGTAGGGACACTTTCTTCAACAGGGCCTGAAACTCAGTGGAAATATGTAGACCAAGAGAAACTGAGCTTGAATTTAAGGACCACCTAAAAGTTACATTACCTATCTTTCAGAGCCTAGACTTTCTTTCAGCTACTCTATGAAAACATGGCCACCTCTCAAAGAGAATTTTCGAAATGATTTTAATCAATGGATGGAGCAAAAGAGAGCATCTGGCCAATGTTAGAAGTGACGAGTGAAGGCTTTTGACAAATTCTTCCCTACAGATTTATTCAAAACCAGAAGTGAAGACATAACTTCAGGAAATATGAACTGGCCTGGTTCCCATGCTTGTTGAAAATGCTGTGGAGTCCCATGTACCACGAGCCAGACGCCCTTGACACACTACATTGTCTGAGTCCCAAGGTCTCAAACCCTCTGGGAGACCCTGTCAACTTACCTGAGCAGAGGACATCTGGACACGAGTGCAGCTGCTACCTCCAGTAGAATTTAATTTATATACAGGAGGGATAGCACTGGAATGGGGCGGTCACCTCATCTAGCCCACTTCTTACAGATAAACTCTTGGGGCCTGAATGGATAGAGAACTTGACTTATCCAAGGGATGGAGCTTCAGTGAGAAGGGCCACTTCACTGTTTAACTCCAGGAGAGCCATTCACTTCACGGTTTAGGTGAATGGCACTCACTGGAGTTCCGCAGTAAGCAACCTGCACAGCTGTACATGGTGGCGCCATCTACAGGAGAGATCAAAGAGTGTAACCCGGGGAAGGAGAGAACTTTTGAGAGTTCAAGTGCCAGCCAAAGTAGCAGCACGAGCTTGGGATTTGACTTCACTTTATACATGGTCTTGTTGTTCATGCATTGCCTTGAAATTCTTTTCCTCACTTCTGGGAAAAAATTTTAAACTTCCCTCGTGCATTTTTTGTTTCTTCTTTCTGAAACTTCAGATATTGAACTTATGGATCAGTCCCCTAATTTTCTTTTTCTTTGTTTCTTTCTTTGAATGTTTGCTCTAAGTTCTCAGAAATTTCCTTGATCTTTCAATCATTCTTTTGAATAATTTTATATTTGCTCTTGCATATACTTAATGACCCAAATTCTATTCTGTTCACTATTTATGAATAGTGATCTCTTTTCATGAAGGCAACACTCTCTCTCTCTCTCTCCTCTCTCTCTGATGATAAAAATTACAACTTGTTTAAAGTTTCCTTCTACTTCCTGCATTGTCTCTATTTCCTCTGAATTACCTATTTTTAATGTCTATCTGTTTTCTGTCTTTCACATTGGAGCTTTTCCTCAAATACCTGATGGTGCTTACTTGTCCAGTTATGTTAAGGTCAATGTTGTATGAAGCTAGTTGGAGACTCAGTGGCATAGATGAGATTTGTCAATCAGTATGTACCACCAGGTACATATATGGTATAACCACTTTGGAAAACAGCCCAGCAATTCCTTATAAAGTTAAGCACACATTTACCATGTGAACAACATTCTATACCTAGATTTTTTTAAATCGTGATTATTCATGAACTTTTATTTAACCATTTGTTTGGAATTTTTTTAAAGATTTATTTATGCATACAAGAACTGGGGTGTAAGCCAGAGGTGTGGGGGGTGAGAGGATTCACCAGAGAGAGTGGGGAGCAGAACAGGCAGGTCTACTGAGATACACTGCTGAGGGGAGCAGCGGGCGAGACAAGAAAGGTCTGCTGCACCATGTGGGTAGCTCCCCGGCCAGCCGGGAATTGAATTTGTGCTGCAGTGGCTGCCGATAGTTTGATAGCGCTGTCTTTAACACCTGCGCCACCAGGGAGGCCCCTACTTGGAATTTTTATTTATTTGTTTTTAAAGAAGTGGCATTTTCTTACATCCTTGTTAATTTTCTGACAGTACAGGATTCCTCCCCTTAGGTGTGGGCACCGCGGCCCTCCCACCCATAGTCCTCCACCATACTTCATTGTGCTCTTCTCCACCCCTCTCCCTCTTGGATGCCTCAGATCTATGGTCAGCTTTCAAGGGTTTATTTTAAGGTTTGTCTTTGTCTGACCATTTATTTGGTTCTCTGTATTCCACAGATAAGTGACACCATCTGGTATTTATCTTTCATTTTGAAATAATTTTAGACTTACAGAAAATTGAAAAAATAGCACAGAGAGCTCTTATATTTCCTTTGCCCATTTTCCTCTCATGTTAACGTATGGCATGGGCATGATATAATTATTATTATTATTATATAGAAATTAACAATAGAACAATATTATTAACTGACTTACAGATTATATTCAGATGGCAGATCGCACCAGCGTGTCCACTGTCTCTCTTCAACTCCACTATCCAACCCAAGGTACCACATGGTATTTTGTTTTCATGCCTTTTAACTTTCCTTCAATCTGTAGGTTTCCTGTTCATCTTTCCGTGTCTTTCATGACAATGACACTTCATAAGAGCACTGGTCAGTTATTTTGCAGAATTTGAGTTTGTCTTCTATCTCACTGTTAGATTGAAATTATGCATTTCTGACATGGATGCTACAAAGTGATGTGCCCTTCTTAGTGCGTGATGGAGAGGGCCAGGCACTTAACACATGTTATTTTACTGATGACGTTAACCCTCAGTGCTTGATAGCCCTGGGGTGTCTGTTAGACTTCTCAACCATAGACTTGCTATTTCTCTACCTTTGTAATTAATAAATATCCTGGGAAACATATGCTAACACTATGCAAATGCATTGCTTCTCATCAAACTCTCGCCCACTAATTTTAGCACACGTGGGTGTATCTTGCCTGCAACAATTATCACTCTGGTGTTCTAATAGTGCTTCTACTACCCTTATTCACTTTGCATTTAATTATAATTATTTTGTAAGTCATTTCTTTTTCATTTATGTATTCAATTATTTGTTTACATCGATTTGGACTCACATATTTGTTTGTCCTGTGAGTTTTAACAGCATCGTTATTTTCTGTCTCAGGTTGTTCCATCTTTGGCCAGTGCAGGCTCATTCGGGTTGTCTTTGTTATCCTTTTGATATGCCCACATGTTATTTTTAAGCACTTCTTTACTTTCTGAGATATAAGTGTTCCCTGCCCTAATTCTACTTCGTCGAGAAACTCTGATTCATTTTATTAGAGAACATTTAGAAATGTAGAGCTGGTTGTTATGTATACTTACTAATACCGGGTTATCATTGCTGCAGGCCCTCTCAGCTAACTTGAAGGCTTGGAGATGTGTGTGTGTGTGTGTGTGTGTGTATGTGATATAAATCCTTGCAAATTTTCCTTCTTTCTTTTTCTTAGAGGAAAAGTGAGGATCAAAGTCTGAGAGAACACATCACATCCTGAGTGGACATCACCCCAGACTTCTTTCCGGATTCCAGCTCATCTCCAAGATGATTCCAAGTGATTCCAAGCTCATCTCCAAGCGATTCCAGCTCACTGCCAAGATCTCAGTCACCCAGCGTTACAACTTCCAGAAGCTATTGACCTGACTTCCTGAATAGGGCTGCTGCTGAGAACTATGGGTGGAACTAAGTGCCCATGTTGGCTTGAAAGACTAAACATGTTATGCTCTCTTGTTTTTCCAGTCTGGGCTCACACCCTGGCCGCCACTCAGATGGCACAGCTGTATGGTGGACAGCACCTGGCCACCTGCATCTCAGTTCTTCTCCTTTCTTTCTCTCCTCCTCTGCCTTCTCCAAGCCTTCCCCAAGCCTTCCCCCTCCTGCTTCTCCTCTTCTCTCTCTCTCCCTCCTCGCCCTCTCTCCCCTCCCTCCCTCTCCCCCCTTCTCACTCCCCTTATAAACAAGCTATTTTAAAATTAAATTTCTTTGTGTGTCAGCTTTTGTGTCTTGTCTTCTTAAGCACGCGGGTGAGGACTCATAACCTGGGTCACCTCCTTTTACTCAAGGATTATTGCCCTGTAACCTTCCAACCTTCAATCCTTCCCTCTCTGTGTCTCTGTTTCTCTCTCCCTTCCTCTCCCCCCTCTCTCTTCCAACTAACTAGCTCACCAGCTTACCAATTAACGAACTACCAGCAGCCTCTGATTCCAATCCAGCACCAAAGGGTTTGTTCCAAGTTCCCCTTTTCCTTGATTGTAAATTCTCTCACTGACAGAAATTTGGCTCTCATTAACTACCCTATGTTTACCTACCTAGCTACAATATTGATATAGCTTCATAATTACTAACTCAAGTCCTTGGGAGAAACAAATTGATTAACTATAGTATTTATGTCCAGTACTGTTCCTCTATATCCTTACTATAGCCAGTGAGATACTGTTTCATAAGTCATGTAGGCTATGTCTTCTCTTCCCCACCACTTTCAGTATAATATTATTCATTTGTAAGTTAATTTCACTTTTTAAGTTTGCATTCCATTTTGGTTTCCTCCTATAGCCCTTTAGAAAAGTAAATGTACACCACCACTAACTTTTGGTGTTTTACATTTCTGTGGGTTTCCCCGAATAGTCACATATCTACCACTATCGTCGTGATACACGGATTAAAAGAAATATGTGTGTTCCCCCACCAAACCCTGAGTTTTTGGCAATATGAATAAAGCTGCTTAAAACATTTATCAATACTCAGCTATTAAAAAAAGATGAAATGGGGTTTTGCGGACAAATGGATGGAGAAAATAAGTCAGAAAGTGAAAGATAGATAAAGGATGAATTTATTTATTTGTGGAATATAAATAAGCAAAGAACACACGGGGCAAAGCACAGCAAAAATAATTCTTACACTGTGGAAAATGTACTGGTTACCAGAAGGAATAGGATGGAGGGAAGAGGGAACAGGGGGAAGTCATTGGCATGGGCGTATTGGTGGAGGAGGAGTAAAGGATGTACACATATGGAGGTGTGCAAAATGTAATATAGATATGTAAATGACTGACAAATCAATATAGAAAAACATTCATGTATATAGATTTTAGTATGAACGTAAGTCTTGATTTAAGTGAATGCCTCAGAGTGAGATTGCTGGGTTGTATGTTCAATTTTATGTGAAACTTGCAATGTATGAGAATTCCAGTTTGTCCATATCCCATAAAGGACTTTGTATGGTCAGGCTTTTTGATTTTAGCCATGTAACAGGTGTGGATTACAGGTACTTCATTGTGATTCCAGTTTTCATTTCTCTAATGACAATGTTCAGCATATTTCCATGTGCTTATTTACCCTTTTTTGTGAAGTGTTTGCTCAAGTTTTGTCCGTTTTTGTTTTATTATAGTTTTTTTTTTCCAAATAATTTTCTCTTTGGTAGGCAGTTCATGTATGCTTTTTTTTTAAAGATTTATTTATTTATTTATACAAGCACTGGGTATAGTCAGAAGCGCAGGAGGGTGAGAGAATTCACCAGAGCCAGAGCGGAGAACAGAACAGGCAGACTGACGAAGTACACTGCTGAGGGGAGCAGCAGGCGGGGCAGGAGAGGTCTGCGCGCCATGGGGACCCTCACCGGTGGCCCCAGGGATGGAACCAGCGCTGCAGAGGCCGCAGGCAGCCTTGCAGCCCAGCGCTCAAATGCTGCGCCACCAGGGGAGGCCCTCTTATTATAGTTTTGAGAGTTATTTTACATATTCTAGATGCAAGTCACATGTGTTTGGGAATTATTTTCTCCTAGTATCCAGCTTGTTTTCTTTTCAAAAAGCACAATTTATTATAAAGTCTAATTTATCAATATTTTTAATGTATCATGCCGTTTCATATCATATGTATTTGGTAACACAAGATCACAAGCTTTTCTTCCATGTTTTCTCCAGAAGTTCTATACTTTTAAGTTTTACATTTTAATCTATCAAATCTAAATGTAAAAGAAATACTTTACATTTAGATCTTTTTGTGGCAAATATATACATATTGCATAAATGATATATATACATATATTACATATATTTAAAATGGTGAATTTTAAATAATATATATATTATGTAATATATATATTATTTAAAATTCACCATTTTAAATAATATGGTGGCATTTTGTACATTCACAACATTGAGCAGACATCACTTCTATCTAGCTAGTGCCAGAATATTTTCACCAGTCCAAAATACCTAATAAGCAGTCATTCTTCATGCCACTCTTCCACCAGCCCCTGCAACCACAACTGGGTTTTGTCTTCCTGGATCATTACTTTAAATGGAATCATACAATATGTGGCCTTTTGTGTCTGACTTCTTTCATGTGGCATTATGTTTTCAAAGTTTATCCATGTTGTGACATGCATTCATGCTTCATTCCTTTTTATGGCTAGGCAATATTCCATTGTATGGATGTGCCACAGTTTGATGATCTGTTCATCAGCCCACGGATATTGGTTTTTTTCTACCTTTTGGCTATCATGAATAGCACCTCTATAACCATTTGTATACAAGTTTTTGTTTATATGTATATTTTGAATTATTTTGGAGTCTATACCTAGGAGTGGAACTGATAGATCACATGATAATTCTATGCTTAACTTATATCCTGGACAGTGTTGTTAGATAAGAAAGATAAATAAAGGGTACTTATATTGGAAAGGAAGAAATAAAACTTCTAGACATTATTATTTATATAGAAAAAATGTTTAAATCTACCCAAAAAAGCCTCCTAGAACTATTTAGCAGTGAGCAAGATTGCAGGAAACATTGCCAAATACAAAAGTCAACTATATCCTATATGCTAGTTATGAATAATTGGAATTTGACATTTAAAAATATAAGACATACACTACCAACACACAAAACAAACCACTTAGTTTATGTGGGCTCTGCATATTCAAATGTAAATAAAAATCAATGAAAGAAACCAAATATATTCTAAATAAATAGAAGGATAGACCATGCTTATGAATCGTAAAACTCAATATAGTTAAGATGCCAATTCTTCCCAATGTTATCTCTAGATACAATATAATTCCAATCAAATTCCCAATAAGTGTTTTTAGATATGGACAGGCTGATTCTAAAATTGATATGTTAAAATAAAGGAGCAAGAATAGCGGAAACAATTCTGAAAAAAACAAAAACAAAAACAACAAAGCTGGGAGATATGCACTATCAAATTTCAAGACTCACTATAGAGCTACAATTACCAAAATAGTGTGGTACTAAAAAAAAGCCAGAAATACAGATCAATGGAACAGAATAGAGAATCCCCAAACAGGCCCATGCAAACAGAGTCAACTGATTTTCTTTCCTGTCAGAGAAAGATGTACAAATACACAAGGGCAGGGAGAAGGCTAGTAGGAACCCTGTGGTACTGAGCTTGAGTTAGAAATCGCACCCAAAGCTAGATAAAGAAGAAATAGAACACCTAAACAGACCAATTACAATTAGCGAAATTGAAATGGTAATCAAAAACCTCCCCAAAAACAAAAGCCCAGGACCTGATGGATTTACAAATGAATTCTACCAAACATTCAGAGACGAATTAGTGCCTATCCTTCACAAACTCTTCCAAAAAATTGAGAAGGAAGGGACAATACCAAACACGTTTTATGAAGCCAACATTACACTAATACCAAAACCGAACAAGGACAACACAAAAAAGGAAAACTACAGGCCAATCTCCTTAATGAACACTGATGCAAAAATCCTCAATAAAATTTTAGCTATCAGAATCCAACAATGTATCCATAAGATAATTCACCACGACCAAGTAGGATTCATTCCAGGGACACAAGGATGGTTTAACATCCGAAAATCAATCGTTATCCAACACATCAACAAAAAGAAATATAAAAACCATATGATAATATCAATAGATGCTGAGAAAGCTTTTGACAAAGTGCAACACCCATTCATGATAAAAGCCCTTGAAATTCTTGGGATACAAGGAACATACCTCAACATCATAAAGGCCATCTATGACAAGCCAACAGCCAGTATCATTCTCAATGGTGAAAAGCTGAAAGCAATTCCATTAAGATCTGGAACAAGACAAGGATGTCCACTCTCACCACTGCTTTTCAATATAATACTGGAAGTCCTAGCCAGGGCAATAAGACAAGAGAAAGACATCCAAGGAATCCAAATAGGAAAAGAAGAAGTCAAACTATCACTATTTGCAGACGATATGATATTATACATAGAGAACCCCAAAAACTCCACAGAAAAGCTAATTCAACTCATCAATCAGTTCAGTAAAGTGGCAGGATACAAAATCAACACGCAAAAGTCAGTAGCCTTCCTATGCACAAACAATAAATCTGAAGAAGAAGAAATCAAAAAAACCATCCCTTTTGTTATTGAAACAAAAAAAATCAAATATTTGGGAATAAATCTAACAAAAGAGGTAAAGGACCTATACAAAGAAAACTATAAAACACTGTTAAAAGAAATAGAAGAAGACACAAAGAAATTGAGAGACATCCCCTGCTCATGGATTGGAAGAATAAACATTATTAAAATGGCCATCCTTCCAAAAGCAATATACAGATTCAATGCTATTCCAATCAAAATTTCAATGTCATTCTTCAAAGAAATAGAACAATTATTGATGAAATTCATATGGAATCACAAAAAACCCCGAATAGCCAAAGATCTCCTGAAACAAAAAGAAGGGAATGGAGGCATCACACTCCCAGACTTCAAACTATACTACAAAGCCATAATCATCAAAACTGCATGGTATTGGAACAAGAACAGACATACAGACCAATGGAATCGAATAGAAAATCCAGAAATAAACCCACAGATTTATGGTCAACTAATCTTTGACAAAGGAGCAAAGACTATGCATTGGAGCAAAGAAAGTTTGTTCAATAAATGGTGCTGGGAAAACTGGGTCGCTACATGCAAAAGAATGAAGCTTGACCACTACCTCACACCATACACAAAAATCAACTCAAAATGGATTAAAGAACTAGACATAAGACCTGAAACCATAAAATATATAGAAGGAAATATAGGCAAAACACTACGTGATTTGCACATCAAAGACATCTTTACAGACACATCACCCAAAGCAGTGATAGTGAAGGCAAAGATAAACAGCTGGGACTACATCAAATTAAAGAGCTTTTGCACAGCAAAAGAGACAATAACAAAAACAAAGAGAAACCCCACCGACTGGGAGAACATTTTTGCACCCAACACTAATAA
The DNA here is from genome assembly GCF_964194135.1 of Talpa europaea. NCBI lineage: Eukaryota > Metazoa > Chordata > Mammalia > Eulipotyphla > Talpidae > Talpa > Talpa europaea. The sequence continues at coordinate 31,618,335 of NC_140081.1, read as the reverse complement.
TAAAGGACTGATCACAAAAATCTGCAAAGAGCTGATGAGACTCAACAACAACAAAGAAAATAATCCAGTCCAAAAATGGGCAGAAGAGCTAAAAAGAAACTTCTCTGAAGAGGAAATGCAAATGGCCAACAGGCATATGAAAAAATGTTCAACATCACTTGTCATCAGGGAAATGCAAATCAAAACTACCATGAGATACCATCTTACACCAGTGAGAATGGCACATATTAAAAAAACTAGCAACAACAAATGTTGGCGAGGGTGTGGAGAAAAAGGAACTCTTCTGCACTGTTAGTGGGAGTGCAACCTGGTCCAACCACTGTGGAAAGCTGTGTGGAGATTTCTGGACCTACTAAACATAGAGCTTCCATATGATCCAGCAATTCCACTCCTAGGTATTTACCCAAAGGACACAGAAACATCAATTCCAAAGAACACCTGCACCCCTATGTTTATAGCAGCACTGTTTACAATAGCTAAGCTTTGGAAACAACCCAAATGCCCAAAAATAGATGACTGGATCAAGAAGATGTGGTACATATATACCATGGAATATTACTCAGCATTCAAAAAAGATAAACACATGCAATTTGCAGCAACATGGATGGCGCTGGAAGGGATCATGCTCAGCGAAATAAGCCAGAAAGAAAAAGAAAAATACCGGATGGTCTCACTCATAGCAGGAATCTAGAAAACTTAAATAAGGGACCAGGAAAATGAATATAAGAAAGTGAAAATCAAAATCAACAAAAAACTATGAACCAGAGAAACTTTTAGGGGGGCGGGGGCGGGAGGGGAGGGATTGGGGTCAGAATGGGGGGGCTGCAATTGTATGGGGAATATAACAATAAAATTTATAAAAAAAAGAAAAAAGAAAAAAGAACTTTCAAAGAAAAAAAAAAAGAAATCGCAGTGTGCACTCATACTTATTTTAATATAAAATAACCTTTATATTTAATATTTAGATATTAACTATGTATGCACACTTATAAGTAGATAGCTACAGTATAAATAATGTATACATGAGTTAGAATATATATATGTTTCCCAGTTCTTTGATACTCCTAGCAGTGATATACTAGCAATGAACACACCTTGTGCCAACAGCTTGTTTCCTTTTATGTATGTGTATATGTATGTATGTATGTATGTATGTATGTATGTGTACTTACAAAATTTTGGTTTACAACATTGTATATGATTTAGGAGAATGTGTTCATATCTCAAGAGCTTGGTTTCTAAATGCCACTTCCCAGCAAAAGGAATCAAACCTCCTTGGAGAAGTTAATAGCTGATTGATTCTAGGTCTGGAGTGGGAAAATACGAGATGGACCATCTTACAGTTCCCTGCAAGTAAGGAAATAACCTCCTCCACAATAAAAGGATGGAGGTATAGCAAAGGGATTCAGGAATCAACCATAAAGACCTGGGAGAGGGGCTACAGAGGATTTTTCATTTTCGGAGCTCAAAGTTCAGCCTGTGAACAAACACTAGGTCAGTCAGAGGGAGTGCTGTCCAAAACATTTTGCTGGAGAGAGAGGAAACGGGAGGTAGGTCAGGAGATATCTCAGGCCTCGAGTCAAAGTGGATTGTAGTAATAAAGGTTCAGGTTCAAAAATCTTCATTATTTCTCTTCCTCTTCCTTCTCCTTTTATAGTTATTTTCATGGAAGGTGTATTTTATTAAACTCCTACGTAATAAACAAAATGTTGATGACTTTCTTCATTATTTAAGCATTGATTATAAATTTCATTAGGCTCTAAACAATTTTAACTGTATTTTAAATTTTAGTATGGATGAAAAGTTCTAATTTTTAAGGGTTCTTTCCAAAACAACCTAAGTGAACATAGACAGATGAGTGGATAAAGAAGATGTGATGTATATACACAATGGAATACTACTCGGGTATAAAAAATGATGAAATCTTGCCACTGGTGACATGGATGGAGCTGAAAGGGATTATGCTAAGTGAAATAAATCAGAAGAAAGAAGACAAATAAGGGATGATTTCACTCATATGTGGAATAGGAACAAAATGTAGGAACAGATAAAACTACCCAAAATAAACCGTAGGCATCTAGGCAGAATTGAGGCTACCAGAAAGGCAGGGTGAAGGGCATGGGGATGGAGAGTAAGGTTGGGAGGGAGCCCATGGACTATGGTGGAGGATTATTGGTGCTTCAGTGGTGGGTGCTATATGCTAACATACACCTGAAGATGTATAAACCTGTGCCCCTAAATCATATATAGATTTGTCTACCAATGTTAGCTCAATAAAAACTGAGAGCTGAATACCGGATGGTCTCACTTATAGCAGGAATGTAGAGGATCCAAATAAGGGATCAGGAAAAAAACTAATTATACTAAAGTAAAAATCAAAATCAACAGGCAACTGTAAACCAGAGACATTCTGGGGGTGGGGGGGAGTAGGATCAAAACAAGGGTGGGAAGAGCACAAGGGACCATGGTGATAGCTCACAGGTGAATGGGTGGTAGGAATTTCATGGGGTCTATAACCAAGATGAAAATGCATACATTGTACAAAAGTGAAAAATGATGTAAAAATATATAAAATAAATAAATAAAACCACAGTGAAATACAACTTCACTCCCACTAAAATGAAAAGGAATAGTCATACCCATGAGGACAGAGATAGGAAGCAAATGGAACATTTATATACTTCTGGTGGGAATGTAATGGTATACCACTTTGGAAAACAGGCAGTTAAAAACTCACATTTACCTTCTAAATAGTTACTCAAGAGAGATAAAAGCTATGCCACACACAAAGACCTGTACACAAATGTTCACATTGCTTTATTTTTAATATCCATAAACAAGAAACAACACATATTTCTACCAATTCATTCTACATGAATGAATAAATTTGGTGTATCTATACAATGAAATACCGCTTAGCAATAAAAATAAATGGATATAGATACATGTAACAACACAAATGAATCACAAAAATACTTATGCTGAAAGAAAGCAGCCAATTAAAACAAGAGCTTTAACTTCAAGCATAAAAAAGAATTACATGGGACCTCCCTGGTGGTGCAAGGGGTTAAGGCGCAACCTACGAAGCTTTCAGCAGCCTCTGCAGCATGAGTTTGATCCCCGGCCCTGCCAGGGAGCTACCCACATGGCGCAGCAGACCTCTTCTGACTCGCCCACTGCTCCCCTCAGCAGTGTACTTCGGTCAATCTGCCTGTTCTGTTCCTCACTCTGTCTCTGGTGAATCCTCTCACCCCCCCCCCACACCTCTGGCCTGTGCCCCAGCTTTTGTATGCATAAATAAATAAATCTTTTTAAAAAAGAATTACAAGGAAGGCACAAGAAATAAGAGCAGATTAGTCTAAGATTTCTCAATGGAAGGACTCGATTTTAGAAGAGCAAAGTTTACCAATTTCTCAGGAAAAGAAAATGTAATGTAACAATTAGGGTTCAAGCCAGGAAGTATATTCACTATGGGTATTATAGAAAAAGGAACTTTTTATATTCATTAGACCATGTACAATTATCGGAGGAGCCGGGGAAGTGAAGACATGGAAACACTTGACAGACTGCAGAAGTCACTAGACTATCCCCTTTGATATACTGGCATGGGGACAAAAGTCATTCTCCCAGAAACCTGAGTAGCCAGTCACACCCAGCTGCTGAGGTGAGACTAGGCCAGGGGAGCTGATGGAGAGTCTAGAAGAGCTGTTGCCTTGTGAGCCTGCAGCTTAGCCTCAGGTGGTCACTGAGCAGCTGGGCAGGGAGATGCAAAAAAGGGCTGAATAAAGCATGGAGGAGAGGGAGAAAGAACCGCAACCTCCTGGTGCCTGTGTCTGCCCTTCATCGTATCTAGTCTTAAACCTTTAGCGTCACGGTTGCACCTTTACTTTGACCCTCAAATCTCATGCAATTTCTACTTTTGGTCACCTGTAACCCGGAGTCAAACAGGACTCTTGAAAATGTATTTCTCAGTATAATCCATACAATAGCGCAAGAGAGCCCGATGAGCTATTATACTTACTATTGGAAAAGTTTTGTGGTGAAGTAACATTATCTGAGTTCAGAAATTCCTTCAGATTTACACTCACCAGAGTCACCAATGACCTCCTCACAAAATTCAAGACCGATTTTCCCATCCTCATATGAACTGACTTCTAGAAGGAGTCTATTTCCCAGGAGTTTCCTCTTTGGGAAACTGGAAGCTGTCTTCTATGAGCCCCTTGCTTACTTGGTATGTTTTTACCTCTCTGGCTTCTCCATCCCACTGTTCTCTATAGATAAAATCTTCTTAACTTGGTCCTCAAATGTTGATATATCAAGCCTTGACCCTGGACTTGCTTTTCCAGTTACTTCATTCCTTTATTTTAGGCAGTTGGATGAAACTAAGATATCAAAGACAAGCTCTCAAATTCCACCCCAGCACAGGGGGACCTTGGAACGCTCAGGAAGTGGGGGTGTATCTAATATTCATCAAGAACTTCTCTTTATGCATAATTCTGAGTGCTTACATGGAAATATGCATAGATTTCCTTCATATCTGCAAAGAGATAGGTTGAAATCCTAAGCCTCAGTACCTCAGAATGGGAACTTATTTGGAAATAGTCTTTGCAGACATAACCAAGTTAAAATGGGCCACTTGGGTGTGCCTAATCCAATGTGACTAGTGTCCTTATAAAAAGGGGCATTTTGGATACAGATAAACATGCAGCGGGAATACAATGTGAAGACACAAGCGAGAAAAAAGATCCTGTGACTGGAGTAACGCCTCTATCTACAAGGCAAGGAATCCCTGAGGCTACCAGAAACTAGGAGAGGAATGGAATAGTTTCCTTTCTAGTGCCTTCAGAGGGCATGTGGCTCTGCTCATGATTTGACCTCAGACCTCTTGCCTCCAGAAGGGTGAGCCAATATATTTCTGCTGCTTTAAGCCACTCGTTTACTCAGCCCCAGGCAGCTCATACATTTTTCATGCCAAATCTATGAGCTAGGCCCTAGTGTGTTCACAGCTGAAGAAACTGGGTCAGAGGTTAACTAATCTGCCCAAGGTTACATGGCTAGTGACTGACAGAATCATGATTTACACCCCAACACACTGGTTCTTGAAAATATCTACTTAATCATTATGCATATTGTTTTGTAATATTTTTAACAGCATTGCTCCCAATGACAAAAACCTTGAGGGGTACGTGAATAAATTTTAATATGCAAATGGCTAAGTAAATTATTGTCTATCCATCCTAGGCACTATCATGCAGCTATTCAAGTTATTGTTGAGTAATAAAGCAAGATGCAGAGATGGTTGTATGACATGATCCCATACTTGGATATTAAAGAAGAAAATTCTATGGAGCTTCTATATGATTACAAGCATTGTAATATATGCATGCCTATATATACTTATAAGCACAGAGTAAAGCGTGAAAGTGTTCATAATAGTTGATCAGTACAGTTGCCCTCTGTATCTGCAGATTTTGAAACGACAGATTCAACCAACTGCTGATCGAAAACAAATACTGTGTCGTTAGGCCTGTGATGGTTATATCTTTGAACATGCACAAGCTTTTTTCTTGTTATTCCCTAAACACAGTATAACAACTATTTACATAGAATTTACATTGTATTAGGTATTATAATCTAGAGGTAATTTACAGTACATGGGAGGATGTGTGTAAGTTATACACAAATATTATACCACTTTATATAAGGGACTTGTGTGTCACAGATTTTGTTATCTATGGTCATCCTGGAACCAATGACCCTGAAGGGCAACTCTATTGGTTACCTGTTGGGGATGAATAGTAGAGGAGTAAATTCAGTGAATAAATGTGTTAGTTAATTCTTTCTGGGTAACACGGCACCCAAATTTTAGAGGAATAAATCAATAAACATTTTTTAAATCCATAATTGAGTTGTCTGGGTGAATGCAACCAATGGGAGAGCTGTTCTAGTTGGGGCTGGTGTATTGCTAAATACTGCTGGCCACGGTTGGCTTGACCAGGGTTGGATGACTACGATGGCTTCATTCACATCTGACAGTTGAAAATCTGGTGGGTCTAGGGTATGCTTCAACTGGGATGATTCTGCTTCATCATTGTTCCATGTAGTCTCTTATCATATGTTAGCACAACACAGGATTTTTTTACACATTAGGATACACGTTAGGATTTTTTACACAGCAGGAGCAGAAAGAATGGGTAAAGCACTTCTCAAGTCTCTGCTCCTGTCATATTGGCTAATGTCCCATCAGTTAAAGAAAGAGCCAAATCCCGTTTCAAGGGTTGGAGAAATGGACTCTACTTCTTGATTGGTGAAGTGGCAAAGTCACATTGAAAGTGGGCATATATTCTGATGGCAGCAGCCAAAGGAGACCATCCAAACTTTTGGCTTCTGCCTAGGTGTAGATATCTGGAAAGAACATAGCTCTTATTCTTATAACAAGAAAAAATCTGGGTAATCTACAAAATCATAAACATTTTTTGAACCCATCAGAGATCGCAGGGCAACCAACTAGTTTGATACATTCGGCAAGTGCCTCAGAGCGGGAAGATGGGCTCACCATACCAGCAGTAAGAATTCAGCAAGAATTTTTAATGAACTTCTAAAGGCTGACTATGTGATATTGTGAGACTATAGAGCCCCCAAGAGATAGAGACCTCAGAGTAGTTGGTTCCCACTTGCAGGCTCTTCTCTAAATACCTTGAGAGACAGGGTGCTCACAAGAAACACTGGGAGAAAGTCAGGAAACTGAAGGAAGCCTCTCTTAAAGGTATAGATCTGAAGGGGGCAGGTGAGTGGGACCCTACCCCCTCACAGAACAAAAGCCTCAAACTACTAGGGGAAATGTGGCAAAGGCTACTGAGCCCGCTTCCCCCACCCCGCCCCAACACAGGTAAAGATTCACTGTGGCTAAAGGAAGGGAAAAGGAAAAAATCTTCTATTCATGGGGGAAGGACAGGAAACTGTCATGGACCCAGACCATTAAGAGCCTTCTGCCAGTGTGGGAGAGACAAGAGCACTGTAAAAGCCTCCCTCTCAACACCCAAGGATACAGGATCTCCCTAAAACCTAAAACTCCTGCCTCCACTCATCAGGTCACCAAGACCCAGTCACAGCAGTCTACTACTATGGAGAGAGTCCTCCCTGGGAGGCAGGCACCCAGGAAAGGCCTAGAGGCAAGGGCGATATGCAGGAACAGTGAGACAAATTCTCTGCAAACCAGAACAATTACTAGAGAAATTTGAAGTGTAGTGGACACAGAGGGTAACCATAGCAACAACAAAGCCCAAACTCAGTCCAAATCCTAACTAGATAGACTCAGTGCCCCACATCAGTGACCTATCAGATCAGCCACGCCTATTTCCAGGAATATTTACCTCAGTTTCTCCTGTCCTACATACAAAATCTGATATTCTGCCAAAAATTAGATGTAAACAGCAAGAGAAAACAATCCATTGTCAAGAGACAACGCAATCAACAGACCCAGATTCAGCTGACCTAGATGTTGTTAACTATCATACAGGGAACTTAAAATAACACTGATTCATTCAAAGGGTGCAGTGGAAAATGTGAACAATAGGCTTGAAACAATGGGGGGAATTTCAGGAGAAAAATGAAAACCGGAGGGGTCAAGTGTAAATACCAAAAATAAAAAATAATCTGAAGTGAAGAATGCCTCCAACAGGTGCAGAGGTAGACCTAACAGAGCCAGGGTGGGGCGTAAGGATCAGTGAACTTGAGGTTGGGTTTGAAATACAAATAGAAATAAAGATTGAAAAGGGATGGGAGAAATATGTAACATTTCTCTATGCAATATAATCAATTTTCTGATCATAAATTATTTACGTAACCACATCATGCAAATATGTTCACCCCCATTATAAGACCTACAAATGTCTCATCCCAAATTATGTCAACAAGTTTAAATCCAGAACCTCAAGTCTTCTGTATCAGGTTCAGACATGGCTGATGTTCCTTGGGTACAGTTTCAGAGTTTCTTGATCCAGAGAACTGTGAGCTAAATGACAAGTTACATGACACCCCCACCACAACACACACACACACAGACACACACAGACACACACACACACACACACACACACACACACACTGGGGAAAGAAGACAAAATAACTGTAATACTCCCATTGAAAAGCAGGAGGAAGAAGACACACATATAAGTCACTGTTCCGTAACAATTTTGAAATCCCATAGAACAAATGCTGTCAGCTCTCCCTGCTCCTAGGGCAGATAATATATAATAGGTCACAGTTCTACCTGGAAATGGCTCCACAATCCATTTTAATGACCAGTTGTTCTTGGTCTTCTTTCTGAGACGTCCTTCTTTTCCCATAAGAAATGGCCAGTGTTTGCAGCTGAGAAACTTTCTCAACTTGCTTTCTGTTCACAGAAGTTAGAAAGGAGAGTTTAGAGGCCATTTTTCATTTTCAATTATTTCAGCCCTTTTAAGTCCAACGTGCAGGTAATTTTTTTCACTAGTAAAAACTGTTAAAAACTTTACAGGTTTTGTATGAATCTGGTTTGTATCTACTCCAAGCCACAAACGCCACATTGACAATTCTTTATAAGACAGGTCACTCTCTACTTTGAGCAGTGTCAGGCTACTGGGATAATGTCAAAAAGTTTCTAGAAGCCACTTAGCTTCTCCCAAGCAACAACTTAAATATTTCAGGCATTTTAACAAAGGGTCCTATAGCCCCACAGTGATTTGATCTTTACTCCAGAGGCCATTTTTCACTTTGAAAATATTCCTGATTGCTGGAAAGACTGGAAATGTGAAACATTTATTTTCCACCCTATCAAATCCTGGCATTTTTGTTCTTTTGAATTCAGCTTGCAAATGGCACAGGTTTGACTTTGGTTCATGTTTCATTTTCTGTATCTTATCACATGCATCTAAAAGAAGCAAAACGGCACATCTAACATTCCTCTGGAATTCCCCTTAGCCTGTTCCATAAGTTCACTTAGTACATTATCTTCCCACAGATCACGGTGACTGTCTTGCTATTTTCTTCCTCACAAAATAACCTGGGTTGCCATCTTTTCCAGCTGTTCTTAAGAGTAATCCTCTTTTTCCAGTCTCCACCTACTGTCCAGGCCCAATGCCAATGCCACCATTTATGTTTTGATACAACACCCCCCACATGCATACATTTTAAGGTATTACTCAGCAAATTTAGTAGCTTAAAACAATAATAATTTTATTTATCTCACATTTCTCCAAGTTGGTTGGGATAACTGGTGTGATTCTTCTGGGCTGGGCTGGCTTAGCCAGTGCTGGGGGTCAAGGAAGGCCTCATTCCTAAGTGCAATTGGTTTAAGGGGCCTCAGCCAGGTTGCCTCATCTTTGCTCCATATGGTTTTTCATCCCATAGTTGGGTAATGTGAGTTTCTTTACATGAAGGTCTCATAATTCCAAAGAGCAGCAGGAGAGGGTAAACTTCAAGGCAGGCTTTTCACACTTCTCCAGACTCGTTTGGAATCTCTTGGCTAAGGTACACTGGCCTAACTCAGAGTCAAAGAGGACAGAAAGACTCTACCTCTTAGTAAGAGAAACAACCAAATAACATTTCAAGAGGGTGATCAGAAAATGATGGCAGGAATCTATGGCTATTTTGTACTGTACCACAAGGTAAGCAGATAAAAATACCATGTCATGGAAACCACTATGAGTGATAGGATTATATTTATGTGTTCATGTGAAATTATATCAGCAGGTGTACATATATATATAACCATAATGACTTCAAAACTGTGAATTCGCGTGAGAGGAGTATTCAGCAGGAAAATTTGATACACAATTATATTGAATTCAAAAAAAGAAGTTCAATTCAGTTATTCCTATTACTGTGCAGTATGTTCTGCCCAAACACACTGCCTTACAGAACTGAGAGCAGGTCTACAAACAAATATACTATCTTGTTCCACTTTTCATTTTGTCATCACTTTAAATTGCTTAATATAACACATTAAACAGGACCATCATTTACATAATTTTGCACCCTTCATCTTATAAAGAATTTGGTGACCATTTGCCTTATAATACTTTCTATAGGAAGGCTTTTCCTAATGCATCAAATTGACAGCATTTCTCCCAGTATGAATTCTATTATAATTTATGAGGCCAAGCAAACATGGGGATTCCTTCTAATGCAATGCTTTCGTAGAGGGTCTCTTCCAAATAATTTTTTCATCTCAGGTGAGGTAGCCTGATAAATCCTTTTTCTTAAACAGTGTATTCATACAGAACCTGCCTTGGATGGATTTATAATATACACTTAGACCTGACTTCTGTGATAAGGCTTTCTTATTTTCAAGAAACAGGATATGTTTCTTTCATGTATGAATATTGCGATGCATACTAAGAACTGATTTCTGAGTGAAGCCCTTTCCACAGTCGCTGCATTTATAGGGTTTGTCTCCAGTGTGAATCGTCTGGTGTTTATTGAAATTTGATCTATCAGTGAAGGCTTTCCCACATTCTGCACATATATATGGTTTCTCTCCTGTGTGAATTCGCTGATGTACTTTGAGATGTGGTTTCTTGGAGAAGGATTTCTCACAGTCAGGACATTTATAAGGCTTCTCTGTAGTATGAATTCTCTGATGTGTAATTAACTCTGACTTCTGGATGAAGGCCCTCCCACACTCAGCACAGACATAGGGTTTCTCTCCAGTGTGAATTGTCTGGTGTTTATTGAAATTTGACCTGTCAGTAAAGGCCTTCCCACATTCAGCACATATATAAGACTTCTCTCCAGTATGGGATTTCTGGTGAGTATTGAGATTTGACCTGTTGGTGAAGGCCTTTCCACATTCAGTGCATATATAGGGTTTCTCTCCTGTGTGAATTCGCTTATGCATCTGGAGTTGTGACTTAGAAGGGAAAGACTTTCCACAGTCACTGCATTCGTAAGGTTTCTCTCCAGTATGTATCCTCTGATGCGCAATCAGGTGTGCCTTTTGTATGAAGGCCTGCCCACACTCAGTACATATGTAGGCTCTCTCTCCCGTATGAATTCTCTGATGCATCCTGAGTGTTGATTTTTGGGTAAAGGCTTTCCCACACTCATTGCATTTGTGGTGTCTCTCTCCAGTATGGATTTTCTGATGGATGTTGAGGGCTGAGTTCAGGGAGAAGCCTTTCCCACATTCACTGCATTCATAGAGTTTCTCTCCTGTATGAGTTGTCTGATGCCTAAGCAGAGATGCCACTTGGAAAAATGATTTGCCACATTCACTGCACTTATAGGGTTTTTCTCTAGTATGAGTTTTCTCATGCACAATTAATTCTGAATTCTGGATAAATGCCTTTCCACATTCAGTACATACATATAATTTTTCATCTCTGTGAACTCTCAGATATATACTGAGTAGTGGCTTCTGTGTAAAAACATTTACACATTTGCTAAGTTCATGAGGTTTTTCCATAGTATGAGTTCTCTGAGGTGCAAAGAGGTGTGGCTTCTGGGTAAAAATTTTCTCAAATTCAGCACATGTATTTGCTTTTTCCTCAACAGGAAATTGCAGGTTGTGACTGAGTGCTTGTTTGAGGCTGAGAACTTTTCCACACTGGTTACCTTCACAGAATTTTATTCCTGTGTATGTATTTTCATGGTTACCATAAGAAGAGCTCTGGGTGAAAACTTGTCCTTGCCCAATTATTTTATCAAAGTTATCTGCTGCACCATTTTTACTACGAATATGTAAGTCTAAATTAAAACTCTTTCCAAATGAGTTATGTTTATGGGGTCTTTTCTGTGAAGGAATGGGGTTTGAGCTTGGATGAACATATTTTCCACTGTCTTTATATTCATAATTCCACTCTGTATTCAATATTCTCTTATTAATTAAAGAAGTATGACTCAGATGTTTGTTCTGTTGTTCCTGATATTTTTTCATCTGTTTAGCATCTTGCCACAGTTCTTCCAAAATAGAATACAAGGAGTCATCTCTTGTATTTTCAGCCTCCATTTCACTAGGAAATGTAGCTATTCCAGAAATTCTTCTAGGTGATGTTTTAATCCCAAACTTCCCATCTAAAAAGAGAAAGAAAAGTAAAAGTGACACAAAGAATAGATAAAAGATTAAAAGGTACACATAAGCTAATCCAAATTAAATATAGGGCAATCAATAAACCTGATGATAATGATGACAGGAAATACATGTATAAATAGCACTTACAATGTGCCAATCTCTTGTGTGACAATCATGATGTTCCAGGCACTGTTCTAAGAAATAGATAGATAGATAGATAGATAGATAGATAGATAGATAGATAGATATATGAACTCATTTAATCCTTTCAAAAGTCCAATGAAGTATCTTTTACTATTATCCATATATTACAGATAAAGAAAGAGAAGTTCAGAATGGTTATATAATTTGCCCTAAACCATGGTTATTAAATGTTTGAGAATGGAGTTCAATACAAGCAGTCCAGCTCTAGTTTATTCAGAGGCTTGGCTATTAAGTGGGGTGTACTGAAGACTAAAAACACAAGGGCTTTAAGGGAAACATCCATAGAAGGTATAAAACAGGAGAGAGGACAAGCCACCTGTGGTAGACTGAAAGCTGTCCACTAGAATGTGTCACCACTCTTTTGCATTAATAGAGTAGCAGCCAGGTATATGACTACCCAGTCATCTAACATTTTTTAACCTCCTTAGAAGACCGGTGTGGCCACATGATGGCTCTCATAGACAAAATGTACGAGAAAATGATGGGTATAACTTTCACACTAGAGCACTGAGACAGTGGGAATGTTTTCTTTACACCTTCTTCTGCCTTTAAAAGGGCAGGTAGAACCCTCTCAAACCTAGATTTGGCAGCAATGCAGATTTAAACATGAAGAGGCCACACACATAAAAAAAAAAAACCCTAAGAGGTGGTAGAGTAATGAATTGGAAGGAAATACATTCCTGAATAAATATGAGCAACAGGGCTTTCCAATGGTCTGTGATATCAGAAATGTTACATGAGCGCCACGAAATTGTTTAGTATTAAAGTCACTGTATCTTGTATTTATTACCGCACATTGGCTTTAACATAGTTAAAAACATTATTCTTGCCCATTGTGAGAATCATAATTCCATTACTAGTCCAGTTATGAGATATGAAATTCTTGATAAATATTTTTAAAATGGAAAAAACAGACATAATCTTTTCAGCAAGAGATTTTATACACTGTGAATATTCATTATGAGCATCAATCTAGTTCTCTGATAGTTAGCTTGATACTGTACTCCAGAAACATGCCCCATCTAAAATCTCATCCTTTTATTCTTTTTTAAAAGATTATTTATGCACACAAGAACTGGGGTAGAGGCCAGAGGTGCAGGGGGGAGGGATGAGAGGATTCACCAGAGACAGAGTGGAGAGCAGAACAGACAGACTGACTGAAATGCACTGCTGAGGGGAGCAGGGGTGAGACAGGAGAGGCCTGCTGTGCCATGTGGGTAACTCCCTGGCCAGAGAGGGATCAAACTCATGTTGCAGTGGCTGTGGATAGCTTCATAATGCTGAGACTTAACCTCTTGCGCCGCCAGGGAAGCCCTCATCCTTTTATTCTTAAGTAGCATTTTGTTCTTACACATTTGGCTTTAATTTATTCTGGAGATATTAAGCGTTGGATTCCTAGGCATGCTTTTAAGAGTGGTTCCACTGTTTACTTTATTTAACCCATCTAACTTATGAAACTTATAAAGCATATCAGAAAATATCTAGGTCACCTGTACCTAGATATTCAGTGTAAAAAATCTGCTCCTAGAGCTCCTGCACAGCAAAAGAGACAATAGCAAAAACAAAGAGAAACCCCACCAACTAGGAGTACATTTCTGTGCACAACACTAATGATAAAGGACTAATCACAAAAATCTGCAAAGAGCTGATGAGACTCAGCAACAACAAAGAAAATAATCCAGTCACAAAATGGGCAGAAGAGCTAAAAAGAAACTTCTCTGAAGAGGAAATGCAAATGGCCAACAGGCATATGAAAAAATGTTCAACATCACTTGTAATCAGGGAAATGCAAATCAAAACTACCATGAGATACCATCTTACACCAGTGAGAATGGCACATATTAAAAAAATTAGCAACAACAAATGTTGGCAAGGATGTGGAGAAAAAGGAACTCTTCTGCACTGTTGGTGGGAGTGCAAACTGGTCCAACCACTATGGAGAGCTGTGTGGAGATTTCTGGACCTACTAAACATACAGCTTCCATATGACCCAGCAATTCCACTCCTAGGTATTTACCCAAAGGACACAGAAACATCAATTCCAAAGAGCACCTGCACCCCTATGTTTATAGCAGCACTGTTTACAATAGCTAAGCTTTGGAAACAACCCAAATGCCCAAAAATAGATGACTGGATCAAGAAGATGTGGTACATATACACCATGGAATATTACTCAGCATTCAAAAAAGATAAACACATGCAATTTGCAGCAACATGGATGGCGCTGGAAGGGATCATGCTCAGCGAAATAAGCCAGAAAGAAAAAGAAAAATACCGGATGGTCTCACTCATAGCAGGAATCTAGAAAACTTAAATAAGGGACCAGGAAAATGAATAACTATAAGAAAGTAAAAATCAAAATCAACAAAAAACTATGAACCAGAGACACTCTATCGGGAGTAGGGGGCGGGGAGGGGAAGTATTGGGGTCAAAATAAGGGGGTTGCAATTGTATGGGGAATATAAAAATAAAATTTATTTAAAAAAAAGTAAAAATCATTCTTCCTCAAAAAAAAAATTTTTTCTCCTAGAAATCACAACAGACTCAGTAGAAATCAAAATAATAATCAGAGATTACTATGAATACTTATATGCAAACAAATTCAACAACTCAAAGGATGGACAAATTCCTAGAATGGTATAATCATCGAAAGCTGGACAAAGAAGAAATAGAATAGAACACCTAAACAGACCAATTACAAGCAGCAAAATTGAGGCAGTAATCAAAGCACTCCCCAAAAACAAAAGTCCAGGTCCAGATGGCTTCACAAATGAATTCCACCAAACATTCAGCAGTGCCTATCCTACACAAACTCTTTCAAAAAATGGAAAAAGAAGGAATACTACCAAATATATTCTATGAAGCCAACATTATACTAATACAACAACCAAACAAAGAGAGCACAAAAAAAAAAAAAAGAAAAGAAAAGAAAAGGGCCTCCCCGGTGGCGCAGCGGTTGAGTGCTGGGTTGCGAAGCTGCCCGCGGCCTCTGCGGCACCGGTTCCATCCCCAGCTGCTCCCTGGCCACCGGAGGAGGGTCCCACATGGCGCGCAGACCCCTCCTGCCGCCCGCTGCTCCCCTCAGCAGTGTACTTCGGTCCTTCTGCCTGCTCTGCTCCCCGCTCTGGCTCTGGTGAATTCTCTCACCCTCCCGCGCTTCTGACTGTACCCAGTGCATGTATAAACAAAACAAACAAACAAATAAATAAAAAAAAATGCCTCTATAAAAAAAAATCGAAAAGAAAAGAAAAGAAAAGAAAATTACGGGCCAATCTCCCTAATAAACACTGATGCAAAAATCCTCAACAAAATCCTTGCCAACAGAATCCAGCAATGCATCAAAGGGATAATACACCACGATCAAGTGGGATTCATCCCGGGGTACAAGGATGGTTCAACATATGAAAATCAATCAGTGTAATCCAAAAATCAACAACAACAACAAAACCCCATACAATAATATCAATAGATGCTGAGAAAGCATTCAACAAAGCCCGACATCCATTTATGATGAAAGCCCTTGAAATTCTCGGGATACAAGGAACATACCTTATCATGATAAAAGCCATCTACGACAAACCCACCGCCAATATTATTCTCAATGGCAAAAAGCTGAAGGACTTTCCTTTAAGATCAGGAACAAGAGAAGGATGTCTTCTCTCACCACTGCTCTTCAATATAATACTGATATAATACTGGAGGTCCTAGCCAGGGCAATAAGACAAGAGAAAGACATGCAAGGAATCCAGATAGGGAAAGAAGAAGTAAAACTATCACTATTTCAGACGATACGGTAATATACATAGAGACCCCTAAAAACTCCACAGAAAAACTACTCAAAATAATCAACCAGTTCAATAAAGTAGCAGGATACAAAATCAACACACAAAAATCAGTAGCCATCCTATACACAAACAATAAATCTGAAGAAGAAAAAATCAAGAAAACCATCCCTTTTATAATTGAAACAAAAAAAATCAAATACTTGGGAATAAACCTAACAAAAGAGGTAAAGACCTATACAAAGAATATTATAAAACACTGTTAAAAGAAATTGAAGAAGACACAAAGAAATGGAAAGACATCCCCTGCTCATGGATTGGAAGAATTAACATTATTAAAATGTCCATCCTCCCAAAAGCAATATACAGATTCAATGCTATTCCAATAAAAATGTCAATGACATTCTTCGAAGAAATAAAACAAATACTGATGAAATTCATATGGAACCACAAAAAACCACGAATAGCCAAAGCTCTACTGATGAAAACAAAGGAGAAAGGAGGTATCACACTTCCAAACTTGAAGCTATACTACAAAGCCATAATAATTAAAACAGATTGGTATTGGAACCAAAACAGACACACAGACCAATGGAATCAAATAGAGAGCCCAGAAATCAAGCCACACTTATATGAACAACTAATCTTTGACAAAGGAGCAAAGACTATGCAATGGAACATGGACAGTTTGTTCAATAAATGATGCTGGAAAAACTGGACCTCCACATGCAAAAAAAAAATTAAACTAGACCACTACCTCTTGTCATGCACTAAAATCAACTCAAAATGGATAAAAGAACTGGACATAAGACCTGAAACCATAAAATATATAGAAGAAAATATAGGTAAAACACTATAAGACATACATCTCAGAAACATTTTTAAAGACTCATCACCCAAAGCAGTGATAGTGAAGGCAAAGATAAACACCTGGGATTACATCAAACTGAAAAGCTTCTGTACAGCAAAAGAGACATTAACCAAAACAAACAGACACCCCACTGATTGGGAAAAATTTCTTTGCACTCCAGTCAACTGATAAGGGACTGATCACAAAGATATACAAAGAACTCACATGGCTCAACAAAAACAAAATAAACAATCCAGTCAATAAATGGACAGAAGAACTTAAAAGATAGTTCTCCAAAGAGGAAATGGAAATAGCCAACAGGCATATGAAAAAATGTTCAACATCCCTTATAATCAGGGAAATGAAAATCAAAACCACACTGAGATACCACTTCATACCAGTAAGAATGGCACATATCAAAAAAACTAGCAACAACAAATGTTGGCGAGGATGTGGTGAAAAAGGAACTCTTCTACACTGCTGGTGGGAGTGCAAACTTGTCCAACCACTGTGGAAAGCTGTCTGGAGGTTCCTCAGTCTACTAAAAATGGAGCTACCATGCGATCTGGCAATTCCACTACTAGGGATCTACCCAAACGACACAAAAACTGTGATTCAAAAGAGCACCTGTACCCCTATGTTTACTGCAGCCCTAGTTACAATAGGTAAAATCTGGAAACAACCCAAATGCCCAAAAATAGATGACTGGATCAAGAAGATGTTGTATATATACACAATGGAATATTATTCAGCAATCAAAAAGATAAACTG
Source organism: Talpa europaea (assembly GCF_964194135.1). Taxonomy (NCBI): domain Eukaryota; kingdom Metazoa; phylum Chordata; class Mammalia; order Eulipotyphla; family Talpidae; genus Talpa; species Talpa europaea. The sequence goes on along the minus strand of NC_140081.1, from coordinate 31,600,676 downwards.
ATGCCATTCACAGCAATGTAGATGGAGCTAGAAGGAATGATGCTCAGTGAAATAAGCCAGAAAGAAAAAGACAAATATCGGATGGTTTCACTTATAGCAGGAATATAGGGCAACCAAATAAGACATCAGTGTAAAAAAATAATAACAGTACAAAACACAACAAAGCAAAAACAATTATAAATCAGAGACATCCTGCAGTGGGGGAGGAGGGAGAGGGATCAGAGGGAGGAAGGGAGGAGCACAGGGGACTGAGGTGATGGTGCACAGGGGCATTAGTGAAGGAAACTCTATGGGGACTACACCTGAGAGGGTGGGGGGAAGCAAATATTGTTTAAAAATGAACAATGATGTAAAAAAATTAAAAAAAATAAAAATAATCTGTTCCTACAATAAAAAGCTTCTCATAACTTTCCTGAGCCTGCAAATTCAATGAAAATTATATAAATGAAGTCATCAGTCTAGAAAAGAGCTGTGCATGCAAGCTTAAAAGTTCTAGTTTATTTTCAAATCAAATGACATGCTTGTGTTCTCTTCCCCGTTTAGCCTGCTTAACGTTTTCTATTGTGCCTTTTTAGAAGGTATGTGTGCTTCATTGCATGATTTTAAGTCTTTTGTTTTGAAAATTAATCAGCTCATATTGTTAGTGAGACTTTTTCCTGAATGTCAAAAGCAGACACCTTCTGTGCTATTCACTTTGCTAACTATTACAATAGATTTCTATTAAAACAGAAACAATCTGCAGGCAGTATACTTTTTAATATTTGATGCTACTCTCTTTACTTTCCAATTATAATTTGTTACATTGACTTCGCCTCAGCAGAATTTTTAAAAATATTTCTGGAATAGAGTAAAATACTCTTATATTACTATCCCGCACCAATTCAACTATTTAATATTTGTAAATATTTTCTTCATCCTTACTATACAAATAATGAAAATAAAATGCAGCCTTTATTTTCATAAACTTTCAAAACTACTGGGGCAAGGGCATATGAGGGGTGGGGAACCAGAGATGGAAAAGGGCAATACATTTTTAGGTAAGGGCAATTTTATGGAATAGAAGATAAGCTGAATGCAAAATCAAAGTGTCTGTTATCTGGATAGGCAGTACACAAAATAATAAAGAGCTTAGATGCAAAGATGAACTTCTTATACGATAGACAGTAAATACAAGGTGAACAGTTGAGGAGATCATGAATTAAGGAAACTGCACAGACATGACTTTAACTGCAAATACATGTGATATTGTAGATGGCACCAAGAGAACTATCTGTCATGTGTAATACAAATGCAGCAACTTTAAGTTTACTTTATAAGGCTAATGACAAGGATAGCAGTGTCTGAGGTAATAGAATCTATTGGTAGCATTTAAGATGAACTAGAAACAAGAGAAGAATCCACAAAACCCATCAGGAACAGAAAAATCCAAGCATAAGAAACTACAGACCTGTTATGAGATACTGCTGCTAGAAAATAAGATGGGAGAATATCTAAACAGTCTTCTTTAAAAAAGAAAAAGTAGGAACTGCAGAGTAATAAATAAGAAAGTATAAGTAAGGAAGAACCAAGAAACAGCAGAATCTGACAGAATTTGGAATGTGAGGATTGGCAATGATGATGCCAATTCCTCACATACTAAGGATGAACATTGCACAGGAATTGTCCAGTATGCATGTAACTGTAACACTAAAGCCCAATTATAATACAGCAACTAATAGTATCAACATGGAAATCATCAGAATACAAATAAAAAGTTTAAGTGTTACAAATGGAAGATTTCTTTGAATTAATTACAAATATCTATCCAAAGACAGTAAATAGCACCCATTGCCAGGGGCATCTCAACTGGAGAAAGCCTTTACGGAAAAGAAAACGAGCAAATTAGGTGCTCCTCAAGAAGATTAAAAAAAAAAAAAACTAAATAGTTAAAAAAGATAAAATAAATAATACGAACAAGTAATTCATAGAAGGGGGAACCCAAATGGATAAGAGATATTATTAGGAAGGGGGGGGGAAGACTCCAACCAGGATCTGGCATAATAGGGAGTTTTACTAAACCTCTCCCTTAAGCACAACTAGGTAAAACTACCTTTTGCTCATAGGAAATTTCGCCAGTTCATCACTGGGGATGGGAGACTGGCCCACAGATACTCTGCATTGAGGTTGGTGGCTCATGTGGGGACAGGCTAGGGAGACAAAAAAGGAGTTGCAGCCATGGTGACAGCCATTCTAGTCAGCTGAACAAGCGAGGGGCCAGACACAGTGTGGCATGCACAGCGGGCATGGTGAATTTTTTTCATCAAGGGGAAAGTTCAGACCTCCATGCACACAGGCACTGGGACAACTGGTTCAGTCACTGAGAATTTGGATACCAGCAGAGCAATTGGCAGAACCCTAACCCCTCTCTGCTGAGAGATGGGAGAGACTGACCTACTGTGCCTCAGAGAGAAATGACAAGGAGATAGCCTTGAAGACAGAGGCTTGAAATTTCCCAACTCATTTTAGGAAGCTAGCATTAACATGATACTATGATGAAAGATGCTAAAAAAAAAACCCTTAAGATTAATATCTTTCATAAACATAGAAAAAGCTTTACCATATATTAGCTAATGAAATCAGTGGAAATGACCATATTAGCAGGATAAAATGCTCATCTCAATAAATGCAGAAAAAACATTTAGATGATCCAATATCCACTCATGTTAAAGACTCTCATCAAACTAAGAACAAAAAAAAAATTGCTGCAAATTAATATACAGCATCTAAGGAAAACCGTAGCAAATACACGTAGTGCTGCAAGACTAAAAGCCTTTGCCTTTGGATTGGAAACAAGAGAAAATAAAAATAAAGGAATGTAAACTAAAAGGGAAATGATAAAAAGACAATAATAAATGCAGAACATTTAAAGGAATTTACAAAATGACTCACTAGAATTAATAAGGGAATCCAGTGAGGTCTCAATACAAGGCCAATCTACAAGAATCAAAGAGTTCTATTTCTACTAGGGAGAAATGAGCACCTTTAAGAAATTATTCTAAATACAGTAACTGTTACTCTCTAGAAAAACAAACCAAAAAGCATGTACTGGTGGAATAAGCAAAAGCAGGCAGATTCTGGGACAGAATCAGAAGTTAGAGGAAGAAAGAACAGAGATCCAAGTTGCTACCACCTTATGTGAGACCATCTTCAGTATGGTCTAACCTAGTTACTGTCTGCTATGACTAAGCCACAGAGCAGTATAACAGAGTACAGCAGTATCACTAAAACAAAATTGATAGTGTTCAAGATAAGGTCCAAAATTATTCAATTATGTGATGAACCAGAAAAAATATTTTTATGATCACTCTATAGTGTCTTCAGTAGTTAGTTTTTTAGGTATATTTTCCAGAGCTAACAGTTTCTATCTGATAGACAGTATGTTCCAATAGAAACAATTTAGTCATACCAGAACTCTAATTAGTTTTGTATGTTTCCCTTCAATACAGGTTTTCCCTAATATCTGAAAGTAGAACATTCCTATGAAACCTTTCACAAGTCAAAATGGCAAAAAGGGAAGGAGCAATTACCATTAATTTGTATAGAACTTTTTTTTATTTTTTTAAAGATTTTTTAAATTATTTACACAAGAGCTGGGGTACAGGCCAGAGGTGTGGGAGGGTGAGAGGATTCACCAGAGACAGAGTGGGGAGCAGAACATGCAGACTGACAGAAATACACTGCTGAGGGGAGCAGTGGGCGAGGCAGGAGAGGTCTGCCGCACCATGTGGATATCTTCCTGGCAGGCCGGGAATCAAACCCGCACTGCAGAGGCTGCAGACAGCGTCACAGCGCTGAGCTCAACCCACTGAGCCACGGGGGAGGCCCTGTATAGAACATTTTTTGAGCTTTCCCAAACTCCCAAAATAAATAACCTACCAAATCATAGCAAATAACACATAAAACTTAAAATGACACTAAGATATAGCAAAAGCAAGAATGATGTGATAAATACACAACCTGTATAAAGTTTTTCCTTCCTAGGAAAGGAACTTGGTGGTGCTAAGAGGTTCTCAGGGGACATGTTCCATCTAGAACAGCTTGCTTGAAAATAAACTAGCACTATTTTCATTTTTTGCCTTTTGTCATGAAAGCAAAAATCCTCTTTGGATTTTTTTTTTTTTACTTAGCAAAACAGGTACTAATGTAAGTCTTCTGTAAAACCAAAGTGGCATAACACATTTTTGAATAGCAAGGGATAACTGTACTGATATTTGTTCTAGCACAATTTGTTGAAAAAAACTTTCTTTTCCCCCACCGAACTACATTGAAATCTTTGTGAAAACTCAGTTGACCATACATGGGTGGATTTATGTTTGGACTCTATCTTCTACTCCATTTATATATTTGTTTGTTCCTATAACAATATCACACTATCTGGATTACTATAGTTTTATAGTGAATCTTAATACTAGGTAGTGTAAATCTTTTTCTTCTTTCTAAGACCGTGTTAACCATTCCAGATCCTTTGGATATCCATATAAACTTAGAATCTTCTTGTTAGCTTTTACCCAAAAAAATATAAATAACTGAACAAGTAGAACACAATTCAATAAGGCAATAAGAGATTCCAATAATATACAACCTACTTAATATATGTGTTATAGAACACAACACCCATCATCAGCTGAGTATATTATTTCCAGGTAACATGGAAAATTCCCCTACGTGGACCATGTGCTGAAATCATATAGAGTGTACTCTAAGACTATAACAGATTTGATAGGACAATACAGAGGAAATAGACAAATTCCTTGAAAAATACAACTTACTATGTCTGACAAAAGGAAAATCTAAATAGCCCTGTCTATTGAAGAAATTGAATTTGTTATTATAAATTTCCTATTAAGAAAATTCCAGGTCCAGATGGTTCCATTGGTGAATTCCATGAAATATTAAAAGAAAAAGCAACAGTTTTTTCACCAACTACTTCAGAAAATAAAGAAGGGAATCCTTCACAACTTAATAGCATAACCTTAATCCCAAAACCAGACAAAGACATTGCAACAGAAAAAAGAAAACTACAAACCAATATAAAAAATGAAAATATTTTCAAATAAAATATCAGTAAGTAGAATCCAGTAATTTATAATAAGGATAATATATCACAATCAACTAGTATTTATCTCAGAAATGCAAGGTTAGTTTAGGGTAGTGCTTGAAAAATCAATAAATTCACATATTAACAAAATAAAAGTGAAAACTCACGATCATTTTAATGGATGAAGAAAAAGCATTTGACCAAGTCAACACTTAACTAACCATTATGAAAACAACAACAACAAAAATCTTCAACATGTAGGACTAGAAAGGAATATACATGATCTGATAAAGGGCAGCTTTAAAAACCCTACAACTAACATCATACTTATGGTATGAATATTTTGCCCCTAATATTGGAAACAAGGCAAACATGCCCATGCTCACCACTTCTATTTGACATCAAACTGAAGGCTTGAGACAGTGAAACAAGGAAAGAAATAGAAATGAAAGTGAGATTACAAAAGAAAAGTAAAAAAAAAAAGTGATAATGATTGCTTATATAAAAAACCCCAAGGAACCTACAAGAAAACTAATAGGTAGATTCAGAATGCCTCAGGATACAAAATCAATGTACAAAAAAATCAACCACTAGCAATGAGCAATGGGGGGGAGGGAAATAATGTCATTCACAATAGTATCAAAAAACAACAAATACTCAGGGATAAGTTTCATGAAGGATACAGAAGACCACTACACAGAAAACTGTAAAACTATGTTGAAAGAAATTAAGGAGCTAGGGCCTCCCCTGGTGGCGCAGGCGGTTGAGCACAGTGCTGTGAAGCTGTCCACAGCCTCTGCAGCGCCAGTTCATTCCCGACCAACTGGCCAGCGAGGGTCCCACATGGTGCAGCAGACCTCTCCTGTCTCGCCCACTGTTCCCCTCAGCAATGTATTTCGTCAGTCTGCCTGTTCTGCTCCCCGCTCTGTCTCTGGTGAATCCTCTCACCCTCCTGTGCCTCTGGCCTGTACCCCAGTTCTTGTATAAATAAATAAAAATCTTTATTAAAAAAAAAGAAATTAAGGAGCTAGATAAATGCAGAAATAAGCCATGTTTGTGGATTAGAAGGCTCAACATTGTTAAGACGTCAAGTCTCAATTCTCCTAAAATTGATCTAGAAAGTCAACTCAACTCCAAACAAATCTGTTTATAAAACTTACATGGAGAATGTTGGTATTGGGGGCGGAGCAACATGGCGGCGAGGAGACACTGCGAGTAAGATCTCCCATTAAAAAAAGTTAATAGGGAGGAAAAGCGGCAGGTCCCAGTGAGAACTGGGACATGGAAGATAAACGGTCGACTCCAGCAAACTGCCCGAAGAAGAAAGTGGCCATAAAAGAGGGCGAGAAGGGAGGGAAGCGCAGAACCCTGCTCCCCTCCCCCGCCCACAGAGGCGGCACTCTCCGACCGGCAGAGACGAGGGAAACAACAAACCAAAACGCCCAACAAGAAAAACGGATGCAGCAAGCGGGACTGTGAGTGGAAAGGAACTATTTCAGCCACCACACCCCGTGAACGGGAGCTGAGGCGAACCCTGCAGGATCCACCGCGGAGGTGAGCTCTACGCGCCATTAAAGAGAGCCCCGCCCACCAGGAGGAGACCAGCACCAGCACACAGCCCCGGCCGCCCGGTAAGCTTGCGCGAAAGCGGCACTCGGATTGCAGCTGCCCAGGGCCCTGCGCCTGCGACCTAGGCTTGCGGGGAGACGGCGGAGGCCCTCCCTGAGTGAGCAGGAAAAGGTGCCCAGGCAGGGGAGCGGGATTCAAAAGGCGCCATTCCCGTGCCACTGATCTGGGCTACAGCCTGCATCCTGGAACTGAGGGCTTTGGAACTGAGACCCGGGCGGAGGCCCTCCCTGAGTGAGCAGGAACAAGGCGCCCAGGCAGGGGAGCGGGATTCAAAAGGCGCCATTCCCGCGCCACTGATCTGGGCTACAGCCCGCGTCCTGGAACTGAGGGCTTTGGAACTGAGACCCGGGGCACGAAATTAGGGGCGTGGGTTCCCCACGACGGTGGGGCACAAGGCAGACACAGCACCCCAAAGCCGTTGAGGTGTACCCTACCATCCCCGCTCTGCTCCCTGTCCCACGGGGTGGAAAATCAGCTCCCCAAGGGCTCTAGGAGAGATCTCTGGTGCCACCTAGCGACTTGACCCCAGCACAGGCTACTGAAGGAGCTAGTGGCCAGCTGGGGAGTTAGCCCACACCGGGCCCCTTCTGAACAAGTAGTCTGAGCCCACAGGGAGAGCGAGCACCCACAGCCGGGGCAGACCAGGCGCGCAGAAGAGTGTGCCTGAGACCAGAAGCGCAGGGAGTGTGTCCCACATCACCATTTTAGAACAGGGACATTTCTTCAGTAAAGACTACCTGCAGAAGGCTTCCTCAGGAGCCAGAGGTGAGCGGGGGAAGTTTGCCCACGCCAGACCCCCTCTGGCCTGCAGTCCAAGCCCAGAGGGGAGCAGGAACCCACCGCCGGGGCAGACCAGGCGCACAGGGGAGTGTGTCCCCACATCGGCATTTTAGAACAGGGACCTTTCTCCAGTAAAGGCTGCTTGAAACTGACAGATGACTCCTGGAAGAACCAGAGGGGAACAGAGAAGCCCACCCAAGATGCCGGCCAGTCCCAACAACACAGTGTCCCAACGCATACGGCAAATTAGAAAACAGACAGTAGGGAGGAGAAGAACCACACGCAACCTAGCAACTCTCCAGAGAAAAAGCACACCACAAAAAGAAAGCCAGCCCCCAGATTGCAACGAAAATAACTTGGAAGAATTTCTGAGCCTTCCAGAAAGAGAATTTAAAATTGCCGTGATTAAAAAACTGACAGAAGTCATAAAGGAAAACAATGATAAGGGAAAAATAATCAACGATCAGAAGAATGCAATTGAGTCCCTAGAGAGGGAAAACAATGGTCAGAAGAAAGAAATTGAGTCCCTAAAGAGGGAAGTAAAAGAAATGCAGGAGATCAAAGAATTAATGGAAGAACTAAAGAATTCTGGGAAAAGCAATGAAAGCAGAATAGATGAAATGGAAGAACGAATAAGTAATCTTGAAGACACAGAAATAAAAAGAACCAAAACAGAAAAGGAAAGAGAAGTACGAAGGAAAAAGAACGAAGAAAGACTTCGGGAACTATCTGACTCCATGAGGAAAGGAAATATAAGAGTTATAGGAATACCAGAAGGAGAGGAGAGAGATGTAGGAACAGAGAAAATATTCAAAGAGATAATTGAAGAGAACTTCCCAAATGTGAAGAAGGAGCTGAAAATTGATATACAAGAAGCAAGAAGAACACCAAACTTCCACGACGAAAGGAAAAATACAGCAAGACACATAATAGTAAAGCTCCCAAGAATCCAGGACAAGGAAAAAATAATGAAGCTGGCAAGAGGGAAGAAACAGATAACATTCAAAGGAAAACCAATCAGGCTGACATCAGACTTCTCCGAAGAAACACTACGGGCAAGGAGAGAGTGGAGGGACATAGTCAACAGACTCCAAGAAAACAGATGCCAACCAAGAATACTCTATCCCGCAAAGCTCTCCTTCCTCTTTGAAGAAAGAATATGGACCTTCCCAGACAAACAGAAACTCCGGAATTTCATTGCAACTAAACCCCCACTCCAAAAAATACTACAAGGAGTCCTAAAGCCAGAACCTCAGAGGGACGAATAACAATGAAAGAAGGCCAAAAAAAAAAAAGTTATTAAAAGAATAAATAAAATCAAAGGAAAGACAAACACAATGGCAAATACAGATGCTAACATATCAATATTAACTCTAAATGTAAATGGACTAAACTCTTCAATAAAAAGACACAGAGTTGCAGCCTGGATTAAGAAACAAAACCCAACCTTTTGCTGTCTCCAGGAAACACATTTAGCTACAAAAGATAAAAATAGGCTCAAAGTTAAAGGATGGAAAACAATCCTACAAGCAAATGGACCAAAAAAGAAAGCAGGAACAGCTATACTTATATCAGATAAAACAGATTTCAAACTCAAAAAGATAAAAAGAGACCCCAATGGTCACTACATTATGATCAAGGGGACAATACTTCAAGAAGAAATAACACTCATTAACATATACTCACCAAACGAAGGAGCACCAAAATATATCAGACAACTGTTGTCCTCTCTGAAAACAGACATCAGAGAAAACACATACGTAGTGGGAGACTTCAACACACCACTATCAACAATGGATAGATCAACAAGACAAAAAATAAGTAAAGAAACCAAAGCTCTAAATAAAGACCTAGAGCAATTGGGCTTAACAGACATCTATAGAACACTAAACCCCAAAAAAATGGAGTACACATTTTTCTCAAGCGCACACGGATCATTCTCCAGGATCGATCACATACTGGGGCACAAGACAAACATCAACAGATACACCAAGATTGAAATCATATCAACCATCTTTTCTGACCATGAAGGCATCAAACTAGAAATAAACCATAAAAAGAAGGCAAGGAACTTTCCTACCTCATGGAGATTAAAAACCACACTACTGGAAGACCATTGGACTAATGAGGAGATCAAAGAAGAAATTAAAAAATTTTTTGAATTGAACGACAAGGAGGACACCAATATCCTAAATGTATGGGATGCAGCAAAAGCAGTAATAAGAGGAAAATATATAGCAATAGAAGCTCACATCAAGAAACAAGAAAGAACGCAAAGAAACAACCTAATCTCGAAGCTCAAAGATCTAGAAAAAGAACAACAAAAAAACCCCAAAACCAGTAGAAGAAAAGAAATAATAAAAACCAAAGCAGAAATAAATGAAATTGAAACTAAAAAAACAATCCAAAAGATCAATGAAACCAAGAGCTGGTTCTTTGAAAAAATCAATAAAATAGACAAACCCCTAGCCAGGCTCACAAAGGAAAAAAGGGAGAAAGCACAAATAAACAGGATCATCAATGAAAGAGGAGAAATCACAACGGACACAGCAGAAATCAAAAGAATAATCAGTAACTACTATGAACAGTTATATGGAAACAAGTTTAACAATCTAGAGGAGATGGACAAATTCCTACAACTCTACCATCACCCAAAGCTAGATAAAGAAGAAATAGAACACCTAAACAGACCAATTACAATTAGCGAAATTGAAATGGTAATCAAAAACCTCCCCAAAAACAAAAGCCCAGGACCTGATGGATTTACAAATGAATTCTACCAAACATTCAGAGACGAATTAGTGCCTATCCTTCACAAACTGTTCCAAAAAATTGAGAAGGAAGGGACAATACCAAACACGTTCTATGAAGCCAACATTACACTAATACCAAAACCGAACAAGGACAACACAAAAAAGGAAAACTACAGGCCAATCTCCCTAATGAACACTGATGCAAAAATCCTCAATAAAATTTTAGCTATCAGAATCCAACAATGTATCCATAAGATAATTCACCACGACCAAGTTGGATTCATTCCAGGGGCACACGGATGGTTTAACATCCGAAAATCAATCAACGTTATCCAACACATCAACAAAAAGAAATATGAAAACCATATGATAATATCAATAGATGCTGAGAAAGCTTTCGACAAAGTGCAACACCCATTCATGATAAAAGCCCTTGAAATTCTTGGGATACAAGGAACATACCTCAACATCATAAAGGCCATCTATGACAAGCCAACAGCCAGTATCATTCTCAATGGTGAAAAGCTGAAAGCAATTCCATTAAGATCTGGAACAAGACAAGGATGTCCACTCTCACCATTGCTTTTCAATATAATACTGGAAGTCCTAGCCAGGGCAATAAGACAAGAGAAAGACATCCAAGGAATCCAAATAGGAAAAGAAGAAGTCAAACTATCACTATTTGCAGACGATATGATATTATACATAGAGAACCCCAAAAACTCCACAGAAAAGCTAATTCAACTCATCAATCAGTTCAGTAAAGTGGCAGGATACAAAATCAACACGCAAAAGTCAGTAGCCTTCCTATACACAAACAATAAATCTGAAGAAGAAGAAATCAAAAAGACCATCCCTTTTGTTATTGAAACAAAAAAAATCAAATATTTGGGAATAAATCTAACAAAAGAGGTAAAGGACCTATACAAAGAAAACTATAAAACACTGTTAAAAGAAATAGAAGAAGACACAAAGAAATGGAGAGACATCCCCTGCTCATGGATTGGAAGAATAAACATTATTAAAATGGCCATCCTTCCAAAAGCAATATACAGATTCAATGCTATTCCAATCAAAATTTCAATGTCATTCTTCAAAGAAATAGAACAATTATTGATGAAATTCATATGGAATCACAAAAAACCCCGAATAGCCAAAGCTCTCCTGAAAAAAAAAGAAGGGAATGGAGGCATCAGACTCCCAGACTTCAAACTATACTACAAAGCCATAATCATCAAAACTGCATGGTATTGGAACAAGAACAGACATACAGACCAATGGAATCGAATAGAAAATCCAGAAATAAACCCACAGGTTTATGGTCAACTAATCTTTGACAAAGGAGCAAAGACTATGCATTGGAGCAAAGAAAGTTTGTTCAATAAATGGTGCTGGGAAAACTGGGTCGCTACATGCAAAAGAATGAAGCTTGACCACCACCTCACACCATACACAAAAATCAACTCAAAATGGATTAAAGAACTAGACATAAGACCTGAAACCATAAAATATATAGAAGGAAATATAGGCGAAACACTACGTGATTTGCACATCAAAGACATCTTTACAGACACATCACCCAAAGCAGTGATAGTGAAGGCAAAGATAAACAGCTGGGACTATATCAAACTAAAGAGCTTTTGCACAGCAAAAGAGACAATAACAAAAACAAAGAGAAACCCCACCAACTGGGAGAACATTTTTGCACCCAACACTAATGATAAAGGACTGATCACAAAAATCTGCAAAGAGCTGATGAGACTCAACAACAACAAAGAAAATAATCCAGTCAAAAAATGGGCAGAAGAGCTTAAAAGAAACTTCTCTGAAGAGGAAATGCAAATGGCCAACAGGCATATGAAAAAATGTTCAACATCACTTGTCATCAGGGAAATGCAAATCAAAACTACCATGAGATACCATCTTACACCAGTGAGAATGGCACATATTAAAAAAACTAGCAATAACGAATGTTGGCGAGGGTGTGGAGAAAAAGGAACTCTTCTGCACTGTTGGTGGGAGTGCAAACTGGTCCAACCACTGTGGAAAGCTGTGTGGAGATTTCTGGACCTACTAAACATAGAGCTTCCATATGACCCAGCAATTCCACTCCTAGGTATTTACCCAAAGGACACAGAAACATCAATTCCAAAGAGCACCTGCACCCCTATGTTTATAGCAGCACTGTTTACAATAGCTAAGCTTTGGAAACAACCCAAATGCCCAAAAATAGATGACTGGATCAAGAAGATGTGGTACATATATACCATGGAATATTACTCAGCATTCAAAAAAGATAAACACATGCAATTTGCTGCAACATGGATGGCGCTGGAAGGGATCATGCTCAGCGAAATAAGCCAAAAAGAAAAAGAAAAATACCGGATGGTCTCACTCATAGCAGGAATCTAGAAAACTTAAATAAGGGACCAGGAAAATGAATAACTATAAGAAAGTGAAAATCAAAATCAACAAAAAACTATGAACCAGAGACACTTTTAGGGGGGCGGGGGCGGGAGGGGAGGGATTGGGGTCAGAATGGGGGGCTGCAATTGTATGGGGAATATAACAATAAAATTTATAAAAAAAAAAAAAAAACTTACATGGAAATACAAATAACCTAGAAGAGCCAAAGTAACATAAAAAAAGCAATGCTGGAAAATTTATCTTACCTGATCTTAAGACTTATTATAAAAGCTACAGTAATAAAGAAAATATGGGTTTGCCAAAAGAAAAGTATTAACTGCTTTTTTCTTTTTTTTATGCTATAGTTGTTGTTTGTTTGTTTATTATATCATTGTTCATTTTTGTACAATGTTTGCTTTCTCCTCTCAGGTATTGTCCCCGTGAAATTCCCACCACCAATTCACCTGTGCACCATCACCATAGTCCCTTGTGCTCTTTCCTCCCCTGTTTTGATCCCTCTCCCTCCCTTTCTTATTTTAGATGCTCTGGCAAGTAGGGCCTTGAGGAGCCTTGCAGATCAGGAGAGACTTCCCCACCCATTAGTATAATTCCCAGAGACAGCAAAGGACTCTTTAGGGATACCTTTCATATGCAAAACAACCAAACCAATCAACTCTTTTACCTAGAGCTGCTTTGCCTCTGTCCTACTCCGGGTGAGGTACCAAGGATAGTTCCTACACATTGGAGACCTCTGAAATTACTCAAACTAGCTAATCCTCAACTTTCCCAGTCTGCTCACTCAGTTTCACCCATTCTTTCCCATGATAATTACAATAAAGACTCCTGCCCGAGAGGAGGAAAACAACAAACCAAAACGGCCAACAAGAACAAACGACGCAGCAAGCGGGACTGGGAGTGGAAAGGAACTATTGCAGCCACCACACTCCCCACGGCGGTGAGCAAACAGCTCCGGGCGCCATTAGAGAAGAACAAAGACCCCGGGAGACGCGCACACAGCCCGGGCTGCCGGTAAGCTTGCGCGGAAAAGCGGTGCGCTTGGCGCGCTTGAAAAGCAAATGCAGACCTGGATCGCGGCTGCCCAGGTACCCGCGCCTGCGACCTAGGCTTGCGGGGAGACGCGCGGAGGTCCTCACTGAGGTGAAGGTCCCTCCCTGAGTAAGCAGGAACCAGGCGCCCAGGCACGGGAGCGGTCCAAAAGGCGCCATTCCCGCGCCACTGAACTGAGCTACAGCCCGCGTCCTGGAACTGAGGGCTTTGAACTGAGACCCGGGGCACGAAAATTCGGGGCGTGGGTTCTTCACGACGGTGGGGCACAAGGCAGACACAGCACCCCAAAGCTGTTGAGGTGTACCCTACCATTCCCGCTCTGTTCCCTGTCCCACGGGGTGGGGGGAGGCGAAAAACAGCCCCCCAAGGACAATAGGAGAGATCTCTGGCGCCACCTAGCGACCAGGAAAAAAAAGTCACTAACACCCCATAAAACAGGAAATTTCTTAAGACTGCTTGAAAAGGGCAGAAGGCTTCTGGAGGACCCAGTGGCCAGCCGGGAAGTTAGCCCACGCCAGGCCCCTTCCGACCAGCAGTCTGAGCCCACAGAGGGAGCAGGCACCCACGTCCGGGGCAGACCGGGTGCGCAGAAGAGTGTGCCTGAAACTGGAGGCGCAGGGACTGCATCCCGCTTTGCCATTTGAGAACAGGGACATTTCTTCAGTAAAAACTGCCTAAAACCAGCAGAAAGCTCCCCCAGAAGACAGAGATGGCTCCTGGAAGAACCAGAGGGGAGCGGAGAAGTTCACCCAAGATGCCAGTCAGTCCCAGCAACACAGTGTCCCAACGCATACGACAAATTAGAAAACAGACAGTAGGGAGTAGAAGAACCACACGCAACCTAACAACTCCTCAGGAAAGAAGCACACCACAAAAAGAAAACCACTCCCCAGATTGCAATGACAGCAACTTGGAAGAACTTCTGAGCCTTCCAGAAAGAGAATTTAAAATTGCCATGATTAAAAAAGTGATAGATCAGAAGAAGGAAATTGAGTCCCTAAAGAGGGAAGTAAAAGAAATGCAGGAGATCAAAGAATTAATGGAGGAACTAAAGAACTCTGGGAAAAGCAATGAAAGCAGAATAGGTGAAATGGAAGAGTGAATAAGTACTCTTGAAGACACAGAAATAAAAAGAACCAAAACAGAAAAGGAAAGAGAAGTACGAAGGAAAAAGAATGAAGAAAGACTTCGGGAACTATCTGACTCCATGAGGAAAGGAAATATAAGAGCTTTAGGAATTCCAGAAGGAGAGGAGAGAGATGTAGGAACAGAGAAAATATTCATGGATATAATTGAAGAGAACTTCCCAAATGCGAAGAAGGAGCTGAAAATTGGTATACAAGAAGCAAGAACACCAAACTTCCACGACGAAAGGAAAAACACAGCAAGACACATAATAGTAAAGCTCCCAAGAATCCAGGACAAGGAAAAAATAATGAAGCTGACAAGAGGGAAGAAACAGATAACATTCAAAGGAAAACCAATCAGGTTGACATCAGACTTCTCTGAAGAAACACTACGGGCAAGGAGAGAGTGGAGGGACATAGTCAACAGACTCCAAGAAAACAGATGCCAACCAAGAATACTCTATCCCGCAAAGCTCTCTTTCCTCCATGAAGAAAGAATATGGACCTTCCCAGACAAAGAGAAACTCCGGAATTTCATTACGACTAAACCCCCACTCCAAAAAATACTACAAGGAATCCTAAAGCCAGAACCTCAGAGGGACGAATAACAACAAAAGAAGACCAAAAAAAAAAAAGTTATTAAAAAGAATAAATAAATAAAATCAAAGGAAAGACAAACATAATGGCAAATACAGATGCAAACATATCAATATTAACTCTAAATGTAAATGGACTAAACTCTTCAATAAAAAGACACAGAGTTGCAGCCTGGATTAAGAAACAAAACCCAACCTTTTGCTGTCTCCAGGAAACACATTTAGCTACAAAAGATAAAAATAGGCTCAAAGTCAAAGGATGGAAAACAATCCTACAAGCAAATGGGCCAAAAAAGAAAGCAGGAACAGCTATACTTATATCAGATAAAACAGACTTCAAACTCAAAAAAATAAAAAGAGACCCCAATGGTCACTACATTATGATTAACGGGACAATACTTCAAGAAGAAATAACACTCATTAACATATACTCACCAAACGAAAGAGCACCAAAATATATCAGACAACTGTTGTCCTCTCTGAAAACAGACATCAGAGAAAACACATACGTAGTGGGAGACTTCAACACACCACTATCAACAATGGATAGATCAACAAGACAAAAAATAAGTAAAGAAACTAAAGCTCTAAATAAGGACCTAGAGCATTTGGGCTTAACAGACATCTATAGAACACTAAACCCAAAAAAAACGGAGTACACATTTTTCTCAAGCGCACACGGATCATTCTCCAGGATCGATCACATACTGGGGCATAAGACAAACATCAACAGATACACCAAGATTGAAATCATACCAACCATCTTTTCTGACCACGAAGGCATCAAACTAGAAATAAATCATAAAAAGAAGGCAAGGAACTATCCTACCTCATGGAGATTAAAAGCCACACTACTGGAAGACCACTGGACTAACGAGGAGATCAAAGAAGAAATTAAAAAATTCTTTGAATTGAATGACAAGGAGGACACCAATATCCTAAATGTATGGGATGCAGCAAAAGCAGTAATAAGAGGAAAATATATAGCAATAGAAGCTCACATCAAAAAACAAGAAAGAACTCAAAGAAACAACCTAATCTCGAAGCTCAAAGATCTACAAAAAGAACAACAAAAAAACCCCAAAACCAGTAGAAGAAAAGAAATAATAATAACCAAAGCAGAAATAAATGAAATTGAAACTAAAAAAACAATCCAAAAGATCAATGAAACCAAGAGCTGGTTCTTTGAAAAAATAAATAAAATAGACAAACCCCTAGCCAGGCTCACAAAGGAAAAAAGGGAGAAAGCACAAATACACAGGATCATAAATGAAAGAGGAGAAATCACAACGGACACAGCAGAAATCAAAAGAATAATCAGTAACTACTATGAACAGTTATATGGAAACAAGTTCAACAATCTAGAGGAGATGGACAAATTCCTACAACTCTACAATCACCCAAAGCTAGATAAAGAAGAAATAGAACACCTAAACAGACCAATTACAAGCAGCGAAATTGAAATGGTAATCAAAAACCTCCCCAAAAACAAACGCCCAGGACCTGATGGATTTACAAATGAATTCTACCAAACATTCAGAGACGAATTAGTGCCTATCCTTCACAAACTCTTCCAAAAAATTGAGAAGGAAGGGACAATACCAAACACGTTCTATGAAGCCAATATTACACTAATACCAAAACCGAATAAGGACAACACAAAAAAGGAAAACTATAGGCCAATCTCCCTAATGAACACTGATGCAAAAATCCTCAATAAAATTTTAGCTATCAGAATCCAACAATGTATCCATAAGATAATTCACCACAACCAAGTTGGATTCATTCCAGGGGCACAAGGATGGTTTAACATCCGAAAATCAATCAACGTTATCCAACACATCAACAAAAAGAAATATAAAAACCATATGATAATATCAATAGATGCTGAGAACGCTTTTGACAAAGTGCAACACCCATTCATGATAAAAGCCCTTGAAATTCTTGGGATACAAGGAACATACCTCAACATCATAAAGGCCATCTATGACAAGGCAACAGCCAGTATCATTCTCAATGGTGAAAAGCTGAAAGCAATTCCATTAAGATCTGGAACAAGACAAGGATGTCCACTCTCACCACTGCTTTTCAATATAATACTGGAAGTCCTAGCCAGAGCAATAAGACAAGAGAAAGACATCCAAGGAATCCAAATAGGAAAAGAAGAAATCAAACTATCACTATTTGCAGATGAGATGATAATATACATAGAGAACCCCAAAATCTCCACAGAAAAACTAATTCAACTCATCAATCAATTCAGTAAAGTGGCAGGATACAAAATCAACACGCGAAAGTCAGTAGCCTTCCTATACACAAACAATAAATCTGAAGAAGAAGAAATAAAAAAAAACCATCCCTTTTATTATCGAAACAAAAAAAATCAAATATTTGGGAATAAATCTAACAAAAGAGGTAAAGGACCTATACAAAGAAAACTATAAAACACTGTTAAAAGAAATAGAAGTAGACACAAAGAAATGGAAAGACATCCCCTGCTCATGGATTGGAAGAATAAACATTATTAAAATGGCCATCCTACCAAAAGTAATATACAGATTCAATGCTATTCCAATCAAAATCTCTATGGCACTCTTCAAAGAAATAGAACAATTATTGATGAAATTCATATGGAATCACCAAAAACCCCAAATAGCCAAAGCTCTACTGAAAAAAAAAAGAAGGAAATGGAGGCATCACACTCCCAGACTTCAAACTATACTACAAAGCCATAATCATCAAAACTGCATGGTATTGGAACAAGAACAGACACACAGACCAATGGAATCGAATAGAAAATCCAGAAATAAACCCACAGATTTATGGTCAACTAATCTTTGACAAAGGAGCAAAGACTATGCATTGGAGCAAAGAAAGTTTATTCAATAAATGGTGCTGGGAAAACTGGGTCGCTACATGCAAAAGAATGAAGCTTGACCACTACCTCACACCATACACAAAAATCAACTTAAAATGGATTAAAGAACTAGACATAAGACCTGAAACCATAAAATACATAGAAGGAAATATAGGCGAAACACTACGGGATTTGCACATCAAAGACATCTTTACAGACACATCACCCAAAGCAGTGATAGTAAAGACAAAGATAAACAGCTGGGACTACATCAAATTAAAGAGCTTCTGCACAGCAAAAGAGACAATAACAAAAACAAAGAGAAACCCCACCGACTGGGAGAACATTTTTGCACCCAACACTAATGATAAAGGACTGATCACAAAAATCTGCAAAGAGCTGATGAGACTCAGCAACAACAAAGAAAATAATCCAGTCAAAAAATGGGCAGAAGAGCTAAAAAGAAACTTCTCTGAAGAGGAAATGCAAATGGCCAACAGACATATGAAATAATGTTCAACATCACTTGTAATCAGGGAAATGCAAATCAAAACTACCATGAGATACCATCTCACACCAGTGAGAATGGCACATATTAAAAAAACTAGCAACAACAAATGTTGGCGAGGGTGTGGAGAAAAAGGAACTCTTCTGCACTGTTGGTGGGAGTGCAAACTGGTCCAACCACTGTGGAAAGCTGTGTGGAGATTTCTGGACCTACTAAACATAGAGGTTCCATATGATCCAGCAATTCCACTCCTAGGTATTTACCCAAAGGACACAGAAACATCAATTCCTAAGAGCACCTGCACCCCTATGTTTATAGCAGCACTGTTTACAATAGCTAAGCTTTGGAAACAACCCAAATGCCCAAAAATAGATGACTGGATCAAGAAGATGTGGTACATATATACCATGGAATATTACTCAGCATTCAAAAAAGATAAACACATGCAATTTGCAGCAACATGGATGGCACTGGAAGGGCTCATGCTCAGCGAAATAAGCCAAAAAGAAAAAGAAAAATACCGGATGGTCTCACTCATAGCAGGAATCTAGAAAACTTAAATAAGGGACCAGGAAAATGAATATAAGAAAGTGAAAATCAAAATCAACAAAAAACTATGAACCAGAGACACTTTTTGGGGGGTGGGGGGCGGGAGGGGAAGGATTGGGGTCAGAATGGGGCGTTTGCAATTGTATGGGGGAATATAAAAATAAAATTTAATATTTAAAAAAAAAAAAAGACTCCTGCCCATCGCTTTCCCCTCATATCTTTTGCTTCCTGACTGATCCTTATGCTTCTCTGTGTGGCCTTGCCCTGTGTGGCACGCCCCCCCCCCCTTTTAGAAACTTTGAATTACCAACTATCTTTTCAATGCAATCATTTCTGGATCTTTTAGCCTGAATAATACTAAAACCTACATTTTAAAATAAAAAGACATAGAACAATTAAATAGACTAGAGTTCAGAAATAGATTCAATTGTTTAAGTTCATTAATTGTTAAAAAATGTGCCTAGAAAATTCAATGGAAAAAAAGATTCTTCAACAAATGGTTCTGGAACAATTGGATATTGTATTGAAAAAATTAACATCAATCCTTAAACACCCAAAAATGGACCATAGACCTAAACTGAAAGAATTAAAATGATAAAACTTACAGAAGAAGGTGATCTTGCAGTAGTCAAGATTTCTTAAACTGATCACAAAAAAGTACTAAAAACTTTCAAAAGATGATAAATTAGACTTCATCAAAATTTACATGTTTGCTCTTTGATAAGACTCCAGGAAGAAAATAAAATTGCAAGACACAAATTAGTACAAAATACTAAAATGCTGGCAATACAACTATCTGGCAAGGGAGTTATATCTGGCAAATATAAATAACTCTTATGGCTCAATAATAAGACAAAAAATGGGAAAGAAATTTGAATAGACCCTTCACAAAAAAAATGTACAAATTGTAAATAAGCACATGAAAATATACTGAACATCAGAGGAATGCAACTGAAAAACACAATGAGATACCATTACACATGTATTTTGATATAAAAAATTAAAGAAACTGATGACACCAAATGTTGGTGAAGGTGCAGAGTAATGGGGATTCTAACGTACTGCCCTAAGAATGTAAAATGACATAGCCACTCTGGAAGACAGTTTGGCAACTTCTTATAAAGGAAAGTATACACTTTTTATATGACCCAGCAACTCCATTCCTGGTATTTACCCAACACAAATGTAACTATGTCCACATAAAGATATACCAGAATGTTTACTGCAGTTTTATTTACAATAAAATTTTATTTACCATCAACAGGTATATAGATAAACAACCAGCAATATATTCATACCATGGAACACTATTCACCATTTAAAAGGAACAAACTAGTGATAGAATCAATAACATGGATGACTCACAAAATTATCCTGAACAAATGAAGCCAGACCCAAAACAGCAATACAGTAGGAGTCCATCATAAGAAACCCTAATTAAGACAAATCTAATCTACAGGGACAAGCGGTATGAGGGAGTGCTTTGTGTGATGGATATCATACAGAAGGTGGATATAACAGGATGTACCTTTATCAAAACTCATCAAACTGTGCAATTCAAATGGATACATTCATTTTGTTATATGTAAACTATCGTAAAGTTGATTTTAAAAGAAAAATGTTAAGTGACAGTGATCATAAAGTCAGAAGATGGGAGAGAGGCCTGGACATAGGTGAGATGGAAAGGAGTGGGAAGGGTGAAGGCAAGACCTACAAAGAGAACAGGGGGTGAGGCTGGGTGTGGGTGACTACTGGTATCTTAGAATGAGAAATGAAAGTGAAACCAAATGAGGAAGAACAGGAGTGAGGGAACCGACTGATGAGCAAGGAAAACAAATCCCTTAAAACCTGAATGTATTTTGTAAGACTCTAAGACCCTGGAGGTGGGGTTTAAGTAATGAAGTGTAAAGATAGAATGGAAAGACAGAATAGTGGAGAAAGCAAGATCGACAGAGGGAAGCCTGATGTATGACCCAGAGCACAGGAATTGCAGCAATTCTCTTGGAAATAAAGGGAGAAAACAATTTGGTACCTGAGAGGCCACCATTATTTATCCTGAAGTTGTATCTAAAGTTTAGAACCTTCAAAAAAGTAATAATAACAGCATTCAAAAGGCATCAACCTCTCTTAGGAAAAAAAATGTCCATGTGTCCTGCCTGAATCCCACTCACTCACCTGAACAGCTCTGATGTGGGATTTCCCTCTCCAACATCCATGGCTCCTCTCCTCTCTCCAACTTGAAGATCACCTCTGGTTTGGGAATTTCATATCCTGGTAACATAATAGAGAATTGAAAGCAACTAGTTGCTTTCCATTTGTTCTTGGTAAAGTAACCACATTTCATTACGAAGAGTAATCATTACGAAGGTGAAAGGGTACTGAAGAATCACAGGCAAAGCCAGGGAAAGCAGCTGAGAATAGGTGGGGATACCCTCATGGAGGCTCTGCGTTAGTTTCCTTAGGGCTGCTATACAAGGCCATCTTCTCCCTGTGTGTCTTCTCATAGTCTTTCCTCTATGCATGTCTACTTCTATGCACAAATTTCCCTTTTTTTTATAAGGACACTGGTTATATTTGATTAGAGTCCACTCCAAAGACCTCATTTTAACTTGATTATCTTTGTCAGGACTGTATTTTGAAATAAGTTGCCATACTGGAGGCTAAGACTTCCAAGCATCTTTGGTGGGGGGAGGCGAATGCAACCCATTAGAGTCTGTCTTCCAACCCCCTAAGGTTCACATCCTTCCTGTGTGTAAAATATACTAACTCCACCCCAATATCCCCCAAAGTCTTAGTGATTCCAGCATCAACTCTTAAGTGGAAAATTTCATCTGAACATTTCATCATGTAAATCACCGAAGTCTGTTCTGGGTGAGACTGGATATGAGTCATCCTGGAATAAAATTACTTTCCATGAAAATCTGTGCCATTTTGTGTAAGAAAACTTCATAAGTTTTCTGCTTCCAAAGTTATCTGCTTCCAAAATACATTGGTGACACAGGCATAAGATGGGCATTCCATTCCAAAGACAGAAGTCAGAAGTAAAGAAAAAAGAAATCACAGGTCCCAAGCAGGTTCAAAACCTAGCAGCACAAATTCCATTAGATTTTAAGGCTAGAGAATAACCCTCAGTGGTTTGATGCTCTGTCCTCCAAGCTCACCAGGGTGCTCCCCACCTTGGCCCTGGGCCAGGAATGGCACCACTTACTAGTGATCCACTAGTAAAACTTTGCTTCCAGATGATCTGCTGGCCTAGAGGTCCTAGTTCCAAAGGGAGGACTGCGCCACCAGGAGACACAACAACAATTCCATTGAGCTTGCAGTTGAGTCTGCCACCTGAACACTCTGGGCTCCTTATCCCTCTGAATCAACAGGCACAGAGGGGTACTGACTGCGGTGGCTGAGCCTGACCACCAAGCAGAAATCAGAAAGCTATATCACAATGGAGGGAAAGAAGAGTATGTCTAGAATACAGGAGGCCCCGCAAGGCAGGGTAACATGCCCTATGATTAAAGTCAATGGAAAACTACAACAATCCAACAAAAGTAGGATTAACAATGGCTCAGACCTTTCAGGAATGAAGGTTTGGATAATCTCACCAAGTAAAAAACCACCATCAGCTGAGGTACTTGCTGAGGGCAAAAGGGATACCAAATGGGCAGTGGAAGAAGAAATTCTGCCTCAAGACTGCAACACAGAAACCTTACCTTGATTTTCAGTCTGCTGGCCTGCCCTGAAAATTTAGGACTTAAGATTGGGACATCAACCCTTACCTGAATATCTAGCCTGCTGGCCTGCCCTATAAACTTTAAACTTGCCAGTCCCCACAGTAAGATGAACCAATTCCTTAAAATAAATCTCTCTGCCACCATTCCTGTATATACATATATAGAGATAGAGATAGATAGATGAATAGAGAGATGGATAGATAGAGGCAGACAGACAGACACAGACAGATACAGATATATAGGATGATGTGTGCACATATGTATACCTTGTGTTCCATTTCTCTGGAGAACTATAATAGAGATTTTGGTACTGAGTATAGCTCTAGAGGAACAGAATCTTAAGGATAAGTTTTCTGAATTGGTTATGGGGTTTCTGACTAGATTTAAAGGCACTAGACATCATGATTAGATGTCTAGTCGTAAAAAAGGGATTGATAGTCCATGACATGATGCAGCAAAAGAGATACCAAATATCACCACTTCTAATCAAATGCTTATAAGAGGAAAGGTTCTTGGTGACCATGTATTTGATGGCAGAGAAATTCTTGTCAAACTTACAAGTCTAATAAGATTGCTTATCGCTCCTAATTGCACTCATAAAGTGGGGAAAGAAAAGGATGAGCTCACAGATTTGATTTTCCAGCTCAAGCACTGTGTAAACGACCTGATAATTGCTATGTCTGTCCTGAAATAAATTCTTCGTTGCTGTAGCTACAGAGCTGAGACTGCTGGAAACCAAACTCAGAGTCTCATCCTGTGAGTGGCTAAATTACAACACAAATTGAATCCCCACGCTCGCAGGTGTCTGCTGTTAAAGTGAGGGCATTGACTGGGAAGTAATGGGATCATGAACACCGGAATGGGGACATCTGAGGACACCTAACCTCTAAATTCAGATGAATCTTCTTGCCAGTATGAGCAGCCCTTCCACTCCTACCCCCGCAACCCCCCACCCAGAATATTAATCCTATTTTTTCTGAGGAGCCTGCAATGACCTTCTCTGTGGCGCTCGCCTTGTGAGGCACTGCTGATTCCCCTCGGGATCTGCTCCCACCACCCTTCTTTCCTTCTAGACCTATAATGAGACCCAAGTCCCATCAGGGCCCAAAGGCTGAGGGAGGTACAGATGAATCGGGGTTTTAGGAGCAGGCCCGGAGTCCGAGGACCCCAGGCAGGCTCTTCCTTGGCTGGTCTTCAGCGAGGAAAGAATTCAACATCAAGACCAGAGTTACAGAAAAGCAAGAGATTTATTGATAGGTAGGTAAGAAGGACAGGAAAGCTCTCTGAACAGATAGGGGGCCCTCGGGGTAGCTGATTGAGGTGGCAAGAAGCAGATGCTTATATGGGTATAGTGGGCAAGGAGTGGGGGTTTGGCAGTTGGGTGTCTCCATGTTATGTCTCTTGCTGATTGGTTGGCCCCAGGGGGTCTCCTAGGCTACCTAGGTCCACTAAGTTTGTGGAGATCTCCTAGGCTATCCAGGTCCACTGAGTTTGCCCACGTTACCTGGCCTACCTTCCTGAAACTAGCCTTGGTCCGTTGCTTTAGCATCGCATTACTGTGTTGGTGTTCTGAAATCTCCAATCAGACTGACAAATGGACCTAGGGCTTGTGGGGTGGGGGGAGTAAGGGCACCCTCCTGGTTCCAACTGAGTGTTTCTCAATCAGGCTGCTAAGCGGACTTAGGTGCTTGGAGCACCCTGTTCCTAACTGACTGCTGTAGGGTAAAGAAAATAATCAGGCTTTTCTGCCCTTCCGTCATCAGGATAGATGATGGATCCTTGTCCTGAATGCATGCCTGATGGCGGGCACCTGGAATAGGGTGTGGGCATAGGTAGATGGGATTCAGCTGAGCTAAGACTGTGCTTTTAAGGGCGGCGTCACAGGGGGACGCCAGCAGCAGCAGCAGCAGCATCAGCTGAAGCCGAAAGAGAAGCTGTAGGGTAAAGAAAATGTCAGGCTTTTCTGCCCTTCCGCCATCAGGATAGATGATGGATCCTTGTCCTGAATGCATGCCTGATGGCGGGCACCTGGAATAGGGTGTGGGCATAGGTAGATGGGATTCAGCTGAGTTAAGACTGTGCTTTTAAGGGCGGCGTCATGGGGACGCCAGCAGCAGCAGAACCTGAAGGAGAAGCCGAAGCAGAAGCAGAGAACGCCAGAGAGTCCAGCTAGAGTGAAGACTTGCTGGGGGCTGGGAGGCTGACAGGCCTCCCAGCCCCCCAGCCAGCACCCCTGCCTGCCATATGCCTGGTGAACCCCAAATAAAAAACCTGCAAAACTACTGAGGACTCTGACTCCTCCTTTACCCAGTCTGCATGGGATCAGAAAACCAGCACTGTGCCCAGGTCCGCCCCTTACAGAAGCCGAGAAGCAGCAGAACGAACGCTAGAGAGCCCAGATAGAGTAAAGACTTGCTGGGGGCTGGGAGGCCTGCCAGCCTCCCAGCCCCCCAGCCAGCACCCCTGCCTGCCATATGCCTGGTGAACCCCAAATAAAAAACCTACAAAACTACTGAGGGCTCTGACTCCTCCTTTACCCGGTCTGCATGGGATCAGAAAACCTGCACTGTGGTCCAGTTCCTGCCTTTACAGTTGGCGTAAGTCGGCAAGATCCATGCAGACGGGTATTGGAGTCCTCCGAAGACCTGGAGGGACTAAGGAGTAAAAGACTGCCTGTGACGACGCTGGAGGCGCCATGGCGGTATAGAAGATGGATATGTCCACGAGCTACAGGATGAGACCTGGCGTGAAGGAGACGCCCGAAAGGACCAGCCAACGACACCGGAAAGGGCCAGCCAATGACCCCTGAGGCAGCAGGCCGTTGCTGAAGCAGGGAGAGGCCAATGGACTTCAACTGATGGACATGGACTGATGAACTTGGACTGACAATCGCGCCAGAAGGTGGAGGACCTTGGCAGGTTATGTTGTTTTTTTTTTTTTGAGAATCTGGGGGTGGCCAGTGGGCCTAGATGGCCAAAAGAAGCCTGTTATGCCCAGCAGCCAGGTGGAGGAGAAAAGCCAACTAAGAAGGCAAAAGCTGGTACTGATGCTAAATTGAGAAGCCCTGAGCGGCTGTTAAGCAGCCTGGGTATGCTGAAGAACTGTGAGTCTCGTAAAATCACCTGTGGGTGATGCCCTGCTCATTCTTGAGTGAGGGTGAGGAGCTGAGGAACCCGTCCTTGGGGGACGGGTGGGGAACATGGCTTGAGGTGGAGCCCAAGCCGCATGTAGAGTTTGGATCCCTGACCCATGTGCTTGTGCAGTGGGTTGGCTTGAGTGCAGGGGTCTGTGAGTCGCATGGCTGGCTGTGAAGGCCGAGTGTTGGAGCGACTGCAGACAGAAACCCTGAGGGTTGGCGATTACCCCCAACAGAATAAAATTGCCAATCCCAGAGCTAGTGCATCCTGGGGGTGGATGCTGTGTGTGGCTAGTAGCCGAGACTACAGCCAGAGAAGGCCAGGAAGCCTGATGGCTCCTGGTATGTTATAGCAGATGGCGTGAGTGGTTCCCCTCCCTCGTATGAGCAGTGCCTTCGGCAGCAGATTTGGTGGCTCATCTGCTGGTACCAATAATTGTCTTTTGCACTAGGTTGGTGCCTTGCCTGGACTTATTTGTGTTCTGTTGTATTTTGTTATATTGTATTTTGTTATATTTGATGTATTTGCTTTTGTGGGCCATGGCTGCATTGTTTGTTTGCTTAGAAAATTGTATATATATATATGTATAGACTGTATGGCAGAAAACCCTGAGGGGGTGGACTGTAGGATAAAGAAAATAATCAGGCTTTTCTGCCCTTCCGCCATCAGGATAGATGATGGATCCTTGTCCTGAATGCATGCCTGATGGCGGGCACCTGGAATAGGGTGTGGGCATAGGCAGATGGGATTCAGCTGAGCTAAGACTGTGCTTTTAAGGGCGGCTTCACGGGGGCAGCGGCAGCAGCAGCAGCAGCAGCAGCCGAGAAGCAGCAGCAGCCGAGAAGCAGCAGCAGCAGCAGCCAAGAAGCAGCAGAACGAACGCTAGAGAGCCCAGATAGAGTAAAGACCTGCCTGCCATATGCCTGGTGAACCCCAAATAAAAAACCTACAAAACTACTGAGGACTCTGACTCCTCCTTTACCCGGTCTGCATGGGATCAGAAAACCTGCACTGTGCCCAGTCCTGCCCTTTACAACTTCATATACCAATTTTCTAACCTCCTTCCTCCCTCACAGAGAGTGCCACATGAGGGAGTACACTACACTCCAAAAGAACTGCATGATTTGTCAAATTTATCCAGACAGAAATCTGAAAAAAATATGTGTGGAAATAAATATTAAGAACGTGGGAAAATGAAAAGGAACAAAATGTTGGGTCAGGTCAAACAAATGTAATGACAGGGGCACAATAAGTAGATTCTGAATTTAATGTTGCCACTTGAATGGTTAGAAAGGGCTCAAACAGTTTGGTTGGTTGGCTGAAACAAACTAAAATGGGGTCTACATTGACTGCAGCTGAAATGCCAGAACTACTTTGTTTCACCACAGAGCAAGGTATGCAAAAGCTTATGGACACTGGAATGTTAGCATGGGTTTATCACGAAGACCTGGTCCAGTACTGGGAAGGCGCAGAGGGACTGTAGGGTAAATGATCGAATGATCATCAGGCTTTTCTGCCCTCCCCCCATCAGGATTGATGATGGATCCCTGAGATCCTGAATGTATGCCTGATGGTGGCACCTGGAGTAGGGTGTGGGCATGTGAGGACGGCATTCACTTGGGCTGAGAAGGGGCATATAAGGGCGGCAGCGTGGAAGGGACCCACGAGAAGAGAACAAGTGAGGGAGCGGAACAGAATGACCGGAAGAGAAGCCGCAGAGAAGCAGAGGCTGGAGAGCCCAGAAAGAGTGAAGATTCGCTGGCACCCCTGCCTGCCGTGTACCTGGTAAAATCCCAATAAAAGCCTGCAAAAGCCACCGAGGGCTCCAGGACTCCTCCTTCACCTGTCTGCTCAGGCCAGAGATCCTACACCGTGCCTTCCTGCCGCTACAGGGACACCCCAAGATTGTGAGAAATAAAAGTGTGCTTCAAAAGCTCTGTGATTGTCAAAAAAGATAAACTCATGCCATTCGCAGCAACGTGGATGGAGCTGGAAGGGATTATGCTCAGTGAAGTAAGCCAGAAGGAAAAAGAAAAATATTGGATGGTTTCACTTACAGGAGGAATGTAGGGGAGCCAAATAAGGGGCCAGAAAAAATATAATAAATTAAAAACAAAATTAACAGGCAACTATTCATCAGAGACACTCTGCAGGAGAGGAGGAGGAAGCGGGATCAAAACAGGGGAGGGAATGTGTTCTTCCACAAGGGACTATGGTGATGGCGCACGGCTGAACTGGTGGTGGGAATTTTATGGGAACTGCACCTGAGAGGAGAAAGCATGCATTGTACAAAAAGGAAGAATGATGTAAAATATATACAAAATAAAATTTTAAAAAATGAAAGCTCTGTGATTGTGCTTCTCTCTAGGTCAAATTACAGTGGGAACTGCTGCCTCTGAATTGGGAATCCCCAAACGCAATGGGGATAACTGGATCCTGGTGGCAGGGGCCAAGTGGAGGCACTTAATTGCCAGAAGCAAGGTGGACATGGTTACCATAAGGGACAGCAGGGTCAAAGCTATAATCAGAATACTCTGATTCACAGAGACCTAGATGTTATCTAATTGGCCTGTGTAAGAAGAAACGTTCTAGGTCAAGTGAACTGAAATCTAACTTGAAGTATAAAACAGAGAGTCTTGCTCCCTAAGTCGCAGACCTGGGCCACTGTATAGACCCAGTACCTTTAAGGAAGGGGAGGCTGGGCTTTTAAGGAAGGGTGTAAAGCCAGCACCCCAAGCCTTGCCAGGTTCATGATGCCGGCAGACTGGAGAAGAGTCAGGAAGCCCTGGGCAGGCCCAACAACATGTCTAATGAAGCAGCAAGAGACAATATAGACAGCAGCCGCAGCATTCACAGCCCCCAGCCAGAAGTCGGGTGGCTTTTGGCCCCCTTGGGCTCCCTTGGGTCCCCCAGACCCACCTCAGACCCCTCGGCCCTGGCAGCAGCAAAGGCAGAAGCAAAGGTAATGGCAGCAGACCCCCAGGAGAAGCCCTGTTAGTTTTTATGATTTATAACAAAGCCAGCACAGGGTCAGATTTGACATCTAGGTTACACAAATATGTTTTCGCACAAGCGAACTATACATCAAGGTTATTTACTGCTTTTGGCACATGGGGACTACATCCCAAGGTTACATGGCACATGGGGACTACATCCCAAGGTTACATGGTATCTACTAAGCCACCTGTGCTGGAAGGTCACTGCAAAAATCATCCTGAGAAACCATTTTTTTCACTCTTCCAAAAAATTGAGAAGGAAGGTATAATACCTAACACGTTCTATGAAGCCAACATTACACTAATACCAAAACCGAACAAGGACAACACAAAAAAAGAAAACTATAGGCCAATCTCCCTAATGAACACTGATGCAAAAATCCTCAATAAAATTTTAGCTATCAGAATCCAACAGTGTATCCATAAGATAATTCACCACGACCAAGTTGGATTCATTCCAGGGACACAAGGATGGTTCAACATCCGAAAATCAATCAACGTTATCCAACACATCAACAAAAAGAAATATAAAAACCATATGATAATATCAATAGATGCCGAGAAAGCTTTCGACAAAGTGCAACACCCATTCATGATAAAAGCCCTTGAAATTCTTGGGATACAAGGAACATACCTCAACAGCATAAAGGCCATCTATGACAAGCCAACAGCCAGTATCATTCTCAATGGTGAAAAGCTGAAAGCATTTCCATTAAGATCTGGAACAAGACAAGGATGTCCACTCTCACCACTGCTTTTCAATATAATACTGCAAGTCCTAGCCAGAGCAATAAGACAAGAGAAAGACATACAAGGAATCCAAATAGGAAAAGAAGAAGTCAAACTATCACTATTTGCAGATGATATGATAATCTACATAGGGAACCCCAAAAACCCCATAGAAAAACTAATTCAACTCATCAATCAGTTCAGCAAAGTGGCAGGATACAAAATCAACATGCAAAAGTCAGAAGCCTTCCTATACACTAACAATAAATCTGAAGAAGAAGAAATGAAAAAAAAAAATCCCCTTTATTATCGAAACAAAAAAAATCAAATACTTGGGAATAAATCTAACAAAAGAGGTAAAGGACCTTTACAAAGAAAACTATAAAACACTGTTAAAAGAAATAGAAGAAGATACAAAGAAATGGAAAGACATCCCCTGCTCATGGATTGGAAGAATAAACATTATTAAAATGGCCATCCTATCAAAAGCAATATACCGATGCAATGCTATTCCAATAAAAATTTCAATGTTATTCTTCAAAGAAATAGAACAATTATTGATGAAATTCATATGGAATCACCAAAAACCTTGAATAGCCAAAGCTCTCCTGAAAAAAAAAGAAGGGAATGGAGGCATCACACTCCCAGATTTCAAACTGTACTACAAAGCCATAATCATCAAAACTGCATGGTATTGGAACAAGGACAGACACACAGACCAATGGAATCGAATAGAAAATCCAGAAATAAACCCACAGATTTATGGTCAACTAATCTTTGACAAAGGAGCAAAGACTATGCATTGGAGCAAAGAAAGTTTGTTCAATAAATGGTGCTGGGAAAACTGGGTCGCTACATGCAAAAGAATGAAGCTTGACCACCACCTCACACCATACACAAAAATCAACTCAAAATGGATTAAAGAACTAGACATAAGACCTGAAACCATAAAATATATAGAAGGAAATATAGGCAAAACACTACGTGATTTGCACATCAAAGACATTTTTACAGACACATCACCCAAAGCAGTGATAGTGAAGGCAAAGATAAACAGCTGGGACTACATCAAATTAAAGAGCTTCTACACAGCAAAAGAGACAATAACAAAAACAAAGAGAAATCCCACCAACTGGGAGAACATTTTTGCACACAACACTAATGATAAAGGACTAATCACAAAAATCTGCAAAGAGCTGATGAGACTCAACAACAACAAAGAAAATAATCCAGTCACAAAATGGGCAGAAGAGCTAAAAAGAAACTTCTCTGAAGAGGAAATGCAAATGGCCAACAGACATATGAAAAAATGTTCAACATCACTTGCAATCAGGGAAATGCAAATCAAAACTACCATGAGATACCATCTTACACCAGTGAGAATGGCACATATTAAAAAAACTAGCAACAACAAATGTTGGCGAGGTTGTGGAGAAAAAGGAACTCTTCTGCACTGTTGGTGGGAGTGCAGACTGGTCCAACCACTATGGAGAGCTGTGTGGAGATTTCTGGACCTACTAAACATAGAGCTTCCAAATGATCCAGCAATTCCACTCCTAGGTATTTACCCAAAGGACACAGAAACATCAATTCCAAAGAGCACCTGCACCCCTATGTTTATAGCAGCACTGTTTACAATAGCTAAGCTTTGGAAACAGCCCAAATGCCCAAAAATAGATGACTGGATCAAGAAGATGTGGTACATATATACCATGGAATATTACTCAGCATTCAAAAAAGATAAACACATGCAATTTGCAGCAACATGGATGGCACTGGAAGGGATCATGCTCAGCGAAATAAGCCAAAAAGAAAAAGAAAAATACCGGATGGTCTCACTCATAGCAGGAATCTAGAAAACTTAAATAAGGGACCGGGAAAATGAATAACTATAAGAAAGTGAAAATCAAAATCAACAAAAAACTATGAACCAGAGACACTTTTTTGGGGGTGGTGGGCGGGAGGGTAGGGATTGGGGTCAGAATGGGGGGGTTGCAATTGTATGGGGAATATAAAAATAAAATTTATTATTTAAAAAAAATGAAACTTTAAAAAATAAATAAATAAAACTTTACCTCTTTAAGCAAGTTAAAAAAAAAAAAGAAACCATTTTTTTCACTTGCCCTACAAAGGGTGACACTGCCAAAAATGTATACTATTACTCTTTCTACCAGCCTTCCCTAAAGGGATCTATAGCACTTTCTCAGGGTGACCACACACTGGGGAAAAGGAAATAATCAAACTTTTCAGAGATTCGTGGACACTGGCTCTGAAGATCCAACATGTCACCATGGCCAACCAGGACTAGGAACTTAGGAACGTGAAGTGATTCTAATTAAATGAAGTGATCTATAGCTTTTTAGCTCAGGTTCATCTCATAACAGGCCTGAATCTATCCTGTGGTTATCACCCTGGTTCAGGCAAGCAGACTAGAATAGACATACTCAGCAACTGGCAGAATCCCCATATTGGTTCCCTGACCTGTGGGACAAAGGCTGTTTGGTGGGAAATGCCAACTAGAAGCCATTAGAAAACGGTTACCAAAAGCAGCACTGCATTCCTGTAGGGAGGGCAGAAATGAGTGCTACCATCAAGGAGTTAACGGGTGATTCCCATCACATTCCATTTGGCTTGCCTATGTGGCATGTGAAAGTAGATGAATCTTCGAGAATGACAATCAATTATTTAACCTTAACCAGGTGGTAACTCCAATACCAGCTACTGTACCAGCTGTTGTTTCATTTCTTGATTAAATTATCACCTCATACTTGATCTTGCTTTGGGAGGTGCTTTTTATTTAAATGCAATACCTCCTAGTAAAGGCCACTAGAAAGTTCTTTCAGCTGGCAAGGCCAACTATATACCTTCCGTGTGCTACCTTAGCGGTATCTCAAATTGCTTTCCTATGCCACAACTTAGTCTATAGGGATCTTTGATTGACTGTGCCTTCCACAGATGTCACACTGACCCATGACATTGATGATGCTGCAGATTAGATCTAGTGAACAAGTGTGGGAGCCTGGGTTGGGTTATTTTGTGTCTCAACTATTCTGTGTCTTTGCCTTGATTGTTCTTTGCTTTGACTATTCTGCACCACTCAGAGTATGAATAGGGAAAGTTTGAGATAAGGAACCTCTCAGGGCAAAAGTCCCGGTATGAGGATCTACACATGCTGAAAACAGCAATAGATGATGTGGTTAGAGTAGCAAAAACACTGAGGCTTCCCTTGACTCTCCCTGATTTCCCAGCCTTGGCTGGGCCCAGCTGGTTACACATCCCCTACATACTTGTGCATTCCCTGTTTGCCTGCTTGCTTCTTTGATCTTTTTTATTTTCTGTCTGATTCTAAATAAAAAGGAGACTTCCCTTGGAGCCGGGCTGCACCTTTATCGTGCAGTCCCTTAGGCTTCTCACAGTTCTGCACATGGACTTTGAGTAATCCTTTTTCATCCCACCACCACACGTTGTAACGAGACAAACAAGAAGTGCTCTGGACTTACAGGTAAGGCATTTGTATATCAGAGGGTGGGGTGAAATCTGACAAAAATGTAGGACCTTCCGCCTCAGTGAAATTTCTTGGGGTCCAGTGGTGTGGGGCATGTTGAGTGATCCCTTTTAAGGTGAAGAATGAGTTTTTGTATCGGCTCTTCCCACAAGCAAAAAGAGGGACACCTACTGGGTCTCTCTGGACTTCAGAAGTGACACAGCCCTCACCTGGGTGTGCTACTCTGGCCTATTGACCAAGCTGTGAGTGATGCCCAGAACAACAGCAGGGTGTGCAACACGTGCAGACCGCCACACAAGCTGTTCTGCCATGTGGGCCAGATGAGCCAGGAGATGCAATGGCAGATGGGGATGGGGCCCTTGCCTGTTCCCTATATGTGAATCAGCTCAGAGCTCAGGTTCATGGCACAAAGCCCGGCTCTAATTTTGAGAAATAGTTTTTGGCTTGCTAGTGGGCCTCAACTGACTTGCTCATTAAATTGAAGCATGTCAGTGGAGGAAAAGAAATTGAACGCGGATTTGCAAAGTAATGGTGAGTGAACGCAGAAGAGTCCAGCGCTGAATCCAGTGATGAGGTATGAGATATGTGGCATACTTTCCCTGGTGCCGCTTGTACAGGCCCGAGTCCTTATGACAGAGGCCCAGCCTGTGGATGGTGTGAGGCCAGGAGCAGCCCCTGTAGCACTGAGCCTGGGTCTTCCCGGAGTGCTGTTGTTTGAGAATGCAGCCCACAGTGGTGGTACACTCCATCTAAGGTTAAATACCAAATCCATGGTGAAAAGAGTCAAGTACAGCAGGTATGGAAGGGCAAATTGAAAAGAATTTTGAACAAGTTCAAATGAATATAAAACTATTAAGACGTGTGATCTCAGATCACACATGGCAACCCCACACCCTGGATGGGGGCCCTGCCTCCTCAGTCCTGCAATCAAGTATGTGGCTCATCCTCTAGAACCAAGGAGATGATGGCCTGTCACCCCCCTACTTTCTGGTCCGTTGTGCCCCAGGGGCCCATGGTGGTGCCAGTAGCCTGCTGGTCTCTGAGCCATCCTGCGGTCATTCATCCCTTTTCTTGAAGGACAACATGCTCGAAGACAAGTAGCTTTACCAGTTCATCCCACCTATAGAATTCCAGAAATCCAACAACCTTCCTTCATTTCTCCCTGCCTCTGTCTCCTCCAGCTCAAGCTTGCCGTATCTCTACTAAGATGACTGATGGATCCACAAGTCATACATCTGAACTCTTTAGCAACTGGTTGGTGTTCTTTCTAGCTAAGATCTCACCACTCACTCAACACTCACCTCCACCTGAGACTCCACAGAAAGGACCTTGAACATTCATTTCTACCAATGGTCTCTTTGTGGCAATCTAGGATTTCTCTATCAAACACCTCAAGACCTTTCTAACCTCCATCCATGATTCCAAAGTCCTTTCCATGCTTTGTGGGTATCTGTTACAGCAGCACCCCACTTCCCTTTATAACAATCTGTGTTCCTGCCACAAGAAAGTACCACAAACTGGGTGGCTCAAAAACAGAATTGTCTCACAGTTCTGGTGCCCAAAAGTTTGAAAGCAAGGTGGCAGCAGGGATCTTTTTGAAGGTACTAGAGATAGAACAGTTCTAGGCTGCATCCCTGGGATCTATAGCCTGAGGTATTTCTTGGCTTACAGATGCATCACTCTAGTCACACGGTCATTCCTACCTGTGTGTCTTTGCATTGTCTTCCCTCTGTGTGTGTCTCTTTGCCCAGATTTCCTTTAGAAGTTCACAAATCATCCTGTTTTAGAACCTACCTTAGTAGCCTCATTGTAGCTTATTTCTGTAAAGACCCTTTTTTTTCCAAGTAAGGTCACCTTCTGAGGTACTGATTTCAATATATTTTATTTTGGGAACACAATTTTACCCATAAGCTCCTCAAAGATTCACAGGGTGGCCATGCTTACCCACTGAGAGCAGGTGGCTGTAGTTCTCCAGCATCACATCCCGGTATAGGCACCTCTGAGTGGAGTCCAGCTGCTGCCACTCCTCCCTGCTGAAGGCCACAGTCACATCCTCGAATGACACTGACACCTGTAAGAACACAATCCTGTTCAAGGCGACATGGTCAGCACCGGGGGATGGGAAGAATGTAGATGGGATATGTTTTTTTGGTGTTTTTTTTTTTTAACAGTTTGGTGCCTTTTTATTTACAAATTCAAATAGTTTTTTTTTTTTTTTACATCATTGTTCATTTTTGTACCGTATTTGATTTCTCCCCTCAGGTGTAGTCCCCATTAATCTCCCACCATCACATCACCCATGAACCATCACCATAGACCCTTGTGCTCTTCCCTCTCCTGTTTTGACTTCTCTCCCTCCCCCTCCTCTGCCATATGCCTCAGATCTATGGTCTGCCTGCAAGTTTTTTTAGACAGGAAAATGTTTTTAATGATTTTTCACCAATATATCACACAGTATGGCTATTAAATAGTTACACACATGTTGTGCAGAATACAAACAGCTAATTGTAAATGTCTGCTGTTCATTGCATACAACAGTCAATCTTTTATTTTTAAAAATAATAATTTTGTGCAGGATTTGACCTTGATCCTATTTTGTTCCTCATTTTTATGGGAAATTTGTGGTCTATAACTTACAGAGGGAAACATGTATACTTACTTTTTTTATCTCACAGAATCCCTCCATTTTTGCTTTAATTTACTTTTAAAGATATAGTGATTGGGCCTCCCTGATGGTGTAAGGGGTTAAGTCGCAGCACTACGAAGCAATCTGTAGCCACTGCAGCACAAGTTCGATCCCCAGCCAGGGAGCTGACTCACATGGCACAGCAGACCTCTCCTGTCTCGCCCACTGCTCCCCTCAGCAGTGTATTTCAGTCAATCTGCCTTTTCTGTTCCCCACTCTGTCTCTAGTGAATCCTCTCACCCACTGTACCTCTGGCCTGTATCCCGGTTCTTGTATGCATACATAAATAAATCTTTAAAAAATAAAGCAACAACAATTTATTAAAAAAAATAAATATATGGTGATTGTCTCTCAATGCCTTTTTATTGCTCATTTCTCTTTTTTGTCTCACTTTTTAATTTAATATATATGTGTTTGTATAGATATCTACAGATCTGCTTTATGTATAATAACTGGGTCTATCCAATAATCATACCAAGGCATTTATGCTAATCTTCCCCCCAAGCAGATTCAAGTAAAATTAGGTAGTTGTGTACCTCATGGACTATCAAAACTTAAAATTTCATTATTGATTTCAGTTCTGAGGCCAGACACACAATTCAAAATATACACGACTGGGTTAAGGCAATAAAAGCAGGCTGAAAGAAACCCCAGGATTCAGGACACAAACCTGTATATTTTGCTTACATCAGAGCCATAGCATGAACAGTAAATGGTGTGTGCATCTCATAGTTCTTTTATTGTAGTGTGAGGGGTTCTGAACATGTACAATAATTGCACAGCAGTGGGCAAGCAGCCATGTGACCTGCCTTCTACTTGTTGAATCAATTATTTGTCAACTTTGTGTGGCTGAATGTCCCAATCCTCTGATCTCCAGGGGGTCTTAACAAAAGGTTGCACAGTCACACACATCTTTTGCTTATTTCTCTCACATTTTCCTGATAGTGCTTCAAAGCCATTTCTTAATTTTAACATATTGTACTATCAACAGAGGCTGACAACTTTCAAAACTATCAAATCCTGGTTCTTTGACTCTTTCCCTCTACCTCCTTTCAAATTTTGCTAAAAGATGCAAGAAGAAACTACACCCATCCAAAACTTTATTTGGAAATATTAGATAACTTACCAAGTTCATTAAGCACATGTTCTACATCCCACCTAACTTCAAGGGATAGTGTTATTAAGTTTCTATTAGTCTATAACAAGAATCCTCCAGTTTCCAAACATCCACCAGTAGATGAATGCATAAACAAATTGTGACATATACAATGGAAATCTCAGCAATAAAAAGAGCTACTGGCAGACACAACAATGTGGATGACTCTCAAAAGTGCTGTGTTATTTTATAAGTACAAGCCAAACACAGACATAATGATTCTATTTATATGGCAATCAAGAACAGGCAGGGC
Organism: Talpa europaea; assembly: GCF_964194135.1. Lineage (NCBI taxonomy): Eukaryota > Metazoa > Chordata > Mammalia > Eulipotyphla > Talpidae > Talpa > Talpa europaea. Next base: position 31,563,136 of record NC_140081.1, on the reverse strand, counting down.
TAATTAATCCATAGAGATGAAAAGTCTTGACAATGGTTGCATCAAGGGAGAGGATATAGGATATATAAGAGGAACTTCCAAGGGTGATGGACATGTTCTAAATTTAACTTGAATGATGGTTATATTTGTCAAAACTCATCAAACTATACATTTAAAATCTAGACAGTTTAATGTATTTCAAGTGTGACTCAGTTTAAAAAAAAGGGGGTGTGTTAGAAATATATTCAGGGTATATTGTGGGCCCCAAAGAAGAAACAGTCAGTTCTTCTGGGGGTGTAGGTTTAGGTTCCATGGAATTGGTACAGTTAAATTGCAAAAGAATAAGTGTGGTGGAGGTAAGATTTTCCAGAAAAGACAGAAAATGGTATGGAGTCAGGAAAATATGTGGTAATTAAGGAAAGAAAACAGCTCTTAAAAAGGAGAGAAGACTATGTAAAATGTCAGGGAGGTAATTACGTGAAAAATTCCAGAAATATGCTGGAGTCTGAACATGAAAACTGCAATTCTTTTAGTATTATATTGTGTTAGATATTTTATATATCAGGAAAGAGATACTGTTTGGATTTATGTTAAAATGATTATTCTTCCTCTAAGTGCTGCATTTCAGGATAAGCAAATCATGATGGAAATTTATTCTTTGCTGAAAAATGAGAACATGTCTCCAATCTATCTCAAACTACACAGTCCCAAAGGACTGTCTCTCACTACCTGTCCACTCTCCCTGCTCCTCCTTCACCCCCAACTAAACCTGACAATCCTTTCCTCGCCCAGAACATTTCATGTGTACCACCCCAGCCCTTTCTTCTACCCACTCGTTCTCCTTATTCTGTGGCTTCCCCCTCCCTTCAGCTCTTATTCCTCTGCTTTTCCCTCCTTGGCTGCATTAAATTCCCTGCTCCCAAATCCCATCCTAATCTGGATTGTGGGCCTTCCTCCAACTGTGATGAAAAGTCAACAAGCTGAGAGCCCACGAGAACTACATTTCTTTTCAGACCTTGGTCTTGTTCAAATTTCAGATTTACATGTTATTGTTAAAGACTTTCTAGACTTCTATAAGAATAGAGAAAATTTTGTTTTATTTTTTAAAGATTTATTTATGCATACAAGAACTGGGGTACAGGCCAGAGGTGCAGGAGGTGAGAGGATTCACCAGAGACAGAGTGGGGAGCAGAACAGGCAGACTGACTGAAATACACTGCTGAGGGGAGCAGTGGGCGAGTCAGGAGAGGTCTGCTGCGCCATGTGGGTAGTTCCCTGGCCAGGCAGGAATCGAACTCATGCTACAGAGGCTGCAGATAGCTTCACAGTGCTGTACTTAAGCCCTTGTGCCACCAGGGAAGTCCGAGAAATATTTGTTAATCAACTCAGATTGGCCCTAAGGGCACAGTCTCCTGAGGGCCCTGATTTATATCAACTTGTGCAACTATTAGTGGGTCCTGGAGATGGAACATGAAAGAAATCAGAACATGTCCAAGGCAAATTAACACTATAGGAGTGTTAATGAACATGCAAATTAACACTATAGGAGAGAGACTTTCAGATTTCATTTTGTCTCCTCAAAAATTTACTAGTCAAAGACAGAAGATTGCAGACAACAAGGAGATGATCTCTAACTACAGAGATTTATAAAATGTTTAGAAGGATTATCCCATTCTCTCAATAATCAAACATCTGCCTTCATCACTAACTTTGTTAATTGGTTACAACCAGAAATCAGACACATTATCCATAAATATAATGTAAACTAACAAACTACTCCCCTCTCCTAAATATACCAACTAGCTCAATACTCTAAGGACTCCACAAATCAACACAATGCAAATCCATGACTTTACAACTCAAATAATTAGAAGGAAATAAGATGGCAATCTCCCCCCCACCAAACCTCCACAGATAGTGACACTTCCGGATATCATTATTATAAAAAGATGGATGGCAATGGACTGGGAATTTCCTGACCTTAAAATATAAACAGGAACAAAAGTCCAAAAATCCACCTCCATAACAACTTTCCTTGGAGGGACTCTCCCACTTATGTCCACAACTGAGTCAACGTGCAAAAGGGAATAATCATCTCCAGCATAGGCATCCCACCATCTTCCTAGGTGACCCAAGGGCAACACATTCTACCATTAATGAGAAAGGAAGGATCCTGGGACAAGGATAGAACTTGGCTGTTCGCACGGGCTAATTTGGTAAATAAAAGGTGAGACAAATCTCATGACTCTATGCCTGGACACCTGCTGCCATAAATTTCCTTGACCCATTGTTTTTTTATTTACTGATCTTCCCCCAGCCTGTACACTCCTGAGCTACTTCTTTCCAGCTTGTAGAGTCCCATGTCTATTGCAGAAGAAGGGAGTGACAGACCCTGAGGCCAGACTGGTTCAAATTGGAGCTGCAGGCATGAGGACACACAGTCCCCATGAAACGTCTACAAGCCCTGCATGACCTCCAAGCTGCAGCTGATTGGTGCCCACAATTAGCAGCAAGAAATGGGCCACACTCAGATAAGCAAATGGGCTTTAGCCAAGTCCACTCTCTCTGCATTTTCAGGCAAAAAAGCGTAATTCCTTTTTTCTCAAACCCCAACTTAAAACCTATATAGAGCCCCAGCCCTGGCCTCTCAGAATGCCTCTCATGCCCAGAGAAATCTGTCCAGAGCCCCCATTACTTGTTCTTTCTCTTATCAGTAAACGCCGACTCCTCACCTGCTCTCACCAGTGTCTGAGAAGCCCTCTTTTTGGTCTTGACCAGAGAGTCTCAAGAGCCCTTCATGGGCTTGGAAGCAGAGGGTGGGAGGGCTCAGTCCATCCCTCCAATTCCCAGCAAGTGAAGCAGTGGACAGTGGCTGGCTTGCTCAGGCTTATCTGCATGGGTTGCTGGAGGGTGAGATTGGATCTGAGGGGCCTCTGGTCCCCTCCCTTGTCCAGTGACAATTAACATCTCTTATTTTCCCATCACCCTTAATCTTGGCAGAAGTAATAAATGATACCACTTCTGCCTTAGAAGTACAGCAGTAAGTTTAAACTCACTGGCTCAAGTTATTACAATCATTAACTTTCAATTTTCTCCTGGCCAGTCCAGGAGGTATCTGCACCATAACCAATACCTTTTGGTGTACTTACATGCAAACTACAGGCCAAGAAGAACAGTCATTAAAGGAAAAAACAGCTTGGTTTTATGAGGCTGATATGATCAGCCTGTAGGACATTTCTCTTAGTCAGAATACAGGATCCTGGGCCTCCCCGGTGGCGCAGCGGTTGAGCGCTGGGTTGCGAAGCTGCCCGCGGCCTCTGCGGCGCCGGTTCAATCCCCGGCTGCTCCCCGGCCACCGGAGGAGGGTCCCACATGGCGCGCAGACCTCTCCTGCCGCCCGCTGCTCCCCTCAGCAGTGTACTTCAGTCCTTCTGCCTGCTCTGCTCCCCGCTCTGGCTCTGGTGAATTCTCTCACCCTCCCGCGCTTCTGACTGTACCCAGTGCATGTATAAACAAAACAAAAAAACAAACAAATAAATAAATAAAACATGCCTCTATTAAAAAAAAAAAAAAAAAAAAAAGAATACAGGATCCTGGCTTTGAGGTATATTGCAAGGATTACAAATCCTATTTACAACCTTATGCCTTACAGTTGGGGAGGCATCCTAGCTAGAGTCTTAAGTGCTACTATACAGTCAGTCTTCACAAATGACTCAACAACCTATCATAATCCAGCAGACGCGAAAACAACTCCATCTTCAACTGACTTTGCACATAGAGGCTGAATTTGAGCTGATAACGTCATACCTGGAGATCAAATCCAGACAGATGATGGTGTGAAACTGGATAGGCCCCATCACCTTGTTTCCAGACCTAGATCAAAAACAACCTCATAGTTGTCTTGAACAATAGTCTGGCAATGTTGAATTCCACCTGAGTCCTGAAAACAGTGATGATTAAAATTCCTTCCATCCTTTTTGTGTTCTTGAAAATCACTTATTCCAAAGAACACCTTTCCCCAGATGACTCAGCAAAGATTTGTTCTTTCTCATGACCACCATAGGACTTCTGAGTTTACCTGTAATAAGGGAAAATGCAGACCTTTTCTCCTTTTGTTGAACCTGTTGAAAGGTCAGACACAGACCCTGCCCAACTCCCATTCTTTGTTGCATGAATGATTAAATGAGTTTAGAAGTTTGACCCCTCAAACCAGGGAGACACAGAAATAAACATTTCCTGTTCGGGTGACTGACTGAGTGCAGAAACAATTCCAGCTGTAAATTGCCACAATATCACTTGCCTTTCTATGAAAAGAAAAGGCAAAAATCCTGCTGAGACTCCCTGATCTTCAGATCTAGGGTGTTCTCTAGATTGCAACAGCCTAAATAGTTAATTTCTTTGTTCAGTTTTGTCTTTAACAGCTAAAACTATCAGTCAGCTTGAGGGAGTCACACTGAAGGCACTCTCAACCTGTGTCCCCTGAATGCTGTAGGTCCCATTCAGGGGACCCCACGAACTGTAAACACCTTTTCCCTAGGGGAGATCCTGGGATTGTACTCCTTAGGCAGAGCCAGGCAGTGATTTGCCTCCCTCCCCAAATCATGGTGATTTGTGCCTTCTGGGTGGTCATAAGTGACCTACAAGTGCTTAAGGTAGGACCAGTGGTACAGGTAGCCCTTAAATGACACTGGACATCTTTTCAAAAGGGAGCTACCCTTGACTGCTAAAAGGAGTTTCCTAGAGGAAAAAAAGGCTTGTTATTTATGTTAACCCTGAGGGCTATAATTCCTACAATAGGAATCATCCAATTAGAAAAAGCCATAGGGAATTTGCTAAAATTCCCTGATTTTAGCTGGCATAATCAGCCACACTACCTTGTCCCTGGAAGGTATTCTGATAAGTGTCAGTTTACTGTCCAGGGTTGTTACAGATGATGAAATTGCCCTATTGGGATAACACAGAATCTGTGTAATGGCTAATACATCCTGCTGTTCTTGGATTAGTTTCTCAGGTCAAGTGGAAAGGTCAATATGGAAACTTGAGAAGAAAAGAACCTGGATTTGAAAAGTAAACTTTGATGGTTTATGGGATTTGTTCAGCTAAGTGGATCCAGAAGCCAGGAAGTCACAATTGAGCAAAATATTACAAGTTGGCCTCATTCTGCGGCTTGGAGTCCTGTGATAATAGTGTTAGTGCTGCAGGAGACAAACTGAACAGATCTAGCCCCAGCCTCTGCCTGTCAGATTAATCAGAATGGCTGACATAGTGGTACACACATGAGAAAATGTGCAGAATGCAGGACAGAGTAGAAATAAGGGGTGAATATTGTTGGCAGACAATTCTACACAGGTCTCTTATATTCCTGCATGTCTTATGAGAGTGCATGCTGCCCTTTGTACTAGATTATCTTTTTAAGAATATTCACCTAGCAACAGCCTTGGAACATGTTGTGCCTCTCTCCGGAGCAAAGGACATGTCTGCTTACTGCTCATTATAGAAGATTTGGGGAATCTAAGTAACCCACTGTGTGCAGGTGGCACCAGGTCCTCTTCACATCACCCCATAGGTACTAGGATGTGGGGAACTAGTGCAAGTGCTAAGACTCTGAATATTTTTGCCATCAATACTAAAGTTCTTTTTCTCTAGCCCAGGAGTTTAATGTCTTGCCAGCATCCAGGCCACTGTGAAGGGATCATTTGTAGGATAAAATCTCAGACCCTTCCCAGTTCTCTAAAGAGACAGAGGAACAAAGTGCAATATATGGACCTCATTTGGACTCTGATTTGAATTAATCAACTTTGAAAAGGCCCTTACTTTACCTGTCATAAAAACATTTTAATGTGCAGGCCTCCCTGGTGATACAGAGGCTGTCTCAGTGCTATCAAGCTATCACCAGCCACTGCAGCATGAGTTTGATCCCTGGCCAGGGAGCTAACTCAGAGGGCATGGCAGACCTCTCCTGTCTCCCCGCTGCTCCCCTCAGCAGTGTATTTCAGTAAATCCACCTGTTCTGCTCCCCACTCTGTCTCTCTGGTGAGTCCTCTCACCCCTGCACCTCTGGCCTATACCCCAGTTCTTATATGCACAAGTTAATAAAAATAAAGCTTTAAAAAATAAAACTGTAAAAATATTTTAATGTGTTGGCAGACCTCATTAAGAAAGTGAAAAAAGTAATACAGAAATGCAGGTTTTTAACAGTTCCTGCCAAAAGAGCAAGGGACAAAGAGAGGACTCTGACCATAAACAAAGTGAAGTGGAAATTAACAAAGACTTTAAAATACAATAGGAAAGAAGTACCAAAATATGAAAGAGAAAAAGTTCAAATATATGTATAATTTATCTTTAAGGAACTGGCCCAAATAAATTGAACAGACAAGTCATGCAAATATTAGGTCCCAGAAAAACTTACAACAAATAAAAGAACCCTTGGAATAGCAGTATACAGATCTTGCTGTTACCCACTGTAGACAATTAGTAGAGACTGTTTTCATAATTAGAATATTAATTATATTAGAAAGTTAATGTTATAAAGGTAACAACCCAAAAAAACTTAGACCCTTCCAAATTACTAGAAAGAACACAAAACAGAGCAAAATACAGCATATAGTAAAAGACATAAAAAAGAAGCATTAAAACTAGAAGGCATAATATAAAACAGATTTCATATACTATATAAAAATGCACAAGGATTATGAATGATGGTGGTAAAAAGGATGAACAAAGAGGTATCAGATAATGTAGCAAAAAGGAAGAAAGATCATCATTTTAATGTCGATCAGAGTAGAATTCTGGTATAGAAGAATTAAATAAGACAAAGAAAGATACTTTATAAAGATAAAAGACTCAATTCAAAACAAAGGACATCATCAATGTATGAGGAAGTGCCAATCGAAAGGAAGCAAGGTCTACATCCTAATGTCAGCCAAATAATTCTGTAAAAGCACTAACTCAAAATGCATTAGGAACCTGTATGTAAGATGTGAAACCATAATATACATAAAATAAAACATAGTCCAAACACAATATAACACTGGCTTCAGTGATGTCTTTGGGAACTTGATTACAAGGGAAACAAAAGCAACAATAAATAAATGGGGCTACATTAAACTAAAAAGCGTCTGCACAGTGAGAGAGACTATCATTAAAATGAAAAGGGCCTCCCCTGGTGGTGCAGCGGTTGAGCGCCAGGCTGCAAAGCTGCCCGCAGCCTCTGCAGTGCCAGTTCAATCCCTGGCCACCAGCAAGGGTCCCACATGGTGCAACAGACCTCTCCTGTCTCACCCGCTGCTCCCCTCAGAAGTGTATTTCGTCAGTCTGCCTGTTCTGTTCCCCGCTCTGTCTCTGGCGAATTCTCTCACCCTCCCGCGCTTCTGACTGTATCCAGTGCTTGTATAAATAAATAAATAAATCTTAAAATAATTTTAAAAACAATAAAATGAAAAGGTACCCTACTGAGTGGGAGAAAAATATTTGCACATTATACATCTGAAAAGGGCTGACATCCAGATCTATAAAGAATTCAAAGAATTCAGCAAAAAGAAAGCAAATTAACACAACTAAAAAATGGGCAGAAGCGCTAAATAGATACCTCTCTAAAGAAGACATGCAGATGGCCAACAGGAATAATAAAACAATATTCATCATCACTTATTAGCAGGGAAATGCAAATCAAAATCACAATGAGATACCACCTCATACCCATAAGAATGGTCCATATCAAAAAGACCACAAACAACAAGTATTGGTAAAGATGTGGAGAAAAAGGAACCCTCGCACACTGTTGGTGGGAATGTAGACTGGTCCAGCCCCTATGGAAACAATATGGAGGTTCCTCAAAATATTAAAAATAAATTTACCACGAAATCCAGCAATTCTACTCCTTGGTAACTACCCCCAAAATGTAAAAATGGGGCCTCCCTGGTGGCGCAAGGGGTTTAGACACAACCTATGAAGAAATCCACAGCCACTGCAGCATGAGTTTGATCCCTGGCCAGGGAGCCACCCGCATGGTGCAGCAGACCTCTCCTGACTCACCCACTGCTCCCCTCAGCAGTGTATTTCAGTCAATCTGCCTGTTCTGCTCCCCACTCGTCTCTGGTGAATCCTGTCACCCCCCCACACATCTGGCCTATACCCCAGTTCTTGTATGCATAAATAAATAAATCTTTAATAAAAATGCAAAAACACTAATTTGAAGGGATTTATGCACTCCGATGTTCATCAAAGCACTATTTAAAACAGCTAACTTATTGAAACCACCTAGATGCCCAATGACATGTGTGGATAAAGATGTGGTACATAAATACAACAGTAGCATTCAGCCAAAAGGAAAAAAAGATGAAATCTTGCTATATTCAACAAAATGGATGGAACTGGTAGGTATTATGTTAAGTGAAATAAGTCAAAAAGGGAAAAACAAATACTGATTTCACACATATGTGGAAAGTAAAGAAACAAAGCAAAGGAACAGACAAAATTAAACCAGAATAAACCTTAAAAATCTGACAACAGAATTGAGATTATCAGAGGTGGAGGGTGGGGAAGTAGAGTGGGGAAGGGAGCCTGGGCCCAGTGGGCTGTGGTGGAAGATTACTGATGCTTTGGTGGTAGGCTTGGCAGGTAACATACAACTGAAGAGGTGTGAACATTTACTCCTAAATCATTTATGGTGTTGTAAACTAATGTTACCTCAATAAAAATGATACAATTTAAAAAATAATAAGTAGAGATAACACTCAATCCAAATTAAAGTATTCAGGTCATCATTAATATATAAGCAAGTACCATCAAAAAAGAAGCAAGGTCAGGGCCTCCCCGGTGGCACAACGGGTTGAGGGCCTCGCTGTGAAGCTGTCCATACCCTCTGCAGCACCGGTATAAATAAATAAATCTTTAAAAAAATAAAATAAGCATATTTATATAAATTACTTTAATAAACTACTTTTAATTTTCATAGGTATGGTTTATCTTTGCTAGCTCTGTAGTTGTAGTTATTATAATCCATATTACAGCAAAGTTTTAGATTATTTTTCTTTGCTTGATCATTAAGTTTCTGAAAAGGGTGGGTTAATGGTACTATTAACTGTTTCTACCAGTTTTTAATTGATATAGGTTAAGGATATAGCTTTAGCTATAAATGTGTTGATAATTTTTACAATTCTTAATATTTAACAGAACAGTTTGAGTCATCTACCTTCATCATTTCTGATGTTTTTCACCTTCCATTCCCCCGGTCTGATACTAAAGATGCAACCCCAGGTTTCCATTTGCACTTGTTTGCCAAGTCTACAGTTATTTATCACCTCAATTTCATATTTTCTGAATCTTTAAGTGTAACTCATGTTTATAAAATAAGGTTGAACCTGGAAGTATATGGTTGTTTTGTTTTTCCCCATCTAATCCAAAAATCTTTCTTTTAATAAATGATATTAGCCTATTTACAATATGTGATTACTGTAACACTGGGACTAATTGCTATTTATATATTTCTCTTGGTTTCTTTCTCCTTGGCATATCAAAATTTTTATGTTACTCCTCCTTAGTGCTTATTTGTAAACTGTCCATTCTATTTTTATATTTTAACTCACTTATTCTAATAGAAGACCATAATTAAATGCATGTTTCTCTAACAAACTCCAATATCTATGGCCTTCTCCTGGACAAGAATAAGAGAACCACAGGATTCTTTGATTTTCCTTTCAGTCATTCTCCAACTACCTCTTGTGGGATATAATTGTAATTTTATTTTATTTTTGAATTTTGGACTGATATATATGTTCATATACATTTGCAATACATTTTTTCATTTAGATAGTAGAAACAAAAATTGATATAAAAATATATCTGAAGAAAATGTTAATACATTAATAGCAAATACAATAATTATTTGAAAAAATATAGACATACCCTACTCTTTAATAAGAAATCTGAATCATTATAAACAGACGAATCATCCTTTTTTAAATATAAATTTAATGCAAGTTTATTGACAATAGCAAGAGAATTATTTTTCAATTTGATAGACTTGTTAGGGGGAAAAGGATGTCCTAAAGCTAATTCCATACAGGCTTTGTGGACTCCACACCCCACTCCAGACCAAAGCCAAAAGACACTGGGAACTCCAAATCCCATCACCACCAAAGGGGAGGTGGCTGGGACCTGAGGGTGGGGTTAAGCAGCCAGGTTTGGTATAAAGCCAGACACGTGGGCTTTGGAGGGGATCCCCCCATTTTGGCTGCCCGCCAGCTCGCCATCCAGCCAGCTCTGAAAGTGCCTTTGGGTTTCCAGTTCGGTGGATCGGGTAGGATGCATTAAAGACTTTATTTCCCTATTTTCTCCCTGAGTTGTATATTTCCTTAATTCCCTTTCCCTTGTAAATAAACCTTTTATTAACCTTTTGTGTATGCCTGTAGTGGAGTATTAATAAGTCCCTTTTAAGTGCGCGGGTGAGGACCCACAGCCAGGCAACCCGTTTTATATCGGGGTTGCCCTATAACAGACAGATTTAAATTGTGTACAGGAAATAAAACAATCCAGAAAACTGTAAACTTCTAAACAAAAATAGACTTTTGCACTATGAGATCAATTACAAGAAAGGAAGTGGGTAAGGGGTATGTGGGTAAATCAGGAAAAAGGGGACAATGGTATGTGAAGGACAGATTTGGATGTAGCAGTAAACATAATGTAGTGTATAAACATGTTATTAGGCAATGTTACTTTTTAAAAAAGTAAATTTCTGAAAAAGAAGGGTAATCAGAATAGCCCTAAAATAAGAGGAATTAGAATCATAAAGCTTATGACTACAGATCAATGGAACAGAATAAGGTCTGTTATTACATATTGCAATGTATGCATGTGCTAATGCAGTATTGCATGTTAGTGGGGAAAACATTGGTTAGTCAATAAATGATGTTGGACAGTTGTATAGGCATCTTGCAGAAAATGAAGATGGATCCCCAGGTAAGACTTTACAACAATAATAAAAATCTAGATAGTCACAGAAGAAAAAGTGAAATCCAAAAACATGAAAGTTATTATTATTATTATTATTATTATTATTATTGTTAATTTTTTTCTGGTCCCTAATTTGGTTCCACTATATTCCTCCTACAAGTGAAACCATCCGATATTTTTATTTTTCCTTCTGGCTTATTTCACCAAGCATGATCCCTCCGCTGTGAATAGCATGAGTTTATCTTTTTTGATTGCTGAATAGTATTCCATTGTATATCCATACACATATTCTTGATCCAGTCATCTATTAGCTAGTAGGCAACTATAAATAAAAGACATTCTGTGAGAGCAGAGGAAGAAAAGGGATCAAAACAGGGCAGAGAAGAGACCAAAGGACTACGGTGATGGGTCACGGCTGAATTGGTGGTGGGAATTTTGAGGGGAATACACAATGATGTAAAAGACATAAATAAAAAAATAATAAAATAAAAACATGAAAGTATTAAAAAATAAAAGGTTTTTTTTTCCCCCAAATACATAGCCAAGCATTAGGGAAGGCCTACGTAGTTATGACACTTTCGGAGGATGCAAAAAATCAATAAACTGAATTGTATGAAATGCATAAAGAAAACTGCAAAATTTCCATTTAAGAAACAAATCACATATATTCAACCTCAGCTATAATAAGAGAAATGCAAATTAAATCTGAACTGAGTTATCATGGTTAAACCTACTAGATGGGTCAAAAAGAAAAAAACAGTATAAGACACTGAGCTGCCTTAGGTATGGTGAAAGCAGGCATCCTTACACAATTGATACAACCCACAAGGAAAGCCATTTTGCTATAGCCATCAAAAATGAAAATGCATGTATGATTTGCATTGAGAATCCCGTTAATTGAGATATATACTCCTCCCTGTGTTAACTAGATATGTATAGGGATTTTCACAGCAGCACTGATTGAAATAGCAAAGATTGAATTATCTTAAATGTCTATTAATAAAGGACTGGCTGTACTTTGATATATACATACAGTAAGGTAACTCATTACATCGACTAACACTGAATGATCACTAAGATTGTTAAGTGAGAAAAGTATATGTTAGAAAGTTTTTAAAATGGACATGGGTGTGTGTGTGTGTGTGTGTGTGTGTGTGTGTGTGTGTGTGTGGCTGCATTTGGAAAGGGTATATGGGAGACTGTGAGTATATATTTTTTCCTTTTTAAAAGACTTTTGTTATGACATACAAAATGCATAAAATATAAATATTGGGCTTACCTAATTATTCAAAACAAGTGTTTGCCTAATTTCCATTCCAGTCTGGAAACAACACTGCCAGATCCTTGCCCAAAAACCTTCCTCATGTCTCTTTCCCTCCCAGCCCACAATCAAGAAAGCCACTCTCTTGCCACTCATGGTCAGCACTTCCTTGCTTTGCTTTCTAGTTTTGCCACATAACCACACATGCCTATATAACACAACTTTGTTTTGCCTGTCTTAAAAATTATATAAATTGAAACAAACAATACGATTCTTTATGTCCAGTTTCTTTCACTCAATATTATGTTCCATTTATTTCTCCATTCTATTATTAATGCACATTTAAGTTACTTCCAGTTTCTGGTTATTACAAGTAATGTTGATTTCTACTGGCTATTTTCCTAAGAGGGAAATTGGTTCCTCATTGGCCCACATATACTTTGATAAAGAAGGCTAAAATATTTTTCAAATAGATCATATTAATGTATACTCCTACCAGCAGCATATGAGCCACTGATAGAAGCTGATATATCAACAGCTATATGTGCTGACAGGTACATTATGAGCTGCTGATATGGTTCTGTATCCTCAGTAATAGTTGTTACTGTCAGTCTTCTTAATTTCAGCCATTCTGGTAGGAATGTAGTGGTATCACACGATGGTTTAAATTTGCATTCCTGTGGTAACTAATGAGGCTGAGACCCATCTTAACTGTTCATAAGTTATTGGATATCTTCTTTAGTTATATGTCTATTCAAGAAAAGCCTCTGACTTCCAGGCACTGTGCTTTTTCTCATTGTTTTGTTGTTCTTTATATATTCTGGATAAAAGCATTTGTTATCTATCTCTTCTCTCACTTGGGCCTTTTGATTTTCTTCTTAATAGAACTGATAATCATAAAAGCCAGAACAGTAGTTACCTTTGGCAGTAGGAAGATTCTGGAATGCTGACTATGGACTCTTTCTAGACCTACATAGGAATAAATCACTGAGCTGTGTGTGTCTGTTTTGTACACTTCGCTGCATATATATATATATATGTATATATTTCACAATAAAAACATTTTTTAAAAGATTGCTTTAATCTATGAATGACCCATTAATTAATTCTTCTCTTACAAGTACAGTTCAGATAGGGGTATATTAACAAATGAACATGAGGAGACAGAAACAGAAATGTTGATGGGTAACATTGTTTATAACTCATATGATATTTCACCAAAAGACTTAAAATTAGTAAATTCATAAGATTTGTTTAGGAATCCTCTTATAAAATAAAAAGGAGAAAATAAGAATGTATTCTCAACTGCTTTTATTTGCATAAAGAAATCCGAATCACACAGAAAAAATTAACTGGACAGATGTATTAGAGAGAGATGAGTAGACAGGAAAAAAATGGGTAAGGGAATTTATTTATTTATTTTTTAAGAATTATTTCTATCAATTTATTTATTTTATTTATTTATTTTTAAAGATTTATTTATTTATACAAGCACTGGGTATAGCCAGAAGCACAGGAGGGTGAGAGAACTCATCAGAGCCAGAGCAGGGAGCAGAGCAGGCAGAAGGACCAAAGGACACTGCTGAGGGGAGCAGCGGGCGGCAGGAGAGGTCTGCGCGCCATGTGGGACCCTCACCCGGTGGCCGGGGAGCAGCCGGGCATCGAACCGGCACTGCTGAGACTGCGGGCAGCTTTGCAACACAGCGCTCAACTGCTGTGCCACCAGGGAGGCCCGGGTAAGGGAATTAGACTGCATAGGTTTTATATTTTTAAACTTTACATTTTTAAGTTTTTGAGTCCTGTAACAAACAATTTTTTTAAAGAAGATCAATAACCGAACAAGAATAGAAAAAAAATGTGAGTAGAAAAAGACTAGATTGGAAATAGGCTTGTAAATTTGTGCAAAAAAATTAGTTTTTTAAGATTTACTTATTTATGCATACAAGAAGTGGGGTGTAAGCCAGAGGTGCAGGGGTTGAGAGGATTCACCAGAGACCGAGTGGGAAGCAGAACAGGCAGAACTACTAAAATACACTACTGAGGGGAGCAGCGGGTAAGACAGGAGAGGTCTGCTGCGCCATGTGGGACCCTTGCTGGGCTGGCCGGGATCAAACAGGTGCTGCAGCAGCTGACCGACAGCTTCAGTGTGGCGCTCAACCGCCTGCGCCACCAGGGGGAGGCCCACAAAAATTATTTTTAACCTAGAGTTTTATTCTGAGCCAAAAAGACAAATAGAGTAACAGGGCCAAATAAATACATCTCCATGGCATTTATTGATTAACAAATATTTCTATAGATATATTTATATAATTATACATATTAAATAAATATATATTTGTATGACATTTTCAGATAGACCTGTTATCCATCCATTCTCAAGAATATACTGGAGGATGTGCTCCCATAAAATGGTGGGGGGAGGGAGTAAACTCAAAAAGAGGATGTCAAGGATCCAGGAAACAGGAAAAGAGACAGGATTCCCAGGAAAGGGGATCTGACATAAAACATAGCTGGAGGGGATTTCCTGAGGGTTGGAGAAGGGAAAACATCAAAGTAATAGCTATATGCAAAACTGAGAAGCAAACAGATCCATCCTCAGCAAGTCAACACACTCCAAGAGAGATTTCTTCAAAGAGAAGACACTTCTGCCCAGAGATCAGAGCAGCCCCAACTATTATTACCTGTGTGACATTGGGTCATATAGTTTTCCTCTATGCCCCAGTTTTCCCCTCTGTAAAATGGAGGTAAGAATAGCCCCTACTTCCTCCCTGGTGGCGCAGTGGGTTGAGCGCAGTGCTGTGAAGATGTCTGCAGCCTCTTCAGTGCTGGTTCAATTCCAAGCCAGCTAGGGAAATTGCCACATGGCACGGCAGACCTCTCCTGTCACACCTGCTGCTCCCCTCAGCAGTGCTTTCAGTCTGTCTGCCTGTTCTGCTCCCCGCTCTGTCTCTGGTGAATCCTCTCACCCTCCCGCGCCTCTGGCCTGTAGCCCAGCTATTGTATAAATAAAAATAAATAAATAAATATTTTTTTAAAAAAAAAAGAATGGCCCCTACTTTTCAAGGTTGTTGCAAAGATGCATTAGTATATGTAGAGCACATACAATAGTGCTGGACACAATATAAACATTATATGAGTGTAAATACTGTCACTCTGGTTACTAGCTAAGTCTGAATATACAGCAAAAAGACTTAAATCCCTGGGAAGAATCTGGAGTTGAATTGTTGATAGGTATACAGTAAAGCAAAAAATTACTAAACCAGAAAATGGTTGATTCCAGGGAAAAGAAAAACATTGTACAGAAATCATAGCATGGATACTAAATAAATCAACTGTCCCTCATCAGTGAGGTAGTAATAAACACTGACAGTGGATCTGATAAAAACACAGAATTTTAGGAAAATGTGTATGTGAATAGGGGTGTTTTAGAAAAGCTAAGTTTCCATCTTCCATAGTATAAAGTAATAGATAATACCCAAAATACAAATGGAATTTGTTAAAATGATTAATCATCCTTGTCTCTAAGGACCTAGAACCTAGAAGAAACAAAGCAGGAAAGAGCTGTTTATAAAGAAGGCTTGAAGAATTATTTGACACCTTTTACCACTTACAAATAAAACTAAAAATGAATTGCAAATTACAAAGTGGCAAAATAGTTATAAAATATGTAAGAATGATAAAAGGTTATTAACCTTAATATTAAAAAATCATTAAAATTCATAAGCTAAGCTAAATAAATCAACAATAGGCAGGAGAAGGACATTAACACAATGGAAATGAATGACTAATAAAAATGAGAGAAAGTGGATTAACCTGCCTGGGGAAAAAATATCATACAAGTTAAAATAAGAAGATGCTATCTTTCATTCTGGATGTATTTCTACCCCTAGACACCTCTTCCTCTTCCTCACCTCACAAGAGTTGCCACATCCCCTCATGTCCCCTGGCGTGCTCTGGTTAGCCGGCATGTTCCCTCAGGCTCCCTTGCTGACAGCTCCACTCTTTCCAGGGGCCCGAAGCTCAACCAGAGATGCTGGAGGTCCTTGGAAGGAAGATCCTGTAGTCTTCACTATGAGGTCTGGGCCAGGGACTGCACAGAAGCTCCAAGAAACCTGGAAAGACAGTGTCCATATGGTCAGTCACTCCACATTCACCACACGAGTACTTCCTGGGGGGCACCAAAGTACAGTTTACAGTACTGGATACTGTGGAGTAGACAAAGTCCAGTCAACACCTATTGTCATTACTCATCAAGATGGAATGTGACCATGAGATTTGGACTAAAATTAATTCTAGCTCTGGCAATGTTTTGTTATGAGAATATGAAAATGTTTCTTCAGGTTTTTTTTCAAAATGAATCAGACCTAGTTCTCTCAAGTGGTTGTGAAAATTAAATGAGATGATGTTTGTAAGCCATTTAGCAGTGAACTGTGTTGGGTAAACATTTAATTAATATTAGCAAGTATTGTCACAGGAAACAGTGTATTGTGCAAAAGCAGGTGCCTCATTTAATTTGCACAATGATTCTGTCAGCTGTATGTTGCTATAATGATTAGTATTTCATTTCATGGACTCAGAAACAGGTTTGTTGATGTATGTCAAACCCAGTCTATCTGGCTTCAAAATTCCCATTTTCAACATTGTACCACACATTCCCTTTTACATGGTAGGTTCAAAATAAACCATAGTTCTATTTAACAGATTTAAAAAATCTGATTTGGAATAAGAAGATTAAGTTTCTTCAAACAAAAAAGACATTCCATGAGGAAAATATTGATAGCCCAGGCCAACAGTTTTAAAATTACCTCAAAAATACCCAGAGTGAAAACTATTTCTCCTGCTGAGGGATCCAGGTAAGGTACAATTTTATTCTGAGCAACTAATTAATACAGCTACATAGATTTAGTCATTCTTATTGGGAAAGGCAAAATAGCCACAGAAAATGAAGAGGAACTTAATTAAATCAGCTGAAGTAAAAAAATGGGATAAAGGGCCTCCCCGGTGGTGCAGCAGTTGAGCGCTGAGCTGCGAAGCTGCCCGCAGCCTCTGCAGCACTGGTTCCATCCCTGGCCACCGGCAAGGGTCCCACAAGGCACACAGACCTCTCCTGCTGTGCCTGCTGCTCCCCTCAGCAGTGTATTTCATCAGTCTGTCTGTTCTGCTTCCCACTCTGGCTTTGGTGAATTCTCTCACCCTCCCGCGCTTCTGACTGTACCCAGTGCTTGTATAAATAAATAAATAAATAAATTTTGGGGGGGAAAAAAAAGAAATGGGATAAAGGCACACTAAGCTGGCATACTAGCATGAACCTGGAGTCATCTTGTCCTCCAAGGACTCCATAGATAGGCATCAGTGAGGGAGCAAGTGCACTCAGAAGAAAATTTCAAAGAGGACTTGACAATCAGTGTTTCTAGAGGAGGTGGGACAGATACTACCAGAGAGGGTGGGAAAGTCTGAGAAATGGTCAGGAACGATAATGGGGTACTAGAAAAAGAATCCACTCTTCCCCCAGTTGGCAGCTAGAGGCTTCTGCTCAGCTCTGAGCGGTTAAGCAAATACTGCCTCCCAGAAAGCATAGCATCCAAGATGAATACCCTATGCCTATACCCTATGTCTTACAATTCTAATGCTAGTCCATCACAGCAGGACTGGGAAGAAAAGCAGTCTAGTTTAATCCATAGAAATAATCACAGAGCATGAAACAAAATGAGGCAGAGGAATTCATCCCAATAAATGAATCAAGACAAAACCCTGGGGAAATTCCCTAATACAAAAGAATTAACCAAACTGCCAGAAGATTTCAGAACAACAGTCTTAATGACGTTTACTCAAATTAGGAGAATAATGGATGAACAAAATGATGACTACAACAAGGACAGAGAAAATATGAAAAAGCTTCCAAACAGAAGTCAAAGAGATAAAGAATGTAATAGTTGAATTTAAAAATACAATAGAGGGGTTCACCAGCAGTCTCAATGATGTTAAGGAATAAATCAACAAGAGGAGAAGACAGGGAGGTGGAAATCATCCAAAACACCAGCAAAGAGAGAAGAGAATTAAGAAAGATGAAGACAACATAAGAGACTTCTAAGAAGACATCAAAGGAAACGAACTTTGCATCAAAGGGATTTCAAAAGGAGAAGAGAGAAAGTGGCAGAACTCCTACTGGAAGAAATAATAGCTGAGAACATTCTCAAACTGGGGAAGGAAACAAACATCCAGAATCAGAGAGCTAAACAAGTTTCAAAAAGAAAATGAACCCAAGCAGATGTACACACCAAGAAACATTATAATTAAAATAGCAAGAATTAGAGATAGAGAATGCTAAAAGATCCAAGAGAAAAGCAAAAGTCATATATAAGGGGACACCATAAGATTATCAGCAATTTTTCAGGAGAAACCTTATAGGCCAGAGGGAATAGCACTACATATCCAACACGCAGAAAGGAAAAGCTCTCCAACCAAGAATCTTCTATCCAGTTAGGTAACACAATTAGAGAAACAATAAAAAGATTTACGGACAAACAAAAGTTGAAGGAATTTATCTCCTCTAAATGAACATTGCAATAGATATTAAAGGGACTTTCATAAAATGAAAAGAAACCTCATACAGAAGCAACAAGATGACTTATGAGGACAGCATTATCCTGATACCAAAAGCAGACAAGGATATCACATACAAAAAAATTACAGACAAATATCCCTGATGAACACAGATGCAAAAATCCTCAATAAAATCTTACCAACCCAAATTCAACAATACATTTAAAAAATCATACATCCATTCCCAAGTGGGATTTATTCCAGGATGCAAGGATGGTTCAACAGTCACAAAGTGAGCAATGTAATCCACCACATTAACAAAGGAAAGATAAAAATGATGATATCAATAGACAGAAAGCATTTGCAAGATCCAACATCCATTTATGATAAAAACTCAAGGATAGAAGGAACATACTTCAACATAATAAAAGCCATATACAATAAATTCACACTTAATATCATACAAAATGGTGAAAATTAAGTTTTTCCTCTAAAATCAGGTACAAGACAAGGACAGCTACTCTCACCACTAATAATCACATATTATTGGAAGTTCTAGCTAGAGCAATTAGACAATATAAAGATAAAATATCAATCCAAATTGGAAAGGAAGAAATGAAACTATCACTATTTCCAGATGGCATGATAATATACACAGAAAACCCTAAAAACTCCACCAAAAAAACTATTACATACCATAACTCAGTAAAGCAGCAGGTTACAAAATGAATATACAAATTTGTTGTATTCCTATATTCAAACCATGAACTAGCAGAGAAAGAAACAATCCCATTTACAATAGTACAGGAATTAAGTATTTAGGATTAACAAAAGAGGTAAAGTTCTATACAATGAAAACTATAAAACCTTGTTAAAAGAAACAAAATAAGTCACAAGTAAATGGAAAGATATTCCCTGCTCATGGATTGTAAAAATTAATAATGTAAACATACAGACAGTGCAATACTTATCAAAATTCCAAAAGCTTTCTTCATGGAAATAGAGCAAATGTTACTGAAATTTGTATGGAACCACAAAAGTCCCTGAAGAGCTAAAGCAATTCTGACAAAGAGATGAATGAGGTTATTACACTCTCAGACCCCAAATTTTACTACAAAATGATAGTAACAGAAACAATATAATACTAGAATAAAAAAAAAAAAAAGACACAGCTCAATGGACTAGAAATGAGAGCCCAGAAATAAATCCACACTTATATGTTATAGTTATATGGTTAATTTATGGCAAGAGTCAAGGACATACAATGGTAAAAAGAAAGTCTATTGAAAAATGGTGCTGGGAAGATTAAATAGCCACATACAAAACAATGAAACTAGACCACTACAACACCACACACAAAAATTAATTCAAAATGGATCAAAGACTTGGATCCGAGAACTGAAACTATAAAAGACATAGAAGAAAACATGGGGAAAACACTCTGACATTGGTTTTAGGGATGACTTTGAGGACTTGACTATAACAGCAAGGGAAGCAAAAGAAACAATAAATATTACAAATGGGACTGCACAGAATTAAAAAGCGTCTGCACAGTGAAAGAAACTATCATTAAATGAAAAGACACCCTACCAAGTGGAAGAAAATATTTGTGTATCATATATCTGACAAGGGGCTAATATCCAAAACTTACAATGAAAAAAAAAAACTACAAAGCCATAATCATCAAAACTGCATGGTATTGGAACAAGAACAGACATACAGACCAATGGAATCGAATAGAAAATCCAGAAATAAACCCACAGATTTATGGTCAACTAATCTTTGACAAAGGAGCAAAGAATATGCATTGGAGCAAAGAAAGTTTGTTCAATAAATGGTGCTGGGAAAACTGGGTCGCTACATGCAAAAGAATGAAGCTTGACCACCACCTCACACCATACACAAAAATCAACTCAAAATGGATTAAAGAACTAGACATAAGACCTGAAACCATAAAATATATAGAAGGAAATATAGGCGAAACACTACGTGATTTGCACATCAAAGACATCTTTACAGACACATCACCCAAAGCAGTGATAGTGAAGGCAAAGATAAACAGCTGGGACTACATCAAATTAAAGAGCTTTTGCACAGCAAAAGAGACAATAACAAAAACAAAGAGAAACCCCACCAACTGGGAGAACATTTTTGCACCCAACACTAATGATAAAGGACTGATCACAAAAATCTGCAAAGAGCTGATGAGACTCAACAACAACAAAGAAAATAATCCAGTCAAAAAATGGGCAGAAGAGCTTAAAAGAAACTTCTCTGAAGAGGAAATGCAAATGGCCAACAGGCATATGAAAAAATGTTCAACATCACTTGTCATCAGGGAAATGCAAATCAAAACTACCATGAGATACCATCTTACACCAGTGAGAATGGCACATATTAAAAAAACTAGCAACAACAAATGTTGGCGAGGGTGTGGAGAAAAAGGAACTCTTCTGCACTGTTGGTGGGAGTGCAAACTGGTCCAACCACTGTGGAAAGCTGTGTGGAGATTTCTGGACCTACTAAACATAGAGCTTCCATATGATCCAGCAATTCCACTCCTAGGTATTTACCCAAAGGACACAGAAACATCAATTCCAAAGAACACCTGCACCCCTATGTTTATAGCAGCACTGTTTACAATAGCTAAGCTTTGGAAACAACCCAAATGCCCAAAAATAGATGACTGGATCAAGAAGATGTGGTACATATATACCATGAAATATTACTCAGCATTCAAAAAAGATAAACACATGCAATTTGCTGCAACATGGATGGCGCTGGAAGGGATCATGCTCAGCGAAATAAGCCAAAAAGAAAAAGAAAAATACCGGATGGTCTCACTCATAGCAGGAATCTAGAAAACTTAAATAAGGGACCAGGAAAATGAATAACTATAAGAAAGTGAAAATCAAAATCAACAAAAAACTATGAACCAGAGACACTTTTAGGGGGGCGGGGGCGGGAGGGGAGGGATTGGGGTCAGAATGGGGGGCTGCAATTGTATGGGGAATATAACAATAAAATTTATTAAAAAAAAAAAAACTCAAGAAAGCAAATAACTCAATCCAAAAAATGGGCAGAAGAGCCAAGTAAGTACATCTCTAAAGAAGACATGGCCAACGGGCATATGAAAAAATGTTCATCATCACTTATTATCAGGAAAATGCAAATCAAAACCACAACAAGATACCACCTCCCATACATTAAGAATAACTCATAACAAAAAAGACCAGAAACAAGAAGTTTGGGCGAAGGTGTGGGAAAAAAAGAACCCTCATACACTGTTGTTAAAAATATAGTCCAGCCTCTGTGAAAAACAGTATAGAGGCTTCTCAAAATATTAAAAATAGATGAATTATATAATCCAATAATCCACTCCTAGGTATCTACCAGAAGAATACAAAACCACTAATTTAAGGTATATGTGCACTCCCATGTTCACTGCAATACTATCTGCAATAATCACGCAAAGGAAACAATCTAAGTGCCAATGACAGATACATGAATAAAGAAGATGCAGTATATATACACAATATATTACTACTCAGCTTAAAAAAATGAGATTTGGAAAGATATGGAATTTTGATAAGTATCGCACTGTCTGTATATTTACATTATTAATTTTTACAACCCATGAGCAGGGAATATCTTTCTATTTGCAACAATATGGATGGAACTAGAGAGGATTATGCTAAGTGAAATAAATCAGAAGAATGACAAATACCAAGTGATTTCACTTATATATGGAATACAAAGATACAAAGAAAAAAAAAAAAAACAAAGCAAAGACACAGACAAAAACAAACCAAAATAAAACCTTGACATCTTGACTGCAAAGCTGAGGCTGCCAGAAGGGGAGTGCGGGGGAATGGAAACAGCGGGGCTGAGGCCCTGTGGACTATGGTAGAGGATTAGTGGGATTTTGGTGGTAGAAGTGGGTGATAACATACATTTGGAAAGATATGAATCTATACCCCTATGTTTAAAACTGTGTTTTAAACACTACCTCGATAAACACAATTAAGTATAAAAATAAATAAAAATTTAAAAATAAATTGGGCGAAAAGGAAACAAGAAAGTAAAAGAAATTAGGAGTCAAATAAAATATAAGGCATGAACAAGTTAAATTTTAAACAAAGAGACTATTACGCCAAAGACAAAGTATGCTCTCTTTTCTCATGTTCATAGAACTTTTATAAAATTCCATTAAATAACCTAACCATAAAGAAAATCTGAGAGCTGTTTTAATATTGGGAATTGACTGGCTATAGCCTTTCCAATATAAGGTGTTCCACATTATTAATCATTAGGGAAATGCAAATTAAAACCAAAATGTTTCATTCATTAGGAGACCACTTGATACTCATTAGGATGGCTAAAATAAGAAATAAAAACAATCACATTTGTTAGTGAGATGTGAATAAATTAGAGCACTCATACATTGCTGATGGAAATTTCACATGGGATAGTCACTCTGAAAAACAGTTTGAACAATTCCTCAAAATGTCTCCTATAGATCCAGCATATGATCTAGCAATTCCATGCCTAGGTATCTACCTAAAAGAAATGGAAATACATGTCTACTCCAAAACTTGTACACAAATATCTACAGCAGTGTTATTCTTAGTATCCAAAGGTGGAAAGCACCTAAATGTCCATCATTTGATGAATAAACAAAATCTGGTGTGTGTGTATATATATATATATATATATATATATAATGGAATATTATTTGGAAATAAAAAAAGAAATACTGATGCATGCTAACAACATAGATGAATTTTGAAATCATCTTACATGACATAAATCAGTCACAGGAGAAAGACAAATACCATATGATTTCACACATGTGGTAGACAAAGAAACAAAACAGATGGACAGACTAAACAAAACAAAAATAAACATTTAGACTTTAAGAACAAAATAGTGGTTACCAGAAGGGGAACTGGGATAAATCTGGTAAAAGGGATCAACTATATGGTGATGGATGAAACTAGAATTCAGGTGGTGAACATACACAGATGTTGTTTTAAAAGCTTGTATGCCTGAAATCCATGCTATGAACCAAGATTACTTCATTTTTTTTAAAGCCAGTTAGTAAAGATCACATATTTTGTGATTCCATTTATGTGAAATTTCCCAAATAGGCAAATTTACAGAAACAGAAAATTGATTAGTAGTTGATTAGGGCTGAGGTATCCGGGTAGCATGAAAAGTGAATGTCTGCTACTGTGTACAAGGTTTCTTTCTAGGGTGTTGAAAGTCTTCTAAAATTAGATTGTGGTGATGGTTGCACAACTCTGTGAATGTGCTAAAAATCATTCAATTGTATACTTTAAGTGGGTGAATTTTATGGTATTAGGATATATCTAAATAAATCTGCTTTGTATATCTATATACATCTATTTTAAAAGAAAAGAAACACTTTACTATATAACCAAGGATCAAAGTAGAAAGTCAATACAGAAGTTACACAATTTTATCGGAAGTCATAGAATACATTAAAATTGTATAGAGTGAAATTCACAGCATTAAATGGCTTTATTTTCATTTCAAATAAATATAACTAAAATAAGCTATGTATTCAACCAAGAAAATTAGAAGTAGAAAAAATGTTAAGCAAAACCAGTAGTAATTAATAAAAATAAAACCTTAAATAATAAAATAAATATATAACAATAAGGGGGTTAAAGAAGTCAAAGAGCTGATACTTTCAAGTGAACAATGACATAGATAACCCCTTAGCAACCAGATAAAAGAGAATTAAAAATCACACATGTGCACAAGCACACACACACACATACACACACACACAGAGAGAGAGAGAGAGAGAGAGAGAGAGAGAGAGAGAGAGAGAGAGAATGGAAAATAAGAAAGGAAAAATCTTTCCCAGATAGGGCAGTGTTTTAAAGTTATTATTGTGGGATATTTTGCAAAACTGTATAGCAACACATTTTAATACTAATGTGAAACAGGTGCTTCTCCCAGCAAAATTTAATTTAACAGAGTTAATACAGGAGGGAAAAAGAAAGACATACAAATGTTTAAAACCAGGGGGAAAAATTACAAAACACAGCAAACACAAACAGGAAGACTGAAAGTTAGCAAGGAAAAACATTTAACAAGCTTCATCAAATTGAAATCATGCAGAGTATGTTTTCTGATTATAATAACAATGAACTAGAAATCAACAACAGAAAGATAATAGGAAAATCTCCAAACACTTGAAAATTAAACATTACATTTCCATAAATATTTTATATCTATAAATGTATAACAATACAGTTCAGATGAAGTCTGAAGGGAAATTAGAAAGAATGAAAACGAAAATACAAAACATAAAAATTTGCCAGATGCAGATAAAGCAATGTTGAGAAAGAAATATAAAGTACCAAATGTTTATCTTTGAAAAGAATCAAGGTCTTAATCAACAATTTCAATTCAAGAAACTAGAAAAAAAGAACAAAGTAAACCCAAAAAGCATGCAGGAGGAAGTAATGTAAGAGCAGAATCAATGCTGTTGGAAACAGAATAACAATAGTGAAAAATCAATGAAACCAAAAGCTGGATCTTTGAAAACATCAATAAAATTGGTAATTCTCTAACAGGATTGGCAAAAATAAATGAGAATACACAAATCACCAATATCCAAAATGAAACAGGGGCTCTAACTACAGATTCTGCTGTCAGTGAAAAGACAGTAGAGGAATATCAGACAACTTTATGCACATACAATTCAACAATTTGGATGAAAAAGTTCAATTCCCCACAAAACACAAACTCCCACAACTCACCCACTATAAAACATATAAACGGTATTAAATAGGTAATATGAATAGCCATATAACCACTACAAAAATTAAAGCCATAATCGAAAAGTTTCCAAAAGGAAATTTCCAGGCCCTGATGGTTTCACTGGAAAAGTCTTACACTTAAAATTTGCATAATTTTATACAATTTCTTCCATAAAATAGAAGAGGAAAGAATACTACCCAACTCATTTTATGAGGCTATATATTACCCTAATATTAAAACCAGGCAAAGATAGTACAAGAAAAGAGAACTATAGACCAATAAACTTTGATGCAAAAATCCTCACACAGAAAAGTATTAGCTAGTAATTACTGCAATAAAGGAAATTATCCATCACACCAAATGAGGTTTATTTAAGGAATGTAAGGCTGGTTTGATATTCAAAATCCAATCAGTATAATCTCCCATATTCACAGGCTAGAGAATAAAAATTACAAGATCCTATTAATTTATATAGTGTTGACAAAATTCAATACCCATTTATGATAAAAATAGGCAGGTCTTTGACCAATGGAACAGACTAGAGAGCCTAGAAATAATAGCCTTACACAAGTATAGTCACTTGATCTTTGACAAAGATGCAAAATGAGTCATTCAAGGAAGGACAGTCTTCGACAAATGGTGCTTGAGTAATTGAACGTCCAAATAAAATGAACCTCCATCAAAGTCACACTTTATACAAAATTTAACTCGAAATAGATCATGGATAACAGAAAGGAGAAAAGGACAAATCAACATCACAGTGGAGATTTATCTTTCCTTTCTCAGTAGTAGAAGCAGACAGAAAATAAATATAAACTTCAAACACCACACCTGACGACTAGAAAATTAAATATTATTTTCTAGTTATATATGGAACATTTATAAAAATTCACCACAAACTAGGCCATGGGTCTCCTCATAGTTCAAAGAATGAGCTTCATTTGACATTTTTCTGACCACAGAAAACTAGGGTTAGAAATATATTCAAAAGATAAACTTTCAGGAACTGAAAACTGACTTCTAAGGAACTCATGGACAAAAGGAAAATTATCAACTCTTAGAAAACACTTAGAACATAATGGTCCAAACCTTTGGTTCTTAGAGTGAACTTTAAGACCTTAACGTTGATAAGAGAAAAGAAGCCTGCAAAATAATGAGTGAATCATCTAACCACAGTTAAACAACTTATTCCAACGGGGACCACCCAGAATGACCCAACACTCACCCTCCCCAGATCCCCATCACCTCCACATCCCTCTGACAGTGAGCCTTGAGATCCTGACAACTATTAAGCCGCGGCTGAGAGCAGCAGCCGCTTCCGGTCACCACCTCTAGCCCCACCCCTATCTGGGTTTGGGCATTCACGACGTGGGCGTGGTTCTGCGCACGCGCAAAACCACATTCGAAGCCGCCGGCAGCCAAGAGTCAACATGGAGATGTTACGGAAGCCGTGCTTTAGAGCGTTTAGCGCCGCTCTTGGCTGCTTTGGAAGGAGGGTGACATGGCCGCGCCCAGCTTGCGCTTCCCCATGTGGCGCGCCATGTTGAAGAGTGTTCCTTCCGAGCTGAGGATGAGGATGCCCCTAATCTCATAGATCAGAGGAGGGTTGCTGTCCACAGATGATAGGGGCGTTTCTCTGGGAGGACTTCCTGGAAGAGGGGTCTTGACTCTATACGCTATGGATCGGTGCAGTCATGTTCAGAGAAGCTGAGGGACCGCTGGGAAGACACAAAGGTGCCAGTGGCTGTTATCTCTTGACAGGTACCACAGAATGAGAAGGCTGTAGGGGGAGAAGTCAGACTGGTTACCAGCCTCTCTTGGAACATACCCTGAGGGAAAATGGAGAAGAAATCAGGGATGTGCAAGCTGTCCTAGCACAGAGCACTGCAGGGGGAAGGAGAGGAGTCAGGGTTAGAGTCTCCTGCTGTGCTGGCAGGGCTTGGCTGTGGGGTTTCAGTCCTCCCATAATCTGCGTTATCTGTTACTCCGGCTACCCCAACTAAAATAAAAACATGTGCAGATGATAATTTTTGATGTTTCCTTAATCTAATGTAATAAATACATCTATAAAAACATCTTTAGAGCCTCCCCAGTGGCGCAGCGGGTTGAGCGCCAAGCTGTGAAGCTGTCCGCAGCCTCTGCAGCGCGGGTTCAATTCTCAGCGGGCCAGGAATGGAGCGGCAGACCTCTCCTGCCTCGCCTGCTCCTCCCCTCAGCAGTTTCTTAGGTCCGTCTGCCTCTTGTGCTCCCCACTCTGTCTCTGGTGAATTCTCTCACCTTCCCATGCCTCTGGCCTTTACCCCAGTTCTTGTATAAATAAATAAAAATAAATCCTTAAACAAATCTTTAGGAAACATTATTTTTATTTCCTCGTAAAATAAAATTGATACTCGGACGTCCCTTTACTTTGCAAATGGAGCTTTAAGACAAGGCTTATTCTGCTGCCTCTTACGACCCCGATATGGGAATTATGGAGATGTCCCTGCACTTCTGGGAGATGTCACTGGGGCAGAAAGGGAAGAAACCCACTGCCCTTCACCTGGGAATGCCTATTTATCCTTTTAAACCAAATTAAAATATCTCTTCCTCCAAGGAATCCTCCTGACAGAGGGAGATGATTTTTGTACCCCCAGGAAGGCCTTTTTGAATCCTCAGGTGAGAAAGGAATTTTACAGGAAACTGGCGGAGGCTCAAACATGTTCTTGCTGGATACTCTCAGTCCATTCACATGACCTCTGGCCTTCAGCTTAACAATCAGGAATGCAAGGGGTGTCCAATAAGCCTAAGACCATGCAGGACTAATTTGTAGTCTGAGAGTTCCATAATCATCAGTCAATGCGGAGGCCATATATCAGAGGGACTTTGGGACAGTTCACCAAACAAAGGAAAAGACTGAGTTACAGAATTCTGAGGAATGGTGTTGGTCAGATGACATGGATATTATAAAACTGACTTGCCATAAGAAATGCAGAAAGTACTAAAATGATAGAGAACTTGCAAGTATTTAAGACCTTATTTTTTCATTTATTGGATATTTATTAATTACCAGGCACTGCACTTGGTACTTGATAATTGGTAAGAACAAAACAACTTCCAAATCCCTAACTTCATGAAGCTGACATCCTAGTGGGGAAGAGAGGCAATAAACATTGTTTTTTAAAAGGTCATAACTGGGATAGGGCAGAGTGATGTGAGTTGGAAATGCTGGGTTTTTTTCTTGCAAGATTTCAAAAACGATTTTCTTATTGTGTACATGGTTTTCAATCAAAACTCCAATGTAATACTTATCTGTGTTCCTCTATAGATAAGGTGTTTTCTCCCCTCTCTGAATTCTTTCAAGATTTTCTCTTTGTCATTGATTTTCTTCAGTTGGAACAATATGTTCTTAAGTGTAGATTGTTTTGGTACTCTGTTTGTAGTTCTTTGAGCTTGCTGGATCTGAGGTCTGGTGTCTGCCATAAATTTAATAAAATTCTTTGCTATTATTTCTTCAGCCACTTCTGATTTTCCAATTTATGTATATGTTATACCCTTTGTAATTATCTCACAATTCTTAATTCTCTTTTGTTTTTCTTTCATTTTTTTCTTTGCATTTTAGTCTGGGAAGTTTCTATTGCTATCTTCAAGCTTACTGATTTTTTTACTCAACTGTGTCCAACCTACTTATGAACCATGGAAAGTATTCTCCACTTCTGTTACAGTGCTTGTTATTTCTAACATTTCCTTTAGAATCTCCTTTTGGGTTCTCATCTCTCTTCTTACATTAAACAGCATGTTCTTACATGTTGTCAAATTTTCTGCTAGACTGATTAACACATTAATGTTTCTTTAAATTCCCTGTACAATGATTTCCCAATCTGTGTCATATCTGAGTCTACCTTTGATGCCTGTTTTATCTCGTCAGACTGGTTTTTTTTTTGTTTCATTTTTTTTTGCCTTTTAGCATGTTTTTGCAGTTTTTTTTTAAGCCAGCCATGATAGATTAGGTATCTAAGGTTAATAGGCCTTTGGTTTTAGGCTTTATGTCACTCTGACTATAAGCTGGGCTGTGTTTAATGTTTGCTGTAGCTGTAGGTGCCTGAGATTTCAGACTTTTCTAGTGTTCTTGTTTTTGTTTCTAAGAAGGAAAACAAAAAGATGTCTTTGGGTTCCCCTTAGAACTCCACTAAATAGACTGTGTATCTTGCATGTTTTTTAGGGTTTTTTCCTTTAAATGTTTATTTCAAGAAACTTTAGAGTCAGAACAGTACAAAGCATTCTCATACATCCTTCACTATACCACAAAGCTACAGTGATCAAACAGTATGCTATTGGACTAAAAACAGGTACACAGATCACTGGAATGGAATTGAGAGCCCAGAAATAAAAGCAACTCTTTTGGTTTTAATCCACTGTCGTTATAGTGGAAACTTGAAGGAGAGGAAGATTATCTAATGATTAAATTTTGGTATTTTAGTGTGATATGACCTTCAGAAGTCTGTCTTAGCCTTTTTATTCTTCCTTTAGAATAGATAGGGAGGATAGAGAGGGGTCTGAGGTTGACCAATTGCTCTTGCCCCACAGAGCCAAGTCTCTAGAAAAAGTTCCCATAGAAAGCAGGTCTTTGATATGGAGAAAGGTCTGGGTGTAATTGAAAATAGTAACTAACTTTCCTTTTGCCCAAAATTTGAGAGTTTTTTCCTTGGATCTTCACTTTGAGAAACTAGAGGCAAAATCCACAAAGGCATGAGTCTTCCCAGAGATTTCCCCATGCAATCTAATGCACACATAGCCGCTAATAATTTGTAAAAATCCCTAGTGAAGTATTCTTACTAGTTTGTGGCTCCAGTGGCTTCTGCTCCAGACAAGGTAAACTGATCTCAGCTGTGATCTCTCTGTATCTGCCTGTGTCTCCAGATTTTGAGGTGACAGTTTCTCTGTAACCTCAGTTCTCTAAAGTCTATAAAAAAAATCATTGATTTTCAGTTTATTCAGCATTTTATCTCATTATCAGGATGAGAGTGATGACTCCCAAGTTCTTCATATGTCAGGGCTGAAACTGGAAGCCTGTAGGCACTTTTCAAATCTTATCAAATGGTGCATTTTACTGTATGTAATGTTTTCATTAAAAAATATAAACAAATACTGATCACTTTTTTAAAAAGATTTATTTTTATTTATTTATGCATACAAGAACTGGGGTATAGACCAGAGGTGTGGGGTTGAGAAGATTCACGAGAGACAGAGTGGAAAGCAGAACAGGCAGATTGAAATACACTGCTGAGGGGAGCAGCGGGTGAGACAGGAGAGGTCTGCTATGCCATGTGGGTCAGCTCCCTGGCCAGGGATCGAACTCATGTTGCAGTGGCTGGCAACAGTTTGATAGCACGGAGACTTTTACCCCCTACACCACTAGGAAGGCCCCTCAAATACTAAGCTCTTATTTATGATATGCATGTTGAAGTTTTTAGGGGTGGTGTACTGACGGCTGTAAAAATATGTTAAAATGCATCTAAAAAGATGAGTTGATAAGTGGAAGGAAGGATGCATAAATGGATAGAAGATAAAACAACTATAATAAATGTGTTTTGTGCATGCTTACATTAATTTTTTTTTTTACAAATCAAACTTTTATTCTGAGGAATTCACTGCACAATATCTTTTTTTAAGTTTTATAACTTTATTTGATATTCAGTGGTTAATGCTCATCCACACTGACTGTAGATTTTTGGAAGTTGCGAGAGGTACTTAGGTAACCAATGTACACAGCTTGTTTGGTGACTCTTCATCCCCATAAAGTTTCTTGGACAACTGCATAGGGACATGGGGAGAGACATCCCTTATTCCTTTGGCCCAGACAGCTTTGTGGAGCCCAGTGTTAATGTACACATCTGGAGCACCTGTTTCCCTCGTTGCAAATTTTCCATCTCTTTTAGTGCTCGAGGAGCACGCTTCTTGAAGCCTGCTCCGTGGATGTGTTTGTGAATGTTGGTGGTGTATTCCCCGGTAACTACCTCGTTGATGGCAGAATGGCCACTGCACAATATCTTAAAGGAAAGTAACGTGGGGGAAGCAAACACTACTATTTCCTTCCACCCAGAGTGGGAGAGAGAATGCCAGCAAATGTATGACAGCATCAAGGCACAGGCTGAGGAGAGTCAGATCCAGGGGCCTGGGAGTTTTCAGCTTTTGGAGTCCTTGGAGCTGGAGGGAGCTATCCCCAGATTCCAGTTTCCCCCCACAGAGGGCACCACCCCCAAAAGGGGAAGATGCTGAGGACTGGGGAAAGGTAGGAAAAGGGTGGGAAGTGGGCCCTCCATAGCCCTCCCTATTTGGGGGAGGAGAGGCCACAGTACTCTGTAAGCAGCGTTAGAGGGTGTGGCTGTAGTGTAGCAGGGGAGGCCAGTTTGACAGTGGGCTGCCTGCTGGGGACCGTAGTCACGACAGCAGAGGTGGTGAGGAGCCTGAGTGGGGGCCTAGGTGCTGAGGGACAGGATCTACAGGATGGATGAGACACTGGAAGGGGCTGGCATTGCCATGAACTTGGTTGGAGGAGAGGAAGACTGAGGCGGGACAGCAGCTCCTGCAGACACCAGTGCCTGGATGGGCAGCACAGTGGAGGCAGGGACCTACAACAGGCAAGGAGTCAGAAGGTCAGGCTGAGAGGCCTGCAAGATGGTCAGCATGGTCCAGGGTTGAGTGATGGTCAGCGTGGTCCTGTTGACCTACTGAGCCTGCACAGCAGCCTGGGCACAGGCCTTGACCACACAGGCACAGAGGAGGGGCCCAAGGGGCCCAAATTCTGCCTGATGAGCAACCCAATTATCAGGCAGTGTGTACAGCTTTGCCAGGGCGAGGGCACAGTGTCTCAAGAGGAGACTCTGCACGTGATCAGCTCTTGTGCAGTCAATCAGCTCTTGTTGCTCACACTGGGCCATCCAGCACACAGTGGATCCGCTTCCCCTCCTGCTGAGGTCATGGCAGAATAAGTTTTAATCATGCGGTGTCCCAGCTCTGCCAGGTAGCAATAGAGCCATAAGACATCGTCCACGGAGTCCGTTGGTGAAGGTCCTGGCCCAGATGTTGTTAGTGCTGGTGCTGAAATGCTTGCAGAGCTGGGCCACCAGGCAGACCACTGAGTCTAGGAGTGATTGTCCTGGACACTCAGTGACTGTCCACATCTGGCCGCAGGCAGAGCTTTCTGCTCACAATGCAGGTCATCACAGCTGGAATCAGCTTCTGCACATATTTTTCTAGATACAGCGTAGGGTCGTACTTCAGCACCGTCACCGTCCTTCAGCAGGGCCAGGTTGCTCTGTGCCACACTCACGTGGCTGGCCCCTCCGCCACCACCACGATGAAGGTGCTGTAGAGCTGTAGCGCCTGATAGAGTTCGGAGTCCATCGAAGTGCTCTGCCTCACTTTCGTCTCTTGACCTCACGGACCCCACAGAGGCCTCAGTGATTGCTTTGCAGTTCAGTTGCTGCTCCACAGAAAACCCATGGATACTTCGGGGCTTCAGTTGCAAAGGGGCCGCCTCCAGCTGGGGTGGCACCTTCTCTTTCCAATTGCTATCAGAGGGCACAGCCCCTTGAACTTTGCCTTTCAAGAATCTGTCTTCCTCCTGGCCTGACTTTGGTGACTTCAGGTTTCTGTAGCCTCAGCCGACTCCTGCTCTTTAGGCACTGAGGGTGGGTTCTCCGAGCAGGCTGGCAGCCATCATTGCTTAACCAGTGAGGAGATATCATATTTGAGGAGACATCCAGGCACATCCTGGGGAGAGGTCGCTCAGATCAACCTCCTTCCCTTAGTAGAAGTAAAGTTCCCGGAAATAAACTCCGGGGAGTGGAAGCTATAGAGCAGATCGACATGGTGTAACTTCAGCACGTAGCCAGGATCACGGGTGGGAAGCGCCTGCCGCTTCCCTGTGTACATGAATTTCAAGGCATCCAACGTAATCCCCTTGACGTGGTAGCTGAGCTCACCGCCAGCAGCTGGCCAGTGTCCTCCTGAATCTGGGCAATGCTCACTGACTCAGCCACCACATTCTTCACCTTCGAGGGCAACACCAAATTGCTGAGCTTCAGCTTCTTCTTAGCCACTCTGCAGCCCCTCCTGACCTCTCTCGCAGGCTGACACCCAGGGTGAGAGTTCAGAAACCCCTGTGCTCAGCTTCACTCACTGTTGGCCTCACCACCCACCAAAAAAAAAAAATTCTCTCAACTTTTTTTTTTTATATCTGGAAACGTTCACAATAAAATGCTGGGATGACTGTACCATACTGTACATAATCATTTGTAGCTTGGATATTTTTCTACTTAGTATTCCTCATGGCATTGGGTATCACTGTTGTTTGTTTATTTTGACTTTGGCAGGCATCTGATTTGTTTCCAGGTTTTTATGTCGTGAATAGGCTTTCATGAGTGTCCTTTTGCATGTTTTCTGGGGCAGAAGGGCAAGAGTTTTAGGGATATTCCTAGGAATGAAGTCACTGTGCAGTGAGATATGTGAATTCCCAATTGTAGAAGGGAATGCCAAGCTGTTTTTTTTGTTTGTTTTTTGTTTTTTGTTTTGCAAAATGGCTTCACTAATTTACACCAACATTGTTTAAGGGATCTTTTGAGTCCACCCTTCCCAAAATTTAGTCTTGCCCAACTGCTATATTTTTGCCAAATGGAAGGGTAGAAGCTGATATCTCGCTGTGGTCTCAATATGCATTTTCCTGATCAACATAATTTGTTAATTATATTGTTAATTTCTGCTTTAACTTACTTCTTTTGTGGCTGTTTTGTTTTCTTCTCCTACAGTTTGTTCTAAAAGTTTAAATAATTTGTTTTCAGTCTTTCTCATTTACTAATAAATGTATTTTGTGATATAGATATTAGGAATATCACTTTACCCATCCCATAGAGACTTTGTGTAGTGCTTTCTTACTCTCATGGTTCTAAGTAGTTGTTAATCAATTTTAATTTCCTCCTTAACCCAAGTATTAATTATATGTGAGTGTTTTTAATATTCAGACACTCTGGTTTCATGTCTACTTTTTATTGTATTGTGGTCTGTGAATATGGCCTGTGTGGTATCATTTTGGAAGATTCTGTATTTAGTTTGTGATCTAGTAAGAGGAGAATTTTTAGGAATGTTTGATTTATGTATAAAACAAGTACATTCTTTGCTGAATACAAAATAAAGATCAAATAAGCCATCCAGTTTCTTAATTATATTATTCCAGTCTTTGTAACTTGCACAGTTAATCTACTGGATTTGTCAGTTTCTGTGAGATGTTATCCTTGCATTGTAATTAAATCTTTGCAAAAATTTCTGTGTTGTATCAGTTTTTGTTTTGTATATTTCAAAAACATACACACACATAAATGCTTATCTTGGTGCCTGCATGCTTTTAAATTAAGAATCTCTGTTTATCTCAAAATTCTTTGCTTTGAAATATATTTTTTTTTAAAAAGGGATGGGGACTTCTGTGGTGAGTGGCACAGTTAGGGCAGCTTGATTGCTCTGTGTGCAGAAGCATAATTTTTTTGGTATTTGGGCAGCTGGTGATCGTTGGTACCAGCACCACCCAAATTTTTTTTAAAGGTATCTATTTTGTCTAATGTAAATATCATTACCTGTGAATGCTTCTCTTTCTTTTTTTTAAAGATTTATTTATTTATGTATTTACACAAGCACTGGCTACAGTCAGAAGCGCGGGAAGGCGAGAGAATTCACCAGAGCCAGAGCGGGGGACAGAACAGGCAGACTGACGAAATACACTGCTGAGGGGAGCAGCGGGCGGCAGGAGAGGTCTGTGTGCCATGTAAGACCCTCACCTGGTGACTGGGGATGGAACCGGTGCTGCACAGGCTGCGGGCAGCTTCGCAACCCAGCGCTCAACCGCTGCACCACCAGGGAAGCCCTGTTTCTCTTTCTTTATATCCAAAAAGACAGGTTTATTATACAATAAAAGGGAAAAGAAGATGCTTGCATGGACATAAAAGGGCAGGAAGAGCTGCTTGTGAATATTTCCATCCATTTCCTTTCATTTTATAAGAAATTTTTTTCATAATTAACTTTTTACATATGTACCAAAATAGAACAAATTGTATACTGAATCCATCACTCCCCTTCAATACTCACATCCCTCTTGGTTATTTTATTTTTAAAAATTTTTTAAAGATTTATTTATTTTTTTTAAATTTTTTTTTTAATTTTCTAGAGGCATGTCTTTATTTATTTATTATTATTTGTTTGTTTGTTTGGTTTATACAAGCACTGGGTACAGTCAGAAGCGTGGGAGGGTGAGAGAATTCACTAGAGCCAGAGTGGGGAGCAGAGCAGGCAGAAGGACCGAAGTACACTGCTGAGGGGAGCATATACAAGAACTGGGATACAGGTGAGAGGCGCGGGAGGGTGAGAGGATTCACCAGAGACAGAGTGGGGAGCACGACAGGCAGACAGAGTGAACATACTGCTGAGGGGAGCAGCGGTCGAGACAGGAAAGGTCTGCCACGCCATGTGAGTATCTCCCTGGCAGGCTGGGGATTGAATCCGCACTGCAGAGGCTGCAGACAGCTTCACGGCTCTGCGCTTAGCCCACTGAGCCACGGGAGAGGCCCTCTTGGTTGAGTGTTTTAAAGGCAATACCACACTTCAGATTTTTTCACCCATACTTCAGCATAAATCTCTAACATCTAAGAATGCTTTTCTTTTGTGGTAATGCTGCACTTTGAGTAATTATTACTTAGATTTTATTTTATTAATTATTTATGAATAATAAAACATCCTAAAAGATGCTTTTACAGGCACATTAGACAAAAAACAATCATTGACCACATCAATTGAAAACAGTTCACTGATGCCTATCATTGGCGTGGCTGGTATGGAGGCTGGTTCAAAGTAGGGACACACTTAGGTTCACTCCAACACAAAGGCACGGTGGGACTAGGAGGTATCACCTTGACTTCCCTTCCCTCTTTTTTCTCTCTATCTCCAGGGAAAGAGTATACCCCACACCCACCGCATCCCTTCTAGAACACTCCACAGTATTGCCCAGGGGAGGGTTCCATCCTGACATTTCTCTCCTCTCCCCCCGTGATACCTCACAGATTCTTGCTTTTCCTCTTCTCGTTAATAATAGCTCCACTCCCTGTTATGCCATGCCCCTAGCGGTCTCTCAACTTCTCTAGAAGAGAACTCCAGAGACTAACTGTAAAAACCCCTGTCCGCCAGGAAGTCTACCCAAAGAGAGGCAGGCTCCTCTTCCAAGGCAGCCCCACAATTCTGAATGGGTGAAGCAGCAGGCAACAGCTTCTTCCACCCTATAATATGGACACACCTCCAAGATGGCAGCCCCCATGAAGCCGCACCACTCAGGTGTAGCCATAATCCAGGCCCAACAAAGTTGCCAAAAGTAAGGAAACACAGGCACACACGGAGACTGCTCCCTGTTGATTGCAGACACTGCTTTGCAGACGCGTTCGAGCATGTACATCAGCACCCCTCACCCCAGGCCTCAGCAGACTCCGTAGTGGTAGAGGTCAGAACTTAAAAGCGAAGGGGTTCAGGAGCTTTTGGGTTGGCGCGTGAGCTGCACTGCACCAAGTTGATTTTTCAAAATCACCCCATGGTGAGTTTGAAGGGGCTGGACATGGAGGTACTACGGAATGAGTGATGCAAGGAGTATATGTCGGGGATGGGTTTCTATGGATTCAGTGATAGAGGCTTTTATATTGGATGCCCAGGTAATTATCAATCAACCTTCCTTTTTCTAGTTTAAGCATTAAGACCACTCACTTGCATCTAAGACTCGGGATCCATTGCATCATATTATTATTGTTCCTTTCCAAGTATTTTAAAATTTTAGCTATGATTTTTTTGTTTCACCTGTGTCATTTTGAAGTGTGTTTCTATTTGCAATAAAAAGTTCCTCCTGTTAATTATTTCTAATATAATTTCTCCGTGGTCAGATAATGTGATTTGTGTTGTGAACGTTCCTTGAAACCTGTGGAGACTAAGTTGTAGCCTTTTGTATCTTCCCACAAATGTTCCAGATATTGCTTTAAACGAATATATTCTGCAGTTGTTGATTGTGTTGTTGAAAACTTGTATTCCTGCTCTAATTATTTTTTTGCCTACTTGCTGTGCAGACAGCAGTGAGGTGGTGATGTATGCATTTCTCTTTGCTTGTGTCTGTTTTTGCTGTATTTGAACCTTACGAGGTGCAGGTGTGTATTTTTAAAATAGATATTGCCAAATGATTCTCAAAGATGTTATATATGTACACTTTTTAAATCCATGTATGTGTATGTATGCATGTGAAATATTCCCACCAGCATTTCTCCAAAGCCTCTCCAGCACTGGAAGATTTTGTTCTTTTTTGTTTTTTATAATTTTGAGAGCTGAATAATTAATTATATCTAGTTCTGTTTTATTTTTTCCACCTATCAGTGACATGAGACAGCTTTTTTTTAAGATTTATTTTATTTTTATTTATTTATTTATACAAGCACTGGGTATAGTCAGAAGTGCGGGAGGGTGAGAGAATCCACCAGAGCCAGAGCCGGGAGCAGAGCAGGCAGACTGACGAAATACACTGCTGAGGGGAGCAGCAGGCGGCAGGAGAGGTCTGCGCGCCATGTGGGACCCTCCTCCGGTGGCCGCTCAACCGCTGCGCCACCGGGGAGGCCCAACATAAGACAGCTTTTTAACATCAGTTAATTGGGCATCTAGATTCCTTCTGTGAATTTTTATATTCTTTGTCCAATCCTTCTCTTTCCCCTGGTCTTTTTACATAATAAACTTTCCTGTATTCCTTCAATTAAACATCACTGGTGTCGTATCTACTCCCATATCTGCTAAGATCAAGTTCTGGACCTTTTCTTATATTTTATTGGCCTATTTATATTTCTTTTGATTGCATTAGTTTTATTGTAAGTTTTAATATCTGCCCACCCAAGTGCCTCTCAGTATTCCTTTACATAATTTTCTTGGCTGTTTGTAGTTGTACATTGAGTTTGGTGTTGTCTTACCAAGTTGAAAAGAATTGAAATTCTGCTTGGAACTTCATTTCTTCCATAGGGTTATCACTTAAGTGGTTATATTTTTATCTTGCTATATTCCTGTCCAGAGATAGAGTCTGTCTTTCCATGTAAGTTTTATATTATAGAATAATAATTATTTTTTTCTTAATTTGCATCTAGCAACTTTCTTTTTATGTTCATATTTTAGGTATTTTGTGTTTGTTGTCATTATTGGAAAGAGGATTGTTTTCTTTTCATCTGTTTCCATCTGCTCTATTTATTTTCTTGTACCCCATCATCTTATCAAAATTCTTTATGCAAGTTTCCTGAGTGTAAGGTCAGGAAGGACACGGTGCAGGTTTTCTATGATCCAGCAGACCAGGTAAAGGAGGAGTCAGAGTCCTCAGTGGTTTTGCAGGTTTTTTATTGGGGATTACCAGGTACACGGCAGGCAGGGGCGCTGGGAGGCCGGGAGGCTGGCAGGCCTCCCAGCCCCCAGCAGGTCTTCACTCTGCTCTCAGCTTCTGCTTCTCCTGCTTTTCTCTCGGCTTCTGCTGCTGCTTTCTCAGCTTCTCTTTCAGCTTCTGCTGGCGTCTTCATGACGCCACCCTTAAAAGCCCAGTCTTAGCCCAGGTGAATCCTATCTACATCTGCCCACACCCTACTCCAGGTGCCTGCCATCAGGCATGCATTCAGGACCGCAAGGATCCATCATCTATCCTGATGGCTGGAGGGCAGAAAAGCCTGACATTTTTTTCCTTTTACCCTACACTGAGTATACAATGTTATTTGCAAATAAAAATTATTTTTCTCTCCCTTCTTAATATTTAGTTCATTCCATCTTCATATTAGTTGCATTAGCTAGAGCTTTCAATACACTGTTATAATAGATACAACCCCTGTTGTTACTAGTTTGAATGGAAATGTTTTCAGCGTTTTACCTTTTAGTGTTGTGTTCCTGGTGTCAAAAACAGACCAGCAGCTAACCTGCCCACCTGTGGTTATCCTTTCCTTTTAAAATATAAAAACAAAGCAAAACAAAACAGAGGCCAGTCTTGAAAGTTCCCTGAGCAGACAAAATTAGTTTTGTCATACAAACAAAACTTGATCTATCTTATTTTGCAGGACTAACTTGACCTGGGTTGTTTCTTACTTATGCCTCTGGAGATCATAAACAAAACTTGAACTGTTTCCCATGATCTGTAGGAGATAACCACTGACCCTACCCATACATGCAGCCTCCCCCAACCTCAGTGGACTCTCCTGTAGCTTGTGACAGTTTCCATGTCCCGAATTACAATTTCTCAGCTATCCCCAAATAAATTAATCTTTTTGACAATTTTGAGGTTATCGCAGTTTAGGTCTTTATTTATGTTGACACTGTTGATTGAAAGACTACCATCTTTGGGCCTCCCTGGTGGCGCAAGGGGTTAAGACGCAGCCTATGAAGCTAACGGCAGCCACTGCAACAAGAGTTCGATCCCTGGGCAGGGAGCAATACACATGGCACAGTAGACCTCTCCTGACTCGCCCACTGCTCCCCTCAGCAGTGTATTTCGTCAGTCTGCTGTTCTGTTCCCCACTCTGTCTCTGGTGAATCCTCTCACCGCCCACAACTCTGGCCTCTGACCCCGTTCTTGTATGCATAAATAAATAAATCTTCAAAAAAAAAAAAAAACTACTATCTTTGCTGAAGTTTTGTAGCTTCATTCTAGTCTTGTTTTAGTTTGAGAATTCCTGCTGGATTGTTTCAAATGCCTCTTTTTCATACCATTCGATCACCCAAATGCCTTTTTCTATCTAGTGATATGATTGTGTTGTTCTCCTTAATTTGTGATGTAATAAATTGATAGGTGTTGGAAAACCCAATTTGGTTATAGAATAATTCTTGGAATATTTGTTGGATTCCAGTTGCTAATGTTTTATTTACTATATTTGCATCCATAAAATAAAATGATCTCCAGATAATTGCTTGTCTTATTAGGATTGTATTTTTTAAGGTAAGGTTATAGTGCTTCATAAAATGAACTTGGAAAATTTCCAAATCCTTCTATTGTTTAAAACAAGTATTGCAAACTTTTTCTGTAAAGGGTCAGATAGTAAATATTTTATGCTTTGGCAGTCTTTTAGTGTCTATTGCAACTACTCTGATGCTGTGGCAAAAGCAGCCTTAGATACGTTTGTTTTCCAATAAGATATTATTTACGAAAACAGGCTATGGAACAGATTAGACCTGCAACCTAATTTATGCCAACCCCTGATCTAGAACTGTTCAAAAAGTGTAGAAATACTGTTTTTAAAAAAGTTATATTGCATCCCCTGAGTAATTTTGTCTTTTTATTTTGTACTTAACTTTTCATTTTGAAATAATTATAGATTCACAGGACATTGCAAAAAATCATACAGAGAAATGCTGTCTTTTTAAATGGTGTACATTACTGATTGATTTCTGTTCACGGGTCACTTAGAGTTTCTTTTGTTCTTTTCCCTTTTTGAGTTAATTTTGTTAATTTCTATTTTGCTGGGAAAACATCTGTTTCACCCTAAAATGCTGCTGTGGAGTTGCACATAATATTCTTCTAGAAGTAAAATTTAGTGAAATAGTCCCACTAGTAGTATTTGTTCCTCATTCCTAATATTGTGTTGTTTTTCTTTCTATTTATCATGTTTGTCAGGTGTTTATTCCTTTAGCTGGTCATTTCAAAGGATTAGCTCTTCATTTATTTATACTTTCAATGTACAATATATAGCAAACACATTGATTTCATTTAAGGTTTATTTTATTAATTATTATATCCTTGAAGTTTTAATTGTATATTTTGGGTTTTCTTTTTTCTATCAGGGTTCCTAAATTCGTTAGTCCACAAGCTTTGCCTTTACGTATAATTTTTATGTTGATTGGATGCTTTTGACCTTGAATTTCCCTTTGATAATTGTATCACCAAACCAACTTTTCTTTATCTGAACTTTACTTGGTATGTCTTTGTCCAATCCTTATTTTGCAATCTGTCACTATGTTTTAGTTATGCTTCTTATACCTATCTCATTGGGCTTGCTTATTAATTCCAATCATATCTCTCTCTTTCACTTGACAGAATGAGTCAGCTACTTTAATTTCACATAACCATAATGTGCTTAATTTTATG
Organism: Talpa europaea; assembly: GCF_964194135.1. Lineage (NCBI taxonomy): Eukaryota > Metazoa > Chordata > Mammalia > Eulipotyphla > Talpidae > Talpa > Talpa europaea. The sequence continues at coordinate 31,521,461 of NC_140081.1, read as the reverse complement.
CCTTGTTTCTTATTTTATTTTTACTATTTATATTCTTGGCTTTCTTTGTCTTATTCTTACTTTTCATGACTTAATGTAAGTATGATCATTCATCTCCCATTTCAACCCACCCACCTTTTTTTAAGTCAGGGGATTTTAATTTTCATAAAATCTTTAAGGATATATCTTCTCATTTCTATCAAGCATAATTAAGTCTATATTTTCTTTATTAATTTATTTAAATAATACAAATAGGCAGAATTTACCTTTTCTGCCTATTTGACAAAGTAAAAATTGTATACATTTAAGGTATACAATGTGGTGGTTTGATATAAGTATATTCTTTTAACTTGAAACAACTTAAGATCCAAATACGTCTAAACATTCCAGCAGACATTAAAATGTAGGATGGTTTATACCTGTACAAATCAAGATCATCAGTGAAGTGTGCTAGAAGAACCCTGTTCACTGAGTTCTGCTTTAGCCCTATGTCCTTGACTTCCTTTGAAGGTGGTCTTAAGTCAGTAATCCTCAAACTTAAGGGTGTATCAGAATCACCTACTGAGACTTGTTAACACACAGGTTGCTAAACTCCACATCCAAAGTTAGATATTCAGTAGGTCTGAGGTAAGACCTGGGAATTTGCACTTTCATAAGTATCTCAAATGCTGTTCCTGGTCCAGAGAACACACTGTGGGAATCATTGTTCTAGAAGATGACTGTGACAAATCCTGTTATGCACCTATACAAAAAGAATATTGAGGACATTCTCTATTATTAGGCTGATCCCCTGTTCAATTTACATCTGTTGTTCCAGCATAATTATTGATGCCCCTTTTGTTTTCTTTTTTTTTTTTAATAGAGGCATGTTTTTTTTATTTATTTATTTGTTTGTTTGTTTTGTTTATACATGCACTGGGTACAGTCAGAAGCGCGGGAGGGTGAGAGAATTCACCAGAGCCAGAGCGGGGAGCAGAGCAGGCAGAAGGACTGAGGTACACTGCTGAGGGGAGCATCGGGCGGCAGGAGAGGTCTGCGCGCCATGTGGGACCCTCCTCCGGTGGCCAGGGAGCAGCCGGGGATCGAACCGGCGCTGCAGAGGCTGCGGGCAGCTTCGCAACCCAGCGCTCTACCGCTGCGCCACCGGGGAGGCCCGCCCCTTTTGTTTTCTACTGTATCACCTCACCTGTAAGCCATCACCTGTAAGCCATCAATTATCAGGAAATCTTTACTCTGGAAAAATTGTCATATTTCTTCCTGTGGCCAATGTAAATCCTACAAATGGCTGCATTCCTCTCCAGACATGTCTGATAGGAAGAGCTGAAACAAACTTGCAGCTCAATTTTAATTACTCTGCAGGCAATAGGACTTGAATCTCAACAGTCTAAACAGATTTTGGTGTTCACTTTGTCCATTCTGTCTGTCTTCTCTGACCTAATGTCATACCTGGACATTTTGCTACAAAGATTCTTGAATGCCTCCTAAGGGCCACTGGAAAGCAATGAGTGCAAAAACCAGACGCATGAATTAATAATTCACAAGAAACTTGGTTACTGCCTGTGTTTCTTGGAAATTAGTATAAGTTTGGGAAGTAAAAGTTGCAAAAGGGAGGAGAGATGTGTGGCACAGTTCAGATTCACCAGCCTGGAAATGCCCAGAATTCAGCTGGACAAGAAGCCATGCCCCGTGGGAGGCCCAGGAAACACCATGTTTCAGTAGCCACAAGTTGTGTACCTGTGACTAATATAATTAATTGTGTGATGCTTGGTAACAGAAGATTTCTTATTGAGAACAAAGAAATAATTGTCCCCTCCTAAATTATTTACCTTTTAATATCTGTTCTTGCATTCTGACCTGAGATTAATTTCTAGAAAATAATCATGTATGGGCACAAAGATTTAAATGCAATAATTTCATCATAGTTGTGTTAATAAGAGTCAAAAGCAAACCATCATTCATAAAACTTCACTAACAACATATTGGTCATATACATTATGATACATTCCAAGAGGTAGTAGCTGTAATTAGTAAGGTTAATATAAATAGTGAAATTATCATAAGGGAAGTAAATAGATTTGTTACTTTCATTTGGAATATTTTGGTTCATAAGACCAACAATTACTTTTATCCTTTAAGGCATGAATTAGTAGTTCTTACATACTTTCTCTGTAAATAAGAAGTTATAAACTTGTATTGCTAGATCCAGAATCTAATGTTTTTGTTATACTGTATTTACAGTATATTGGCCCCAAGATGATTCTGGGATTAAGTGATAAGAGTAAGAGGGGAGGTAGTAGGTGTAAGGCCAAAAGAGCATTTTCTAATGTAAATGATGGTTTGATGTTATTTAAATGATATGTCTATTTATCTTGTTCTGTAGGGATTAGTATGTAGAGGGAAAATAGCACAGTGATGACTATATTCATCCCTATGAGAACAATGGTAGATGTTCTCACCATGAGAATAATGATATTACTATGAATAGTTCTCCAATTAGATGAATTGTTGGAAGTTGGGCCAAGTTGGTAAGGCTTGCTAGTAATCATGCTGCTATTATTGGTAGCAGTATTTGTATTTTGTGAGCTAAAATTATAGTTCATCTGTGAATTTGTTCATAGTTAAAATTTTCTAAACAAAATAATATTGAGGATGTAGGGCCATGAGGAATTATTAGCACTGTAGCTCCTATAAAACTTCATGGTATTTGAATAAAAAAAGCTATGATTTCTAATGCTGTACAGCTGATGGAAGAGCACATGATGAGTGACTTTGTAAGTTTGTTTGGCATAAGCCAATAAAATTGGCTATAATTAGTCCTCATAGGGATAATAGAAGGAAGGATAGGTGACAAAATGTGTGCATGGGTTCAGTATGGTTGTGGTTTATATTATTTCATAGCCACCTAATTTAAGTAGTACTGCTGTAGGCACTATAGAGCCAGCAATGGGGGCTTCTACATGTGAGGGCTTCCAAGGAGGGGCATTTTTGCTATGAATGCTATTATGCATGCCAGTCAACAGGAAATAGTGAGTTCAATATTGAATTAAATATTGGTTTATTATAAAGCTTAATGAGTCTACAAAAAATTGAATAAAGATTCATGTCATAAAGAGTAAACAGTATTCCTCGTAGTATGTAAAACAGGAAATAAACTGCATTTGGTTGTTCTGTTTGGTTTCCACAGTGGGTAATAATAATTTGGTTGAACTAGTGTAGCTTGAAATAGAATATAAAATGAGATTAGTTCTGTGGCAGTAAAGGTTGTGATTAAGAATGTTTATAATAGAATTAGCATCGTGAAATAAAGTTTTTTTCAGTTATATGACTTTTTGGATAGGAGAAATTGGCAATGAGTATTAGGGGGAGAAGTCATATTATAAATGTTTTTGTTTTTTTTATTAAAGATTTATTTATTTATGCATATAAGAGCTGGTGTACAAGCCAGAGATGCAGGGGACTGAGAGGATTCACCAGAAACAGAGTGGGGAACAGAACAGGCAGACTGACTGAAATACACTGCTGAGGGGAGGGGCAGGTGAGACAGGAGAGGTCTGCTGTGCCATGTGGGTAGCTCCCCGGCTGGCTGGGATCGAACCCACACTGCAGAGGCTGCAGACAGCCTCATAGTACTGCGCTCAACCGCTGCACCACCAAGGAGGCCCATAATTATTTTTAACATTGAATAAGGTTAAGGTCTTTTACATTATCAATTTCATATGGATTTGATACTATGATTAGTAGGAGAGTCTTACTGCTGCTTTGCAAGCTGCAAATACTAATAAAATAATAGGGGCCTCCCCGGTGGCGCAGCGGTTGAGTGCTGGGTTGCGAGGCTGCCCGCGGCCTCTGCGGCGCCAGTTCGATCCCCGGCTGCTCCCCGGCCACTGGAGGAGGGTCCCACATGGCGCGCAGACCTCTCCTGCCGCCCGCTGCTCCCCTCAGCAGTGTACTTCGGTCCTTCTGCCTGCTCTGCTCCCCGCTCTGGCTCTGGTGAACTCTCTCGCCCTCCCGCGCTTCTGACTGTGCCCAGTGCATGTATGAACCAAACAAACAAATATAATAAATAAATAAATAAAAACATGCCTCTATTAAAAAAAAATAAAATTAAAAAAAAAAATAATAGATGTTATACTGGCTGTAAATATTTAGCATTTTTAATGGTTCCTATAATGAACAGAGATAATATTATGCCTTTTAAACATGGTAATGAAGACATTAAGTGGGATCAATATATTAATAGTAATATAAGATACTGTAAATGCTAAGATGACAATATAGATTAAGGACATTTGATAATCATGAAATTAGTCATATATAATGAGTTAAAATCATTTGCTTAACTTAAACTAATTATCATATTCAGTCCATTTTAATCTTTTTAAAATTCATGTTATCAGTAGGTCTGTAGTTAGTAATGAGATTAAGACTAGTGATAAAGTAAGTATACTCTTTAGGTTACCTGTTTGGGATGCTCAGGGCAAGGATAAGAGGAGTGCAATCTTTAGGTTGAATACGATGATGCTACCAGGAAAAAATTTGCTGAAAGGGGTAGAAGTACGGATCCTATTGGGTGGAAGCTGCATTCATATGGGCTTGTGTTTGTTTCTTTTTTTTTTTTTTAAGATTGATTTATTTATTTATACAAGCACTGAGTACAGTCAGAAGTGCAGGAGGGTGAGAGAATTCACCAGAGCCAGAGTGGGGAGCAGAACAGGCAGACTGACGAAATACATTGCTGAGGGGAGCAGTGGGCGTGGCAGGAGAGGTCTGCGCACCATGTGGGACCCTCACCGGCTGGCCGGGGATCGAACCGGTGCTGCAAAGGCTGCGGGCAGCTTCGCAGCCCAGCACTCAACCCCTGCACCACCGGGGAGGCCCTTGTGTTTGTTTACATAAATACTCAACTGTGGTTGTCAGAATGCAAGTGCTATGAATAAGGATGCCAATAGTGTGTTGGCAAGTAGTGTTGATGTGAGATTTATTATTCTTTCTTGGGTAATATCTGAACTAGTTGATAGGTAGTCAACTGTACTTATGCTAAAAGAATACGATCCCTACAGGGCCTCCCTGGGGGCACAAGGGGTTAAGCACAGCACTATGAAGCTATCCACAGCCTCTGCAGCACAAGTTCAATCCCCGGGCAGGGAGCTACCCACATGGCGCAGCAGACCTCTCCTGTTTCACCTGCTGTTCCCCTCAGCAGTGTATTTCAGTAGATCTGCCTGTTCTGCTCCCCACTCTGTCTCTGGTGGGTCCTCTCACCCCACACACACGTCTGGCCTGTACCCCAGTTCTTGTATGAATAAATAAATAAATCTTTTTTTAAAAAGAATATGATCCTTACAGGGATATTCAGACATGATCTACGAAATGTCAGCATCTAGTTACTGCTTAAAATTCAAAATGGTGATTGGAAGGAAAGTGGAATTTTATTTGGCATAGGAAGCAGACAGTAAAGTAGAGCCAATGTAGTCCTTGATACTATGAAGAATGTTGAGCCATAAATTCCATCTGAAATGGTAAAGTGCTTCATAGTACTCTGATGCTTGTAGTAAGAGGAAATAAATTCTTGGAGTTCCCGTGGGAACCCTAGGTTCCTATGGGAAGTGGATTCCTGTAAATAGGGTTTGCATTATGTGTTTATGGTTTCTTCTAGTAAGCTGTTGTCAGCTCAGGTAATAGAAACTCTGAAGTCTAACAGGAGTGAGGTGTTCAGAAGTGGGACTCCTAGGGGATTTGGAGTTTTTGCCTGTGGGTGTTCAGCAGTCACCTTATTCAGGTGCTGGGGCTAGTAATGGCAGAAAGCTGGGAAGAAACTGGCAAAAAAAGAAATTTTCTGAAATAGTAGATAGGATTATTCCATCAGTCCTTTTTGAATGGTGTATAGTTGCCTCGGAACGTACCTTCTGGAATGTCTCATCATTTACATAGTTAATATGTTGTTTGGGACTAAATATAAGAGGGATGTTGATGTCAAATGAAATCATATTACCAAACTGGATGTTAGGTGGAGGACTGATAAGGCTCCTGTAAGTGGTCAGGGCCTGGGATATACTGTATGGACTGGGATATGCTATATAATATACATGAGTTTGGTGGATTGTTAAGTATTATAAAGTAAGTAGAGGCTTACTAGTAATGTAAATACATAGGCTTGAATTAAAGGTATAGCAAATTGGAAAATATTATGTTGAAGTGTAATAATAAATGTGACAATACTGTTGTGGGGCTTATATTTATTGAGGTGAATGTTGTTCCTCAAATTAAGTGATTAGTAAGTGACTAGCAGTAATGTTAGCTGTTAGTTGTACTGCTAAAGGTAGTGGTTAAATAACTTCAGCTATTTTTGGTTTCGACAATTGCTTGCATAGGGAAGAGCAGGAGAGTTATTCCTTAGAGTGTGATGTTTTGTTGCTAAGGTTTCCAAAATGGCATTTGAGGCCATGTGGTGGGCTGCTCTGTAATTCTCTTCTGTCTCAGGATTTTTACTCTTTCCTTTCGATCTCCTTCTGAGATACTGCTTTTCAGTCTGTGCCATCCTTTGTTAATGTGTTAAGTTCTGTGATTTTGGGTTTTTATTTGTGACTATTCCCTGATCTCTGCCTAGTATTAAACCTAATGAGCCTCTGATGATTATTGCAACTCAGGCTGAAGCCGACAATGGTTCATTGACTCCAAGTGGAAAAATTCGCGCTTCAGGGTTGAGATCAAATAAGGCAGATGAATCCTCATGATTGAGCTATAACTGATGATTGCAGGCCTAATAGATTTTTGGAGTGACTGGGTTTTGCAAAGTCTGAATCCAAAAAATTAGAGAGCTTTTATCTGCATTAAATTTAAAGGGAATCTTTTGTTTGTGCTGCTTGGGGGATACTTGCCATTTGAATTTTCGGATTTCTTTGATTGCTAGTGAGAGACAAAGTTCTAAGGCCCTGGCTTCCTACTAAGGAAGATTTGTTTTGGAAAGTACTATTTGATTTGAGTGAGTCCTCTGAGGGCCCCAGGATGAAGTCTATAACCTCTGTGTTCAAGGCAGCCACTTGTGATATGCTTTTGCACAAGATAGTCACACAAGCTTTGGTATCTTCCATGTGGTAACACCAGTCAGAACTTGCAAGACAAGAATTTGTGACCTCTGCTGTCGTCTTACCCCAGTTTGGGGGACTTGATTGTTACTCTGGTTTTTATTGCTGCTCTTTTAGTTTCAATTGCAGGACACCCCAGAATTGACTTATTAATAAACATTGGAAGCCCTAAGATGGTAATTAAGTCTAACAGTCTTCCTTGGTAATTGCTCTAACCCTTTTTTCTCCTTCCAGAGTCTAAGATGGGGTCTGCAACCATGCAAACCCTCCGTGCTGTCATCACTCTCCAGCTGTGGGAATTTGATTTTGACTCTGTGGAAAGAACTTGGTTTTGATTTTGTCTTTTAATTTTTGATTTTTACCATTTTGTTTATGCGAGGTTTTTTTTAAAGGGGCCTATGTTTTATCTTGCCTTTTCTTTGTCTCTTTGCAGACAGACTGTTTTTGCAGATGCATATGATTCAGGTGAGCAAACAGCCTGGCTACTTCAATGTGAGTAAAACTACCTTTCCATCAGGCAGAAGTGAAAAAAAAAATCTAGCCTCAGAAAATTAAGATTTGTCCTTGTAAAGAAGCAAGAGAAAGCTCTGTGTATTTGTAAATGAGTAATGTTAGGCAGTTAATAACAGGGAGAGTGATGCCTAAAGAAAATTAACAGCCAACATATCCAGGACCCCAGGAAATACTTGCCAGCGTAAAACCAGGGCAGGCCCAAGAAACACCCAGAAGGGGTAAGGCAGAACACCACCCCAACCTGCTGTGGCAGCTTACAAAACTACACCCCAGGAGTGCAGTAGTGGGGGAGTGACTTAGAAACACTTGCAGGGACCAATAAACTGTCGGGAGCACCCGACAGTAAACCCCACAAAGGGATGGAGTGAGCAGCCCCCTGCACCCACCCCATTTAAGCCAGGAATCCCCCGCCATTTGGCGCAGTTGTTCTTCCATGGGCTCTGCCCACTGAGACCCCCGTCCTGAGTGGACTGTCGCTAAATAAACTTTGCTTTGTTTTGCTTGGGTGAGGCTTTGAATTCATTCCTGGCCATGGTCAAAAACCAAGGACCCCTCTCAACCTGGTTAAGTCTGTAGTTGCATGAGTTATTCCACATGGGTTAAACGCAAACGAAGGGTGGTGTCTGTGCCCATGTGTTGTGTGTCTGTACATCATCCCCTCTATGTCTAATTATCATGGCCTAGAAGGGGAAAAATTTGTATAGATGGTCCCCATAGAAATTTTGTGCTCAGAAATATATGGGAACTGATATAAATACTTACAGGAAGAAGCATGGTCTGGGATATTCTTTGGTTAATGAGAACTAATTGGGATTGAATAAGTTGGTTTGAAACTCATGTCTATAAAGTTGTGGTATTGAATGTAATTTGTTTCTTCTGCCTTAGTCATTGGTGTTGGTTATATACTGCACAAAAGAAGCAACCTATGATGAACTGCTTACATTTTTAAACATCAGATAAAATGGAAGTTGGGAAATTAAAGGTTTTTGAAGGTTAAGAACTCCAATTATGTTGTCAAATTGTCTGTTATATGAATGTCCGATATTTGTTTTTATCATTCTGACTTGTTTTGCTGCACATATATTTTTGAAATGCCCCCCATTTTGTTGAAAATGACTGTATTTCGTGCTTTCTTGTGGCTATGTAATATTCCATGGTATGGATGTATCACATATTTTTCATCCATTCACCTATTGAAGGAGATTTGGGCTGCTTCCATGTGCTAGCTAGTGTAAGTAATGTTGCTGTAAATTCTGTAGGGCATATGAGTTTTTATGTTATGGATGGTTTCCTGTTCTGTGGCTGTATGCCCAAGAGTGGGGTTGCCAGGTTGTGCAGTATTTCCATTTTTAAGTTTTCAGGCAAATCCAGATTGCATTCCATATTGGTTCCACCCGTTCACATTGCTACCAATAGGATTCTTTTTTCTCTTCATCCTCTCTAACACTAGTTGTTGGGGGGCTTTTTGATAGATGTCATTCTTATGGGTGTGAGGTGGTATCTTGTTGTGGTTTTCATCTGTATCTTTTGTATTTGGAGTGACAATGAACATTTTTCCATGTCTTTTGGCCTTCTGGATATCCTTTTCAGTGAATTATCTGTTCATATCTGCTGGTCATTTGTTAATTGAATTATTTTATTGTTGTTGAATTTCATATCACTTGGACAGTAATCCCTTATCAGTTATATATTGTGTAAATATTTTTCCCATTCAGTAGGGTGCCTGTTTTAATTGTCTTGTATTATCTTTTACTGTTTATAAGCTTTTTAATTTGAGGTAATTCCAATTATTTATTTTTAATTCACTTGCCATATGGGTTGAGTTACCAAAAATATTTTTATTGTTGATATCATGGAATGTATCGCCAATGTTTTCTTCTATGTATTTTATTGTTGCAGGTCTAAATCTTTAATCTATTTGGAATTAATTTTGTGTATGGTTTTAGCAAGTAATCCAACTTCATTCTTTCATGCTTTCCAATTTTCTTAGCACAATTGACTAAAGAGACTGTCTTTTCTTTATTTATGGTCATGATATTTTATCAGAGATTGGGTGCTGTAGTATATGTGTGGATTTATTTCTGGACTTCACTTCTGCTCCACTGGCCCATGTATTATTTTTGTGCCTAAACCATGTTGTTTTTAATATTGTTGGTTTATAGTAAAGTTTAAAGTCAGGTAACATGATGCCTCTCTTTCTTTCCTTTGTTCTTAAGGTTACTTTTGCAATTCAAGGCCTTTTGTGGCTCCATATAAATTTTAATATTTTTGTTCAGTTTCTTAAAATTAGGATAATAGAATTGTTTTTTTTCTTTTCTTTTTAAAGATTTATTTATATGTTTATGCGTAGAAGAACTGAGGTGTAGGCCAGAGGTGTTGAGGGTGAGAGGATTCGCCAGAGACAGAGTGGGGAGCAGAACAGGCACATCTACTGAAATACATTGCCGAGGGGAGCAGCGGGCAAGACAGGAGAGGTATGCTGCACCACGTGGGTAGCTCCCTGGCTGGGGATCGAACTCAGGCAGTGGCAGTGATAGCACTATGCCACCTGGGAAGTCCCAAATTGTTTTTTCTTGTGCATTTCTTGTGCCTGTGTTAGTTAGTTTAGTTGTTAATATTAATGAAAATGGCATAAAGGATTAAGGAACTAATTAGGAAAAAAAATTATTAGTATATGATCATGAAAGTGTAAGAGTTCATCTGTAACAGGTGATGCTGTATCTTCAAAGCCTGGCTGAAAAGGGTATTCCATGGAGATATAAAAGGTTTGCACCTATAATTTAATTTTGACAAAGTTATATAATATTTCACTAGTATCTTGCTTATTTATCAATAGAAAGACATAACGGTTATGAAATTGGTTGGAAAATAGTTAAAGGGGGTTCAACTCCTTCTTTTCTTATTTTATGTAAGTTGGTTCTTCCAATGTATTTGATGGTGGAGGGTCCATGTAGTTAGTCATCCAAGATGGGCAGTTAAGTCTACTATGTATACTTTCCCTTCGGATGAGAATGCTTCTCAAACTATGAAAATTATATAAATATCACTATTGTTGGTGAAATGAATGAAGCTATGGATGAGACAGTATTTCATGCTATGTATCCATCTGGATAGTCTGAATAACCTGGTATTCCTGAAAGACCAAGAAGTACTGCAAGGAAAAAAAAAGATATATTAATATCTACAAATACAATTACAAAATGAAGTTTTGCTCAAGTTGAGTTGTGTGTATAACCTGAAAATAGAGGGAAGCAATGAACAAACCCTCTTATATTGGCAAATATTGCGCCTATTAATAACATAGAGGAAATGTGCTATTACATAATATGTGTCATAAAGAACACTATCTAAGGGTACGTTAGCTAGAATAATTCCTGTTAAACTGTCTACTATGAATAGGAAAGATAAAGCTTAGGCTCATAATATGACTGACACTTGTTTAATGTTATCTTTTGAAGGGTTGCTCGTCAGGTAAATACTTTTACTCCTGTAGGAATAACAATAATAGTAGCTGATATGAAGCATGTGTGTGTGTCGATGCCCAGTCCGACTGTAAATATGGAGTGAGCTTATACAATAAAGCTTAGGAAACCAATAGATATTATGGCTCACCATTTATATGTAGCAAAAAGTTTTGTTTTCCTGAATAATATGAAATAATATGTGAAATTAATCTGAAACTGGGTAGAATGAAAGTATAAACTCTAGAATGAGAGTATGAACTCTAGAAAGAGGGTATAAACTTTTTCTAAGAATAGAGTAAGTGTTGATATAAGATTGGATCTCCTCCTCCAGTAGGGTGAAAGAAATTACTATTTAATTTCAGTTTGTTAATCTTATAGTGATTCTGGCTGCTAGTACTGGGTGGGACAGCACTAACAGTACAGCCGTAACTAGGCCAGATTAAACAAATAGTGGCATTTGATATTGAGTTATAGTGGTGAGGGGGTTTTATTTTTATAAAAGTAATAAAATTGATGGCATCTAAAATTTCTGAGTGAAGGAAAAAGATGACCAGATCAACTGAAAATACTGTGTGACCAATTCACTAACTGACGGTGGGTATAAAGTTTAGCCTGTTCCATCAACTGCTTAAACTATTGATGATAGGTGTTGAAGTAGGAATTATGGTAGAAGAAGCTGGGATTAATATTGTTTATTTAGTGGAATGCTATATCAGGAGAACTGATAATTTGTAGACTCAATCACTTTCCAAACCCTCCAAGGTATAATGGGTATGACTATGGAGAAAATTACTACAAATGCATGGGCAGTTATGATCACGTTGTAGATCTGGCCATCCCTAGTAGGGAACAAGGTTGCCCTAATTCAGCATGAATAAAAAGGTTTAAAGCTCTTCTCACTATGCTTATTTCCAGGTAGGTGAGGAACAGCAGGCATAAGGTGCCAACATCCTTGTGATTTGTTGAGAATAACCAGCGGTTTGTAAAAAGCTAGACAGAGCTAGAGCCCTCTTTTTGCCAAGCCCCATGGTGAATATCACCTTGAATTGTAAATTTGAATTATCACTTTGAATCCTGCTGGGCTTCACAGACTTTCTTTTCCCTGATAGCAGAAGTAGATTGAGGGTCTCTCTGGTGGCGCAAGGGATTATATCTCAGCACTATGAAGCTATCTGCAGCCACCGCAGCACGAGTTCGATCCCTGGCCAGGGAGCAACCCATATGGCACAGCAGACCTCTCCTGTCTCGCCCACTGCTCCTCTCAGCAGTGTATTTCAGTAGATCTGCCTGTTCTGCTCCCCATTCTGTCTTTGGTGAATCCTCTCATCCCCTCACCCACACCTCTGGCCTGCACCCCAGCTCTTATATGCATAAATAAATAAAAAAAAATTCTTAAGAAAAAAAGTAGATGAAGCCAGCTGACTAGGGTATTTACCTGTTAACTACAGTTTTGTGGAGTGGAAACAGACCAATCTAATAACAAACCAATCTGCCTTAATAAAAGTGTTTGATTTGCATTCAATTGACATAGGATAAATTCTGTGATCCTTAGTTTCAAGAATTAAGCAAATGATCTTTGCTTCGTGCTTTGAAGGCTCTTGGTCTCTGTTAACGTAAATTTCTTTTTTTTTAAAGATTTGTTTATTTATATAAGAACCAGGGTACAGGCCAGATGTGCCGGAGGGTGAGAGGATCCACCAGAGACAGAGTGGGGAACAGAACAGGCAGACTGACAAAATACACAGCTGAGGGGAGCAGCAGGTGAGACAGGAGAGGTCTGCTGCGCCATGTGGGGTTCTCGTCAGCCGGCCTGGATCGAACCTGGCTGCAGAGGCTGCGGACAGCTTCACAGCGCTGCGCTCAACTGCCTTCACAACCAGGGGAGGCTCTGTTAACCTAAATTTCTATTCCAGTACTGATAATATTGGCATTAATGGAAGAAATAGTATTGCTATTATGATTAATGGTGATAGAGAAGTTATTCACTTTGTTTTTGAATTATTTTATGTTATTGATGGAAACATGGTAAGTGAGGTTAAGTAAATTGTCACATGTAGAAATATAAAATGAATAGTGCTACAATTGTTGTTGGTGTTGGTAGAATAATGCTGTTGGTTTTTGTTAGTTTTTTATATATTTATTTGGGTAAGAATCCTGATAGCGAGGGTTATAATTATAATAAGTGGTGATACAGTTACAGTAAGAATGAGAATATTAATTAGGGGTATTTTACTTAATATATATGAGTGATGATATTGTGGTAGATGAATTGTGTATGAATAGTATGAATGTAGTGTTATTATAATGTAAATTAATGAATTTAGGATTATTATGGTTGGATTGTAAATCAAATAGCTGTTATTTGTCTTATGTTATTTGTCCTATTTGAGAGTGCTGCGAATTTTCGTCATGTTTATAAAGTCAGATCTGATGTCATTGGAACATTTTATATAACTTAGCGTACTTAAAAGTGGAATGGGAATAATCCAAGTTTGATGGCTGGGGTTTATAATTATTATGAGGAATGCATTGGCATATAATTGCTCATTGATCAGAATATTATCAAGTTAGTAATAACAGTTAATACAAGAAGTATGGATGGAGTGGCTGTATTAAAAATATTTAGTGGATGTTTTTATGAATTGTGGGTTAAATTTTGTATTAAAAATGAAATGATTGCTAATATGTTTATTGCAAAGCCAATTCAGATTATTAACCAGTGTGAGCTTATTATTATACTAAAGTTGTTTCTAAAAATGATGCTGAATGAGATCATAGAAATACGGAAATTTATTACTATGGAAAGGACAGAAACCAACATTTTCAGCCTATGGGAGCAATAGCTTAGCCGACCTTACTGTAGAACGTGGTGTAACATGGTAGCTCAGATTTTTTAGTACTCAGGAGTAGGTTCAATTCCTATAACTCAAGAAATGAAAGGGCTTAAACCTCTATAATCATCTCTAGCAACGTAACTTTTGCAATGAGAAGTCAGGTAATGATACGTAAAAAATGAGCCAGATTCTGTCAGGTAGCCTAAGTGGACCTGAGGCCGTACTCGGACGTGGCTTCCCCGGCCCCGGGCCCCAATACTGTCTCCTGACTGCTGGGAGCTGGGGGTCGGGGGGGAGGGGGTTCCAAGCGCTTCTCCACTGACTGCTGCCTACTAGGTGCCCAGAGCTTCCTCTGATGTGCAGTGCAGAGGTAGAGGAGGGTGGCTGGAGGCGCTGGCGATGGGCACTGCCAATGAATTGACCCTCCCAAGGAGACAATGGGCTGGGAAGGGGGTCCTATGTGGGTAGCAGGGATGCCAGCTCCTCCCTGCCCCATCCCCATCCCTGCTGCCACCTCCACCTGCCCCAGCAGCCCTTGCTTTGGCCGGAAGTGCGGTGTATGGGTACCAACAGCAAACACACCCGGCACAGAGCTCACTGGAGCAGACACTGCTGTGCGCAAGTGGGGAACGGCGGCGTTTGGGCGTGTACCTGGTCTATGAGGCCAGGGGCCAAGGGATTCTCCAGCTCAGAGACCCTGGCCCACGTGCACATCTTGATTTTTTCTCTTGGCGAGCGTGTCTTCCCTTTCTCCGGGTGCTCTCCCAGGGTATCCACTTCAAGCTCTGCCCTTGATCCGCCGGCCACCCACAGAGTGCGCACCACCAAGGTGGTGGTGAGGGCTGGTGGGGGTGGAGGGAAACCCATAAGTTTGGGGGCTCAACCGGTCCCCCACTGTTACTGCCTTGTCTTCCTCTCCCCCTTGACCCACGCCCCTGCCTCTCCCTCTCAGGAGCCTATGAACCCTCTTGGGGTCCAACTGGCCTTCTCTCCCCTCCTATGTCTATCCATCTGGTCTGCTTGGGGCCCTGCTGGGAACAGCTGCCTGCTCTTCTCTCCCTCTGTCCACCCAGTGGGTTGAGTTTGAATCTGGGATGAAGGGAGGTTGTGATTTCATTACTTACCTTTTTTCCCCACCTCTGCTCTTCAACCTACATGTCAGTTCTGAGGCTGAAGGGTTTGACTCATGACAGCCCCCAATCCAATTCTATTTTCTGATGCAAAAGTTAACTAAGGGATTTGGAAGGGTTTTGGAGGAGGCAAACTGGAGGGTAGAGCTGGGTTATATAGAAACAACTACTCTCTGGGGGAAAGGTAGGAGGAATTCTAAACATTTCTTTTTAATTTCTACCTTCATAGCTCATGAGAGATAGGGAATGGTTGGCATGATTGCAACTATGTACCATTACATCCCCTAACACATTATTTTCTTCCCCTTCCTTTTTTCCAGCACTCAGTCTCCGAGCAAAGCTCACCCCACCTTGCAACCTCCCCCAGGTATTTTCACTGTCTAGACCCTTTCCCCATTGTTCAGCACAGTTCCTCTGCTCCAGGCCTTTGTTGCCCACATTTAGGGCTCCAGTCAGAGCACCTGGGAACAGGGGTTTAGACTCCTCGGGGGAAGAGTTTTGGGTATAATCTATTTTTCTAGTACCTCTTGCCTTCTGTCACATATCAGCTTTCGTCATCTACTTTGATGGCCAAGGTCAATTTATGTTCCTGGGGGAAAGGGAATATGGCTTGTGTTATGGAAATAAAATGTATTTGCTGCTTTTGTGAAAAAAAAAAATTGTAAGAGATATAAAAGTTGGTCATGTCAGAATTGTGGATGTGGGGCCTCCCTGGTGGTGCAAGGGGTTAAGCACCGCACTATGAAGCAATCCACAGCCTCTGCAGCACGAGTTCGATTCCTGGCCAGCCAGGGAGCTACCCACATGGTGCAGCAGATTTCTCCTGTCTCGCCTGCTGCTCCCCTCAGCAGTGTATTTCAGTCAGTCTGCCTGTTCTGTTTCCCACTCTCACCCCCCGCATGTCTGGCCTGTACTCCAGCTCTTGTATGCATAAATAAATCTTTTTAAAAAAAGATTGTGAATATGATACTCGAATTTAGGGAAGAAATAGTCAGGAAAAGATTTTTATTAGTAAAGCTTATTGAATATAATTATGATATGTGGAGCTGTGAAATACTCCTGGGAATAAGATTGTTGTGGATAAGTTTATTATGATAAAGTTGGCATATTCTGCTAGGAAGAGTAGGGCGAATGGGTCTTTTGCATATTCAACCTTGAAGTCAGAAACTAGTTTTGATTTTCCTTCTGTTAGGTCAAAGGAAGCTGGGTTAGTTCCTGCCAGTGTTGAAATAAATCATATTATAGCTATTGGTCATAAGGGTAAAATTAATTTGTGTACTGATAGAGGCTAAGAGTAGAAAATTTGGGATGGAGGCGTCGCAAGACCAGAAACTAAAGAAATGAAAAATCCTTTGGTGCCAACTGCTATACCAAGTGTCATACTGCTATAGAAAATATCAGGAGGCAGACCAGAGTTGGGGAGATGGAGATTGAGGGCCATTATAGAGATTCTGTCCTTACAAATCAACCTAGTTACACCCTAAAATTGATTAACAGTAGATAACAATTCCACAAAGGAATGAACCCCTCCCAGATAGAACACTATATGAGTACAATTTCTGCAGCTCTCCTGCCCGCTTGTGCCTAAGCAGGCATTTTTCATGAAACTTTTCCTTTTGTAAAGTAGGACCAGCAGCTCTCCTGCCCACCTGTGACTCTGCCGGGACCTTTTTTTTTTTTCCTTTTCCTGACATTTGTGCAAATGTCTTAGTCTCCTGGGTAGGCTCACCACGGCCACGTGCAGCTGAAAGGGAAACTGCAGAAACTTTTCTTTCAGAGGCAACCTAAGGATCCCACTTTCTGAACCCAAAATCTCATCAAAACAACAAAATATATTCTTAGGTGATGATTAGTGTTGGGAGTGTAAACGACCCATTTGTAAATAGGATTGCTAATAGATAATTGTTAATGTCACTTCATATGAAATTGTGCTTCTGCTTGTAGCTCTTCAGTTAATGGATATTTTAAATTTGAGGCTCAGCCCTATCAGAGAATAGGCAGCTGAACTTGATTCTGACTGATGTGATGGAGCACAGCCCAGACAAGGCCACGTCCCCTTGGGAGAAATGCTCTGCTTTCAGGCAGAAATTCCTTTCCCCCTCACTGGCCCTAGACCTTTGACTCCATATCTCATTTCAGTGATTTGGGCAAAAGATGTAAGTGTTGGGATTTCACCACAGAAGTTCTGATCCCAGCAGAAAAGCTGAAACGCCCTAAATGCACCAATAGTGGATTAATTATAGCTTATCCACAGGACATAGCACTCTCCACCCATCATGTGTGTATGAAGGAAAATATTTACTGCCTAGAAAGTTATGCTAAACTGCCAAGTTCAAAAGGACACGAGCAAATGCTGTAACTCCATCTTTAAACTTGAGCTGGAGTGTAAGATGTGCGATATGCATGTGCACTCCCTGCCCTCACATATGCCCACACACATGCTCACGTGCACACACAAACGAAAAAACAGCTAGGAGCAGATAGAGCTAAATGTTAACAACCCTTAATGGTGGGCAATGCTGGATTTACAAGTAATTTTTCATTCTCATCTATTTGCTTGCCTGTGTCTTCCAACATTTTATTGTGAAATTATGAAATAACGAAAATTCAACAAATGGTGCTGGGAAACTTGGACAGCCACATACAAACAAATGAAACTAGATCATTATTTAACTCTATGCATGCAAATTAATTAAAAATGAACTAAAGACTCAGATATAAGGCCTGAAACCATAAAATGTATACAAAAAAACATAAGCAGTACACCCCTGGACATCAGCTGCAAAGTTGTATTTGGGGACTCAACTCTACTGGCAAGGGAAACTAAAGCAAAAATAAACAAATGAGACTTCATAAAACTAAATGCCTTTGTACCACAAAAGAAACCACCACAAAAACAAAAAGTCACTGTGTGGACTAGGAGAAGATATTTTCACATCACATGCCAACAAAGGATTAATTTCCAAAATATGTAAAGTACTCGGACAACTCAACAACCACAAACAACCTAATTTTTAAAAACTGAGCAAAATTTTAGACATTTATCCAAAGATGATATACAGAGGCGCATGAAAAATGTTCAGCATCACTTACTATAAGGGAACTGCAAATCAGAAGCACAATGAGGTATCACCTCATTGAGAGCAAAACAATGGTTAGTAAGAATATCTATTGTGGTGAAAAGCACACCTTGGTGTACACACTCAATAGTCATAGGTTAACTTATGATAGAGTAGGGGTTTTGAGTTAAAATGATAAGTTCATCTTTTTAAAGTTTGTATTCTTGAACTGACAACATAAGGAAATATATTCTTCAAATAAACAGTTTTTAAAAATTCAAGAAAAATCCTTAATACTATTCCTCTTACTGATGCAAAAAGAATATCTTTCTCTACAAAGAAAAGTCCAATTGTATTCTGATCAATAGTAGAGAAAACATAAGTTAAATCATTACTGTTAAAAATAAAGAAGTAATTGTACAATTAGTAGAAATAAAAATTTCCACACTAACGACATCAGGGAGAGTGACAAAAATGAACGAAACTTCACTAAGCTAATAAGAAAAAGCAAAAGATAAAAGTTGTAATTAAGAAACAGTAAAATCATAATAAGCACAATATAATACAAAAAGAAGAAGTTATCATAATTATGCACATTGAAATGGCTGGATCTCAAGACAAAAATGTGGGATTAAAACAAAATATATATTTATAGCTAGGTACAAGAACTGTATCATAAACTAAAGAAAAATGCAAAATAAACTTTTAGGGAAAGAATACTAGGTAAGTGACAGAAAAAAAAAAAAGCAGCAACAGTGGTGTCCTGTGGTGTCCTTATCAAAGTAAATCAATGTCAAAAGCGCTAGACACAAAACAAGAAAAATACATAACAGTATTATGCAAAACGGCCTAAGGTTTACACTTTAGGAATCCCCCCAACCCCCAAAAATGACAAGGAGAACTTTGTTTGAAAATATTCTAACATTTATTCTATCTTTTGATAATGTACAATCCATGTAAACAAAAAGACAAAAATTCACAGTAAGAAACCTTAATCATCAAACTAGATTGAAATCTGTACATAACAGAAAATACATTTTTTTCTCTTATATCCATGAAAGATTTACAAAATTCGGTTGAGTATATGGAACATGAAGAAAAATGCTGAGAAATGTTTTTAAGTTCAGATTCAACAGGCTACATTCAATGCTTATGGTAAAATAATAATTACAAAAACAAAAGAAAGAAAAGACAACAAAAACCTTAACCAGATAGAAACTGAGAAACTTCAATTACTTGAATCAAAGTGAATTTAGTTCTACAACTGAATCTTTCATACCAGAGTTTTTGAGATACAGCTCCATTAAGAGTAAAGTGTCTAGTCTGTAATCCTTTATATTTAAAAAAAAAAAACTGGAGAATGAAAAAATAATCAACTTAGGAATTTGATATTCAAAATGACAAAAAGAACCCAAAAAATCAAGCAAACACATGAAAATGAAACACAGAACTAAAAAATAGAGTAGTGGCATTAATAAAAATGAAAGCTTAAATAAATAATATAAACCTAAGAAGTATAAATAAAACATGAAAGAATACATTGGATGGATTCGCCTCTGGCAAATCTGATCAAATTGAAATGAAAGAAAAAAATACTGCATTAAAAGGTGATGGTAAACAAGAGGTCATAATATAAACTTATAGTGGAAGAAGAGGTATAAGTCTCTATAGAGCAATACTTAAATATTTAGGTGAAATACATGAGTCCCTGAGAAAAGAGTAATTGTGAAAATTAATGGAAAAATCCCTAATGGACCAGTGTGTAATGTCTGAGACAATTTTACTGGACACACCTCTACAGGCACAGGGAACCTGGCTGGGACCGGCAAAGGCAGAGGGGGCAAAGGTCTTCGTTCTCTTCTGACCACCTTATAAGAATGAAATGGACATGGCCAGATGGGGACTCAATGGATAGGACGGGCTGGAAAGAGCAGATCCAGAGTGGGGTACTGGGAAGGAAGCCAGAATGTGATGGGCTGGTGTGAGATGAGATTAGCAGGTGCCAAGGTGGACAGAAAGCTGGGACCTCAACAGCCATGGCAGAACAAGATCGGTGAGGGCAGAAGCATGACTGCCCCAATATTCTGAATTCTCCTGAGTGTCCCAAAGTGGAATCATCAAGGGAGACTATCCCGCACTCACCTATCCCCCACCCTAACATTTTAACACCTCTGATGTGGGGAATATTTACAATTCCCAGGCTTCCTCCCAACCACCCTGCTCTTCCACCCTTTCCAAGCTGTCCTATCCAGGCTGGTTTGGAATTGAGTTGGTGGCCACAGATACAGGTTTAGGGGACACTGGGGAATATTAAGAGCTCTTATTGTTCCAAATTAATGAACGAAACTCTAGCAGTGGGAGATGAGGGCAGGCCGTGTCCAGGTTCAAGGGAGAAAGAGATGGAGGGATGGACAGAAATGGGAGAATTCTGAGTACACCCTGCCCCTAAGGACAGAGTCAAGAGACCAAATGGTGAACACAGAAGCACAGAGAACGTCCAAGATGCCCTAAGAAGCAGACAGAGAGATAGGTGTGTGAGGAATTCATGGAGTGTCTCCCTCATGCAGGGCACTGGGTGTAGGACCTTAGGTGCGCAGAGCTCAGTTTTCATCTTTGGAACGCAGATCAGGGGTGAGGGGGTCGTGCTGGGTCGTCTGGTGAAGCATCAGCGCCAGCAGGCCTGCCCGGTTAGTCATGGAAGCATGCACGTTGCGCTCCTGCTCCAGCAGCTCTTCCAGCTTGTGCAGCTGTGGAAGGTGAGTGTGAGGGGGGACTCCAGGATTCTCCCGCACGCCCCAGCCCCACCGAGCATCACCACTTACCACACGCACGCGCTCCAGGTCCACCTCGGCACGCCTCAACTTCTCCCAACAGTAGTGGTAGTTGCACAGACGCTTGGGGAGGCGACAGAAGTCACCGGTGAACTCAAAGACATTATGCACTAGCGGGCAGCCACACACCTCATCGTCTGCTGCCTGTGGGGCAGAACGAGGGATGATGAGGTAGGAGGAGTGTGATGGGGCGGACATGATGAGTGTAGGGGATTAGAGGGCCGCTGGGCAGGAAGGGGAGAAGTAGCAAGTGATGGGGTAGGAGAGAAGAGAGGAACCAGCGGCTGGGTAGGGAAGAGGAGGTGAAAGGGACGTGACCAAGACAGAGAATGAAGGAATGAAGTTAACAAGGCAAAAATGGAGGAATGGACATGATCAGGCAGGAAGAAGGACAAACAGGTCCCACAGGAAGAAGCGAGGGGATGAAGGCAAGTCAGACAGTGAGAAGGAGATGAACAGCTTGGTAAGGCGGGGGAGGGGGGCCTGATGAGGCTGGGTGATGGGAGGAAGGGGGTGGGTTAAACAGGGAGGAAGAAAGGAGTTGGGAGATGACAGGCAGGGAGAAGATGATCGGGGCAGTAGGGCAGAAAGAAGAATCAAGAGAAGTCAGAAAGTGAGGAAGAAAGGAGTTGATGGCAGGCATGCAGGGAGGAGAGGAGGCTTGTGGGCACGCGGGGAGGGCAAGGAATGGAGGTTGGCCAAGCAAGGAGAAGAGTGGGGACTGCTTAAGCAGTGAGGAGCAGAGGAATGGAGGGTGTCAGGCAGCGAGGGAGAGAGAAATAGATGGGGGCAGTCAGGTGAAGAGGGTTTGAATAAAACAGCAGTCAGGCAAAGAGAAAAGTTAATAGGTGTTCACGGTGTGGTAACATACATCCCGAAAGGTATGAGCCTATACCCTAAATCATATACAGTACTGTAAACCAATGTTACCTCCAGAAAAAAATAACACAGTTACTGCAAATTGCATGTGTTTATCTTTTTTGAAGGCTGAGTAATATTCCATGGTGTATATGGACCACATCTTCTTGATCCAGTCATCTATTTTTGGGCATTTGGGTTGTTTCCAAAGCTTAGCTATTGTCAATAGTGCTGCTATAAACATAGGGGTGCAGAGGGCCTCCCTGGTGGCGCAGCGGTTGAGCGCTGGGTTGCGAAGCTGCCTGCAGCCTCTGCAGCTCTGGTTCAATCCCAGGCCACCAGCGAGGGTCCCACATGGTGCGCAGACCTCTCCTGCAGCACCCGCTGCTCCCCTCAGCAGTGTCCTCCGTCTCTCTGCCTGTTCTGCTCCCCGCACTGGCTCTGGTGAATTCTCTCACCCTCCCGCACTTCTGACTGTACCCAGTGCTTGTATAAATAAATAAATAAATCTTAAAAAAAAAATAGGGTTGCAGGTGCAACATGGATGGAGCTGGAATGGATCATGCTCAGCAAAATAAGCCAGAAAGAAAAAGAAAAATACCTGATGGTCTCACTCATAGCAGGAATTTAGAAAACCTAAATAAGGGACCAGGAGAAAGACTAATTATAATAAAGTAAAAATCAAAATCAAGAAGCAACTATAAACCAGAGACACACTACAGGGGGGAGGGGTAGGAAGGATTACCATCAAAATAAGGGGGGTGGGAATTGTATGGGGAATATAACCAAGATGAAAAAGCATACATTGTGCAAAAATGAAAAAATGATGTAAAAATATATAAAATAAAATATTAAACAAAAATAGCACAGTTAAAATTAAAAAAAAAAGAATAGGTAATCAGGCAGCGAGGAGAGGATAATATGGGGTGATCAGGAAGAGAGGACACATGATGACTGGTGAGGAGGGAGGAAGGCAGGCCAGCAGGGAGGAGGAACGAGAAGGAGGGGGATAAGGTAGAAAACGAACAGTCTCACCTTTGGGTCCCGAGAGTGCTCGGGGCACAGCACCTGGAGCCGCTTACAGTACCTCTTACTCTGTGGGTCATACACATCACAGAAGAGTCTTGTGGCCCTGAGAGGAAGTTGAGAGTGAGGTACTGAGAATGGGGAGGAGGGAAGTCTTGCCCTGAACCCTGACTTCACTCTGTCCGCAACCCCACCCATACCCTGTCCCGTTCCCACCTCTGCATCTGAGCCCATTATTCACAGCATGTCTTTGACCCTGACTGGTACCAACACTCACCCCTCAATGCAAGTGGGGTACAGTGACCCGAAGGACGATTTGCACTCATACTAGGAAGAAAGAATACAGGTGGGAAGAACTTCAGATAAAAGCTGCTGCATGCCCTCCCATGACAAAGCTCGAACACATATTTGTCCCCTGTAGACGCTGTGCCCTGTAGACCCTGCGTCTGCCCAGCCTTTGTGCCCCCTCACTGCTGACTGACACCCCAATCTTGGCCCTCATACTAAGGATAGAAAAAAAGCACAAAAGAGTAGAGCCAGGAACCAAATCTACTCTCCTTCCTGTGGACTCCACACAGCCGGACACCCTGGCCCCACCTGCCCCCAGCCAAAACCCCGACCTTGGCAAAGCAGCGCTCCATGTGGCGCAGGGCGACATTCATATTGATGGGTTGCCCGCAGGAGACACAGAAGATCTTCAGGTCTACACCATCCTTGCCACCTTTGTTACTCTGCAGGTAATACTGAAGCAGTACAGAGTGAGCTTGGGTAAGGCAAGATACCCAGATATCACCCCACCCATTCCCTCTTACCTCCTCATCCCTACACACAGTCTGCTGCTTGCCGTGCTGAATGATGGCCTCAAGTTCATGGAACCGGTACTCCATGTACTTCAGGCGGGCATGGGTGTCCTGCTGTTCACGGTGAATGCGTTCGAGCACTTTCTTGCTTTGCTCCTCAGCAATGCAGGGACTCTTCTGCCACTGCTGGATGCGCTTGGGCAGGATCTCATAAATGCGGCTGGGAGGAAAGACCGCAGGAATAGAATGGGTAGGTGAGAGCATCAAAAAGAGAAATGGAGGAGTGAGCCACCAAATAGGGAATGTAAAGAATAATTAGTAGTGGGTGAATGACTATTGATGATAGGTGGTTGAATGGTGGATGAATGGGTGAGTGGAGTGACAGGTGAGTGGGTCAATAACTATAAAGGTGAATGAGTGGGTTGGTGGGTGGAATGAGGCTGGGTGGTTGGGTGGGTGGTTGGCTATAAGGATGGATGGAGGGCCCCGCTGGTGGCGCAAAGGGTTAAGCACTGCACTGTGAAGCTATCTGCAGCCTCTGCAGCACGAGTTCGATCCCGGGCCAGGGAGCAACCCACATGGCACAGCAGACCTCTCCTGACTCGCCCGCTGCTCCCCTCAGCAGTGTATTTCAGTCAGTCTGCCTGTTCTGTTCCCCACTCTGTCTCTGGTGAATCCTCTCACCCCCCACACCTCTGGCCTGTACCCCAGGTCTTGTATGCATAAATAAATAAATCTCTTTTTTTTAAAAAAAAAGAATGGATGGATTGGTGGATGGATTTACAGAGAGCATAGATAACACCCTACTCCATGCCCTGTTGCTGAACCTCCAGGTACACTCACTCAGCTGCCAGCTTCATGCCACAGTCATCTGAGCAGTACTTGGAGCCTGGCCTGGTGGGATACACACACTTAGGTCCCAGGCACTGCCGTAGCGAGGCTGGGTCTGGGTTCTCGGCATCTGTCTTCTCTGAGTGTTTCCACTTGTCTGTGAGCTGCTGCTGCTTCTTTCTTTTCCTCCTCTTCTTCTTTTTCTTTTTCTCCTCCTTCTTCTCCTTCTTCTCCTCCTTCTGTGGGGCAAGAGTGGGCAGGGCAGGGGCAGGGAAGTTGATGTCAGTCCCTTAACCCTGTATCCCTGCCCTGTATACTACCCCAACCTCTGCCTCCATGCCCCCCATTCCACCATTTTTGTCACCTTGCGCTCTACCTTTTTCTTCACATTCTCCTTTTTCTTCACATTCACTGCCTGCTCCTGCAGTGAAGGGTCCAGGACCATCAACTCCTCAGTGGCACTCATTTAGAGCTGTAGACCAGGAAAATGTTGACAGGTCTCCCCAACTTAAATACTTCCTAAATGCTGACCCTCTCTGCTCTCACTGTCCCCATGCTTCCACCAGTGTTCCTGCCACACATTCATCAGGCTTTGCTTATCAAAAAGTCCCCTATGTAAGAGTCTGGGTATAGGATTCAGTTCTGAGGCAGTCTTCAGACAACAGGATGTGGTTGTTGTCTCAAGTGCCTCCTTTGTGCCAATGTCACAGCTGCCATTGGACTTCTGGGAAGCCTGGACTTGTACAGTGGAGGAAGCTTTGGTTGAGGGATCAGTGGCCAGTGGGACCATGGGAAGGTCTGCAGGGTGTTTCATGCAAGAACTGAGAGGCAGGCGCTAGGCACCCACTCTACTCTGCCATCCATCTTGTGTCCTGGGCTCACCAGAGACCAAGGGTTACAAGTGGGGTTCCCGTGCTGGTGGGAGGAAGTCTTGTGTCAGTACTAAGTAGGTAAGGAAAGGCTCACCATGTCCCAACCCTTCTGGTCTCACTTTCTGGCCAGTGTGGCCTGGGCCTAAGTACCTGCCTGGATACACCAGGTCCTGTCTACCTGGGGATTACTGGCAACACCTGGCCCTTCTTGCCCATCTTTTCCAGACACACTGGGCTAATCCATCTTGCCTGCCAGAATGCATAAGACCATGCTTATCAATCCAGCAACACTAGACTCCACCCCCTTAGACTTGCCTGGCTCAGTGGCACTGCCTTCCAGGACACATTTGCTACCCTGCCCATCCTGCACCAGCAACCCAAAGCCCACCTCTGCCCAGCCTGCTGAAACATGCATGCCCCCCACAACATGCTCTGGCATGTTGAGCCACCTTCCTGGCCCACCCAGTCCACCTAGACTCTCTAGGCACCCCTGCCAGACCCTGTCCTCTTGGACACACTCTATATCTGCCTGAGGCTCCCAGCCAGTGCCCTCCACACATTGGACAAGGGGATACCCAACCCCACCCCCGTGCCAGGCCCCACCTCCTCAGACTCGCTAAGTCCCATATGCCCCTCCCCCCATGTAACCAGTTTCACCTTCCCTTCCGCTGAGCTGTGTAAGCCAAGCCCTGCCCCCTCCCCATCTAAATATGTCACGCTATTCATCCTTCTGAACTAATTTACCTAGAATTTTAGTCTTTATTCAGAAAAGTGTTCCTCCCCACACACAGTATAAGCAAAATATATGAACATCCAAATAACACATCATTAAAATATAAAATATCAATAAATGCGCAATATAAAAAATATTTCGACGGAAACTTGAACAAACCCCCATCCTGATTCCAAAGTCCCCCGTTAACGACTCCGAAATACACGAAAATGGACTCTGCCTGCCGGATGTTTCCATCCCTCATTCGGGATTTTGTGCCATGTTAACACTTAATGTTTTGTTTGTTTGTTTGTTTGTTTGTTTGTTTTTTTAATAGAGGCATGTTATTTATTTATTTGTTTGTTTGTTTGTTTGTTTTGTTTATACATGCACTGGGTACAGTCAGAAGCGCGGGAGGGTGAGAGAATTCACCAGAGCCAGAGCGGGGAGCAGAGCAGGCAGAAGGACCGAAGCACACTGCTGAGGGGAGCAGCGGGCGGCAGGAGAGGTCTGCGCGCCATGTGGGACCCTCCTCTGGTGGCCGGGGAGCAGCCGGGGATCGAACCGGCACTGCAGAGGCCGCGGGCGGCTTCGCAACCCAGCGCTCAACCGCTGCGCCACCGGGGAGGCCCAACACTTAATGTTTTTAAGTGACAATCTCTCACATTTTGGGAACCACAGAAATGAAAGTCGGGGGAAAAACAAATATTAAAATATATAAATATACAAATAAAATATATATATACGCTTGCAAACAAATCACTACTTTTAGTGATTACGTGAACAAACATGCAGAGAATATACATGTTTTGAATAAGAAAATCAGTTGGAGAACTCAAACTATTTTCGAGCTAGAGATGTAATATTAAGAAAAACTGACCCTGGGGCCTCCCTGGTGGCGCAAGGGAGACACAACCTATGAAGCTATCAGCAGCCACTGCAGCACGAGCTGGATCCCCGGCCAGGGAGGTGACCCACATGGCGCAGCAGACCTCTCCTGTCTTATCCTGCTCCCCTCAGCAGTGTATTTCAGTCAATCCACCAGTTCTGCTCCCCACTCTGTCTCTGGTGAATCCTCTCACCCTCTGCACCTCTGGCCTGTACCCCAGCTCTTGTATGCATAAGTAAATAAATCTTTTTAAAAAACTGACCCTGGACTTAGTCTTAAAGGAATCAAAAAACATTCCAATGAATAAACATCACACAGGGCATGAATAAGTGTAGTTTAAAATCAATACAAGGTTTAACTTTTGAAAAACAGAAAAGCCGCTTCTACGTAACACTTGGTACAAAGAAAAATAACCGAAATTAGAACATACTGAGGACTTAATAACGAAAAAAATACATATGAACTGCGGATCTTGAGACTATAAGATGGAAATGACTGATAGGCGTGTTCGAAGCAAACTTGAACATACCCCAATCCTCATTCCAAAGATCCAGGTTATCGATCCCAAAATATCCTTCAGCGAACCCCACGCTCCTCCCTCCAATCACGAAACCCACGACCCCTCACCAAAGCCCTTTCGAAAATACCTCAGTGCTGGGTAGGCCCGAAATGCTGGAGAGCCTCGTGGCAGGTGCAGCGAAAAGGATGGTGGGTCTCTTCCTACTCGTAGGTCAACTGTAGCCCCGCCCCTTCTGGCATGTGTTAGGTTTTGCGCCTGCTCAAGACCCCCTGCCGAGCCACCAGCCCGCCCATTTTTGAATAGAAAATAACAGAGAAAACATATCGCTGCGGAGAGCCAATCTGCAGAATACCGCGATAGAGCTACGGAGATACGTCTGTGTCTTCTTTTGCCCGCGGCGCAGTGTTTCACATACTGGAGTGACTGATCACTGAGTTATTGTGTATGAAAGGAAAATAGATTCCCTTATTTCCAATTCTTTTGAATAATTTCATATTATTACTCTTTACTAGCACCTTTTTTAATTAGTGAGATAGGCAACAAGCAAAAAACACATAAATCAGTTCTTTAAGTGGAGAAAGTGGAAAACAATTTATAGAAAGATCAGGAAAAATAGCAAATGTAACAAGGCAGGAATAAGCTAATATTTGAAGCTCATATCGTATTACATGATGAATAAAAACTCTTCAAGTCAAACACTCCTTTTGGATGAAAATTAACACATTTTGTCATGTGCCATTTATGCCAAACCTAGTAAATCATAAGAATACAGGAAGGTTTGAAGTAAACGGATGGAAGGAAATTTACCAAGCACATGCAAGTAAAAATAAAGGTTATGTTAATATCCGACTAAGACTAAAACAGAAAATATTACAATTGAAAGGTTCATTCCATAGTGACTTGATTCACCGTGAAGATGCACAAATCCCAGTATTACACACAATGAGATGATGTGAAATAGATATAAAGAAACTATATTAGAACAAGTAAAATAAGGGAAAAGTTGTCTTTATGAAAGATTGCAACCATCCTGCTCTTTTTATTCCCAACCACTGTGCAAGACTCAGTTTTTATTTATTTATTTATTTATTTTTAAAATAGAGGCATGTTTTTATTTATTTATTTGTTTGTTTGTTTTGTTTATACAAGCACTGGGTACAGTCAGAAGCGCGGGAGGGTGAGAGAATTCACCAGAGCCAGAGCGGGGAAGAGAGCAGGCAGAAGGACTGAAGTACACTGCTGAGGGGAGCAGCGGGCGGCAGGAGAGGTCTGCGCGCCATGTGGGACCCTCCTCCGGTGGCCGGGGAGCAGCCGGGGATCGAACCGGCGCTGCAGAGGCCGCGGGCAGCTTCGCAACCCAGCGCTCAACCGCTGCGCCACCGGGGAGGCCCTCAAGACTCAGTTTTTGCACCACTGTTCTGAGAAGGTCTCTCTGCTTCCTTTTCATCTGGGTGGCTGACCTGTCTTCTGAGTGAACTTATGGACATAATTATACAGTAAAGATGTTCCATTTATTGTAATTTGAAATTAAAAGGAAAGGGATATTTCCTGAATCTCTTACACCTGTTTTGTGCCTGTGTTCCTCACAAGAAATGAGGGCAAGGACAGTGTTGGTCTTGGTTACTGTTGGCTGCCCAGTGCCCAGGTGACTGCCTGGTACACAAGGGTGTCTGGTAGCCCCTGCTGATCACAGGAACGTGTAACAGAGCAATGGACTCTCTACCCAGTGGGCACAGAGGACAATACCTTGACACCAGATTCTGAGGAAAGAAAAAAGCTTTATTGCAAACCTTCCTTCTGCAAGGAGGCAGAAGGAAAATTCAAATCTGCTTCCCCAAGTCTTCCAGGAAAGTAAAGGGGTTTACATTGGTTTGAGGGAGTGGCTTAGAAAACAAAGGAGTTACATTTTCTTTATTAATTTATTTTTGTATTTTCTTACATCATTGTTCATTTTGGTACAATATTTGATTTCTCCCCTCAGGTGGAGTCCCAATTCCCCCACCCCCACAGCACCCAGGACCATCTCCATCACCACAGTCCCTGTGCTCTTCCCTCCCCTTGTTTTGAGCCCTGTCCCTCCTCCTCCCCTACTTTATGCCTCAGATCTATGGTTTGCCTGCAAGTTTTGTCTTTTTCCTGATCCAAAGGAGTTAAATGTTGATGGCTAAAGAGTGGGCTAAGGGTAAAATGGACTTGACTGAAGTTTATTGGATGGGTACAAAATTGGTCAATATATGGAGAGGATCCCTTAAATAACTGGATTTTCTATGTTAATGGATCCTTTCCCTAGGTACAGTCTGGGTCGGTCCCTCTTTGACCCCCACCCCCTCATTTTTGCAAGCTCCCAGGCCCAGGCAGTCTGGGGCTCAGCTCAAGGTTAGTCACTTCCCTGCTTGCTCAGGTTGTATCCTTTGCAGATAAACATTCAAAGTTTTGCCAAGTCTGTGAATACAAGGCTGAAAGAAAAAGTTACATATGATTTTTTTCTTTTATGCTTTAGAGTCTGAGAAGAATTTGACCATCCAACCTCAGTTTTAAACGCATCAGGCAGCCTGCCCCTCTGGTGCTGTTGCAAAATAGCAAATTACTGTAACCTGTCTGGCTCCCTGTTATTTCTTAAAGATAAGAACAAATATCTGCAGTAATTTACACTAGAGTTACGTTTAATAATTGAGAAGAAAAGCAAAATTCAAAAAATGTTAAGATCTTTCTTCAGAAGCTATTTTCCCTATTTCAAGCCTGGTGTCCCCAGCTTCATAATTCAGTATATGGATTGGGGCAGGAAGTTGAGAAATCCAAGCTCAACTCAGAGGCTGTCTGTAAGCTCTAAAGAAAGAATAGTAGTTCTTGAGAGGTATGTTCTAAGACCCCCCTATGCACATCTATGATAAAGTTTAATTTATAATTTAGGCATAGTAAGAGATTAATGACACCTGATAATATAATAGAACAATTATAATAATATACTATAATAAAAGTGATGTAAATGGTGGGGGTCTCTCCCAAAATACCTTATAGTATCTGTTCTCATGCATTTGGCTGCAGGAAAGTGAAATTGTGGAACGTGAAACCGGGGATTAGGCAAGACTACTTTATTACCTCTCTGTGGCTATGCACGTTCTAAGCACTGCTTGTGGTGTCCAAGCGGAAGGCATGTTTTAACTTCCCTTTGAGTTATTTTTCCTCACTGTGGCCTCAAAGGAGTCATCAATGCTTCCTCACATCTGACTCAGACCTACTTCTCTAAAATTTCGTGTCTCTTTACTGCTGTATTCTTTCATTCCTGATTCCACAACCCTAGCCCAGGTTTCCCTTATTTTACATAACAGTGGCCACCCGCCTCTTTGATGTGCCTGGTCATCCTTTCTGCCTCCTGGGTTGTCTTTCCAACGGGTCACAGATGAAGAATATGTCGTTATGCTCCTTGGGAATCTTCCCTCAATCTTCTGGGCGTCCTTCAGAGTTCCCTATGACAGTGTCTGCTTTCCTGTAACTGCTAAGTCCTCTCCCCAGACCATCCATGTGTTGAACACTCAGGGCATCCTGAATACGCACCCTCTTGTCAATCTGGGAAGGGCTTCCCTATCTTGGGACTCTGCTCAGACTGTCCTTCTCTTTTGCTAATTTCTGCTCACTCCTGAAGACTCAGCTTTGGTTTTGCCTTCTAGGGAATGTCCCTCTACTCCCTTTTCAACTGTGTGGCCTGCTACTCTTCTGAATGTACTTGTGGGCATAATTATAATAATGAATGGTATTCCTTTTATTTCAATTTTAGAATTATAAAGGATGGGGGGGTGTTGCATGTACCTCTCATGTCTGTTTCATAATTGTCTATTTTTGCCTGTCAACATTCTGCTCATCTCAGATGCCAGAGGCCTGCCCCGCTGGGAAGCATTTCCCAAACCCCTTGCTCCTCCTTCTTCATTTTTCCCACAGCACTTCTGTCATTCTGCTCTCTGTCACTGGATCAAAGGCTTCTCTCCTTTACCAGAAAGTTACGGCAATGCAGGAATGAGAATGCCTCTGCTCCCAGCCCAGTGCTCCTGTAACTTGCTGTTGATTCTTACTGTTTTGGTCTCTTCTGACTTCCCAGATATACTTGGATGCCAAGCACTTAGTGAGCAAATAAGCACACCCTTAGAGACAAATGCTAGACTGGCAATTCAGGTAGGATGGAGCAAAAACATGAACCAGCCCAAGAGCAGATACTCTAAATTTAATCTTTCTCTGCAGCCTGTTTCTATATTTAAACTATTTTTCTTTTTTTACCTTTTAATTCCTTTCACTCATTTTCCTACCTCATCCTCCACCTTGTGGCAACCACCAATCCATTCTCTGCATCCATAAGCTTTTTTTTTTTTTTTTGATGGTGGGTTTTTATTTTTAATACCACATGTAAGAGTGATCACAGGGGTATTTGTTTTTCCCCATCTGACTTATTTCACTTAGCATAAATTTAAGGATACCCTCAAGGCCTATCTATATTTTTGCAAATGGCAAAATTTTGTTCATTTGCATGGCTGAATTATATATATTTACCACATATACCACAATTTCTTTATTCATCCATCCATATTACATTTAGGTTGTTTCTGCATCTTAGCTATTATAAGTAACAAACATGGGGTGCATACAGGCATACCTTTGAGATATTGCAAGTTCAGTTCCAGACCAACATAATAAAGCAAATATCATAAGAAAGAAGGTCATATGAATTTTTTGGTTTCCCAGTGCATATAAAAATTATGTTTACACTACACTGTAGTCTATTCAGTGTACAATAGCATTATGGCTAAAACACAATGTACATACCTTAATTTTAAATGTACTTTATTGCTAAAAAAAATGCTAACCATCACCTGAACCTTGAGCAATTCTAATCTTTTTGCTGGTGGAAGATCTTACCTTCATGAAAGCTGCCGACTGATGAGGGTAGTAGTTGCCGAAGATTGGAGTGGCTGTGGCAATTACTGAAAATAAGGCGACAGTGAAGTTTGCTGCATCCATTAACTCTTCCTTTCACAAAAGATTTTTCTGTAGTTGGGCCTCCCTGGTGGCCTAGGGGTTAAGTCTCAGGGCTACAGCACTATGGCATGAGTCCGATCCCCAGCCAGGGAGCTACCCACATGGCACAGCAGACCTCTCCTGTCTCGCCTGCCGCTCCCCTCAGCAGTGTATTTCAGTCAGTCTGCCTGTTGTGCTCCCCACTCTGTCTCTGGTGAATCCTCTCCCCTCCCCCACACCCCAGCTCTTGTACGCATAAATAAAAAAAAATCTTTCTCTGAGGTTGGGCTGGGTATACGTGGTTGATGTCTCCGTGGGGAAAAGTGCATGATGTTGGGCCACTGCACAGAGGGTAATAAGACCTCTGATGAGACAGCTGCTGACATCGTCACCCTCTGGGGTTCTCAAATCAGGCAAGTGTGACCATGAGAGCAGCAAACAAGCACACTCACATTCTCATCAATTGAATGAAAGTTTTTCAAAAGGATCCCAAATTCAAATAGTCATTCTGTGCCCCCAGTTTACTAAAGAGCACCAGTGTCTAAGATTCATGCCCATACATTGTACAAAAATAAAGGATGATGTAATAAATGTATATATTAAATAAATAAATAAATAAATAAATAAAATTCATGCCCAAATGTAGATAGTCATTTTGAGGACCCCAACATTTTCTAACCATGGAGGAAACAAAAAGTCAGTGAAAAGTACAGGTCTTCATTTCCATGAGAAAGTGGTTAGATAAGCCCCGCAATGGCAAGGATCATTTCTGTCACATATACTGGTATTTCCCCAGTCCCCAGTGCGCATCCAGGAACACAACAGGTGCTTTAGAAGTACTTGTCCCCATAAGCAAAGGAGCAATGGCATTTGTGCTTTGTGTTACTAGATGGCTGTAGCTCTTCGGTGTCACATCTCTGTATGAGGTCCTCAGCAGGTCCCAATTCCCTGAGGTAAATCCATAGCCACATACTCAGTAGCTGCTGGATCCAGCAAAATCACAGATCCTGTCTCAGTGACATACCGTCTCCTCTAATGGTCACGAGAAGATGAATAAGGTGCTAGCCCTGGGATATGGAGACCTGGCTTAGAGGAAATTTAGCGGAGTCTCCTACCCTAAGACTGTCCACACTCACTGCCAAGGCATCTTACCACATTCAGTCTCAACGCAAATAGCACCTCTAACATGTGCCTTAGCTGATATTTCCAGTACTAGACCCTGAGTTCTTCCAGGTTTATTCCTCTTTCTCCAACATTCAACCCTGTCTCATGAACACTATCAAAAGAATGAAACACGGAATAACTGAAACAATTATTTCCCCTGGGAGAACATGGGTTTCTTGAGACAAAGAGATATGCATCTCCTCTGTAGTGTCACCACAGCATGTAGCAAAATACGATGCCCAGAATGTGAAAGCAGCTGGCCTGGGCAAGGGTTTGAATGGGAGCATTTTTGTGTAGTCCCTCCCCACCCACAAGCAGCCCAGGACCTGGCAAAACCTGACCAGGAATCTAGGTCTGCTACAGTCTATTTTAGGAAACTCCTGGTCGGGCAGCAGAGAAGTATCCCTGATGCCTAACTTTTGGAGAAGGATCCAATCCTAACTGATCTGTGACAAATCTGTTACCAACTCGGAAACCATTATTTCTTTCCTCGTATCTCTTTCAGGAGACGGTCAGGCCCTGAGACAGTGGAACTCAGGGCGAAGGAGGCTGGAGAATCCAGGCTTCACATGTTTTGCAACCAAAAGCCTGGATGCTTGGGCCTCCCCGGTGGCGCAGCGGTAGAGCGCTGGGTTGCGAAGCTGCCCACGGCCTCTGCGGCGCCGGTTCGATCCCCGGCTGCTCCCCGGCCACCGGGCAAGGGTCCCACGTGGCTCGCAGACCTCTCCTGCCGCCCGCTGCTCCCCTCAGTGGTGTACTTCGGTTCTTCTACCTGCTCTGCTCCCTGCTCTGGCTCTGGTGAATTCTCTCACCCTCCCGCGCTTCTGACTGTGCCCAGTGCTTGTATAAATAAATAAATAAATCTTTAAAAAAATATTAAAACAAAACAAAAGCCTGGATGCTTGCACGCACACATACACACACACACACACACACACAGATTTTGAGCTCCTCCTCCCTCCCTGTCCATCTGCGCATTCACACATTCACAAATGAAAAGTCAGGGCAATCATGTCTTACCCCACATGGGAGAAGAGGACTCTCAACCTTGCTGCCTGTGAGAACGAGATTATTAGTTCCAGCTTGAGAATGTAGCTGGCCAGGTCAGCCTCATCCCCGGTGGATCCAGTGGAATCTGAAGTCCCATTTCATCACAGTCATCAGCCAATGGTAAGGTGGGCAAGATGTGAGCAGGCCATGGACCAGGCTACTCATGGGAAGGCCTTTTAAAATGTAAAGTGCTATTTTATAAGAGAAACATGTAGCAAAACCAATTAAGGAAAAAAGGAAAGTCACCTGGAAAATAGAATGAGAGAGAACAATAATACAAAAAGAATACTTACTTTAGGGCCTCCCTGGTAGTGCAAGGGGTTAAGACTCAACCTATGAAGTTATCCACAGCCACTGCAGCACAAGTTTGATCCCTGCCAGGGAGCTACCCACATGGCACAGCAGACCTCTCCTAACTCACCTGCCCGCTGCTCCCCTCAGCAGTGTATTTTAGCCTGTTCTGTTTCCCACTCTGTCTCTGGTGAATCCTCTCACCCTCCACACCTCTGGCCTGTACCCCAGTTCTTGTATGCATAAATAAATAAATCTTAAAAAAAATAGTTACTTTAAAAGACTTACAGAATATTATTGTAAACAATTACACATTGACTCAAAACTGAGTCAATACCCCTGAATCTGGATATCGATCTCAGTATCATGAAAGATGGGATAGTTTGGTTTGCCACTTGGAGTACATGGCAGTAGGAAGCACACAGCACCACTTAGGAAACATAATGAAAAAACATGGACCTAAATCTAATCCAGCATCTGGATCTAGCTCACGTTTATGAAAAAGCAAATGAAAAGACACCATGATGAAAAAAATCAACTGAATCCAGATTATGGAACATTGAGTGGAAGAAATGACTAGAATTCTCCACCAAATTCATTCCATTAATAAAGGAGGGGGCAGGGCCTCCCTGGTTGCGCAAGGAGTTAAGCAACGCATTATGAAGCAATCTGCAACCTCTGCAGCGCGAGTTCAATCCCCGGCCGGCCAGAGAGCAACCCACATGGCGCAGCAGACCTCTCCTGCCTTGCCCGCTGCTCCCCTCAGCAGTGTGTTTCGGTCGGTCTGCGTGTTCTGTTCCCCACTCTGTCTCTGGTGATTCCTCTTACCCCCCGCATTGCTGGCCTGTACCCCAGCTCTTGTATGCATAAATAAATAAATTTTTTTTAAAGGAGGGGGCAGCCTCCCTGGTGCTGAAGGGGTTAAAGTCAGGGCTATCAGGCTATCACCAGCCATTACAGCCTGAGTTTGATCCCTGGCCAGGGAGCTCACTCATATGGTGCAGCAGACCTCTCCAGTCTCACCTGCTGCTCCCCTCAGCAGTGTGTTTCAGTCAGTCTGCCTGTTCTGCTCCCCACTCTGTCTCTGGTGAATCCTCTCACCATCTGTGCATGTGGCCTGTACCCCAGCTCTTGTGTGCATGAATAAATAAATCTTTCAAAAAAGGGAGGGCTATTATGACTTGAGACAGAACAGCCAAATACAAGATACGAAACTTATGTACCCCTGCTCTCTCCCCCTGGGGTTATTTGGAAGCAAATCCTTAACATACTACCATTTCTTTTAAGGTTACTCTCCCAAATAATGGCACCTTTGAAAATAATTACTGTAACATCATTGTTCCACTTAAAAATGTCATAATTCCAGATCAGCAAGTTTCCTGGGTTCAAATTTCCCCAAGCGGAATACACCTGAGGGGAGAAATCAAATACTGTCCAAAAATTAACAACAATGTAAGAATATAGATAACTTAAGAAAAAAATAAAACTAAAAAAAATAAAACCTAAAGATTTGGGTGATAATGATATATCATTGTGGGTTTATCAATTGTAACAAATATACCACTGCTGGAGGTGTTGGATAATAAGGGGAGGCTATTAAGTAGGGGGGGGGTGCCGAGGTCATGTGGGAAATCTGTATACCTTCTACCCTATTTTACTTTTGAACCTAAAATTGCTCTAAAAAATAAAGTCCATTAGGGAAAAGCAAAAACGAAGACAACAGATTTCTCCAGTTGTCTTATACATCTTTAAATAGTTTGTTTGAATAAGGATATAAATAAGGCTCACACATCATGACTGCATGTATTTGTTGGTGAAAAGAGATAGTCTGGAAGAAATTCCAAATGAATGTATTTGGAAGGAATTTCCAAATGTACACAGGACATATCTTACATGTTCATCATCTGTTCCCCATATTTCTGGGGAACTGATGTTTAGATCTATTGATAAGATTCTGACTCAAATTTTTTGTCAAGACATTCCATCAGGTTGGAATGTCAAATTTTCTATCTTGTTTTGAGATTTTAGGAGTAATTGGTGGATATTGCCTGGTTAGGATAGCAGGCTAGGCGGCGGGAGGGCACCACGCCCAGTACAGGAATGTGCACACACACACACACACACACGGAGCACAGGCTGCTCTACACACTACGTGACCGATGACCTGTTTGCTTTAAAACTCTTGCTTTGAACTGAGATTCCTGCCCAATAACGCCCAAATGAGTGCTGGACATTGACGCCATCAGAAGTTAACCAAGCTCAGCAGGCCAGGATGTGCCGAGGTCAAGAAAACCCAGAGGCTGATAACAAACCCTGGGGGCTGAGTGTGACGAATACCAAGAACATCAACTGTGACGGGCTGTTCTGATAAACTGATTCAACCATGACAGGCTGTTCTGATGGACTGTTTGTTTAAGATTGGTTTTGTTTAATGCATTAGCAAAAGGCCAGCTGGAGATGAGAGGGCAGAAAGGTCTCTCCTTTCTCTCAGATCAATGACAAGTAATCTGAAAAATAAAAGCATTTAGAGATTCAATTCTTGTCTCTGCTTATTGGCTTTTTGGTAATGACAGGCAGCAGAACCCAGGCTTATTCCACTAAGGTTACACTAACTCAGAATGGAATACAATGATGTTCTAGTTTTATCACTCCTTCATTTATTAGGAGTATTTTATAGAGAAAAACTTGTTTTCATCAACTAAATTTGGGTATATTGAGTCATATGTCATTTAAGAAATGCAGAATAGGGCCTCCGCACTGGTGCGGCGGGTTGAGCGCTGCACTTGAAGCTGTCCGCAGCCTCTGCAGTGTGGGTTCGGTTCCCGGACGACTAGAGAGAAACCCACATGGCCAAGCAGACCTCTCCTGCCTTGCCCGCTGCTCCCTTCAGCAGTGTCTTCCGTCCATCTGCCTGTTCTGCTCCCCTCTCTGTCTCTGGTGAATTTCCTCACCCTCCCGCGCCTGTGACCTGTACCCCAGTTCTTGTATAAATAAAATAAATCTTAAAAAAAAAGAAAAGAAACACAGAATAAAAGAAAAGCAAGATAAGTGTTTCTTTCCTTTTACTTAAGCATCTTTCAAATTAAGGAGGTGGTTGGCTGGCACCTCCAAATGTGACCTATGCGCTGTTTTTCAAATCCAAACTCTTGGATTTGAATGTATTTAATGTGCTTTAACCCATTACAATTATCCCTATTGATGCTCAAATTGCCCCTTATTTCATCAGTGAACGCTTCTTCAGTTGGTTTCTGGGTTCTTTTGATATGAATATGGTAGTCTTTTTAAAAAAATTATGTATAGGGCCTCCCCGGTGGCGCAGTGGTTGAGCGCTGGGTTGCGAAGCTGCCAGCAGCCTCTGCAGCGCTGGTTTGATCCCCGGCTGCTCCCCGGCCACTGGAGGAGGGTCCCACATGGCGTGCAGACCTCTCCTGCAAAAGTTGCCAGTGTTATGGGTGAATAATGAGCTTAGTGCAAATTCTTCTGTTTTCAGAATTATATGTTTTTTCACACTGATGGATGTTGTAAAAACAGATTCATATTTTCCTATGTTACAGCAGAATAGTTCATTGGAATGAGAGTTTTCTTATAAATAAAATCTTCCCAATTTGAATCAATTGAAGCAAAGTTCATGTTCTTCAAGATGAAAGAAAATAATTCCATAAATCAGGGGTTGCAAACTATAACCCGTAGGCCAAATCTGGCATGCCATCTTATTTTGTAAATAAATCTTTATTGGAACACAGCCATGTCCATTCATTAATATATTGTCTATGGTTGCTTTCAATGCTACAGCAGAGTTGAGCAGTTTTGACAAAGACCATATGATCTGGAAGGCTTAAAATATTTATTCTATGGTCCTTTCAGGAAAAAGACCATAAAGGAGTATTTAGAATATTTAAGTCCACGCATTAAATATATGGTTTCATTATTAACATTCAATATAGTTCAAGACTAAATTATGCCCATTGTCCATTAGAAAACAGTTATAAAGATTCATTCATATCTTAATATGATTAGCAGGAATTGAGCAGACTAATAGTACTTCAGAAAAGTACATTTCTGCTATGATTTAAATCCTGTGGTTATCACTCTATATC
The DNA here is from genome assembly GCF_964194135.1 of Talpa europaea. Lineage (NCBI taxonomy): Eukaryota > Metazoa > Chordata > Mammalia > Eulipotyphla > Talpidae > Talpa > Talpa europaea. The sequence goes on along the minus strand of NC_140081.1, from coordinate 31,482,452 downwards.
CCAGGATCCTAAAAAAAACCCTCCTACTATTCATAAACAATTTTGCTTTCAAAGGTTGTTTGGCAGTAATATGGAATTTTTGGTACAGCAACTCATTTTTAAAAATCATTAAAAGTCAACTTTTCAAATTAGTGCATTGGCAAACTTCCCCCCACCCAAGTTTCATTGCAATACAATTGACATATAATGTCAGTGTTTTTTTTTAAGATTTATTTATTTTTGCATATAAGAACTGGGGTACAGGTCAGAGGTGTGTGTGTGGGGATGAGAGGATTCATGAAAGACAGAGTGGGGAACAGAACAGACAGGCTGACTGAAATACACTGCTGAGGGGAGCAGCGGGCGAGTCAGGAGAGATCTGCTACGCCATGTGGGTTGCTCCCTGGCCAGCTGGGAATCGAACCGGCACTAAAGAAGCTGCAAATAGCTTCATAGGTTGTGTCTTAACCCCTTGCGCCACCAATGAGGCCCTAATGTCAGTGTTTTAATAGTTTAGGTGTACAACATAATTATTTGAATGTATTGAATATATTGTGACGTGATTGTCACATCAAGTTTAGTTAACATCCATCACTTCACATAGTAACAAATATTTTTCTTGTGATAAGAATTTTTAAGCTCTAAGCTCTGCTGTCTTAGCAACTTTCAAAGCAATATTGTTAACTATAGTTACCATGCATCCCCAGAACTTATTTATCATATAACGTGGAAGTTTGTTTGTACCTTTTAATCACCTTCACCCACTTTGTCCATCCCAGCCTCCACCTCTGGCAGCCATCAAACTGGTGGGTTTTTTTTTTTTCAGATTTAACATATAAGTGGGACTGTTAGCACACAACTGAGGGGCACCCAGGAACCCCAAACAAATGGGTGCACGCTCAAAAATGGGGTCCTGCCATTCAACACATAAAGACAAAGGAAGCAGAATCTTGGAGCAGAAGCTCTTTATTAGAATTGGTGTTATTAGGGGGAAAAAAGCTCTTTGTTAGAATTGCACAGAGAGAAAAGAATAAAGGGTATTCCTAATAAAAAATCTGAAAATTGCCCACTCCTTGTTGGTAAATGCCTAGACAAGCAGGGTCGGGCTGAAGCAGGAATGCTGAGGCCAGAAAGCCTGCCATGAGTCTAAGTCACGTTCTGGCCGGGAACCACAGGAAAGGTGTTTCCGAAGCAGTTCCCAAAAAACTAGAATAGGAGACAACACATCAAAAGAAGAGTAGCCACTGTCAGCCTCCCCATGTCTCTCACCCATGTGTCTCCTTCAAGTGTCTTTACATGTCTCTCCTCCACACATGTCCTCCAAGTTCCCCCAGTCCCTTCCCTGGGTGCAAGTCTAAATCAGAGAAGCAAGAGGCCTCCTTCCTACAGTCCGCCTGCCTTCTATGTTATATAGCTTCACCTGGCTGCTCAGCTCTGCACCTAATTTCCAGGAGGTAGCCCAAGGCACTGCATTTAAGTGGGGGTAGGTGGGGGTGGGGAACATGGAAACTCCCCTAACAAGATCATAACAACATTTGTCTTCTCTGGGTTATTTAACTTTGCAAAATGCCCTCAGGGCCCATCCATGCTGTCACAAAGGACAGAATTTCCCTTTTTATAGCTGAATAATATTCCACTGTGTGTATATGGTCATGGATCACTTAATTTTGTTTCTGTCAGCAGCAGAGGACACAGTCCACAGTGCTCCAAATAGGTTACACTAGGTGTGTAGTAGGTTATACCAGCTAGGTTTGTGTGGCTGCACTCTATGGCATCCACACGATGACAAAATTGCCTGATGATGTATTTTTCAGAACATGTCCGCTTTGTTAAGCAATAGACATTTGTTTCCAATACATGGGGTTATAGATATCTTTTCACTATGATGATTTCATTTCTTTCACATATATATCCCTAAGTGGAATAGTTAAATCACAGGGTATTTCTATTTTTAATTATTTAAGGGACCTCCACATTATATTCCATAGTGGCTGCACCATTTGCATGCCCACCCACAGCTTACAAGGGTTCCCTTTTCTCCACACCCTCATCAACACTCGTTGTCACTTATCTTTTTGATGATAAACATTCCAACAGATGTGAGGTGTTGCCGCAGACCAGCACAGCAGTAGACGATGAGGCCGTCTCAGGGTTGAGAGACTGCGCAGGGTGGTCAGGGATTCGGCTAAAGAAATGACAAACAGACACACTTCAAGAGAGAGTGTAAATCTGAGTGCGCTTTTATTAAGCTAGTGGTCAGTATATATATGTTTTTCTAAAAGCATAGGAACAGTGAACATCAAAGAGATCAGTTTGCTCATAGACTTAGCTTAATTGACAGGGCAGTGATTTATGTTCGAAGTTACATCTGGACCTAGCCTCATTCCTAATTGGACAGGCTATAAATTCTTTCTACTGTTTTATATAATTATTTTCTAGTTGCACTAACTATCATTTTTACTCATAATTAATTATCATGGGTGAATTTATTTTATAATGCAGTTAATATCAAAGGTACTAAAGTTAAGCACATAATAGAAAGATTATTAAACTAACAATTCTATTATAACAGTGTTTAGTAATGTTTCATTTGCATTAGCCTAATTATTAAATTACGTATGTTTTTTAATTAGCAATCAATGACCAGAAAAAGGAAAGATTTTAGAAAGACAGTTGTAGCAGAATAAAGTTTGTGGGCCTTGAGAAAGCGAGATAAGGTTCCAGGTGGTCAGCATTTCTTTTAATCATCTTTGTGGCCGCTTTTGATGGTCATTATTTCTTGGCAGGCATTCAGTTTCTCTGCATCTTAGGGAGTTTGCTGTTCTCCCCCTGCGCGCATGGTTCCTTGCCCACGCCGGACCTCAGGGACCATGGCAACAGCCATTAGCCCTGAGGGTCACTGCAGGGGGTGGTGCAGCAGGTCCCCCTTTGTTTTTAGAACGAAGTTGGTAAGCATACATGTCACACTGGATGCGGTAGATGGACCTGTGAAGTGAGCGGACACAGAAGGGAATAAACAAACAGAGAAGCAGGACAAGTCGGGAAAGAACAAGGAAGGAGAGAACAAGATGATACAGTGAGTAGGAGTTAAAGATTGGAGAGTGGAAGCCAGAGAATGGGCAAAGGAAGAGACTGAAGTATCTAGGTGAGATTTACTGACAGCAGAGATTTCAGACTGAAGAGATGCAAGGTCATGAGAGAGGTCATTGTCATGCCAGATGCCCAATAGGTTATGTTTAGTAAGATTCCAATGTAGAGAGGAATTATAACGCAAAGGTGTAACACAAATGAAACGAAACTGAACGTGGCAGCGAGTGGATAATTGCTGCTTAAGCAGCTGAACTTCATCTCCAATGGCAATAACAATTTCTTCCAGGGCATTTATCTTTCTTTCTAACTTGTAGTCAATGTCCCGCTGTGTAGACAGCGCCATGGACACGTTTTTGGTAAGGTAATTTACAAAAGAAGCTGTCTTAGCTTCCTGAACTAAAGCAACAGAGGAAGCAACCAAGGAGGTAACTAAAGAAATCAAGGCAGCAATGCCTAGAATAAGGGTAACAATAAAACGTTTAGGACGAAGAAGAACATGTACTTCATCTAAAACTTGCATGGCAGTATTATCATACCAAGGCATATCATGTAAATCAACAGGTAACATAACATAGGGGGGTCTTTTAAGTAAGACTACAACAGGATACAAACGAACAAGAGAGGGGATAATACAATTAGTAACAATGCAGCCAGAACAATGAATGGAGTAAGAAGTCCCACGCAATTGAATGCGTGTAGCTGAGGCATTCCCCAGAAGTATAACGAAGGGGTATCCAACGTAGGCATGCACTGGGATCTTATCAGTGTCCTGTCCAGGTTGTTTGAAGTGTACATCATTAATGGCAGTGAAAAGACGAAAGAGTTCAGGCTTTATGACAGAGCTTTCTGTTCAGGGAACCGGGTTATTTAGTCCTGCCAATGGAGGCAAGCTTCCTCATCATTTTCAGAGGTCACTGGAACCCTACAAACAAAGCAGCAGTTTCTCCACATTTTAGTTTAGCTCTATGTCAACTCCCTGGAAGAACTGTACTCAAAGTCACACAAAAGGTTAGCTCTGTTAGAAAAAAAAAAATATATATATATATATAAAACATTGCTGTAGAGTCTGGTTAGTCAAAACAAGAAAACTTTGTTGAATCAAGGCAAAATGTAAAAACATTTTCAATGTTATGCCAAACAAAACAGTAAAAATCAGGTGTATTTCCAACAGTCTATACAGTCCTTTGTAGAAAAATTTTTACTCTCAAAAGTTTATCATTTTGAATCAATTGAGGCCCCCTTTTTTTTTTGTGTGTGTGTGTGTGTGTGTGTGTAGAAACAAGTCCTGCAGACATTAAACCATTGAAGTATATAATATTGCAAGGCAACAATAATCATTGACAATTTACAGACATATCAGGTATTGAAAGGTTTTGTTTAAGAAAGCCAATGTTAACATTTTTGTACATATTAGAGTTTTACCATTGTCCCAAGTGACAGTGATTCCCTTGTAGTGTAACTTTACCAAGTAAACCAGATAGGATAAATTTATCTAATGTCCTTCCCAGGAGGAAAGGGAGAGAGTTTGTGGAGTGTCTCTAAAGCTTTGCTGAGGTTCCACAAAATTTCCTTTAATTGATTAAATGACAGGCTACCAAATTTTACTTTAATTAAATGTTTGGGAAGCTGTGTCATAAATACTAGAAAACAGCAAAAACAACCATATTTAATCTCTATAAAAATTCTAGCCCTAAGTGATAATATTGACAATTAAATCATAACCTTTAATTGTCATCTCAAAAACCTTAGTTCTTCAGACACTAAAAGACATTATGTACCCAACATTATTAACCTAGACAAGGGCCAAGATTATACCCAATGCTAGTGTATAAGTACATGTTTTGAAACAACCCATTAGATTATAACTCAGTTACTATTAACCAAAAATTATTTCAGCTAATGTGTTCCCAAAACACTAAAATAATATAAATCATTTGAGTATACAAAATTTGTTTTCCTAAAATTCCTTTTTCAGATGTTTTACACTTTACTTAGCTTTGTTACTTTTAATTATTTTAGACCTTTTAATATTTGTTTTAACACTTATTACTTTACTTTTAAGACCATTAAAATATCTATTTTTAATACATGTTTTGTTTTTTTTTTTTGTAAACACACATTTCACATTACATTGATTTAGGATTGTCACATCTTTCATTAGCAGTAAGGCATTATAATATATTATAATACTGTCATCTCTTTGAACTAGATGACTTAAATGTGAACACACAAGGTAATATGACATTAGAATTTTTAGCTTTCACAAATAGGTGCAAAAAGTAAACCTGAAAGTTTAGTTGTAGCTTTAGTTTCTGTTATGACTGGAATTGCATTTTGCATGGCTGTTAATAACATAATGGCACATACCTAGGTTTTTCTAGGCTGGCTAATAAAGAAGCAATTAGGCAAATCAATAAAAAACAAAAAAATCAGAGCACTATATAGATACTATGTACATTTTTTACATACATGTGACTCAGTAGGAAAGACAAAAGTACCTTTTATACCAGAAATTTCTTTTGAAATAAACACATTTAAACAAAGTATTAATACTTAACATAACTTTAAGGCATATATGCTTTGAATTATATCATAAAATTTAAACTAGTTTTTGTTTATTAAAAAATTGTTTGATCAAGATCTCAAGATTTGTTTTATGATAATTTATAAAGGCGCCATCTATAATTAGTCCTCCGGAGGTAAAAAACAAAACAAACACAAAGAAAGACAAACAGATACCGAGATCTCTTGATATACATTTAAAATTTTGGCCATGTGCATATATTTTGAAACATAGTTATTTTATCAATATGTGTGAAGATACTGAGGTTTTTAATGAGTTAACAGCTAAAATCTGTACACAGAATAAGTGTCTAATCTTAATTATTACCAAAGACCTTGGGCTCGAGACCACAGCAGTCACGGCAGTTTTTACTAACTTTTTTGATAAGAAAATATTTTTGGAGTTTACTTTTTTAAGAAATGATTCTTTGGCTTTAGGTTGTTAACACATTATGTCACTGGGAATGGTCATATTTTAAAACATAAAAGAACACTGTTATCTAGAGAACAGGAGAAGAGGTAAATTTTTACAGTCTGCCTGTAAAATTTGAGGTTTAGAATGTAGCTCAAAAATGTTTGTATTATCACTTTATGTTTTACCAGGTTAGTTTGTTTTAACAAGAAACTTAATGTTTTACAGGTCCCATAAGTAAAATTAAAAGCTTTTATTCAACCAATAAGCATTCTGTATAGCTTGTCAGCAGGTCAAAAGTAACTCAGCAGTTTTTGTCTAAGACAATGTAGATTTTAAAATCAGAGAAACACAGGGAAATGGAACTTTTTGGTAGAATGAACCAAAATAGTTATTTAAGGTGGATAATAGAAAAGTTTAGTTCCCCACAGCAGGAAGGTAGTAGAGACCTGTCAGTGATCCCAACACTGGAGAAAAAGTCCAGGCAGCTGCTTGTTGAGATCAAGGGCAGCCCCCACCAGCCCACTGCAGTGGGTTTATACTATTTTAATAAAAACTTTTTATTCATATTATAGTCATATAGTCTCATACACTCATATTTAACAATTTTTTATCACTAACAATTGTGAATGAACTTTGAATTTATAAATGCCTTATTTATCTATTTATTTATTTTTAAAGAAACAAATGGCAAAACTCCACCAGGGGGAACCTAGCCTCCTCCCCAAATAATTAACAGGAAAAGATTGGAGCATTTTTGTTTGTTTGTTTGTTTGTTTGTTTGTTTCATTTAAGATTATGACACATTATCTCTTATTTGTTTTTGAGTTTTTATTTTTATTTCAACAATTTTAGCCAAGGTCGAGCTGGAAATTTGGGCTGGATTTTGGAATGGTCTCATAATTGGGAGCCGATGCCTCTGCAAAGAGGTCAGTATTGGCTCTAGAATTAACTTTTGGCTTTTGAAAAACAATTTCACTATCCCAATAATCCTGATCACTTTTTCTAATACTGCAGGCTATTTTTTCTTTTACCTTTTGTTTTGCATCTTTCATTTTGCCTCCAGCCAGGCAAAAACGACCTATTTGTTCAGGCAATTGTTTTATTAATATGGGGCTGTCAGCTGAGTCCTCTTTGATGTTATTTAGGGATACAGACAGCCATAAGTTTTTGAGTTTTTTATTTATTTTCTCTAATTCAGACCCTTGATCTAGTGCCGCGGGGGAAGCATTTAAGGGAACTTTCATGAACAAGATTTTTATGTGATACAGTTGTAGCTTTAGTAACGACTGGAAAAAGGTGGCTGGGCGGGAGAGCAGAAATTCCTTTAGAGAACGCTGTATAGGAGGTTGATCAGGATGATATACTGCCAAAATTCCAGAGGAGGAACCGTCAGTAAAAACAACGGCAGCTCCATGCAGAGGCTGTGAGGAAATAATTCTTGGAAAAGTAAAAGCAGTTTCCGTTGCAAATTTTAAAATAGGGTGCTGTGGCAGGTGGAATTTGACCTGACCAGGAAAATTGAGCAAGGCTATGCCCCAGTCATCATCATTTTGAAGCAGAAATTCAAACTGTGTTCTAGTATATGGGACAGTAATAGTGGCAGGAAGCCTGGCAAACAATTCTTTAGAACGTGTCAGCCCTTTCATTATGAGAAATGCACACATAGATGTATAAGATGTGACCATTTTTGTTTGATTGTGTGCCAAATAAGTAATTCCCATGGTGATGAATAATCAATTTGAGAAACTCTACCTTCAGAAAGTTTTGTTCAACCAAATGCAATTTTGAAATGGCCTCGGGCGTCAAGGACCGAGGTGATTTAGGGTTAGGATCTCCTTGTAAAATCTGGAAAAGAGGGTGTAAATCACCTGTAGTAATTTTAAGATAAGGACGAATCCAATTAATGTTTCCAAGTAACTTTTGAAAATCATTTAATGTGGAAAGTTTATCAAGGCGGATTTGAAGATTTTGAGTCATGATGAAATCATCATGAATAGTTTTTCCCAAATAGTTAAGTGGTCGATCACGCTGAATTTTGTCAGGAGCAATGACAAGACCAAAGGAGGTTAGGTCAGTAATTACACATTGTAAAAGCGTTTCCACACCTTCCTTAGAGGAGTGGCTCAGGAGAATGTCATCCATGTAATGAATGATATATGCATCAGGAAATTTATGTCTGGTAGCTTGTAAAGCCTGATCAACAAATTTTTGACATAAAGTAGGAGAATTTTTCATGCCTTGAGGCAGGACTTTCCATTGAAAGCGTTGCCAGGGTTGGCTAAAATTAGCGGATGGAACACTAAAGGCAAACCGAGGAGAATCATCAGGGTGAAGTTTAATAGTGAAAAAACAGTCCTGCAGATCAATAATTATGATATGATTTTGTTTTGGAACAGCTACAAGGGAGGGGAGTCCAGGTTGAAGCGCTCCCATGTCATGCATAGTGTCATTAATTGAGCGGAGATCTTGAAGAAGTCTCCATTTTCCTGACTTTTTATTACAAAGACAGGCGTGTTCCATGGACTGTTAGAGGGCTCTAAATGCCCTTTTTGTAATTGGTCAGAGACAATGTCATGTATAGCCTGGATTTTGTCAGATGTAAGGGGCCATTGAGGTATCCAGACAGGATCATTGTTTTTCCAAGCAATTTTATCAGCAAATAAATTTTCCGCAATGGCCCCTAAAAAAAAAAAGCCTGTTCATCAATTAAATCAGGAGCGGTGAGAGTTAACCCCATAGATTCCATCACATCACGGCCCCATAACGAAAAGGGTAAGGAAGGAATCACATATGGCTGAAAGAAACCAGAATGCTCATTCATTTGCCAATGTAAAAGCTGAGAGCTTTGAGCTACATTGTCTGCCATGCCTAAACCAATTAAAGTAGATGAGGAATTAGTAATGGGCCATGAAGGGCATAGAATTCTTGTACTTCTTTTCCTACTTTTTTCCAGGTTTCTAGTGATAAACTGCCTTCTTCTGGAAACCATGGGCATACCCACATTATAAATTCATAAAGTTGCAACAAAGTTTTTTTTTTTGTTTTTTTTTTTTTTACTTTAATACTGCGTGCTTCAATCATATTTTTCAGTATAGAAAGAAAAAGATTTCTGTTTTTGGTCTGTGCTTGACCCATGGCCTCGTGGTGCTTTGTTCACTCACCCAAGATCTTTATTTCAACTGTGCTGTCCAGCCCGTGTCCCTCGCGGGAACTTGCGGAGGCGTCTTAGCTAAGGTCTGTCCGTATAAATCCCGGACCAGGCTGCTCCAAGGAGCAGATGACCGTTATGCCGTATGACGTCCTCCACGGGAACCGCGGGTGCAGCCCACTCAGACTCCGTAGCCCTAAGGCCGTGGAGCCGTATTCATGCACTCTCACACACACTCAGCACCACGAGTATGTTTTCAAGTTTAGAAAAACAACTCACTGTCTCAAACTGATCACCCTTTATCAGCGAGCTCCGGACGCTCCAGTGAGGATCCTATCCCTGACTTTTAAAAGAGGGTATTATTAAGGGAAAAATTCACTCACACACTCACACTAAGAAGGAGATAGCTTACCCAACGCAACCTCTTCGTTACTCACCTCTTTGTTTAGGTGGACAACTCAGCAAAATTTGAAGTCGGGCCCCACGTTCGGGCGCCACCTGCCGCAGACCAGCACAGCAGTAGACGATGAGGCCGTCTCAGGGTTGAGAGACTGCGCAGGGTGGTCAGGGATTCGGCTAAAGAAATGACAAACAGACATACTTCAAGAGAGAGTGTAAATCTGAGTGCGCTTTTATTAAGCTAGTGGTCAGTATATATATGTTTTTCTAAAAGCATAGGAACAGTGAACATCAAAGAGATCAGTTTGCTCATAGACTTAGCTTAATTGACAGGGCAGTGATTTATGTTCGAAGTTACATCTGGACCTAGCCTCATTCCTAATTGGACAGGCTATAAATTCTTTCTACTGTTTTATATAATTATTTTCTAGTTGCACTAACTATCATTTTTACTCATAATTAATTATCATGGGTGAATTTATTTTATAATGCAGTTAATATCAAAGGTACTAAAGTTAAGCACATAATAGAAAGATTATTAAACTAACAATTCTATTATAACAGTGTTTAGTAATGTTTCATTTGCATTAGCCTAATTATTAAATTACGTATGTTTTTTAATTAGCAATCAATGACCAGAAAAAGGAAAGATTTTAGAAAGACAGTTGTAGCAGAATAAAGTTTGTGGGCCTTGAGAAAGCGAGATAAGGTTCCAGGTGGTCAGCATTTCTTTTAATCATCTTTGTGGCCGCTTTTGATGGTCATTATTTCTTGGCAGGCATTCAGTTTCTCTGCATCTTAGGGAGTTTGCTGTTCTCCCCCTGCGCGCATGGTTCCTTGCCCACGCCGGACCTCAGGGACCATGGCAACAGCCATTAGCCCTGAGGGTCACTGCAGGGGGGGGTGCAGCAAGGTGTTATCTCATTGTGTTATCTCATTTGATTTCCATTTCCCCAGATAATTAGTGATGCTGAACAACTTTCAAATGTTGGCCATCCATTACATCTTTTTTTTGAAAATGACTATTAAGTTCCGGTGTCCATCTTTTATTGGATTCTTCTTATTATTGAGTTATATGAGTTCTTTTTATTTAAATGGTAGACCATAAATTTGAGAAATTATCTTCAATTTACAATGTCCATGAAGCATTTTCAAAACTTGTTGAATATAGAATATTTAAGGAAAACAGACTTGAGATTCTAAAATTAGTCTTTGCTGAATTAAAAGTATTCAGGAATAATATATTCACCTTCTATAAACTCAAAACTTATTTTCATTCTGCTACTAGAAGAATAATTTTTAGTAAATCATCTTAGAAAGCATAATTTTAATATCAAAATATTCAAAATTTCAAGCATGCTAGAATGTGACACTATTTTTCCAGTTGGTTACAGAAAAATAAAAGCACAAAATTATTCCTGTCATCTAATCTAAGGTAACTGTTTAAGAGTAGTATAGGGCCTCCCTGGTGGCACAAGGGGTTAAGATGCAGCCTATGAAGCTATCTGCAGCCACTGCAGCACAAGTTCAATCCCGGCCAGCCAGGGAGGAGACCCACATGGCACAGCAGACCTCTCCTTACTCACCCACTACTCCCCTCAGCAGTGTATTTCAGTCAATCTGCCTGTTCTGTTCCCCATGTTGTCTCTGGTGAATCCTCTCACCACCCCCTACACACACCTCTGGCCTGTACCCAGTTCTTGTATGCATAAATAAATCTTTTTTAAAAAAAGAGAGAGCAGTAGTATAGGAAAAGTGATGTCTAGTTTCTTTTTGTAAATATGAATATATTTTAAACACACCATCTGATTGAGCATGTCAAGTTCCATCATTGTATTAACCTCAGAAATTCATAGTCAGGAGGCAATAGTTCATCTGCTATAAGGCATATTAATGGAACACCACATTTTGGGGAGCCTAGATAAGAGAAAAGAATGTTAAGCAGAAGTAACATGAAAAAAGGTGACAAAACTAGCCCCTGAAATAATGACACAATTAATAAGGGAGAGTAATAATATTACCCATTTCAATAATATTACCCATTCAAACCATTATCCTCCATTTTGGGAAATAAAGTGACATTACTCATTCTTATATATCACAATCATCACATATATAAACAAACACATAAAAATACAAACACTGCCTGGTGACTAATCAGTGATGGACCTAATCTTGATTCTTTTTTTTAAAGATTTATTTATTTATTTATTTATTTATACAAGAACCAGGGTACAGGCCAGAGGCGCGGGAGGGTGAGAAGATTCACCAGAGACAGAGCGGGGAACAGAACAGGCAGACTGACGAAGTACACTGCTGAGGGGAGCAGTGGGCATGACAGGAGAGGTCTTCTGCGCCATGTGGTACCCTTGCCGGCTGGCCGGGATCAAACCTGCGCTGCAGAGGCTGCGCACAGCTTCACAGCATGGTGCTCAACCGCCTGTGGCACTCAACCGCCTGCGCCACCAGGGAAGGCCCCTCATCTTGATTCTAAGTCAGCATGCATAAATTAGTCTTATCTAAACTGTATTTATACTGGCATGTAGTTGAAGGAAGGGAGAGACTTATGGAATTGCTAAGTAAGGAACTTGGTAAATCCTCTCCCCAAAAAGCAATTACAAAAGTGAACAAAATTGCCAAAACCAGGGAATAGCAACTCTGGAAATGGGCCAAAGTCATATCACATATTGGGAAGTGTTTATTCAAGATAATCTACTGATACTCTACTGAATCTCAGAATGGTGGGACTCTTGTTTTAATCTAGAGTTGTTCCTCTTTCCTGTAGCTGTCAGACACAGAAGTTTCACTAGGAAAGAGCAGGCCCAAAGAATAAGCAGCTCTACACCAAGTTCAGAGGGAGAACAATTCCATGCCTAAGGGCATTATTGAAAACAACAGTGATCTCAGTAGCTAACAATCAGGAAAGTTCAGTTAGCCTGAGGTCTCAACACTGATTAGGGCAAGCAAGAAAAAGATCAGTCATAAATCTAGCAGGGATGTGAAATGGATAAGAAACACCCCCCCCACCTCTGACCTGCACCCCCAGTTCTTCTATGCAAAAATACATACAATCTCAAAAAAAAAAAAAAAAAAAACAGAAAAGCCTTGATCAGGTTGTACTTATCCCCAGTGGTTTGGAACAGCAAACATATGAGCAAATCTGCCTGAATTTTCTAGATAAACTGGAGAAAGCTACTCAGCCCTAGCTGGGCTTAAAACACTATGAATGTAGAAAGGAAAAGGCAGGAGATAGTTGGGAAAATGGCTGCACTTTGAATGTATTCCTCAAGCTACATGCAGATCCATTAGCAAAGCATAGCTCCTTTACCACCTGAACATGTTGAACTGTAATCTCTGACCAATCATATGGCTGACCACTAAGCTACGCTTACCCAGGGATTACCCCAACAAAGCCAGGCTTAAATAATAAAGACAATTTTTGTAAAAACTGAGCAGAAACAAAAGCAACCAGACACTTAAGAAACAGAGTCCTTAGAATTAGTCCAAGCAAGTCAGAAGATGAGCAAACAAACAAACAAAACCACGAGTTCCGAACCCGGCTGGCCAGGGAGCAACCCACGTGGCACAGCAGACCTCTCCTTTCTCGCCCACTGCTCCCCTCAGCAGTGTGTTTCAGTCAGTCTGCCTGTGCTGCTCCCCACTCTGTCTCTGGTGAATCCTCTCATCCCCTACATCTCTGGCCTGTACCCCAGCTCTTGTATGCCTGAATAGATAAATCTTTTAAATAAATAAATAAAATGTCCTGTTTTCACACACACACACACACACACACACACACACACACACACAGATGCACACCTAGACTAGACATACCATAGTGAAACTGTTGAAACACAGGGAAAAATGTGGAAATTGGCAAGAGAAAATAACACTACATTAAAAAGTAACTAAAATAGGGGCTCCCTGGTGGCGCAAAGGGTTGAGCACCACACTGTGAAGTGGTCCGCAGCCTCTGCAGCACGAGTTAGATCCCCGGCCGGCCAGGGAGCAGCCCACATGGTGCAGTGGGCCTCTCCTGACTTCACCCGCTGCTTCCCTTGGCAGTGTGCTTCGGTCAGTCTGCCTTTTCTGTTCCTCGCTCTGTCTCTGGTGAGTCCTCTCGCCTCCCGCCTCTCTGGCCTGTGCCCCAGCTCTTGTATGCATAAATAGGTGAATCTTAAAAAGTAAGCACAATAAGATTAAATCTGACATGTTTTCAGAAAAAAGTGTGGGGCAGAAGACTGGGATAATATTCATACTGCTGGAGGAAAGACACTGTCAATTGAGAAACCTATATCTAGCAAATCTAAGCTTCAAAAATGAAGGCAAAATGGGAGTGCAACAAGTCGGTGGCAGAATGGCGATGCTAAGCTAGCCTTCTCCATAGAGTCCCAACTAAACTGCAGCAAAACAAAGTTAATGACACCTGAGAGATAGACAACTGCAGTATGAAACAGGAGCAACAGTCCAGCAGAAAGGTTAAGAAAAACTTTAATTGAACTGTGTTTGCAGCAACTCTAGGGCAGTGCAACTCAAGGGAGGAAGGGGTGGCTGCTGCACAGAACCCACTACAGCTACTGACTCAGGGGCACGTACCCTCATTAGAGATTGGGAGATGCAGCACTGTACTGAATAAGGATGGGTCTGTAGTCCCAGCTCTTGCTAAGCTGAGGCTGGAGGGTAGCTCAAGGCCAGTTCTGAGCTGTAGTGCACCCTGACAAGTGGGCATCCTCACTAAGGCTTGCATCGATAGGGTGAACTCCCAGGAGTGGGGGACTGCCAACTTGTCTAAGAAGGGGCGAAATGGAGCAGGTCAGATATGGAGCAGGTCAAAGATGTGAAAAGTCATTTCACCAACAAATATCTGAATGACAACACAACGAATATCTGAGTGACAACCAGATGTTCCATAGCATCAGCTTTCAGGGACGTGAAAACTAAGGCTGCCATGAGATATCATTACACAGTTATCGGAATGACTTCAGTTTCAAAAGTAGTGATGACCCAGTAAAGAAACTGAATTACTCATATATTGCTGGTGGGACAGTAAAATAGAACAGCCACAAAGTTTGACCATTTTGTATAACATTGAATATGAACCCAGCAATTGCACTCTTGTACACTTATCTGAGATGTGAATATTTATGTCCACACAAAAACCTATCCACTGATGCTCCTAATAACTTTATTTGTAATAACCACAAATTGGAATCAGCCCAGATATTGTTCAACAGGTGAATGGTTAAACTATGGTCAGGTCATCCACACCTTGGAATACCACTCAGCAATAAAGAGGAATGAACTATTGAATCAATTCCAAGGAAAGCCCCCCCCCCAAAAAAAAATGGTGATTATCAGAGAGGAAGGAGGGAATAGCTTGGTTGTGGATAGTGACACAAATAGCAGTTAGGGAGGGAGAGGAGGTTAGGTAGGACACTGTGCATGGCATAGTAGGAAATCTGCACACATCTTTTTATGGTCTGTCTGCTCTGAGTTAATTTTCCAGCCCAAGGACACATCTGGAGTACAGGGAGCAGTGCTATCTGAAAAGCTTCAGCACAGTGGGGAACGCCTGAGACCAAGTGTCCAGGAGGGTGATAAGGAGCTCCGGGGGCTGGACATCAAGGGCTCCTGGCAGCGGAGAAGGCCAATAAAAGGAAACAAGAGTTTGAGGAGAAGGAAAGTATTTCAATTCGTTGACAAATGAAGGAGGGCAGTAGACCAGAGGATGGGTGTTTATCTAGAGGTACAAGGTAGTAGACAGGGGGAGTGGGCAAGGGTCAGCCTATCCATCCTTGTGACACAAATATCTGGAGGTTTTGGTGGAGGTTTTGCTATCACATGGTGGTCAGCAATTCAGATACTATCTTCTTAGTGATGCTCTTTCCCCTCGGGAGGTAAGAAAGGAAATGAGAGCGCTTATCTGGTGGGACAGAGACAGTCATATACTTTGTTGCTGCATCAATAAATCCATTCAGTAACTTGAGCGCATAAAAAACTAACAAAAATAAATTTTAAAAAGCTTACACATTTAAATAAAAACATAAGAACCTTTCTAACTACAAATAGCGGATCTTGGGCAAAGGACTTCAGCGACCCTCCATTTGACGCCCCTATTAAATGAAGTGACTGGACACGGAGCATTGTTAATATCTGCCTGAAGCCCAATTATGGATTGTGGGTCGCGGGGTTGGCGTTATCAAAGACGAAGTTTGGAAAATTTGTCTCCATTTCAAACTTTTTAAATGCTCACATTCATTCATGTTGCCGGAGTCTAACCCAATCCTCCCATGTGGAATTTCAAAATCCAGGGGACAGATCACAGGGGTGTACTCGCCTTTTTACACACCAGAACCATGCGCAACTCTGACCCCTCTGCTTCCCAAGCTCTGGCTTTTAAATACTAAATTTTCCACTCCCTCTACCTCCACCTGTGCGCTCCGCCTCTCCCTAATCGGCCAAATCCTATTAAACCCCCCCCCCCATCAGCCACGCACGGCTAGACGCGCAGTCCCTGTTCCCACGCTCCACAACTCCGCCATCTCAGCAGATTCCACAGCGCCCAGCCCCTCCCTTCCTCACTTCTGCTGTTTTCTTTGGCTCAGGACCGCCCCTCCCCACCTGGCTATTTGGTTGGCCTGCGCCCTTATCATACGTCATACACCCGCGCCACCCGGAAGCCCTGGTTCATACCAACCGTTCTTATAGCCGGTGGCTCTAAGGTAATGGCCGTATTTGGGTGTCCCTGGGTGGCGGGGCCCCAGAGTTGGGAGGGGCAGAAGGAGGAACCCCCAGCATGAGCTGGGCGAGCCCACTCCCTACGTCGAGAGGGTACAGAGGTATTGCGCATGAAGCCAAACTCTGGTCAACGTGATCTACCCCCTCCCCATTCCTCAGGAGCCCATCATGGCGACGCCCCCTAAGCGGCGGGCTTTGGACACCACGGGGGAGAAAGTGCTGCGCTATGAGGCCTTCATCAGTGACGTGTTGCAGCGGGACCTGCAGTGAGTGACAGCGCCGGCCGGGGCGCTTGGAACGTTCCACGTGGTGGGCGGGACTTTCGGAGTCAGGGTCTAGCCTTCTGATTGGTGAGCGAGGCGCTCAGAGTCCAGCCCTCTGGCGCCCTTCACGGAAGAAGGAGGGGCGACATCCGGGGTGCGCTTTGGCTGCGCCTGGGCGAGCTTCGGTAGAGTGTGTCTGCGCATGCGCAGCCTATGTTGCTTCATGCTTAAGAGCTAAATCTCCGAAGCCTGAGTTCTCAGGTTCCTGCCCAGGCATGACCGTTCCACCATCTGTGAGCACGTTGGCCCTTGCCTCGCTTTTCTGTGCCTTAGTTTCCTCATACGTGAAATGAGGAAGTTAATGGGACCTTCGCAAGTGGCGGTTTTGAGTTTTCCGTGTGTTCAGTGTTTGTAAAGGATTTAACATGGATACTAGAGGCTCTATGAGTATGAAAATTATTATCACTGTCATTATTACTCTGTTCAGAACTGGGACTTAGAGTACCCTAAAAGGAATGGAGGATTTTCAGCGGTGAGAACAGGATATTCTGATTGGAGGAAGGTATTGGGAATGGAGTGCAATACTACTGCTAATAAGTAATGACTAACACAAATACAGAACTTACTATTTGGAAGGCACCATTCTTTGTGCTTTATGGTGAACACTCATTTAGTTTTCTTAATGATTCTCTAAAGTACTATACTTGGCCCTATTTTATGGATGGGGAAATGGAGTCCCAAAGAGGTTATTACTTTCTATAGTCACACCCCTAATAAAAATGGAGAGCCTGGCTTCAAACCCAAGCAGTCCAACCAGAGTCCAGATCTTCTGCACTAAAACACACTTTAGCCTAGGTGAATGAGGGTCTAGGATCATGATAGTATGTATCCCAAGAGGGACAGGGCTTCCTGTTGGTCACCGTTTTATTCTTGTCCCATCATGTCATATCAGAAAGGTGCTGGACCATCGGGACAAGGTTTATGAGCAGCTGGCCAAATACCTTCAACTGAGAAATGTCATTGAGCGACTCCAGGTAAAGACTCCAGGGTTAGGTACCTTTTTGGCGAGGGAGAAGGATGGGAAGAGACCAGAATCTGTCACATGACCCAAAAGTTGACCACTGACCCCTACCTCTTTTTCACTGGCCCCACAGGAAGCTAATCACTCGGAGTTATATATGCAGGTGGATTTGGGCTGTAACTTCTTCGTTGACACAGTTGTGTGAGTGTCTACCCACCCCTCTGAGCCCACAGGGTTCAACTTCCCCCTTCCTTCATTCCACAAATATTTTTTTTTGAGTATCTGGTACATACCAGACATTGTCCTAGGTGCTGGAGATGTACAATGAATAAAGTAGGACAAAACCCCTGCCGTCCCTTAGAGCCTCAATTTGGGGAAGGAGGGAAGAGGGGAGTAAAAAATCTTAAATTGTGTGGTGTGAGAAACATGATAAGGACTTTCTCTTCTTCCTCTGCTTTGTCCTCAGCCCAGATACTTCCCGGATCTATGTTGCCCTTGGATATGGCTTTTTCCTGGAGTTGACACTGGCAGAAGCTCTGAAGTTCATTGATCGTAAGAGCTGTCTCCTCACAGAGTAAGTCCATTCCATGAGGATAGTGTCTAAAAACACCACCCTTTGCAAAACCCATCTCTCTTTTCCCATGGCTGCCTGTGGGACCCATCTCCCTTCTTCCTTGGAGCTCAGACTGAGGAAAGTGGGGCTGCAAAGCCCTCCCCCAAGTGTAGCACATAATAAGCACTTCATTAATGGTCTTCATAGTTAATTGGGCATCTGTTATATGCCAGGCTCTGTAGTTGGTGGTGGGGAGAAAGTAGTGAACAAGACAAGAAGGATTCCTTGAGGGTTACATTCTAGAAGGATTATACCATTATACATTACTACAATTTTGAACAGATCTGGGGATTCTCAGCCTATAAATCAGTAACAATAAAACAAGTTACCTCTGACTTCACCTTCTGTGAAGGTGCTTTTCACTGTACTCTCACCACACTGACCTTTAACAGACTTCTTTAAACACCCCTAGGATGGTCCCACCTTGGGGCTATTGTACTGGCTGTTCTCTTTGCCTATAGCACTTTCCCCAGGTACATGTATGGCATCCTTCCTCCTCGCTCCATTTAAGTCTTGCTAAAATGTCATTTTTTTTTTTTTAGAAGTGGGATACAGGCCAGAGTTGCAGGGGGTGAGAAGATTCACCAGAGATAGCGGGGAGCAGAACAGGCAGATGTACCAAAACATACTGCTGAGGGGAGCAGCGGGCAAGACAGGAGAGGTTTGCTGTGCCATGTGGGTTGTTCCCGGCTGGCTGGGGATCGAACTCGCATTGCAAAGGCCGCGGACAGCCTCACAGCGCTGCACTCAATACCCTGCGCCACCAGGGAGGCCCTAAAATGTCACTTTTCAATGAGCCCTTTTATAACCTAACTTTGAAATTGCAACCCCTGGCACTTCTGATTCCCCTCCCTTACTCTACCGTTTTCTTTTTTTCCCCTAACACTTAGGACCTCCTAATGTTTACTATCTAATTTACTTTGTTGTAGTGTTCATTGCCTCCTCCCACTAGCATATAAACTTTGCAAAAGATATAGTTTGTACCCCCAAGTGACTAGACTAGTGCATAGCATATAGTAGTACTCCATGTTTGTTGGATAAATGTAAAAGGAAATAAATTGATGTGAGGGGTCAATTAGATCTCTGTAAATGGTGATAGGGAGGTGATATGGGGAGAAAGTATGGGCCCCGGTTGAGTTTAAGGTTTTATGCAAGAGGCGAAATTGGGAGTGTGGATGAGAAGTTTGACATGTAGCTAGGGAAGGCTTCCCAGAGGAAGGAATATTTGAGTCCGGTGAACAAGCCATGAGGCTAGCTGAGAAAGACCATTCCTGGCAAGGGCACCAGCATGCCTGCTGAGTTAGGGGAATTTCGAAGAGAGTGGAGCATAGTTCCGAGGGAGGGAGGGAGGGGAAGGCTGAGCAACACACTTAGATGAATAGCACCTCACCAGTATGAATATCACTCATTTAAAATTCCTATGGGTCACATTTGTCTCTATTATCCCTATATTCATTTCTTCCAGAGTTGCTTCCTCTAGAGTTTCAGTAATTCTTCTCTTTCCAAAGTTTTCCAGGGTGTCAGAGTTAGCAGGCCCAGAAGAACCTCAGACCTTCTTGGTCTTAATGATCAGATCACTGGGAAAGAGTTTGGTTGCAGGATGTGCTTTCATTGGCTGGTGCAGTTCTGAATTCTTGGCTGTTTAAACCAAGTTGATTTTTTTTAATAACAAAGCTTTCCTTGTTACATTGCAAAATTCCTAAATGTTTTAGATAGATTTTAAGTTTTTGAGATTTGCTATCTTTCCCAAAAATGGGGTGGTTTAAGTTGTCAGGGCCAGCCCCTTTGTCTTTTTGATATATTGAACTGGTTTATTATTAGTATGATGAGAAATGTGATTGAATCTCTCATCACTTTATCATTAGTAGGACTCTGTAGAAGTTTAATCTTTCTAGAAGATGGGGATTTGAATCAATGTAGTTCACTCTCCTCTTTAAAAATACTTGGGGGCCTCCCTGGTGGTGCAGGTGGTTGAGCACAGCACTGTGGGGCTGTCCACAGCCTCTGCAGCGCGGATTCGATTCCCGGCCAGCCAGTGAGATTCCCACATGCGGCAGACTTCTCCTATCTCGTCCACTGTTCCCCTCAGCAGTGTGTTTCAGTCAGTCTGTTCTGTTCCCCGTTCTGTCTCTGGTGAGTCCTCTCACCCTCCTGCATATCTGGCCTGTGCCCTGGTTCTTGTGTGCATGAATAGATAGATCTTTTAAAAAAATAATAAAAAAGGACCTCCCATGGTGGTGCAGCGGTTGAGCGCTGGGCTGCAAAGCTGCCCACAGCCTCTGCAGCACCAGTTCGATCCCTGGCCTCCAGCGAGGGTCCCACATGGCGTGCAGACCTCACCTGCCGCCCACTGCTCCCCTTAGCAGTGTATTTTGTCACTCTGCCTGTTCTGTTTCTGGCTCTGGTGAATTCTCTCACCCTCCCCGCTTCTGACTATAACCTAGTGCTTGTATAAATAAATAAATAAATCTTGAAAAAAAAATTTCAGAGGTATGCCTCTGAAATAAAATAATAATAATAAAAATAAAAATACTTTGTTACTTTGAATTAACATTCTTGCAAGTTATTTTATGGAACCAAAACTACCTGTCAATCCTTCCCCTTTTTAGTATCTCTTTGTTTGGGGAGTGGATCTGGTCTGTGTGTATATTCTTTCCTGATTGCACAGATAAGTAGACATGTAATGACTATTAATACTACTTTACATAGTCAATCAGTAGTAATATTTAAACATCCCTTTTACGTTACAACCAGCATTGGAGAACTTTACATTTTTCTCCCTTTTTTTAAAGATTTATTTATTTATGCATTCAAGAACTGGGGTGCAGACCAGAGGTGTTGGGGGTGAGAGGATTCACTAGGGACAGAGTGGGGAGCAGAACAGGTGGATCTACTGAAATACACTGCTGAGGGAAGCAGCAGGCGAGACAGGAGAGGTCTGCTGTGCCATGTGTGTTGCTCCCTGGCTGGCCAGGGATCGAACTTGTGCTGCAGTGGCTGGCGATAGCTTGATAGCACTGTCTTTAACTGCTGCGCCACCAGGGAGGCCCTACATTTTTCTCCTTTTAAGTGTTGTGCTCATAGCGTTTTATAGATTCAGCTTGTACCATAAGCTAACTTTGTTCTCTTTTTTGATGTTCAAATTCTCCTTTAGAAGCTGATTAAGTTCAAGCCTCTGTTCTTAGAGCACCACCCCAGATACTCTTGAAAGCATTCTTACTTCCTGGCAACAATACCACACTCCACTATTTCCTGTCCTCAAACATACACTCAACTATCTTTTGAGGACTTCAGGTTCCTTTGAGTGCAGTAATCATTCACTTATTCACTCAACACACAGTGGGTGCCTACTGTGTGCTACACATGGTTTTGGTTCCTGGGGATACATCAAGGAAGAAAGCAGGCCAGATCTCTGCCCCTACAAAGCTTACATTCTAGTCAGGGCAGACAGACAAAAAATAAATAAATGAAATAATATGTCACAGGCTGACAATGCTGTGGAGAATAAGAAACGTCACCTAGGATGGAGCAGTTGTGATTTTAAATGTTTGATTGCATGGGTGGGAGGAGTGGTAAAAAAGAAGAGAAAGAGGAGTCCAGGTTTTTGGTTGAACAACTGGAAGGATGGTGTTGCCATTATCTGCAGTGGAGAAGATAGGTCAGGAGCAGCTGTCAAGGCTGAAGTTCAGGAGGGTAGTCTGGACTGAAAATATATATTTGGGAAATAGGGATTTATAAATGGATTCATACTAATTGTTTCCAATTTAACACTCTATGTTATGACTTTCTACTTTCCTTAGAGTGTTTAGTTTCATGCATCCCTAAAACTGATTCTTATATTGACAGATAACCCAGCACAATGAAATGCACATTCCTTGGCACATCCAGATCCTGCATTATCTAGCCCTCTCCTACCTCTTGGACTCTGTATCACTTTCCTTCCACCGTTTACTTAATTGTTACTCTGGTCTCCTCACTGCTCCTCAAAAAGCTCTTTTATGCCTCTTTGGCTTTATGTGGGAAAGATCCTCCTATCGTTTAATTCTTACTCATTCTTCAGAAAGGCCTTCCTTTTCCTTTGTATCAGGATTCTTTTGGGTGACCAATCAAAGCTGTCTTAGACACAAGGAATTGTTTTATGTAATTCAGCAGTCCAGGTCCAGAGTGGTTTCAAGCAACTCCAGCTTCTTAGTTGCTAAGACCTTGACATCTTCAGAGTCCTCTTTCACACCCAACATCTAACCCTTTGGTTGACTCTACCTTGAAAATATATCCCAAATCCAATCATTTCCCATCACCCCAACTGCTGCAACTGTAGTCTCTGTCTCCATCTCTCACCTGGACTACTGCATAGCTTCTCCACTGGACTTCCTGCTTCTACTCTCCCTTCAGCCCTAGCTAATTCTCCACACATCAGAAGGATGGATCTTTTTACTCCTTTGTCAGTTCACATCCCTTCTCTGCTCACA